>NC_140587.1:246683914-247985375 GCF_964204655.1 Triturus cristatus
TGGTGCCACCGATGGCACGGAAGACTGGGCACATGGCCTGCAGCAGAGGAGGGATGCTGTTGGTGTGTCGCGGACGTCAGAGCTCGGAAGCACACATTGATTCCGGCCGGCTGCTGTGACAGGGTGGCTGCAGACTGAGCCGGCTCGTGAAAGCAGGTTAAAACTGGGGAGCGGTGGTGCAAGAAGGGAGCAGCAAACAGCAAGCAACCGTAGAACCAAGCATGTGAAGAACTGCGACAGCGCTTGAAGGGAAAGTGGAGAATAAATAGAAGCAGGATCTCCTGGACCAAGTTAATCAGAGGGGCGAGGAAGAGCATGCAGGCCTCACATGCAGCCCGATGCGACACTGCAGAAAAGCCCGCAAGGAGCGGCCGTGGGTGCGGTGAACCTACAGGACCTATAGGGAGCCGGTAAGACTCCGAAGGTGGGTCCCCAGGAATTAGACTGGCCAGCAGAGAGGGTAAAACATCAAGGAACTGTGCTGCGACATACAAGGCAGGAGGCTGCAGATGGTCATAGGAATTGTAAGGTACAGAAGTTCTGGAAATCTATTGATATAATAAATTAGCTGAATATCTAGGTACATTAATTAGACATTATCATGTATTTGATGAGGTTGAATTTAATCTTAGAAAGATATAGGAAGGCATAATAATGATGGCCTTAATTCTATATCCTATTCATTAGGTGGCATACAAAACCCATGTGGGAGATAGTTCCCTGAATATGGAGAGTTTTTACATCTACCTCTTTAGATTTATATAACAACAAGAGTACGATATGAATGAAAGGATGATTGGTGTAGAAATAGTCCTTAGTGGTATATATGGGGTGTATGAAATATGAGTGGGCCCAGAAAGCGGTTATAAATTGAAACAAGGTTGTGATTATATGTTTTTTAACAAAGGAAAAAATGTTTTTAAAGAAGTTTTTTAATAACGTTTTTTTAAATACGATTATGTATATCATGTATCTGTGTAAGATAAAATGATAATGAGATAATGTTTATATATTGATGCATTTTTGTTTTTTCAACTGGCATTTTTAATATGTGCCTATTACAAGAGAGACAATAGAAATATAAAGTCCAGAAGAAGGTGGTGTTAAATTCCTTAATCCACTGAAACACGTCGATGTGTTTTTATTGTTAAATTCGAGGAACATTTGAGTCGAATCACCCATGGATGGATAGATCTCTATGAATTTGATTCAATCGAATTAATGGATGTTATGATGATTTTCATTTTTGTCACTTGTCTTGTCTCGTGTTTACATTGAATGGAAAAATGTGTATCTTTCTCTGTGTTTTGTTAGGAATTTGGTACATAAATATTTTGTTTTTATCAATTTTAATTACAACCAAATCTTTTTTAATTAAAGGAACATATTTCAGAATCACACGTGTTTGATGTTGAAATTATTATTGATTTATGGGCTTTCTTTAATGTTTTCATACTCAGTAGAATGACTTGTGTATGACTGTGTGACGATACCAAGAAAAACTTCTATTTCTACATATTCTGTACCTGGGAACCTGTGTCCTGGTAAGTGGGGCCACTCCCTCTTTGTTCGATATAAGTTGTACAACCTTTTGGTTGGGGAGTCAGATCTTTTTTTGGGAAGATCTTTCTTGTTATATATATTCACTCAGTGTTGAGAGTTTTATATAACCTACTGACAAGATGGATTTGTTTAAAACATTCGGGTTCAGTGAGGACCAGTTTAACAAAATTATTAATATGAACACTAAGAGTGGTAATAAAGTAACAATACTCTCTAGTGATAGCGATAAATGGGGTAAGATCCTTAACCTTAAGAAAATATTGATAAGAACAGAAAAGCATGCAGACTTTTTAGTCAAATATGTGAAGTCAGGTGTCATCCCCATCGAGTTACAAGTTAAGAATGAACCCCGATTGTTCATTGAGAATAAAAAAAAAAAAGAAACTTGGACCCATATTGCAAATAGGTGCAGTAGTGATTGGATCCTTCTTATCATCGAAACTGCTCAAGAGATTATTATTTTAGAAAAACAAGAAATAGAACAATTAGAAATGGAGCTAAAAAATAATGCAGCTTTAGATGAGGCAAAAAAGAAATTAGAGGAGCTTAATGTTGAAGTAGAAGGTTGTAGGGATTACGTAATTAATAAAAAAACAAAGAAATCAAGGAAAGATATTAGTAAATACAGTTTGGAACTAAATTATCCATACCTAGGTAAAGATCACTATCCACAGAAGAGGGAACAAGGTTGAGATAGACCCTACCTACGAAGACCAATGTACTCCAGAGGGGGAAGAAAGCAAATTATGTTTTCTGAAACTTCAGGTTCCAGCAGTGAGGATGAGACCAATATGAGATCAGGTCTAGGGATTAACCTTCAAAATCTAGAATATGGTTCAAGTCCGTCCTCCTTCCTCTTCTGCTTCTTCTTTTTTAGACCAATGACCAAGGAGGGGAAACAGAATAATTCAGAATTATAGGAGAGTACAATATACAAGAAACCCTCCCCAGGAAGAATACCTCCAAACGAGAAACCAGAAATATTGGCGGTAAAGAAATTCGCCATTATCAATCTCTGGAGGAGGGTATTGAATGAAAATGAGATAGATGTTTTAGAAAGTCAAGTAGGAAGAAACATTGATAATTTTAGGTCTCACCTAGGCAGCGCACATGCGCTGCCCCAGAAGGGCCTTTAGCCATTGGTCTGCTCATTTTCAAGCACACACTCGTGCTTGTGGCGGCATCCACCTTGCGGGAGCGAGCAGCGGCACACCACAAGCATGAGTGCAGTGCTTGAAAATGAGCAGACTGCTCTCCCAAGCGCGCGCGCGCCACTCACGAGCTCACCTCCTGCTCCCCCTCTCTCACTCGCGGACCACTCGCGGACTGTGTATTTTCAGCAAGCGCTTCCCAGGACAGTACTTGGTTAACATAAATTACAAAACACAAAGACCTTTGCCTTTGCTCTGTTTCTGCATTCGCTCTCCCTCTCTACCCCTGCCCTCTCCCTCCCTGCCTCAGTTCTCTTTCCCAAGTGTGTTCTCGCGCCGCCTAACTCCCTCAACCTACTTCTGTTCACTGTCTGCTCTTTTTTCATATCTGGGCTCTTTCCTCATCTCTGCGCTCTCATTCCCATCTTTCGCTCTTTCATTGCGTCTGCTTCTTGTTTCATCTCACTGTCTCCCTGCCCGTTCCTCTTCAAGCCTGCCTTTCCTTCCAACCTCTAAACTCGCCTCACCTCTACGCTGCCTCTCACTGTCCAGGCTGCACTCGGCTTCTCTTCTGCTCATCTCCCGCTGCACCGCCCTCATTTCCCCCTCGCCTTTTCCACTCTGATACCCGACCACGGATTTCTCTGCGTGCACCCTCCCTTCCTCTGTATGCGCAGCAGCTTGCCACTGGATGCGCCGCTGCCTCTTCTGTTGACACAAATCCATCCCTCTCGCTGGGTTTTTGTTAATGAGCTGAATCTCATGTGCACCCATTTTAGGCAGTTTTAAACCCCTGGCGCTCTCATCTGTTGCACCAGGCCTTTCTACAGCCGTCATTGAGGCGTCTTGAACACCTTCACTCGCCTCAAATCCATTACGTTTGCTCCCTCCTCTTGTGCGACCCTGTGAAGCCCACGGTCTTTTCAGGCTGCATTCTTCTGGTCATGTTTTCTACATGCCCCGTTTGTATAGACTCCAGTTTCATTCATCATTGGCGAGTTTAGTGGCCTTTTTCTGATTAATACACGGCGCTATTCCCACCCAATTCAATAACTCCTTTATCAATCTCATTATTGAACATCTGGTGGCTGCACTGGGTTTCAGACATGTAACCTGCTTTTGTCACAAGCTCTCTGCAGCACGTGCATAACACACTGATCTATATTACTGAATACTTCATTTAACCATTGCAGCCCCCCGCTGTGTCTCGGAACCCAATTGTCTGGCTTTCCCTTCTGTGACCGTTACTGCCAAGTAGATCCCCTCTGCTCACCTTGGATCTACTGACCGTGTTTGCCTAGAGTGCTGCTCCGGTTTCTTGTAAATGCGTCCTCTCACCCACAACGCTTTTTGTTTACTACTACGACTAGAATACTGTGGATTTTGACCACTGCTGTGAAATGTCAAATTAGCCATCTATATAGTATTTTATAAGCCATATACTTCTGAAAAGGTATTTGAAGGGTAAGTTCTTTTCAGCGAAAGAGGTTCAGCTGACGGCCATCTTGAAAATCCCCCGCGCAGCTTTCGAAGCCCAATAAGGACTTAGGTGCCAAGAGAGAAGGTAATTATTCCTGGAGCCCAGTGATGTAGCGCTTAAAAGTTTGAAAATTGTAGGGGTGCATTATACTCACTGTTAGTTGGCACCCGCATATAATCAAATGTGTGCTCAGGTATTTTATGTGCAATGTATTACGAATTGTATAACCTATATCGATTTTAATAGAAGTGTTAGCTATGTACAAGCATCTTATGTATATATTGAAGCAATGCATAGAGTTTAGTCCTTTTCGAACAATGTGATGTTAAAACGTGTAGATTAGAATTCGTGTCTGTAGACTGTTTAGTTTGACCACACATGAAAGAAAGACGTAAATGTCAATACTGTGATTTAAACCTGCTTGTGTAACCGAAGTAGTGGCCAGAATTCGCATATATCGTTGAGGCGAAAGGCCTGGTGTTTTCTTATGTTAGCCAAGGGCAATAGGCCAAAAAGGATTTATTCCAGTAGAGGTTTTAGGCTGTAGTAAATTGCAACTTAAAAGATGTGAAGAATGTCTGCTTTGCATGATCTCACCCCAGGTGCAAGGACAGTTGCTCGTTAGTAGAGAAGCTCTTTGTTCACAATTTGACTTATGTAGTAAAAGCCAGACATGGGAGTGTATTGGAATGTGCCAATCGTAACTCCTAGTGTGGATGGCGTCTGGGACTCAAGGCCAAGCGATGGACGATGGAACTGGACAGCGCTCTGTGGAAATTTACTGAAAGTCGACCCCGCAGAAGAGGAGGCGCAAAGGGCGTGTTCTGGGATTTGGGGTTCTGTATTAGGGACAGCGCCCCGAGGGTGGAGGCAGTTCAGAGCAGCCCAGAGCAGAGGAAGGCTAGGCGAAGGGATAGAGGGGGCAACTTAGACCAAGCTCTCTAAGTGAAGTCTTCTTATGAAGTTTCACTCTGACACCTTTTACTCGATGAGGGTCTCGAGGGATTGCTAAGTAGGGATGTCATCTAGTGCAGAGTAGGGACAGAGATGGTATGGTTCAGTGTCCCTAGTATCGACATTTGCTTGGTGGTGTTCTACCTCATGCTTTTAGAGATTGTACTTTTAGTTATTTTTAGCCGTATGCGGATTCTCCGTAGAGTAGCTTTTGTGTTAGTGCCTATGTACTTGTTGTGCCTCGTATTGAGGACTTTGTATCTCCAAATCTTTATGCTGATAATAAAAACCAGAGAGCCAAGAGATTAAGTCTCGAGTCCTTGATTATGGCAAATTGCGGACAGAAATTTTGATAATTGTGTTTTTCCCTCCACGCTATTGGACAAGTAAAAAGGTTCATCTGACCAGAGTGGGTTCCAGTAGATAATTGCGAGATACTAAAATGGGCCGGAGCAGTTGGAAGCAAACGAGGATGGTTTCTTTCTGATAGCGAGGGAAGATTAGATAAGGATAAGTGACCCTTGAGGCCCAAGAGACGATAAGTGATGCTGAATCATCAGATGGCGAGCAGCAGACGGCAGCAGATGAGCATCGACGGCGAGTAGCAGCGCGGCAGAAAGCAGCAGTTCCAGGAGTGAGTATGAACATAATGAGATGTTGTAGATTGCGGTGTTGATTTGTTGTGTGATGTCTTGCGGAGTTGTTGTGTATGTCGTGTGATTGTGAGATCAGGCTGTGAGCGCGCGCAGCCCGGGAATTGTGGTGTAGAAGACACCTGAGATAGATTTTGTTGACCACCCAAAGGAGATCGTGAGGTACCATCGATCACCTGGACCGAGATAGGGGGAGTGAACGTGTGTGTGTATGGCAACTTAACGCTGGTCGTGGGTTGTAGTGTGCGGATCAGAGTGTTAGTAACCTATCAGAGGCGATCTGTCTGGCCGGACGGGGTCAGACGGGCGCCAATTGAGGTCAACAAGGTCGAGAGACTGTGGACGAACAGTCAGAGGCTGTGGACGGACAGCCAGAGAAGTAACCTAATTGGTTATTTCAGTGTATGAATGGGACGTGAGTAAGCGTGAAACGAGTTTTGGAGAAGGGAACTGCTGCGAACGAAGGAAGGTGACGTCAGAGAGTGTCGCGCTGTGATAGGCCGGTTGGTGTGAGTCGCGCTGTTATTGGAGGATTCGAGGACAAGAAGTAAATAGAGCGCGAGATCGAATTTGCTCATTATGAAGTGCCTTAGGGCTTTGCGAGAGTTGTGTAGAGGCGATAAGCATGTGGTTGTTCGTGGGGGAGAAGAAGCCCCTCCCGAGGATACCCCGGCACATTACATGGCACAGAATGTGGGGTTACATACTATAGTTTGGATTGAGAATTGGTACAAGATGACACAAGGCGAAGGGGAACTAGCTTTCCCGAGGTATGGCTCATTTAGACTAGCGGTGCTGTACCAACTGAAGACGGTGATGGGGTCCTTAAGACCTTTGCCAAGACCAGCACAGTTCGAAGCATTACATGCGTGGATTAGAGCAGCGCATGATAAGGAAAAGGGAAGAAGTCAGGAGAGGAGGAGGAAGTCGATTAGGGCATTTCAGGATGCCAAGTGGGACGCAGCGGAGAAAAGATGGAGAGTGCAGACAATTGAGGAAGCGAAATTGTATCCCGCGCTAATGGAGGAGACGGGGATAAGGCATGGGAAAGCACAGGAAGAGGATAGTGATTCTGATGATGGGGTATTGCAAAGATTGCTAGACGAGAGACCACCCCCTTATAATCCAGATGAAGCGGATGATAGGTGGGGTGAGAGGGGAGAAACTAGGAGGGTAACAATCCAGCCTGAGACCCGAGTGGAGGGGTTGGTTTCGTTTGAAACCGCGAGTTCACAGGGTCAGTCTGAGGCTAGTGGGAGGATTGAAAGAGAGATGAGGTTACCGGATGCCTTAAGGGTACCGGTCACCATTGGACCGATTGTGTCGATATACAGTCCGGAATCAGAAGAAAGAGAGAGGTCAGAACGAGTGGCAGAAAGAACGAGGAGAGAAAGCGGGGAAAGTGAGTTGGAAGGGGCAACGGCCCGACCTCCAAGCCCTGTACAATGGAGTACACCATTAGCAGCGGTGTCAGACACATCTAGGGGCGAAGAGGACGAGAGACCGGTGAGGCCGAGGACTCTGATGGAGTCGAGATCAGATTTAGGGTCATGGGTACCGCCAAAGAAGCAAATGAGCTGGAATATGGGCAAAGCGGGGACAACCCCAGTTGCCTTTACGAGCCATTCTGCTCCCATAGAACCACCAGAAGAAAGGAGAGAGCAGGAACCGGAATGCGAGTATGATGAGGGACGTGGAGCAAGTTGTCAGGTGTTGAAAGGGGCCTTGAAGGCAGGAATGATAGATGTAGTAAGACTTAAAGCAGAGGCGGATGAAATAATATATGGGAATCTACCTCTTGAGAGAGTAGTGACATATACTCCAGATGAATTGCTTTTTGTAGCAAAAGATGTGACTCGTAAAGCACGAGCGGCACATGAGAAACTGGCGGGTCTGGCTAGAGAATATGGGGTGGATCTGTCCAAGACTAGAGCATTACAAGGGAACCATAGGATGCATTGTACTGAGCGGGAATTGGAAGAGAAAAGAGTTGTTGGTTTAAGGTCACATACTAAGGAACTGATTGTAGCTATGAGAATATGGCTGATGCTTGACAAATGGCAAGAGAAATGGGCTAGGAAAAAGAATTCTAGGGGAGCGAAAGGAGGGAGCTCTGAAGGAGATTTGCAGGAGGTGAAGATCCTTCCCTTGAGAGAGGTGGCGAATGGAGGATATGTGCATGTACCATGGAGCAGGGGGGATTTGGCATCATTTACGAATGATTTTCCCAGGCTCAGGGAGAAGCCTGCAGAGCGGTACAAGCAAGTTGAGCGTTTCGTTAAAATTTCGAAGGTGTTGTGGATAGATCTGAACACCTTATTCGATATCGTGGTTCCGGGAGATCTGTGGAACGCATGTAAAATTGCTGTTGATTGGCCGGACTATGAGCCTGATAGGAACATGGTTACAAATGGTCCGTCGCCCGTGGTAATGAGGCTGTACGATAAGGTAATTACCTGGTTGAAATCGAAGGTTTCACCCCAAGACATCGATTGGGTGAAGATAGACAGGACGGTGCAGGAGCCAAAGGAGACAGTACATGAATTTTATGAGAGACTTTTGAAGGCTTTTAAGCAGTACAGTGGTTTAGATGAGCTGGAAACGAAGGACATGGGACAGTTTGTGTCTAAGTTCGTGCTGGGTTTGAAGCCCGAGGTCAGTCTTATGATACAGCAGCATTTGATCTGTTGGCAGAATAAGCCTGTAGATGAGATCTTGCGGTACGCCAGGTACTGCACGGATGAGATTGAGTCCAAGCACAAGAAGATGAAGGATAACTTATTGCTCATTCAGATGCAAGCTGCTCAGGGACCGCCGAATGGGGGTCCGGTGGTGCGGAGACAGGGAAACTATCAGACAGGGAATCAGAATATGCAGGGTCAGGGAAGGCCGAGGCCCGTTGACCCTAGGACAGGCATAGATGTAGCGATCTTGAAAAAGACGACAGCTTGTCACCAGTGTCACCAGGTGGGACATTGGAGGCGCGAGTGTCCCTTGAACCCCTATAATCCGCCGCAGATGGAGGGAGGAATGGGTCAGGTCCCTGGGGCAGAACAGGTACAGACGGTGACTGTACCGAGAATGATGCAAGGGGGGACCGGCGTCTCGCAGGTGCAGGTTCCCCAGCCACCCAGGATGCAGAACATACAGCAGGGAGCTCGGACTTATTTGCAGATGCCCATGTTCGCAGTGGGAGTAGAGTGGGATGCAGATTTGCTGGCGCAGCTAAGTTTAGGTCAGGATGATGATTGCATACTTAGGGCTATTCTAGAGGTAGATCAGAGAGGACCTTTTGTGGAAGCAGAACTCGATGGACACCCTACTACCTTTTTGGTAGATACGGGGGCTACCAGGTCAACTATAAGGTCAGCAGTAATTCCGGGGGTAGCCCTTTCGGGGGAATGCATACAAGTGGTTGGAGTGGCGAACAAGAGGCTAGTAAGCCCCTTAACGGAACCGATTCCAGTCAGGATAGGAAACTTTAGGGATCGATATCAGTTCGTGGTGTGCGATTCTAGTCCTGTTTGTCTGTTGGGAAGAGATTTATTGTGTAAGCTCAATTGCACAATCTACTGTACCCCGAAAGGAGTAGAGGTACAGACAAGGGATGATGACGCGACCTTTAAGGTTGCAAATCAGCGGGTGTGCGTGGAAATGTACCCGGCTTTGACAGTGGAGGAGCTTCCACCGGATTTGAGGGAGTCTGTATCGACCGATGTGTGGGATCTAAGCGGAGAGGAGATCGGCTTAGTCAGGGGAGTGGAACCAGTGAGAATACAGGTTAAGCCGAACGCGGAATTCCCGAGAACACCCCAGTATAAACTGTCGCCTGAAACAATTGCAGGGATTAAACCTGTGATCGAGTCTATGATTAGGCAGGGAATTCTGGTGGAGATCATGGGTAGTCCATGTAACTCACCCATTATGGGATTGCAGAAACCAAGTGGGAAGTTCAGGATAGTGCAAGACCTGCGGAAAATAAACGACATAGTTGTTCCATGTTGTCCAGTGGTACCGAATCCATCTGTGATACTGTTCCAGATCCCATGCGAAGCTGGATGGTTCACAGTGATTGACTTATGTCAGGCATTCTTTTCGATTCCCCTACATGAAGAGAGTAGATTTCTTTTTGCATTTAGGCTAGAGAATCGGATATTAACATGGTGTCGTATCCCACAGGGCTATACGGAGAGCCCGTCAATTTTTAATCAGCTCTTAAAGAAGAATCTTGAAGGTCTTGTGTTGCCGAAAAACTCTGTTTTGGTGCAATACATTGACGACCTGCTTGTCGCGTCAGAGACAGAAGACGCTTGCAGGGTTGATACCATTGCGCTGTTGAATTTCCTGGGAGAGAATGGTCACAAGGTGTCTCCAAACAAGCTGCAATACTGTTTACCTGAGGTCCAGTATTTGGGGCACAGAATTGAAAAGGGTAAAAGGAAAGTGTCTCCAGATCGCATTGATGCGATTCTGAGAATGCCAGTTCCCTCAACGCAGAGGGAAGTTAGAATGTTTTTGGGAATGGTGGGCTATTGCCGCCAGTGGATCCCAAACTTTTCCTTTGAAGCGAAGCCTTTACAGCGGCTGACGCGAAAGGATGTAAGTGATCCGGTACCATGGGACGACGACTGTTTGAAATCATTTCTGAGGCTGAGAGAAGCCTTATGTAGCGCTCCTGCGTTGGGAATGCCGGATTACAACAAGGCATTTGCATTATTCTGCTGCGAAAGAGAAGGTTGCGCATTAGCAGTGTTAACCCAGAATCATGGAGGTGTCCGTAGACCAGTTGCTTATTTCTCAGCTACTTTAGATCCAGTAGCTTCTGCGTTGCCCGGATGTCTCAGATCCGTTGCGGCAACAGGTGTCAGCATCGAGAGATGTGAGAGCATTGTGATGGGTCATCCTCTTACTGTACATGTGCCACATTCTGTTGAACTGTTGATGACTAGGACTAAAACGCAGCACCTCACGAATAATAGGCTGACTCGTTATGAGCAAGTTATCCTTGCAGCCGATAATGTGACATTGAAGAGGTGTGCTGTTTTAAATCCTGCTACATTGTTACCTATTCCAATTATAGATGATAACGAAGATTGTGAGGACCATGATTGTCTCGATGTGACTGAACTATGCACCAAACCGAGACCTGACATTGTCGATGAACCGCTCCCAGTGTCAGATGAGATTTTCTTTGTAGACGGTTCATGTTTAAGAGACAGCGTCGGTCGATTGAGAGCAGCGTTTGCTGTATGCACCATCACGGGTGTGGTTGAAGCCGCTTGTCTAGAAGGAGTACACTCCGCGCAGGTGGCTGAGCTCATTGCCTTGACTCGTGCCTGTTTGGCAGCCGACAAGATCCGTGTAACGATTTACACGGACAGCCAGTATGGGTTTGGTGTGGTTCATGACTTCGGACAGCTATGGTCCCAGAGAGGGTTTATGACCTCCTCAGGTTCTCCTATAAGAAATGGTGATCATGTACGGAAACTGTTAAAAGCATTGCAAGGTCCTGATGAAATTGCTGTTGTTAAATGTGCTGCCCACACAAAGGGAAATGATTTCGTCTCGTTGGGAAACAACTACGCTGATGAAGATGCCCGATTTTGTGCAGAACAAGGATGCAACTTCACTGAGACCCACGTCGAGGAAACTGGGGAGGAGGTGGTGTACGGTCAGATGTTAGCAATGGCCGACTCATGGGAGGAACTGAAACAGCTTCAGGAAGGGGTCTCGGATAAGGAACGTGACAGCTGGATACGAGCGGGATGTGAGAAGGGAGATGTGGATATATGGGTTTCGAATGATGGACGAGCGGTGTTGCCGGAAAGTTTGTTGAATCCCATGGCGAGGTTGATACATGGTGCTGTACATCTGGGTAGGGATGCCATGATGAGAGTGTTTCGTCAGACTTGGTACAACCCGAAGTTTCGTGCAGTGGCTGAAACTGTGTGCCAGAGGTGTGTCACTTGTCAACAGATGAATGTGGGGAAAAGAACCGCTGTGACGTTGAGCCACATAGGGAGGTCAGGGGGACCTTTCAATAGGATGCAGTTGGATTTTGTTGAGATGCCAAAGTGTAATGGGTTGAGGTACATATTAGTGATAGTATGTGTCTTTTCCAGGTGGGTGGAGGCGTACCCTACACGCAGATGTGACACACTCACAGTAGCGAAACTATTATTGAGAGAACTCATTCCAAGGTACGGGTTCCCGACGTCCTTTGAATCGGACAGAGGAACTCATTTCCACAGCGAAGTTATGAAGTTGCTTTGTGCTGCTTTGAATATAGATCAGAAGTTACACTGTAGCTATAGACCAGAAGCTTCAGGGATAGTGGAGCAGGTGAATGGAACTCTGAAGGCTCGGATGGCGAAAGTGTGTTCGTCTACGTCTCTGAAATGGCCTGACGCATTACCCTTGGTCCTTATGAGCCTTCGAAGTGTGCCTGATAGAAGGACTGGGTTGTCACCCCATGAAATCCTCATGGGAAGAGCGATGCGTTTGCCTGCAATACCTGCTACTGCTCTGATAAATATCACTGATGATATGATCCTGGACTATTGTAAAGGCCTTGCTGACGTGGTCCGTTCTGTGTCTCAGCAGGTGCAGACAGCAACGGTTCCAGCTGCGAGTGACCGGTGCCACGACTTGGACCCAGGCGATTGGGTCCTAGTCCGAAAGCACGTGAGGAAGAGTTGTTTGGATGCTAGGTGGCGCGGCCCGTTCCAAGTGATTCTTGTCACGAACACAGCCGTCAAGTGTGGAGGTTTACCGAACTGGGTGCATGCTTCTCATACCCGTAGAGTTCCAGCACCCTTGGGAGATACAGCCCCTCTCGAGAACAAAGATCCCAGTGAACCGACAGAGCCTCCTGAGAGGGCCAGTCAAGCTGTAAGGGTTGCTGAAGCGGCTGATGATGCACTGAATCGAGTTGGGGAAGAACGTGAAAGAAGTACTGACCCAGAAACCAGCGAAAGAGCAAGAGGTGCAGTGGGTAGTACAGAATCAAGTTCTGCCGAAGAAGAGGAGGTCAGTGCACCGGGTATCGAAGAGAAGACCGGAGGTGCTACCGAAGCAGAAAGGGTTTGGCCCGCAAGACAGAACCGGGTAAACCTGAGGTTGGCTCCGGACACAGACCTTGCACCAGTTTCGGAGGAACCAGAAGAAGAATCAGGAGACGAGGAGAATCCTCAAGGTGGTGTGAGAAGGTCCAAGAGAACTCGAGTGCCAAGTCGGAAGTACGCTTCACCAGAGTGGGCATATCAAGTGACTGATGCCAGGATTACCGAGCACGGGAAGGTTGAGGTCGATGACATTGGTCAACAGTGTCCCGCTCCAGAGGGTGGAAGTGTTGCTGAAGGTTCCGGGATTGGAGATCGAAGGAATTTTGACGATTCATATTCCGAGTCCGCCATTCCTGAGTGTCATTCGAGGTATGATCTTGGACAATTTGGAGTTCCCGACGTTCACGACTGTGCCAGACCCACAAGAACTGATCATTCTTAAGCTCGAAATATTGCAGGGAGTCTTGGAACTGTTGGGACCAGCGCTCATGTTAGATTGATTTGAGAAGGTTGCGAGCAGAGAAGAAGATAACCTAGATCCGAGCGGAAGAAGAACAAAATTAGGGATTTTTCCGTTATAGAACGAAGAAAAGTTAGGGAGGTTTGCCTAAGTTCACGAAAGAGACACTAATGAGAAGGAGACTTACCCTTTCAGAGACTGTATTGGACACTGAGTACATTCCGAAGATGGCAGATCCTGCAACCCCACATCGTAGGGCTAAATTGATAGTAGGCACATTGGTAGGAGTTGTGATAATCACCATATTTGCGGTAGTGATAAGTTCATACATGGTGGCTCACAGGCAAGAGGGGAAGGTTCAGGGAGCACCCACACCTATTACCCCAGGGCAGAGAGGTGTCAGTATCAGAGAACAGGAAATATCGAAGTTGAGGGATGATCGCAGACTCCACATGGATTTATCGAGGGGTGATTTTAAGCTTAATGCGTATGCAAGGTTGCTGTATGAGTATGTTGATGCGATGGATGTGAAGGATTGCTATGTGTGTATGCAGTTGCCTGCTTCAGTGGATGAGGGTATCAAGTACCATCATCTCCCATTGACATATGGGATTTCTTGTAGTTTATTACTCAGTTTATTTTATGACAGGAGACAGTTCGAGTATTTCTTTTCAAATTTCGACACGGTACTTCCTGAAGTTCCAGCAATCAAGCATTTGAACAAATATGATTCTAGCAAGAAAGAGGACAGACTCCTAAAGTATTTTAGACCGACTATGAAGTTGGATACGGCACATGCTCACAGGAATAACCTGACATGTGCGTTATCTGAGATAGAGAAGAAATTCATAGACCAGGTAGAGGACAGATACAGACAGTTGACCCAGACACGACACACCGGAGATAGCCCAGTAGATTGGACGGACGAGGAGAGAGCTCACAGATCCAAGGGAAGTTATGGACCAATAGCGTTAGATGAGGTACAGAGAGGGAATTTGTGTATTGGAAGGCCTCAATCCGATACGGATAAGGTCGCAGTCGGACATAGCACTTGTTCTCAGACCTTCACAGTGGAAGCTTCTGCTAAGAATTTTATGGTAGGTCCAATAGAGGTAATTCCAACAGTATATTATGTATGTGGGAAGAATGCTTATGTCAGGCTACCTGCGAATTGGTATGGCATATGCTATTTGGCTATCATATTCCCGAAGATTTATCACACAGAAGACTTGGAGTTGTTAGAGACGAAGCGACAGTCTAGGAAACGTAGGGCTACGAACGCCGGTGCAGTGATTGGAGACATATACGGAGCAATGATACCTAGTATGGGTGTGGTGTTGAATGATGTGAAGATCAGGAGGTTGGCGACTGTGGTTGATGAGTTGTCTATGAACACGGCGAGATCTTTGTTGTTGGTGGCTGGGGAGATGTTGTCGATACGGAATATGGTTATGCAGAATCGCCTTGCTTTAGACGTATTATTAGCAAAAGAAGGCGGAGTCTGCAAATTATTGAAGGTTCAGGAATGCTGCACATATATTCCAGACAATACGAAGGAGATAGGGAAGTACATAGACAACATCACGACTATTCACAAGGAGATTATGGATTTGACGGAGGAGAATGTGTGGGAGAAGATTGGATTAGGATTTGGAAGAGTGGGAACTTGGTTTGCGAATTTGGGAAGAGGATTTCTGGGATCAGTGTTGAAGCCGATTATCATTGCTGTGGTTTGCGTGATTTGTTTGTGGGGATGCGTGAAGGCATGGAAGTGGTATCAAGGAGGCAAGGTTGAAAGGGCTCTTAAGGCAAACGAGAAAAGGATGGCGAAGCTCCAGGAGCAGCAATATGAGAGTCTTAAGAGACTGGAGGGAGTTCGACATGGCAAAGTTATGACTAGCGCGGTCTAAATCAGTTCTAAAGAAGAGAAATGTAATGGTGTGATGACGGATGTCATCAAAGGGGGGAACTGATGTAGCGCTTAAAAGTTTGAAAATTGTAGGGGTGCATTATACTCACTGTTAGTTGGCACCCGCATATAATCAAATGTGTGCTCAGGTATTTTATGTGCAATGTATTACGAATTGTATAACCTATATCGATTTTAATAGAAGTGTTAGCTATGTACAAGCATCTTATGTATATATTGAAGCAATGCATAGAGTTTAGTCCTTTTCGAACAATGTGATGTTAAAACGTGTAGATTAGAATTCGTGTCTGTAGACTGTTTAGTTTGACCACACATGAAAGAAAGACGTAAATGTCAATACTGTGATTTAAACCTGCTTGTGTAACCGAAGTAGTGGCTAGAATTCGCATATATCGTTGAGGCGAAAGGCCTGGTGTTTTCTTATGTTAGCCAAGGGCAATAGGCCAAAAAGGATTTATTCCAGTAGAGGTTTTAGGCTGTAGTAAATTGCAACTTAAAAGATGTGAAGAATGTCTGCTTTGCATGATCTCACCCCAGGTGCAAGGACAGTTGCTCGTTAGTAGAGAAGCTCTTTGTTCACAATTTGACTTATGTAGTAAAAGCCAGACATGGGAGTGTATTGGAATGTGCCAATCGTAACTCCTAGTGTGGATGGCGTCTGGGACTCAAGGCCAAGCGATGGACGATGGAACTGGACAGCGCTCTGTGGAAATTTACTGAAAGTCGACCCCGCAGAAGAGGAGGCGCAAAGGGCGTGTTCTGGGATTTGGGGTTCTGTATTAGGGACAGCGCCCCGAGGGTGGAGGCAGTTCAGAGCAGCCCAGAGCAGAGGAAGGCTAGGCGAAGGGATAGAGGGGGCAACTTAGACCAAGCTCTCTAAGTGAAGTCTTCTTATGAAGTTTCACTCTGACACCTTTTACTCGATGAGGGTCTCGAGGGATTGCTAAGTAGGGATGTCATCTAGTGCAGAGTAGGGACAGAGATGGTATGGTTCAGTGTCCCTAGTATCGACATTTGCTTGGTGGTGTTCTACCTCATGCTTTTAGAGATTGTACTTTTAGTTATTTTTAGCCGTATGCGGATTCTCCGTAGAGTAGCTTTTGTGTTAGTGCCTATGTACTTGTTGTGCCTCGTATTGAGGACTTTGTATCTCCAAATCTTTATGCTGATAATAAAAACCAGAGAGCAAAGAGATTAAGTCTCGAGTCCTTGATTATGGCAAATTGCGGACAGAAATTTTGATAATTGTGTTTTTCCCTCCACGCTATTGGACAAGTAAAAAGGTTCATCTGACCAGAGTGGGTTCCAGTAGATAATTGCGAGATACTAAAATGGGCCGGAGCACCAGCATTCCAAGCTGGGCACGGGTTCGATTCCAGGGCCGGTCCAGCAACCCTGGTCTGGAAGGCAAAACAGTGGTTACTGTGACGTTGGATAATATGACCCTTGTCCCTGCTAGAGAGCAGCGTTTCAGGTGAGTTTTATATACGGATGGTCAATATCTGACAGGGACTTGTTTTCTACTCGGATTCAAAGGCTGCCATCGCGGATACACTGCTTTGGCTTATTTTCGACTGGCAAACAGGTATCCGATCAACCGTAATTAATTCTAAATACAGCCGAGCAAACTGTTATAGTTTGATTCTTGTAATCAGTAGATTGAAACATGTGATTTTGGCCTGCTAGTGCGTGTAGTTCCACATGCTGGTTTCTTTTTTGCAGATTTATATAGCGCGAACTCGACCCGAAGGTATTGGAGCGCTTTACTCCTCTTGCTTGTTTGTTTTGTTGACCTTATTTATTTAGGACGTCCTTTTCACAATCACAGTGCTTCTTAAACACAAAGATCTGCCCCTTTATATACTCTTTGCCAATGATTGGTCAAGAGCATGTAGAGCTCTCCTGTTATTGGATGACTAGCGCCAAGTTTTTAGTAGCAGCTGTTGGGCACAAACTTCTGCTACGAATCGGGATTTTTAAAATAAGCCATTAACAAGATGTTTTTGGAACTAAAGTTGTCCAAAAAACTTCAACAAGCGACTGACTAAATTATAAACAAAAAGTGGGATGAAAGGAGCTCACTATCGCTTACCAGAAGTGTGGTTGACAACACGGGGGCCGTCTTTGCTAGGGGTGGGTAGTTTTTCTAACCAATAGTTGGACACATGGAAACTAAGGCTTTCTTATTACTTTCCAGTCTCCTGTCAATCATAATAAAACTAGCTTTCTGAATATATCCTCTTAGCTTCACTTACTGAAGTTGGTTAGAGTCTGCAGCAAGGCAAAACCAATTGGATTTTTTTTAACACGTTCGGAATCCGGGAGGTAAGACTTATTTTTGGGAATCTCCCGCCTGATTTGGTTGTGTTGGATGTGCTGCTTTTGGTGGACAACTGTTTGCCGGTATTGCAGCACCCCTGGCTATTGAGGTTATCTGAAGTTTCTTCCATCTTGAGTATGTGCAGTAGACAGAACCTAAAACGTGAACATTGTTATGACTACAAGAGTGCGGATGTACCACAGAACACAGCCGGAAGAAAAGCGGTGTATACCCAGAGCGTACTTGGGTGTTAAGCGCAATATTGTTATTTAAGCACTGATTGTGGCATGCAACTTATTTTGTAACTTTTGTATTTCTTTTTTAAGCCCTGCTGCAGTTGAGGTTTTACAGTGCTGGCAGTGTCCTACGGCTGGGCATCATTAAGCGATGTCGAGGGGGAAGAAAGTGTCATGTTGCTGCATTAAAACTCTATTATGCGCTAAACGCCCCATGATTTAACTTGTCTGACTTGTGATCTTTTAAAAGAAAGTGTGCGTTTAGCTTCATCTAAGTTAGTATCTGGTTGTCCGTATTATTACTGATTTCCTTTTTTAGGTCCCGCTGAACCCAGCGCATGCGCTGGATTGGAGAGACATTTTGTATGTGGGCTTTTTAAGTGCTGCTGGCTGGCCTAGCGCTTGCGTGCACGTGAGCGTGCACGCGCGCAGCCGCCATGCGCTAGGCCAGCCAGCAGCACTGCGTCATCGCGATCACTTTCGCTTTCACAGCGATCGTGATTGCAATGTTTAATCCCTGCCTTTTCCTCCATCTTTCCATATCTCAATTTCTTCCTTTCATCTCCTTTTGCCTCGCTCTTTCGCACCCTCTCTCCCTCCCCCTTGCCCTCTCTTTCTCTGGCTCTCGGTATAAACAGGGGAGGTATTTCTGCTGTAGCACTTTGCTCGTGACAGGTAACGTTTACTTTGTGCGCCACCGCGCCAAACTTTAAAGAGCCCGTTGATTAGTATTTCACACATTAAGGTCCATTGACACCTTACTCTTCGTCGGAGGAGGTGTAAATAGCTAGATCAATGCCCACCCACTGCCTTTGAAATGCAATTACGAAGATATGAAGCGGCGCCTTTCACGGGGACGCCATCACAGCTCTAAAATGCAAATGGCGCCTGTCTCAGCAAGAGAGCCCGAGAAACAGAACAGCAGAGGGGAGCACAAGATTAATAGCCTTAGTTTGAATCATTGGAAAGATAACAATAAATCCAGCAATATCTTGTGTTCATCCTCAATTCGAGTTTATACAGGGCGTTTGTTGGAACACGCGATTTAAAATGTCACAGCGAGAATAAAGGGAAGACAATAAAACATGACACTCATTGCACACACACTGGTGACATATACAAATGAGGGAACATGTTTAACGATGAATGGTTAGCATAGTACGGAGAAACCTCATCCGAGTGAGTCAGGCAGGCAGACTTTACACCGGCGGCTCTCTCCTTGCCAAGCGTCTTATTCTCAGGCTTTCATTAATATGCGGGCTGGTGGCAAATTACACCTCCTGGTTCGAAATCTGAGTAGATAATGGCATCCTTCCGTCCCTGCCCTGCACTTATTGCAGATTCCAGGAGGAGAATTGGCAGGTGCCAGGTTTCGCTTTCAAGTCATTACACATGGATTGGAAAAAACATGGATATGGGATTTAAAGCAGCATTCGCTGTATCCACCCATCCGGAGCGCTCCCTCTGAGAGGTGGTGCTAATTGGCTAACCAAGGGTGCCTATTTTGGGATATGTCTACTAGGTGTATAACAGCAGTCCATCACTCTAGAGCAGGGGTCTTCAAAGTGTGGGGCGCGACCCTCAGGGGGGCCGTGGAGTGTTGGAAAGGGGGTCGCGCATTCCTGGTCACACTTCTGTCCAGGCCCATCGGACTACAAGGGATTCAGCCCCCCTCCTACCCCATAGTGTGTCTCAGCTCGAGATGCTGTGAGCTCTGCTGGGCTGTGTCTGCAGTCTTATCTCCAGCACAGCCCAGCACGCCTGAGTTTTTCACAGGTCGTTAAAGACCATTTGCATATTTACATACCTTTTGCAAACTGGTAACTGAGGCTTAGTTTTTTTCTAGTTCCAGTACCCTCTGGGCCCCAACTCTGCGTTTCCTTACATTTGTATTTTACATTTACTGCTGTAGTGTGAGAATGCATTTCATGAAAAGAAATATAAAGTAGGGTTGCCAGAAGAAAAATTCCAGCCGTTTGATGTTTAAAGAGCCTGCAAAGGCCTCCTCTTGACATTAAATAGGATTGCAAATAAAATCATATGCATTCATTCGTAATGTGACTGTTCTGTCTTTGTTCCCTTTAATTATCAGTCATGGATCATTGAGGCAGCCCTATAACACAATTAAAAGCGCTTTCTATTTATATGTGCTGTTCCAAGTACGCACAGATGAGTGCTGAAATATACAGCTTTAGGTGACTGCTTATTTTTGTACAGTCTGGGACATCAAAATAATGAGCTGGCAACCCTAATCATAAGACTGGAAGTTTGTTGCAGGATCAGTACATTATTTATTTCCTCCACCCTCGATCCCTGATTAATGTCATAATAGCAATAGTTATATCTTAAACTCTACGCTGCCATCAATAATATGCTGAGTTACTTCAAGTGTCTGGGAATGCACCCTGCATTCAGAGAACTCACTTTTCATTCTCGCACTTCACTTTCACACTTAACCTGCACTCACAGCGATCACAACGCACTCACACTGATCACCATGCACTCACATCATTCACCCTCTCACCCTGCACTCACAGTGATCACTCTGCAATCACAATGCACTTGCGTTGTTCACCCTGTACCTCAGCCTGCAGTCACACTACTCATCTGCACTCATCCTGCACTCATGTGACACCTCTTTCACCTGACCCCTCACTGTTCAATTTGCAACTTGCTCAACCAAGCCCATCATTAACCATGCATTAGTTTGTCAGAAAGGTGCTGCAGAGAGATGAGGTGCTTTGTTGGTGAGTGGTAGTGAGGGAATTTATGGAGAAGGAGGAAACGGGGAATGGTGCACCAAAAAAGACTGTTGCGCCGTGTGTGACCAGTGCTGTGGCCAGCCCTGCCTGGGAGTGTAGACCCCCGCGAAGTTTGGGTCTAGTGGTTTCCATGCTTCTGCCTATTACTATCATTATTTACATGTGTAGTGTGCTACTATTACCAAAAGTTGTCCTGGGGCTAATAGACATCTGCTGCCTGAAGGCAAATGAGAAACATACAGAAGGGGAAGGAGAACTAGCCAAATGGGGTGACCTACAGGGCATAGAGCCAGGTTTTTATATCTTCCTAAAGGATAATAGATTCTTGGTGGAGCGAAGCAAAGGAGGGTGCACGTTCCATAACTGTGTGGCCTGAACCAAAACAGCAAGACAGACAATTCGTGCTTTCCTGAATTAGAGAACAATAAGCAGAGTGGCACAGGTCAAGAGGAGCATACGGGTTCAACCCGTGTGCTCGGTGAGGAGAGATGAGAGGATGAGAAAGGACAGCAAGGTAGTAAGAGAATTTGATTGAAGAGGTCAGGGATCAGGAGAAATGTGAAGTGCCGAAGGGAAGTGCGGACACGCAAGAAGTGAGTGTGAGGGAAAGTTGAGGGCACAAAGGAGGGCTACTGTCAAACTGTGAGAGAAGAGAGCTGCCTGTGCAGCCAATGACAATACCTATGCAACTACCAACTATAACACTGTACAAGTGTGACTATTTCAAGCCCCCAAAGCTATAAGAATGGCATGGATGTCAGGAGTTTATCGTTTTTAATGTATATTGAATTAATAAACAGCTGTTCTGCTCATCTCTAAATTACACAAACGGAGCCACCATGTGGTAGACGGTCATAGAGGCAGTGTGCACAAATAGGTGCCAGTGCAGAGCACCGGAAACCACCTCCTCAAATTAAGCACTGGTGCTGAGGAAACAGGGGAGAGGGACATTGGTTCAAGAAGGTGTGAAAAAACAAAGGAGAGATGTGAAAGATGAATGGGGGGGGGGACTGGAGAGGTGTAAGATACAAATAGACAACAATTTGAATGGAGAGACTTGAGGTGAATGAGAAGGGCAGATGGGTACGGGAGGTGACGGGGCCAGAGAGGCCATGAGAAAAATGCGAGAAACTGTTAGAGATGAGGGCAGTGAAAAGACAGAATGGCAAGAGGTGATTAAGGGTGAAGTGAGAAGTTGAATGGGGAGAGTTCAGAAGTTGTAAAAAGGGGTGAAAGAAAATGGCCTGCAAAGTGAGAGAGGGATCCGGGATTAGGAGAGGAGAGGAGAGAGGGATGGAAGGGAGGGGTGAGAGGAAAGCGGCATGGGTAAATTGCTTAACTCTGCACAAGACCACCAGTGTTTTAAGGGACCCCTGCTGCTCCTGGCCAGGGCCAGGTGAGCTTCTAATGTGGCAGCACGTATTCCTGCGGAGTGGAAGGCCCATCACAAAGGTTGACTAGACATCTTTTTGATGTTAATTGCTGTATTTTGGTTATAAACTGGTACTGATGGGGTGAAATCTTTCCTCAGTGTTACTGTGTGCAAAAAATGTCAAAATAATGAAGCAATTCTATCACAAAATAACACGGCATCACATAACATTATTCAAATTTTCTTCCCACACAATTTAGTCAAGTCTGTCGTGTAATTTGGTCCTCACCATTCCAGAAACCCTGCCTACAGGTTTAGAAATGTTTGTCAGGAGGGGGTCCTTACGACTGAAAATGTTGACACGGGGGTCTCGGCACCCAAAAGTTTGAAGACCTCTGCTCTAGAGTTTGTAACATGTAGACTCCATGCAGTATACAAATGTGTGTGTGTGTGTGTGTGTGTGAGAGAGAGAGAGAGAGAGACCGTACTTACAGTTCAGCCTCACGTTCTATTTAAAATGCATTTTCTTGTTTTCTTACAACGTTGTCATTATCTGTCTAATTTCCAATTGATTTGGCACACCCTCAGACAAACGGATGCTATTTTCACCATACCAAGCGTCCTGCACATCAGTTTAGGGCAAAACATGTTATGAGGGAAGGTCAACAAAGAGCAATTTCCCATTTTAGCTCCTACACAACATTTTGCTCTGTTACAGTAAACACTCCAGAAATGACTTAAACCGAGGGCCGCTGAAATTATGTGGCGGGGCCCGGGGTCAAATTATGCAAATGAGTTTTCCTAAATTATTCAGACAGAAAGGGCAACATTATGCAACAGAGTTTACGAAATTGATCACACAGAAAGGGCAAATTAATTGGTGTAATGCAGCACATTTTGTTACCGTATTAACTCTTTGTTTTCTCATGTTAACAGTATGTGGGCAAATGTTTGATCTCATTAGTACCAGCATGACACCCAAATACAGCAATAAGCAAGAGAAAGATGACAAGTTAGCATTTGGAAACAGCCTTCCAGTGTGCATCAACATATGTTTCAGCGTTTTTAGTAACTTTTGATCCATTTGAACTAGAAACATTTTTTCATAATACTGCACCAGTCCTGCACTCTGCACTCTCTCTGGTGCAGCCATACCGACTTTCATTCTAGAACAACGCAGAGGGCTTGCTTGGGTTTTTTACATTATTATGAGTGCTAATTTGCATGTTTGACATCACCAGAAGTGATGCCATATTATCTTTGCAAATAATGACCACAGGAAGTGAAAAACTTAAAATCGGCTCAATATAAATGTATAACAAGCATTGGCATAGCCAATAGGTCTCGCCTTTGGGACCTCATAAGTGTTTAGCCATGCAACAGTTGATGTTGTTGCACCAAGGATATTGTGCTGGATAACTAAACACTTATAAGGTCCCAAAGGCGAGATCTATTGGCTATGCCAATGCTTGTTTTTTTGTTGCTCTGCAGCTCCAAGTTTTCAGTTCCGGAGGGATGCATGACAGAGTACAAACAATCTTTTCCTTTTGAATTTGGTTATTTTTATTGCCTAGTCTTAGGGGTATGAACCAGGTCTTTATACCTCATTGGAGTATTACATGTGGTAGACATTTATCTCTAATATGTTGTGATGACACTTCATGTGACATAACGGTGTTTCAATGAGTGGGTGGCATCAATCTGCTATTGGAATTTCTTTGGTGAAACAAGACAGCTGCTTCTGGAACTGTTTAATTTTAGTACAGTATTATTGTCGACTGTTATTGCTCAGTTAAATAATGTTTCTGTCTGGTACCCAGTGAAGGGCTTATATATGGGATAAAGTACCTCCTGACATACATTATAGGGATATTGCAAGTCACTGAGGAGTTCCTTGATCATATCGGGGCAGAATTCACATTCAGGGTTATTTAACTCCAAAGTGACTTGTAATCTACCTGTAATGTATGGTGGGGGTACTTTATTCTGCATAATACACAGTCACACCATCACCTTTCCCACAAGCCACTTAAATCCTTGGTGCGATGCTCTTTCAAATAAGAGGCCACATATTTACAAGTATGAGGAATACATGTAGAATCTCTAGTGTAAAATTAAATATACCAAAAAGTAGTTACATTGTTGTTACGAAAATATATTAGAATCAGTTTAATATCAGTCAGATTTTTAAAAAAATATTGCACTGTAGTGAAATGTGTAGAAACATGCGAAGATAGTCTATCTTTTGTACTTATTACCCAAGGGGTGCAAAAAATAAACATGTTGCCATAAATATCACCTTTCTGCCTACTGTTACTGTTACAATCTACATGCTCGTAATGTGGAGGTTAGACGTTCATTTGATCCATCTGATAAGGTTCTGGTTTTCGCAACTTATAGCAGATTTATATGAACTTGGGGAAGGTGCTGGCTTTGTCTATGAAAAATGAAAATGGAGGTCCGACATGTTGGGTCTGCTCTTTTTCAGGATTTTTGAATGCAGATTTCCAGTGACACTGGATGGTGGTATGTATCAACAAGCATTGGCATAGCCAATAGGTCTCGCCTTTGGGACCTTATAAGTGTTTAGTTATCCAGCACAATATCCTTGGTGCAACAACATCAGGTGTTGCATGGCGAAACACTTATAAGGTCCCAAAGGCGAGACCTATTGGCTATGCCAATGCTTGTTGAACAAGTGGTAGCATCAAAAGTATGAGACATATGTGATAGTTTACCGCCTATAACCAATAACATTAGTAAACAACATAAGGAAGCTATTACATCATTGGAAAATGATCTAAAAATAACTATCAAACCTGCGGACAAAGGAGGTGGGGTAGTCATTTTTGACCCCCCTAACTACGAAGACAGCATTAGGGATCTTTTGAATGAAAAATAACATTATATAAGTGAACCTATGAGAAAATCGTCCACATTAAAAACAGAGATCACTTCTCTTTTATCCCTTGCTAAAGACAATGTTTGGGTAACAGACAGTGAGTACCAATTTTTGACCACTACAAATGCCATAATACCGGCAAAATATGGTCTTCCAAAGATCCATACAAATAAGAAAAATCCTCCACTTAGGCCTATTGTTATTTGTATAGGTTCACCATTGGAATGGTTAAGCAAATACATGGATAGTTTTTTAAAACCCCTTGTGCAGATACAAAAATCATATGTGAAAGACTCAGCACATATGATTAGAATCATTGAAGGTCTAAGTTTCAATCATCAAACACAATTGCTTTAACACTTGATATTAAAGCTTTATATACAAACATTCCCCAGGATGGTACCTTAACCACCATCAAGAACATCTTGGGCCCTGGGGAATGTAGAGGGACAAATGCAGAATTCATAATGGAATGCATTAGGCTGTTATTAAAACACAACATGTTTTTGTTAAAAAATTACTTATATTAACAATGCAAAGGGACCAGCATGGGGGCCACCTGTGCCCCCAGTCTGGCCTTTCTCTATGTAGACCAATTCGAGGAGAAATATGTTTTCATTGAAACTGCACCATACTTTGAGAAGTCACCAAATGGTGCAGGTTCATGGATGATATCTTATTCATCTGTCAAGGTTCCGTAGAAATTCTGCGAGAATTTTTAGAATGGTTGAATTTGGGAGATGAAAATTTAAAATTCACCTCTCAATATAGCAATGAATCTGTGAGCTTCTTGGACCTTAATATTAAAGATGTAGGCGGCCACTTAGAAGTAGAACATTTCCCAAAACCAACTGATAAAAATACTTTACTACATTATACTTATACAAGTTACCACCCTAAAGCCCAAAAAGATAACATCCCATTTGGCCACTTCCTTCGGTTTTGAAGGAACTGTTCCTCATTAGATGACTTTCATAAACACACGAGAACCTCAAACAAAAGCTAAAAACAGAGGCTATCCCAAAAAACTGATAAATCAGTCACTGAAACGTGCTCCGTTCTATGATCGGGACACTATGTTGACAAATACAAGCAAAAAGAAATAAGAGAAGAAGGACATGCAAAAGATCTTTCTAAGCCAGTTCTCTGGGGATAGTAATAAAATAAAAAAAAGTCATTAATTCCCATTGGAGTATACTCAATGATAATGAACCAAACACTTTAGAAAAAACCCTTTTTGCATTTAAGCGTAATAATATTTTGAGGAGGGAATTAGTTCATACTTACAGAGAGACCTCAGGAATAAGACAACACACTATCACGAGCAATAAAGCTGTGGGTAACTACAAGTGCAGTAGTTGCATGATTTGTGACCATTGTATAATAGGCAAAACTATGAGTTCCAATAAACATACTTTAGTAGCCAAGGATTTGAACAACTGGAGGAGTAGCAATCTTGTTTACTCTTATGCCCATGCAACCTTGGGTATGTGGGTGAAACAGCCAGAGAACTATGAGTTAGACTAGTAGAACATAAATCAGCCATAAAAAATAATAAAGAGAATGCCCCGTTAGTAGATCATTACAAAAAGGTTGGCCATACCCATATGGATTTGAAATGGTTTATCATCGAAAAAATCAAGGGTAATATGAGAGGAGGTGACCTTACCACGAAGCGAAAAAACTGCAAACAGTGGTATATCTCAATTCTAGATACAGTTAAAACAGGGCTGAACTCAAAAGAAGATTGGATGTGATTAATTAACTAAAGGATAGAGGTTGATTATTTGGTCCTGTTGGAGTTAGTGATCTGAACCAGACTATAGAGATTTGTGATATTAATCTGTCAAAATCATAGAAGAATACTCCATGAATCCTCATAGTTTGTCTACTTGTTTTGTGCAGATTTTAGTGGTGGGGTCTTGTACCGGCCGGGTCCCTATTACATGATGTGTGCATTCAGGTTGACCACTGTGAAGGGACCTTATAGATCAGACTGTAATAGGCCATGTTGAACCACTTTTGAAATTTACACATAATACTGGAACAATGATTCATGGATTTCTATGATGTATTGCCATCATTGTTTAAATCCTTAGTATTTTGCTTCTTCTTTATTTAAGGACATTTTTTGGAAAGAATATATATATATATATATTTTTTCAAATAATCCTTTTAGTAATAGTCCATTGACTATCTCAATAGGCCATCGTATCGGGCCGTTTTTCACGTGGCACTTTTTCAGAGCTACTGCCTTAAGAAGGTCCACTGATAAATACGGCATTTTGCCAAATCCTGATGACATCGGATGCATCGTTGATTGGAATAGGACTCCCTGTCACTTTTTGATGACGTCGGAGGTCATGATAGGCTGACAAATATTTGGCGCCGTTTTGCGCACATATAAACCGTTGATTATTGGTCCTCTCCGCTTTCCGATCGTGGATCAGAACGAGCGGTATCACTACGCGGAGTTTTCCCATTATTGAAAGGTGAGGAGTTAGAGGCACGGGTTATCAGTTTGAAGCCTAGATGGCTGGGGGAAGCTTGAAGGCTGTGGTCTTTTTGCTGTTTTATCACTTTCCGTGTAGGCTAAGCTCACTTTGATTAATGGTCTGAGTTTGGATATTGATTTGAGCAACGTCATGTAGTTATGTGATTTTTTGATAGTTTCACGGAACTTAAAAAAAAAATTAATATATACTCTTACAGAAACGCCATAAAACAGTGGAATATCACCCTGTTGGGGAGTAAAAGGATTTGGGATTATATTTCAAGAACAATTATCCCCTAATTTAAACGAAACATTGGATTATTGACCCGTTAATCTAACCCGCTCATCCAACGCCAATCACGGGGGGGGGGGGTATGTTCAATTTGGTTGAATCTCTGATGTGAGATACATATTGATGAGGTTATTATACTTGAACTTAGCCTTATAGTTACGTTTTTTATATTCAAATTTCTTAGGATCACCAAGGACAATACACTGGTGACCCAGTCAAGCCCACCTGCTTTTGTTGCTGTTGAGCACCTTAACCATCCATTTTGCACTTTCGGATAACACTTGAGGTGGGTTAGATTTATGCTGTGATAAGACATCGTGTCATTATACTCTTTTTTTAAAGTCAAATTACAATATTTATTTTCTTTTTCATTAGAAAACCTTGTTATTGTGTACTGATTGGACGGTACAGAAGTTCTGGAAATCTGTCGATATAATTAAATTAGATGAATATCCAGGTACATTAATGAAACATTATCATTTATTTGATGAGGAAGGATTTAATCTTAGCAAGATATAGGAAGGCATAATAATGATGGCCTTAATTCTATATCCTATTCATTAGGCAGGGTACAAAACCCGTGTGGGAGATAGCTCCCTGAATATGGAGAGTTTTTACATATACCTCTTTTGATTTATATAACAACAAGAATACGATGATTTGTGTAAAAAATAGTCCTTAGTGGTATATATGGGGTGTATGAAATATGAGTGGGCCCATAAAGCGGTTATAAATTGAAACAAGGTTGTGATTATATGTGTTTTAATAAAGGAAAAATGTTTTTAAAGAAAAGCTTTTTAATAAAGTTTTTTTAAATGTGATTTTGTATATCATGTATCTGTTTAAGATAAAATGATAATGAGATATTGTTTATATATTGATACATTTTTGTTTTTCAACAGGCATTTTTAATTTGTGCCTTTTACAAGAGAGACATGATGATTTTCATTTTTGTCACTTGTCTTGTCTCTTGTTTACATTGAATGGAAAAATGTGTTTCTTTCTCTGTGTTTTGTTAGGAATTTGGTACATATATGTTTTGTTTATATCACTTCTAATTACAACCAAAATGTTTTCAATTAAAGGAACATATTTCAGAATCACACTTGTTTGATGTTGAATTTATAATTGATTTATGGGCTTCCTTCAATGTTTTCATACTTGTAGAATGACTTGTGTATGACTGTGTGACGATACCAAGAGAAACTTCTATTTCTACAAGGTCATAGAAATGAGCCCTTACTAGCTCGTTCGAACATAGCAAATCTAAGTGGAAGGTGGCGAGAAGAGAGCAAACTGCGTACCCAATAGTGGTAATTCAGGGGAACAGGCCCGACATCAGGCAAGAAAAGTGGGGCTGAATAGTGCAATTTCTACTGCATAGGCGGTGAAGCCATTATAGGTACCGGGGCAGTGCAAGGCAATACCCATCACTGTGCAACAATTGTGCGGGAGGAGAACGCATACTCAATTCAACTGCAAAGGCAGTTGGTGTAAGACCAGTGACATGGCAAAAGAGACATAAGCCCACAACAAGGACAAGGTTGTGGCCTTATGTCCGGGCTCACTGTGCCACTGGATTCCCGCTAACCTGGCTGATGAGGGGTGAAACCCCGAAAGTGGTTCTAGGATGCTTCTTTCCGGTCCAGGGAGGACCTGGTTTGGCAGTTCGGGCTGGACTGTTCCCATGAGGCACAGGGTCAAGACTGATTTGCACATGGCTAGGCCTAAAGTGAAGTGGCATGGTGAACAAAAGAATTATGGACTTAACCCAGATCTCTTGACTGGGGGTGAATGTATTGATTTGTTCTGCATTCCGTCCATCAATTGTGTGTCTTTTGCTTTCTCACCCTAAGTGCACCGGGTATGCCCAGACGTGGGTCCCGGGCTCACTGTGCCACTGGATTCAAGCTATCCTGGCTGATATGGGTGAAACCCCGAAACCGGTCCTAGGATGCTTGTTTCCAGTACAGGGAGGACCTGGTTTGGCAGTTCGGCTGGACTGTTCCCATGAGGCACAGGGTAAAGACTGATATGCATATGGCCAGGTCTAAACTGGAGTGGCATGCTGAAGAAAAGAATGATGGATTTAACCCAGATGTCTTGACTGGGGGGGGAATGTTTTGATTAGTTCTGCATTCCATACATCAATTGTGTGTCTGTCACAAGGAATAAGCAGCAATATACAGAGGCGAGAAGAGTGTGGGTACACTGTGCAGCATTACAGTAGTGTGGGGGCCGCCAAACGGATGCAGTAATAAATCCACCGAGTGGCGGGAGACCTGCAGAGAGGAACTAAAGGGACAACAAGGGAAAGCAGGTAAAAAGGTTACTGAGGTGAAATGGGGAGGCAGAGAAGAATCAGCCATGCCGTACATTCGAGGCCCAAAAAAATCTTGGGTGCTACAATAATCGCGGAAAGACCTTGACCAAGATGCAGAACTACAGCGCTCGAGGCCATCCTGTTAGTGATGCAGCATAGACTGCAATCTATTGATAGTGAGATCAACTCTCTGAACCTAAAGACTATATGGCTGCTAAATTAGATAAACAAATGTTGAGAATTACAGAGGCTGAGCAAAGAATTTTTTACAACTGAAGACGCTGCACACCAATACCGAGAAATGCTCTGGTATGGTAATAGTCTTTGAGGAGGTACAGGTAAAAAATTAAGACTAAGAGGCGTGCTTGAGGCACAATAAATAATCTGTGCATTACTGGTGTTCCAGAATCGGCAAACACAGGGCATATGGAGCTGTATGTGGAACACATGCTGACTACCCTCTTTGGTCCAGAGAACCTGTCTAACCTGCTGGTGGTGGAAAGGGCGCATCAATCTCTGATGGCGAGACCCCCGCCGGGAGTGGCGCCGTGACCTATAATTGCTAAATTACTCAACTATTGAGACAGGGATGTGGTGTTAAGATTGGCACGTGAGACTAAAGAGATGAACTATCAGGAATACCAGGTATCCTTCTACCCAGACTTCACTGCTGCGGTGCAAGCAGCAAGAAGGGAGTTCCTACCTTTAAAGCGCTAACTTCAAAAGGCCGGCATAGCCTATGCCATGCTCTACCCAGCGAGACTACGCATTGACCACAAAGGGCAGCAAAAGATCTGCACAACTCTGAAAGCAGCTAAGGACTATCTGAAAAAACATATAAAAGAGAGAAGAGCTTCCCAGACAGCAAACGGCGAAGACGAGAACATGAACTAATGTGAAGGGGCTCTACTCAAATCCAATAAAGAATCCATACGCAGAAGCAATCAATATGTCAGAAGATTGAGAGCCAGAGCTAGTTGGATTTACATACAGCTATCATTATCGGTTGCAAAGGGACTATGCTGTCCACCCCGACCACCTCCGTAACAATGGAGGGTCACCAGGCATCTGTTGGCCCACAAGAAGGCACACCCCACTAAAGGGCGATAAGTATACTGCAAATGTTACTAATGTGAATGTTCTGGACTGCTATGGATTCAGGAAGTTAAAGGGATACTATGTCTTAGGCATGTTTGGGATGCTGAAGTGGGTGGGGGAGGGGGACTTGTTTTATGTAGTTATAGCTGCACCATGTACCTTGGGAATCCACATAACTCACATTATAGTAACATCCAGACAGGCAGTGTTTCCATGCCCCACCACAACAAGTAGAATGGAACTCCAGAGCGCAAATAAACTCTCTCTTGACATGGAATGTTAGAGGATTTAACAATCCCTGTAAAACACGACAGGTTATGGCCTACTTGGACAGACATCATCTTCAGATCGCACTCCTTCAAGAGACACACTTAACAAAGCAAACAGAAGATAATGTGGGAAGACGATGGGCAGGGGTACAATTAGCTTCCTCCTACTCGTCATACTCTAGGGGGTATTGAATTTAATCCAAAAGGGTACCCCATACACAAATGCACACTTAATAACAGATGAACAAGGAAGAGATGATATCTGACATGGCATGCTGTGTGGCACCTCAGTCACTATCGTGAACACCAATGGGCCAAATATAGATGACCCAGAATTTTACACACATGTCTGGAACTTACTGAGCACCTTACCGCCCGCTGAACTAATCTGGGGCGGAGATTTGAACACACATCTAGACCTGTTAAAAGACAGGGGGGCAATGCAAGCAATCAGCTCATGTCATATGGGAGGGGATGGAGGAGTTTGGTATGATAGACATATGGAGAATGAGAAAACGAGAAAAATATGAAGGCACATACACAGCAACGGTACATACAATCTGGTCTAGGTTAGACTATTGGCTGGCTACCATGAGGGTGCACGCCTGGACAGCTGGGGTGACATCTATGGTGAGAACACTATCAGATCATAAGCCAGTAATATTAAATATAAGGAAGCACACACAGACGCCAAGACAGTTCACAGAGCAGAGGCCCTACTGGACCCAATATATAAGAATACCATAAGACAGGCCATACTGGATTACTTTGAGCTTAATGCAGGCACGGTCAGTGAGGCGTGTACCCTGTGGGAAGCCTTCAAGTCCACGATACGGGGCATCTGTATAAGTACGACTGCAGGAATACTGAAAGACATACGAGCACAATTAGACACTAAAGAACACACATTGCAAAACATAAAAAGAGACTGAGTCCAGGGTGTGCGCAGCCGCACTAGCTAAGATAAGGGCACAGGTCACGGAATAAAATGATATGGCACAGAGGGAAATGCACAACATGTTGCATGTCATGCAGGCACACCGCCAGAGCGTATGGGAAGGGAGGGTGACGGGGACATGCACTGGCCACCAAGTTGGTTCCCTGTAGAGAGCACACAGGTGTTGAAGATCACAGAGGATGACTGGATGGATCACTATGATCCCTTAGAGATACTGAAGTCCTTTTAACGTTTTTATACAGACCTATATGAAACCCGAGACTTAGCAACGGAACAGGAGATAGACACATATCTTTCCGATATAGCCCTCCTATTTTTATCGGAGGGGCAAAAGGAATATCTAACACAGCCCATAGAGGAGGCAGAGATAAGGGAGGCTATACAAGCTTTGCCTAATGGAAAGGCAACGGGCAGGATGGACTGACAGGGACTTTTATAAAGAATATATAGACATATTGATGCCACATCGACTGGAGATGTATGCAGAGGCATATAGCAAAAGTTCACTACCACCCACGCTATGTGAAGCCTCTTATTATTGCACTTCTGAAATCTGATAAACAACTGCAATACTGTGGGTCCGACTGCCCGCTGTCCCTTTTCAACAGGGTCACTAAGATACTAGCAAGGATAATAGCCACAAGGCTGCAGCCACTGCTGCCAGGCATGATACTGCCAGATCAGTCGGGATTTATACCGACTAGTTCCACTATGAATAATTTACACATAATATTTGCGCTATTCCACCGACTAAACCTGGACCTGAAGGAGGTAGCAGTCCTGCTTGATGCTGCCAAATCATTTGATTCAATAGAGTGGGGGTACATGTTTAGTATATTGAACAGGGTGGGGTTTCCTGCACACTTTCTGAAGTGGATAAGCCTACTATATACGGACCCAAGGGCTAGAATACATATAAATGGGAATACATCAGAGCCCTTCTCTACACATAGCGGAATGAGGCAGGGATGCCCCCTATCCCCGATCTTATTCACTCTGGCACTAGAGCCCCTGGCTGGCATAGTCAGGCAGATACATAGCGAATCTGCACTGCAGTTTCGGCAGAGGCCAATATTCATCTCGCTTTGTGCAGATGATATTGTCCTATATATACGGGACAAGGAGAAAAACCTCAAATCTATGCTCCGTGAATATGTCCTATTTGAACACTACTCAGGACTTAGTATAAATTGGTCAGAATAGGTGATAGTCCCATTGACTTATACACAAGCATACATATAGTGCTACCAAAACCCTATTTCGTACCCTTCGCACGCTGCTAAGTAAGCTGGCGTGGGCCCGGTAACTGCCCTGTATCGGCTGGGATGTGATGATGATGGCCTATAAACAGGGAAGGTATGGTGCACCGGATTTGTATTTATAATACTTATGCACATAAGTGCAGTATATGCATTAATGATATAGACCACATATGTAGACAGTGGGAATAAACTGCTACTATAAGCTCCAGCACTCCCCATAGGACATCATCCGGTGCTGTCTGTCACACAGGAGCCTAGAGCGTGAGCGGTGCTCCACCTGGCAGGGCTAGAGAAAATGGGCGATATATACCTAGAGGGCAAATTTTTGACACTAGAAGATTTACAATTTTTACAAAACTAAACATCAATCGTTCTCAGAGGAACCCACTACATTAAATGCCCTACAGACACTGCTTACCAGCCCTATGAGATATCACCTAGTTACAAGCATATATCAAACAGCCGTAGAGGCAAGGCACCAGGCATCTAATAAAGCACTGGAAAGATGGAATCCTTCTCTAGACCCACAAATAACACAGGAGGAGTAGGAGTATAGCTGTACACTGATGAGGATGCTCACATCTAACTGCAACATATGCATAAAACACTTCAAATATATACAGCAAATGTACTACACACCTGCAAGACTGTATAGATATGGCCTGAGAGATACTGACAATTGTTTAAGATGTGGGGAGAGAGTTGTGTGTGCATCTGGCATGGGCATGTCGGCGAGTTCAGGATTTTAGGGGGGAAGTGGTGATGGCTATGCAGACTACAATGTCGAAAAGGGTGCTTTGCACTCCGCATATGTGCCTGCTGGGCTTGGTCAAACAATTGAAACAGGAAGTACGCAAATTTGTGGACACTGCGATACTACTAGATAAGCGACGAGTGGCAATGCATTGGGGAAAGAGAACGTCACCTAAATATGAGAATTGGCTGAGAGACATGGTGTAAAGCAAACACATTTGGAACTGTATGCTGCAGAACTCCCACAAGCATCTCAACTTGAAAATATTTGGGCTCCATTGGAAGACTACTTACGGGAGATGGACAATATTGAACGGGTTTCTGGGGGGAGGAATGATGCATTGTAAATGTGACCTCTGTACACTAAGATTGGGTCTGTTGAATACAGAAGATATGTACTGTGCTTTCTGCTACTGGGGACTGTTGCAGTTGAGTTGTATGTAATGACTAAAAGGAAAATTTATTTTAAAAAATATATATATATTCACTGAAAAAAACACAGGTTTCAGGGACGTTATAGCTAGAAATTAGCATTTTCTAAAACCTTAGAAATTCCCACAAAAAACACTGGTTTCAGGGACGTTTTAGTTAGTTGGACATTTCACTCGTACAAAATCAGTGAAATTCGGCCATTATAGTTAGTTCAGCTAACTATAACTCGTGCCCCCTCAATGCTATGCTGATGACGTCACATATTACATCACTCACGACATGGTCAGTGACATCACTGATGACATCACTGATGACATCTCAAATGATGATGTAATATGTGATGTCATCAGCAGTGCATTGCGGGGGCATGAGTTATAGTTAACTCTACTAACTATAACAACAAAATTTCTATGGTTCTGTATGAGTGAAATGTCCAACTAACTATAACGTCCCTGAAACCTATGGTTTTTTTAATGAATTTCAAAGGTTTTTGAAATGCTTATTTCTAACTATAACGTCCCTGAAACCTATGTTTTTTCAGTGAATTTCAAAGGTTTTTTAAATGCTAATTTCTAACTATGTCTACATAGGTAGGACATGTGCAGAAAGAGGAAGAAAGGCGCAGAAAGAAGCAAGAGAAATGCAGAATTTGAAAGTTGTTCATTTGACATCTGGGAAAGTCTTTCTGTTAGAGAGCATTGCATAAATAAAACCCCAAGCCTTATTCTGAAAAGAGAGTCTTTGATGTGCTTAATTTTATGAAGTGAAATCCCTTTCTAGAGGATTTTGTGTTGTGTCTATTGCTTCATCGCGTTTGAGCCAGTGTGTGGTATTCTGTATTATCTGGAAGTGCGAAGCAAGACATGTCATAACATTTTCTTGATCACCCGTTTGCCAAATTGTTTTCTCAAGGTTAACAGATAACTCATTGGTTGAGCAGTATTGGTGGAGAGAAGTTAACAGGTTTTGCCAGAGAGGTTCAATAGGACGATGTTGTCTGCATATAGTAGTGAGGTTATTAGTTGTTGGCCCAACTTTGGAGGGTGGGAGCTGGTAGAATCCCGTTGCGAGCACAAATCTGCCAGGTAAACGTTAAATATAGTCGGAGCCAACACACAACCTTGTTTAATGCCTCTGTCTATCCAGATTTTAGATGTTACCTTCTTGTTACTGCCGATTGTTACCCTGGCCCAGTTCTCACCGTATAGAGTCTGAATTCCTTTTAGCAGGTTTGGTGGGATATTCCAATCCACTAACTTTCTCCACAGGCAGTGTCTGTCGACGGGTTACATGCTTTGGATAGGTCAGAAAAGCAGGTGCATGAGTATAGTTGTTCATTATGTATTTTTCCGCTAGCATGGCCGAGGCTGTGAGATTGTCAGTGGTGCTCAATGTTGGGGGGAAGCCTGTTTGGTTTAGCAGAATTAGATTGAATTTTGTATTCCAGGATTCAAAGTCCTCTAGTAATAGGTCTGCAAATCTCTTTGCATCTATATTGAGCAGTGTGTTCATGCTGTAGCTGTTGGGGTTCACATATGAGCCCTTCCTATAAATGGGGTGCTTGATTGCCCCTTTACATGAGTCTGGGACCCTGTTTTCCTTAAGGCAAAAGTTGTACATTTGACCTAATTGACTGCTCCAGAATGCCTGATTGTTTTTAAACACTGCTGTGGGTAGGCAGTAGATTAAAGGCAGTACTCCGCTGATTGTCCTCGATGATGGTTCTTCGGTGTTCTGGTGCTAGTACAGTTTGGAGATGTGTTCTACCCACACTTCCTCAGTTGCTGTGTTTCATAGGGCTCTGGCGGACCCTTGCTCAAGTTGATTAATGATGGCTTGCTATTTTTTGCTCATGTGCCTCTACAACTCTAACCCACTCCTGGTCATTGTGGGCCTGCTTGGCCTCCCATATCGCCTTCTTGTACTCCTTTCTTATTTCGAAAAAAGATTTGGGTGTGGGCGCCTTCCATGTGTTGGGACTTTAGGTTCCTGGCTGCTTTGTAGAGTTGCTGCCTCTGTTGCCTTAAGGCCTGGGTGTACCATTGCTTTTTGTGATTCCCATGCGTGGGGGGTTGCCGTTGTTTTTCACCCAGCTGTTTTTTCAATGAGGCCAGCATAGTCTCCCAATTTGAAATCACGTCCAGGTTTACCCCTTTCACAGTTCAGACCATCTGATTCGCAGCCAGTGACCCCCTAGATCCTGTGCTCTGAGATTTTTCATGCGGTCCGGGTACTGGTTGTTATTTGATATTTTGGTGATCTTAGGGTGGTGATCACTTCTGCATCTGATTTCTAAGTCGAAGCCCTGTATGTCATGAAATATAGAGGCGGAGGTGATGGTGTAATCCAAGGTTGACTCTGAGTTCCTTGATTTGTGTGTCGTTGCCATGGGTGAGTCAGCTGAAAATCTCCCATTGAGAGCCCTCATCCCTAAGGCATCCATGACTCATAGAAGGGTGTGATCACATTTGTTGATGGTCATACAGTGTGACACCTGCAGTAGAACTCCCAGCCTCTGATCATAGATCCTTTCTCTAGTGCTTCTTTTGCAATGATTGGCCATGTTTAGAATAAAGCCTCCAGTGATGATCAATGGTATGTCGTCATGCGTGGTTTGTAGTTTTAATAATTTGTTTTCAGTAGAATTGATTATATTTTGTTTTTGTGCAGAGATAGGGTTGATGTAAGTGTTGATTATTATGATTGAGATTGCTTGTGTTCCTGATTTCCAGTTTTTGATGATGATTGCTAGCATGTGGGTTGTCTTCAGAACTAGTTGCCTCACGTTAAAAATGTTGCTTGCTGTTACGTAGGTTGATATGCCTCTTTTCGGGTGTCCTTCCTAGAGCAAGATAATATCAAAGTTTCCCAGGAACAGTTCCAAAGTTGGGTCTTGAGCCGTTTTGCTAGCCGGGCTATGTTCAATCAACTTTGTGGTTCGAGAGTCGTGGCCAATGGGGCTTTGAGTGATCTAAGTTTTTCCAAACAGTGCTGATTGTAGCACCGTCCCTGTGCTTTCAACTGCGTCAGGACTGAAGTTGACAGTCTTCTAGCCTGGAACCCTCTCATTTTGTGGATTCGCTGTCCTGCAGTATCTTTTACCTTATAGGCCAGGGACTATGACTAACTCTTGGTGGCTTGGCAAAGTCCGAGGTCACGCCCTTAGTGTGGTGTAGCCCAGTTATTTGTTGTGACGTCACGTCCACCCATTTCTTTGCCCATTTACGGAATTAGTAAAGTCGGATATTTCTCTATGTCCATTTTCTCTAGCCCAATCACCCAGTCTTCAAGCACTTTTGTTTTGGGCACAGTAGTGACTGCACAATCTCCTGGCTGCGGTTGCAGACCTCAGTGCTCTCGTTTGATTCGCCAATTTTCAGGCACTAATAAGGCTACGTAATCTAGTTCTTTGCTCAGTCGTGGCCAGCATTAATCACGGGTGGGGGGCGGGGGTCGTGCGGGGAGGCAAAGGTCATGGGGGGGTCGCGCAGGGCGGGGGAGGGTTTTATTTTAATAATAAATAAATAAAAAACGTACCTGTCCGCCGGCCGGGTCCCGCATTTTCTCAACAGCTGCTCCTGCTCTCCTGCCTCCGGCAGGAACAGGAAGCAGGGATGTATGTCGTTACAACGCACACTTTTACAACGCATGCACTTACAACGCATTTTTACAACGCACAATCCATTACAACGCATGACATTACAACGCATGACACTACAACGCATTTTTAAAAACTACCTTTACAACGCATTCCATTACAACGCATACTACCATTACAACGCATACCATTACAACGCATAATATTAAATTGCAGTTAAGGTAAGTATTAGATAGTATAGGGGTAAAAATTACTTTTCTAACTCCGTGGGGTGCAACAGTAGGGTAAGTGTTGGATAGTATAGGGGTAAAAATTACTATTCTAACTCCAGGGGGTGCAACAGTAGGGTAAGTGTTGGATAGTATAGGGGTAAAAATTACTATTCTAACTCCAGGGGGTGCAACAGTAGGGAAAGTGTTGGATAGTATAGGGGTTAAAATTACTATTCTAACTCCAGGGGGTGCAACAGTAGGGTAAGTGTTGGATAGTATAGGGGTTAAAATTACTATTCTAACTCCAGGGGGTGCAACAGTAGGGTAAGTGTTGGATAGTATAGGGGTAAAAATTACTATTCTAACTCCAGGGGGTGCAACAGTAGGGTAAGTGTTGGATAGTATAGGGGTAAAAATTACTATTCTAACTCCAGGGGGTGCAACAGTAGGGTAAGTGTTGGATAGTATAGGGGTAAAAATTACTATTCTAACTCCAGGGGGTGCAACAGTAGGGTAAGTGTTGGATAGTATAGGGGTAAAAATTACTATTCTAACTCCAGGGGGTGCAACAGTAGGGTAAGTGTTGGATAGTATAGGGGTAAAAATTACTATTCTAACTCCAGGGGGTGCAACAGTAGGGTAAGTGTTGGATAGTATAGGGGTAAAAATTACTATTCTAACTCCAGGGGGTGCAACAGTAGGGTAAGTGTTGGATAGTATAGGGGTAAAAATTACTATTCTAACTCCAGGGGGTGCAACAGTAGGGTAAGTGTTGGATAGTATATGGGTAAAAATTACTATTCTAACTCCAGGTGGTGCAACAGTAGGGAAAGTGTTGGATAGTGTAGTTTAATATTATGCGTTGTAATGGTATGCGTTGTAATGGTAGTATGCGTTGTAATGGAATGCGTTGTAAAGGTAGTTTTTAAAAATGCGTTGTAGTGTCATGCGTTGTAATGTCATGCGTTGTAATGGATTGTGCGTTGTTAAAAATGCGTTGTAAGTGTAGTGCGTTGTAAAAGTTGCGTTGTAAAGGTTGTTCCCCGGAAGCAGGCATCCTCCTTCCCCTCGCCTAAGCCAATCATAACGTTGCAATGGCAGTGTTGTGATTCGTGGGGACACTCCATAACCAGGGGATTATGGGGAGGCCATGTTCTCCATGCAGGCTGCATTAGCCTGCATGGAGAAAGGGCAGAGTATGCATGACTGGTTTGGGTGGCCCCAGAGGGCTGACCAAACTGTCATCATGCCCTCAGCAGTGGGCACACCACTCCTCCCCTGCTCACAGAGCAGCCCCTCTCACCTGTCCGCCTGCAACTAAACATAAAATGGTAATAACGGGAAGTTATTACCATTTTATGTTTCTGCTTCTTGTACTGCGAGAAAGCAGTGGGGTGACGCTCCTCCACCCTATTGGAGGAGCCGCCCCTGCTTTACGTGTTCTAAGTCATGCATTGAGTTGCATAGCTTCACTACATTTCCCATGTTGGGGACATACTGTAAAGATCCACTCCAACGCAGTAAATGAAGATGGTTACCTTTATTGGTAAGATGCAATGACAGGTACCTCCAGCTCCCTCTACCAGCTTCACAGCTACAATCCTTCTTACTTCAAAGAGTAACATTCCATCTTAGCAACAAGGCTTACATTCCACTTCCACTGAGAAGACTCCACACATCTTTCCCCTTATTTAGAGTAACAAAAACATCCCACGAAATATCCCACTTAACAATGCAAGAAGGGAACAATGAAGTGGGGAGACTCACAGAAATATGAATCACAAATAATTGGCTGGGGAGCATGACATTTACAAACATTTCCAGTACTCCAAGCAGAGCCATCAGTTAAAATGAGAATATTCTTCTTCACAGTTCTGACTTGAATAGGTTTAGAAAATGTGCTTTCATCTTTGGTGACAATTCCCCCTCGTTTCACTACAACCCAGTTTATATCAGGAACTTTGACACCTTTCCTGATATTGTAATAGTTTGTGGCAGCCAATTGCTGTTTCGCAACATCACTCTCCACAGCAGCACGATCAACCCATGCACAATCCTTACTTTTAATCCAACCAGGGACTTCTTTCACACCAGGTTCATGCCCCTTGAGAGAGACAAATAGTGACATCCCAGACACCGAATGAGGCGCCACTCTATATGACCACACCAATTTCTTGAGTTCCTCAGACCACGACAAACCATTAGAGATAGAAAGTTGAATGTTGTTCGTTATTAAGCGGTTAATTCTTTCAACCAAGCTGTTCGCTTGAGGTCTGAACATGACAACCTTCTCATGTTTGACTCCCAACTTGCACAGAAATTCTTGCCTTCTTTTGGATACTAATTGGACTCCATTGTAGGATACAAGGGACTTAGGTATCCCTTTATTCATGAACACTCTTTCCATGAACCCGATCACTCTCTCAGTCCCAATGCAATCGGCAGTCTCAATGACAAACCACTTGGAGTGGTAGTCCACTAAGACCATCAAAAACTTACTATGCGAACCAAGTTTGGAGATTAGACCAAGAAAGTCAATCGCCACCCTCTCCCAAGGACACTTGGGAATAGCCACACATGCAAAGGTAGGTTGCCTTACAACTTTCGTCATCGCTTTTGGCACATGCATAACACTCTTTAACAACCTCCTCAATATCATTGTCCATGCCAGGCCACCAAAATGACTGATGCACACGTCTCTTTGTCATATTTCTGCCCAAATGCCCTTCATGTGCTATGTTCATTATCTTACTCCTAAGACCTGCCAGTGGCACCAATTGATTCCTTCTCCACAACTTCCCTTCACTCACACTCAACTCTGCCTCAACGTTGCAATATCTTTTGAAGCGAGCATCTAGAGTATGATTTTTTCTCCATCCTTCCGACACACAACTCATGACCTGTTGCAGCACCTCATCATTCAACATAGCAGTGTTCCACTCCTCCTTGTCAAAGAATTGTTCCTCACAACACCTGATCACCTCAACACCTACTTCCACATCCTCTTCAACCACATCCACTGGCATCCTAGATAAATAATCAGCTACCACATTTTTCAGACCTCTCACATATTCCACTTCAAAGTTGTACTCAAGCACTGATAACATCCATCTGGAACTCCTGGGAGGCACACTGCCTTCCAGACCCCTTCCCACTTAAACAAATGCACAAGGGGCTTGTGGTCCGTGCGAACTTTAAAAGGTAACCCCAGAGAAAATATCTAGTTTCAACTGCTTTCACATCCTCCATAAGACCTTCAAATGGATCCCCCCCTGACTACAGAAGGACCGTCACCCACCCCCTCATAACCAGCAGATCAAGAGGATTCTCCTACACAAACTCCAAACCATCCAGAACGCCACATCCAGACTCGTCCTTGTGACTCCGCGTCACGAGCACATGACCCAACACTTACAAGGCCTCCACTGGCTCCCCGTCGAGAAGAGGGTCACCTTCAAGCTCCTCACCCACACCTACAAATCCCTCAACAACATCGGACCCAAATACCTCAACGAGAGAGTATCCTTCCACGTACCAAACGGGAACCTCCGCTCCGCAGACCTCGCCCTGGCCGAGGTCCCATACATCCGCAGTAATGGAACCGGCGGAAGAGCTTTCTCCTACATCGCGGCCAAGACCTGGAACAAGCTCCCTGTGGACATCAGACGTTCCCCAACCCTGACACATGTTCAGGAAGGACATCAAGACCTGGGTCTTTGACTGATCCGGAGCCGCTCCCCCCCAGCGCCTTGAGACCCTCACGGGTGAGTAGCGCGCTATACAAACCCCTAATTGATTGATTGATTGTTGCAGATGTTCCCATGAAGAAATCTCTTGTTGGAGTTTTCCCAACCTCTTAAAATGGCCGCCGTAATGCGTGCCGTACATCTATTTTCAACAGGAAATTGGGGACAGTTTTTTTAATGTTGGGTAACCTTCTGTGACACGGGGCCCCGGACTGACCCTGAAACCGGGCTCCCTGATGACGATATGCGCTGTCCCTTTTCCCCTCTTTTCATCCAGCAACCTGAACGGTCACCCCGGGGACCGGACATCGGGACGGGGACAAGCGAGGAGGAGGCCTGTTTCTTTAACTGGGATGAGCTTGGCTTGCGACACGCCCCCAGCGATGACGAAGTTGAAGGTGGGCCTTCAAAACACGGAAGCGGCAGGACGGAGGTGTGCGCGAACACCGGTGGAGAGGAGAGAGGGACGCGAGCACTTGGAGAGGAGAGAGCAGAGGAACACCGACCGGACGAGAGAGCTGTCGCCAGGACGAGGACGGAGGCAGCAGAGCCAGGAGGCCAACGATTCGGTGACTCGCCCCGCCACGTTTCTGGAGAAGCGTGGCACCAGCAGGTACGGGCTCGTATCCTGGGCTGGACGGGGCGGCATAACGTAGAGAAACCTTAAAGATTAATTCCTTTCCCGGTACCCGTACCCTCACTTCCCTGACACACGTAGCAAGAAACGGGCACGGTGTATCTCCTCACTTTCACTTCCACTCCCCTCACGAATGTAGGACACAAGACCAGCATACTGACCACGTCTCCCTTCTTTCTCCTACACACACCTCGGGAGTCCTGCCACCCGCCGTTCCAACCCGACACCCTGGACCGGAGAAGTGACAGAAGAAAACCCCCGCATCCGCGAACAGCTCCGGAGAGCCAGGACGAAGACCCCCTTCCCTTCTACCGACCTTATGTGCAAAAGAAAAGAGTGTACAAAATAATAAAAACACCGTTAGCCGACACCTTGGCCTCCGACCCTTCTTCCACCCCGCTACAAGTGGTGGAGAATGCGGGCACACTGAACCCCATCTGTGCAACAAAGATGGACGAGTTACTACAGCATATCATTAAAGGACAGGAACAACTGGGATGGGTCGTGGAACAGCAACTCGTGTCAGCACAAGCCGACCGGGATGCCTTTAAGACTACCATCGCAGCCCAGCTGGATGGCTTACAGGCAGTTATAAAAGACCCCGTAGCCGGCCCTCCCCAAAGCAGTAGACCCCTCCAGATGGGTCCTTCGGGGGTGTCCTTACAGAAATACGTGGCAGGGGAGGACCCCGACGCATTCCTCCTGAACTTCGAAAGAGCGGCCTTGGCATGCGGCTGGCCGGTAGAGAAGTGGCCCTACTTTTTGGCCCCCTTACTCACCAGTGAGGCCCAGGCGGCCTATCAGGTAGCCAACGCCACCGGTACTGTGCCCTATACGACCATCAAGGCCATCATACTGGATCACCTCGGGCTGGATGCAGAAGCGTATAGGGCGAAATTCAGAAAGGAGAGGGGGTTACCAGGAGAGAACCCAAAGACTTTGTTTTCTGCCTCAAAACCGCCGCGGACAGGTGGCTTACTCCTACCACCAGCACTAAAGAGGAAATAATGGACAAAATTTACTTGGAGCAATACCTGGAGGCTCTACCACTTCCTACGCAACGATGGTTGTGACAGCACCCCAAATTGACCACCCCCCTGGCTATAGAGATGGCCTCCTCCTATGCTCGGGCTCCACCCCGGTATACCCCTGGGGAACTAGTGAAACAGGGCCGACTGCTCCCGGGGAAGATAGAAAGGAAACCTCGCCCTCAGGGGGGAAACCTGCCTCCACGCCCCTTGAGACCAGAAGCCATCTCCTTCAAAGGGCCTCAATGTTTTGAGTGTGGGACCTGGGGACACATTGCCCGACTCTGTCCCCAACGGAGAAGCCAAGAGGAACCCATGGAGGTGGGCTACGTTCCCCGAGCCGTCATGTATACGGCGGAACTTGGAACCTCCTTTTACGTAAGTGTAAGGGTGAATGGGAATATCATACGGGCCCTCCTAGATTCCGGATGTCGACAGTCCGTAATACGGGGGAAGTATGTGGAAAAGTCCCAGGTGGTGCCCCACTCCTTAGTCAACATCAAATGTGTGCATGGGGACGTGAAACCGTATCCAGTCTCCCATCTTTCACTGGAAGTCCCTGGGGGAAGGAGACACGTAGTAAAGCTAGGGGTCCTAGACATTCTACCAGAGGACCTGATAATAGGGACCGACAATCCCCATTTCCTAGAGCTCTTCACTTCCTCAACCCTCATTCAGCCCCGTTCCCTCCCCAAGCCACAACAGGGTAAAGGCCACCCGGCATACATCACTCCCGAACCCTGGGTAGGGGACAGGAGTTTTAGGTTCGCCCAGAGCAGCGACCCCACCCTCACTAACGCTTGGGAACAGGCCCACACAGAGCAAGGGGAACCCAGTGTCAGGTTTCCGCGGTTCCTTTTGCAGAATGGATTACTGTATAGACAAGGTGGCCCCGAAGAACCCCAACAGTTGCTAGTGCCGCTCTCCTTCCGAGAACAGATAATGTTTTATGCCCATACTCATCTTCTAGCGGGGCACATCGGTAGTGAAAAGACGACTCAGAATGTCCTACGACACTTTTTCTGGCCCGGGATCTATAAGGATATTAAACAACACTGCACCGCCTGTGAGGTGTGTCAGAAAAGAAACATACACCGCCCACCCAGAGTGCCGCTACAACCACTGCCCATTATAGGACGCCCGTTTGAGAGGGTAGGCCTGGATTTAATAGGTCCCTTACCTAAAACTCCTCGAGGGAACCAACACCTGTTAGTGATAGTCGATTACGCCACTAGATTCCCGGAAGCGTTTCCCTTAAGGGTCCCCACTTCTAGAGTGATAGCAGAAAAGATGATCGAACTCTTCTCCAGAGTGGGGTTTCCAAAAGAGATCCTAACAGATCAGGGATCACCGTTTGTTTCCCGTCTCATGAAAGAAGTGTGTCAAATGGTGGATTTGCGACAGATACGGACCTCGGTATATCATCCGCAAACCGATGGTCTCGTCGAACGCTACAATGGGACCCTCAAGACTACGTTGAAGAAGATGTTGGCTGTCAGCAGCAAGGAGTGGGATGCCCTTTTGCCCCTGGCCCTCTATGTCATCCGAGGGCAGACACAGAGCAGCTTAGGGTGTTCGGCGTTTGAAATGCTGTATGGTCGTCAGCCCCGAACACTACTCGAAATGACCAAGGAAGCATGGGAGAAAGAGGAAGGAGAAAGCAAAGGGTTGCTGGAATACACGCAAGACCTGAAATCCAAACTGGAGAAATTGAGAGATCTGGCGTACGTAAATCTGGAACGTAGCCAAAACCGACAAAAACGACTTTATGACAAAGGAAAAAAATGGAGAAAGCTGGAGGAAGGGGACTGGGCCCTAGTGCTACTCCCGTCACCAACCCGACGGTTCCAAACAGAGTGGATGGGACCGTATAAAGTGGTCGCCTCTATAGGTAACACCAGCTACAAGTTGCAGATATCGCCTCGAAAGACTCAGGTGTACCACATCAACTTATTGAAGAAGTGGATAGGGCCCCCCCCCAAGTTGTACAGGTCACCCTATCACCAACCGACCACACTCTCTCCACGCTGGACCAATTGGTCATCAACGAAGACCTTAGACAACAAGAAAGAGAGAACCTGCGTGAGACCCTAGGTCCGTTCTCTTCGATATTCTCCAATATACCCGGAAAAACCACCTTGATCGAACACCGGATCGAGACAGCACCAGGCACCGTTGTAAAAAAACGGCCTTACCGGATACCCGCAGCCAAAAGACCCGCCATACAAAAGGAAGTCAGAGAGATGTTACGTCTAGGCATAATACGACCATCGAGGAGCGAGTGGTCGTCCCCCATAGTGACGGTCCCGAAGCCCGACGGCAGCACAAGATTCTGCATGGACTTCCGAGCTCTGAACCAAGTCTCCTCATTTGACGCCTACCCGATCCCCCGGATCGATGAGTTGATCGAACGGCTCGGGGAAGCCAAGTACATAAGCACACTCGACTTAACAAAGGGCTATTGGCAAGTGCCGTTACGAGAAACAGACCGCAAGAAGACGGCATTTATCACCCCCGATGGTCTGTTCGAATTCAACGTACTACCGTTCGGCCTACATGGAGCCCCCGCAACGTTTCAAAGACTCATGACCGACATCCTGCGAAACTATACCTCCTTCACCTCAGCGTACCTGGATGACATTATCATCTTCAGCCCCAGCTGGGAACAACATATGAAACACCTCGAACAGGTCCTGATGGCGTTGCAGAAAGCGGGCTTACATATCAACGCCGCTAAATCCAGGGTAGGCTACCAGAAAGTCAAGTACCTGGGTTATGTCCTGGGACACGGGATCATTGAACCGCAAATAGAAAAAGTGAGGGCTATATCTGAGACCCCTTTACCCGCCTCAAAAAAAGAAATGAGAGCGTTCTTAGGGCTCATAGGCTATTACAGAAGGTTCATCCCCGCCTTTTCAGAGATAGCGGCCCCCTTGACCGACACCTTAAAGAAGGACTACCGTGCCCAGGGTTTACTTTCCCCAACCCCCTCCATGTGGAAAGCCTTCACCTCACTAAAAGGGATCATCACCACGAACCCCGTGTTAGCCTCCCCCGATTTTAACAGGCCTTTCATCTTACATACAGACGCCTCTGACTATGGGGTGGGGGCGGTGTTGTCCCAAACGTCTGACGAGGGGGTCGAGCACCCGATTCTGTATATCAGCCGCAAGCTATTCCCCAGAGAGGTGAAATATGCCACCATAGAGAAGGAGTGCTTGGCCATTAAGTGGGCTGTCGAAAAACTCCGTTACTATCTGGAGGGCCACCCGTTCACCCTATACACCGACCATGCCCCTCTGCAGTGGATGAGCCGGAACGTTTCCCACAATCCCAGGGTTATGCGATGGTTCTTGGCGCTCCAGCCCTTCTCCTTTACTGTGTACCATCGGAAGGGGACGGAGAACGGTAGCGCTGACTTTCTCTCCAGGTATCCTCTCCCCGATCGGGAGAATCCAGGGGGGGTGGTGTGTGACACGGGGCCCCGGACTGACCCTGAAACCGGGCTCCCTGATGACGATATGCGCTGTCCCTTTTCCCCTCTTTTCATCCAGCAACCTGAACGGTCACCCCGGGGACCGGACATCGGATGGGGACAAGCGAGGAGGAGGCCTGTTTCTTTAACTGGGATGAGCTTGGCTTGCGACACGCCCCCAGCGATGACGAAGTTGAAGGTGGGCCTTCAAAACACGGAAGCGGCAGGACGGAGGTGTGCGCGAACACCGGTGGAGAGGAGAGAGGGACGCGAGCACTTGGAGAGGAGAGAGCAGAGGAACACTGACCGGACGAGAGAGCCGTCGCCAGGACAAGGACGGAGGCAGCAGAGCCAGGAGGTCAACGATTCGGTGACTCGCCCCGCCAAGTTTCTGGAGAAGCGTGGCACCAGCAGGTACGGGCTCGTATCCTGGGCTGGACGGGGCGGCATAACGTAGAGAAACCTTAAGGGTGAATTCCTTTCCCGGTACCCGTACCCTCACTTCCCTGACACACGTAGCAAGAAACGGGCACGGTGTATCTCCTCACTTTCACTTCCCCTCCCCTCACGAATGTAGGACACGAGACCAGCATACTGACCACGTCTCCCTTCTTTCTCCTACACGCACCTCGGGAGTCCTGCCACCCGCCGTTCCAACCCGACACCCTGGACCGGAGAAGTGACAGAAGAAAACCCCCGCATCCGCGAACAGCTCCGGAGAGCCAGGACGAAGACCCCCATCCCTTCTACCGACCTTATGTGCAAAAGAAAAGAGTGTACAAAATAATAAAAACACCGTTAGCCGACACCTTGGCCTCCGACCCTTCTTCCACCCCGCTACACCTTCCCAACTTCCTAAAATGGCCACTGCCGTGCTTGCCATGCATGCGATGCATCTCTTTTCTAGATGAGGTCGGGCACAGAAAGAATGCAGCACGAAGAACGCCCGTGAGGAACACCAGCAAAGGAAGATGTCGCCAGTAAGTGTTATTATTCAATTAGTGCCCGGACACAGCACAGCGCGAGCAGGCCTCCATACACTGCAGTCCCAACAGTAAAATGTGGTTCCAATAGCAAGCAGGGAACGATGTGCAATCACACAGCATGCATGAGTTTCCTATGTGAGCACGGTGCAGCGTAAACAAGTTACTGTATACTGCGATTATAATAATAAACTGTGGTCCCAAGAGCAAGCAGAGCAAAATGTAGATTCACACAGCAATAGCGGTGGAGCACATATGACACCGGAGAGAGCATGGTGCAGTGCTACTGAGTTAGAGTAAAGCGCAGCTCCAGCAGGACACATGCAAGACACAATACCTTTAAAGCAGGTGTCTATATTATCGCACTACCAAAGCTTGAGGATTAAAGGTGCAAAGCCTTCAAATATCTTCCAAAATTAACAGTCACTAGTGCGCTAATCCAGTTAAGATAAAAAGAGCAGATGTAATGTGAAGCACAACTTAGCAAGTGGTGGAGAGACAGTTCTAGGCACAGTTCAGATCAGAAGCAAGCACCCAGTTATCCTGTATCACGAATAAAGCACAGAGTCAATTCTTGCAAAAAAGGCGGCACAACAGGGAGGATAAGAGAGGAACAGTTTACATACCAGTAAGTAAGAGGTAGATAGCTTTCTTGTAGTAGGAATTTTCCGGTTTCCTTAGTAATTCATCCAAGGGTTGAGGTACTTGATGTCTGCCCCCTGTGCAGACTGGGTTCAACTCGTCGCCAATGTAACGATCCACTCCAACGCAGTAAATGAAGATGGTTATCTTTATTGGTAAGATACAACTATGTTCCCACGAAAAAATATCTCTTTGTCTCACATCACACGCTCGCAGCCAGACTTCACGATGCAGGGATACAAGGAGCGGCCCTCGACTGGATCCAATCCTTCCTAACCGGCAGAACCCAGAGAATTCGACTCCCTCCCTTACTCTCCGGACCCACGGAAATCAACTGCGGAGTGCCCCAGGGGTCTTCACTCTGCCCCACGCTCTTCAACATCTACAAGACCTCCCTCGCCGCCATCGTCAGACAACATGGGCTCAGCATCGTATCCTATGCCAACGACACCCAGCTCATCCTCACACTAACGAAGAATCCCGAAGACAACAGACTCTGCTTCCAGGAAGGAATGAAAAACTTGGCAACCTGGAACAAGCTCCCTGTGAACATCAGATGCTCCCCTACCCTGCACATGTTCAGGAAGGACCTCAAGACCTGGCTCTTCCAATGATCAAGAGCCGCTCCCCTCCAGCCCCCCAGCACCTTGAGACCCGGGTGAGTAGCGCGTTATACAAACTCCTGATTGATTGATTGATTGATTGATTGATTGATTGATTGATTGATTGATTGTAGATGTTCCCACAAAGAAATCTCTTGTTTTCCAAACCTCTAAAAATGGCCGCCGTCGTGCGTGCCGTATGTCTATTTTCAACAGGAAATTGGGCACAGTTTTTTTATGATGTTGGGAAACCTTCCCAACTTCCTAAAATGGCTGCTGCCGTGCTTGCCGTGCGATGCGTCTCTTTTCTAGATGAGGTTGGGCACAGAAAGAATGCAGCACGACGAACGCCCGTGAGGAACACCAGCAATGGAAGACGTCGCCGGTGAGTGTTATTATTCAATTAGTGCGCGGACACAGCACAGCGCGAGCAGGCCTCCATACACTGCAGTCCCAACAGTAAAATGTGGTTCCAATAGCAAGCAGGGAACGATGTGCAATCACACCGCACGTATGAGTTTCCGATGTGAGCACGGTGCAGCGCAAACAAGTAACTGTATACTGCGATTATAATAATAAACCGTGGTCCCAAGAGCAAGCAGGGAACAATGTAGATTCACGCAGCAATAGCGGTGGAGCACATATGACACCGGAGAGAGCATGGTCCAGTGCTACTGAGTTAGAGTATAGCGCAGCACCAGCAGAACACATGCAAGACACAATACCTTCCAAGCAGGTGATAGAGCGTCATGTTATTCTGAAATTTTTAGGGGTGCATCATATTCACCGTTAGTCAGCACCTGCATATTAATCGATGTAGGCTAAGAGTGCCATAGAAACGTATTGCTAGAATCGTTCAACATAGAGGTGATTAGAAATGTATTTTAGTAAATGCATAATGATTAGTTTTATGTAATGTATTAGGTTAAACGTGTGCCATGTTAAAGTTACAGGTGCAAGTTGCTTATTCACGTATGCAAGAATAATGAACTAATGCTTAGAGTGTGATTTAGTAATGTGTTTAACAGTGTAAGGGCCTGATCGCATATACGTTTGAAGAGAAAGGCCTGTTCATTTTCTTATGTTAGCTAAATGTTGTAGGCCGAAAATTATTTCCCTTGGTAAAGGCTTTGGGTTGTAGGACGATGAAAAATCTTAGAGAAGAGAAAAAGTTTTCGTTCCCATGTTTCTGTTGCAGGTGCAAGGACATTTAGCTCGTTAGTGAGACTAGGTCTTTGTTTTAGGAATTAGGATGCTACGAGAAGCCAACAGGGGAGTACGTTGGAATGTGAGGATGATACTTTCAGTGGAGAAGGTGCCTGGGACCCAAGGTCAAGCTAAGCGTTGTTGGACGAAAGACAAGTTTTGTTGGAAAAGTACTGGAAGAAGACCTGGCTGAAGAGGTGTGCCGAAGGGCGTGTTCTACGTTTTGGGGATTTTGCATTAGGGACAGTGCCCCGATGGTTGAGCAGTTGAGGCTTAGATGGGAAGCTAGAAAGAGCATCTTATAACGAGCTCTGACTAAGTGAATGTACTTCTTAGGAAGTCTTCACTTCTGACACCTTTTTATTCTCTTGTCTGGGGAAGGGAAATGCTAAGTAGGGATGTCACTTTAGAGTTAGAGTAGGGATAGACTAACCATTTTCCCTTTTAGACTAATGATTCCTAATATAGACGTTGGTCTTACTATTCCATTTTTTATGCTTCTAGAGATTGTTATTCTTTTTGTTTTGAGTCGTATGAGACTCTAACGTAGACTTGCATTTGTTTTAGTGCCCATTTATCTTTTACACCTTGTGCTAAGGTGTCAGTATGTTCAGTTATTTTTGGTTGTAATAAAATCCTATAAATTTTAGATTCGGAGTCAGTGGTCCTTCCTAAATGAGATTCGATTTTGTTAATTATGTATTGGGATTTGAATTTTCTCCCCTCCACACTATTTAGCAGATAAAAAGATCCTGGCGACCAGAGAGGATTCTTGGAGATAATCAGGTATGCAAGAATCCGGTCCTATCAGTTGGTAGCAGAGTAGGATGGTTATCTCTGATAGTGAGGGGAGATCTAGATCAGGATAAGAGATTCTAGAGGCCCATAGAAGTCAAGTGATGGAGACTCATCGGATGGCGAGCAGCGGACGACGGCGGTTGATGGAGACTGATGGAGAGTAGCAGTGCGGCGGAAAGCAGCAGTTCGTGGAGGAGTGAGTATGAATAGGGTGAGATGTTTGTAGATTGCGGTGTTGATTTGTTGTGTGATGTCTTGCGGAGTTGGAGTGAGTGTTGAGTGATTGTGAGATCAGGCTGTGAGCGCGCGCAGCCCGGGAAAATCTTAGGCTCGACGAGTAGCTTAAGTGATTGTGGTGTAGAAGACTCCCAAGGTAGATTTTGTTGACCACCGAAAGGGGATCGTGAGGCGTCATCGATTACCCGGACCGAGATAGGGGGTGCAAATGTGTGAGTGCGTGGGGAACCGACGCTGGTTGTGGGTTGTTGTATGTGGAATTTGAGAGCTTGAAACCTATCAGAGAGGTGATTGTCTGGTCGTTTTGCGGACAGGCAGTTGCCAGTTGAGGTTGACAACTTCGAGAGACTGTGGATGGACAGTCAGAGAAGTAACTTGTTTGGGACAAACGGTTATTTCAGCGTGTGAATGGGACGAATGCAAGGGTGAGACGTGAATTGTAAAGGAGGGGAACTGCTGCGAGCGGAGGAACAGTGACGTCAGAAGGTGTCGTGCTGCGATAGGTCGGTTGGTGTGAGTCGCGCTGCTATTGGTGGATTTGACATCAGGAAGTGAACGAAAACATTGTTTGCGAGCGAAAATCTGTTCATCATGAAATGTTTTAAGATTTTCCGAGAATTATGTAGAGGTGATCAACATGTGGTTACTCGGAGCCCCTCCTGAGGATACTCCGGCGCATTATATGGCAAGAAATGTGGGGTTGCATACCATAATTTGGCTTGAAAATTGGCATACAATGTCCCAGGGTGAGGGAGAATTGGCTTTCCCACGATATGGTTCCTTCAGGTTGGAAGTGTTGTATCAGTTGAAATCTGTAATGGCGGCACTACGACCTTTGCCAAGACAACTCAGTTTGAGGCGTTGCATGCATGGATTAGAGCAGCACATGACAAGCAGAGAGACCGCAGTCATGAAAGGTTGAAGAAGTCAATTAAGGCATTCCAAGAGGCGAGATGGGATGCACAAGAGAAGAAGTGGAGAGTACAAACTATAGAAGGGGACAGGTTGTACCCACTACTAGAGAAGACAGACAGTGCTAAATCAAAGAGTATAGATGACGATGACAGTGATACAGATGACAGTCTAGTAGAGAGGTTGTTGTCTGAGAGACCACCTCCATACAATCCAGATTCCTATGAAGGGAAATCGGCTCCAGCAGAAGGGACTAGTGGATTACAGACTCAGTCAGAGGTTAGAGTAGAAGGGAAACTCTCAACAGGAACTGAGGGGATGAAAAATCAGCCTGTAGCAAGCACAGAGGTTGGGAGAGGTGTGAGGTTACCGGATGCTCTAAAGGTACCGGTTACCATTGGACCTATTGTTTCAGTTTACGACCCAGATCAAGAGAAAGTTGGGAGTCTAGCACAGTCAGCTGTAGGAGCGAGGAGTGTGGTCGAGAGAAATTGATCAGTGAGTGGAATGGAGCAGATTCCAAAACCTATAGAATGGAGTACGCCATTGCCAGCTACAGCAGATTCTTCGAGGGGACAGGTGGATGCGAGATCAGGGAGGCCGAGGTCTTTGGCCGAGTCAAGATCAGATTTGTGGATGTGGGCACTGCCAGTGAGAAATCAGAATCAGAGTGAGAGAACTGTAGAAAGTGAACGAGGCACTGTAGCGAATCGTTCTGTTCCTATGAGCATGTCAGAAGAGAGTAGATCTCAGGAACGGGAATACGATTACGGTGAATGGAATGGAGCAGCTTGTCGAGAAATATTGAAGGTAGCTCTGAAAGAAAGAATGTTAGATGTTGTAAGGTTGAAAGCAGAAGTAGATGAGATAATAAGTGGAAATTTGCCTCTTGTAAGAACGTATATGGACGAGCAAGACGAGTTACTTTTTGTAGCCATTACAAAAATGGGGTGACCTAATAGTCAGGGACCTGGGTGTAATCTTGACACAAAAGACAATGGTCCTAAACCGATTATTAACACACCAGAGCAGTAGGCTCTCACTTAGTTATATCATTCACTCAGTAATGAGCTAAATAAGGGAAAATTATTTTTGAATAGCTCACAATATTAAATACAACATTCCAACATAACGAAAGCAACATCCAAAATCTAAATCACCATACATTTATTTTCATTTTTAGGCAATTTTTAGTTTATGCAATATGTAACACAAGGTTGCTCCAGAGGGAACGTGCATATAGCAAGAGTGCTAGAGGGTGAGTGAGTGAGAGGGAAATTGTAGAACGTAGTGACAAAGAGAATATTGAGTAGATTACGCCTTTCCCCCCTAATCGCCTGGGATACGCAAGTCTCATACGTCTCATAAGTCTCATACGTGCTATATTATGAATTGATTTCTGTTTTCTAAATGTATAATTGAGTCTTCATATTTTGTAAACGTGACCAGGCTCCTTTGGACGGTGATTGACAACCGGTCCCCTTGTAATCTACTCAATATTCTCTTTGTCACTACGTTCTACGATTTCCTTCTCACTCACTCACCCTCTAGCACTCTTGCTATATGCATGTTCCCTCTGGAGCAACCTTGTGTTACATTTGCATAAACTAAAAATTGCCTAAAAATGAAAATAAATGTATGGTGAGTTAGATTTTGGATGTTGCTTTCTTTATGTTGGAATGTTGTATTTAATATTGTGAGCTATTCAAAAATAATTTTCCCTTATTTAGCTCGTTACTGAGTGAATGATATAACTAAGTGAGAGACTACTGCTCTGGTGTGTTAATAATCAGTTTCGAGTTACTTTTTGTAGCGTAGGATGTGACTCGCAAGGCAAGAACTGCACATGAGAAGTTTTCAGATTTGGCTAAGAAGTATGACGTGGACTTGTCTAAAACGAAATCATTGCAGGGAAACCATAGATTGCAGTATAGCGACCAAGAATTGGAAGAGAAGAGGGTCATGGGATTGAGGACCCGTATCAAAGATTTGATTGTAGCAATGCGTGCATGGATCATGCTTGACAAGTGGGAAGAAAGGTGGTCCAAGAAGAAGAGTTCTAGAAGGACGATAGGAAAGACGCCACCTCCAGGTGGGGGAATGATGGATATAGGAAATTTCCTTTTACGAGAGGTACAGAATGGAGGATACGTGCATGTGCCCTGGAGTAGGGGTGATTTGGCTGCATTTACGAACGATTTTGAGGGAGAGGCCTGTCGAGTGGTACAAGCAGGTTGATCGGTTTGTCAAAATCTCGAAGGTTTTGTGGATTGACTTGAACACATTGTTTGACATTGTGGTTCCGAGTGATTTATGGTCGGCATGTAAGATCGCTGCTGAGTGGCCAACTTCAGAGCCTGACAGGGATCCTATTTCGAAGGGTCCGTCACCCACAGTCATGTAGAAGTTTGAACAGGTGATTACGTGGCTGAAGTCGAAAATTTCACCTCAGCCTATTGATTGGGTCAAAATAGATCGGACAGTGCAAAAGCCAAAAGAAACAGTACATGAGTTTTTATGAAAGACTCTTGCAGGCCTTCAATCAGTACAGTGGATTAGATGTATTGGATACACAAGACATGGGACAGTTTGTTTCGAAGTTTGTATTGGGATTGAGACCAGAGGTTAGTCTCATGATACAGCAGCATTTGATTTGTTGGCAGAATAAGCCGGTGGATCAGATTTTGCGGTATGCCAGGTACTATAGTGATGAGATCGAGTTGAAGCACAGGAAGTTGAAGGACAAATTGATGCTTGTTCAGATGCAAACGGCTCAGGGACAGCCTAGTGGAGGAACGTTAGGAAGGAAGCAGGGAAATAACCAAGGAGGAAATCAGACTGTCCAAGGTCAGGAAGACCAAAGTCAGTTGATCCTAGGACAGGAATGGATGTGGCGACATTGAAAAAGACCACTGCGTGTCATCTTTGTCACCAGGTGGGACACTGGAAACGCGAGTGTCCCTTGAACCCGATGACTCAGGTGCAGCAGAAGTAGAGATAGTTCAGGTACCTGTACCTGACATGGTTCCCACTGTGACTAGACTTAGGATGGTGAAAGGGGGGACTAGCAGTCCACAGGTACAAGTTCCTCAGCCACCTAGGGTCCAACATGTTCAGCAAGGAGTTCGAACTTACCAACAGATGCCCTTGTGCGAGGAGTTTGATCCAGACCCGTTGGCATGACGGTGCCTGAGAGGGGATGAAGACTGCACGCTTGGAGCAGTCTTGGAGGTAGACCAGAGGGGACCATTTGTAGAAGCAGACATCGATGGTCACCCTACCACCTTTTTGGTTGACCCTGGCGTTACCCGGTCTACTGTAAGATCAGCAGTAGTCCCTAACCTACCCCTCTAAGGACAATCGATCCAAGTCGTTGGCGTAGCAAATAAGAAACTGACTGGCCCACTGACAGAGCCAATTCCTGTGAGAATAGGAACCTTCAAAGATCGACACCAGTTCGTGGTGTGCGACTGTAGTCCAGTTTGCCTGTTAGGAAGAGATCTGTTGTGCAAGTTGAATTGCACCATCTATTGCACACCAAAGGGAGTTGAAGTACAGACAAAAGATGATGATCCGACCTTTAAGGTTGCAAATCAGCACGTGTGTATAGAAATGTACCTGGCGCTGACAGTGGAGGAGCTTCCACTTGATTTGAGGGATTCTGTGTCAATCGATGTGTGGGACCTGAGTGGAAAAGAGATCGGATTGGTCAAAGGTGTAGATCCAGTGAAGATACAGGTCAAGCCGAATGTAGAATTCCCTAGGACGCCCCAGTACAATTTGTCACCTGAGACAATTGCAGGGATCAAACCCATAGTTGAGTCTATGATCAAGCAGGGAATCCTGAAAGAGATCATGGGTAGCCCATGTAATTCACCTATCATTGGACTACAGAAACCGAGTGGGAAATTCAGTATTGTGCAAGACGTGCGAAAAAACAATGATATAGTTGTTCCATGTTGTCCGGTGGTACCGAATCCATCTGTGATCCTGTTTCAAATCCCATGTGAAGCTGAGTGGTTTACAGTGATTGACTTGTGACAAGCATTCTTCTCAATACCACTCCATGAGGAAAGCCAATTTCTTTTTGCTTTCCGGCTGGAGAATCGTGTGTTAACGTGGTGTCGTATCCCACAAGGGTACACAGAGAGTCCATCGATCTTTAATCAGATCTTGAAGAAGAATCTTGAAAGTCTTGTGTTGCCACAGAACTCCGTTCTGGTGCAATACATTGATGACCTGCTCGTTGCTTCAGAAACTGAGGACGCTTGCAGGATCGATACCATTGATTTACTGAATCATTTGGCAGAAAACGGACACAAGGTGTCTTCGAACAAATTGCAGTACTGTCTGAGTGAAGTGCAGTATTTGGGTCACAGAATTGAGAAGGGCAAGAGAAAGGTGTCACCAGATCGCATTGAGGCCATTATGAATATGCCTGTGCCCACCACTCAGAGAGAAGTCAGAATGTTCTTGGGGATGGTTTGCTACTGTCGTCAATGGATTCCCAAGTTTTCCTTTGAAGTGAAGCCTTTGCAACGGCTGACGCACATAGATGTGAGTGATCTGGTACCATGGGACAACGACTGTTTGATGTAATTTTGAGGCTGAGAGAAGCCCTGTGTCGCTACAGCTTTAGGGATGCCTGATTACAACAAGGCATTCACTTTGTTCTGTTGCGAGAGAGAAGGTTGTGCATTGTCAGTCCTGACTCAGAATCATGGAGGTGTCTGTAGACCAGTTGCCTACTTTTTAGCTACTTTAGATCCAGTAGCTTCTGCGTTGCCCGCATGTCTTAAATCCGTTGCTGCAACAGGTGTCAGTATTGAAAGATGTGAGAGCATTGTAATGGGACATCCACTTACAGTTTATGTGCCACATTCTGTTGAACTGTTGATGACTAGGACTAAAGCACAGCACCTCACAAACAACAGGTTGACACTTTACGAGCAAGTTATACTTGCTGCAGAAAATGTAACATTGAAGAGGTGTTCTGTTTTAAATCCGGCAACATTGATGCCTATTCCAAATGTAGATGATGAAGATTGGGAGGATCACGATTGTCTCGACGTGACTGAACTATGCACCAAACCGAGACCAGACATTGTTGATGAACCGCTCCTTGACCCTGATGAAATCTTCTTTGTGGACGGTTCATGCCTAAGAGACAATGTCGGTCGATTGAGAGCAACGTTTGCTGTATGTACCATCTCAGGGGAGGTTGAAGCTGCTTGTTTAGAGGGAGTACACTCCGCACAGGTAGCTGAAATCATTGCTTTGACCCGTACCTGTTTGGCTGCTGATCAGATTCGGATAACGATTTATACCGATAGTCAGTACGGGTTTGGTGTTGTTCATGATTTCGGACAGTTGTGGTCACAGAGAGGGTTTATGACATCTTCAGGTTCGCCCATTAGAAATGGGGAATATGTGAGACAGTTGTTGGAAGCATTACAATGTCCGAAGGAGATTGCTGTTGTCAAATGTTCTGCCCACTCCAAGGGAAGTGACTTTGTGTCTATAGGGAACAACTACGCCGATGAAGTTGCCCGATTCTGTGCAGAACAAGGATGGATATTTACGGGAGGCTACACTGGAGAAAGCCAAGAAAGAACTGATCTCAGCATGATGTTAGCCATGGCCGATACATGGGAGGAGCTAAAACGATTGCAGGATGAGGCTCCTGATCAAGAAAGGGATGGCTGGTTAAAACTGGGGTGTGAGAAGGGAGATGTGGATGTGTGGGTTTCGAGTGATGGACGAGCTGTGCTACCGGAATGTCTGTTGAGTCCAATGGCAAGATTGATACATGGTGCAGTACACCTTGGCAGAGATGCAATGGTGTGAGTGTTCAGACAGACAAGGTACAATCCAAAGTTTTGTGTGTTACATGTCAGCAGATGAATGCAGGAAAGAGAACTGCCATGACTTTAAGTCACATTGGGAGGTCAGGAGGGCCTTTCAATAGGATGCAGTTGGACTTTATTGAGATGTCGAAATGTAATGGGTTGAGGTACATCTTAGTTGTGGTATGTGTCTTTTCAAGATGGGTGGAGGCTTACCCAACACGTAGGTGTGACACACTCACTGTAGCTAAGCTGTTGTTGAGGGAACTTATCCCGAGTTTCGGTTTTCCGACCTCGTTGGAGTCGGACAGAGGGACACACTTCCATAGTGAGATCATGAAATTGCTCTGTGCTGCCTTGAATGTGGATCAAAGATTGCATTGCAGTTATCGACCAGAGGCTTCTGGGATTGTGGAACAAGTTAATGGGACTTTGAAAGCGCGGATGGCGAAAGTGTATTCGTCAACATCCCTGAAATGGCCTGACGCACTGCCCTTGGTCCTCATGAGCCTTCGTAGTGTTCCTGATAGGAGGACAGGGTTGTCACCACATGAGATCTTGATGGGGAGGGCAATGCGAGTACCAGCGATACCTTCCACTGCTTTGATTAACATCACTGATTACTTTATTCTCGACTACTGTAAGGGGCTGGCTGACGTAGTCCGTTCTGTGTCCCAGCAGGTGCAAGCAGCAACTGTTCCAGCCGCAAGTGACCTGTGCCATGACTTGTGCCCTGGAGACTGGGTGCTTGTGCGTAAACACTTGAGGAAGAGTTGCCTGGATGTTCATTGGCATGGTCCGTACCAGGTGATACTGGTCACGAACACGGCAGTGAAGTGTGGAGGACTGCCAAACTGGGTGCATGCCTCCCATACCCACAGAGTTCCAGCACCCTTGGAAGATACAGCCCCTTTCGTAAACGAAAATCCAGCTGTGGTGACAGGGTCAACTGAGTGGGCAAGCCAAGCTGTGAGGGTTGCTGATGCAGTTGGTTGTGCACTAGAACGAGCTGAAAGGGGTTGTGCAAATCGAAGCCCCGAATTTGACTCAGACGAAGAAATTGTTGCTGTGGGTGGAGTAGAGTCAAATTCTGCTGAAGAAAGAAGTAGTGCACAGGGTACCCGAAGGGAGAGCAGAAGTGCCACAGAAGCAGAAAGAGTTTGGCCCGTGAGTCAGAGGCGGCTGAACTTGGGATTGGCACCTGAGAGAGATCTTGCCCCAGTTTCTGAAACATCTGAATCTGAACAAAGTGACGAAGAGCAAGCTCGAGCTAATCTGAGAAGGTCAGGGAGAATAAGAGTGCCGTGTCAAAGTTACGCCTCACCAGAGTGGACATACGTTGTGACTGATGCCAGGTGTATTGAGCACGGGGAGGCTGAGGTCCTTGACGCTGGTCAGCAATTCTCCGAACCTGAAAATAGACGTGCTGTTACTGGTTCCAGGGGTGGAAATCGAAGGAATACTGACTCTCAATATTCCGAATCCACCACTTCTGAGCAAGATTCGTGAATTGATTTTGGAGACGCTGGTTTTTCCACCGCAGCTACGAACTTTTGCAAGGTGTCTTAGAGATTTTGGGAGCTAATCTTATTCTGGACTGAAGGTAAAAACTTTGATGTACATAAAAGCCCAAAGAAGAAGATAACCTAGGCCCGAGTGGAAGAAGAATAAAGTTAGGGACTTTCCGCGAAGACGACGAAAGAGGGCTAGGGAAGTCTTCTTGTGGACTGTGTAAATAAGGAACTGAAAATTGCAAGCGGATTTCCAGCTTTTGAAGTGTTGTCTGAACTGGTTGACAAGCAATATCTGGAGTAGAAAGAGACTCTTACTTGTTGCTGTCGAGCCAAGAACTTTGAGAACTTTGCAGAGATGGCAGATGCTGGAAATACTCACCGTAGGGCTAAATTAGTGATAGGTACACTCGTAGGGTTGGTGATAGTTTCTATAGTTGTAATAGTTGTAGCCTCATATATCGTTTCACATGAGCAGGAGGGGGAGGTACGGGGGACACCTACACCTACCACCTCTAGCCAGAAGGAGGTTACTATAGGAGCTAAAAGAACTTTGCTACTCGAAGAGAGTCGTAGATTTCACATAGCTATATCTAGAAGTGATTTTAAGCTTAATGCGTATGCAAAATTGTTGTACGAATATGTGGATGCGATGGATGCGAAAGACTGCTATGTGTGCATGCAGCTACCTTCTTCTGTAGGTGAGGGTATTAGATACCATCACCTTCCACTAACACATGGAAACTCCTGTAGTTTGTTGCTTAGTATCTTTTATGAGAGAAAATAGTTTGAGTATTTATTTTCCAATTACAATGCAGTACTTCCTGAAGTTCCAGCTTATAAGCATGTGAATAAATATGATTATTACAAGTCAGAGGACAGACTCCAGAAGTATTTCATACTGTCTTTGGAACTGGATACGGCTTATGCTCACCAACATAATTTGACATGTTCATTGTCAGATACAGAGAAGAAGTTTGTAGGTCAGGTAGAGGAAAGATATAGAAAACTAACACAGACACGAAACACAGGAGATAGTCCAGTAGATTGGACTGACGAGGAGAGATTACACAGATCTAAAGGGAGATATGGTCCCATAGCATTGGACCAGGTGCAAAAGGGGAAGTTGTGTGTGAGACGTCCTCAGACCTACTATGAAAAGGTCTCGGTAGGACAAAGTCCGTGTGACCATATCTTAAGATCTTTTTGCAAGGTTCATTGCAAGTGATTCCAATTGTTTATTATGTGTGTGGAAGGAATGCCTATGTGAGGTTGCCTGCGAACTGTTATGGTACATGTTACTTGGCTATTATTTTCTCGAAAATCTAACATGCGGAAGATCTGGAGCTTTTGGAGACTGGACATCAGTCTAAAGTACGGAGAGCTGTGAGTGCGGGAGCAGTGTTTGGGGATGTTTTTGGAGCAATGATACCAAGTTTGGGTGTGGTTCTGAATGATGTGAAAATAAGAAGGTTGGCAACTGTGGTGGATGAGTTGTCAATGAACACCGCGAGGTCATTGATACTGGTGGATGGAGAGATGTTATCGCTAAGGACGATGGTTTTGCAGAATCGCCTTGCTTTAGACGTACTACTGGCAAAAGAGGGCAGAGTCTGTAAATTATTGAAAGTTCAGGAATGTTGTACGTATATTCCAGACAATAGCAAGGATCTGGAGAGATATATAGACAACATTACCACGATTCATCAAGAGATTGAGGATTTGACTGAAGAAGGTGTGTGGGAAAAGGTTGGTAAAGGGTTTAGCCGTGTGGGAAGATGGTTTGCGAATTTGGGAAAAGGAACCTAAACTGTCCATCTCCGCCCTCTTTGGCTCAACCTTCCAACCACTGCGATAGCGTAATAGCCACGCTGCTCCACTGGTGCACCACCGCTCAACTGCTTGAGCTGTGTATTAAGTTGGGCTGTCCAATCCCCTTCTTATCTGCAAAGGGTGTTGTGTAGCAGGCCTGCGGAGCCCACTACAGCAAAGGACCCAGGAGCACCCAGAGGATGTACAGGCCAGAGCTGGGCGACGCTGTGAGGGTCGGTGACCCTTACTGTAGGTAGCTGTGGGTTAGAACATGGTGGAGGTGCCTAGACAGGTAAAGTCTCTCCGTTGACTTCCTTGTGAGAGAGCTGCTGCCGTTTTACTCCTGGAAGACACTTAATAGTCTCAGTTGGACTTGTTTTGAGTACCCTTGGTGCAGACTGAGAAATGTCCGGCAGCAAATTGAAAGTAGAACTCACCATCCCCCAGTCCTGAAGTGAGGCTGGTGGAGCTGGTGGAGGGATAAGGGGGCCGACAGGTGAGCGGGAAGGAGGGGGGCATGTAGCGGCTATGGTGTGACACAGGAGAACCAGGAGACTCCCTAATCATATCCTGGTCAGCTTGTTGCTCGTTGCTGCATTACCTCTTGCGTCGGGCCCCCTGAAGCTTCTCAAACTTCTGGCCGCCAAAGTCAGTGAGTGGCCACTGCTCCTGAGTTAGACTCCCGTTCCATCCTGGGGGTTTGCTGGACCGTGGCCGCGAATATTGCCGGGATAAGTTTCACCTCACCTACGCAGGAGCAGATGCTGGCTCTGCTCACAGGAAGCTCCGAAGTTCCGATGTACAGAATAGCAGCCTTCCGATGTGAGCAACAAACAAGTGATTTCCCATCAGTAATTGCCAAAGGGGTTCTCAGAGGGTTCAATGACTCCCAATCCCAGCATCTTGTTGACTTCAGCTCTGATGCTCGCCTTAACTTGATCATACTGTCCATATATTTTATTTTTGACAGGTGTATTGTCTCCAGTGTTCACATCATGTGTACACCAGGTAGTCTGACTAGGGGTTAGGGAGAAGAGCTAAGCATACTGTTCCAGGACTTGCCTGCAGTCAGCTTGCTATTGGGCAGAGAGGGTGTCTGAGAAGACCACTCAATCTACTGACCCATCTTTTGCGCTGTACAAAAGGAGGTCAGGGAACGGTTCACTATCTGCTTCCAGATCCTCATCAGTGACCATGAGCATAGTCACATCAGCCCTGTCATGGTAATGTTTTAGGCGTTTGACATGAATGACACCGTGAGGGCTCCTGCAAGTGCCTAGGTCTACCAGATAGGTGAACTGACTTTTCCTTTCAAGGATAGGATAGGGGTGACTCCACTTGTCCTTGAGAGCCCTAGGTGCCACTGGCTCCAAAACCCATATCTTCTGCCCTGGTTGGAACTCTACCAGTGCAGCCTTTTGGTCATACCAGAGCTTCTAGAGCTCTTGGCTGGCTTCAAGGTTTTTGGATGCTTTACTCATTTACTCTAACATCCTTGAACGTAGGCCTAGTACATAGTCCATAATGTCTTGTTTAGTCTCTTAGAGAAGTTCTCCCAGCCTTTCTTAACAAGACACAGTAGTCCCCATAAAGGATGCCCAAACAGAATTTTAAAGGGACTGAACCCTAGTCCCTTCTGAGGTACTTCTCCGTAAGTGAAAATTTGGCCTGGCAAAAGAACACCCAAAGGGGTGTAGCTTCAGGGTATCTGGTGGCATGAACCACTACCACCAGTATGAATATTTTCCCTGATGCTGTTGGGAGGTTCAGGAGGCCAGCAACGTCAACCCCTTTTTTTTGGGTGGGGAAGTTTATGTAGCGCAAACTCGAGCCAAAGGTACCAGAGCGCTTTACATGCTGAGGACTCCAGATCATTCCCTAGTAGACATTCAACAGGAATTGCAGCAGCTATAATCCCCTTCTTCCGGCCAGAAACTCCTCCCCACTCCAAAGACGCCATAGAATGTTGCTTGGTCACATTATTAGGATTGGTGACTGGATAAGTCTGTCCAGTCAGGTACTGTTCTGTAGAAACAGGTTTCTCAGTCACCATAGTGATATTTGCACCTGTATCTCTCAGTGGGTTTGATTCTTTATTGACCATACGATTACTTAAAATCTTTACAGTATAAAACACTTAAACAACACCCCCCCTCCCGTCCGCGCTCCCCCAAGGAATTTCCCAGTATTTGAAGTAAAAAATGCACCATGCCTGCATAGGCTCTGTTTGCTGCTTTGTGTCCCTATAAGACTCCAAAATAAAAACAGGCATTGGCATAGCCAATAGGTCTCGCCTTTGGGACCTTATAAGTGTTTAGCCATGCAACAGTTAATGTTGTTGCAGTAAGGATATTGTGCTGCATAACTAAATACTTATAAAGGTTCCAAAGGCGAGATCTATTGGCTATGCCAATGCTTGTCTTTTGTTCCCTTCCTACTCTGCAGTCTGATGGTGACCTGGTTGCGGGTGTACCGAGAACCTACTAGATTTGGAAGAGTGTTGGTAGCAAGGGCTTTCTAAATGATGCAACTGGTTTTGAAGATGGCAGGCTGGTTGCTGTTCCCAGTCCAGCTATGAAGGGAGTTCCATCAGGTTGGGGGTGATGCAATCGTATTTCTTAAGGTTCATGATGAGACGTGCAGTGGGTAGTAGCATTCCCCTAAGAGGTGCCAACGTGGAGTTGGAGAAACTGTGGAGGAATGCATTACCTCCATCCAGATGCAAGTGTATGAGTACTTGAACAGCAGTTTTTAGGTCGCTTTCAGGAAGAGACAACTTGGCTATCTCTAGAAGAGAGAGCTCGTAACAGGCCACCTTTATTTTTTGGCAATGTTGTCCTTGGGAGCGAGGGTGGTGTCCAGGGTGAATCTAAGTGATTTGGTATTCAGTTAATGTTGTGGTTTGGACCCATCCAGGTTCATGTCATTGAGCCAGGATTGTACTGGTTCTTTTTTATTGTTCTTGGCAAATAACAGGAATTGTGTGGTGATGAGGTTGCACTTCAGGTAGGCGCTGGACATTCTCATCTGAATAATATGCAAGCAATGCTTGAGGCTTTGGATGCCTAAAGGGGAGAAGGCTTTTAAGTAGAGTTGTGTATCCTTGGCATAATAGCCAATCTTAATGCTGTTATGTGCAAGTAGAGCACCAAATGGCTTCTTGTGAAGGTTGAAGTTGACAGGAAACAGTATAAATTTCTGTGTTTAGAAGGTGTTGCAGAGCAGCAGGCGGTTGGCCTGCAATCTGTTTTAGGTTAATCACGAGAAATCCTTGTTGATTTTTTTTTTATTTTGTGGGGCGCTATACGCTGTGACTGATTGGAATGCTTGCTGTGTCATGGTTTGTACCATGTTGCAGAGTAGTCTGGTCGGTATGCATTCTTGCCGTGTGCAACGTAACAAAAAAGCAACAAAGTACAGTGTTCTGCTCTTCACTACATGGTTTCGAATCGTCTCCTTACATGTTGAGCTCATTGTGATATTAGGAGCAGATGTGAAGTGACAGTTGTCTTTGGTTGTCTTGCATAAGGCAGTGGCTGAAGGGAAAGCTTGCTCTGTAACCGTGGGCACTGTAGTGTACTGAGTAATGCCCTGGTTAATTACCTGTAATCTTAATTACTCCGAGTCCTGGTCTGCTAGAATCTCCTGCATAAGGACTGCATCCAGAAAGACGGATGAGGAGGTAATGCTTATGCTCCTGTCAAGGGAGAACTCTTCAGCATGCTAGGCCAGGCTGTAGACTGTTATGCACGTGCCCTGCCGCAGGAAGTCCGCCTCCATTCTAGTTGTCTGCAAACTGTCCCTCTGGGCTTTGTGTTGAGCTGTGTGACGTGACGTTAGTATCCCATTCAACGATTTGGCCCGGCTAAAGGCTGCACTACGCTAGCACTGCTCACTGCCAAAACGCCTCATTAGAGATTGATTCCAAAATGTTTGGGTTTTTGTCACAAGGGATTACTGTTTTACTGATGGTGGCCGCACAGCTGCTGACGTCATAGACTTGACTGTCGCCTCTTGAGCAAGAGCTCTCTGGGATTTTTGGAAACAAAATTGTACTTCCCTTTTTAGGTCGAGCAGTGTCCGGTCTGCCGAAGGCAGAACCGGAAGTCGGAGATTTAATGTTTCTGAGAGTGGCTCTTTAGCCCGCCTCTCTTTTTGCCTCTCCTCCATTGGCTGGCTTCCTAAACGGAGGCCAGCCATTGGAGGAGAGAGCCGCCCCTCCAAATAGGCTCCGTCTTTTTCAGATTCGGGGGGCGTGTTCCGTGCTGTTCTTTCCACTTTTTAGCCACGCCCTTTTTCGAACAACAGGAACACGCCCCCGAATCCGAAAAAATTTCGAAGCTTCCATCCGCCATTTTTTGGCTGTCGTCTGGCCGTGAGGATCCATCCATCCGGCGCCGTGTTGTTGTGCTGGTTGCGGCGCTGCTTGAATGCTTGTAAACTGCCTGTAGCCGGCTGGTACTTTCCAGGATATGTGGCAATATGTACGCCCTCTCACATCCTGGTTTTGAAATAATTGTATTAAGTGAACTCTTTCTCCCCCCCTTATTATTTTAGGATATCGTTGGAGATGCTTGGTTTAAAAAAAAAAATGTAAAGCGTTCCCTTTCCGTATTGTAATTAATTTTACCTCATTGCAACTGCCTTAAATGTGATAGACGAGTGTAAGCCAAGGATCACCTCTTATAGCTCATACTTCGTGCAGGCACTGAGAGACGGATGTCTGCAAGCTGTACCGCATAGTTCATTACAAGTATGCGGAGAGAGCGGATGAGAGCGCGGGAAATCAGGGTACTTCTTTTTTTATTACTTGAAGGGGAGGGGGTAGTCTCCTATAGGAATCCGCACCACTAAACAGGTACGTTGTACATTGCCTCCAGGTACATGTTGGTAAGGTAGGCCATCCTGCTATAATATATATATATATATATATATATATATATATATATATATATATATATATATATATATATATATATATATATATATATATATATATATATATATTACCTACTGGCGGTCGCCAGTAGGTAGTTATAGTTAGGACCACGTTTCCATAGGAAATCCGCAACATTCTATTTTGAATAACTTTGGCGCCGGTCGACGAATCCTCGTGAATTTTTCAAAATAGGTGGGGCGCTACACTCCGCTCCTACCCTGAAAGTCTCGGGGGGATTCGTCAAGCGGGGGCTGAGATAAAAGGGGGGTCCCAAAACGCGTTTTTCCCATGCATTTTTCCATAGGACCTTTAGACAGGGCTACAGCCCGAACGGCTAAACAGAATTACTAGAAATTTGGCAGAGAGGTAGTCCTCAGGTCAAGGAAGTGCCTTTTGTAGGTTTGGTGTAAATCTGTTCAGTAGATTATGAGAAAATAGCCTTTAAATCAATATATATATCTGAGCCAGCTTACGGTGCGCTTACGGTACGCTTACCGTACGCGTACGGTGGCGTGCGCGAGCGCAATTCTGATTGGCTCTTAGATCTAAGTAAACATTCGAATCGGCCGAAACCAGGAAGCGGCGGCCGCCATTTTCTCTCTCGCACTGAGAGTGATTTTTAAAATATAAAGCCCAAAAACATGTAAAGGGGCTGTTTAGACAGCTCCCACACACATAGCCATGTTGAGGGAGTCCCCAAAGATTCCCCAAGGCCAAAAACGGAATTTTTATTTTTTCGGTAATTTCGCCGATTACGCTTACCGTACGCGTACGGTAAAAAATAAAAAAATAAAAAAAATTGTCCACACTCTCTCCACCCCGTGTGCAATTGGTGCCCGAAGGCCACCATTTGTGCATGGCTTATTACACCTGAGATAAACTAAAATATTTTTAAAAAAAATAATAAAAAAAAAAATTATCCACACTCTCTCCACCCCGTGTGCAAATGGTGCCCGAAGGGCACCATTTGTGCATGGCTTATAAAATATACGAAAAATTAAAATATTACCTTTCAAAACGAAGTGCATCATATGTCCTCCATGTGCGCACGGTGCGCGAAGCGCATCGTGCGTACATGGCCCATCTAGCGTAACGTGGCCCACCGTGCGGGCACGGAACGAACTGCGTTAAGTGGGCGCGCACGCCACGAATGGCGTAAAGTAACTTAGCATTTAAAAAACCGTACAAATTCACTGAAAAAACCATAGGTTTCACACACGTTATAGTTAGGAATTAGCATTTAAAAAACCTTGCAAATTCACTGAAAAAACCATAGGTTTCACACATGTTATAGTTAGCGGAAATTTTACTGATAAAAAACCAATGTCCAACTGAGACTTAATAGTCTCAGTTGGACTTGTTTTGAGTACCCTTGGTGCAGACTGAGAAATGTCCGGCAGCAAATTGAAAGTAGAACTCACCATCCCCCAGTCCTGAAGTGAGGCTGGTGGAGCTGGTGGAGGGATAAGGGGGCCGACAGGTGAGCGGGAAGGAGGGGGGCATGTAGCGGCTATGGTGTGACACAGGAGAACCAGGAGACTCCCTAATCATATCCTGGTCAGCTTGTTGCTCGTTGCTGCATTACCTCTTGCGTCGGGCCCCCTGAAGCTTCTCAAACTTCTGGCCGCCAAAGTCAGTGAGTGGCCACTGCTCCTGAGTTAGACTCCCGTTCCATCCTGGGGGTTTGCTGGACCGTGGCCGCGAATATTGCCGGGATAAGTTTCACCTCACCTACGCAGGAGCAGATGCTGGCTCTGCTCACAGGAAGCTCCGAAGTTCCGATGTACAGAATAGCAGCCTTCCGATGTGAGCAACAAACAAGTGATTTCCCATCAGTAATTGCCAAAGGGGTTCTCAGAGGGTTCAATGACTCCCAATCCCAGCATCTTGTTGACTTCAGCTCTGATGCTCGCCTTAACTTGATCATACTGTCCATATATTTTATTTTTGACAGGTGTATTGTCTCCAGTGTTCACATCATGTGTACACCAGGTAGTCTGACTAGGGGTTAGGGAGAAGAGCTAAGCATACTGTTCCAGGACTTGCCTGCAGTCAGCTTGCTATTGGGCAGAGAGGGTGTCTGAGAAGACCACTCAATCTACTGACCCATCTTTTGCGCTGTACAAAAGGAGGTCAGGGAACGGTTCACTATCTGCTTCCAGATCCTCATCAGTGACCATGAGCATAGTCACATCAGCCCTGTCATGGTAATGTTTTAGGCGTTTGACATGAATGACACCGTGAGGGCTCCTGCAAGTGCCTAGGTCTACCAGATAGGTGAACTGACTTTTCCTTTCAAGGATAGGATAGGGGTGACTCCACTTGTCCTTGAGAGCCCTAGGTGCCACTGGCTCCAAAACCCATATCTTCTGCCCTGGTTGGAACTCTACCAGTGCAGCCTTTTGGTCATACCAGAGCTTCTAGAGCTCTTGGCTGGCTTCAAGGTTTTTGGATGCTTTACTCATTTACTCTAACATCCTTGAACGTAGGCCTAGTACATAGTCCATAATGTCTTGTTTAGTCTCTTAGAGAAGTTCTCCCAGCCTTTCTTAACAAGACACAGTAGTCCCCATAAAGGATGCCCAAACAGAATTTTAAAGGGACTGAACCCTAGTCCCTTCTGAGGTACTTCTCCGTAAGTGAAAATTTGGCCTGGCAAAAGAACACCCAAAGGGGTGTAGCTTCAGGGTATCTGGTGGCATGAACCACTACCACCAGTATGAATATTTTCCCTGATGCTGTTGGGAGGTTCAGGAGGCCAGCAACGTCAACCCCTTTTTTTTGGGTGGGGAAGTTTATGTAGCGCAAACTCGAGCCAAAGGTACCAGAGCGCTTTACATGCTGAGGACTCCAGATCATTCCCTAGTAGACATTCAACAGGAATTGCAGCAGCTATAATCCCCTTCTTCCGGCCAGAAACTCCTCCCCACTCCAAAGACGCCATAGAATGTTGCTTGGTCACATTATTAGGATTGGTGACTGGATAAGTCTGTCCAGTCAGGTACTGTTCTGTAGAAACAGGTTTCTCAGTCACCATAGTGATATTTGCACCTGTATCTCTCAGTGGGTTTGATTCTTTATTGACCATACGATTACTTAAAATCTTTACAGTATAAAACACTTAAACAACACCCCCCCTCCCGTCCGCGCTCCCCCAAGGAATTTCCCAGTATTTGAAGTAAAAAATGCACCATGCCTGCATAGGCTCTGTTTGCTGCTTTGTGTCCCTATAAGACTCCAAAATAAAAACAGGCATTGGCATAGCCAATAGGTCTCGCCTTTGGGACCTTATAAGTGTTTAGCCATGCAACAGTTAATGTTGTTGCAGTAAGGATATTGTGCTGCATAACTAAATACTTATAAAGGTTCCAAAGGCGAGATCTATTGGCTATGCCAATGCTTGTCTTTTGTTCCCTTCCTACTCTGCAGTCTGATGGTGACCTGGTTGCGGGTGTACCGAGAACCTACTAGATTTGGAAGAGTGTTGGTAGCAAGGGCTTTCTAAATGATGCAACTGGTTTTGAAGATGGCAGGCTGGTTGCTGTTCCCAGTCCAGCTATGAAGGGAGTTCCATCAGGTTGGGGGTGATGCAATCGTATTTCTTAAGGTTCATGATGAGACGTGCAGTGGGTAGTAGCATTCCCCTAAGAGGTGCCAACGTGGAGTTGGAGAAACTGTGGAGGAATGCATTACCTCCATCCAGATGCAAGTGTATGAGTACTTGAACAGCAGTTTTTAGGTCGCTTTCAGGAAGAGACAACTTGGCTATCTCTAGAAGAGAGAGCTCGTAACAGGCCACCTTTATTTTTTGGCAATGTTGTCCTTGGGAGCGAGGGTGGTGTCCAGGGTGAATCTAAGTGATTTGGTATTCAGTTAATGTTGTGGTTTGGACCCATCCAGGTTCATGTCATTGAGCCAGGATTGTACTGGTTCTTTTTTATTGTTCTTGGCAAATAACAGGAATTGTGTGGTGATGAGGTTGCACTTCAGGTAGGCGCTGGACATTCTCATCTGAATAATATGCAAGCAATGCTTGAGGCTTTGGATGCCTAAAGGGGAGAAGGCTTTTAAGTAGAGTTGTGTATCCTTGGCATAATAGCCAATCTTAATGCTGTTATGTGCAAGTAGAGCACCAAATGGCTTCTTGTGAAGGTTGAAGTTGACAGGAAACAGTATAAATTTCTGTGTTTAGAAGGTGTTGCAGAGCAGCAGGCGGTTGGCCTGCAATCTGTTTTAGGTTAATCACGAGAAATCCTTGTTGATTTTTTTTTTATTTTGTGGGGCGCTATACGCTGTGACTGATTGGAATGCTTGCTGTGTCATGGTTTGTACCATGTTGCAGAGTAGTCTGGTCGGTATGCATTCTTGCCGTGTGCAACGTAACAAAAAAGCAACAAAGTACAGTGTTCTGCTCTTCACTACATGGTTTCGAATCGTCTCCTTACATGTTGAGCTCATTGTGATATTAGGAGCAGATGTGAAGTGACAGTTGTCTTTGGTTGTCTTGCATAAGGCAGTGGCTGAAGGGAAAGCTTGCTCTGTAACCGTGGGCACTGTAGTGTACTGAGTAATGCCCTGGTTAATTACCTGTAATCTTAATTACTCCGAGTCCTGGTCTGCTAGAATCTCCTGCATAAGGACTGCATCCAGAAAGACGGATGAGGAGGTAATGCTTATGCTCCTGTCAAGGGAGAACTCTTCAGCATGCTAGGCCAGGCTGTAGACTGTTATGCACGTGCCCTGCCGCAGGAAGTCCGCCTCCATTCTAGTTGTCTGCAAACTGTCCCTCTGGGCTTTGTGTTGAGCTGTGTGACGTGACGTTAGTATCCCATTCAACGATTTGGCCCGGCTAAAAGCTGCACTACGCTAGCACTGCTCACTGCCAAAACGCCTCATTAGAGATTGATTCCAAAATGTTTGGGTTTTTGTCACAAGGGATTACTGTTTTACTGATGGTGGCCGCACAGCTGCTGACGTCATAGACTTGACTGTCGCCTCTTGAGCAAGAGCTCTCTGGGATTTTTGGAAACAAAATTGTACTTCCCTTTTTAGGTCGAGCAGTGTCCGGTCTGCCGAAGGCAGAACCGGAAGTCGGAGATTTAATGTTTCTGAGAGTGGCTCTTTAGCCCGCCTCTCTTTTTGCCTCTCCTCCATTGGCTGGCTTCCTAAACGGAGGCCAGCCATTGGAGGAGAGAGCCGCCCCTCCAAATAGGCTCCGTCTTTTTCAGATTCGGGGGGCGTGTTCCGTGCTGTTCTTTCCACTTTTTAGCCACGCCCTTTTTCGAACAACAGGAACACGCCCCCGAATCCGAAAAAATTTCGAAGCTTCCATCCGCCATTTTTTGGCTGTCGTCTGGCCGTGAGGATCCATCCATCCGGCGCCGTGTTGTTGTGCTGGTTGCGGCGCTGCTTGAATGCTTGTAAACTGCCTGTAGCCGGCTGGTACTTTCCAGGATATGTGGCAATATGTACGCCCTCTCACATCCTGGTTTTGAAATAATTGTATTAAGTGAACTCTTTCTCCCCCCCTTATTATTTTAGGATATCGTTGGAGATGCTTGGTTTAAAAAAAAAAATGTAAAGCGTTCCCTTTCCGTATTGTAATTAATTTTACCTCATTGCAACTGCCTTAAATGTGATAGACGAGTGTAAGCCAAGGATCACCTCTTATAGCTCATACTTCGTGCAGGCACTGAGAGACGGATGTCTGCAAGCTGTACCGCATAGTTCATTACAAGTATGCGGAGAGAGCGGATGAGAGCGCGGGAAATCAGGGTACTTCTTTTTTTATTACTTGAAGGGGAGGGGGTAGTCTCCTATAGGAATCCGCACCACTAAACAGGTACGTTGTACATTGCCTCCAGGTACATGTTGGTAAGGTAGGCCATCCTGCTATAATATATATATATATATATATATATATATATATATATATATATATATATATATATATATATATATATATATATATATATATATATATATATATATATATTACCTACTGGCGGTCGCCAGTAGGTAGTTATAGTTAGGACCACGTTTCCATAGGAAATCCGCAACATTCTATTTTGAATAACTTTGGCGCCGGTCGACGAATCCTCGTGAATTTTTCAAAATAGGTGGGGCGCTACACTCCGCTCCTACCCTGAAAGTCTCGGGGGGATTCGTCAAGCGGGGGCTGAGATAAAAGGGGGGTCCCAAAACGCGTTTTTCCCATGCATTTTTCCATAGGACCTTTAGACAGGGCTACAGCCCGAACGGCTAAACAGAATTACTAGAAATTTGGCAGAGAGGTAGTCCTCAGGTCAAGGAAGTGCCTTTTGTAGGTTTGGTGTAAATCTGTTCAGTAGATTATGAGAAAATAGCCTTTAAATCAATATATATATCTGAGCCAGCTTACGGTGCGCTTACGGTACGCTTACCGTACGCGTACGGTGGCGTGCGCGAGCGCAATTCTGATTGGCTCTTAGATCTAAGTAAACATTCGAATCGGCCGAAACCAGGAAGCGGCGGCCGCCATTTTCTCTCTCGCACTGAGAGTGATTTTTAAAATATAAAGCCCAAAAACATGTAAAGGGGCTGTTTAGACAGCTCCCACACACATAGCCATGTTGAGGGAGTCCCCAAAGATTCCCCAAGGCCAAAAACGGAATTTTTATTTTTTCGGTAATTTCGCCGATTACGCTTACCGTACGCGTACGGTAAAAAATAAAAAATAAAAAAAAATTGTCCACACTCTCTCCACCCCGTGTGCAATTGGTGCCCGAAGGCCACCATTTGTGCATGGCTTATTACACCTGAGATAAACTAAAATATTTTTTAAAAAAATAATAAAAAAAAAAAATATCCACACTCTCTCCACCCCGTGTGCAAATGGTGCCCGAAGGGCACCATTTGTGCATGGCTTATAAAATATACGAAAAATTAAAATATTACCTTTCAAAACGAAGTGCATCATATGTCCTCCATGTGCGCACGGTGCGCGAAGCGCATCGTGCGTACATGGCCCATCTAGCGTAACGTGGCCCACCGTGCGCGCACGGAACGAACTGCGTTAAGTGGGCGCGCACGCCACGAATGGCGTAAAGTAACTTAGCATTTAAAAAACCGTACAAATTCACTGAAAAAACCATAGGTTTCACACACGTTATAGTTAGGAATTAGCATTTAAAAAACCTTGCAAATTCACTGAAAAAACCATAGGTTTCACACATGTTATAGTTAGCGGAAATTTTACTGATAAAAAACCAATGAAATTCCCCCGTTAAAGTTAGTGCAGGCAACTATAACTCACGCGACCGCAATCTTCTGCTGATGACATATGTGTCTTTATGAAAAAAAAATATTTGTAATATATGTATAGCTAAAAATGTATGGAAGAAGACATGGGCAAATAAGTGTCTAAATACAGTATTAGCATCAGCAGAGGATTGCGGTCGCGTGAGTTATAGTTGCCTGCACTAACTATAACGGGGGAATTTAATTGGTTTTTTATCAGTAAAATTTCCGCTAACTATAACATGTGTGAAACCTATGGTTTTTTCAGTGAATTTGCAAGGTTTTTTAAATGCTAATTCCTAACTATAACGTGTGTGAAACCTATGGTTTTTTCAGTGAATATATATATATATATATATATATATATATATATATATAGCAGAATGTATTTCTCCCATTGATTTCAATTGAAAGTTGAGTTAGTTTCAGGCGGGAGACGGACAAACTAATGTCAGAATCCGTGTGATGGCGGCTTGTCTGCAAGAATTATAAGAACTGCTGGCAAAACTGCACTTTGCCGTTTGGGCGCTGTTCGCCCTGGAAACGCTGCCATTTTGTTATCTCAGTCGTACTCTTGTGGTGGTGAGTTAGAGCAACTGTTTGCAGTCTTATTTTGACGGCTGCTGCATATAGATAGCTAAGGCGAGAGTACATTGTTGGGTGTAAATTGTAATGCTTTCCGCATTGAGGGCGTTTATCACGTTTCATTCATCCATGCCCCATTCGCACTGATGGTGGGCGAGCCAGTTCAGGGGCGCGCAGCTGGAAGCCGCCGAGACCCTTCCGAAAGAGGTCTGCGACACACCCATTAACGGGGGATGCTATGATTACTTACCGGTAATCCCCATTACTCTTAGTCCTACTCGTCCTCGACCCAGTCATCACTAATGAGGTATTCCACAAGACAGGAAACAAAACAGGAAACGCTTTTTAGGCTCCACCCACCCTCCCGTCAGGGGCTATAAGAACCCAGCCAACCAAAAGCACATCCTGACATACCAAGCAACAAAGGCCTGATCAGGGAGGGCGGGCGGGAAGTATGACTGGGTCGAGGACGAGTAGGACTAAGAGTAATGGGGATTACCGGTAAGTAATCATAGCATTACCTCTACGTCCCTCGTCCTCGACCCAGTCATCACTAATGAGGCATACCAAAGCACCCCCAACAACAGGCCTTTGGCAAACCACACAGAAAACAGAGACCGAACACAAAGAGGCGTGCAGCAAAAAATAGTTTAATGAAAAAACACAGAATCAGGGAGGCGGAACAACCTCCACAGCACGCAACACACCACTACCGAAATTGGGTCGGTCAGACAGAGCACAATTCAAGCGATAGTGCCTCACAAAAGTAGACTCAGAGGCCCACGTCCCAGCCCGACAGATTTCATCAAGGGAAACCCCATGAAAAGCAGCCCAGGAAGCAGAAACACCCCTAGTGGAACGGGCCTGAACACCAGAAGGGCAAGGCAAACCAGATCCCTGATAAGCCAAAGAAATAACAGACTTGATCCAGCGACCAAGAGTAAGCCGAGACGCAGCTTTACCCTGACCAGCCAAACCAAAAGTCACAAAAAGGGAGTCCGAGGAACGGAACCCCGCAGACCGTGCAACATAAAGGGATAAAGCACGCCGCACATCCAAAGAGTGGAGCAACAACTCAGCAGGGGAAGAAGGAGAAGGACAGAAAGAAGGAAGAATCAACTCCTGAGAGCAATGAAACCTAGAACGAATCTTGGGAACAAAACCAGGATCCAAAGAAAGGACCACCGCGTCATCCAAGAAACGCAAAAAGGGAGGAGAACAACGCAAAGCAGTGAGTTCACCCAACCGCCTGGCAGAAGTCACAGCAACCAAAAACGCCACCTTAAAAGAGAGAAACTTAAGGTCCACCGACTCCAATGGCTCAAAAGGAGCAGACTGCAGAGCACCCAAGACCAAAGAGAGATCCCAAGGAGGAACCGGAGAGCGTGAAGAAGGAGATGACAGAGAGAAACTCCAGAACAAACGGGAAACCAACAAACCATCCGCAGGAGGAAGAGAAGCCGGATCCCGGAAAGCCCGAAGAGCAGCCCACTGGCCCCTCAGAGTAGACAAGGCATATTTCTTCTGAAACCCATTCAAGAAAAACTGCAGAATGGAAGCGATAGGACAAGAGACAGGAGAGAGACCAAGCCCCGCACACCAAGAGGAGAAAGAAGCCCAATGTTTAGAGTAGGAGGACAAAGTGGAACCCCTACGAGACCCTTGCATCACAGTGATGAGGTGATCAGGCAAACCCCGGACCCCAAGCGACAACCGTTCAACCTCCAAACCGCCAAGGTGAGAGGGACCAGGAGGGAAGGGGAGGGGGACCTCAGGGGAGACGGATAACGTGGCAGAATCCAAGGAGGGCCCACCGCCAGGCTCAACAACAAAGGGAACCAGGACCTCCGCGGCCAGTGAGGTAAGACCGCTACCACCTGGGCACCCAACCTCTGGACCTTCAGCAAGAAGGCAGGAATCAGGGGGAAGGGGGGGAAGGCGTACAGAAACCAAGGGGGCCACCGAAGTGACAACGCCTCCACCCCCCAAGCACCCAACTCCGGGGCCCGAGAACAAAACAGGGGGAGTTGAGCATCCGCCCGGGAGGCAAACAAGTCCAGCAGGGGAGTCCCGAACCTCCAACAGATCAACCGGAACACCCTGGGGGAGAGACACAGGGAGAGGGAAGATGGAAACCTGCGACTCAAGGCGTCCGCCACCACATTGTCTACCCCCCGGACATGCTGAGCCGAGAGAGCCAGAAGATGACGCTCCGCCCAACCTGCAATCGCACAAGCCACCAAATTCAAGGAAGGGCTGCGAGTACTGCCCTGGTGGTTGATGTAAGCCACAGTCACGGTGTTGTCCGACCTCACCAGGACATTGCACCCCAGCAGACGGGAATGGAAGAAACGAAGAGCCCTGGCCACAGCAGACAGTTCCCTCCAATTGGACGAGCGACGGGACTCCATCCGGAGCCAGCGAGCCTGAACAGACCACTGTCCCAACGTGGCCCCCCAACCGGCCGCACTGGCATCCGTCGTCAACACCAAAGGGGGCGGCAGGTGAATCCACATCCCCTTCGAGAGATTCGCGGAATCCAGCCACCACTGGAGATCCGACACCACCCCCAAGGACACAGGCACAGACAGAGCATAGTCCTGAACTGGAAACGGCACCCAACGCTGAACATGCCACAGCAGAGGCCGCAGATGAACCCTGGCCCAGGGCATCGTGAAGACAGTAGCGGCCATATGACCCTGAACCTCGAGCCACTGAAGAAGGGGGGCAGCAGCCTGGGACAACAAGATCCGCAACAGGGACTGAAGACGCCGAATCCGAGAATCCGGCAGGAACACCTTGCCCAGGACGGAGTCGAAGATGGCCCCAATGAAAGTCCGTCGAGTGGCAGGAAGAAGCTGGCACTTTGGAAAGTTCACCAGAAAACCATGACTTTCTAGCGTAAGGATGGTCAAAGAAAGGTGCTGAGTCATGACTTCCGGGGAAGGAGCCTGGAGCAGCCAATCGTCCAGGTAGGGGAACACCGACACCCCCCGGAGGTGAAGAAGGGCCACCAACGGAGCAACCACCTTGGTGAACACCCGGGGAGCGGACCGGAGACCAAATGGAAGGACACAGAACTGCCAATGATGACCCTCCAGGCAGAAACGCAGGTACATCTGATCCTCCCGGGCCACCGGCACATGAAGGTAGGCGTCCTGGAGATCCAGAGTAGCAAACACCCAACCTGCTTGAATCAGGGGAACCACCCGCTGCAAAGTCTCCATCTTGAACGGGATCTTCCTCACAAACAGGTTCAGGCCCCGGAGATTGATGACAATCCGGAACCCCCCCGTGACCTTCGGAACCAGGAAGACAATCGAATAGGTCCCCAGACCCCACTCCAACCGGGGAATGGGAACAATAGCGTTCTTGAAAAACAGGGCCTGAACACCGTCCCGCAAGGATTGGCGACGGGAGCGGCACAAGGGAGTCGGAGTCCGCACCACACCCGAGGGAGGCGGAGGGGACAGGAACTCGATCCGATACCCCTGGTCCAGGACATCCAGCACCCACTGATCCGAGGTTGACAGACGCCAGGCTGGAAGGAACAACCTCAATCTCCCACCAACCATGGGCGTCACTCCAGCGGGACCCACGAACGGAGGGGCATAGTCAGGAACGCTGTGGCCCAGGACCAGCATCACGAGGAGGCTTCTTCTGGAACCTCCGAGGGAAACCACGACCAGCTCCACGAGAACCTTTAAAGGAGGACTGCTGAAACCGGGAAGGTTGACGAAAAGACTTGGCCTGCGAAGAGGAAAAATCCTTACGTGAAGGTTGCCTCCGGAAGGAAAAGGAATGTTTACGCTCCTTAAACACTTTATGCAGTCTGTCTTCCAAGGCATCCCCAAAGAGACGAGGGCCGGTAAAGGGCAAACGCAAGGCCATGGACCTCTGGGCGGCATCAGTATTCCAACCTTTCAGCAACAGATTCCTACGAGCCGCGATAGAGGAACCACAAGACAGAGCAGAAGCACGCACAGAATCAAAGGCAATTTCCGAAAGGAACTCAGCCTGTCTCTCCATCGACTCCAGCAAGTCCGGACAGCAACCACCCTCCTGCATAGACAAAAACAAAGACTTAAAGTCAGTCAAGAGTGATTGAGCCACATAAGCACCGTAGATACCAGAACGGATGGCGAGGTGAGAACCAGCATAGGATTTGCGCAAAGCAGTGTCAATCTTCCTATCCACACCATCGCGAAGAATGTTATCATCAGCCATGGAAGGACGACCAACCAAACTAGCGACAATGGAGTCCACACGCACAGACTCAGGAAAGGACTCCTCCATGTCCTGCAAAGGGTAGAGCTTCAACATGAAGCGCGGCAACATAATATGATCAGGGTCCTTCCACTCATTCAAGAGTACATCCATCAAAAACGGATGAATAGGAAGCGAAGACGTAACAGGCTTCCTAAATTGCGGTAGAACTGCATCCGAAGAAGTACTGGCCACAGCGTCATCCGGGAACCCCATGTTCTCACGCACATGAGAAAGTAAGTCCGGCAACAGTTCCCTGGAGACATACTTTCCCTTCAGATCCACCGCACCCAAAGAAGCATCATCAGAGGATCCCGAAGAGGAAATGTCAGAGTAAAGGGCCGCGTTCCCACCAGAACGACCCTCAGCAGTTTTCTTGCAGACTTCAGGTCAGACAAGGTCTCCAAAATAAGACGTTTCAAACGGTCATCATCCAGCTTGGGACGCTTCCCAGGGTGAACAGGATCCGCACTGTCCAGAGGAGAAGAGGAAGAAGACACAGGAGACACATGCCTCCTCTTCCTATGATGCTTCCCCATCAAAGCAGCAGCCAAAAGTAACTAGAAGAGCAAAACAGCAAGACCAACACGGAGCAGCGAAGACAGAGAACAGACGCCCAACCTCCTTTTCAAGAAAAGGAACCTAGAAAAACCCCGCCCCCGACAACCCGGCAGAAATCAGAAACCGAGGCAAAAGGGGGCGTGGCCAAAATCGGAACCAGAAAACAAGGCAGCGTGCGGCCGCCGAAGGCAGACAATCCACGAACTGTAGCAGCGCAACCGGAGCCCACACGGGCGCTGCAAAGCCAGGAAAAAACAGCGTAACCGGAGCCACCCGGGCGCTGTCAAAACTGCCGGAAAACGAAGGAGCACTCGGCCCCCAACCCGAGCGCACCCTGGGAGGAGACGAGCAGCGCAACCGGAGCCCACCCGGGCGCTGCCGACAGTGCCGGAAAACGAAGGAGCACTCGGTCCCCAACCCGAGTGCTCCCAGGACCAAGGTGAGCAGCGCAATCGGAGCCCACCCGGGCGTAGCCAGCACCGCCACAGAAAATCGGAGCACTCGGCACCCCAACCCGAGTGCTCCAGAAATGCAGCGGAGAATGGAGCGCCCGGACCCCACCCCGGGCGCTCCACACAGAAGGCAGGGAAGGAAAGCAGACGGAGAGCCCGGCCCCACAAACCCGGGAGCTCCAAACCAACCGCCACGACTGACAGAACAGAGCAGAGGACAGAGCTCCAAACCTGGGAAGAAAAAACGGAACACACAGAGACACTCAGGCGCTCCGCAAAGGCAAGGAGAAACTCACGTGACCAGCGGAACAGGCACCCAGGAAGCCAGCACAGCCCAGCAGGACCAGCAACCAGGAACCTGCAGAGTCCAGGAAGCCCCGCAGCCCGACTCAACGAAGTCCCACGGAGGTCCAGCAGCGCCCCCAAAGCCCAGCAGAGGAGGACACCACAAGACACCACGAAGCAGGTAAGTGCCCGGCACCTACCCCAGCGTCCCCGTCAGGTCCACCGACAGGAAACAAAACAGGATGTGCTTTTGGTTGGCTGGGTTCTTATAGCCCCTGACGGGAGGGTGGGTGGAGCCTAAAAAGCGTTTCCTGTTTTGTTTCCTGTCTTGTGGAATACCTCATTAGTGATGACTGGGTCGAGGACGAGGGACGTAGAGGTAATGGCACTGTTAATTAACGAGATAATCGTAGACGCAATACACTAGCATGTATTATCGTGGATGTGGTTACTGGTAGCTTGAACCTGCTGAGAAGGCATGGTCTGGTCTGCACGTCGAATCGGCGCTGTTCCGGGGTACCCCGCACACATGGATGAAGGGGACCTTCGTTATCTTTGTCTGTCTGTAGTAAGTGATGGCTACTTATTTTGCTTAGTGTATGTTCAATCGAATGCTGTTTAGACAATGCACATGTTTTCACCCAACCATACCTCGATGTGTGATGCGTAGCGGGTGAGAATAGTGCACGGTTTCCAGGACCCTCGCATATTTTCGGTTTTGGTGTCTGGTCCTGCAGCTTCCTTGTTACAGGAACCATTCCACAATCTGGTCTAAACCGGTCCAGGCTTTGGGCGGCGAAAACGATGCCACTAAAACAACCATGTTCCTTTCACGTTTAACGTTCAGTCGCCATGCAGCGTTTTTTATGCGCTGTATCAAGTGCGTCTGTGAAGGAAATGTACAAGATGGCAGCTGTCCGTGCACAGGGTTCGAGGATGCAGGGATGGAAACGCAAGCGGTGCCCCTAGTACAGTCGTATTTACACAAGATGGCTGATGCATGTGCTCGCCATTCAGTTTGAATGGGAGACCTTGCCTTTACGTCTGTCCCAACCATGGCAATCGCTGCGGCTTATGAGGACTAGGGCAGCGATGTTGTTTAATTTGTCTTTTAACTAAACGGCCGGTCAAAGGCAAGCCGCTTTTTTTTTTTTCTTCAGTACGTGTTTCCGTGCTATCGAACGAAAAGTGCTTTTCGGTTACATCATTTCGGGAGGGGGGGTCGCTACGCTAGACAACATTATTTAGGTCTTGGAAATCGCCCTTGGGTGCTCTCCTGAAATGCCAATTGCCAGGGAACAAATTTAATGCGGCTCTGCTTATCACTGTATTAGACCGTTTTTGTTTTTTTTAAAGTTTGGGAACCCTAGTTTGTTTTCAATACATCATGCTTGCTTTACAAAACGAAAGGCCCCTTTGAAATAAGGCTGCCCTTCAATTGCATTTCTTAATAATAAGCACTACCACAACTCTTATTCTTCATCAGTAAAATGACAGCCTTTTCTTGTGGTGGAGGGGCTCAACCAATTTAATTGGCATCGAGGGGCTGGGTGGTTGATAGTTTTACTAGCTGGGGAAACTTAAACATTATGAAATTGGATGTGTTACATTAGTTGACAGTTATCACTAAACGAAGGAAAGGTTTACTTTGACAAACCCTGGTACATCCACATAGTACCAGCCACGGTTAATGTTTACAACTAGAGTTTTGTGATGAAATGAAACGGTAGGACACTAGATGGCTACCTTGCTTGGGGGGAGGGGGGATTACCGTGTGTGACATTTTCTTGGCAACTAATGTGACCTTGAATCACTGGTGCAGTCATACTTTGACAATTGGTATTAGGTCACCTTGAGGAGTGGATGGCTATTGAAATATAATCTTAAACCTATTTCTCCAAAGGTTTAGGACCTGGCACTGCTGTGCAGGGCCTTATTTTTACCATAGTGTACATATTTGCCGGTGACTTCATGCACGTGATTGTGAGGGACAGGAGATATATGCTACTTTACACGAAGGGCCTTGGTACAAGGGTCGCTTTAACTGGGATGAAAAATCTGAGGGTGTTCCTCTCAAAGGGCGTGACCTATGTAATTATGGGGGTGGCTTAAAAACACCTAAGCTTAACATAGTGTGCCGCCTGACTGGTATGTTGCTGTTTGTCATTGCACCCGATATATAATACAGCAAGTAACTTTACATCTACAACGAGCCAGGACTATTGGCTTTGCCAATGGGTGTTAGTTGCATAAGAGAAATAAGCAGCAACTATGGCATCGTTGTGTATCACATTGAAAATGCTTCTGTTGTGACATGAGACTGAAATAACTATATCGAGTCTCTTTGAAGTTACATCAAAGGCAGTGAAGGATGGTACTGCTGCAGGGTTAATCATTTTTAGGTCGAGGGACAATCCGGTCTGCCGAAGGCAGAACCGGAAGTCCGGAGATCTTATGTTTCTGAGAGTGGCTCTTTAGCCCGCCTCTCTTTTTGGCTCTCCTCCATTGGCTGGCTTCCTAAACGGAAGCCAGCCATTGGAGGAGAGAGCCGTCCCTCCAAATAGGCTCCGTCTTTTTCAGATTCGGGGGCGTGTTCCGTGCTGTTCTTTCCACTTTTTAGCCACGCCCTTTTTCGAACAGCAGGAACACGCCTCCAAATCCGAAAAAATTTCGAAGCTTCCATCCGCCATTTTTTGGCCGTCGTCTGGCCTAGAGGATCCATCCGTCCGGCGCCGTGTTGTTGTGCTGGTGGCGGCGCTGCCGGGGCAGGCTCCAGTTCGACGAGCAGGGATCCGCACCGTGCTTTGGACGCCTTTCCCCCTTGTGCCTCCGGAGCTGGCATTTCCCCGGACTCGCAGTGATCCCGCCGGAGATGGTGTTGGTTACAGACTCCCACGCTGGCTCCTGCGTGGTGTAAGCTATATCTAATGTTAACTTGTTTTTCATATAGCGCTCCTTACTGCTTTATTACCGTTTGAGCGCTGTAAATAATGGAGTGCTATTACCCAATGCATTTGTTCTCCCATTTACCAAACTTAAACGGATGGGTGGTCCTTGATGTGGCTGGAACTTGTGACCCAAAGAAACTTGTGTTTTAGCAGCGAACTTAACCCAGTGTGCCATCCACGTTATGTTGGCAGCGTGTCAGTTTCGAGCGAGTAAATCAATGTAGTTTTAAAAATAACTTACACCGATATCTTCTTTTCCAAGATTGCCCTTCAGTTTAATTGGAGTGCGGACATTTAAACTTTCAGAATCGTTGTGTCATTTATCAGGCTTGTATTTTCGATTCATATTGCTCTAAAACCTAAATCAATGGTATTCAAGAGCTCAGCTATCATACTGACGTATGCCATTCCAGCTCCTCTCTGCTGACCACATTTCTTTTACTTTTTATTATTTTCGTTTATGATACTTCAGTTTTTAGCGAAAATCCAATCGTAGGCCATTGCTCGACTTTTCTCCTCTCTTGCAAATGGATACCAGCTCTTGCAGGTCTGTACATTTTAGAATTTTTAGGTGTCCTACTAAATTTGAACAATCCTCTCCACCTGGCTCGAAATGTGCTTACTGTATGTCGTCTATTTACTTCTGTGCCAGGCTTTTCGGAGTGTGCAGGGCTGTCCCACTGCTTGAACTCACTGTGTTACTTCTTTCTAAAAACTCCTTACTTGTTGCTTTTAATACCACGTGCATTGCTTTATGAAATCGGTTTGGGTTGCCAACGTGCCTTGCTCGCAGCTCACAGTATCAAACTTTCCATATAGTAATTGTAAAGCTGGCAGCTGACTCGTGCTGTTCGCTCGCTTATTATATGTTCAAATTCCACATCCTTAGCCCTGCGAGTCTAACTGATCTACACTCTCCCCCACTCCCTTGGCAGAGCATTCACGTCTCTCCCGATGCACTTATCTAGATGTAGTCAGAGCCCTGAAATGAGTTATTATGTAGTGGTAATTACTACATGTCAGGGTAAATAGAGCATTAGTTTACTGACTTATATATGATAATGTGTTTTAAAAAAGTGCTGTTTATCACTTGTAATAAATACCGCATGTTTGCGGTCCACTTTAGCTATTAAATGCTTGTGTTATTTACTGCTAAGTACAAGTGTGAGAGGTCATTGACTCAATGCTACTGGTGCCCTATCAAGTCAAATTGCATTGTACAGAACCCTTCAGTCGTTTCGATCAGCAAGCTTCCATGTGATTGCATACACGGATCTCAGTAGGCTTCAACCCTTCACAGATCTTTACTCCGTGCTGTAAAAAGGGGCGTGCAGACAAAAATATGTATGGTCATGGTGGGGAATATGGAAGCAGATTACAGATCCGTTTAGTTCTGGGTCATACTGTGTCTGCAAAATATAGGTAACATTTTTTCACTTCCTAACCTGCATGAGCGCTTGGTGCAGTTTTGCAGCTGTGCATTTTGCCCCATTCCGAGTTTGACACCCTCGAAAGGTTAATAAAATGCTAATAGCACAAGTTATCCCCCATTCTGACATGTGCAAACAGAACTTATGTCCTATTAGTTTCAAATGTGTGTACTATGTACTTCTACGATTTACAGCAAATAGTGGCCACAAACATCCAGGGTTTGCACCCAGATTGTAATCCCGTTTTGGGCACAAATTTGGGTTTGAACACAGAACGAGATTGCCAGTCCCATAGTGTTCGGGGCTTTGTTCTCCCATTTACCAAACTAAGACGGATGGGTGGTCCTTGATGTGGCTGGAACTTGTGACCCAAAGAAAACCGTGTTTTAGCAGCGAACTTAACCCTGTGTGCCATCCACGTTATGTTGGCAGCGTGTCAATTTCGAGCGAGTAAATCAATGTAGTTTTAAAAATAACTTACACCGATATCTTCTTTTCCAAGATTGCCATTCAGTTTAATTGGAGTGCGGACATTGAAACTTTCAGAATCGTTGTGTCATTTATCAGGCTTGTATTTTCGATTCATATTGCTCTAAAACCTAAATCGATGGTATTCAAGAGCTCAGCTATCATACTGACGTATGCCATTCCAGCTCCTCTCTGCTGACCACATTTCTTTGACTTTTTATTATTTTCGTTTATGATACTTCAGTTTTTAGCGAAAATCCTATCGTAGGCCATTGCTCGACTTTTCTCCTCTCTTGCAAATGGATACCAGCTCTTGCAGGTCTGTACATTTTAGAATTTTTAGGTGTCCTTCTAAATTTGAACAATCCTCTCCACCTGGCTCGAAATGTGAAGCTTAAAGTGTCAGAAACACAAAGTATCCAAGGATCATGCCTGCTGCCTTAAACTGCTCCAGCATGAATGTGCAAACTTACCTTGCACAAACACTGCACACGAAAACAAGCAAAAGTTATACTCCCACCGGAGCCAAGTTCAGCAGCGTGTGTGCTCCTCATCACGGGATCAGAACTCTGCAACATCTCACTAACTCACTTTCACTGTCTCTTTCACTACCTCTCTCTATCTCACTACATCACAACACCACTCTGCTTATATCTCACTACCTCACAACATCCCTCTCCCTCACTACATCACTGTTTCACTACCTCACTCTTTCTCACTACATAACTCTCTCTACCTCACTACTCCACTCTATCTCACTACCTCACAACTTCTCTCTCTCTAAACATCACTACCTCACTCTCTAGCTCACAACCTCACAACCTCACAACTTCACTCTCTCTCACTCACTACCTCAATCACTCTCTATCTCACTACCTCACTCTTTCTATCTCACTAACTCACTTTCACTCTCTCTTTCACTACCTCTCTCTCTATCTCACTACATCACAACATCACTCTATGCTTATATATCACTACCTCACAACATCCCTCTCCCTCACTACCTCACTCTTTCACTACCTCACTCTCTCACTACCTCACTCTCTATCTACCTCACTCTCTATCTCACTACCTCACTCTCTATCTACCTCACTCTCTCTCACTACCTCACTCTCTATTTAAATACCTCACTCTCTCTCTCTATCTCACTACCTCACTCTCTCTCTGCTAATGCAATAGGTATCACATATGCAAAAAAAGCTAATGCATATACAAATGACAATGCCATTTATTTAGGGATACAAAAAAAATAAAAAAATAATGAGCAATACCAATAGCTCTACCTATAATATTGCTGAGACCATTGTATTGTAAATGCTTGTTCCTTACGTTATCATTCGCCCCCCCAAAAAAGCTCATTTCAGGGCCTCGACGAGATGTATTTTTGTTTGGCCCAAAACAAAGTGTATATTTACCTTGGATTCAGTTTGACATGTTACGGTGAAGCGAATTCAGGTAGTCTGGCTCATGGAGTTAAATTGTTAAAACCGAGCATCTCCCTTATTTGCCAATTTTCACTTCCTACGTGTGCTGTTCTCCAGAATCGAGGGAATCTGAACGTTTTGATCCCCGAAATAGAGATTTTGCATGTGTGAAGTTTCCAACCTTGTCTCGCAAAGAAAACGCTCATAAAGCGCTGTTCTGAAGCACACCTTTGAATAGACTGACTACGTTTCCTGCAATAAACCTGTTGAACATTCGATGCCCCGCCCAGCTTCCGTGCTCTGGGGAGCTGCCCTCCGTCACTTTGTTTACTTCTGGTCTTTGTTCCGCGGTCAGGTTGCCTAGGTGTGCCGGTGATGTAATTGTGTTGAGACGAGGAAGCGAGAGAGGTTGTGCCTTCCCACTCGCTGCTACAAGAAACTGCTATGAGGTACCCGTGCTGTGTACAGCGCTGGGCCCTGCTTCATGTGGTTTTCCTCACCAAGTGCAGTCCCACAACATAACCGCAACATTTGTCAGAAGTAGGCTTTTTTTTTATTAAAATGGGGTGGCAAGTAGTAAACCATGGTTGTCTTGAGGCCCCTGATCACGCTTAGCCACACCTTGGCCTTTTTTTTTTGGTTTGTTTTTTTAACCCTACAACAGACTACATTATGTCAGGTGCCGTTCTGCTTTTTAAACATTTGAAATATGAGCACAAAAATTCCCACTGTAATGGGTTGCTAGATAAAACTGTTATGTTTTCATTCAATCTGTGGCTCACTGTACTTTACTCCATCTCCTAGCAACAAGGTTCTACTGCTGGAATCTGGATTGTGGAGTCCAGCAGTGAAGCTTTGCTGTGGCGCTGAGAGGGTGGCTTCTGGAGGTCGCTGTACCTTACTTCAATAAACCCCTTAAAATCCTGCAAGTGTGTCCTGTGATCTCAAAATTGGCGACGAGGATGGGATGCTGTTAAGAGCTCTAGCACTTTATTCCAGGAAACACGTTTTAGTGGGACATTTCTGAAGAAAACTACAGCGTTTCTTTTGGCAGTTTGGATAATTGGAGACCCCCAGTTTGTGCCCATTTTGCGACCATCACGCATAGAAGATCTGCGCTTTTCTGACTATGTGGATGATGCTTGGCTGATGGAATCAAGCAGATTTCTCTTGAAATTGCCGACCAGGTGTCTGAAGGCAGTTAGAGTTTGTAAGTACACTCTAGCAACAGCCGTGGCTGCTCGAGACTTGCACCTGCTTTCTTCGTGTGGAAGGACTCAAGAGAAGCTTCTTAGCAACGAGGTACGGAGTCTGCGAGTGTGCGAAGATTCTCACCTGTTTATGATGTGCAGAATGCAGGAGCGTGCAAGGAGCATGCCATTTCCCGTGACCGGAGAGTGTCATTTGCCGTGACCGACTTGGTGATCTTCACGTCCTTCTTTTGGTTCTGAACGTGCTGGCGTTTTGACGTCACTTAAGCGAATGCAGTACGCGCATTCGTCTCAACGTCATTGGAGCGAACGCATCATCAACTGTGATTGGAGTAGCGTGAGGACGCATTTTGACGTGTTGAGGCCATTTTATTTTTAGGTTGCTTAGTTACGGAGATTTTGTCCACTTTAATGTCATGATCACGCTTCGCATCTGTACGAGTGATTGTTTGGTACTGACGCTTTCATAGTTACATCTCTACTTATGGATAATCCCACAGGTGTCATTGAAGAATGTATGTTGTTATCCTGCAGTCTTTTTCCCCGCAGGGAATTACAACGCGGTCATTACAACGACCGCGTTGTGATTCCGCATACCATTACTCGACTTGCGGAGGGGGGGCGCTGGATGTTAGAATAGTATAATTTACTATTCCAACTCCAGTCTGTGCGGACAATAGGGAAGGTGTTAGATTTTAAATCCAACACCTCCCCCCCTCCGCAAGTCGTTTTTCCGACTTCCGGAGTAATGGTATGCAGAATAACAACGCGTTCGTTGTAACGACCGCGTTGTGATTACCTGCGGGGAAAAAGATTTGTGGTAAACGTTGTTTACCTTCATTGGACAGTGAGTTAAAATCTTGATTGGAATAACATTTTATTATCATCATTTTGGGACACGTGCTTTAAAGTGTTCTGGTGCATTTGTTTGTACTGCTCTTTAATTATTTATTTGTCTGAGATTCAGTGGAACATTCTGACAGTGTGAGTGTTGTTGGTGTGGCATTACATTTTAACAATGGCTACACAGAATATTCCTCCACCACCCACGTTTTTACAGGAACCCGGTCCCACCTGCATGGAGTGGGAAGATTGGAAGGAAGCTTGTGTTACGTACTTGGAAGCTATTGGAGGAGATGTATTTTTGGCAAAGAGGAAATTTGCCATTTTGAAACTAAGCCTGGGTGTTGAGGGTAGGAAAGTGTTAAGCACATTACCTAATTTCCAGCCTAGTGCCAGTATTGTTGATTCTGATGATGATCAGTATGATGTGTATGAGAGTGCCATGTCTGCTTTATCTGAAAATTTTGGTAAAAAGTTAAGTTTATTGGTTGAAAGACATACGTTTTTCTCACGTACTAAAAAACAAGGTGAGAAAATAGAACAGTATGTTGCTGCTTTAAGGAGATTAGCGGTAACTTGTAGAATTAAAGATTTAAGGGATGAGATCATTAGAGATCAATTAATTAATAGGACCAACAACTTGAAGATTCAAGAGAAGTTATTAGATTTGAAATATCCCACGTTAGATAAGTCTTTGGAGATCGCCAAACGTATTGAAAATACTTCTCAATACGTTAAAGATTTGGCTGATAATAAACAAAACAAGCATTGGCATAGGCAATAGGTCTCGCCTTTGGGACCTTATAAGTATTTAGTTATGCAGCACAATATCATTGGTACAACAGCATCTACTGTTACATGGCTAAACACTTATAAGGTCCCAAAGGTGAGACCTATTGGCTATGCTAATGCTTGTTAGACTTTGTCAATACTTGTTTTGTTTAGTCATGGTTTTTGTAAAACTTTTATTGCTCGGAGAGCTACTGGGCCTACGTCTATATAAAAAAAACATTTTTTGAGACTGAAAGAAAGTACTTTGTGTGAAGACATTATCCTTGTAAAAGGTCGATTGCCCTGACTCCCAATTAACTTATCTAAAGTGTCCTACTGTTGCACACTGTAGCAGAAGAAAAATGTGAATGACAACAAAAGACCAATGGATGAAGAAGGCTGCCTGAAAGCCTATAGAAGTACATCAAATGCAAAATTATGTATATAATTTTAGTGTAATCAACAGGTGTGGGCAATTCTAGACCTAAAAAGCACCAAAGAAGAGAAGGAGGAGTAGTGAGGCTGCAACCCCATTTGTGGGTTAGTGTGGTGTCTTTTCTCAGCAGGGCGCCGGCTAGGCTAGGATTCTCATACTTAAAGTAGGCATTTAATATTCCCAGGGTTTATAGCTCGTTCACTGTTCTAGAAGAGGATGGTCCTGAATTGAGGTCCTGGCACTCCTCACGTGCTTTTCAGAAACACATCCTGTTAGACTCAACCATCAACTTCCATTTGGATTACGATAATAGATGCTGTCTAAGAAGGGAGACACGTATTCAAAAACGTGGAAACTGAAGATAACACAGAGTGACAGTGCGGAACAAAAGAGATGATTTGTTCTGGAGCATTTACCAGAGCTTCATACCGCACTGTGGTGCGCCGAAGCAGTTTTTCACTCTATGTTGTGGAGGAGTGACTCCGGCAGAGAGGAGTGTTTGTTGTAATTCAGTGTGTGTGGCCAGGCGAGTGCTCTCATCTGGCCTTGGAGATACAAAAAAGGGGGAAGATTCAATGAGGTATTCAGAGGCTGGAATCTATACTAACTTTCTTTAACATGCATTTACCTCTGACACCATTGATCACAAATATATCTTTTTTCTCAGCTAGCCTGTTTAATGACTGCGAGTTTTAAGTCAATTATTACAATCTCGAGGGGAGGAGCCTAGCGCTTGACCAAGATGGCCGCGTGAGCTTTGAGCTCCCGAGACCCTCGTGCCCTCCGTCGACTATCCTGTCTCTAATCCTGTCTGTATGCATGGCATCGTGCAGATGACTTGTCAGGGAGGCGATTGATGCTCCCCGAGGTCGGATCGCCCACCGGGAACCGGAGTTACGCATGGCGGAGGATTGAGGCCTATCTCCGAGGGATGCCAGGGGCTAGAGTTGGCAGGATGCCCGACCTCTAATTGAACAACAGCGGCCAGGCGAGGTGTGAACTACCGGACGGAGGTCCCCATCCTTTCACTTTCACTTTCTCGCCCTTTGTTTGCCCTGCCCAGGGAGTGCTCTCGGCTGCTTTATTATCATTTGGACACTCTGCACGCTACTCTGGCGGCCCATCGCAGGACTGAGCACTCCTGATTCCTTTCGCTGATAGAGGGCCGTCCTGTTTGAACTGACCTGCTTGAACCAACCATGTCGGGCAAAGCAGAGGTGGATCGGCTGAAGCCTAAGGCCACCAGGCGGGGAGCCTATACTCAAGCCAATAATATGGACCGCTATGCCCAGCAGAAGGGGTCACCGGGTGGACCGAGCCAGTCGCCGGATACACAGAAGACTGCCTCACCCTTGGCCCCGGAGCTCTCGCTGCAGGATGTCATGGGCGCGCTCGAAGAGCTGCAGACTTCGATTGGGAGACAGTTTGATGCCCTGGCGCACAAAGTTGATACCATCTTGGTGGACGTTAATCTGATCCGCGCGGATCTGGGCAAAACAAATGAACGAGTTAAAAGCCTGGACCTCAAGACCACGGGCCTCGCTGATGATGTTTCGGAACTACAGACCGAGGTCCGTAAGTTGCGGACCGAGAGTGATCTCGCCGCCCGTCGGCTGGAGGACTTTGAGAGCCGGGCCAGGCGCAACAACGTGCGCGTTATCGGGGTCCCGGAGTCCTCGGACGAGACTTCTGTAGACCTGCTCGTGGAGGACTTGGTGCTTAACCATCTGAAGCCTAAGGGTCTTGGGAAGTTTTTCGCAGTTGAGAGGGCCCATAGAGTGCCGGGTGGGAGGCCCAAGGTGGGAGCCCCACCTAGGCCGATTGTCGCCCGGCTCTTTCATTTTCGAGATCGGGACGCTATCCTGCAAGCATCGAGGGTGACGGGCCCGGTCCCCTTCCAGAACGCGTCGGTGAATTTCTATCCTGACTTCACCCAGCAGGTGCAGAGGCAGAGGCAGGGCTTCCTGGGGGTGAAGAGGCGGCTTCGGGAGAGGGAACTGAAATATGCCATTCTCTTCCCTGCCAGACTACGTGTGGTGTACGAAGACCGAACATTCTTCTTTGAGTCGCCTGTCATGGCCGATGAATGGCTGGACGCTCTGCCCCGACGACGGACGGGAGAGGTCACTGCCGCAGACGGGGACAGTGGCCGGGATGAACAAGGTTGATGTCTTCGGAACCGGACTGACTCGATTTGTCTCTAGCTAATGACTTGAACAGAATGCAGTAAATACGGAGGGTTGTGGGAGGACGAGGGGAGCTCTTTCCTCCCTTAGGGTACTTTTTGTAGATTTTGGGTTTGGTAGGGCGACAGGCACACTGCAAGTTGGGGGGGCTTTGTAAGCTGCAGCAGGGGTGCAGGGTGGGGGGGATAGTTGGGATTTTGGGTTTGTTGTTGGGGGGTTCGTTTCTGCAAGGCGTAGTGATTATTTTCAGGACTGTTCCATGGTGGCTCTTCGGGTGTGGGGTGGGCCTCTTTACGTGTGGGGATGGGGGGTAGGGGTTTAAGTGTTATTAGCTGGAATGTTAATGGTTTGGGGGATCGCATTAAGCGTGGGATTGTTTTGCAATTCTTGAAACGGTCATTGCCGGATGTCGCCCTACTGCAGGAGACGCACCTTATAGGTAACACGTGCTATGCTCTTAATAGGAAGGGTTATAAATTCATAGCTCATTCGGGATTCTCCTCTGGGTCCAGGGGTGTGGGCATCCTAGTCAGAGCCTCGTTACCATTTGAGGTGGACTCCACCATTGTTGACGATAGGGGGAGGTTTGTGGCGGTGGCGGGGCGGTGGGAGGGAAGAACTTTGGTTTTAGTTTCTGTTTATGTCCCGCCGGCCCTGCAGGCCTCCACGTTTACAGATCTGGGTAGGGCCTTGCTGGATCTCCCGGGGGGTATGCTTGTGGTGGGGGGTGATTTCAATGCTGTTGGCTCTGGGCTGCTGGATAGATACCCGCCCAGAGACACAGGGGGGGCTCAGAAGTGGCTTCCGGACTTTCTAGACACACTCGGCCTGATAGACTGCTGGAGGCTCCGGCACCCCACACAGAGCCAATACACCTTCCACTCCGGGGCGCATGGTAGCCTCTCTAGGATTGATTACCTGCTCACTCTGGCTGCGCACGCCACATTGGTGTCCGAGGCCAGGCACATGGCGCGTGTTATATCGGACCATTCGCCAGTGTGGGTCAGGCTGGATGTCGGCCGTGAGGGAGGGGGAAGGGTGGCTCCTATTAACCCTTGGTACTTTCGAGACCCCAAGATGCGCAGCGCACTGGTGAAGACAGTTGATCATTTTTTCAAGGACAATCAGGGATCCGTGGACTCGGCTGTGTCGCTGTGGGAAGCATTTAAGACCGTGCTGCGAGGGGAGGCCCTCTCCCTTGTAGTGGCGGCCAAGCGGCGGAGAGATGGCGAGGTTATGCAGGTTGAGGAGGAGATCGTGGCTTTGGAGGGAGCGCTCGAGGAGGAGGTTACAGAGGCCTCACTGCATGAGCTGAGCTTGAAGCAAGCCGAGTATAAGTACCTGGTGACGAATGCCGCTAAGACCCTCAGTAGGGAACAGCAGGGCCGCCTGTATGATGTTGGTGACAAGGCCGGGAAACTCCTAGCTTGGCTGGACAAAAAAGAACGGGTTAATAGAGTAGTGCCGGAGTTGACGGGAGAGGGGGGAGAGGTGATTGTGGAACCTGAGAGGATTGTACAGTGTTTCTCGGAATATTTCCGTATGGTTTATGCCTCAGTGTCGGATAGGCCGCCCGAGGACTCGCGTGACCTCTTGCGTGATATCGCTTTGCCCTGTCTCTCTGACGTAGATAGGGATGATCTTGATGGTGACATAACGGTCGATGAGGTGGCGGGAGCTATCCGCGCGCTGAACTCGGGTAAGGCCTCGGGCCCGAATGGCTTGCCGGTTGACCTGTATAAGCTGTTTCCGGATAGGGTCGCCCCTCACCTGCGCACCATGTTCCTGGAGGCGCGGGGGAGTGGGACCCTCCCGTTGGATCAGCGACTGGCGACAATTGTTGTTATACACAAAGATGGTAAACCCCGAGATAAGTGTGCCTCATATAGGCCTATCTCACTCCTTAACGCCGAGCCGAAGATTCTGGCTAAAATCCTGGCGGCCCGATTGATCAGGGTACTTGGAGACTTGATCCACCCAGATCAATCCGGTTTTATTCCGCATCGTAACACTGCGTTAAACCTTCGGCGCCTTCATGGTGTAATCGCCAGGGCGGGCACGCTGCGTGAACCAGCTATTGTGGCGTCTCTCGATGCCACGATGGCCTTTGATACGGTGGAATGGGCATATTTGTGGGCTGTGCTGGCCAAGTTCGGCTTTGGCCATGGTTTTGTGAGCTGGGTGAGGTTGCTGTATGAGGGACCCCTTGCGAGTGTGGTGGTAAATGGCCGGGCATCGACTCCGTTTCAGCTTGGGAGGGGTACTCGGCAAGGTTGCCCCCTGTCGCCATTGTTGTTCGCCCTCGCCCTTGAGCCGCTGGCAGCGTGGATACGCTGGCACCCGGATATACGGGGACTTAGATGGTCGCCCGAACACGAGGACCGCATTTCGCTATATGCTGATGACATCCTGTTGTATCTTGCCTCGCCCAAGAAATCACTTATAGTGGTCTGTGACGTTCTTACATCTTTCGGTAGGAATTCGGGTCTCGTCATCAACTGGAGTAAATCGTATTTATATGTTCTGAGTGGCGAGGTTCCACCGATCCCGCGAACTTGTTCGATCCAGATCGCTCAGCAGGGCTTCGTGTATCTGGGGATCTTTATCTCCACGGACTCCGCTTTGCGGTATGAGAGGAACCTGCTCCCCCCCCTAGCGCGCCTGCGGCGGGATATAGAGGGCTGGCGGAGGCTGCCGCTCTCCCTCGTGGCGCGCTGCCTTGTTCAAAATGATGTCTCTTCCCCGGTTCCTCTACGCATTGCAGAATACTCTAGATTGGGTACCGGCCAACTACTTTCGGGAGGTCGAAAGCCTCCAACGAACGTTGTTGTGGGATGGGCGGCCGCGAATAGCAATTGCTAAGTTGACGCTTCCATGGTATGATGGGGGTATTGCGCTTCCAGACATCCGACGCTACTATTGGGCCACCCAGCTGAGCGCGATTAATCATGGTCTCTATGGCCCTGTCCTCAGCCCTGGTTATGCCATGGACAGGTGGTTGCTGCGTGGTGGTAACTATCACAGGGCGTTGTACTCGCGGTCCCTGGACTCGTCCCTCACGGGGCCCACTGGGGTGGCGGTGCGTGTGTTGAAGATGGCAACTGACTCGCTGGGCTGGAAGGAGAGGCTCACCCTTGCTACCCCGCTGTTTGAATCTGAAAGATTGGGTAGGCTTTGGCATACAAAAGGTTTTGATAAATGGGACTTGATCGGCATCTCCAGGGTCGGAGATGTGCTGATTAAGGGGAGGGTGAAGTCCTTTGAAGAGTTGCAGAAGGAGTATGAGCTGGGGACATCCGAGTTTTTCCGCTATGTTCAGGTGCGTCATGCCCTCCGGTCAGTTCTCGTGGAGGGTGAGAAGGTGCCTGAGTCCTCTCCTTTGGAGGACCGGATCCTTGATGGCCATATGCCTGAGAGCACGATCTCGCTCATCTACAAGAAATTGATAAATGTCCGGGCGGATATGCTTCTGGGGCTGCGGGACCAGTGGACTAGTGATGGACTCGAGTTGGATGACGAGGATTGGCAGTCTGCTGTTTCCTCTCCCAAGGAGGTTGCGATCCCGTCGCGTCTGAGGCTGGTGCAGCTCAAAATACTGCATCGAGTGTATGTGATGGGGCCAAGGCTGGTTCATATGGGATTCTCTGAGGAAGGCCTATGTAGGAGGGGATGTGGTATGGTGGGTACTTTCCTGCATATCATTTGGGAATGTGGTGTCATCACGGAATTCTGGAGGAGAGTCCATGCAGTGATGGGGGAGGTGACGGGCATTGCTATGCAGCCGGAAGCGCGGTGTTGTCTCCTGAATGTCTGGGGGCCCACTGATCACGATGAGGCACAGACCCAATGGGTGACTCTGGGTAACATGGTCGCTAAGAGAGATATCGCGCGATTGTGGGGCTCCGCGGGGCCCCCCACATTGACCGCGTGGAAAGAAAATATGGACTGGAGTATGCTCAGGGAAAAGACAGTATATTGCGCTAGAGGCCGCCCTCGGAAGTGGCACGCCATCTGGGGGCGGTGGAATCAATACAGGGGGGGAATATGTCTTGCCCCTGATTTGGATCCCCCCCGAGGAACAGCTTTCTTCTTGACATTCTTTCCAGCTCAGTATATAAGATGTGATGGTTAATTGACTTCTTGGGCCTCTGCTGTCCCCCTTCTTCCTCTTATCACAGTACTGTGACTGTTAGATGATTGGGGTCCGGCCTCCCCTGGGGGGCTATCACCATGGGCATTCAGTGTTCTTGCCTTGCTGGGGTTTGTTGTGTGTTTGCGTTTATTTAAAAATGGAATCTTTTCACTGCTCCTTTAATGCAATGTGGACGCTTCTCTGTCCTTCTCTACCGAAGCTGCCGAACCTCCGGGTTGTCGGCTGAATAGCTGTGTCCAGACTCTTGAAGAAATAAAGGTTTTAAAAAAAAAAAAAAATTATTACAATCTCTGATTGTTTGAAACAAAAAGAACAGTTCTTCATTTCACAGCACACATGTCCTTTACATAAAACAGTGACAAATATTTATATTTTATACAGTGACTTCATGACATATCACACAACATGAAAAAAGTACTTTAAACAAACGGAGAAATTATTACACTACAGTAATAAGGTGTCCACTGTTGTAAGTCTTGGGAACTCAAGCCAATTGGCTCCTCAAATTTTAACTTTGAATGTGGTCCTGAGCAGAGTCAGAGAGATGTATCGTAGTGATTCTGGAGAGCAGTAAGCTGATTTACTGTTTTAGCTCTCTAGGGGACACTGATGTCTGATTTTTTTATCCCGAGCGTGTCTGGATCTCTGCTAGCCGACGCGTTTCGACCTATGTCGTATTGGACCTATATTATATTCATAAGGTCTTCTTCAGGGCTGTTATGTAGTTCCAGTGGGACATCTTTTTCCTGTGGAAATAATGATATGCCTATTTTAGTATGTATACTAAAGTGGGATGTTTTTCTAAAAACATGATTCGTTGGGGAACTTACGTACACTCGGTTGAAGGTTGCCGTATGGTCTTTGCCTATAACACACAAAAAAGAACGAATCGATGAAATGGGAGTTTTCACTCATTGATTTGAGTTGCCTCGTTGTGATCATTCTGCTTAGTTGTTACGTACCCTTTTAGGTGATTCTTGGGGTAAAGGAATGGCATGTATTGCTGATCCAATCTTGCTTGTTATAGCTAATTACTCTGCAAATGCAAAAAATGGGAGGGGGCTTAGTTGTGTTGAAAAGTCGGAGTATTGTGATTAGTTTGTGAGTGAGGTGATGCCTTATACGTCTGATTTAGTGCTCTTATCTTGTGGGTTAGCGATGTATAGAGGGCGTGGCAGCGCTATCTTGGGATTCGGAAGTCTTAGCGATCCTAAGAGTTCATGATATATGCCGGTGATTACTGGTTCTCAGTGCCCCTTCTACGCACCTCGGTTGCGTGATGTTTGAACTTTAAATACCGGTTGTTTCTCACAGGTTTGTTGCGAACTGCAGGCGGGGTAGGGCTTTGTGCAGTTACGTCTCTGTGATCGTGGCGGTTTGTCGGAAATGCTCGTTGGCAATGGCGGTGCTTTTAGGTGTCGTGTGCCCCTTCGTATCACCGCGTGGTTGTGAGGGGACCGCAAATATTATCACATGATTTTTCGTACCTTGCTGTTGGTGGGGTACCGGCTTGCTGTATGTTCGGTGTTTACTTCCTCCACGTCCGCGGCAATTGGGAATACCTCAGTTTCGCTGAGATGCGTTGATTGGTTCTTTTGTGCTTCCGGCGTGGTTACGCTCAGCGTCGTTATGGTAACGTTGGGGGTATTACTTTGAAGCTCTGTTGTTGAATCGGAAAACTTTAATGCGACCTATCCGTATGTGTTGTTTTCGCTGTTGTGCATTCCTTTCCTAGTTGCTGTCATGTTCTTGTGGAAAAGCAGTATTTTTTGTGGCATTAACTCGCTTCTGAGTGGATTAATCAGATTTCCATTATCCTCCGGAGAACGTCCTTCTGTGTTTCAATGTTTGGTTACCCACACGTTCATCAATATAAGCAACTTTACTATTCACCCAAGTCACGGACCTGTAATACACGACAAACATCAAAAAGCTTTATTGATAGCTAGAAGCTTCACATAAGCTTTACTCAATACTGGGTCACCAAACATTGAAACACAGAAGGACGTTCTCCGGAGGATAATGGAAATCTGATTAATCCACTCAGAAGCGAGTTAATGCCACAAAAAATACTGCTTTTCCACAAGAACATGACAGCAAGTAGGAAAGGAATGCACAACAGCGAAAACAACACATACGGATAGGTCGCATTAAAGCTTTCCGATTCAACAACAGAGCTTCAAAGTAATACCCCCAACGTTACCATAACGACGCTGAGCGTAACCACGCCGGAAGCACAAAAGAACCAATCAACGCATCTCAGCGAAACGGAGGTATTCCCAATTGCCGCGGACGTGGAGGAAGGAAACACCGAACATACAGCAAGCCGGTACCCCACGAACAGCAAGATATGAAAAATCATGTGATAATATTTGCGGTCCCCTCACAACCACGCGGTGATACGAAGGGGCACACGACACCTAAAAGCACCGCCATTGCCAACGAGCATTTCTGACAAAACGCCACGATCACAGAGACGAAATCGCACAAAGCCCTACCCCGCCTGCAGTTCGCAACAAACATGGTGAGAAACAACCGGTATTTAAGTTCAAACATCACGCAACCGAGGTGCGTAGAAGGGGCACTGAGCACCAGTAATCACCGGCATATATCATGAACTCTTAGGATCGCTAAGACTTCCGAATCCCAAGATAGCGCTGCCACGCCCTCTATACATCGCTAACCCACAAGATAAGAGCACTAAATCAGACGTATAAGGCATCACCTCACTCACAAACTAATCACAATACTCCGACTTTTCAACACAACTAAGCCCCCTCCCATTTTTTGCATTTACAGAGTAATTAGCTATAACAAGCAAGATTGGATCAGCAATACATGCCATTCCTTTACCCCAAGAATCACCTAAAAGGGTACGTAACAACTAAGCAGAATGATCACAACGAGGCAACTCAAATCAATGAGTGAAAACTCCCATTTCATCGATTTGTTCTTTTTTGTGTGTTATAGGCAAAGACGATACGGCAACCTTCAACCGAGTGTACGTAAGTTCCCCAACGAATCATGTTTTTAGAAAAACATGGCACTTTAGTATACATACTAAATTAGGCATATCATTATTTCCACAGGAAAAAGATGTCCCACTGGAACTACATAAACGCCCTGAAGAAGACCTTATGAATATAGTATAGGTCCAATACGACATAGGTCGAAACGCGTCGGCTAGCAGAGATCCAGACACACTCGGGATAAAAAAATCAGACATCAGTGTCCCCTAGAGAGCTAAAACAGTAAATCAGCTTACTGCTCTCCAGAATCACTACGATACATCTCTCTGACTCTGCTCAGGACCACATTCAAAGTTAAAATTTGAGGAGCCAATTGGCTTGAGTTCCCAAGACTTACAACAGTGGACACCTTATTACTGTAGTGTAATAATTTCTCCGTTTGTTCAAAGTACTTTTTTCATGTTGTGTGATATGTCATGAAGTCACTGTATAAAATATAAATATTTGTCACTGTTTTATGTAAAGGACATGTGTGCTGTGAAATGAAGAAGTGTTCTTTTTGTTTCAAACAATCAGAGATTGTAATAATTGACTTAAAACTCGCAGTCATTAAACAGGCTAGCTGAGAAAAAAGATATATTTGTGATCAATGGTGTCAGAGGTAAATGCATGTTAAACAAACTCATCTGGCCTTGGAGCGCAGCGCCTAGCAGTGTGGAGCAGGAGGACGTCTGAGAGCTAGACGCCAATGGTTTATAGCCTTCCATCCTAGTGAAGAGCAGAATTCAATGTAAAAGGCCCTCCTTTCTTTATGAATGTCTACAAGTGCACCTCTCATGATGCTTTTGCCACTGCAGTATACAGCACGGCGCGGTGGGTTATCACACTTAATCCAATGGCTCTCTTGCACTGTGAGTGACGGCATTTTGCTCCTCCACATGTACACAGTTGTCTAAAAGAGCTGCACGTCGGTGCTGGGACTGCTTGGCCAATGCTTTTCTTTGCCAATGACTTTCTTTCCGTTGCTTTTCATTTATGTTTTTTAATCGTCATTGTGTGCTTAAACTAGGTCTTGAGGATACAGTAACTCTGGTCCAACAGTAAAGTTTCTTTACACCAATAAGAATTCTATTTTCCTGAGATGTAAATTATAACTAAAAATGGCTTACATACTTGTTCTAAGTACCTCTGCCTGCTAAGGGCACCGACTGTTCTTTTAAAATTATATGTAACATTTTGTTTCTTTAAAATGTTTATCGCAATTACGTGCCGCCACGTTTGAGCAGTGGTATGTTTCTTTTTGGTTTTTAAAAATTTCTGTGACATATATTGGCATTAAAATATAAATATTTTTAAAAATTAAGCATCGCAATAGCTTGCCAAGGACAGCCCTACAGGATTTGTATATGCTTTTTCAATTTGGGGTGCAAAACTAGAAGTGAGAAAAGTTTAGAGCCAAGAAGGGCATTCTAAAAAGTACACGCAGCCAATGCAACCGATTTGACGAAGCAGAGCAACATTTCAATTCAGCTGCAGAGAGAATGAGGGAGGCATGAGGTTGAACAGAGGATAGAAAGAGAGAGGCCAGGAGTATATTAAACAAATGTACAACAAACAGAAGCTCGGGAGACATATGGATTGTGATACATATTTTCAAGTGAAGGGGAATGGATGTGTCAGAAGGGTAACAAAGAGGGAAAGTAGTATTCAGGGGCATCCAAATGAGGAAGCGCAACAGTCAAGACGGAAAAGGGGTTGTTAAAGCCAAAAGTGAAGCGGGCGAATCTCGCTACATTAATTTTATTGGAACCTTCCAAGTGTGTTTAGATTGTGTGCTGAGGGGAGGTGAGTAGTGGAGAATGCGGAAAAGAGAAGTGGATGTGTCAACTGATAGGAGAAGAGGCTGTTTATTCAGGCTTGGGGCAAAGGGAGCGGGAGAACATTGAAGCACAAAAGTACATGAAGAGAGATGACAAGAATTGTGTGGAAACGATAAAGGCCAAACCAAAGGAGGGGAGAGCTATAATCAGACAAGCATTGGCCACGCGTGTGAAACTCTGCAATAAAAGTCTGGCCGTTTCACTTGCGAGAGCGAGCAGTGCCAGGAGAGATAATTGCTACCATATGGCGCCGCGCGCTCCCGCAAGTGAATCTCCACATGTGCACGCGTTGCCATTGAAGGCAATGGAACGCGTGCACGTTTTTGGCTGAGAAGCCAAAGCGACGGCTAAAGGTCTTCTTGCCTATGCAGCGCATGCGCACTGCTAGGCGAGACCTAAAAATGATCCGGACCAAAGTAAGATATGTGTGTTGAATCCCTCTAAGAAAAGTACAAAAACTGACACTGAAGATAAGAAAGTTCCTTGTATAAAACAGGATGCAGGATTTTAAAAAGTGTGTTATAGATGTGGTAGTAATAAACACACAGCTGAGGCTAGTCATTGTCCTGCCTCTAAAAGCCGTTGCTATAAGTGCAAAAGAATTGGTCATTTTTCGAGAGTTTGTAAGGGAGAAGATTTTCATAATGGTAAGAAATCTGTAAACATCATCAATGATACTTCTGCATCTCGTTCCACAGTTGAAGCACAATGTGGGAGTGATTCTGATTTAAAAGTAATGATTGTGGGAGACAGTAATACTTCTGTTCACAAGGCTTCTAGTGCTTATGTTCCTCCTAAATGCATTATTACCATAAATGACTATGATGTTCCCATGTGGGCAGATTCCTGTTCCCCTTTTACTTTGATAGACAAACAGAAGTGGCGGGAGTTAGGAGTCGGAGAATTAATTCCTACTGATGTTGAATCTCAAGGGTATTGTGGAACAAAGTTACCTGTGCTAGGATATTTTATTGCAATGGTGTTGTTCAATGGGAGGAGAACCGAAGCTAAAATTTATGTGGTAGAGATAGGAAAATGTTTATTTGGGGTGGAAGGAACAGAAAAACTTGGGGTCATTCTCGATCCCAATCATCCTTTACAAGTTTTATTAATGGATTATGATGATAACAAATGGGTGAAAAAGTTTCCAAATTTGTTTAAGGATGGATTAGGATGTCTCAAAAAGTTTGAGCATCAAATTGTGCTAAAGAAGGATGCCATACCGAAAGTGCACAAGGTTCGTAATGTCCCTATGGCATTGAGAGGAAAGTTAAAAGATGAACTACAAAGACTGTGCAAGGAGGGAATCATAGAACCTATAGAGGCATCAGAGTGGTTAAGTCCGATTGTGATCGCACACAAATCCAATGGTAATATCCGCATGTGTGTGGACTTAAGAGATTTAAACAAGTGTATATGGGTGGACAGACATCCTTTGCCACGTATAAATGAGATGTTGTCTAGTGTTGCAGGTGGTAAATGTTTCACTACATTGGATTTATCCAGTGCATATCACCAGGTGCGTTTGCAACCAGAATCAAAACACTTAGGTGCCGATCACGATCCGGTAAAAAAATTGCCCGTCCGACTCGTATCCGGTCTTTTTACCGTACGAATCGTACAAGTGCCGTACAAACTGCCAATTACGATTCGCATGGCAAAAAGTCCATACGAATCGCATTGGGAAGTATTCCCCACACGTCCTCGGGTCGGAAAAAGTGTCCGACACGTCCACGGACGATTCACCGTACAAATGTGAAAAGTGAAGTCCGACCGGGGAATCACGATCCATCCCGTGCGTCCGATGTTACAACCGTATGGAAAAAACACCGTCCGCACCGAACTCCCATAGCAACCATGGAGACATGTGCCCGCATACGCGCCCAACACTCCCCCAGCCCCCGTACGTTCAAGTCGTACCCCCCGTGTATGTACACCCCGTGTATGTACACCCCCCGTATGTACACCCCTGTACGTGTCGTACCCCCCGTGTATGTACACCCGTGTACGTGTCGTACCCCCACCCGTGTATGTACACCCGTGTACGTGTCGTACCCCGTGTGTGTACACCCCTGTACGTGTCGTACCCCCGTGTATGTACACCCGTGTACGTGTCGTACCCCCCGTGTATGTACACCCCTGTACGTGTCCTACCCCCCGTGTATGTACACCCGTGTACGTGTCCTACCCCCGTGTATGTACACCCGTGTACGTGTCGTACCCCCCCCTGTATGTACACCCGTGTACGTGTCGTACCCCCCCGTGTATGTACACCCGTGTACGTGTCGTACCCCCACCCGTGTATGTACACCCGTGTACGTGTCGTACCCCCCGTGTATGTACACCCGTGTACGTGTCGTACCCCCGTGTATGTACACCCGTGTACGTGTCGTACCCCCCCCTGTATGTACACCCCTGTACGTGTCGTACCCCCCCGTGTATGTACACCCGTGTACGTGTCGTACCCCCCGTGTATGTACACCCGTGTACGTGTCGTACCCCCCGTGTATGTACACCCCTGTACGTGTCGTACCCCCCCTGTGTATGTACACCCCTGTACGTGTCCTACCCCCGTGTATGTACACCCGTGTACGTGTCGTACCCCCCGTGTATGTACACCCCTGTACGTGTCGTACCCCCGTGTATGTACACCCGTGTACGTGTCGTACCCCCCCTGTATGTACACCCCTGTACGTGTTGTACCCCCCGTGTATGTACACCCGTGTACGTGTCATACCCCCGTGTATCTACACCCGTGTACGTTAGAGTCGTACCCCCACCCGCGTATGCATGGAGCGTACCCCCACCACAACATTCTAAGTACGGAGCGCACCCCAGGCCCCAACATCACAACCGCATGTACGAGTCGTACCAAGCCACACACAAGGACAGCACTGTACAACAAAATGGCCCATGTACACACCGTACACACGCTAAAAACGTACGTACACAACCAGGACAAACCAAAACGACACAAGAATACACCATTCGAATTGCACAAAGCCACTAAACATGTCCAACAACCACTAAAACAACACATTCACTGACCTGCAACTGCCAAAAACAAACAGAGGCCCAAAACACCACCACTCCTTATAACACACCCACCCAAAGTTCAAACACAGCCACACCCACCAATGGACCAATAAAAAGGGCCAACACACACAAACCATGAGCCTTTGCAACAGACTCACTGCTGCCAGACCCCACAGACAACCTACAGCACCATACTAGAAGCTATACCACACCTTACACTTGCACACCTTCACACACACACCTTCACAAACACCCCCTCATCACATTCACACACACACCTGCACAACCACACCCACACATCCACAACCATCCGCACACACCCCCCCACCATCCACACCCACACCCCTCACCATGCCCACTAACAAGAATCCAAAGTTCACTAACCGAGAGTTGGAGGTCCTTGTCGATGAAATCCTCAGAGTCGAGCCACAGCTCTTTGGAACATTGGTCAGACAGACCAGCATATCAGCAAGAACAGCCATGTGGCAGACCATCGTCGATGCTGTGAATGCTGTTGCGGACACCAGAAGGAACAAGCAGGAATGCCAAGCCAGGTGGTACGATCTGCGGAGGAGGGTCCGAGCCAAGATGACGGATGAACACAACCAGGCCAACGTCACTGGAGGAGGGCCGTCCCGCAGACCCGTACACTACCATCCCTGGGAGGAGAGGGTGATGGCCATACTGCCGGTGGAGGCAGTCGAAGGATTAGGAGGACTCCGAGACCCGGGTGAGTACACAAACAACGCACCTCACATGGGGGAACGTCATCCACAACCAAACTCACAAACAGGCACGCAACCACCCCAAGCTATCGCATGACTCAACCACACTCCATGAACACGCACATGCCACTGGCGCCACCATGCCCCATGCACCCAGCTGGACAATGTCAAGTCACAGGCCACAGAAGACACCAACACATGACACGGTAACCCGGATGGCGGGAGGGTGGGCCCCAAAAATCACATAGTGCAACTCAGAAGCAGACAACAATGCCGTCTGCCCATATGGCCTAGGTCACAGCCAGACAAACAGTGGGTCCCCACACAGGAAAGACTTGCCAGCAAATGGCGGGCGCCTTGCATCAACACATGGGGGTGAAGGCACGTGTTTGCACATGACAGCAGCTAATGAACAGCCAACACTGTGAAAGAGTGGCAGCACACACCACCACAGCAGCAGCGCAGACACAGACACTACACCCAATGGGTGCCTGGAGATCAGAAACAAACTCACAGCAACAATCCAAGGGCCATTCAAAGAACTGCTAACAGTGTGTGCCCAGGAAGCTGGGCTGAGGTGACAGAGGGTGACACACAGAGGGAGGGAGAGGGGGACAGAGAGGGAGGGAGACACAGGGAGACGGACAGAGGGAGGAGGCCGACACACAGAGGGAGGGAGAGGGGGACAGAGAGGGAGGGAGACACAGGGAGATGGACAGAGGGAGGAGGCCGACACACAGAGGGAGGGAGAGGGGGACAGAGAGGGAGGGAGACACAGGGAGACGGACAGAGGGAGGAGGCCGACACACAGAGGGAGGGAGAGGGGGACAGAGAGGGAGGGAGACACAGGGAGACGGACAGAGGGAGGAGGCCGACACACAGAGGGAGGGAGAGGGGGACAGAGAGGGAGGGAGACACAGGGAGACGGACAGAGGGAGGAGGCCGACACACAGAGGGAGGGAGACACAGGGAGAGCAAATCAGCCTTGTGGTGTGTGGGAATGTCTGCTCGTCAGCAGGTGGACTGCGTGCATGTAGACAAGGGTGGCCAGTGCCAGCATCCCCCCTCTCCTCCATGGCAAAACACAGGGCCATGTCACAACCTGTGCACGAGCACAACGACAGCTACCTGCATCATTGAAGTGTGTGGAACAACTTCATGTGCCCACGTACAGTGCAACACGGAAGGCGCCAATGCACGGCTCGCCACACCTGCCCACTCCACTGCTGACTGCAGTCACACTTGACGCAGCAACTAAGACTGTGCCACACATAGTTAAAGTCGCCAAAGCTGTGCCCAAGGGACATACCCATGCACAAGTGCACTGTGAGTGGAATGCTAGACAGATCCAAATACCCAGAGGAAATGTTCCAACTTTGAAACTAATGAAACATGGATGTTGCATGGAACAAAATTAACATTGTCTCTCTCACACACAGGTCAACGTCGTGGTTCACCCCCCAACACTGGGGGGGAAGACTCACAGGACCCGGCTCTGCGGGAGGCCGATCCCACCGGCAGCGACGACTCTCACCACTCTGTGGACGACCCCGACCAACCTGGCCCCTCTGGTGTCCAACGACCTGCAGCACCTGCATCGGGTACAACGGGGCCAACCACCACCCCCACTCCTGCCACATCCCAGGAGACACCCAGGATCCCTGCCCCACCACCACAAAGCAGCCAGTCTGTCCAGGAGGGACAAGGTTCTCCGGGCACCCAGGAGGAGGCAGGCAACACCACAAATGCCATCCCTCAGGGGTCCCGGAGACCCGATGTGCCCACAACGGTAGGCCAGGTGCAAGTGGGCAGGGGTGGTGGGAGTGGAGGACGGCGGAGGCGCCAGCCTGACCAGTTGGCTGGGGAACCGGTATATGCCCATGTCCAAAACATCCTGGACACATACCGGCAGGACACCACGGGCATGGCCCAGGTTGTGTCCGTCCTCGAGGGGATCAAGAGCCAGCAGGCCCAGCAACATGCGGAGCTACATGCCTGTCTACTGCAACACCAACGGAGGATGGAGGACAGACAGGCTGAGCTCGTGACGGTGTTCACGGGAATTCACACTACACTCCGTCGGATGGCCGACAACATGGGCAACCCTCCCTGTGCCAGAAGGCGTAGAACATCACCACCCACAGGGAGGGATCAGGAGGAGGAGGAGGAAACATCCGATGGAGCATCCCAAACATCGTCACGACCTGCTTCTGAGGGTCCCCGCAGGGGGGCGGGTCGTCCACGGAAAAGACCGTGAGGGTCGGCGCTACAGCACCATCTCCCAGGACACCTGGCCTGGCACCTGGCCCACTGGAACAACAGCATCACAGCATCAAAAGACATTCTCTGCCACATGGCCTTGCTGGTCACTGTCTGACCAATGTTGACAAAGACTGTGGCATGGACTCTGAGGATTTCAAATGGCAAGGACACCAACTCCCCTCGTGAACTTTGGATTCCACACACACGGAAAGCCCCTCATGTCAAACCCCCTCCCCCCCCACTAAAATAAAAAGTCACACCATGAAGAGAAGATGCCTGCTGGTTGCATTATTACCTTACATGTGTCTTGTAAAGTCTAACCATGTCTGAGTTCTCTTTTGATTTCAACCATCCACACCCTGGGGCCTGAGTCTGGCACAGGACACACATGGGTCACAGTGTATTAGGCAAGACAGACATGGAGCACCATACACACCCGTGATGGGCCCAACCAGCTGAGGGGGTGGCCGCACAACCGTGCCGACAGACATATTGAGTACAGCAACAGTCATGCGCAGAGGTCAGGGATCATGTCGAGTGTCCTGGGGGGCACCCAGGTATGTGTAGACAGGTGGCAGAACCATGTCCTGCAAGCTTGAGACCGGTGGATGCAGAGAATGGTGGCCTGGCCAACGTTGGATATATGGGGATGGCACATGTCACAATACCCACACAGTCATGGACATCATGCACAATACACAGTCTAATCCCACACAAACAGCTTGCATCTTGCTACTCGACACATAGACACATAGCCACTATCACGGAAAACCATGCCAGACATGCCGGATGCACCGTGGCAACACACCAGCATTGACTGAGAAGAGGCACTTTGGAGGCATAGGGACACCTTTATTAGTCATGTATTCGGGATTGCAGAGGCAACTCGAAGTACACATGAACAGTTCATGTAGAGTAACATGTGGGTCCAACACTGGCACCCCCCTTCTGCAGCACAAATGCGTGATAGCCATGGAACTGGCACACAAGTGTCGGCTAACAGCTAAACACCCCCAGCTGCTCACGGAGAGCCTGCCATACACCATTGATCCGCTGATGTGGAAGTCCCACAGCATGTCAAGCCAATGCAAACCGTATGTGTCCGAGGGCAGTGTTACACACATTGATGCCATCATCACATTCCACAATCCCATCACTGATGACTGTCAACAAGTCTGACCATCTATTCAGGTGTACCCAGCTGCATGTAATGTGTACCATGGTGATGCTACATGTCTGCAGAGGAACCAAACATCGACAGGGGCAGTGTGCATACATCGTGAACAACTGCCACACCCAATACACCCCTGATGCATCCCTTACCCTAAGGTGACTTCCAAACGTGTCCGTGCCTGTAACGCTGAGTCAGCACACGATGACGTGTCCATGAGGAATAGCAGTGCCACAACAATGCAAACAGCAGACGGCATGCGCAAGTACCTGGGGAAGAGAGACACACAAGAAGTCAGCCACAAAAAGCACAGCCACTTGCATGTGCATGTACTCGACACATGTATGGATGACAACATGCTAGGTCACAATTATGACTGGGGAAATACAACCATCACTGGCACCATCACTCCAGTGACACACCCACACACACCTCTGACTCATGTGCCATACATGCCGGTGGAGACACACATCGCAACACATGCCACACGGGGACCAATGCGTGCACACTCAGACACTGGTACTCACCACTAAGCAAAGAAGTCGCGTATGAGCCGAGTCCGGATGTCCTCTTGCGGCTCCACATCCTCCACATCACTAGCCCCATTGCCAAGCCCTTCGTCCTCCACGGGTGGATGGTCCTGGTCATCTTGATCCAGGATGAGTGGCACAGCTTTCTCAACTGCCATGTTGTGCAGCATGCAGCAGACCATGAAGATTTTGCAGACCTTCGCCGGGGCATATGGGAGGGCGCCGCCGGTCTTGTGGAGGCATCTGAATCGGCTCTTCAGGAGGCCAAACGTCCTCTCTATCACTCGCCTTGTCCGGCCATGGGCGGTGTTGTAGCGGAGCCGGCGTGATGGGGTTGCGGAGAGGTGCGATCAGCCATGGCATGTTGGGATAGCCAGCGTCCCCTACATGGAAAGCACATGGACATAAGTAGGACAGGAGAAGCGGTCGTGCTGGAAGTCTACGCAAAATACAGGACAGACAGTGTGTACCCACCAACAACACATGCTCGTTCGTTGCGCAGCTGCATCATCATTTCAGGCATCCTGCTACGCCTCATGATGTAGGCATCGTGTGCTGATCCTGGAAAACGAGCACAGACATGGGAAATCACCATGTTGGACAGGCACACCACAAGGGCATTGATGGAGCGGTAGTGCTTGCGATTCCGGTACGCTACCTCCTGTGCCTGTGGTGGTACCAAAGCCACATGTGTCCCATCTATGGACCCAATGACATGGGGCATCCCTCCCAGGACATAGAATCCACGCTTGACCCCAGTCAACATTTCTGGGGTAGGAAAATGGATGAAGTCATCCAGGTGAATCAACATGGCCTCTAAGAAATCATGCAGCACACGGCAGAACATGCTCTGGGACATGCCACCAACATGAGCTATGGTATTTTGAAAGGTACCCGTGGCTAGAAAATGTAGGGCTGCCATTACCTTCAGCTTGGGTGTCAGTGCCGTAGGATACCTGTGCTGCGGTTGCAGGTGTGGTGCCAGTCTCGCCGTCAACTCCAGAATCAACCGTTGGGGGAAGCGGTAGCACCGGATACAGTCATTCTCCCGCATGGCAGCCAAGTCCGGAATTGGTCGGTGAAGAGGCGGCGCTCTGCAGTAATTTGGAAGTGACAAGGAAGAGTGAGTGCACCACAACAACAATTTATTTGGACAGAGCACATGTTAATCTGTCAATACACATATGCTACATACGGAGTCAGGTATGTGCTACATGCCCTGGACACGTATGGCTGCCAGGTGACACTCCTACCAAGACCCAGCTACACACGGAGATTGTGAACCTCCACATGCCATGGCATGGGATTAGCTGTGTCCCAGTGCAAGTGAACAGCCAGACGCAAGACAGGAGTGACATACATCCACACATCAGCAGAAGTAGGATGTCGATTGCAGAGACTGGTAGCGGAACACTAGAGCCACAGGTCACATGACATTACACTAGGGCAGCCCACACACCTTGCCATGAAGGTGTACATGTCATGACTCACCACACATTCATAGAGAGGATGCAGACATGTCCTTGTTACGCTACTCTGTGTCCCATGCATACATACGCACCTCACATCCGATACCACATGTGGCATGGTGTACGGAACAGTGTGCCATGTCAATCTACACACAGACACATGTTGGTTGCTGCAACGGCTGCAGCTTTTGAGGGAGCTCCAACATCAACCTAATGGGAACCACCCACACATACATGACATAGTCACATCGTGCACCGTGTGTAGTGACATGTCAGGTGTGGTAACCCCTGTACCGGGCCTCAGGGGACACTTCCGTGTGTTTGTGTCCGTGCCATGCCAGTGACGCTCATCCCAAGTGTGCAGTACGACATGCACACATGTCAAAGGAGTCAAGGGCATGCCTGGCACACATTGCACCATCACACATTACATATGTACACATCTCATCATACATCTGGTGCCTTCTCCACTCCGGAGTAATGTGCCACATCACAGCCTTTCACACCTGTGCCCCACACATGTAGTACTGCCCAGACAATGCCTTGATGTCCATCCATGGACAAGTATGTCAGCCCTATTCCTTCCTGTGTGCTGCCTGTCACCACTGTGATGTGTGAAAACCACCGTACTTCTGCTAAGAGGGCCTGTGTATGTTCCCGTATCACTATGGGAGTGCTGCCGTATGTGTACCCATAGTGATGGTGAGCGTACAGGCATGTGTACGGTCCGTACCACTACGAGTACGCATACGCAAGAACACCCATAGTGATAGGGAGCGTACAGGCGTGTGTACGGGCCGTAGCACTACGAGTACGCATACGCAAGAACACCCATAGTGATAGGGAGCGTACAGGCGTGTGTACGGGCCGTACCACTACGAGTACGCATACGCAAGAACACCCATAGTGATAGGGAGCGTACAGGCATGTGTACGGGCCGTACCACTACGAGTACGCATACGCAAGAACACCCATAGTGGTACGGGCCGTACAAGCGTGCGTACGTTCACTATCACTATGGGTGTCCTTGCGTATGCGTACTCGTAGTGGTACGGCCCGTACACACGCCTGTACGCTCCCTATCACTATGGGTGTCCTCGCGTATGCGTACTCATAGTGGTACGGCCCGTACACACGCCTGTACGCTCCCTATCACTATGGGTGTCCTTGCGTATGCGTACTCGTAGTGGTACGGCCCGTACACACGCCTGTACGCTCCCTATCACTATGGGTGTCCTCGCGTATGCGTACTCGTAGTGGTACAGCCCGTACACACGCCTGTACGCTCCCTATCACTATGGGTGTCCTCGCGTATACGTACTCGTAGTGGTACGGCCCGTACACACGCCTGTACGCTCCCTATCACTATGGGTGTCCTCGTGTATGCGTACTCGTAGTGGTACGGCTCGTACACACGCCTGTACGCTCACTATCACTACGAGTACGCATACGCGAGGACACCCATAGTGTTAGGGAGCGTACAGGCGTGTGTACGGGCCGTACCACTACGAGTACGCATACGCGAGGACACCCATAGTGATAGGGAGCGTACAGGCGTGTGTACGGGCCGTACCACTACGAGTACGCATACGAGAGGACACCCATAGTGATAGTGAACGTACGCACGCGTGTACGGGCCGTTGCTATGCATTTGGGGTGCCCTAGGGCCCCGGAACGCACCGTACCTGTGTGTGAAGCTCCAAATTACATAGGGGACACATGAGGGACAAGTATTAAGGCCTACATGCATGCTGGTTGTCATGGAGACCAAGTTTAAATTTTGAATGTGTTCTGGAAGGTGCACAGCAGAAGTCAGTTGGAATGAATCTACTTTGTTATAATGTGTTTGTGGGGTTGACATCATGCTGAAGAAAAAAACAGAATAAGAACCCACTGACTGTGCTAGGTTTGAAGGGATTGGAGGAAACATAGGATGCAAATGTGAGTGACCAATCACTCTGTACTCCTGTGCATGAAATAGGCCAGCAAGGCAGATATAAGGCAGCCAGGTCCCATGAGGGAGCACTTGCCTGCACATATTTGTATTCCACGACCCAGCTGCTGCTACTGATTCCCTGCAACCATGTCAAGGGCTGTGGAGAGGTCACAGCCATTCACCCTGGAGGAGAACCTGGCTTTCCTGGCTGTGAACCTCCCACAGTACCCCATGCTGTATGGGCGAGCAGGTTATCAGGTGAGTGCAGAGTCCACTAGCACAGACTGTGTCCCTTTTTTGTGACTGTGACTTCTGCCATTGTGTCCAGGTGTAACACACATGCTATGTACTGTAGGGGGGTCCCAGGGGGGAATGCCTGATGTCTCCCAGCAGTGCCCAGAGGCAGGAGGGGTGGGTGCAGAGTCCTCCCAGCAGTGCCCATAGACAGGAGGGGTGTGTGCCTATCACTCCCAGCAGTGCCCAGAGACAGGAGGGGTGGGTGCCTAACATTCCCAGCACTGCCCAGAGACAGGAGGGGTGGGTGCAGAGTCCTCCCAGCAGTGCCCAGAGACAGGAGGGGTGGGTGCCTAACACTCCCAGCAGTGCCCAGAGACAGGAGGGGTGGGTGCAGAGTCCTCCCAGCAGTGCCCAGAGACAGGAGGGGTGGGTGCCTAACACTCCCAGCAGTGCCCAGAGACAGGAGGGGTGGGTGCAGAGTCCTCCCAGCAGTGCCCAGAGACAGGAGGGGTGGGTGCCTATCACTCCCAGCAGTGCCCAGAGACAGGAGGGGTGGGTGCCTATCACTCCCAGCAGTGCCCAGAGACAGGAGGGGTGTGTGCCTATCACTCCCAGCAGTGCCCAGAGACAGGAGGGGTGGGTGCCTAACACTCCCAGCAGTGCCCAGAGACAGGAGGGGTGGGTGCAGAGTCCTCCCAGCAGTGCCCAGAGACAGGAGGGGTGGGTGCCTAACACTCCCAGCAGTGCCCAGAGACAGGAGGGGTGGGTGCAGAGTCCTCCCAGCAGTGCCCAGAGACAGGGGGGGGGGCTAACACTCCCAGCAGTGCCCAGAGACAGGAGGGGTGGGTGCAGAGTCCTCCCAGCAGTGCCCAGAGACAGGAGGGGTGGGTGCCTATCACTCCCAGCAGTGCCCAGAGACAGGAGGGGTGGGTGCCTATCACTCCCAGCAGTGCCCAGAGACAGGAGGGGTGGGTGCAGAGTCCTCCCAGCAGTGCCCAGAGACAGGAGGAGTGGGTGCAGAGTCCTCCCAGCAGTGCCCAGAGACAGGAGGGGTGGGTGCCTAACACTCCCAGCAGTGCCCAGAGACAGGAGGGGTGGGTGCAGAGTCCTCCCAGCAGTGCCCAGAGACAGGAGGGGTGTGTGCCTATCCCTCCCAGCAGTGCCCAGAGACAGATGGGGTGGGTGCAGAGTCCTCCCAGCAGTGCCCAGACGCAGGAGGGGTGGGTGTGATGCCCAGTGTGAGCCTTGATCATTGATTGTGTCTTTGCCCTCATTCCACCTGTGTACTTTCACTGGCACGTACTGCTTTTGCCCTTCCCCAAAGGAGAATGTCCCTATGGCAAAGGTGCAATGCGTTGGCTGCATGACATGCCTTGTTGTAACCAGCTAATTTCTTCTCATATCTGTCTCTGACATGTTGCAGGTGTATTGATGTAGTGTCACTTGTTCATCCTCACAGGTAGGCGCCTCTGCCAAGGAGCAGATATGGCTGACCGCCGTCAGCGCCGTGAGGAGTGCGGATGGTCGGAAGCGGCGCCTGTCCCAGGTGAGGAAACGCTGGCAGGATATCCGGTGCTGGACGCGGAGGATCGCACGGTTCCTGCTGGGGGACTCACCTGAGAGCCATAAGAACCGCGGGCGCCGCCGTCTCTCCCACATCCACAAGCGTGTGCTGGCGGTGGTCTTTCCAGACTTGGACGGGCGCTTACAGGAGATGCAGCAGCAGGAAGGGGGTAGGTACATGTGTGTTTGTTGTGTTTCACCAGCATTTGTAAGTGCACTGTTCCATGGATACACTGCCAGGGTTTAATGGTGCTGTGCAGATCCTGTTACCCACAGTATTGCAGTGCTCTCCTGCTTCCCTTCCCCTCCTTGCAATGTGTTCCCTGGTCTGTGTGTAGTCACTCCGTCACAAGGTTATGTAGCCTGGCACCTTCTCCACGTGTACTATGCCTGCAGCATCATGTGTGGGGGTGGTGTGTAACAGGTTTTGGGACCTTGCCTGTGCCCTGTCCAGTTCTGGACTTGTGGGTTCCATGTCAGTTGGCACTAATGCTGAGTCCAGACATGGGAGTTAGTCGCTCAAGTGTGAGGCCTTACAGCACGCATGTCCTATGTGGTGGCCTGTGACATGATGTGCATGAGTGTGCGGTACGCATAGTGCAGGGATAGTAGCGTGTGTTGCAGTCATTCCCATTCAGGAGCATGGAGTTGTGTGGCCACTACTGTCCCCAGGGGCATATTTTCCTAGGTATCATGTGTGTAATCCGAAAATGTCGACAATCTCTGTGTCTACAGCATAGGTTGTGCTCAGTGCCATTGTCCCCTGGCCCAATGTATATTGACGTGAAATGTAGTACAAGTGTCCACTGTACAGCCTGACCTGATTTTCCTTGTTCATACTCACGGTGGCCATTGCCTGTGTGTCTTGTTACAATCATCTGATGATGCCCATTTGTACATGATTATTTGGACAGGCGCACCTTGGGTATTTTGTGTGCAATATTGAATTTTTGCATCCCATGTGTATTTCACCCAGACTAAGAGATGTAAGTGCTTCCTGTGTCTCCAAAGAATTGTCTCATGTAGGGGGTGGGTGGTGCGGCCATGGCCTACATGTCAAAACCAGAAATCTCCTTGCTAGGACTGGCCAGTGTGTGATGTTTGTCTGGACATACACTCAAGGTGCAGTGAGCCAGTCAGGGTGGGCATGTTTTCAGTATTACCTATGCTGCATGTGCCTCTAGTTCCTGGCTATGGTCCCTGCTCATCCCTATTTCCTGCCACGCTGTGTGGTGCAGATGCAGTGCTGGATTGTCCCCAGGGCCTTGCTCCTCAGTCAAAATTCCATTTCATCTCATTTGCTATTGTGTCATGCTCTCCATAGTTTTTCAGTGGCATGGTGGGTCAAACAACTGTGTCTTGCATGCCCTACATATGTACCTTGTTTTGTAGATGTAACTCTTCTTTTGTTTCAGGCTATGCACTGTAACCTATGTAGATTGGACTCATGCGACATATGTATACAGGTGTATGATTAATTTCTGTCTCTTCACCCTGCCCACAGCATCGTCGGGGGACACGGAGGGAGACATGGGCACAGACGGAGCAGAGGGACCGTGCACCAGTGCCAGCGGTGACATCGTGGCTGGAACATTGAGTGGGACTGAGGCGGAGGAGAGTGAAGCCGGGGACCTGTCGACTGGCACAACAGAGTATGAAGCTGACGGGTCCAAGGATGATCTCTCTGAGTGGGCGGAGGCTGCACCACCATCTGACAGCAGCACTACATCTCGCCCCGCCCCCTCCATTGCCATCAGCCGCCTCCCACTTGCTCGTGTCCCTTCCCAGCGTGCCCAGTCACCGCATGTCTCCTTCATGCCAGGCACCGCACCCCCTGCCCCTGTCTCCACTGCTGCCGCCAATGCCGAGTCTGTGGACATCCAGCGGCAGTTGCAGATTGGTCAGGCTGCGATCCTTAATGTCCTCCATGGCCACAGCCAGGTCCTCAACAACATGGAGGCATACTTGGAGGGCATTCACTCATCGCAGGCTGAGCAACGCAGCTTGCTGAGGTCGATAGACTTGACACTGACTGCAGCAGTGGGTCTTCTGCAGCGCTACGTCCCACCCCCTGTGGTGGAGTCCTCCATCCCTGCACCCACAACACCTACCCTTCGCCATCCTGTCCCTGCGGTGCCTGTTCCTTCCCCCCCACATGATGCCCTCACCCCTGTGGAAGACGACGGAATGTAACTGTGCAGGCAAGCTAGGGGACACGCATCCCACTGTGTCCCCCATCCAGCTGTGACTTCTGGACTGCCCTATGGGCTTTGTAAATATTGAACTTCCTACAAACAAGATTTTTTGGATCATGCTGAATAAAGCAATTTATTTTGTTCCCTTGGAACACTACTGCTTTGCTGGTATTGCTGTTGGTGGGGCTGCTACATGGTTGTGGGTGGTGTTCATGTGTTGGGTGTGTGGGAAATGTAGTAGTGTGCTGGTCATAGGGGGGACCCTGGTATCTGTGTGCCATCACACGGTGTTAGCTATGTTTCTCTGTTCATGTATGCAGTTGCTGCATGGTGAAATTGTCCCAAGGTGTATTCCTGCCTCTGTGTACCCTGCCATCTTCCCTGCAGAGTGTTCCCAATATTTAGCGCTGAGCTGTGTGTACATTAGCTGGGTGTGTGACGGACTCCTTCAGCTTTGCACATGCATGCTGAGCGATGTCTTCACCTGCATCATTCGTGGCATCCTTGGTAGTCATTGTACTTGTGTATGTGGACTATTGACATGACTTCATGTGGACATGTTTTCTTTTCGGCGCTATGCATGCGTATACTCCCAGCCTCGCACACATGTGGTACATGTACTGCAGGGTCTTTGTGCACCTGACTGACATTTGTGGGCATTGTATCTGTGGCTACTCCACCCTTTGCGTTCCATGGGCACTGCTGGGAGGACTCTGCACACACCCCTCTTATGTCTTTTCGGCGCTATGCATGCGTATACTCCCAGCCTCGCACACATGTGGTACATGTACTGCAGGGTCTTTGTGCACCTGACTGACATTTGTGGGCATGGTATCTGTGGCTACTCCACCCTTTGCGTTCCATGGGCACTGCTGGGAGGACTCTGCAGACACCCCTCTTATGTCTGGGCACTGCTGGGAGGACTCTGCACCCACCACTCTTGTGACTGGGCACTGCTGGGAGTGATAGGCACCCACCCCTCCTGTCTCTGGGCACTGCTGGGAGTGATAGTCACCCACCCCTCCTGTCTCTGGGCACTGCTGGGAGGACTCTGCACACACCCCTCCTGTGTCTGGGCACTGGTGGGAGGACTCTGCACACACCCCTCCTGTGTCTGGGCACTGCTGGGAGTGATAGGCACCCACCCCTCCTGTCTCTGGGCACTGCTGGGAGGACTCTGCACCCACCACTCTTGTGACTGGGCACTGCTGGGAGTGATAGGCACCCACCCCTCCTGTCTCTGGGCACTGCTGGGAGGACTCTGCACCCACCACTCTTGTGACTGGGCACTGCTGGGAGTGATAGGCACCCACCCCTCCTGTCTCTGGGCACTGCTGGGAGGACTCTGCACACACCCCTCCTGTGTCTGGGCACTGCTGGGAGGACTCTGCACACACCCCTCCTGTGTCTGGGCACTGCTGGGAGTGATAGGCACCCACCCCTCCTGTCTCTGGGCACTGCTGGGAGGACTCTGCACACACCCCTCCTGTGTCTGGGCACTGGTGGGAGGACTCTGCACACACCCCTCCTGTGTCTGGGCACTGCTGGGAGTGATAGGCACCCACCCCTCCTGTCTCTGGGCACTGCTGGGAGGACTCTGCACCCACCACTCTTGTGACTGGGCACTGCTGGGAGTGATAGGCACCCACCCCTCCTGTCTCTGGGCACTGCTGGGAGGACTCTGCACACCCCCCTCCTGTGTCTGGGCACTGCTGGGAGTGATAGGCACCCACCCCTCCTGTCTCTGGGCACTGCTGGGAGGACTCTGCACCCACCCCTCCTGTCTCTGGGCACTGCTGGGAGTGATAGGCACCCACCCTCCTGTGTCTGGGCACTGCTGGGAGGACTCTGCACACACCCCTCCTGTGTCTGGGCACTGCTGGGAGTGATAGGCACCCACCCCTCCTGTCTCTGGGCACTGCTGGGAGGACTCTGCACACACCCCTCCTGTGTCTGGGCACTGGTGGGAGGACTCTGCACACACCCCTCCTGTGTCTGGGCACTGCTGGGAGTGATAGGCACCCACCCCTCCTGTCTCTGGGCACTGCTGGGAGGACTCTGCACCCACCACTCTTGTGACTGGGCACTGCTGGGAGTGATAGGCACCCACCCCTCCTGTCTCTGGGCACTGCTGGGAGGACTCTGCACACACCCCTCCTGTGTCTGGGCACTGCTGGGAGGACTCTGCACACACCCCTCCTGTGTCTGGGCACTGCTGGGAGTGATAGGCACCCACCCCTCCTGTCTCTGGGCACTGCTGGGAGGACTCTGCACACACCCCTCCTGTGTCTGGGCACTGGTGGGAGGACTCTGCACACACCCCTCCTGTGTCTGGGCACTGCTGGGAGTGATAGGCACCCACCCCTCCTGTCTCTGGGCACTGCTGGGAGGACTCTGCACCCACCACTCTTGTGACTGGGCACTGCTGGGAGTGATAGGCACCCACCCCTCCTGTCTCTGGGCACTGCTGGGAGGACTCTGCACCCACCACTCTTGTGACTGGGCACTGCTGGGAGTGATAGGCACCCACCCCTCCTGTCTCTGGGCACAGCTGGGAGGACTCTGCACACACCCCTCCTGTGTCTGGGCACTGCTGGGAGGACTCTGCACACACCCCTCCTGTGTCTGGGCACTGCTGGGCGGACTCTGCACACACCCCTCCTGTGTCAGGGCACTGCTGGGAGTGATAGGCACACACCCCTCCTGTCTCTGGGCACTGCTGGGAGGACTCTGCACCCACCACTCTTGTGACTGGGCACTGCTGGGAGGACTCTGCACACACCCCTCCTGTGTCTGGGCACTGCTGGGCGGACTCTGCACACACCCCTCCTGTGTCTGGGCACTGCTGGGAGTGATAGGCACCCACCCCTCCTGTGTCTGGGCACTGCTGGGAGGACTCTACACACACTCCTCCTGTCTCTGGGCACTGCTGGGAGGACTCTGCACCCACCACTCTTGTGACTGGGCACTGCTGGGAGGACTCTGCACACACCCCTCCTGTCTCACAATATGTACGCTTAGAACATACACGTGTGTGGGTTCGCTCCATGCATATGAGGTGGGGGTACGTGTCGTACTTACACTGTTGGCATGGGGGGTACGCTCCTTGCATACGCGGGTGGGGGTACGTGTCGTACTTACACTGTTGGGGTGGGGGTACGCTCCATATGTATGCGGGTGGGGGTACGTGTCATACTTACACTGTTGGCATGGGGGTACGCTCCTTGCATACACGGGTGGGGGTACGTGTCGTACTTACACTGTTGGGGTGGGGGGTACGCTCCATGCATACGCGGGTGGGGGTACGTGTTGTACTTACACTGTTGGGGTGGGGGGTACGCTCCATGCATACGCGGGTGGGGGTACGTGTCGTACGTACACTGTTGGCATGGGGGGTACGCTCCTTGCATACGCGGGTGGGGGTACGTGTCGTACTTATACTGTTGGGGTGGGGGGTACGCTCCATACGTACGCGGGTGGGGGTACGTGTCGTACTTACACTGTTGGCATGGGGGGTACGCTTCTTGCATACGTGGGTGGGGGTACGTGTCGTACTTACACTGTTGGGGTGGGGGGTACGCTCCTTGCATACGCGGGTGGGAGTACGTGTCGTACTTACACTGTTGGCATGGGGGTACGCTCCTTGCATACGCGGGTGGGGGTACGTGTCGTACTTACACTGTTGGGGTTGGGGGTACGCTCCATGCATACGGGGTGGGGGTACGGTCCGTACATATCCGTCCCCACGCTATGTGATGCTTGTGCGGGCCGTACCCAGGCCTTTGCCACATGGGTACGAGCCGTCCCGCCATTGTTGGGGTGACGTAGGTGTGGGCATGGTACGACTCATACCCACGCTCATAAGGCGTGGGTACGGGACGTACCTGTCTGGTTGTGTTGCCGGTTCGCGTCGTCAAGAACTTCCGTTGTGGCGGTCGCTGGCTTAGCTGGACACGCCCCCACCCCCTCGTAGTGACCAGGGCCTGAGGGTCAGGTATGTCCATGGCATGTGTGCTGTGTGACTTTGGTGGGGGTTTTGTGGCCTGCCCTGGTCCTGCCACCACCCCCCCTTTTCCCCCCTCCCTTTGTTGTTCTGACCTTCTGCGGCGTCTGCGTCGGAACCTGTAGAGGAGGTCGACTGCTATGAGGGCCGGGATGACACGTAGGTTCGGGTCCATGTCTGTCCGTCGCGTACGGGTACTCCTTTTTCACGTCGTCCTGTCTGTCCGTCGCGTACCGGTACTCCTTGTTCGCGTCGTCCTGATTTCCCGGCAGTTTTTGGCAGCCGGAAAATATTCACCGTGCGGGATGACGTCGGTGCGAATCGTAATTCCTGGTTCGTGAATGGCAGGCTGCGTGCGTCCCGACGTCACGTCGGCGCTCTCCCGGATCGCATTTGTACGTTTATTTTCGTCGGTCGGGGTTTTGTACGATTCGTACGGAAATGGTGTTTCCGTGCGAATCGTAATTCTATGTTTGTATATTTTGACGACCGGGTACGCGTCGGACGGAGAATATGCTCCGTCCGACGGTTCGTACCCGGTTTTTACCGGATCGTGATCGGCACCTTAACGTCCTTCATAACACCGGAAGGTGCGCTTCAATTTGTTAGGATGCCTTTCGGCCCAGCCTCGGCATCGGCAATATTTCAAAGGGTGACGCAAACAATTTTATGGTTTAAATCTTTTATTAGTTTTGAAGAAACAACAAAAAGTCCCCCAGCTCCCTGAAGACAGTGCAATAAGGACATCTAGTGTCGCAAGTAAGAACATTACAAAAGTAAGATGCACGGAGCGGGTCTACAAAGAAAAACAAAAAGTGGGGATAGGGAACACAGAACAAACCTGAAAACCCCCACTCTACCTTCTCCCCACCCGCCCACACCCCTCTCATCCACGGACAGATGAATGGAAGAAAAAAAAGGGGTAAGGAAGAAAAACGCCCCGAGAATCAGCGCGCCCGCTTGAGGGAGCGTGAGGGCCCTGCTTGCGGGATTTGTGTGTCAGCAAGGCGGAAAAGTCTGAGATAACGGGGGCATGTCAGTTCTCTGAATTTGGCCGTGAGTAGTGTCTAGAAAGGTCGCCACAATTCCAGAAATTCAGACCCTCTGCCGGCAAGAGTGAGGGTGAGCTTTTCCATGCCCAGTACCTGGCAAAGCCTCTGCAGCTATCCGGAGTGTGTTGGTGTGTGAATAGAACGCCAGTGCGCGAGAATATTCTGAGTAGCTGCCCCCAGTGTGATAGTTATCAACCGACCCCTCCTAGATTTTAAGGGATATGTGATAGGGTTGGGTAAGCCCAAGAGGACATACGCAGGGAATTGCGGGATTTGTGTATCAAAGTGGGTGTCCGCCTAATCCAATATGCGAGACCAGTAAGGCTGGATGCGATCGCAGCTCCATAAAAGATGTGTGAGTGTGCCCACCTCCCCGCATCCCCTCCAACATAGGGCACTTTGTTGTGTGTCAAATTGGTGTAGGCGTTCTGGCGTGTAATACCAGTAGGTAGCTACTTTAGTCAATGTCTCTGTGTGGCCCATGTGGCATGCCGAGTGCCGTACCCTGTGGTAGATGCCATCCCATTCTTTATGGCTAAGGGTGCGTCCCAATTCCCGCTCCCAGCGCAATTGACATGCGTTATAGGTGTGAGTAGCATTCAGTAGCAGCTGTTTATATAGGTCAGAAATAAGCTTTTTATCAGATGTGCGGGTGATGAGCCATTTTTCATATGGAGTCAGTAGGCGCTGGGCACCGGGTTTAATTTGCGGGTGGAGCGCCCAGTGCCTAAGTTGTAGGTACCGTAGACGTTCCGATTCAGGGATGGCGTAATGTGTCTTAAGTCATGGGAACGGGAGAATCCCTTCTAAATCAAAGAGATGACCAAGGGATCGACATTCGGAGGAACGCCATGCAGCGAAGGCCTTAGGATCAGTGCCAGGATGAAAATTAGGATTATTAAAGAGGGGCGTCAGTGGGGAGGGAAAGGAAGTCAATTCGTGAGCAGTGCTGGTGCGGTCCCAAACCTCCATGATCATACCCGTGATATATGAAGCATATAGATTGGGTGGTCTATCTGTTTTCCGAAGAAAGGGGATGCCCTGTAGGAGCATGGCTGCCACCGCCTGGTCCTGAAACAGCCAATGTTTCTCCGATTCGAGGCGGTACCATTCCACCAGATAGCAGAGTTGTGCAGCGTAAAAATAAAGCTGTAAGTCCGGAATCCCGAAACCCCCCTCTCCGGTGGGAGAACCGCGATCACATGTTTGAACCGAGGCTTACGGCCCTGCCAGATGAAATTTGCTAGGTCAGCCTGTGTCTGTTGAATCCGACCTAAGGGAGGCCGAAGGGGAAGGGTCTGGAAGAAATACAGGATTTGGGGAAGGATGGTCATTTTAATGGCAGCTATTCTGCCTAACCATGATAAAGTGTGGTGCTTCCACTTTCCCAATTCCGTGCAGATGAGTGAGCGAAGATTGGATTAGTTAACCGCAGTGGTGGCTGGAATAGTGGGCGCCAGCTGAATTCCCAGATAAGGGATCGAAGAGGTCGACCACTGGAGAGTGTTTTCCTCTTGCAGATGAGCCAGTGTGGCAGTGGAAAGGGATATATCTAATCCAACTGATTTATCAATGTTGTCCTTAAAACCGGAGGCCCGCGCAAAGCAATACAGTTCTACGAAAAGAGCGCGCATTGCAGGGATAGTGCTAGATGGGGAGAGCAAAATATCATCAGCATAGAGGCTGATGGTGTGAGTGTTGCCTCCAAAACGAATGCCTGTGATGAGGGGGTGACTGCGAACCCTCAGCGCCAGCGGCTCCATATAGAGCACGAACAGGAGGGGTGAAAGGGGACACCACTGCCTAGTGCCTCTGCCTATGGAGAAACGCGAGGACGTCTGGCCATTTACCCGAACAGTCACCTTGGGCAGGCGATAACAGTTAAGTATCCGAGGGCCCAATTTATCACCAAAGCCGAATCGGATCAGGACCTGCTCTAGATAGGGCCAATGGACTCTGTTGAAGGCTTTTTCGGCATCTATAGCCAACAACATGTACTCCCTTGTAGTACGGGACGCCTTCTCTATCAGGTGGAGGATTCTCTTGGTATTGTCGCTCGTTTGCCGTTGCGGGATAAAGCCAGCCTGATCCGGTTCTATCAGTTGGGTCATATATGGCGCCAGCCAAGTGGCGAGAATACTGGTGTACAACTTGATGTTAACGTTCAATAGGGAAATCAGCCTGTACGAGCTACATTGTGTCCTATCTTTCCCGGGCTTCGGAATAACTACTATCGATGCTTCCACCATCTTCTCTGGTATAGCCCCACAATTTTGCAAAGGTGTTAAACAAATCCCGCTGTATGGGCGCTACTTGTGCGCAAAAAGTTTTTTAGAAGGCCGCCGTGTAACCGTCCGGCCCAGGCGACTTGCCCAGCTTAAGCCGAGAAATTACTGCAATAACCTCCTCCGTGCCTATGTCCCTGTCGAGGTGGTCAGCCTGTACTTTGTTGAGAGCGGGTATCGCTGCCGTCTGCAGATAATCGCTGCAGTGTTGTGCATCTAAAGTGTTGCCTGGGTATAGTGTTGCATAGAAATATCTAAAGGCTTCCGCAATGGCCGTGTCATCAGTAGTGAGCTCCCCCCCGGAAGTGCTGATAGTCTGCACACCCTGTCGCTGCCTAGTTTCTCGTAATTTGTGTGCGAGGAGGCGACCACATTTATCGCCCCCGATATAATAGGAGTGACGGAGGCGGAGAGCCGCATACTCGGCTCGGTCCTGATCCAGTACCGCGAGCTGTTTCCTTTTCACGCAGAGTTGGTGCCAAGCCCTGGCTGCCCCCGTGCATTGGTGCATCTGTTCTAGCTCGGCCACCCGTTGGGTGAGCTTGGCTCGTTTGCGACTACATTCTAGGTTTTCGGCGGTGGAAATAGCTATAAATTCCCCTATAAATTACCCTCGCGATACCTCCTTGAGAGCCACCCATTGTGTTGCTAAGGAGGTGTCCGGTGACTTTAATTTGATCAACAGTGGAGACCCAGTGGAGCAGTGTGTCGCGAAGTCGCCAGTGTCTCAGCAGCGGCCGCACAGGGGGGAACTGGAAGGAGGCGATGACCAGGGAATGGTCTGAGAGAGATGCTGTCAGGATCTCGGGATCGCACGCAAGAGCCTGTATCAGGGTGGAGCCGAGGAGATAATCTAGTCTGGTGTATGTCTTGTGTGCTCCCGAGTAAAAGGTGTATGCTCGACTATGGGGGTGAAAGTGGCACCAAATGTCAACTATGCTTAGATCTTGGAGACGTGCCGAGGCTGCCGACGAGAGCGCACCAACTTGACTTGATCGCTGACATGAGCGGTCACGAATGTTGTCAAATACCATATTCAAATCCCCCCCCAGCAGTAGACACCTCTCTGAGTTAGCCGTCGCCTCAGTAAGAGCGTTGTGAAAGAATGTTTCCTGCCCCTCATTGGGCGCATAGAAGGAGTCCGCTATAAAAGAAACACCCGCCACCTGAAATTGATATGCGAGCAAACGACCCTTGAGTTTCGCCTCTTTCTGTATCACCTTACCCTGGAAGGAGTGGGAGACAAGTATGGCAACCCCAGCCGATTTAGTAAAGTTAGAGGAAAACATTTGTGTGGGGAAGGCACGTGACTTCTGTTGGACCCGGCCTCGTAACATGGCTCTACTGGTCCCCACACCACCTAACCTGGTGCCGGCGGCCCCAATCCCCCGGCCTCACCAAGCCTTCCCACCAGAACACACGCACTCAACCCGGACACCCTCGTCCATGGCCTCTCTCCTTTCGGCCACCCCGGGCCCGCGTGCCCACTTCATGCACCAAGATGGCCGCCCGGCCCCAGCGCGACCCGGGCCTAGAGGCGCCACTCCGGCTGGAGGACATCACACTTCCAGGGGTTGAGAGAGGGAGGAGCAGTTTCTATCGCACCTCTGCACTCCCCTGGGACGATGGGTTTCGATCGGCCCTCCGGCCTCCCTGAAGGCTGGCTCCACGCCTGCTGGGTGTCTGGGACTCCTCCCGACCCGGCCCTGAAAGGATCAAAAGACAATGGCAGGAAAACCCCGACAAGCGACCCCCAGGTGACAAGACCCCTGCCTGCACAGACTCCGGACATCAAAGAGGGGTCGACCTATAACCAGGGGTGCTCTGGGACTGTCCGGCAGATTCGACGCTGGAACAACGAGAGCCTGCTGACGCGGTCGCGGCTCCTGGAACTTAGAACTACCTGAGCCCTGCTGAGTGACTCGCGGCTCCCCGAAGATCGTAAGACCTCCGAACTTGTACCTGAGCCCTGCTGAGTGACTCGCGGCTCCCTGAAGATCGTAAGACCTCCGAACTTGTACCTGAGCCCTGCTGAGTGACTCGCGGCTCCCCGAAGATCGTAAGACCTCCGAACTTGTACCTGAGCCCTGCTGAGTGACTCGCGGCTCCCTGAAGATCGTAAGACCTCCGAACTTGTACCTGAGCCCGCTGAGTGACTCGCGGCTTCCACAGACTCCACTGGTCCCGCCGGACCCCACGACAACCAGCCTACCCCCCAGCTCGAGGATTGTGAGCTGTGCGCCGGGTACATCCTTACCTTGAACTTTTGTGCCAAAGACTGTCCCGCTACCCCCTATCCCTTCCGAGACTCATTGAGCCCGCGCTCTCCTTGTACATATTTGCAGTGCTAACCTATTTGATAAAGATTGGTTCCTGAGAACGCACGGTGTGTTGTTTCTGTGTCGTGTGGTGCCCGAAGTACGATCCTCGATACGAGACTTCTCCTCCTGAGGAGTCTCCCGCCAGTGCCCGGCTACGATACTTGAGGGTGGGTCTCAGGGTAGTCAGGACTCCCTTCCCGGGCTCCTCTGAGGTCGCCGTCTAACATTGGTGGCAAGCGACGGGATTCGGGCCCATCACCGAGAGATCGTACTGTGAACGACGGACGCACTACCAACAAAGATGGCAGAAGGAAACACCGTGATCCCCGCAGAAATCAACGCCAACAGGGTGTTCCAGGTGGAACAACTAGAAGAATACACACACAAAGAACTAAAGCAATTCTGCAAAGAACTTAGAATCGCTACCACCGGTCTCAACACCAAGGAAGATTTGCAGAAAGCACTGAAAGCCTGGGTGGATACCGGGGCCTCCCGCCCGGAAAACACGGGGGAGCGCCCCGACGAGGCCGAACCTCCCCAAGGCGAAAGCAGCAACAATCAGGTGCGAAACATCGTACCAGAAGGGGGCCTATCCCCGGAGGAACTCGCGGACAGAGAGAGAAGCCGCAATCACGAACTCGAGTTAGCTAAGCTCAAAATCGAAGGCGAATTAAAGTTAGCAGAGAAAAAGCTAGCAGTAGAGCAAATGCGCGTGCAAGGCGAGCTAGAAGAGAAGAAGCTCCAACGGGAACACGAAGGAAGGAAGCTCCAACTGGAGCACAAACGCAGCTTGAAGGAAATCGAACTCAAGGCCAGAAGTGAGGAAGGGAGGCCCCCGGGAAACCGAGAGGCGACCTCCCCAGCGGAGCAGAAGGTCCACATCCCCAAAGATGTGGTCAAGGAATATTATAAAAACGATGACATTCAGCAATGGTTCAGGGCCTACGAGGTTGCCATGACCTTCCATCGGGTCCCGCAGAAGGACTGGGGGGCAGGGTTGTGGGGACGATTCCTGAGCGAAGGAAGAGACACCCTGCTCGACCTACCCCTCTCTCTGCAGACCTCCTACAGCCACATGAAAGAGGCTCTACTCACCAGGTACGGTCTCACCCCCGAGATGTACCGTCAACGATTCCGGGACTGCAGGAAAATCCCGGGCACCACCTGGGTAGAATATGTAAACTTTTTTAGTCGGGCCTTCGATGGGTGGGTCAAGGGCAGCAAAGTCACCACTCTTGAGGAACTCACCGACCTCCTATTGTGGGAACACCTGGCTGCGAACTGCTTTGTGGAACTACGCCAGCATCTGCTCGACAGCAAACTCACCGATCCCAGCAAGCTGGCGGTGGAAGCAGACCGCTGGACCAACACCCGGGTCACCCGGGGCATGGTAGGAGAATACCCCCGAGCCAGTCAGGGACCACCCCGCCAGAGAGGAGGGGGGAACCAGGGAGGCCAGAGAGAGTCCCAGCCTAGTCCTCCGAAGACCCAATCTCCACCTTTCCCAGCGCCCCCCCCACCAGTAACCGGACCCCCCGGGAGACGGGGACACAGGGTAACCGTCACTTGTTTCCGTTGCCAGAAGCCCGGGCACTACGCCAATGACCCAGAGTGCCCCATGGCCACCCAAAACACCCCTGCAAGACAGATAGCCAACGTAGCTCTGGAGGAGGAGGTTGAGGAAGCCGGGGAGTGGGAACCCGCAGCCATGGCCCTAGTATCCCTGGGAGATAGGGAGATGGTCCCTGGTAGCCTCCTGCCCTCCAACACGAAGAAATACGGGCAGCTCGTTAAGATCAATGGCCACCAAATAGAGGCCCTGCGGGACACCGGGGCCAGCATCACCGGTGTCCTCAGGCACTTAGTCCCCGAGGAGCAGATCCTCCCCAACGTCTTTTGCCCAGTCATTTCCGCCGATAATAGAGAGAGTATGTGTCAGGTAGCTCTGGTGCCGTTTGAGTGGGGTGGAGTAATAGGTAAACTGAGGGTGGCCGTAAGAACCTCCCAGCCGGTCGACTGCCTCCTAGGGAACGACCTGGAGAGTTCGCCCTGGAAGCACGTCGAACGCAAGGTCCCCCTAGGGATGATGGGGCTCCCCGAGTGGGTGTGCGCCACCACCCGATCTATGTCAGCCCGACTCACCCCCATGGGAGAAGTCGAAGACGCCCCGACCGAAGAAGTCAGAGCAGTAACCCCCGAGGGTCCTCCCGTCCCCCCATCGGAGGGGCCCGTCGCCAGCGACGAGCCCTCCCTGTCCGACACCGCCCCGGTCCCTGAGTTAGGCGATCTACCCGAGTTGGCCCAATGGCGCCACGAGGGTGGACCCACCCGGGAGGAGTTTTGCCGGGAGCAAGCCACCTGTCCTTCCCTGGTCGGACTGCGGCGCCAGGCCGAGGGCCAAGCCGCAGGCGACCAAACTGGCACGCACCGAATTTATTGGGAAAATAGCATTTTGTATAGTGAGCAGAAGTTGGTGGAGCTGGGATCCGGACGGGTGCTGGTGGTACCCCTCCGCTTCCGAGACTTCCTCCTGGGCTTAGCCCACGACGTCCCCCTTGCCGGCCACCTGGGTCAAGACAAGACCTACAGCCGTCTCGTGACCCATTTTTACTGGCCTAAGATGAGAGCAGCCGTAGAAGCCCACTGCAAGTCCTGTCCCACGTGCCAAGCTAGCGGGAAGAGTGGGGGGAAGCGCAAGGCTCCCCTCCAACCCTTCCCGGTCGTCAGTACCCCCTTTGAACGAGTCGGGATCGACATCGTGGGGCCCCTGGACCCCCCCACCTCCCAAGGGCACCGTTTCATCCTGGTCCTGGTGGATCACGCCACCCGATACCCTGAGGCGATCCCCCTACGCACCGTCACGGCCCCCGTGGTGGGCCGGGCCCTGATGGGGATCCTTTCCCGGGTAGGGTTCCCCCGCGAGGTCGTGAGCGATCGCGACACTAATTTTATCTCGAGGTACATGACGTCCCTGTGGCAACAATGTGGAGTGTCCTACAAATTCACGACCCCGTACCATCCCCAGGGGAACGGCCTAGTAGAGAGGTTTAACCGGACTCTGAAAGGGATGATCACCGGCCTAGAAGAGCCCCTCCGGCGTAAGTGGGACGTCCTGCTCCCCTGCCTCTTGTTCGCTTACCGAGAGGTCCCCCAGAAGTCCCTAGGGTTCAGCCCGTTTGAGTTGCTCTATGGACACCCCGTCCGGGGTCCCCTCAGCTTGGTTAAGGAAGGGTGGGAGGCGGCACCCCAGACCACCCCACAAGATGTGTTCCACTATGTTCTGACCCTCCGGAACCAGACCAGGAAGTTCCGAGCACTGGCCGAGGCCAACCTAGAGACAAGCCAAGAAGAGATGAAGCGCTGGTACGACCAGAATGCCACTCTGGTCGAGTTCCAGCCGGGCCAACAAGTATGGGTCATGGCTCCCGTGAAGCCAGGCGCCCTCCAGGACAGGTGGACCGGGCCCTACAAAGTGATTGAGCGGAAGAGCCCAGTCACATACTTGATGGATGTCCAGTCGCCCCGGGATCCCCTCCGGGTCCTTCACGTGAACCGCCTCAAGCCTCACTTCGTGCGGACAGAACTAAGCCTCCTGCTGGCCACCGATGACGGGGCCGAAGATGAGTCCGATCCCCTCCCGGACCTCCTGTGTGTCAAGGAGCAGGATGGCTCCGTGGAGGGAGTGAATCTCTCCCCAGCTCTCACTACCCAGCAGCAAGAGGACTGCCGCCAGCTACTAGGACAATTTGCCGACCTCTTCTCCCTGATCCCCCGAGTCACCGACTGGTGTGTCCATGACGTGGACACCGGGGACAGCCCGCCGGTGAGACACCGAGCCTACCGGGTCCCCGACCGGGTCCGGTCCTGCATTCAAGCTGAAGTCTCAAAGATGTTGACCATGGGAGTGATCGAGCCATCTGACAGTCCCTGGGCCAGCCCCGTGGTCCTGGTCCCGAAGGCAGCGGCCCCCGGTGTCGCCCCCGAGCTCCGGTTCTGTGTGGACTACCGGGGGCTCAATGACGTCACCCGAGCCGATGCCCACCCCATCCCACGAGCCGACGAGCTCATTGACCGACTCGGGGCAGCACGGTTCCTCAGCACCTTCGACCTCACCTGCGGATACTGGCAGATTGCGCTCACCGAGGGGGCCAAGGAGCGGTCTGCCTTCTCCACCCCAGATGGGCATTACCGCTTCCGCGTAATGCCCTTCGGAATGAAAAATGCCCCGGCCACCTTCCAGCGACTGGTAAATAGAGTCCTGGCCGGGCTAGAACAGTTCAGCGCGGCATATCTGGACGACATCGCCCTTTTCAGTTCCGGATGGAGTGAGCACCTCCAGCACCTCCGGAGAGTGCTAACCGCCCTGCGCCAGGCAGGCCTGACAGTAAAAGCCAGCAAGTGCCAAATTGGACAAGGATCAGTAGTCTACCTGGGGCACCAGGTCGGGAGTGGCCAGGTCGCCCCTCTACAACCAAAAATCGACGCCATCGTGGCCTGGGAACCCCCCACCATGTGGTAAATAAAAATTCCTTTACCGGGACTGAATTTGATACAGGAACATAGTAAAATAGCTCAATAAAATGAGAGGCAGAATCCGTGGTATTAGAGGTTCGGAATGGGCTTTATTCCATTAATTCGATTATAATCGGTTGCTCCCAATGTTCCGTCACCACGAAGGTTCAGGAAGTGAAGCACATACTTTATTGACAAGAAGTAACTTTTATAGTACATACATTATAATGAAGTGAATACAGTAGGCGTAACAATTGATAAGGACATTGACGTTTGGTCTGCGTAACCGAAAATGGGTGTAATAATGAGTAAAAAGGAACATGATTGGTTATGATGTAATACATAGGTGGATCTATAAGATAATACTTGGCATAGATGCGCGCGCAGCAGTATGACGTGTAATTGACGTGTAACTAGGGGGTGACGGGGACTTGACATTTAGCTCTATATGTGGAGACGAGAAGTCTGGGGGGTCAAGTCAACCTAATCCCAAATCATATCTAACATCCTATGTTTAAAGAACTATGTTATCCATAAAAGAGGGACTCTCGGACAGAATCTATTCTATACTGACTGTGCGTGCGTGTACAAGCGTCTAAGTGTCTACACTGAATGCGAGGGGGTAGGAATATTCCATGGTAACAGGGCTATGAATTACTTGCATGAGGACAGAGAAGATGGGCCTTTTTGCTTGGTAACTGGAAGAATGTTTACTTAAACTACTAGGCAGGAATGCATCGGCTGAGGGGGAGGCAGATAATTCGAAGGTGAAATACAGTTCTTGGCAGAGAGTAGGCTGATGTCAGGCTTCGTGAGCCGCGCAGAGAATGAGACAAAGTTCATGGTCACAGATGCAGGCTCGGACTGGAGCTTTCAGAGGCAGAAGGCAAGAGGAGTTTTGATGACAGAATCAGGGCCTACTTGCCTGGACTGTAAAGTGGCATAAGTGAACCATATAAAGCCGGTGGCCTTTCATATTTAGGAATGGAATATCCGGCCTATTCATGGCGGATCTGTCAAAGGACATGTTGACGGTGGACGCACATGTATTTGCGTCTTCATAACTGGAACTGGAGGGAACATACATGTACTTGTGACATGCACATGGAACCGTTGGGGTCCAAGATAGGGGACATAACTGACCAGAAAAATCCATATTTCCACATTCCCTCCTTGTCCCCTACTTGCCCTTCAAGAGATATCAATCTTCATCAATCCATTGATCTGTTCATATAGCATCATTTGTTCTTCTTTCTTCTTCCGGGATCTTGAATGAAAATCTTGATGTGGAATGCACGATGTGGCACACAGACCACAAATCGCTGGTCCACATTGTAGACATAGACAGCAACTGAATAGTATGAGAAGGCCAATACCTAGGAAGGATAAAACTCTCCATCCCCAGGCTGATACCGCATTCCAAAACCAACTGGACCAAGTCCAAGTGCCTGGGTTCTGGTGTATCTGGCTTACAATCTTATGAAGGCGAGTGATGGCTTTATATACAGATGGCGAATTTTCTGGTATGAATACGCAGCAGCTTGATCCGATGACCCTACAAGCTCCGCCCCTATCAGCCAGGATGACGTCAAGGACAAGACGATTTTGAAGCACAACAATCCGCATAGCAGACTGCTCTTCCGTTAAATTGCCTAAGGCGGAAATAGTCTCATTCACTACTGCTTCAAGGGTTCTAGTTAATCTACGTATCAGCTTACTATTAGTAACAGTACCTATATAGGGAAAGATGCCTTTATTAAAATCTACATACTTGTCCCATGCCGTCTCAGTGTAATCGACAATGGGGAGATCTCTCCGTTCTCTGTTGTGTACTAAATGAATATTTCTGTAATAATCAGGAGGAGCTAGGAAAACAGGTGGCAAAAGGAATGCAATGTAGCAGGTACCATCCCAATCTAGAGGTAGACGCATATATGCAGTCTGACCACATATAAAGTAGGAGTGGCGAGAAGCTCTAAATGAAGATTTTCCTTGATCACTGAATTCTACTATAGTAGTGCATTTACTATGGCCCATATGTATGGAACCAACCTTTCTTACACATAATTCACCCCTCGCTGGGAATACTGACATGGTGGGTAAGACTAGTTCAATTTCAGATACGACATTTAGAATCATGAGATTAGGTGTAAAATTACCTAATCCATATACTTCATTTTCTAGATCAGTTCCTGTTCTTTTGGGGCGACCCTCCTTGTCAGGGTAGCAGACTTTGAGTAAAACTAGGTTCAGGTTTCCCCATACCCAATGATCTTGGTAAACTGCTGTGTCTGAGTCTATGGAATTAATTAAGCTAAACCATGCTCCACAGGAGCCATTATGTGTAAATGGATGTGGAAAGAAAGGCAGGACTCCTTCATAATTCTGATAGGGAGGGAGTCGGCCACACACCCAACAATTAGTAGCATTACTAGTCTGATGGGAATGATGTAACATACTAATGAAAGTGTTATTGCGCAGCGCAAGTCTATAAGACAATTCATGCGGAGGTAAGTCACTAAAAGAATGTTCAGCAGCAACATTATAAACATGTCTAGAAATGGGGTAATATATGTGCAACAACATACTTGTAATAATTATTAAAAGACTTAAGGAAAACAAAATTAATAATGTCCCTATACACTGGCTACGCAGTGATTTACAATACGCCTGTCGTTTCATCATTTTTCGCGACTGTTCATGATTCAGGTCTAGAGGATACATGTCAGAGACAGATTCAACCGCTTCACCTAGGAGAGGACTTAAACAATCAAACCGTCTGACGTCCTAGGCCTTAACTTAACTTTGTAAAGTTCGCTTTCAGTTTTTTCCACCAAAGGAAGTTTTGAATCAGTCTGTGAGGGAGTGCAGGGCACAATGTCTATATCCGAGGATTGTCCATGAAATTTTTTGATATGGCTTGAATGAATCCAGCCCTTGCGGCCCTCGATCTTCACGGCTGTTCTTGTGGTCAGCAGAACCAACTTGGGTGTCTTCCACCTGGGCTCCAGCTGAGTCTTTCGGTCGAAATTCCTCACAAAGACGAGATCCCCCGGAACTACGTCATGGGGTTTCACCTCAGTGTTGTCAGGAAAGGCTGCAGCTACCTGTGAACGACAAGATTGTAGTGCAGACATCAAGGAAGCCAAGTAATCTGTCAGCATATTACAGTCAATATCAGTTATTTTGCGTGGTATAGGCGTCCCCCACATATTTGGTGGTCTACCGAAGATCACCTCATACGGGGATAGCCCTGTTCGTGAATGTGCTACCATTCTCATGTAAAAGAGTGCAACGGGTAACGCTACTACCCAGTCGATACCTTTTTCTCTGCATATTTTGGACATTCTGATTTTCAGTATCTGGTTATGTCTTTCTACGAGACCTGCTGCTTCGGGGTGTCGGACACAGTGGAATTTCCACTGATAACCTAACAGAAGTGAAACGTGTTTCATTAATTCGGATGAGAACGGCTGGCCGTTATCTGAGTGAACAACACGTGGTAAACCGTATCGTGGGAAGAATTCTCGAACCAACTGTTTGGCAGTAGTCGGGGCAGTGTAATCTGAAACCGGGTACGCCTCTGTCCAACGGGACAGAGCGCAGACAACTACGAGAACATATTTGAATCCTCGACATCGTTCCATCTGGATATAATCCATCTGTAGGACTTCAAAAGGGTGATCAGGAGGATGAAATCCACCCTGTTCTACGGGAACACTTTTTCCTGGGTTGAACTGGCAACAGATCATACAGGTACGGACCTTTTGTTTGGCTGCTGCTCGTAAATGTTTATTAAACCAAATGTGTTGAATGCTGTCTAGCATAGCTTTTTCTCCTAGATGTGCCGGACTATGTATAGTGTTAATTATAACTTGGACCATTGAATCAGGAAGGAACCATACAGACTTTTCCTTCATCATCCATCCTTGGTCCGTTTGGATCCCTCCTAATTCAGTCCATTTCTTTATTTCGTCTGGTGTAGCATGTGTCTGTATGTCAATTACGTCAAGAGTAGGATCTTTAACTGTCATACAATGTGTCGGCATCGGGACTATTGTCTTTGTCATGTCGGGAGTTTGAGTTTGAGCAGTCTGTTTAGCCGTTCTGTCGGCTAGATCATTGCCTTGGGAAATGATATCAGTAACTTTCGTATGAGCTTTACATTTCATAATTGATATTGCAGTAGGTAGATGTATTGCATCTAATAAGGCATGAATGAGGGGTCCGTGCTGAATGTGGGCACCGTGGGAAGTTAAATAACCTCTCTCTCGCCACAGCACGCCGAAGTCATGTACAACTCCGAATGCATAACGTGAATCAGTGTATATGTTGACTTTTTTATTCGTGGCTTGAATACAGGCTTGTGTCAGAGCGATGAGCTCTGCGGCTTGAGCTGACAAAGTATTTATACGATTAGTTTCAATGACTTCAGTATCTGTTGTGACTGCATAAGCGGCCACTAATTCTCCTGTACTTGTTCTCATACATGAACCATCTACATAAAATGTCAAGTCTGGATCTGACAATGGAACATCGGTCAAGTCTTGTCTGGGTTTTGTCGTTACAGTAATAACTTCAATACAGTCATGGGCTAGTGGGTCTGTTCCGGTTACTGGCAAAAGTGTGGCAGGATTCAATGTGTTACAGCGTCTTATTTCTATATGTGGCTGAAACAATGTAAGTTCATACCCTGTAAGTCGTGCTATGGTCAAGTGTTGTGTTTGTGTTCTATTTATAAGAACTTCTACTGCGTGTGGTACTTGAACTGTCAATGGATGTCCTAACACTATGGCATCGCTTTGTCTGATTGCTAAAGCTGTCGCTGCCACTGATTTCAGACATGCAGGCAAAGCCTAAGCTACGGGATCTAATGTACTAGAAAAATAAGCACATGGTTTGTGTGCTCCTGCTTGATCCTGTGTGAGTACTGACAAAGCAGTACCTTCGCGTTCTGTAACAAAGAGTGTAAACTGTTTTCTGTAACATGGTGTTGCTAAAACAGGTGCTTGAGATAAAGTTTTCTTTAGGCTTTCAAAAGCTTGTGTATGTTCTTGAGTCCAAGGGAGAACAGTCGATGTGGCTGCCTCCTGGGTTGTCAACTGAATGAGTGGTTTTGCTAGAAATGCATATTGCGGGATCCACTGTCTACAGTATGAAGTGAGGCCTATGAAAGCCCGCACCTCCTTTTGTGTCTTGGGTATTGGCATGTTAGCTATTAACTGAATGCGGTCTGGTGTAAGCTGCCTTCCCTCCTTGGACAGCGAGTGTCCAAGATAAATAACTCGCTGGACACAGAATTGCAGCTTAGAAGGGGACACCTTGTGCCCTTTTTCGGCTAGAAATTGTAAAACTGTCAGTGATGCTTTTTCACATTCAGGTTCGCTTCGGGCGGTGATCAGCAGATCATCGACGTATTGAAGCAGAGCAGTGTTAACTGGCATGTGGATACTGTCAAGTTCTCGTTTCAGTGCTTGGCTATAGATGCTGGGGCTTTCTGTAAATCCTTGAGGTGCGCGTGAGAATTTAAAGCTACGTCCATTTAAACTAAATCCGAACAAATATTGGCTTTCCGGATCTATTGGGACGCTGAAAAAGGCATTCTTGAGATCGATTACAGTGAAGAATGTCGCTTCGGAATCAATAGCTGTCAGTAATGACGAGATATCTGGGACCACAGGGAATTGTGGCACAATGCATTTGTTTAACTCGCGCAGATCAATAACCAATCGATATACTGGCGGGGCCTTCGGATCTGTTCGTTTAAGAATCGGTATTATCGGTGAATTACATATATTGGAGTCTGTTTCCACAACTACTCCTTGGGCAATGAGCTCGTCAATGATTTGTAGTAAAGCCACTACAGCATCTGGTGGTAACTTGTATTGTCACATTCGTGGTAGCACCACTCCTGCCTTTAATGTGACTCGATATGGTGTAATATTCATGCATCCAACATCAGTAGGGCCTTGTGCCCATAGACGTGTAGGTAAAATCTGTAATCGGGGATCCATGTCTCTAGACACATAGTGACCTTTAAAATCACGTAAAAACAATCTTACTCCTTCCGGAGAACAACATATTATAGCTCCTAGAGCTTTTAACGTTTTTATTCCTAATAGATTTTCTGGACATGATTTAGTAAGCAATAAATCTGTAGTTCGGGTCAGAGGTCCTATCGTAAGTGGAAGAGGCTGTGACACTTCATTAACAATAGGTTTTCCTGAAAAACCAAGGGAAATATTCTGTGAGCCTGAGAGGGGTGCCCCTGGGACTTCACTTCGTTTTATAGTTGTTCGACTTGCCCCTGTATCGAGTAAAAATTTTCTATCTTGACCTAATAATTCACTATGTACATAAGGTCCTTCTTGATCTACAGGAATCTCGATAAGGGGTAAGTCAACTTCCCTCTCTAGGCTAGTTCATGCGTAACGTTGATACTCCGGATATTCATACTGTGCAGTCTGATACATTTGTCGTGTTGTTGTCTGTGTGGCAGCAGCAGGCAACGGTGGTGCAGCTGGCACAAACTGTATTGGCTGTTGTGCGGCTGGCATGGCCTGGGCATGCTGCGTAGCTCCTTGTTCATTCTGATCTTGTCTTAGTGGCCGTGATCTTTCTTGTGTTTTACCTATGGCGATATTATGTTTTAAAACTGGACAGTCGTGTACGTAATGACCTGGCTTTTTACAATAATTGCATGTCCCTTTTACAGGTCCTGCTGAATCGGAATGTGTCATACCCTTTTTATGTCCTTCAGCTGGAACTGTCTGGGAAACTAGCATTTTCATTTTCGTGTCTCTCATGCGTCTGTGTTCATGTTCTTGTTCCTCTTTAATTCTATTGTGGTGGTACTGTAACATTTGTAACATTTGTGTTGGAGTGTTACCTTGCCAGGTACTCTCGAATTTTAATACTCTATTCTTTACTGGGGGCAGGGCATTTTCCACTAATTTTGTTACAAACAGATGCGGGTATGATTCGCTACTTGCTTTTATGCCACTATTTATACCAAAACATTTTTCAAATCGGGCATAGTAATCACTAGTGTCTTCATCTTGCTTCTGCTTACAGGCTGAAATTGTACCCCAATCTTCCTTTTTCGTAGTTAATAAACGCGGCAGTACCTGTACTAGTAATCCTGGTAATGCCTTAGTTTTGTCCCCAAGCCCTGCTCCTGCAGTTCGGGCCTTTTCTTCAGCTTCTAGCACTGACCATTCTATCTTTTGGTCTCCTACCTCCCACTCTTTTTCCTTGAGTTTTTCATAAATGCCAGCAGGCATCAATACCTTTAATATTGTCATAATGTCGGGGTAGGTATACTCTCCCATGAGTAACATATCTTTAATTTCTCGGTGAAAACCCGCTGGGTCTTTGTCATGACTGGGTACCACTTTCTTCATTTGTAACAATTCTATTTTCGATATGGGCGTATATACAAATACGCGTTTAAACTGATTGTCCTCACCCTTTATTGGGTGCACTTCTCGTAAGGGATTCTGTCTATCTATGTGATACGTAGTTCTTTCCTTGACGGACAATGGAACATGTTCTGAACATACAAAAAGAATATACTGCTTTCTTGATTCTAGAATTTCTTTAATTAATTCAGTACCTGGACCTCTCCATTTATTCATAAGTAATTCAGTCAGTATGTCAGGCAAGGGACCAGGGTCCGAATGCTGACTCCGATATAGTATAATGAGTTGTTGAATCATATAAATCCCAGCTAACCTTTGTTCATCTGGGGTAAGATTCAAAAATGTGCGTACTACTGTATCATCACTATATTTTCCGGGACTGTCCACCCAATGGACAGCTGCCCTGGCTAAATCTTGTTCATCCATAGAATCGAGGAAATGATAACCCCTTCGTTCTCGGAGTAGTTTGTCGGCGGTTTGGAACGAATGCTCGTTAGACCTTATATTAAATATAGGTATTTGAAAATTCCTGTTATTATCTGGACATATCGGATGTATTGAGTCAGTATGATATCTAGTCTGATTCCTATTACAAGATCTTCCTCTACCTACATAGGCTATGGTGTCCGACTGTCCTGTGGGCAGTCCTGACCCTTCTTCCTCGTTTTGTTCGAACTCGTCTACCTCTAATCGCTCTTCGTGTAGGCGTTCTATTTCTTTACGGATCTTTCGGCACATGGCTATTATACAATTTTGTTTATCATGTCTCCCTTCTGATATATTCTGGCTCCATCTTGTAAGAATTTTCATTGCTTCCGGGTCTACCCCCGGTCGGTCTTGATTTCTGATCACACAGTTTATGAGGAAACGTAACAGTTCCCCCTGTATCTCTACTTTCTGGTATTCCATAGCTCTGTAAATACATTCTGGATCTCGCCCTGTTTGGACAAAATGATATATATTATCTAGATGCGCAGTCATTCCTGGTAACTTCGCTAAATACACTGCGGCTCGTCTGATACGCAATGATGCTAGGGTCATTTCGTCCTCCTTTCCAGGCACCGGGTCATATCTACAATCTATAAGAAGTTCCTTAAGCGCACGGGCACTAAGGAGTTTGGGTGTACGTGAATGCGCTGACTCTTGAAAAGTAAGTTTATTTATTCTGGGTGGCGTAGAAAAGATATTGGTAGCTCCTCCCGCGGCCCCATCTGGGGCGTCGGGTGTAAAAGGATTCGTCGAACGTGACACAGCAACTACAGGTGTGGACACAGCCATAGAAGTAGCTGTAGGAGCGGATACAGAAACAGATGTGCTTGCCGGAACTTGTGACTCGATTTGTTGCTGTAGGGATACGGGCACTGGATCTTGGCGTTGAACCTCCCTGGTATGCGGTCTATGTGGGGCGGAATTAGCATACTCGGGAGCTGCGTCATCTAAATATGAGGAAAGAAAAACATCTTCTGCGGTTCTAGGATGCCCCTTAGGATGTACCTTTATTGGGAACAATGGGGTTGGCAAGTCTTTTGGTGTTTCTGGAGTAGCCTTAGGTAATCCTTCGGCCAGAAGGGGATACATACCATTCATAAGGGCATTTCTTTGTCTGTCTACTTGTTCTGATTTCACTCGGATACCTTCCTCAATTAATAGATTCTCTCGAACATTATTGGAATTCTCTTTACTCTTCTCTTCCTGTCTACGTGCTTTTTCTGTTCGTCTATGTGATTCTTTACGCCATAATTCAACGGCGTCTTTCTGTGACTGTCTGACTTTCCTTTTCCATAACTCTTCCTCGACTTTCATGATGCACTCTGCATCCCAGGTCCCCGCTGTGGGCCACCTCTGACTTTCTGGTAATCCCTTGGTATAGTCTACCCATAAATCAAGAAATAATATAGCGTCTAAGCCATGTTTGTGATACATAAAGTGCCCTGGAGTGTCCCTAGGAGGAATAGGGACGGCTTCTTCGAGAACCCCTTTTCTGGTAGTGATCTGTCTTAATTTCGAAAAGAGCGGCATCTTGAGAACTGACCTTATACTTGATTTTGACCTGATACTTGAATTTGAACAGACTTAATACAATAAACACGATAATGAACAGTCATTCATACCACGATATACAGAACATACTTAAACACTTTAAACATTAAACATTAAACCTTTAACTGAAACAACAATGATGATCGTCTGCATAACTAATCACCAAGCTTAATTCTCGACAATAACTAGACAATAACTAGACACTTCGGAATACTTCGGAATACTTGATATACTGCTAAACAGTACAGATACACTGCTAAAACAGTGCAGACCGGATTTGTGTACCCAAACCCGTCTTGACCGGCACAACCTATGTGCACGTCAGAAATGCCTCCCCAGCAATGGTACTCACCGGGTAGCTTCGGAATCGGAAGGCCTCAGTAACTTGAACTTGAACCGGACTGGACTCGACTCGACTCGACTCGTCGGACACTGGGCTTGACTTCGGACTGGTGGGTCTCTGTATACCTCGGATCTTGCTCTCTCAGCTAGGCTCTGGTCGGGATACTTCGCACTTCTCACCGCCTCGTCTGGGTGTTGATCGCAGTCTCAGTCGCCCCCGCTTGACCGGAGGGAGATACAGGAAATCCTGCTGGTACGCGTTATTGTCCGTCCAGCTGTGGCAGGAGACCGGGCCTGCAACGCACCGCCGGCGCGTGAGATGAGAAAGTGTCCCTGTTCGGGCGCCATCATGTGGTAAATAAAAATTCCTTTACCGGGACTGAATTTGATACAGGAACATAGTAAAATAGCTCAATAAAATGAGAGGCAGAATCCGTGGTATTAGAGGTTCGGAATGGGCTTTATTCCATTAATTCGATTATAATCGGTTGCTCCCAATGTTCCGTCACCACGAAGGTTCAGGAAGTGAAGCACATACTTTATTGACAAGAAGTAACTTTTATAGTACATACATTATAATGAAGTGAATACAGTAGGCGTAACAATTGATAAGGACATTGACGTTTGGTCTGCGTAACCGAAAATGGGTGTAATAATGAGTAAAAAGGAACATGATTGGTTATGATGTAATACATAGGTGGATCTATAAGATAATACTTGGCATAGATGAGCGCGCAGCAGTATGACGTGTAATTGACGTGTAACTAGGGGGTGACGGGGACTTGACATTTAGCTCTATATGTGGAGACGAGAAGTCTGGGGGGTCAAGTCAACCTAATCCCAAATCATATCTAACATCCTATGTTTAAAGAACTATGTTATCCATAAAAGAGGGACTCTCGGACAGAATCTATTCTATACTGACTGTGCGTGCGTGTACAAGCGTCTAAGTGTCTACACTGAATGCGAGGGGGTAGGAATATTCCATGGTAACAGGGCTATGAATTACTTGCATGAGGACAGAGAAGATGGGCCTTTTTGCTTGGTAACTGGAAGAATGTTTACTTAAACTACTAGGCAGGAATGCATCGGCTGAGGGGGAGGCAGATAATTCGAAGGTGAAATACAGTTCTTGGTAGAGAGTAGGCTGATGTCAGGCTTCGTGAGCCGCGCAGAGAATGAGACAAAGTTCATGGTCACAGATGCAGGCTCGGACTGGAGCTTTCAGAGGCAGAAGGCAAGAGGAGTTTTGATGACAGAATCAGGGCCTACTTGCCTGGACTGTAAAGTGGCATAAGTGAACCATATAAAGCCGGTGGCCTTTCATATTTAGGAATGGAATATCCGGCCTATTCATGGCGGATCTGTCAAAGGACATGTTGACGGTGGACGCACATGTATTTGCGTCTTCATAACTGGAACTGGAGGGAACATACATGTACTTGTGACATGCACATGGAACCGTTGGGGTCCAAGATAGGGGACATAACTGACCAGAAAAATCCATATTTCCACAACCACCCAAACGGAGGTCCGAGCCTTTCTGGGCCTCACTGGCTACTACCGCAGATTCATCAAGGGGTATGGCAGCCTTGTCGGCCCCCTCACAGAACTCACATCAAAAAAACAGCCAAAAAAGGTTCAGTGGACAACCGCCTGCCAGGAGGCGTTCGATGCCCTAAAGAAGGCCATGTGCACGGCCCCCGTCCTCCAGGCTCCCGACTACTCCAAGGAGTTTGTAGTCCAGACCGATGCCTCCGAGCATGGCATTGGGGCCGTCCTGTCCCAGATGAATGACCAAGGCCTGGACCAGCCCGTCGCCTTCCTCAGTCGGCGGCTGTTACCCAGAGAACAGCGGTGGAGTACCATTGAGCGCGAAGCCTTTGCCGTGGTCTGGGCACTCAAGAAACTACGCCCTTACCTGTTCGGCACCCATTTCAAAGTCCAAACCGATCAAGCTACTGCGGTGGTCAATCTCCCTTCAGGGGATGGATTTCACCGTGGAACACCGTCCTGGGACGGACCACGCCAACGCCGATGGCCTCTCCCGGTTCTTCCGCCTCAGCGAAGAGAACCCCCCAAGATGATGGGCAGTTCTCTCCGGCTTTCAGCTGGGGGGGACGCGTGTTGGACCCGGCCTCGTAACATGGCTCTACTGGTCCCCACACCACCTAACCTGGTGCCGGCGGCCCCAATCCCCCGGCCTCACCAAGCATTCCCACCAGAACACACGCACTCAACCCGGACACCCTCGTCCATGGCCTCTCTCCTTTCGGCCACCCCGGGCCCACATGCCCACTTCATGCACCAAGATGGCCGCCCGGCCCCAGCGCGACCCGGGCCTAGAGGCGCCACTCCGGCTGGAGGACATCACACTTCCAGGGGTTGAGAGAGGGAGGAGCAGTTTCTATCGCACCTCTGCACTCCCCTGGGACGATGGGTTTCGATCGGCCCTCCGGCCTCCCTGAAGGCTGGCTCCACGCCTGCTGGGTGTCTGGGACTCCTCCCGACCCGGCCCTGAAAGGATCAAAAGACAATGGCAGGAAAACCCCGACAAGCGACCCCCAGGTGACAAGACCCCTGCCTGCACAGACTCCGGATATCAAAGAGGGGTCGACCTATAACCAGGGGTGCTCTGGGACTGTCCGGCAGATTCGACGCTGGAACAATGAGAGCCTGCTGACGCGGTCGCGGCTCCTGGAACTTAGAACTACCTGAGCCCTGCTGAGTGACTCGCGGCTCCCCGAAGATCGTAAGACCTCCGAACTTGTACCTGAGCCCTGCTGAGTGACTCGCGGCTCCCTGAAGATCGTAAGACCTCCGAACTTGTACCTGAGCCCTGCTGAGTGACTCGCGGCTCCCCGAAGATCGTAAGACCTCCGAACTTGTACCTGAGCCCTGCTGAGTGACTCGCGGCTCCCTGAAGATCGTAAGACCTCCGAACTTGTACCTGAGCCCGCTGAGTGACTCGCGGCTTCCACAGACTCCACTGGTCCCGCCGGACCCCACGACAACCAGCCTACCCCCCAGCTCGAGGATTGTGAGCTGTGCGCCGGGTACATCCTTACCTTGAACTTTTGTGCCAAAGACTGTCCCGCTACCCCCTATCCCTTCCGAGACTCATTGAGCCCGCGCTCTCCTTGTACATATTTGCAGTGCTAACCTATTTGATAAAGATTGGTTCCTGAGAACGCACGGTGTGTTGTTTCTGTGTCGTGTGGTGCCCGAAGTACGATCCTCGATACGAGACTTCTCCTCCTGAGGAGTCTCCCGCCAGTGCCCGGCTACGATACTTGAGGGTGGGTCTCAGGGTAGTCAGGACTCCCTTCCCGGGCTCCTCTGAGGTCGCCGTCTAACAACTTCATTCTATGGTGGTCCTTGGGGATAAGATGCGTCTCTTGAAGGAGACATATGTCGGCTTTGGATTGCTCCAGGTAGTGGAGGATTGCCCTGCGCTTAATGGGGTTGTTTAGGCCGCGCACATTAAACGTCAAGATAAGGACTGGGTTATGTGATATGAAATGTAGCAGAAGGCTGGAGCTGTATTACATTGTGGACAGTTGTGTAGACCAAGAACTGAGGGCATATGGAAGGATAACCCACGCCTCCAAATAGCTGAGATGCAGAGCGTGGGGGGAAAGGGTGGACGAGGGGACCCAACCAAAAAGAAAAGGGGGGGGAGGAAAGCCCCAAAATCCCCTGAAACTCTGCCCCAATACAGTTCGGGGACAGTTCGATCATATAAAGTCATGTGACATTGTCCGCCATCCTGAGATGACTGGTCAGAGAAGAGAGGGGGCTCCATGTTGCGGCCAAGGGGAAGAGCACCACTCCACCCGCTGCCCACCTACACCCCCTGCGGGAACATGCAAGAGATCCGGACCAAGGCAGAAAAAGCAGACACATTTCAACCCTGGGTGTCACTTAGTTCTAGATCCCTCGCCCGCGAGGGCCTCCGAGGCAGCCGTGATGGCCGCCTGCTGGCTCTTGGCAATTTCAGATTGGTGCGGTTTCTGGGAGCGTCTCCGCCTGCCCTGTCTTTGCCATCCCGACGGGGAGACCTCCGTTCCTGATCCAGCGCTGTGTGTGTCGTCTTCTTCATTTGGTAGGGCAATGCCCAGCAGCCGGCAAGTGTCCATCAGGGTGAGCAGTCTAGATATCGAAAATTTAATTCCGACCTACAATAATATCGAGTCTAGAATATCGAAGGGACAGAATATCGATGTCAAGAATATCGATGGACAGAATATCAACCCTAAGGTAAGTAATATCGATTTTTTTATATCGATGTTAGTAATATCGAAGTTAGTAATATCGATATGAAATATATCGATGTTACTAATATCGATGTCACTAATATCGATATGTATAATATTGCTATGTATTTTATTATGTATTTAATATGTATGTGTTAATTATTTTTTGTTAAGTGTTCTACTGGTTTTAAAATACATGTATACAATTTTTATATGTTAATAATGTTTTTTTTAAGTTAATTTTGTGTTTTAGTACCGTAGCGGGTTGTGGGTTTATATGGGAATAGGGTGGGAAGTAATTTAATTATATGAATTTAATTATACATTTTTGGGAATTATAAATTAATTTTAAATAATTTTTGCGTTTAAATTCTGTAGCGGGTTGTGGGTTTATAGGGGAACACGGTGGGAAGTAATTTAATTATATGAAATCATTTATACATTTTTAGGAATTATAAATTAATTTTAAATAATTTTTGCGTTTAAATTCTGTAGCGGGTTGTGGGTTTATAGGGGATTAGGGTGGGAAGTAATTTAATTATATGAAATGAATTCTACATTTTTAGGAATTATAAATTAATTTTAAATAATTTTTGCGTTTAAATTCTGTAGCGGGTTGTGGGTTTATAGGGGAATAGGGTTGGAAGTAATTTAATTGTAATTAAGTAATATTTTTTATTTATTTATTGGTATTGATAATTATATTTTTGTTAATTAAGTATTAATTGGTAATTAATTTTTATTAATTGGTAATTAGTTTTTATTAATTGATTAATTGATAATTATGTTAACTGTATTATTTTATTATTTGAGTGTTTCGTGCGTTTATAGGGGAATAGTGTTGGAAGTAATTGAAATCTAATTAAGTAATTATTAAATTTGTTGCTGGGTATTGATAATTAATTAATTGGAGATTAATTATTAATTGGTCAATATTTTAAATTATAATATTTTGGTTATGAAAAATAATTTATTGTTGATTAATAATCAATTGGTAATTAGATATGTTTAAATATTATGTATTGATACTTCTAATTAATATATTAATTATTAATTGGTAATTAATGTATAATAATTATTATTCTTGGTATAAAAAATATGCAACTGTTTAATATTTTTAATTGGTAATTAAAGTTTGATAATAATTTTTTGGTATAAAAAATGTAATCGTTCAATATTTTTTAATTGGGAATTATTATTTATTGGTATTTATTATTAATTTATTGCTAATTAATTATTTATTGGTAGTTGTGTTTTTAATAAATATCTATTGGTATTTGTAAGTAATTTTGAGTTATTTAATAATTACATTATTAATTATTTTAAAGAATTATTGTATTTATAAGTATGTTATTTTTAACTTCTAAGCTATCCAACACTTTCCCTACTGTTGCACTCTCTGGAGTTAGAATAGTAATTTTTACCCCTACGCAATCCAACACTTTCCCTACTGTTGCACTCTCTGGAGTTGGAGTAGTAATTTTTACCCCTACGCTATCCAACTCTTTCCCTACTGTTGCACTCTCTGGAGTTGGAATAGTAATATTTACCCCTACGCTATCCAATACTTTCCCTACTGTTGCACTCTCTGGAGTTGGAATAGCAATTTTTACCCGTACGCTATCCAACACTTTCCCTACTGTTGCACTCTCTGGAGTTGGAATAGTAATTTTTACCCTCACGTTATCCAACACTTTCCCTACTGTTGCACTGTATGGAGTGGGAATTGTAATTTTTACCCCTACGCCATCCAACACTTTCCTTACTGTTGCACTCCCTGGAGTCGGAATAGTAATTTATACCTCTACGTTATCCAACATTTTCCCTACTGTTACACTATCTGGAGTGGATATAGTAATTTTTAGCCCTCCGCTATCCAAAATGTTCCTTTCTGTTGTTGTTTTTTGGAGCTGGAGTAGTAGTTTTATTGTCTCTGCTATTTAATATTAATTTTAACAATATTTAAATTAAATGTAATTTTTTTAATTTGTTATATATAATTATTTAATTTGTATTTATGTTATTGTTTTATGTGTGTAATGTTTTTGCAATTTTTAATATTTTAAAATAATTTATAATTTATTAAAATAATTATAAAAACATTATTAAGTATATATATTATATATTATATGTATATGTTTAATTATTTTTTTAATAAATTATATTGATTAATTATTAATTTTTAACATTATGAAATATATTTAATTATGTTTATTTTATTTGTAAGTATTATTATGTTTATTTTACATATTTTTTGTAACCAAAAAAACCCGATATTTTTAAAAACGATATTTTTGACATCGATATTTTATTTTCGAAATTTTTGTACTTACCATGTTGTAGATAGGATGTCGATATTCTTGACATCGATATTTTTGTTGCAATATTTTTGTAGGTCGATTTTCTGACCTTCGAAATTTTGTCAGAGATACGTCCATCAGGGAGCGGAGTTGGTGAAGTTTTCCATTATAGCGGAAGATGAGGCGGAAGGGGTGACCCCATGAGTATGGGATCCCCAGTTGCCGAAGGTGCTCAGTTACAGGGCGGAATTGCCGGCGGCGTTGAAGGGTGATCAGGGCTAAGTCATGGTATAGCACCGAGGATTGACAGCGGAAAGAGATAGGGTGCAATGACCGTGCCCTCGTGAGGATGGCTTCCTTAATCTTGAAGTCCTGTACACAGACCAATATGTCTGCCGGCGGGGCATTGGGTTCCCTAGGCAGCCCAACCCTGTGTGCTCTGTCCAGGATAATGTCTGATGTATGGGAGTCCCCGAGGATGTGTCGGAAGAGGCTGTTGGAGAAAGCAAACAGATCCTTGGTGTCTTCCGCTGTCTTCACCCCCCGGATCCTAATGTTATGTCTACGGTACCTATTTTCCAAGTCCTCTAGATGTGATTGAATGTCCATATGTTGGTCCTGCACCCTGAGTACTTCTTGCTGGAGCGCTGTTATCTCTGTCACACCAGTGTCGCTTTTCTCCTCCAGAGTGGCCACTCGCTCTCTGATAGCATCCATATCCCTTCTCATCTCCTTGACCTCTGCTGCAAACTCGGTTTTTACTGACTGTATGTCTTCGTGGAGAGTGCGAAACAGCGACTCTAAAAACAACTTTGTTATCGGCTCATCCTCTGCGGACGCTGGGGGTTTGGAGGTCACGTTCACAGGCGCTGCTGCTGCCATGTTAGGATTGGACAGCGAGCGGCCAAATATGTCTGTCAAAGGTTTCCCCTTTCGTGTCGCTTTCCAGAGCTGCAACAAGAAAGAGGCGCGTGCTAGGAGGGCCCCCGTCTGTACCCCCGGGCGTCCAGCAAGCGACACCTCCGTTGGTCAGTACAGGACTCTACAGATCTCCTGGGTTACGCCCCATTCTCTCCCCTCCACGATAGGAGGCACGATCCCAAGCTGTGGTCAAGGTCACTACCCCACAAGATGTCGCAAGACCGGCCAGGCGATCAGCGTTCCAGAACCAAGTGGAGCTCTTTCTCAAAGCCCTCGAAGCGTTCAGCGACCCCTGGGCTGTCCTGCCGCCTCCCTAAGAAGCACAGTCAATACTCCCTGGAAGGCCACAGCATGCATGTGTGCAAAGTCCGGGCCCGGGCGCATCAAAGTCGGGAGCTTGGGCGACCGGAGCAGCTCCTAGGACACAGGCCGTCCCCGTTCAGAGGCTTGCCGAGGCCCAGTCACCACCACGGTCTCAGCAGCCGCTCCGACAGGGGCCACTGCTCTGTCTCCGGTCCAGCGCCCTCCGGCAAATCGTAATTCTGGAGGCAGCTGAGCAGTGCCGTGGGCAACCCGCGTGTCGTCCGGGTTGCCGTCGTGGCGGCCGAGCAGAGAGAGGCTGGCCCGATGGTCCAAAACGCCAGACCACCGCTTGGTGAAGCCGTCCACCGCCGCGCCAAGGGACAGGGCTGCCGGACCACTCACAAGGCCGCACTGGCGCCGCATCTCTCAGCGTCCATCGCGGGGCTGCAGGGCCCCCCACCAGTAAGGCTCCACTGCAGTCCCCAGGAGGATATGGCCCCCCCGGAGAGGCCCGCTGGTGCTATTTTCGGCGGGCGGCAGGTAGGAGTTCTGAACTATGCGTCCTCCTTCGCCGCCATCTTGGCCGGTCTGACATGCAAACCATTTTAAAAGATGTGAAAAATGTGTTGGTATTCCAAGATGATGTTTTAATGTGAGGTAAAGATTAAATGCACCGCGATGCAATTTTGTTGGAAGTGCTCACGAAGTTGGAAGCTGCAGGTCCTACCATTAGTCTCCAAAAATGATAAATTTGGTGAACATGAGGTTGATTACTTGGGACACACCTTGTCCTTTGAGGGAATCAAACCCAAATTCAATTTAGTAGAGGATTTAGAAAAGGCTCCTTCTGCTCATGACAAGGATCAATTGAGATCTTTCCTCGGTTTGGTCGAGTATTATGCCATATTTGCTTACCATTTTTCTGAGCTGGTCATCCTTTGCGTGAACTCATGAAAAAGGGTGTAATATTTGTATGGTCTGAAGAGTGTCAGTTAGCATTTGAGGCTATTAAGAAAGCGGTGGCTAATGCTACTGCGTTAAGCCCTTTTAACCCACAGGATGAAACTATAATTGTGACTGATGCCAGCGGTTATGGGCTGGGTGCTGTGCTTATGCAAAGGAGTGATGGCAAAGAAAGGGTGGTGGCTTTCGCATCACGTACACTTAAAGGTGCAGAGTCGTCCTATTCCACCATAGAAAAGGAAGCGCTTGCTTGTTGGTGGGGTGTACAACACTTTTGTGTTTATGTTTGGGGCACTAAATTCGAGCTTCACACAGATCACAGGCCTTTGTTGGATAGCTTTACCACAGCGGGGGCTGGAAGAGCTACTCCTCGCATTGCTAGATGGTTGTACCGTTTACAAGAATTTTCATTTAATTTGAAATATGTTCCTGCGGTGAAGAACGTGAATGCGGACTGTTTGTCTCGTTTACCTGCAAATGGTGATGAAAGGGATTACATTGATGATGATGAGTGGATAGTGGCTAAAATCATTGATGTTTGTCAGGCCATTAGTGAGAATGAGTGGTTAAAATTATCAAAATGTTACCTACTGCTTATGGTTGGAAGTTAGATGATGATGTCAGAAATTACAAAGATGTGTGGGAGGAATTATCTGTTGTGGGTGGTATTATAAGAAGGTGTGATAAATTAGTTGTTCCCGAATCTTTAAAGACCAGATTGATGGATTTATTACATGAGGGACATGGAGGTATGTCTGCAGTCAAGAGAAAAGCTAGGATGGATTTTTGTGGCCTGGCATGGATAGGGATATCGAAAGATTTGTAAGAGAGTTTGTATCTTGCACCTGCAGTGATACATCTCATGTTTTGATAGAATCACCTATTACTCCCACTAGATTACCAGAAAAACCTTGGGACAGACTGGCAATTGACATATGTGGTCCATTTGACTGTTTAGGAGTATCTGAAAAGTACGCAATCGTGATTATGGACTATTATTCAAAGTGGCCGGAAGTAGCTTTTGTCAGCGAAGTCAAATCCAGCAGTGTTATTACATTTTGTGATGAAGTTTTTTGAAGGGAGCGTTGCCCTGCTGAAATTATAACTGTTAACGGTCCTCAATTTATTTCCGAGGAATTTGGTTTTTCTCAAGAAGTTGGGCATTAGACATTTAAAAAACGCTGTTTATCATCCCAGGGGAAATGGTTTAGTGGAACGCTTTAACCGAGTGTTGGGAGAAAACATTCAATTGAGTATATCTATGAATGGCTGTTGGAAAACAGAGGTTAAGAAAATGTCGTGGAATTACAGGACTATTCCTCACTCTGTAACTGGAGAAACTCCTTTTAGTTTGCTTAAAGGTAGAGTTCCTTGTACTGTGTCTGTACCAGCATGGATGGGCAGAAGTGGTAAGAAAAATGTTAATGATATGGACTTACGCACCAAAGTTAAGAAATATCAAGATGTCTGTCAAAAGAGACATAATGACAAAATTGAAAAGTCTTTCAGAAATTTTGAGGAAGGAGATTTTGTAAGATTGTGTGCAGGTAATATTGTGAAGAAGTGTGCTTCAAAATTATCTGAACCGAAGGAAGTTGTGAAGGTTGAAGGCAATTTGATTAAATTGACTGATGGAAAATGGTGGAATGTACGTAGGGCAGTCAAATGCAATGATGCTGAAGTGAAAATTCGGTTGGATAAAAATGCTAAAATAATCAATAATCCAAATGACATTACTAGAAGAGTTCCAAGTGAACGTCTTAAGTTTAGACCAAAAAAACTGGAGAGCTATGTTTGCAATTAATCGTTTTATTTTCATCTATTAAATCTTTCCTTTACCATGGTATTTTTATATCTTCTGATTTTCATATGTTCATTTTATTTTTGTTGAAAAAGGGAGATGTGTTATGTTTTTATTCAATCTGTGGTTCACTGTACTTTACTCCATCTCCTCGCAACAAGGTTCTACTGCTGGAATCTGGATTGTGGAGTCCAGCAGTGAAGCTTGGCTGTGGAGCTGAGAGGATGGCTTCTGGGGGTCGCTGTACCTTACTTCAATAAACCCCTTAAAATCCTGAAAGTGTGTCCTGTGATCTAAAAAAAAAACAGAAGAACAGTGGATAATTATGCTATTGCATTTGGCACCTATGGCCAGGCGCTGCATACAGAAGTAAGTGGACTCTGATGTATGCTTGGAGGAAATTAGAAATACATTGCATTAAGTTTAAATTATTTTCGTGGGTGGATGGCTCAGCTGAGATGGGTCTGAGATGAACATGACTGTAATTCTTATGCAATGCAAGGAAGTGACAATCGGTCAAGTGAAGGCGTTTCAACAATTACATAACTTCACGGCATATCACTATTGGAATATCATTTGGTTAGCAGTGCCGTCAGGTGATGTCATGTGATCTGCTTGCCTTCAACCACAAAAGCCTTTTTAGCCACAGTATCTTCTGTTCAGGGTTTGTGGTTCTGATTTTGTCATAGGTCAATTAGGCGTATATTTCCCAGCGTGCAAAACGCTGTTAACAAAAATGCCATAACTCGGTGACCCTTTATACTTGGCACAATGCCGCCTGATAGCCAGTGGAGGATATGGACGTTTCTCATAACCTAAACTGACAAATGCTGGAGACCAGACAAGGGTCCTTCTGCTGAAAAGGGCACTGTCCAGATATGGACAGGATGTGAGCGAACTGAGGAGGTTTCCGTGTATACCTACGGTTGAGAAGTGTAGGTGCGTACGGCTGGGGGCAAATCATTCACGCGCCAGCCTCGGTCTGGTAGAATGTGGAGTGGGGGCTGTCGCGGTGGGTATTCCACTTTTGGAGATGAAATCTAGGACGAAGGACACAGTTCTGCTGACGTGTTCATTTTGTGTGAAGGGAGCAGGTTGCATTCGCTAAGAAAGTATATTCATAATATAAAATAAATACGTGAGTTTTATTATTATGGGTGCGTACCTTTTTGGGAAAAGATGAGTTTTCCTCCTAGGATCGTTTGTGTGCCCTTGCAAACCAAATGCAGAAATGCTGCTTGCCTCACACTCTCCTTCGTGATAGGCATAGGAGCCTGTCATTCATATGGACACATTTCCTGGATGTGCCGACAGTGTGCCGCCTCCTAGCATCTTGCTCGGGTAGCTCAGCCTGCTCCCCACCACTCCCCTGTGTGTGGCACTGACAGGATGTGGTAATAATCTTTTAAACACTCTCTCCATCTGTAAATATTGTTGGAGCTGCAAACCTTTGCCATCATCACGGCCCCACCCCTGTAGGAGCTGCCTCAGTACGACAGAAGGGGCAGACTTCTGTGGTCTGAAGTCAGTTTGGAGGTAAGTGCCAGCTGTGAAGCTGACGTGGTAGTCATTCACTCCTCTTCAAGCTTGATTGCGGCCAAACATCTAAATGAATCAATCTGGGCTTTGCAATCAATGGGGCTAAATGTTCGCTGAGCTTTAAAGCAACGTACAGCACGAAATCATTTTTAGAATCTAGGAAGAACATCAACAAGGCAGCGTGGCCAAGAAAAGTTACAGCTTTGTGTAGCGCAACTGGTGTTCATGTAAAACGCTATGATACCCGATACCTCTTGGGTGAAGTTCGCACTATAAAACAAGACAGCGTGACGAGTTGCCATGACAATGGAAAGCACGCGTACGGACAAAATAATGCGCTCGTGTGCACATCCCTACGCTAGTGAAAGTAAACAAAGATGGCGTCGGGCTGTCTACATGCGCGTGCATTTTCTTGTCCCTACGCGTGCATGTTTAGCTTTGCGGATGGCGAGAGCAGCCATCTTTGTCCATCTGGACGCGCGTGCATTCAGCTTTGGCTGAATCGATTCCAAAAGGTCCTCTCCATGCGCTGCTTTCGCCAGGCGATACCTAATGAGTTAAAATATGGGATCAATTCCTTTTCACACCAGATTTTACTTAGTCCTATAAGGATCAATAGTTACATAAAATCCAACAGGGTCATTCCCTTTGTGATATCAGTTGGTTAATTACTGAATGATTTTGACTCTGGAATCTGCAGCCTGTTGATGAGAGTCAAGTACAATTCTAATTTGGTGAGTAAACTTGCTGACTCTAGCAAGTAAACAGGTAGTGGTTTCTGAGAAGCACCATTCCGAGACGTCCCTGGAGGTTCTGAGGCCCTTATCCCCTAGAGCTGAGCATAATAAACATTGACGATCGCTGGACAGTTTGGGACAACAGCATAAAAGGTGTAACCAAGATTCCCTACAGTAATTGCCTAGCCAGCAGGAGATGATATTATCTTTTCGTGCCCATTTTGGGTTGAAATCCAGGATCTTGAGGGCTGTGAGGCGGAAAAACAAAATTTTCTTTCTTGCTTGAGCTAAAAGTGGATCTCGCAAGTATGGTTGAGCTTTCCCGGGAGTGTATGAGTGATCAAGAACCGATGTGAGGGAGGTATACCGGAGTGAGGATCGATCCAGTTCAAACGAGGTAGTCTGGACTTGGCGCTTCACAGCATTAGCCCAGGCGGAGTAAGGAATTTCATGAAGTGACATGCTCTCTACCTCTATTTTCAGACAATCTATAGCTTGATCCAGCTTGAGATGCCATGGGGAATCCACTGCCATAAACATCGTTTTTAAAGAATTTTTGAGAGTGGTTTCGGGGGCTTTCAGTACTCTGATATAATATTTTTTTAGGTCTCCCTGTAATCCCAAGTCCGGTCTTTTTAGCCCTATTTCCAGCCTTGGCTTGTTGTTCCTTGCTTGCCTGGGTACCTGTAGCACGCTCTTGTAAGCTTTTATCTGAGCTGTATTGATGACTTTCTCTAATGCACCAGGGAAGGCTATGTGATCGTACGTAATTGCTGGAATTAGTTTCGCCTTATGTACTGTCAGCATGGGCTCTATAGATGGACTTGCTAGGCGGTAGCTTAGACGTCTAAGTGACAGAATTATTCTGTGAATTCTTGGCATTAGCTCCTTTATATGTTTGACTGCCGTTGCCCTCTCTGTTACCCATACCCCCAAGTAATTGTAAGATGCAGTTGTCCTAATTTGGTGCTCCCTCAGATACCAGGTTGCTTCTTTTTGTGTGTATATTTATCGAAGATTATTATCTTTGTCTTGTTCTCATTAATTTGCAGGCTGTTTTCCTTATTATACAATGATAGACTTTTTAATGCTCTGTGGAGTCCCACCCTGGTGTGGTCCAAGATCACTGTGCCGTCCGCATACTGAAGGATTCCCAGGGTCATTTTGCTAAATCTCGAGGGTACTAGGCCGGAGTCTTTCCCCACATCTGCCGTGTACAGATTGAATAATAGTGGGGCGAGCACACAGCCCTGCTTTAGCCCGTTATTGGTTTCAATTCTCATGGTTGCAGTTGTTGGACTTAGTAGACCCTTGTGGTCTCGGCCTTGCTCAGCTGTTTAAAGTTAAACATTGGAAAAAGTGGTTTTGAGTTATATTTTTCTATATGCGGCCAGAGTTCAGTATTGCTGGTAATATTGATCTTCTTTTAATTTTGGATTTCTTCAGTTGTTTCATTAGTTTCTTTTTGGCCCTCCTTGACAGTGGGACTCCCGCCCCTGCCTCTGCGCCTTCCAACATTTTCATGGGGGTTACTTCTTCCTGTGGGACGTCGAGTATTGTGTCGCTTAATCGGTCCTCAGGGTCCCCATTCCCTTGGACCACTCTGTTGTTCTTATTGCACTTATTGTTTAGCCCTGCCTGATGCTCCTTGAGTACTCTGCTATCTTCCGGGAGGTAGTTTCTAGTGTTGTCTGGTTTCATGATCTTCTCAACTGGTGTCTTGGGGGTTGTTTGTTCTAGTGGGAACCTCTCTCTCTCTGTCCCTTAGCTAGTGCCAACATGTCCTTTAGTACTTCTGGTAGCCTTGCCCACTTTTCTTTGATGTCGGCACAAGAGCTAGTGCGAACTGAATTGGCTTTGTGAATTTCGAATGAAGCCTCTAATTTTGCCAGCTTATCATCTTGGCGCACCAGATGCTGGGCCATTGACTGCAATAGATCAATTTGTACTTCCATTTTTGTAGACTGCCAAATCAAGACCCTGGCAATTGTATCCTGTGCTTCTCTCAGTGCTAGCAGATTTAACTCTTTGTGAGTTGCTTCTACTTCCGCTGCATTTCGCTTGGCTTCCTGGCCCATCGGGCTCCAACCCTCTGTTTGATGCATTCTCATGTCGGAATTCCTTCCAAGATTTAATAGTGTAGTGTCCAATGTTCTTTCAATGGTCAGCTCAAGTTTTTGTAGAAAGGAGGAGGGTAAATCGTCCGTACCTGGAGAATTAGTCTGACAATCTCTTCAGGGTGTCGCTGTTGGAGCAGTTCTCATACAGCGGGCATCGGAAGATTAGCCACGAGCACCTCTTTGTTCTCCTTATCCTCCTCCTCTAGCCAGTGGTGGATTTCTTCTGTGATCCGTAAGGGGCTCTTAGCCTTAGCTTTAGGCTTACGAGTGTTCTCAGGGCTCCCTATATTGTGTATGTCAGCTGGATCACTAAAGTGGAAACCACTCTGATCCTTGTTGTCCCCTAGGGCTCCTGATGATTTAAATGTAGTCTCTGCTTTGCCATTCTCCTCTCCTGTGGGTGTTGCCAGCGTGTCTGTTGGACCACCGGAGGCCAGGAAGAAGTGAGTAATGAGCCCTTGGTGGGGGTTGTTACAGTTATTTTACTCCTGGGTTTGTGAGATAGCTGTTCTTCTGGTTGTCCTTCTTGGTGCAGACCTTACGGGCTCAACCTCCACAGGATCTAGATCCTTATTATTTGGCTGTTTATTGTTAAGTGTCATATTTGAGTGCCAGTGTTTAAAAGTTCAGGTGGTTCAATTCGGTGCATACGCTCCACCTGGTTGGAGCACGCCTTAACACTTAGGTGCCGATTACGATCCTGGAAAAAATTTCCCCGTACGACTCGTATCCGGTCTTTTTACCGTACGAATCGTACAAGTGCCGTACAAACTGCCAAGTACGATTCGCATGGGAAAAAGTCCATACGAATCGCATTGGGAATAATTCCCCACACGTCCTCGGGTCGGAAAATGTGTCCGACACATCCCCTGACGATTTACCATACAATTGTGAAAAGTGAAGTCTGACCGCGCAAGTACGATCCATCCCGTGCGTCCGATGTTACAACCGTATGGAAAAAACACCGTCTGCACCGAACTCCCATAGCAACCATGGAGACATGTGCCTGCATACGCGCCGAACACCCCCCCAGCCCCCGTATGTACGCGCCCAACCACCCCCCAGCCCTCGTATGTACGCGCCGAACCCCCACCCATGCATGTACACCCCCGTACGTACGGACCGTACACCCACCCGTGTATATACACCCGTGTACGTACGGCCCGTACCCTCACCCGCGTATGTATACCAGTGTATGTACGGACCGTACCCCCACCCGCGTATGTATGGAGCGTACCCCCACCCCAACAGTGTATGTATGGACTGTACCCTCACCCGCGTATGTACACCCGTGTATGTACGGACTGTACCCTCACCCGCGTATGTACTCCAGTGCATGTACGAATCATACCCCCACCCGCATATGTATGGAGCGTACCCCCACCCCAACAGTGAATGTACGGACCGTACCCCCACCCGCGTATGTATGGAGCGTACCCCCACCCCAACAGTGTATGTAGGGACCGTACCCCCACCCGCGTATGTATGGAGCGTACCCCCACCCCAACAGTGTATGTTCCGACCGTACCCCCACCCGCGTATGTATGGAGCGTACCCCCACCCCAACCGTGTATGTACGGACCGTACCCTCACCCACGTATGTACACCAGTGTATGTACGAACCATACCCCCACCCGCGTATGTATGGAGCGTACCCCCACCCCAACAGTGAATGTACGGACCGTACCCCCTCCCGCGTATGTATGGAGCGTACCCCCACCCCAACAGTGTATGTACGGACCGTACCCCCACCCGCGTATGTATGGAGCGTACCCCCACCCCAACAGTGTATGTACGGACCGTACCCCCACCCGCATATGTATGGAGCGTACCCCCACCCCAACTGTGTATGTACGGACCGTACCCTCACCCGCGTATGTACACCAGTGTATGTACGAACCATACCCCTACCCGCGTATGTATGGAGCGTACCCCCACCCCAACTGTGTATGTACGGACCGTACCCTCACCCGCGTATATACACCAGTGTATGTACGAACCATATCCCCACCCGCGTATGTATGGAGCATACCCCCACCCCAACAGTGTATGTACGGACCGTACCCTCACCCGCGTATGTATGGAGCGTACCCCAACCCCAACAGTGTATGTACAGACCGTACCCTCACCCGCGTATGTATGGAGCGTACCCCCACCCCAACAGTGTATGTACGGACCGTACCCCCACATCACATTCACACACACACCTGCACAACCACACCCACACACCCACAACCATCCACACCCACACCCCCCACAACCATCCACACCCACACCCCTCACCATGCCCACTAACAAGAATCCAAAGTTCACTAGCCAAGAGTTGGAGGTCCTTGTCGACGAAATCATCAGAGTCGAGCCACACCTCTTTGGAACATTGGTCAGACAGACCAGCATTTCCAAAAAAACAGCCATGTGGCAGACGATTGTCGATGCTGTGAATGCTGTTGCGTCCACCAGAAGGACCAGGCATGAATGCCAAGCCAGGTGGTACGATCTGCGGAGGACGGTCCGCCGCAAAATGACCGACGACCACAACCAGGCCAACATCACTGGAGGAGGGCCGGCCCGCATACGCGTACAATACCATCCCTGGGAGGAGAAGGTGATGGCCATACTGCCGGTGGTGGCAGTGGAGGGAGTAGAAGGACTCCGAGAGCCTGGTGAGTACACAAACAACTCACCTCACATGGGGGGAACGTCATCCACAACCAAACTCACAATCATGCACGCAACCACCCCAAAGCTATCGCATGACTCAACCACACTCCATAAACACGCACATGCCACTAGCGCCACCATGCCCCATGCACCCAGCTAGACAATGCCAAGTCACAGGCCACAGAAAACACCAACACAAGACACGGTAACCCGGATGGCGGGAGTGTGGGCCTCAAAAATCACATAGTGCAACTCAGAAGCAGACAACAATGCCCTCTGCCCATATGGCCTAGGTCACAGCCAGACAAACAGTGTGTCCCCACACAGGAAAGACTTGCCTGCAAATGGCGGACGCCTTGCATGAAGACATGGGGGTGAAGGCACTTTTTGCACATGACAGCAGCCAATGAACAGCCAACACTGTAAAAGAGTGGCAGCACACACCACCACAGCAGCAGCGCAGACACAGACACTACACCCAATGGGTGCCTGGAGATCAGAAACAAACTCACATGAACAAGCCAAGGGCCATTCAAAGATCTGCTAAAAGTGTGTGCCTAGGAAGCTGGGCTGAGGTGACAGAGGGTGACACACAGAGGGAGGGAGAGGGGGAGAGAGAGGGAGGGAGGGAGACACAGGGAGACGGACAGAGGGAGGAGGCTGACAGAGGGAGGGAGGGAGAGGGGTACAGAGAGGGAGTGAGAAAGGGATACACAGGGAGACCAATTCAGCCTTGGGTGGTGTGGGAATGTCTGCTCGTCAGCAGGTGGACTGTGTGCATGTAGACAAGGGTGGCCAGGGCCTGAATCCCCCTCTCTTCTCCATGGCAAAACACTGGGCCATGTCTCAACCTGTGCACGAGCACAACACCAGCTACCTGCATTATATAAGTGTGTGGAACAACTCCATGTGCCCACGTACAGTGCAACACGGAAGGCGCCAATGCATGGCTCGCCACACCTGCTCACTCCACTGCTGACTGCAGTCACAGTTGACGCAGCAAGTAAGACTGCGTCACACATAGGTAAAGTTCCAAAAGCTGTGGCCAAGGGACATACCCATGCACAAGTGCACTGTGAGTGGAATGCAAGACATATCCAAATACCCAGAGGAAATGTGCCAACTTTGAAACGAATGAAACATGGATGTTGCATGGAACAAAAATAACATTGTCTCTCTCACACACAGGTCAACGTCGTGGATCACCCCCCAACACTGGGGGGGAAGACTCACAGGACCTGGCTCTGCGGGATTACGATCCCACCGGCAGCGACGACTCTCACCACTCTGTGGACGACCCCGACCAACCTGGCCCCTCTGGTGTCCAACCACCTGCAGCACCTGCGTCAGGTACAACTGGGCCAACCACCACCCCCACTCCTGCCACATCCCAGGAGACACCCAGGATCCCTGCCCCACCACCACAACGCAGCCAGGCTGACCAGGAGGAACACGGTGTACCGGGCACCCAGGAGGAGGCAGGCGACAACGCAAATGCCACCCCTCAGGGGTCCCGGAGACCCGATGTGCCCACAAGGGCAGGCCAGGTGCAAGTAGGCAGGGGTGGTGGGAGTGGAGGTCGGCGGAGGCACGAGCCTGACCAGTTGGCTGCGGAACCGGTATATTCCCATGTAAGAAACATCCTGGACACATACCGGCAGGACACCACGGGCATGAGCCAGGTTGTGTCCACCCTCAACGAGATGAAGGGGACCCTCGAGGAGATCAAGACCCAGCAGGCCCAGCAACATGCGGAGCAACATGCCTGTCAACAGCGACACCAAGGACGGATGGAGCACAGACAGGCTGAGCTCGTGACGGTGCTCACGGGAATTAACCGTTCACTCCGTCGGATAGCCGACAACATGGGCAACCCTCCCTGTGCCACCAGGCGAAGAACATCACCACCCACAGGGAGGGATCAGGAGGAGGAGGATACATCCGACGGAGCATCCCAAACATCGTCACGGCCTGCTTCTGAGGGTTCCCGCAGGAGGGCGGGTCGTCCACGGAAAAGACCGTGAGGGTCGGCACAACAGCACCATCTCCCAGGACACCTGGCCTGGCACCTGGCCCACTGGACCAACAGCAGCACATCAGCAAATGACATTCTCTACCACATGGACTTGCTGGTCACAGTCTGACCAATGTTGACAAAGACTGTGGCATGGACTCTGATGATTTCAAATGGCAAGGATACCAACTCCCCCAGTGAACTTTGGATTCAACACACCCGGAAAGCCCCTCTTGTCATACCCCCCCCCCCAACACGTACCCCAACACAAATCAAGAGATGATGCCTACATTTTGCATTATTACCTTACATGTGTCTTGTAAAGTCTAACCATGCCTGAGTTCTCATATGACTTCAACCATCCATACCCTGGGGCCTGAGTCTGGCACAGGACACACATGGGTCACAATGTATTAGGCAAGACAGACATGGAGCACCATACACACCCGTGATGGGCCCAACCAGCTGAGGGGGTGGCCGCACAACCGTGCCGACAGACATATTGAGTACAGCAACAGTCATGCGCAGAGGTCAGGGATCATGTGGAGTGTCCTGGGGGGCACCCAGGTATGTGTAGACAGGTGGCAGAACCATGTCCTGCAAGCTTGAGTCAGGTGGATGCAGAGAATGGTGGCCTGGCCAACGTTGGATGCATGGGGATGGCACATGTCACAATACCCACACAGTCATGGACATCATGCACAATACAGAGTCTAATCCCAGACAAACAGCTTGCATCTTGCTACTCTACACATAGACACATAGCCACTATCACTGAAAACCATGCCAGACATGCCGTATGCACCGTGGCAACACACCAGCATTGACTGAGAAGAGGCACCTTGGAGGCATAGGGACACCTTTATTAGTCATGTATTCCGGAATGCAGAGGCAACTCAGAGTACACATACACAGGTAATGTGGAGTAACATGTGGGTCTAACACTGGCACCCCCCTTCTGCACCACAAATGCTTGATATCCATGGAACTGGCACACAAGTGTCGGGTAACAGCTAAACACCCCCTGCTGCTCACGGAGAGGCTGCCATACACCATTGATCCTCTGATGTGGAAGTCCCACACCATGTCAAGCCAATGCAAACCGTATGTGTCCGAGGGCAGTGTTACACACATTGATGCCATCATCCCAATCCACTATCCCATTACAGATGACTGTCAACAAGTCTGACCATCTATTCAGGTGTATCCAGCTACATGTCATGTGTCACATGGTGATGCGACATGTCTGCAGAGGAACCAAACATCGACAGGGGCAGTGTGCACACATCGTAAACAACTGCCACACCCAATACACCCCTGATGCATCCCTTACCCTAAGGAGACTTCCAAACTTGTCCGTGCGTGTAACGCTGAGTCAGCACACGATGACGTGTCCATGAGGAATAGCAGTGCCACAACAATGCAACCAGCAGACGGCATGCGCAAGTACCTGGGGATGAGAGACACACAAGAAGTCAGCCACAAAAAGCACATCCACTTGCATGTGTATGTACTCGACACATGTAAGGATGACAACATGCTTGGTCACAATTATGACTGTGGAAATACACTCATCACTGGCACCATCACTCGAGTGACACTTCCACACACACCTCTGACTCACGTGGCATACATGCAGATGGACACACACATTGCAACACATGCCACACAAGGACCAATGCGTGCACACTCAGACACTGGTACTCACCACTAAGCAAAGAAGTCGCGTATGAGCTGACTCCAGATGTCCTCTTGCGGAACCACATCCTCCACATCACTAGCCCCATTGCCAAGCCCTTCGTCCTCCATGGGTGGATGGTCCTGATCATCTTGATCCAGGATGAGTGGCACAGCTTTCTCAACTGCCATGTTGTGCAGCATGCAGCAGACCATGAAGATTTTGCAGACCTTCGCCGGGGCATATGGGAGGGCGCCGCCGGTCTTGTGTAGGCACCTGAATCGGCTCTTCGGGAGGCCAAATGTCCTCTCTATCACTCGCCTTGTCCGGCCATGGGCGGTGTTGTAGCGGAGCTGGGCCGGCGTGCTGGGGTTGCGGAGAGGTGTGATCAGCCATGGCATGTTGGGATAGCCAGCGTCCCCTACATGGAAACCACATGGACATAAGTAGGACAGGAGAAGCAGTCGGGCTGGAAGTCTACGCAAAATACAGGACAGACAGAGTGTACCCACCAACAACACATGCTCGTTCGTTGCGCAGCTGCTTCATCATTTCAGGCACCCTGCTACGCCTCATGATGTAGGCATCGTGTGCTGATCCTGGAAAACGAGCACAGACATGTGAAATCACCATGTTGGACAGACACACCACAAGGGCATTGATGGAGTGGTAGTGCTTGCGATTCCTGTACGCTACCTCCTGTGCCTGTGGTGGTACCAAAGCCACATGTGTCCCATCTATGGACCCAATGACATGGGGCATCCCTCCCAGGGCATAGAATCCACGCTTGACACCTTTCAACTGTTCAGGAGTTGGGAAATGGATGAACTCATCCAGATGAAGCAACATGGCCTCTAAAAAATCATGCAGCACACGGCTGAACATGCTCTGGGACATGCCACCAACATGAGCTATGGTATATTGAAAGGTACCCGTGGCAAGAAAATGTAGGGCTGCCATTACCTTCAGCTTGGGTGTCAGTGCCGTAGGATACCTGTGCAGCGGTTGCAGGTGTGGTGCCAGCCTTGCCGTCAACTCCTCAATCAACGGTTGGGGGAAGCGGTAGCAGCGTATACAGTCATTCTTCCACATGTCAGCCAAGTCCGGAATTGGTCGGGTAAGAGGCGGCGCTCTGCAGTAATTTGGAAGTGACAAGGAAGAGTGAGTGCACTACAACAACAATTTATATGTACTGAGCACATGTTAATCTGTCAATACACATATGCTACATACGGAGTCAGGTATGTGCTGCATGCCCTGGACACGTATGGCTGCCAGGTGACACTCCTACCAAGACCCAGCTACACACGGAGATTGTGAACCTCCACATCCCATGGCATGGGACTAGCTGTGTCCCAGTGTAAGTGAACAGCCAGACGCAATACAGGAGTGACATACATCAACATATCAGCAGAAGTAGGATGTTGATTGCAGAGACAGGTAGCGGAACACTAGAGCCACAGGTCACATGACATTACACTAGGACAGCCCACACACCTTGCCATGAAGGTGTACATGTCATGACTGACCACACATACATTGAGAGGATGCAGACAGGTCCTTGTTACGCTACTCCGTGTCCCATGCATACATACACACCTTACATCCGATACCACATGTGGCCTGGTGTGCGTAACAGTGTGCCATGACCATCTACACACAGACACGTGTTGGTTGCAGCAACTGCAGATGCATTTGAGGGAACACCAACATCAAGCTACTGGGAACACACCACACATACATGACATAGTCACATCATGCAACGTGGGTAGTCACATGTCAGGTGTGGTAACCCCTGTGTGCGGGCATCAGGGGACACTTGCGTGTGTGGTTAACTGTGCCATACCAGTGACGCTCATCTCAAGTGTTCTGTACGACATGCACACATGTCAAAGGAGTGAAGGGCATGTCTGGCACATAGTGCACCCTCACACATAACATCTGTACACATCTCATCATACATCTATTGCCTTCTGTTAGACCCGGCCCTCGTAACATAGTCAGACCTGACCCCTGCACCTCACACCAGCCCCGAGTCCCTGGCCTGGCCAATCCTTCCCACCAGAACACACACACCCGAACCGGAGTTCCCCCGTCCGTAGGCCTTCCTCCTTCGGCCACCCCGGGCCCGCATGCCCACTTCATGCACCAAGATGGCCGCCCGGCCCCAGCGCGACCCTAGCCTACAGGCGCCACTCCGGCTGGAGGACATCACGCTCCCCTTGGGATGAGAGAGGGAGGAGCAGTTTCATCACACCTCTGCGCTTCCCTGGGAAGGTGGGTTTCGATCGACCCGCCGGCCTCCCCGAGGGCTGGCTCCACGCCTGCTGGGTGTCTGGGGCTCCTCCCGACCCGGCCCTGAAAGGATCAAAGGACAATGGCAGGAAACCCCCAACAAGCGACCCCCAGGTGACAAGACCCCTGCCTGCACAGACTCCGGACATCAAAGAGGAGTCGCCCTATAACAAGGGGTGCCCTGGGACTGTCCGGCAGATTCGCCATGGAAATACCTGAGCCCTGCTGAGTGACTCGCGGCTCCCTGAAGATCGTAAGACCTACGAACTTGTGCTTGAGCCCTGCTGAGTGACTCGCGGCTCCCCGAAGATCGTAAGACCTCCGAACTTGTGCTTGAGCCCTGCTGAGTGACTCGCGGCTCCCTGAAGATCGTAAGACCTCCGAACTTGTGCTTGAGCCCTGCTGAGTGACTCGCGGCTCCCTGAAGATCGTAAGACCTCCGAACTTGTACTCGAGCCTGCTGAGTATCTCGCAGCGCCCCCAGACTCCCTTCGTGCCGCCGGACCCCACGACGACAAGCGTAACCCCCAGCTCGAGGATTGTGAGCTGTGCGCCGGATACGCTCCTGCATTTGATCCATTCCCCCAAAGACTCTCCCGCTACCTCCTAACCCCCCTCCAAGACTTTGTGAGCCCGCGCTCTACTTGTATATATATTGCCTTGCTGATAAAGATCTTACCACTCCGATCTGATAAAGATTTGCTCTTAAGAACTCTCGGTGCGGTGTCTCTTTGTCGTGTGGTGCCGAGTGTACGATCCTAGATACGAGATTCCTCCCCTGAGGAGTCTCCCGCCAGTGCCCGGCTACGATACCTCGAGGGTGGGTCTCAGGACAGTCAGGGCCCCCTCCGGGCCCCTCTGAGGTCGCCTTCTAACACCTTCACAACTCAGGAGTAATGTGCCTCATCACAGCCTTTCACACCTGTGCCCCACACATGTATTACTGCCCAGACGATGCCTTGATGTCCATCCATGGACAAGTATGTCAGCTCTATTCCTTTCTGTGTGCTGCCTGTCACCACTGTTATGTGTGAAAGGCACCGTACATTCGCTCTGAGGGCGTGTGTACGTTCCCTATCACTATGGGAGTGCTGCCGTAGGCCTACCCATAGTGATAGTGAGCGTACACACGTGTGTACGGTCCGTATCACTATGGGTACGCATACGCGAGCACACCCATAGTGATAGTGAGCGTACAGGCATATGTACGGTCCGTATCACAATGGGTACGCATACGCGAGCACACCCATATAGTGAGCGTACAGGCATGTGTACGGTCCGTATCACTATGGGTACGCATACGCGAGCACACCCATAGTGATAGTGAGCGTACAGGCGTGTGTACGGTCCGTATCACAATGGGTACGTATACGCGAGCACACCCATAGTGATAGTGAGCGTACAGGCGTGTGTACGGTCCGTATCACTATGGGTACGCATACGCGAGCACACCCATAGTGACAGTGAGCGTACAGGCGTGTGTACGGTCCGTATCACTATGGGTACGCATACGCGAGCACGCCCATAGTGATAGTTAGCGTACAGTCGTGTGTACGGTCCGTATCACTATGGGTACGCATACGCGAGCACACCCATAGTGATAGTGAGCGTACAGGCGTGTGTACGGTCCGCATCACTATGGGTTTGCTCGCGTATGCGTACCCATAGTGATACGGACCGTACACACGCCTGTACGGCCCATTGCTATGCATTTGGGGTGCCCTAGGGCCCCGGAACGCACCGTACCTGTGTGTGAATCTACAAATTACATAGGGGACACATGAGGGACAAGTATAAAGCCCTACATGCATGCTGGTTGTCATGGAGACCAAGTTTAAAGTTGGAATTTTTTTCTTCAGGTGCCCAGCAAAAGTCGGTTTGAATGAATCTACTTTGTTGCAAAGTGGTTGTGGAGTTGACATCATGCTCAAGAAAAAAAAAAAACAAAGCCACTGACTGTGCTAGGTTTCACCCCTTCAGCGCGGCGCGGATTTCCGCGCCACGCTGAAGGTTCCGTGCGCGGGCGGGGCCATGACGGAACGGTTCCGCCATGCGCACAGCGCTACCGACGTGCATGACGGAACCGTTCCGTCATGCGCGTCGAAGGGGTTAAAGGGATTGGAGGAAACATAGGATGCAAATGTGAGTGACCAATCACTCTGTACTCCTGTGCATGAAACAGGCCAGCAAGGCAGATATAAGGCAGCCAGGTCCCATGAGAGAGCACTTGCCTGCACATCTTTTGATTCTACAACACTGCTGCTGCTCGTGATTCCCATGTCAAGGTCTGTGGAGAGGGCCCAGCCTTTCACCCTGGAGGAGAATCTGGCATTGCTGGATGTGATCCTCCCACAGTACCCCATGCTGTATGGGCGACCAGGGTTTCAGGTGAGTGCAGAGTCCACTAGCACAGACTGTGTCCCTTTTTTGTGACTGGGACTTCTGGCATTGTGTCCAGGTGTGACACACATGCATTGTACTGTAGAGTGGGTCCCAGGGGGGGAATGCCTGATGTCTCCCAGCATGAGCATGCTGTGGTGCATGTCTGCCATCCTCACTTGCATTGTGTTTTCTGTGACAATCACTGCATGGTGTATGCCACATTCTGCCTGTCTAATCCTCCTGGGAATGTTGCTTCTACAGTCCTCATGTGATTCTGTGGTCACCCCAGTGTGACAGGTGACTGTACCCACAGATGTGTGTTTGTTCAGTGTACCTGTGCTGAGAGTGTCCACATGATGTGGGCGTACCCTGGACATCGGTGTGTGTGTAAGTCCCCTGTCATGTGGGTGGGTGCATATGCGGAGTGTAGCACCCCAGCTGCATGAGGGATGGATATACCCTGCCCATCTGATGCGAACAGGGAGCAGTGCTGTGTGTCTGACGTGCAGAGCCAGCCCCACACCTGTGAGCCCCCCCAGTCTAGTGGCACATGTGCAGAGTGAGGTTTGTAGCTGCATTTGGCAATGGCAGGTGTATGTCCTGTGCCTGTGTGTGTCTGTGTACTCTGCTGAGGTAGCGTCAGTGGCCTGTGGCATGTGACTGCTTTGAGGTGCTGCACATAATCCTGGTGTTCCTTCTGATGCACAGTGTGAGTCTGGATCATTTATTGTGTCGTACCCCTCATGCCACCTGTGTACTTTCTATGGCACGTGGTGCATTTGCCCTTACACAGAGAAAAAAGTCCCTATGACAAAGGTGCAATGCTTTGGCTGCATACTATGCCTTGTTGAAACCAGATAAATAGTTCTAATGTGTGTCTCTGTGACATGTGGCAGGTGTATTGATGTAGTCTCACTTTTTCAACCCCACAGGTAGGCGCCTCTGCCAAGGAGCAGATCTGGAGGGACGCCGTCAGTGCCGTGAGGAGGACGGAGGGTCGCAAGCGGCGCCTGGCCCAGGTGAGAAAACGCTGTCAGGATATCCGGTGCTGGACGCGGAGGATCGCACGGGTCCTGCTGGGGGACTCACCTATGGGCCCTAAGAACCATGGGCGTCGCCGTCTGACCCACATCCACAAGCGTGTGCTGGCGGTGGTCTTTCCAGACATGGACAGGCGCTTACGGGAGAAGCAGCAGCAGGAAGGGGGTAGGTACATGTGTGTTTGTTGTGTGTCACCAGCATTTGTAAGTGCGCAGTTGCATGGATACACTGCCAGTGTTTAAATGTGCGGTGAAGGTCCTGTCACCCACAGTATAACGGTGCTGTCCTTCCTCCCTTCCCCTCCTTGACATTTGTTCCCTGATCTGTGTGTAGTCACTCTTTCACAAGGTCATCTGGGATGGCAGTTTATCCACGTGACCAATGCTTGCAGCATCATGTGTGGGGGTGGTGTGTAACAGGTTTTGGGACCTTGCCTGTGCCCTGTCCAGTTCAGTACTTGTGGGGTCCATGTCAATTGGCACTGATGCTGATTCCAGACATAGGAGTATGTCTCTGAAGTGTAATGCCTTACAGCAAGCATGTCCTATGTTGTGGCCTGTGACATGATGTGCATGAGTGTGCGATACGCAGAGTGCAGGAATGGTGGCCTGTGTTGCAGTCATTACCATTCAGGACCATGGAATATTGTGGCCACTACTGTCCCCTGGGGCATATTTTGCTAGGTATCCTGTGTGTCATCACAATATGTGGACACTCTCAGTGTCTACAGCATAGGATGTGCTCTGTGCCATTGTCCCCTGGCACCATGTATATTTACGTAACGTGTTCTACAAGTGTCCACTGTACAGCCTGACCTAATTTTCCTCGTACATACTCACGGTGGCCAGTGCCTGTGTGTCTTGTTACAATTATCTGATGATGGCCATTTGTAAATGAGATCGTTGTACAGGCGCACATGGGGTATTTTGGGTCCAATATGGGTTTCTGGCAGCCCATGTGTATTTCTCCCAGACTAAGAGATGCAAGTGCTTCCTGTGTCTCATCAAATTGTCGCATGTAGGGGGTGGTTGGTGCGGGCAAGGCCTACATGTCGACACCTGAAATCTCCTTGCTCGGTCTGGCCAGTGTGTGATGTTTGTCTGGACATACACTCAAGGTGCAGTGTCCCATTCATGTTGGGCATGTTTTTAAGTATTACCTTTGCAGCATGTGCCTCAAGTTCATGGAGATGGTCCCTGCTCATCCCTAGTTACGGCAACGCTGTGTGGTGCAGATGCAGTGCTGTATTGTCCCCAGAGCCTGGCTCCTCTGTCCAAATCCATATCATGTCATTTGCAAATGTGTCATGCTCTCCATAGTTTCTCAGTGGCATGGTGGGTGAACCAACTGTGTGTTGCAGGGCCTATATATGTACCTTGTATTGTAGATGTTACTCATCTTTCATTTCAGGCTATGCACTGTAACCTATGTAGATTTGACTCATGTGACATATGTATACAGGTGTCTGATTAATTCCTGTTTATTCAACTTGCCCACAGCATCGTCGGGGGACACGGATGGAGACACTGGCACGGACCGTGCGGAGGGACCGGGCACCAGTGCCAGCAGTGACATCTTAGCTGGCACATCGAGCGGAACTGAGGCCGAGGGGAGTGAGCCGGAGGACCTGTCCACTGCCACCACAGAATATGAAGCTGACGGGTCCGAGGCTGAGCTCTCCGAGGGGGCGGAGGCTGCTCCAACAGCTGACAGCAGCACAACATCTTTCCCCGCCCCCTCCATTGCCATCACCGGCCTCCCACTTGCTCCTGTCCCTTCCTGGCGTGCTAGGTCACCACGTGTCTCCTTCCTGCCAGGCACCGCACCCCCTGCCCCTGTCTCCACTGCTGCCGCCAATGCCGAGTCTGTGGACATCCTGCGGCAGTTGCAGGTTGGTCAGGCTGCGATGCTTAATGTCCTCCATGGCCACAGCCGAGTGCTCAACAACATGGAGGCATACTTGGAGGGCATTTCAGCATCGCATGCTGACCAACGCAACTTGCTGCGGTCTATTGACTCGACACTGACTGCAGCAGTGGATCTCCTGCAGCACTTCGTCCCACCTCCCACCCATGCCCCATCCACACTTCCCACTCCCATGCCTGTCCCACGTACACCCAGACGTCAGCATGCACACACCCCACCAGACACAGGCAACACACCAGCAGGGAAGGCAAAGCGCACACCTCCTGGCACGCACACACAGGGTGAAGTAGGCACACCCACTGGGTCGGGGGGGAAACGGAAGACACGCAGCCAGAGTGGGAGTCCACATTCCTCACGACCACCACCCTCCAAATCCACTCCCCTCAGCTCTCCTGGCCAAGAGTCGGACACAGGGTCAGTCCTGCCCAGTCTGTCCATCAGCCCCAGTGTGGCACCACCCCGCAAGCGGTGGAGGCAGGACACCGGCAGGGGAGTTGAGTCCCCCCCGTCCACACCCCCCCCCAGTAGCGCTGCGACCCATCCCTCCAACCCCCCCCTCCTTGGGGCCTGTGGTTCCTTCGGGTGCAGGGGAGACGCTGGGCGACCTGGCAGTAGTGTGCAGCGCCGTGCTCGAATCCACCTTTGGCGCTGCCCCACCCCCTGTGTTGGAGTCGTCTGTCCCTGCACCCACAACACCTCCCCTAGCCCCTCCTGTCCCTGCGGTGCCTGGTCCTTCCCCCCAACATGATGCTCCCCCCCTGTGGAAGACAAAGGAGTCTGACTGTGCAGGCAAGCTAGGGGACACACGTCCCACTGTGTCCCCCATCCGGATTAGAGTCATGGACTGCCCTATGGGCCTTGTATATATTGACATTTATGATGATTATTACTTACATCCTGCTGAATAAAGCAATTTGTTTTTTCCTTGAAACACTACTATTTATCTGGTATTGCTGTTGGTGGGCCAGCTCCATGATTTTGGGTGGTGATAATGTGTTGGGTGTGTGGGAAATGTAGTCTTGTGCTGGTCATAGGGTGGACCCTGGTATCTGTGTGCCATCACAAGCTGTTGGCTACATTACTTTGGTCATGTAAGCAGTTACTGCATGGTGACATCGTCCCAAGGTGTCTTCCTTCCTCTGTGTAACCTGACATCTTCCCTGCAGGGTGTTTCCACTATGTGGTGCTGAGCTGTGTCTACATCAGCTGGGTGTGTGACGGACTCCTTCAACTTTGCACATGCATGCTGAGCGATGTCTCCACCTGCATCATTTGTGGCATCCTTGGTGGTGACTGTACTTGTGTATGTAGACTGTTGACATGACTTCATGTGGACATGTTCTCTTTTAGGCGCTATGCATGTGTGTACTCCCAGCCTCGCACACATGTGGTACATGTACTGCAGGGTCTTTGTGCACCTGACTGACATTTGTGGGCATTGTATCTGTGGCTACTCCACCCTTTGCGTTCCATGGGCACTGCTGGGAGGACTCTGCACCCACCCCTCCTGTGTCTGGGCACTGCTGGGAGGACTCTGCACCCACCCCTCCTGTGTCTGGGCACTGCTGGGAGTGATAGGCACCCACCCCTCCTGCGTCTGAGCACTGCTGGGGGGACTCTGCACCCACCCCTCCTGTGTCTGGGCACTGCTGGGAGTGATAGGCACCCACCCCTCCTGTGTCTGGGCACTGCTGGGGGGACTCTACACCCACCCCTCCTGCGTCTGGGCACTGCTGGGAGTGATAGGCACCCACCCCTCCTGCGTCTGGGCACTGTTGGAGGGACTCTGCACCCACCCCTCCTGTGTCTGGGCACTGCTGGGAGGACTCTGCACCCACCCCTCCTGTGACTTGGCACTGCTGGGAGGACTCTGCACCCACCCCTCCTGGGTCTGGGCACTGCTGGGAGTGATAGGCACCCACCCCTCCTGTGTCTGGGCACTGCTGGGGGGACTCTGCACCCACCCCTCCTGCGTCTGGGCACTGCTGGGAGTGATAGGCACCCACCCCTCCTGCGTCTGGGCACTGCTGGGGGGACTCTACACCCACCCCTCCTGTGTCTGGGCACTGCTGGGAGGACTCTGCACCCACCCCTCCTGTGTCTGGGCACTGCTGGGAGGACTCTGCACCCACCCCTCCTGTGCCTGGGCACTGCTGGGAGTGATAGGCACCCACCCCTCCTGCGTCTGGGCACTGCTGGGGGGACTCTGCACCCACCCCTCCTGCGTCTGGGCACTGCTGGGAGTGATAGGCACCCTGTGGAAATATGGATTTTTCTGGTCAGTTATGTCCCCTATCTTGGACCCCAACGGTTCTATGTGCATGTTACAAGTACATGTATGTTCCCTCCAGTTCCAGTTATGAAGACGCAAATACATGTGCGTCCACCGTTAACATGTCCTCTTTCAGATCGCCATGAATGGGCCGGATATTCCATTCCTAAGTACGAAAGGCCACCGGCTTTATATGGTTCACTTATGCTATTCTTCAGTCCAGGCAAGTAGGCCCTGATTCTGTCATCAAGCTTTTCTTGCTTTCTGTCTCTGAAGCTCCAGTCCGAGCCTGCATCTGTGACCATGAACTTTGTCTCATCCTCTGCGCGGCTCACGATGCCTGACATCAGCTTGCTGCCTGCCAAGAACTGTATTTCACCTTCGAAATTATCTGCTCCGATCCCTGCCCAATGCATTCCTGTCTAGTAGCTTAAGTAAACATTCTGCCAGCTACCGAGCAAAGGCCCGGCTTCTCTGTCTTTATACAAGTAATTCATAGTCCTGTTACTATGGAAGAATCCTGCCCTCGCATCTAGTGTAGACACTTAGACGCTTGTACACGCACTAACAGTCAGTATAGTCAGTATAGAATAAGATTCTACTCCAAGAAGGCCTCTCTTTTGGATAACATAGTTCTTTAAACATAGGATGTTAGATATGATTTGGGATTAGGTTGACTTGACCCTCCAGACATCTGTCGCCACATGTAGAGCTAAATGTCAAGTCCCCTCCACCCCCTAGCTGCACGTCAATCACACGTCATGCTGCTGCGTGCGCATTTCTGCCAAGTATTTCTGCTGACATTGCGAAATTATTTCATAGATCCACCCATATGTGACATCACAACCAATGACGTTTTCTTGTTACTCCCAATTACGCCTCCTTCAGCTACGCATGTGAAATGTTATCTTTACTATCAATTGTTACGCCTCTTGCCTTTGCCTCACTGTAATGCCTATTGTATAAAAGTAATTAATTATCAATAATGTGTGTACTTCACTTCCTGAACCTCCGTGGTGATGGAACTTGGAGGCCACGATTTCGAAATCGTCCATTAGAATAAAGCCCATTCCGAACCTCTAATACCACGGATTCTGCCTCTTATTTACTGAGCTATTTTTATTATGTTCTGTATCAAATTAAGTCCCGGTAATTAAATTATTTACCACAACCCACCCCTCCTGCGTCTGGGCACTGCTGGGGGGACTCTACACCCACCCCTCCTGTGTCTGGGCACTGCTGGGAGTGATAGGCACCCACCCCTCCTGTGTCTGGGCACTGCTGGGAGTGATAGGCACCCACCCCTCCTGTGTCTGGGCACTGCTGGGGGGACTCTGCACCCACCCCTCCTGTGTCTGGGCACTGCTGGGAGGACTCTGCACCCACCCCTCCTGTGTCTGGGCACTGCTGGGAGTGATACGCACCCACCCCTCTGCGTCTGGGCACTGCTGGGGGGACTCTGCACCCACCCCTCCTGTGTCTGGGCACTGCTGGGAGGACTCTGCACCCACCCCTCCTGTGTCTGGGCACTGCTGGGAGTGATAGGCACCCACCCCTCCTGTGTCTGGGCACTGCTGGGGGGACTCTACACCCACCCCTCCTCTGTCTGGGCACTGCTGGGAGGACTCTGCACCCACCCCTCCTGTGTCTGGGCACTGCTGGGAGGACTCTGCACCCACCCCTCCTGCGTCTGGGCACTGCTGGGAGGACTCTGCACCCACCCCTCCTGTGTCTGGGCACTGCTGGTAGGACTCTGCACCCACCCCTCCTGTGTCTGGGCACTGCTGGGAGTGATAGGCACCCACCCCTCCTGCGTCTGGGCACTGCTGGGGGGACTCTACACCCACCCCTCCTGTGTCTGGGCACTGCTGGGAGGACTCTGCACCCACCCCTCCTGTGTCTGGGCACTGCTGGGAGGACTCTGCACCCACCCCTCCTGTGTCTGGGCACTGCTGGGGGGACTCTACACCCACCCCTCCTGCATCTGGGCACTGCTGGGGGGACTCTGCACCCACCCCTCCTGCGTCTGGGCACTGCTGGGAGGACTCTGCACCCACCCCTCCTGTGTCTGGGCACTGCTGGGAGTGATAGGCACCCACCCCTCCTGTGTCTGGGCACTGCTGGGAGGACTCTGCACCCACCCCTCCTGCGTCTGGGCACTGCTGGGAGGACTCTGCACCCACCCCTCCTGTGTCTGGGCACTGCTGGGAGGACTCTGCACCCACCCCTCCTGTGTCTGGGCACTGCTGGGAGTGATAGGCACCCACCCCTCCTGCGTCTGGGCACTGCTGGGGGGACTCTACACCCACCCCTCCTGTGTCTGGACACTGCTTGGAGGACTCTGCACCCACCCCTCCTGCGTTTGGGCATGTACGGTCCATATATACACTGTTGGGGTGGGGGTACGCTCCATACATACGCGGGTGGGGGTACGGTCCGTACATACACTGGTGTACATACACGGGTGGGGGTACGGTCCGTACATACACTGTTGGGGTGGGGGTAAGCTCCATACATACGCGGGTGGGGGTACGCTCCATACATACGCGGGTGGGGGTACGCTCCATACATACGCGGGTGTGGGTACGGTCCGTACATACACTGGTGTACATACACGGGTGTGGGTACGGTCCGTACATACACTGGTGTACATACACGGGTGGGTGTACGGTCCGTACATGCACTGTTGGGGTGGGGGTACGCTCCATACATACGCGGGTGGGGGTACGGTCCGTACATACACTGGTGTACATACACAGGTGGGGGTACAGTCCGTACATACACTGTTGGGGTGGGGGTACGCTCCATACATACGCGGGTGGGGGCACGCTCCATACATATGCGGGTGGGGGTACGGTCCGTACATGCACTGTTGGGGTGGGGGTACGCTCCATACATACGCGGGTGGGGGTACGGTCCATACATACACTGGTGTACATACACGGGTGGGGGTACGGTCCGTACATACACTGTTGGGGTGGGGGTACGCTCCATACATACGCGGGTGGGGGTACGCTCCATACATACGCGGGTGGGGGTACGGTCCGTACATACACTGTTGGGGTGGGGGTACGCTCCATACATACGCGGGTGGGGGTACGGTCCATACATACACTGTTGGGGTGGGGGTGCGCTCCATACATACGTGGGTGGGGGTATGCTCCATACATACGCGGGTGGGGGTACGGTCCGTACATGCACTGTTGGGGTGGGGGTACGCTCCATACATACGCGGGTGAGGGTACGGTCCGTACGTACCCGTGCCCACGCTGTGGAATGCTTGTGCGGCCCGTACCCAGGCCTTTGGCACATGGGTACAGGCCGTACCGCCATTGTTGGGGTGACGTGGGTGTGGGCCTGGTATGACTCGTACCCACGCTCTTAAGGCGTGGGTACGGTACGTACTTGTATTGTTGTGTTGCCGGTTCGCGTCGTCGCCCACTTCCGTTGTGGCGGACGCTGGCGTTGCTGGACACGCCCCCACCCCCTCGAAGTGACCAGGGCCTGGAGGTCAGGTATGTCCAGGGCATGTGTGCTGTGTGACTTGGGTGGGGGTTTAGTGTCCTGCCCCTGCCCCCCCCCTTTGCCCCTGGGTGTTGTTCTGACCTTCTGCGGCGTCTGCGTCGGTACCTGTAGAGGAGGTCGACTGCTATGAGGGCCGGGATGACATGTAGGTTCGGGTCCATGTCTGTCCGTCGCGTACAGGTGCTTCTTGTGCGCGTCGTCCTGATTTCCCGGCAGTTTTTGGCTGCCGGAAAATATTCTCCGTGCGGGATGACGCCGGTGCGAATCGTACTTCCTGGTTCGTGGAACGCAGGCTGCATACGTCCCGACGTCACGTCGGCGCTTTTCCGGATGTCATTTGTATGTTTATTTTTTGTACGAATCGTACGGAAATAGTGTTTCCGTGCAAATCGTACTTGCATGTTTGTAAAGTTTTACAACCGGGTACGAGTCGGACGGAGAAAAGCCTCCGTCCAACGGTTCGTACCTGGTTTCTCCAGGATCGTAATCGGCACCAAAGTCATGGTCCTCTAGGGTCCTCTTTGAGGTGCCCACCAATGACCACTGCAAACCACACACTGACTCGAAGAATCAAGACAAAGCAGGCAAGATGGGTGGTTAGATGGTTAAGTTAAATCTGTTAAAGATATGAGGTCAGCACCAACTGTTGTAAGACCAGAGCTGGGACCAGCTCCTGGAACTGGGAGCAAAGGCCAAGAGGTGAGGGGTGAGTACCTCCCCTACATAACACAGCAGTGCATTCTTAAAATGTGTTCTTCTTCTGGTAATATATGCACAAGGTAACAGATACAATATTCAACTGAACATGAACAGGGGGATTACATTCTTAAATAAGTACTGTCTGAAGCAATCCTGTAGCGCCTTGCCAATCCTTCTCAATTATATTCATCAATGCTTTATCCGATTACTAGACTACTAGACTGTAAGACCTGGGGTCCCCAGGCCCTAAGGGGGTAACGTGACACGAGCGGCTGGGCACCCAAAGGCCTATGTGTTAAGCGACCATACAACACACACATCCTCTGTGTTAGAAATGGCGATTTCTGGTTGGCTAGGGCTTGCGCCAAAGCCAGGCAGAAACCACCACTCTAGTCAGGGCTGGGGAGTTACACGCCAAAGATAACCCCTGCTCACCCCCTTGGTAGCTTGGCACGAGCAGTCAGGCTTATCCCGGAGGCGGTGTGTAAAGCGTTTGCGCGCGCACCCAGCAACAACACCCAAGGCCCACCACAAAAGAAACTCCACACAAGGTATTATATAAAAATAGCCTTTGTATTACCAAAACACATTAGATAAAAACACACACTTTACAATGTGCCAACAGGCACGGGCAGAGTTTACAAGGGATTATATGTACAGGGGACAGGGCCACATGGACCGCTGTCAGGAATTAGCACTTGGTAGAAATTAGCACTTAGAACATAGGAATAATATTACTGTAGCACAAAGTAACATATAAAGCACACAACCAGTAACTACTGGTATCAGGTAAGTACCACCTACGCAACCCTAACCACCTTAGGAAAATATCACGCAGGGAACTAGGACCTCACTAGCACCACCTGTACTAGGAGAAAAACAACCACCTAAGTATCACAATACCTGTAGGGGTATGAGCACATTACACATGATGCATCACAACACATTCAGAGGTGTAGGAAAGGAAAACACATGAGGCATAAAAACATTCAGCGGTGTAGGTTAGGAACAATAGCGCAAAACTCACATAAGCCACCACCTGTGGCATTCCCTAGGCCAACTGGCCTTGAAGGGGCAAGGACGCCCTGTGTCCCAATGTCAGGGATGGGTCTAAACGTGGCAGCTGCCCACTAAGTGCTGGGCAGCTGGGAAGACGCTGGGGCCAACGTTGGAGCCTTCCAGGGCTCTGAATACCCAATCCTCGTGGCCCCCTGAGCCCCTCTGGGCTCTACAACAAGAAATGCCCCCCTAGAGCCTCCGCGGCTCTGAACAACTCTGTGGGGCAAGGTGGGAGCGGCCCGCTGCCATCTGGGGCCGCTCTATCACTGAAGAAATGCCCCCTGAGCCTCGCAGGCTCTAAACAATAATGCGCCCCGCGTTGGAGCCTCAACCGGCTCTTAAACAAGCAATGCGGCCCCAACAAGGTCAGCTTTAAGCCCCACTCACCGGACTCTGGCAGCTGCGCACGGGCCCTCTTCTCGGCATGCGGCGCCTCCTTTACGGCGGTGGGGCAGTCACCGCGCTCACTTGCCTTCGCCCGGGCCCCCTCCTGGGACCCGGGACTTTCTCCTGTCTGCTGTGGGAGAAGGGGGTGGGCTCCCGTACTCCTCCGAATCAGGAAGGGACACGCGGGGCTCCACCTTCCGCACAGGAGCCCCGCCTGGAGGCGTTTCTGGTCGGGAGAGCGGGGTGGGCCCCCGCCTCTCTTTTTGGCAGTATCCCGGGTCTCCCCCAGCTCACGGGAGGCCCGTCTACTTCCGGGGGGCACGTCACCAAAAGCCCCGCCCACAATCAGGGTTTCCCTGACACCTTCCGGGTTGCCGCAGGCAGCGCGGCGGCCCGGTGTTCCCGGTGGAAGATCCTTCTCCTTCCTAGCAGCGAAAACCTGGAACTCTCTGCCCAGCCACCTTCACGCCATACCTGACCACCTCTCCTTCAGAAGGCAGCTCAAGACCTGGCTCTTCGAGCACTGACCCCCCCCCCCTCCAGCGCCTTGAGACCCTTTATGGGTGAGTAGCGCGCTTTATAAATGCGATTGATTGATTGATTGGCAGGAATACGGGGTAGGCTCCCGTGGATTAATCACACAGTCCCTGGCGGGGTGGGCACCCGCTTCAGGATAAAATAAAGACAGCGGCCAGGTCCCTGGCGTGGTGGGCACCCGCTAGGGATTTCACTTCCCTAACAAAGCGGGGTAGGCACCCGCGACGTCACAAGTGTGCGGGGTGGGCTCCCGCACCGACCAGGAAAAAAAAACGAAGACGCAGGGTGGGCACCTGCGCACCCTAAGCAATCAGATACACGGGGTGGGCACCCACAAGGCACACACCATGGGGGAATCCCTAGGCTGGGGATTCCCTCTCCGCTCGTCGTGCAGCGCCGTTCTGCGAGGCCCACGCGCTCCCAGGGCGCTTGGCAGGCTAACAAGCCTTGGTAAAGCAAAAGGACCAGCAAAAAGGTCCCCAAGGTCCTGAGGGCATCCAGGGGGCAAGGTAGGGCCCAGGGGCCAGCACACAGGGCCCTACAGCAGGGAGGTAGCCCCCATGGCGGTCCCTCATGGGCCCCACCAGCAGCAAGCCCCCCCCTGTCAGGATCCAAAAAGAGAACAACTTGTAAGGGGACACAGCCCCTTTTTATACAGTGAAACCCTTTGTCTCAAGGTGCAGGGAAGGGGCGAACCAGTTACAACTGGTTCCTGAGCACTTTGTTTTGCTCAGCCCCTCTCCCTATTCAGAGGACAGGCCAGGGTCATCAGTCGCACCACAGGGGGCGGAGCCAGCATTGTGTGGGGAAAGCCCAGCCCTATTCAGGACCCGGTGTACTCCTCCCACCCATCTAGCTGCTGATCTCCCTATTCACCACTGGGTGACTCCTCCTGACTCTGGGGATTCCCTGGCCCGTCACATGACCTCAACCAGCCAATCGCCAGACAAGGCACACATTTTACACTGCACACCGAAGTGCCCACTTCTAGAAGTGGCACTTCCACACTAGGTACATGCACGCCGCACACATCATCGCGCAGCATTCGATCACACGAGTCCGCACATACCAAACTAGAGCCTGCACACCCCACGCATCAGGAACTACCAGGGACACATACATTCCTATGGGAGGGCAGGCCTATCTCACCACATGCACTCAGAGGGCGCACGCACTTTACTCTGGGACACAGGGAAAGTGCGCAGAAAGCAAAAATCACTACCACCAGGTCACCAATAAAAGCAAAAAGTTCAGGGGTGAACCTGCCAGAAGGGCCAAGTCCAACACTCTGAAGCAGGAAACGCACACAATAAGGGACGCCACACAGTAAAGTGAATGCAAATTAATCAGATTTATCTAATCAAAGGAGCACACACGGTATTCTTGTAGGGCAATGTATCTTAACTTGTACACATTAACATTTGCATTACAGCATCTCATTACGGTTACCTCAGCAATCCCTGCAGTATGAACCTCACTAGTGCTGCGGGCCGGGGCCTGCACACGTGGCGCTACTGGTGTCTACGAAGAAACAAAGGCACATGAGCATAGCGTGGCAATACAGCTCTCCTTGTATACCTGGAACCTTAGGCACCCCTGAGCATAACTTGAGGTTGAAGCGCTGATCGTTTACCTTAAGGACTAGGCACTCCTAGGCAGATCGTACGGAGAACGCGTTACCCGCCTGCCTAATACCATGAGCACTTCCAAGCCTACCCTGAGGATAAAGCGTTATTGGTACACAGAGCGTACTGCACTGCTGGACACCCGTTAGAGATGAGGCGCCGCTCATACACGGAGCGCCTTGCACTCGGGACCTCAACTGGAGAATGGAGCGCTTGAGACCACAAACCGAGGTTACACGCTATTTGGACTTAGCACGCACTGAGCACTTGTGAATACAACATGTGGGGGTCAGCGCTCCTTAGACATAGAACGCATTGAGTACGGATGCATACAAATGACGGATCAGCGCTACTGCAACATAGAACGCATTGAGCACTGGTAAATACAAATGAATGATCAGCGCTACGTAGACGTAGAACGCATTGAGCACTGGTGAATACAATTGAATGATCAGCGCTACTCCAACATAGAATGCATTGAGCACTGGTGAATACAAATGAATGATCAGCGCTACTTCAACATAGAACGCATTGAGCACTGGTGAATACAATTGAATGATCAGCGCAACTTCAACAGGGAACGCATTGAGCCCTGGTAAATACAAATGAATGATCAGCGCTACTAAGGGCCACATGCATCAACGAGAAAACTGGTCGCAAACGGGCAGATTAGCAGAATCTGCCCCTTTGCGACCGGTATTTTTGCATTTGGGATGCATCATCCCAAATGCAAAAATCGCAATTTAAGGAATCTCTAAATAGCGATTCCTTAAATTGCGATTGCATTTAAGGAATCCCAAATTGAGATTCCTTAAATGCAATGCATTAAAGTTAAAATATTAGCGATTTCGCTAATAGGGGGAGCAAATTACCATGAAGTTGAACTTCTTGGTAATTTGCAAAAACTTTGAAAAATGCACTTTTGTGCATTTTTAAAAGTTTCATGTTGCGCACACACATGCCCTTAGAGCATGTGTGTGTGCAACATATGTGCACAGATCAATTTCAGGGGTGCAATAGGGTGTCATTTTGACACCCTTGCACCCTTGAAATTGTATGAGCAATTTGCGAGTACCTACTGGTACTCGCAATTTGCTCATGCAATCTCCAAATCATTCCTATGGGCCTGCGGGCCCATAGGAATGATTGGGACGGCATTCCTTAATTGCGACTCGCAATTTGCAAGTCGCAATTAAGGAATTAGTAGGAATCGCTATTTTTATAGCGATTCCACATGCATAGGCTTTTGCAATTCCTTAATTGCGATTCCTTAAACATCGCAATTAAGGAATCGCAAAAGTCTTTGTTGATGCATGTGCCAGTTAGACGTAGAACGCATGGAGCACTGGTGAGTCCTGCGAACGGCAGACCCCAGGAGAGGGTAATCCACGGAGGGGAGACTCAACAGTACGGAGGGAAATCCCACGGAGGGGGAAAGTCACTGTCTCTGCATGCGGTGTCGCTCCCACTCGGCAGGGGGCGCACCGGGCCTTCCCATGACTCCCGGGGAGCAGGGGGGGGGCGAGTCTCAGGCCGGCACACGGCCGCGCTACCTCCCAGCCCCCGGGGGTTACCTTTGTCTCGTCGCTCGGCTCCGCTCCGGGCCCTTCGTCAGATGCGCGCAACGGCGCGGGACACTCACGGACACTCGCTCCTCCTCCTCACGCTGCGACGGCAGCGGCGGGCCCCGGGCTTCTCCGCAGGCCCCGACTTGGCGCTGACACGTCCCTGAGGCCTACGTGCCACGGCGGTGATCGCGTTGCGGGTCCTCGCGACAGGAGGGGTCACAAATTAAGCGGGAGCTCGGCCAGCTCCGCGCTCGATGGCAGACCCGTGCAGGGGGTCCCAGGCCAGGTCTGGCAGCGCAGGAAACACAGCGCCAGTACCTGGTTGATCCCCAGCAGTCAGGCAATCAGTCGTTTCATGAAGTTGCAATATTCAGCTTTGGCATGAAGTTTCAGGATTCTGCTTTTGCAGTTTCAGTATTCAGTCTTTGCGGCGCAGATGATACTGGCGCCCTTGGGGTTCTGTTCCTTGGGGGGTAGGGGATGAGTTGGCGACTAGGTCCTTCCTAGTCAGGCTGGGCAGAGGTTCCCTGGGTCCTCCTACTGCTGGGCAAGATCAGTGGGTTTCACAGGATCCCTCACTCACTTAAGAGGCAGCACCTAAGCCCTGTCACTCTCAGAGGCATAAGTCCCTGGCTAGCCCTATTGCCTAAAACTCCTGCATGGATTCTCCAGCTCCGCTTTACCCCACTGGCCAACTGACTGGAAAAAGTTCCCTCCCTCACTTAAGTAGCCCTAGGTCAGGTGACCTCTAGCCAAGGCGGCAAAAGTAAAACCACACCTCCCTTCTAGAAGGTTCCAGCACATTCCAGGAGCTTCCCCATTCTACCTATGGGACAAAAAAGGCGGGCTGGTGTCGCAACATTGTTGTGGGGTCCCAGCCAGCTCCTGGCAGCTAGGGTGCTACTAATGAAGACCACTCCGCAGTAGCAGGGGCCTGTGGCAGCCATCTTGGGAGAAGGGAGCACCTGCACCTTAACACTGATTATTTGATCTAATATGCATTAAAAAAACGAAAAGATTCAGGGAAAAAGGGCCAAGTCCAACATAGACAATGATCTAATTCAACTTATAGCTTTTGCCAATAAAGTTTTCTTGAGTCAAACAGAGACGTTATTCACAGTTATCATTATAATAACAAAATATTGCTTTTATCGGAATTCTCTTCCCTTTCGTCTTTTTCTAGGAGTCAACAAAGGAAGCAGAATATTGCTGAGAGGACGCGCCTCTTACATAACCTACGTTGGTCTCAGCTGGAGGCTTTTACAGATCCGAGCCGATGTCTGGAGCAGGACCATCGAAAGAAAGACAGGACCGCCATCGGGGAACGCAGAGAGGCGAAGACTTCAGGTCATGTGCTGGCAGTATTTCCACTCTCTAAATGCTGGAGTCTGGGCTCTGCAGCCCCGGCCGTCTGCAGGAGCCAATCTGCAGGAGAAAGCGAGGTCGCAGGAACCAGGCTTCAGGAGCTCAGCCGCAGGAACCCGTCCTCTAGCGCCGGAGCCCCGTGGGCAGGAGCAGCGTCCACAGCCGCGAATGCAGCCGTCCGGGCCCACCCACAGAAAACCTTCACCAGGTATCCCAGGGGCACAGGAAGGCGGCAGGATCCTCCGTACTCCCTTCGGCGTAGGGCCGTGGAGGTATTCCTCGCTCTCCTGTGGTAGCGCTCACCCTGCGGAGCAGCACTCTCTATGGCACAGCTCTGCCTCCAAGGCCGATAGGTGGCGGTGGCTCGGATGCAGCGCTACCTCGGGTGCAGCGCTTTCCCACTGGAAGCGTTCTCTGACGCAGCACTCTGCTTGGAAGCACACCTCGGGGCACAGCAACTTGAGGGTTCGCACACCTCGGGGCACAGCAACTTGAGGGTAGTGGGTTGAAATCTAATAAATCTAAGGAGACTAATTGATCCAGCATCCGCACTGCTCTCAGTGCTTCAACTCTAATTCCATTAATATGAGGCTGTTGTCTGTACTTCTCCAGATTACTGGGCCAGACAGCAAGGGCAGCTACATCCACCTCACCCTCTGAAACTAGAGTGACGTTAATGGTGTATCTGACATGGTCAGGGCACACCAAAGATCTCATGTGGAGACTCACCACTGCAGTAGAAACTGCAGGTGCACTAGGGGTATTCTTTTTGGGACAGATAGGCTCTCCAGTTCAGTGTCCATTGGCTTTACAATTAAAGCACCAAGCCTTCTTGGGATCCCAGTTCTTACCCTGGTACCCACCCTTGGTCTGTGTATTGTCTCGGACCCACCCTCCTGAACAGGTTTTTGGGAGCCTTTAGAAGACTCTGTGTTTGTATCCTTCGGTTGCTCAGTATCTTTCCCTTGGGGGAAGGGGGGGTAGCAACAACTTTCACCCGCTCCATGAGATTTTTTGGACACCCTAGTCTTGACCCAATGGTCAGACTTCTTTCCCAATTCTTGGGGAGAGACTGGACCTAGGTCCACTAAGTACAGGTGCACTTTTTTCAGAAACACAGTTATTTAATGGATGCTCTTTCATAATAAGATTATAAGGCCCATCCTAGTCTTGCACCTTGTTACCTTTTGACCAGCCACCTAGTGTTTTGACTGAGAAGTCAACAAGATCAACCCAAGTCTGACTGGTGGTTTTGTGAGTCTCTCTGAACCGGATCCCGTACTCCTCAATGGTGTCTATCCCTAAACTTTCCTGAAAACAGCTTCCAGAGTAGAGAGTCCAAATACTTCTGAATGAGTCGCCTCATTGTACAGGCCCTCTCAAATGCTGTAAACCACTTGGTGATATCATCACCTACTGTATATTTGAGGACTATCCCTTTGGGGATTTTAGGGTCAAACGCTTCTTCTATCTCCATATTTAAAATGTTGTTGCCACCAGAGATGAGGACTAGGCCCATGCCAGCTCTCTCTTTTTCTATGGCTAAGATTTTAGCTTCTAGAGCTTATCTCCTAGCTAATTTGTGAAGTTCATGATCTTGCTCCTCACCTTCCTCATCTACTTTATCTGGGGTACTACAAGAGTTACTCCCAGTAGAGGTGTTGTCAGTAGTGGAATCTAAGAAATGTTCATCCTCACTGACATGTCCCTCTTCTGTGTTACTTTGACTTTCATCCCTTGTCATGGCCCTATCATGCTAAGCAAGCAGGTTCTGGAGGTGAGCCTTTGTAGATGTAGGCCCCATGGCAAGGTTCTATGTATTACAGAGGTTCTTAAGTTGGGCCAACTTACATTTCCTGTCGGGACCAAGGTTGAGCACCTGGCTGGCACCATCTTGCTCCGACATGGAGTTTTAGATCATTTGGGACCCTTTTAGAATTTAGTAAAAAAAATTAACAGTCTACATTCTACAGACCTAACTGTCTAGGTTTACTTTTAAAATTATAATACCAATGGACTTGTGGACTAAATTTACCAAGGCCCTGACAGTTCAAGTTTAGAAATTTAGAAAAATTGTCAAAAAATTCAAACAATCTATTTTTAAGCTGATATCAACTGTGGATTTACTTTGTGGAGTCACCTATTGACCAAGTGGTATCAACAAATGCAAAGTCTTGTATCCCACAGCTGAACCACCGATGTAGGAAAAGCTGGCTCTTCATATAGTGGACCAAAAGGAGGTACACTGCGTAAAGCGTCCAGGCAACCCCCAATTGGTTTACAGAAGCACAGCTGCTAACCCAAATGCTCTCTTGTGTGGTAGTGTGGGCGAGCAGTTTGGCTTATCAGAGAATAATTAGTGCTAAGCATTTGTTGTACTCACGGAGGCAATAAATGAGAAACACAATCAAGAATAGTGTAACGTCCTGGCTTTCTCGGGGTTGGGACAAACAGACGACGGACCAGAGAAATGGAGGTTTAAGGATGATTTAATAAACAGATAAACAACTACAGACAACAAAGAATACCGGTACTGGAATCACCAGTTAAAGTACGATACCCATTCACAGCTCGTCTAACCGTCCTCCGCATGCACACCGGACCCGGTATGCTCCAATGGAGGGCACAGTGCTAAGCAGTGGCCGACAATGCCACTCGACCGCTGTGAAGGGTAGTTCCAAGGTTGTGGAATCTACGGGGGGCACGTGGGAGTCACCCGGCCGGGCTCTCTACCACCTGGGAACAGCCGCTCTACCAGTATCCCCCAGAGTACTGCCACAACACAAAGACGCTGGGAACACCTCCTAGTGTGCGTCTCTTGTATCCGGGTTTAAGTGATGATACCCAAGGTGGCGCAGAGAATGGATGGGAGCAGCCGCTCTACCTATCCCAGTTCTCCTACGAGTGTCGATGGCTAAGACGCGGAAACACCTCCTAGATAGCGTCTTAGCTCTAAGCGTGTGTTTACCCAAGGAACGAGGGTTGGGAGCTTCGGCTCGCACCAACCTCGTTTTCTCCAAATTGTCAGGCCGTTGGGAGCTTCGGCTCTACCAACGGGACTTGTGCCCAATGACGTTGAATACGGCTCTCAGAACGAGACAGGACACGGGCAGGAAGCACACGCCAGCACCTCTCCTCCGCTCCTTAGAATGTTCCTTCCGCCGCTCAACTCACCAACGGGTCCGTATACCTCAACCAGGTACTCCGGCAAAGATCAGAATATCCGACGCCGAGTCCCAGTGATCTTCTCCTTAAGTAGTACTCTCGGCGTTGTATAACCATGACTCTTGAGTTGCATAACATGAAAACTAGGCGTTACCCTTGGTGTTATGTAACCAGAACTCTTGAGTTGCATAACATGAAAACTAGGCGATTCCCTTGGTGTTATGTAACCAGAAATCTTGAGTGGCATAAGGCAATTGTTGCCGGAGGGCATTCTGGGAGTTGTAGTCCGCTCTCCTCCATGCGCACCAGGTTCACGGAAGTGGCATCGTGGGAGGGAATCCATGTGCGGGAGGGGATTCCTGACAAATAGATTCGAGACAAATTTAGTAAAATAAGTCATATTTTTATGTAAATTGTGATACCAAGAACTTCGATATCAAGTAAGTACTTTATTTAATAGGAATTTTTTACAGGTAAGTAAATAGATCACTTAAATGCGTCTTTATGCAGCAATGCTTTCCTATGGGAGAAGAGGCATATGTTGCGTACAGTTATTTACGATCGGTTTCTGGGGGTCTTCATTGAGACTTGGGGTCATAGGGGCCAAGGTCCAAAGTACCACCAGCAGTTACCCGCTACCTGCCCTGGGGCATCCTGGTGCAGAGGTGCTGGTCAAGTTGGTAGGAAGAAGGAGGGCCACTTCGAAACAGGCTGCAGAGGGGGATTTAGGGACAGGTCCGGAAGCTCCCAACAGGGGGCTCGGGACACAAGGGTCCTCGGAACAAGAAAGCACAGTTGGTTTGTCGGTACCCAGGCTGGGGTGCTCTGGTACAAAGTGAGAAGGTCGGCTGGGCTCTTTGCGGCTTTAGGGCCTTGCGTTTGTCTGTCTTCGCTGGTTGAGAGTGCATAATCAGGACAGCTGGGCCATTGTGGAAATGTGTCTCTGTGGTGCTGGCATACCTCAATGGCTGCCAAGCCTCGGTGTCGCTGGTGTCTGAATTGGATTCTCACGGTCTTTGCAAGGGGTCAGGTACCATGGGTATTGGTCCTGTGCACTTCCGGTTGATCCTGGTGTCCTCTCACTTAGTGTGGGACAGATCTGACCTTCAGGAGCACAGGTACCTCTTCTCAGAAGGCAGCTGTGTCGGGCTCACGAGTGAGCAGAAATTCAGTGAACCAGACTTTGCTATTCGGTGCATGCAGACTACAGGGGAGTAGCTACTGTACTTCAAGGAAGATTGAAAGGCAATTTACAAAAGGCGTGCGGTCTCCCGGGCCTCTTGGAAGCTGGCCAGCTGCAGGATGAGCCGCTGGCTATGATTGTTGAGACTTGGTGCAGGCAGGCAGGCAGGGTTTGGCGCCAAAAGTCTACAGCTAGTATTCAGTTCTCGCTTTTCTCAGTGCTCTTCTTTGCCCTCTTCTTCTTGATCCATCAAATATAAGCTCCTGGTGTCAGGAGTGACACTTGAATACTCAATTTAGGGGTGTTGCTGGAAGTGACAGGTAGTAGCCAATGGGCTACTTACCTTTAGGGTGTCTATATGACTACTTCCTAAGGGAAGTGGCTATTAACCTGGCCCAGAGAGCCTCATTTCGCCAAACTAAGATGGTGGGATTCTAAAAGCCGTGTCCACATCAGGTAGCCCACCTTAGGAGTGGAACTGGGCTGAGAGTGGGACACGCCTCCTGACTAGTTAATTTTCCCTCCTGTCCTGCTGGCAAATGTGCCTGGGTCAGGGGGTGGAATCCCCCTGTCTGTGGAATCCTTGGGCTGCATATCAAAGGCAGCAGAGGCCTATGAAGTCTCCTGCCTTGACACGCTGATCACTTAGCCATCCTGCCTGGAGGAGGTGAAAAGACCTCCTGCCGGAGCAGGCATTGTTTCTGCCCTCAGAGAGATTGGGCTCTCACCTGCTGGGTGTCAAAAACCTGTCTACACCAGTCAGCCAGCACACTAGTAGTCAGTAGGTTTTCAGGGAGCACCTCAAAGGTGCCCTCTGGGTGCATTTATTATTAAATCCATCACTGGAATCAGTGTGGGTTTATTAATACAAGATATTTAATACCAAACATCTCTAGTTTCAGTGAAGCCATCATGTAGCTGGGGAACTCGTAAACTCCAGTGTCCAGCACATGTCCTTAAATGACTTCCCTGTTCACTTGTAATATCCAAGAATCGACTTAGATATCACAGGGGTATATCAACTCATGCAGATATATCCACACATAGAGTATAGTGCACCTTGCCTTAGGGCTGCAAGGCCTGCTGTGGGGGTGAGTTACCTATACTGCATGCAGTGTCCGCAGGCATGGCACCCAGGAGGTGTGCCATTTCAGTTTTTCACTTTTCTATGCACCATGGCATGCAGCCATGGGAGTTTGCATGTTGGTGCTGAGGGGTCCCTTAGGGTAGCACAATCCATGCAGCAGACCTTAGGCACCCTCTTTAGCCTCCTTGCCCTGGGTACCAGGGGTACCATTTACTGGAAGTTCACAAGGGGTGCTAATGGTATTGCCAGTTGGGGAAACAATTGTACAGTTAGGGAAAGGGATCTAGCACTGCAGACCTGGAAAGCTGGAACCCAGTGCATTTCTGTTAAAATTGCATCAGATACCACGCAAAAGGTAGGTGGCCATGTCAAAAAGGGGCACTTTCCTACACTTATCATGTTATTTATGTGTATATTATTTGTATGGTACTCTTTTTGATGCAACCCACCCTATTTTTTATTCAGTGTATGGAAGACAGTTATTACAGCTAATTTTCTTCCTTTTAGGAGGTGAACAGATATAGGATTGAGTATCAACATTATCAGAAGATTGTTCTAGCCTGATGTCTTCAGATTTGCCTGGATAAAGTCATTCTCGACATGGTTATAGATTTTACTCACAGATGTTGGTTTATGTCATTAGTTCTCCTAGTTAGTAGCCTACAGTAAAAAGTACTATTTAATGGACTATTCTTCTTAGGGGGTTATATGAAACAAAGTGTTAGCAAAGAAAGGGGAACAAAGATGGCGTTACTCACTTTTAAAGAAGCAGAACTGTTATGATTGGTTAATGAAGCTGTGATGTATGTTCAGTTATGATGGGAAATGCAGTATTTTGCATTGAACTGTTTTCATTGGCTGTGGATTTTGTGCAGTAAAGATTGAGAAGCATAATCCTAACCTTCGTGTCCTTAATACAATTAGATAAGAGGAAAAAAAGTTTAAATTCTATTAAGGACACAGAGGTAAATATATTATCCATTTCTTTCTTCACTGTATTACTCATTGCATTTGTTTTAAAGTCCATATCTTTAACAGTGTAAACTAGATTTCCCAGGAAACGTATGGGTAAGATCCAATAGTCATACTATAAATCTAAAGTTCACTATCCACATTGCAAATGTATTTGATTCATGTCGGCCACCTGCTTGCAAAAGCATTTACTAGACATGTCATCAGAATGTATGAAGCCCAACATAACCACCAATAGAAGCGTCTGAATTCCTTCTGGGATTATCCCTTCCAGGATTGTTATCCCTTCCTGGGATGGATAATCCTCACCTCCATGTCCTTAACAGAATTTAAACTTTCCTTCCTGTTAGCTAGGAAAATGTTATATTCTATTTCAGGACCGGAGGCGAGTAGTATGCATGTTCTGTCCAGTCTACAATCTACTGCAATCGCCTTAGAGGCCATTGCCCCTCTCATAGAGTAAGCTTCAAATTTTGTTACATCTATATAAGCTTATATCATGATCCATATTAGCGACCTGGAAATAAAGGGTGAAGACACTGATTTGATGTGTTTCCACACTAAAATGAGTGCTTCTCTTTCTGGGCTTACCTGTGCCGTCATGGATACGAAGCACACATAACTTAGGTGTATCATTGAAAGTTGGATATCATACTGACCTGATATTAGTTGTTGTTCTCCTAGACACAGTAAATGTCATTCCTTCTGATGTGAACATATACCCTGAGATATCTAACGCCCTGACTTCAGAAGCCCTTTTACAGGAAATCAAACACAGTAGCATCACCAATTTCACAGACAATTCCTTCCTGTTCAACAGTTCATTATCCTGCCAATTTAGACAAAATTGAGGTTATATACTGATGTCCCGAAGACCAGAGTATCTGGGTTACAGGGGCTTGGCCAAGAAGACTCCTTTCATTAGTTTGCCAACCTAAGGGTGTTCTCCCACAGCCACCACCTTAACAGGGTTGTGTCCTGCAGAGATTGCCTACCTAACTGTATTCACCATTCTTTAAGCAAGTCCTGATTGAGCTCTCTCTGCCAAGAAATTCAAGATGCGAACACTTCCTGACCCCATGGGATCCAGATGTCTCTTCAGACACTAACCAGAACATTGTCTCGATGCCAAGAAGTATCTTTTGCTGGTGTCTGTCGTCCATGCCAGTTTGATAATGTTGGATGTCTTCCCAATGTCCCCTGAAAGCGTCCAGGCCATGAGCTTGTGGTGGCCCTGCAGTACCAGTGGATGTGGATGACCCTAACATTCGAGTAAGATGTTTGACCCTATCAGGTAGGTAATGCTTTAGGGGGATCCCATGACAGTTCAATTAACGTCTGGAACCAGGCTTGCGATTTCCTTGCTAGAATCACCAAACCCAGCTACACTTCCTGCCGTCTGACTTCAGCGGAGACTTTGCTCAACAACGTTAAAGGGGGAAATGCATATTTTTGTCCTATCGGCCAATCCTGAAGGAAGGCATCAACAGAGCCCGCTCTGGGATCCAGTGTCCATCTGACATATGTCAGCAGTTGAGCGTTCTTCCTCTGGGAGAAAATATCCTTATCACATGGTCTCAATCTGGCCATCAGGGCGTTGGTGATTTTCCGCTCCAATCTCCAGTTACTGTTACCTGCACTTTATCTGCAGTTCCAGTCCCCTACAGTGGTCAGTGTTTCTAGATGATATTCTGCTGTCATTGTAACCTGTCTTTTCAGGCAAAAGTGACAAAAGTCCTGTGCCAGTACTGATAGCTTATTCGATTTCGTACCCCCAAGGAGTTTGAAATACTTTATCGCTGACATGTTGTCCATCTTCAGAAGGACACAGCAGGACACTCTGCCCTTGGTGAGGCACTTGAAAGCAAATGAGCCAGTCAGGGGTTTCAGGCAATTCATGTGTAGTTTCAGTTCCTCCTCTAACCCTCTTTCTCCTATCAAGATGTTCCTGCATCTCGCACCCAAGCCCCATCAGCTAGCGTCCGATTCTTTTATTAGGTCCGGAGAGGCCCCAAAGATCGGTCTCTCATTTCAGGCATCCATGTGATCCAACCACTATTGGATCTCTGTCCTGCATTCCTGTGACAGGGGACAAGCTCTGAATAGGCCATTCTCTCTTTAGGTGAAAAGCTTTGAGCGTGTCTAATGCCCTGTACTGAAGAGGGCCGGGAAAGACAGGCTTTATTGAAGAAGAGCAGTAGACCTACTATCATGGCCAATAGTTGCAGAGAAATCCTGTCTCTTCTCATGACTTGCTTTGGTTCTTTCTTGCTATTCACTACCTTCTTTCCTGGAAGGTTCAGCATAGCTGTTATCGATTCTATTACAAAACAAGGAAATTACATAGTTTGCTTCGATATTAAACTGATTGCATTTTGTTGATCACAAAGCCCAAATCTTGCAAAAGTGCAACAGTTCTGTCACCCCTTGTCTATGAGACTCATTTTTTGGACTGAGATACTCAGGGGTCTGGGGTGGATGGCCTGCACAAGAGTCCAGTAGAACTCTATGTGGGTTGTTTCCAGTATCCATGTATCAGATGAGATGTCCCTCCATTTGTGTGTAAACTATTTCAGCCTCATCCCTAAACAGCTGAAGGGGAAAATGGGTAATTCTTACCAGAGTACCCCCTCTGATGCCTCTGTTGCCCCTGCTTCTTCCGAATCTGCTTGATGGGAATAGGATGCCTGCATAACATTCATTCTATGAGACATTGTTCCTCTTTCTCTGCACTCTATAGGAGCCTTGTTAATAGAGCTGGCCGGAGGAGTGGACCCTGGCTCTTGAGGCTCCAGAAAAATCATTTCCAGGAATAATCTTTTTAATCAATGTCTGTGCTTTGTCCATTCCCAAGAAGGTTGTGTAGTGAAGATCGTTATCTATATATGTACAATGCTAAGTTAGCACAACCGCGTTAGATGTTAGAAAGCCATCTTGCCACTTTTGCTGCTTTTGCACACGACACTGTAGTCACATGTTATTAAATTGAGAAATGCTTACTCGACTTTGCTTCACATGAGAATTGTCTGTTGTTCACATCCCAAACAGTGAGCAGCGACCTTGGTCTGTACACAGTGTAAAGAAACAGTCTGGGTCGCTAGACGGTGCATGTTGTTGAGTTCAGGTTGATCGGCCCACTATTTAGCCATAACACGCACGCAGCTGCAAATACCTGAAAGTCGGGTGCTTTTAATATTGCAGTGTTACATGTTTTCATTACATTCAGAAGAAGAGCTTTCCCAGGAACAGAGCCTAGCTGATCCTGTGATGTGATCTCACTGAGCTGATCTATACGGTATGGGGTTCCCCATTCAAGCCTAGAGACCTTTTACTAGTCTAATAATAATACCATTAGTTTGCTAGAGAAAGGAAGGTGGCTTAGATCCACTGTCATTTTAGTATGATTACTCCTTTCATTTTCTATAGTATTGTAACTATGCTGATGGTTTTGATTTTAATCGTTTGTCTGCTTATGTTAGCCAAACTGCTGCTTCTTAGGACACGAGGTTTATAAAATAAACTCTTTAAACTTTTACTGTGTCTCTGTTTATTCTGTTGTGGACTGATATGAGAATAATTACGAACAGGTATTTCTGATCCCCACCATTCCTGAGATATACACATTCACCCTTATGCATCAAGCCAAAATCCAGTCGGTAAAATACCGATTCGGTAATAGCTCCTGGTATTGTGTGAAAAATACCCAATCCCAATGCATCAACCCAAAACCCGAGCAAATAACGAATCGCTAAATAAAAACCTCGAACATACCGAATCGCTAATACCCAAAATGCTAAGTTACCGAATCGCTAATACCCACAATGTTAATTTACCGAATCGCTAAATACCGAATTCGCAATTACCGAAATCACTATTAGCTCCCGGAAATTGCCAATAGCAAATAACGATTCGCACCCCAATGCAACAAAACTCGCTAATAACGAAAATCCCAAAAATCGCTATTTTGCCAGAGCTAAATAAGGGGAATCAAAACCTGGAGGTAAAGTCACAAAAAATAAAAAATAAAAATTTTAAAAAATTCCCCACATGTGCAAATGATTGAGGCAATCACTAAACCCTTAAATTTGGCCCAGGAGACCCTGTTGGCTCCCACAAAATGGCTGCCCTCTACGTGCTTGCAAGGAGGATGCGGATCAATGCAGCAGGACAGCGCAGGAGAAGGGTCCAGGAGCGAGTGTTCAGACTGCGCATAACCCTGCTCGGCCAGAATGAGGACGAGGTGTACCAGAAATATCGCCTCAATCGCGCTATGATCATGCGCCTGATTGCAGACCTGGAACCATTACTGCAGCACCAGACCCACCGGACAAATGCAATCCCTGCGCACGTTCAGGTACTATGCAGCCTGCACCTACTGGCCTCAGGGAGTTTCCAGGGGGTAATTGCGGTTGCCGGAGGTGTTTCGCAAAGCGCACTGTCACGCTTCTTCCAAAAATTCCTAGATGCCATGCTGACAATGCTCCACAGACACATCAGCTTCCCCACAACCCCACAGCAGTTGGACCGCACCAAACAGGCATTCTACCAGGTGGCACAATTTCCACATGTGATTGGATGCATCGACTGCACGCATATCCCCATATGCCCTCCGTCAGCAAATGAGTACCTTTTCAGGAACCGCAAGTCATACCACTCGATCAACGTGCAGGTTGTGTGCAATGCCAACAACATCATAACGGACCTAGTGGCACAATTCCCAGGGAGCACACACGACTCATACATCTTCCGCAACAGTGGAATGCACAGGCGACTACTCAATGGCGAATTTGGAGAGGGACTCCTGTTAGGTAAGTAGAACTAAGCTTCCCCACACCAACACCACACATGTATGTACATCACCAATGCTAAGTCTATGCTTCTATCTCCTAGGTGACAGCGCTTACGCCCTGCGGGAATACATACTAACCCCATACCTAAATCCAGCAACCCCGCAGGAACATCGCTACAACGCTGCACACATCAGCACGAGGAATGTGATAGAGCGGACTTTTGGGATTCTCAAGAGCCGCTTCCGTATCCTCCACAAGACTGGCGGCGCAATGCTATACCAACCAGACACATGCTGTCGAATAATTGCTGTATGTGCAATGCTGCACAACATTGCCACCAGAAGGGGGATACCCATGGAGGTGGACAGGGATGACGACCCCCAGGCTGACCAACCACCCGCCCAACGACGACCGGCACACATCCCAAACACAGCAGAGGGCCATAGGAGGCGGACAGACATAACGCAAAATCATTTTTGACCCTGGGTAAAATGAGACATTACAAGTTGGTGTTGGGTGCAACTGTTTAATGCACAGTAGCACTGAGGATTGTGCAACAGAACTAGCATTGTGAATCATGCTCCGACTGCATAAATGTAAATAAAAGGTTCCTTAAAGTCAGGCCTGTGCAAACAGAATAATTGGATGGCCATGGTTGCTCCACCATGGACCTGCAGCATGTCCAAATTTCTAGTGGCGCTTGCCACGTACACCAAGCCTCCGCTCAGGTGCATCCAAACCCTCACCACGGCCTGTCCCCGTGGAGGCACGCGAACTTCGGCGCCTGGTGCTGGCCTCTGCCAGTGACACGCTGCTGACACTGGAGGCAGCCTCACTGGTGTCATCCCCTCCCAATGCTGCAGCACTGCATGTGCTGCTCTGAAGTTGTTCCACAGCAGTGGTGATGTGTCCCAGTGACTTGGCAACATCACCGCAGAAGTGCCCAAGGTCCACCTGCAGGGAGACTGTGCGGCGTGCCAACACAGCGGTGCAGTTGCTGTGCCGTTGTATGGCCTTGGTAGCGGCGGCAGAACGCAACATTAGCTGCCGGTTACTCCTCCTCTGGGACTCATGGCCCTCCCTGATGGCACGGGTGAGCTCACGTACCTCCTCCCTCAGCTGAGCATTGCCATCAGCAACCGCAGTGGTCTGGTCCCTGACCGCCGTGCCCATGTCCCTGACCGCGGAGCCCATGTCGGTGACTGCTGCAGTCATGGCGCGCATCTCCCTCGCTAGGCGCACGATGTTGCAGCTGATGCTAGCCACATGTCTTCCCTGCAGGTTCTGTGTGCGCAGCATCCTCTCCTCAATTGCAGAGGTTGTTGGGACATCCTGGTCAGCTGAGGAGACGGAACTGCGACGGGCCCTGTGACGCCGTGCGTGTCTTGAGCCTCCATGTGGTGCAGCAGGTGGTGTGGATGTGCGCTGCGTGGGTGCCAATTGCGGGGGGGGTTGCCATCTCCTGCAAGGGCGCAACTTGGTGCCTGTGCCTCTGAGGTATTGTGGCTGTACTGGCTGCAGGCTGGCTTGCTGGTGCCGTTGCTTGTTGCGCAGGTGGTGGTGCCTTGGCTTGTGGCGCAGGTGCCTTGGCTTGTGGCACTGGTGCTGGTGCCGATGATTGTGGCGCTGGTGGAGGTGGTGCTGGTGGGGTGGCAGGTGTTGGCGGTGCGTGCGCATCCTGCACAGTCTCCTGGTCTGACTCCACGGGTGTCTCAGATATGATCAGCTGGTCGCTGTCGTCAGAGTCCCCAGGTGATGCATCTGTGTGTGAAACAGTGCATGATTAGTGGGATGATTACACCTACATAGTGTTGTACCCATCAATGTCCCTCTGTGGTCCAACAAATGAACAGTCTACAGCCATGTACAAAATAAGTGTTGTGTGAGGATTTACGCCTGTACCTGCACTCTGGGCTGACTAGACTACAACTCCCAAGATGCAGTAGTGTCATGTGTGGAACTGTCTGTGCCAGAGCTGCAGACACAGTGAGATTGGGCTGGGGGCATGGGTATGGATTTACGCTATGCTGGGTGTGGCACAGGCATGCATCTTACCTTGGGCACTTGTGGCTGCGCCGGACGTATCCATCTGGATCACCCCCACGACGGCTTCCCGCTCTATCGTCCCTTCCACGAGGTCCTCCAGGGCTGTGTTGGATGGTGCAGTGCTTGTTCCGCCTCCAGTCCTTCTTGCCTCCCGGAGCCTCTCAGCAATCCTCTCTTTTGCGCGCTTCCGGAGGTCATACCACCGTTTTTTCAGGTCGTCGATGCTGCGGCTAGTGACGCCAACCGCATTGACCCTCTCACGGATGCGCTGCCAGATGCGCCGCTTCTCGGTCTCAGGCACCTTGAGGGACAGCTTGCCAAAGAGGCGGTCGTGTTTGCTGGACACTCCCTCGATGAGGTACTCCAGCTCCCTGTCTGAAAACTTCTTCTTGCGCTTGCGTGCAGATTCAGCGCTGGATGGCACTTCCTGCGACATGATGGATGTGTGCTGTGACTGGCAGAATCTGTGTGGCCTCACTCTGCACAGCCTGTCCTTCTTTCCAGCTCCTGTCTGCTCCTCTGTCGAGGCTATGTGGGTGGGGCAGCAGTATTTCCTGGTTGGTGATGTCATCAGCCTGTTCCCGGAGCGACGCGGCAATTTGCGATTTCGCTATTACCGATTCGGTAATTGCTAATTCGGTATTACCGAACTCGCTATTAGCCAAATCGGTATTACCGAACTCGCTATTTGCTAGTGGGGCCGTTTGCGTGCCCCGCTATTAAGGAATCGGTAAATTTAGCGATTTTTAAGGAATCGCTAAATTTAACCGAATCTGTTGATGCATGCCAATTACCGATTCCTTAATGGCGATTCCTTATTTTTCGCTATTAAGGAATCGGTATTAGTTTGGTTGATGCATATGCCCCAGTGTCGCTTGTTCTGGGTTGTCTATACATTGGGACCGCCGAGCTAAACCTCGGATAACGAATCGGACACTGATGCTGGTCGGATAAGGGGTTCTGGGTTCTGAGGTGAGTTTTTGGTACACCACAATTCACTGAGGTCCTGGTTTCCTGCGCATAGTTCTGTGCATAAGCAGAATCCCTGCAACATGGCGCACCTAACGTTTGGTCTATTGATTTGAAACGCCTTAGTAGTGCTTCTATTAGTCCACAACACCCTCATTCTGGTTTCCGGATAACAGGAGTGACGGTCTAACCTACCTATGTTTCGACTAATAGGTTCCTCCAAGCTTGATCATTAAAAAGGTTATTTTTTCTGAACCCCAGTGCTACTGGTGATATCGTTGATACTCTTTAGTGTGTCCTGATGGCGGTTGACATAGCCGCGCATAGCCGTGTACCTCTGCGCCGTCATTTGACGACATATGGGGTGCCGGATGATGGGATGGCTGTAATTTTTGTGGTAAGCGCTGATGCGTCATACCCGTATGAGTTGTTTTACTCATGGGTGACTTTTCCGGCAGTAGATGACGATGATACGTTTCATACCTATACTGCCACACAGCTGCCTGCGGTCTATACCCCATATAGGACACAAGAAATTCCAATCTCTGCCTGGCAGCATACTATTTGGTTTAATGGCACCCTTCCCCATGCAGTTGCACCGGCGAGAATGGGCCCGTTGTCTATTGCAGGGGCCACATGGCCGGTGCTGGCTGGCTTTACGCCTCATCCCCGCTATCTCACGGTGGCGGTGGCTGACTTGCGGGTACTACACACAGCCCTGATTACAGTCCATAGGGCTTTAGTGCAGTACGTGTCACGCAACGTACAGGTGGGGGCACCTGCTGTTGCGAGACAACCTACGGACCACCATGCGGTGGTTATTAGTCCTGTTATGGTTAATTCGGTGGTCGGCAAGCGCCCCCAAAGTAAGGGTGAATTTCCTTATTGGCTTGCTGAGAAATTTGACCAGCTGGAAGCGGGTTTTCCAAATACATCTCCTGTGGAGAAACACAGGATTCTCACCATTACTTTGCCTAAAGACCTGGTCCCGGATATGGCCGATTGTGACAACTGGGGTAAGGTCTTTGCGTGACATATTCGAAGTGCTATGGCACTCCGTCTATGTCTGTGCTACCATCCGTCATCAAAAAGGTTCAGGAGAATCATGGCGCGGAGGCTGCTATTATATTTGGGAATGAGGCTTGTCGACAGCTTCGATGTGGTATGCTCTATGGTAATGGGCAACCTCAACGGAGATGCCATGCAGTTCCAAGTTGCAAATATGATGGACCGCGTGGATGACGCCGACAAGCCCAAAGAGTTCGCTGAAGTAATTGCGAAGGCATATAGGACCGTGGGTCGTAGTGCCTTGGGTGTAAAACCAACTGTCATCATTCCTGATATAGTACAGCAAACTAAGGTGAGCTCGTCTACAAAAGACGAACGCCCCAACTTTCCTAAGCAAAGTTGGAGAGCTAAGAAACAGGGGAAACAGCAACAGAAACAGGGGTCACGTCCTGCCTCACAGGTACAGTCGTCTACCGAACGCACATATAATCTGCGCGATCGATCTCATATTAAGTCACCTGATAGATTTCAGGTTTCTGAACAACGCTCTCCTCGTTCTTCACAGGAAACATTGGCTTCACAATCCGGTGGCGGAGACCGTGGGAAAGAAAGGGGTGCCCAAGGTCGTGAGCAACCCCGCCAGTCTGACGGCAAAGGCAAGCAGGACGAGTCTGCGTGTCAACGACCCCCGTTTCAGAAGAAGAAAGATGCTGCGCTGACAGCGAGGTATGCCTCAGATGGTGCGGACGCAGCTTCAGAACCTGACATGGGCACTAACGCTGCTAGACAGCGCAGCGGAAGTTACAGTAGTGCGACAAGCACTGCGTCCATATCTGGTGGCAACAGCAACCGATATGTTCGTGAATATTGAAACTACTGATACTCGGGTGTCTCCCCCTGATAGACTGTATAATATAGTCATTCAAATTGAAGGTGACATAAAACGTACGATTCAAGGGTTTTTTGGGGATAATCTGACCACTTCCTATGATATTCTGTTGGCGGAGGCAGATTGGCCCCCGGCTTTCGTTTTAGATGCTTCTAGAGGGGAGGAGGTAATCCTCCCGTCCTTTGCGCACACAGTGCCGAAGGTCCAAGCTAAACAGTACGCCGAGGAATGGGCTCAGGTGCTAGCACCTGCGTTATATCGGAATCAGGTTGGCTGGGATAAATTGTCTCCCGGCCATGAGATTCCGTTGCGGACTACGCCCCAACCAGAGCCCCAATACCCCATGTATCGCGAAGCTAGACCTCACGTCGCGTCAATCCTTGAACAATTGGAATATCAAGGAGTAATCGAAACATGTGTGTCACCTATGAATAATCCTTTGTTCACTGTGACGAAGCCTGACGGGTCGTACCGCCTAGTTTTGGATTACCGGCACCTAAACTCTCATTGCCGGACATGTGCAGTACAAAACACCCACAGTTCGGCTCTCGTCGATAGTCTCGTGAGAAAAAGGTTTAAAACCACACTTGACATTTCCAATGGCTTTTACAGCCATAACCTGTCCTCTCTTAGTAGTGAGTGGACGGCGTTCACCTCGGGTGGCAAACAAAAACAATTCAAAAGATTACCAATAGGCTATAAGAACAGCCCTGGAGTCTTTGCCGCTCGCGTGGTCTCTCTCTTAGAGGGCATAGACCCTGATGCGTACTCGTATGTGGATGATATGTATCTCACAGATGACGAGTTGGAAGCGCATCTCCGTCGCTTTGATCGCATTATTGTTTTGTTTGCAGACTTCGGTTACAAATTCAACTTTGCGAAGTCTCACATTGCGGAATATACAGTGTTGTTCTTGGGGTACGAACTCAACAATGAAGGTCGAGGATTGGCTCCGCACTTTCTAGAGAAGTGCGCATGCCTACGTGCTCCTACGACACTGAAGAAATTACAATCTCTGCTGGGTTTTCTGAATTTCGGTCGAACTTACATTCCGGATTATGCCCAGCGTATCAAGCCGCTTTATGCCTTGGTACAACCTACTTTTTCCAAATCTTGTTGGCTGCCTGAGCATTCAGCTATATTGCAATCATTGCAAGCTGATCTTCTTGCTTCTAAATACTTACTGACGCGTGATAACCGCACTAACCTGGTCATAAGAATTGTGCCAGGCGCAGTGGGTTACACAAACTTAACGTTCAATGAGGGCGACACCGTCCCCATTGCTTACAAATCTCACTTGTACACTTCGGCTGAACTGCGATTTTCCGCTGTCGAGAAAGTTCTGACGGCAGTGAAGATGGCGATTCTGAAAGAACAAGCGCTGTCGCAAGGTAAACGCATGTTGGTGGTAACACCGTATCCTGCCCTTGAGGCGGTGACAAAAGCAAGTGTACCGAATTCTAAGGCTTTACATCCAAGGTGGATACAATGGGCCACTTCCTTGACATCGCCGGACGTCACATATATCTTTGACGCGGCACTTCAGACTCATTAGTTTTTGCAGTATTAATTTGTTCATCCGGCTCCTCTGTCCTTGCGCCCGCTCGAGGATTACTATTGTGTCATTTACACTGACGGTTCTGCGCAACCGGCAACTGGATCAAAGCACGCCTATTCAGCGGCTTGCGCCATTGTGGTCGGTGCTTTCGTAAATGGTGAATAACAGTCCGATGTTGTGCATACGCAGTGATTGGGTGATTGTACCGCGCAGTTGGCGGAGCTTCGTGCTCTAGTGCTAGCACTAGAGTTTGCTGATCCCCGAGTCACTACCCTTATAGTGAGTGACTCCTTTTATTGTGTTCAATCTTACAACGACAATCTACATTTTTGGCCTCAGAATGACTACCAAAGGTAGCACGATTAAGCATAAATTGCTTTGGGTTTGAGTGGCAGATCTTAAAGACCGTCTGCCTTTCGTGAATGTTATTCACACTCTTGGTCACCAACGAGTTGATGTCCATGCTGTAGGCAACAGCCTGGCTGACGAGGCAGCAAAAACAGCAGTGGCAACATACTTAGTAGCAGCAGTTACAAGATCCAAAAGTAAGATCGATGGTGACATCTTGGCAGGTATTGCTGCTACAGAGCAGGGAACGAAATTTCCGAGAGGTTTCCCTGCTCGTTACCATTATCGCTTAAGTCCTGATAATGTCCCATTAGTGAGGATTAATGATGTTGGTGACAGATTGATTCCCAACGCGGACTGCAGACCATCTTTGATATTAGCGCATCACGAGGGCATGGCGTCCGCGCATGCCGGCGTTGCAGCTACTGTATCTCTGCTACAACAACGTTACTGGTGGTGCGATTTGTATAAACAAGCCAGAGCTTATTTTCTTAATTGTGACATTTGCCAGCAGATTAAACCTTCAACTGCGGCGTGCCCACCACACACTCAGTTGTACATATCTAATAAGCCGATGGGTTGTGTTTATTTAGATCATTGCGGTCCATTTACCTCTGATACTGCGTACAAATACATCTTGGTTGCAGTTGATTCGTGCACACGTTTTCTGTGGGTGTGGCCACAAAGGAGTGCTGATTCCCGCACTGTCATAAAGGATTTGCGTGTCTTTGTTGGAAGTTTTGCGTGTGGTACCTTTCATTCTGATCAGGGCCCTGCATTCGCCTCTAAGGCGTACAAAGAAGCCATGAGAAATTTGGGGGTCCAAGTCAAATTTTCGTCTCCATACCGACCTGAGGGTAATAGTGTGGTGGAGCGAATGAACCGTGACTTAAAGCAATCTTTGACAGCCAGGGTTTTAGGTACTGGCCGGAACTGGCTAGCCCACTTATATGACGTGCAACGTGTACTTAATAATCTCCCTAGAAGGTCTCTGGGTGGGCGGACCCCATACATGATGCTCTTTGGTGTACGAATGTTTGTCCCAGACCTTGATGGTCTAGACATGGCGGCGTCAGCCGCACCCTTTGACATAGATGAACACTGTGCTGTATTGCAGAATCTTCAAGAAGCCAGAGACAGTCTAGCGAAGGAACACGTACCCTCCTCATCTGATGCTGCGCTTCAGGTTCCGGTAGTCGGCTGGTTACCTCGAGTTGGTGATCTGGTCCGTGAGAAGGTGGAGAACAAGAAGGAGTTCGGCCCCTCTTATCGTGCACCAGTTCCAGTGCTTGGAGTACAGGATACTAGAACAGTAATTTTACCTCCGCTTCCTGGTCGAAAGGATAACAGATACATCTCAATTGACAATGTCAAGCTACAGCGAGTGGCCGATTCTTCTTAGTATGACTCCGGCAGTTTCTTGCCCTTCGATGCTGAGAAATTCTGTTGTGGCCTGAGCTTCTAACACAGTGCCTGATGTTGCCGTCGAGATGCATACAGTTACTTGTCCTTTATTGCCTCCGACACCTGGTGGTCTGCCTGAAGACGTTGAGTATGCTTATCCTGCGGATATTACATTGCCTGTTTTACAATCCACCACAGTTGCCCACTCACAAGACTCTTTTGACTCTAATTCAATGACTTCCATTGCCCCGTCCAAAGTTTCGATTTTCGTGGCCTGGTTCAAAAGACATTTTTTAAATCCCTCTTGGACTTACATTTGGCTGGTGCTCATATGTATTTTTTTGTTTATGTCCATTGGCTTTGTGGTAGTGTTTTTTAGACTTATCAATGGACACTACCTGAAAGAAAGATCTACGATTTGACTAATCGATGAAACTTTGGCCCCCCACTCCTCATCACATATTATGAAAAGGGACCAGACTTTTGTGAACATTACTGCCTGGCCTGTACGTGATGGGATCGCTTGGGATGCTGTAAATTTCAACTTCATGGCCCCACTGAAGTAATTAATGTGCCAAATGTATTTCGTGTTTCTATGGGTGATGTCGTTAAGCAGAACATCCACTCAGATGACTGGGATGTTCAAGCCAAAGAATCACTGTTTTCTGATTTGAAATATTATGCTGCATTTGATGCTGAGGATTTGTATTTAGATACTGCTAATTATGATTAGCAATTTTGTTATCAACATTATGGCACGCATTTCCTACACAAAGCTAATCCGTTTAGAAATTTTGTAAATTTTACACAATGGGAACACTGCCCCGCCACTAGGATGGGCAGCTCTTCCACGTTAGTGGACAAATTCACCTATCTTTCTGATTTTAGTGTGTCGAATCCGGCCTCTTTTTATTTTAAGGTTGCGCCTGAGTCTGCTTCTAAAGTTAGACTGACACACACCAAATTGTTGTATTCCAAGTCCTTTATGGACGAGTTGGCAATCGGAGGGTATGATCTATGGAAAGCTACTATTGATCTTAAATCGGTTTGGGGCTCCAAACCGTGGCAAGTACAGGGAACAGAAGCTTTGCATCGTGCCTGTCTTATCCCGAATCACATGTTATTTTTAAATTCGTCCATTTTTCAGACCACCTGTTTTGGATTGGCTACTTCTAAAAAATTAAATTCTCCCTCCATTCCGGGTCTGGGTGCTTATCCTAATTGGGGTAAACATACGGATCTGTCCCTTGATATGTTGCAGACATATGTTTCCAACACATCCTTCAATATTTCTGAATTGAATCCGGAAGGGTGGTTGGTGTGGCAGACGAGTTCGGACTCCTGTCAACATCGGTTTCTGGATTTAAAGCAGGGGTATACACAGGTTTGTGTGGACCCCTGTTTTGAATCTTCTCATACTGTAACTACCCACTCAGTAGGGAAGTTATGCCAGTCTTGGCTGCAACATTCTACTTTAGCATCTGTTAAACTTCATTTAGCACGATTAAACGACAAAATAGATTTGAATGATTTTGTTAAGGGTCCTGCAGTTGGCAGGTCCAAAAGATGGGTGTATGCTGTTTACAACGAAGTTTGGAAGTTATCACAAATTGAGGCTGCATCCAGATTACGTGCTATTGATCAAGCCAATATGGAAAAGGTATTGGCTGTAATAGATAATAGCATTAACACCCTGTCTTCTAGAATTTATATCTTAGACAATATTGTTTCATCTGTGGTAGACATTGTGCAGGATGATTTGTCTGTATTGTATCATGGTCAAAATCAATTGCGTTCTATTATGCAGTTTGCGTGGACGTTGCAAACGTTAAAGGCAGGGAAGGTCCCTTGGGATTACATGAACACTTCATCTTTGTTCCTTCCTTTTAATTTAACTACAAAGCAGCAGTTCATGTCCATGAAAGATGCTACATACTCATTACTGCACATTGAGAAATTAGAACCTTTGCCTTTCTCTGTCGCTGAATTGAATTCCGCTGTGTGGCTTATACATGGGTTGATCACATTACCGTTCCCCCTCTTTAAGTTCAGTTCGTGCATGAAACATTATGCCCTTCGTAGATATGAACAACTTGGTACTGCCTTCCTGCACGAAGTTTGGTCACTCCCATTCACGTATAGATGTGTGAGAGACGGCAAAGAGGTATACTTGAAAGGTGAAGAGTGCACTTCCACTCCGGATCACTCTGTAGTGTGTAGGCACATTCAATTGCATGGTGCATGTAATGTGCACGCTCCTAATTTAGCTTGCATCCTGAAAGGGATTCCTGTGCCAGTTATAACACCGTATTTTACGCTGCTTGCTAACGGTAGTTATTTTCTATTAAACAATGAAGCGTGCTGTGGGATGTTAGTGGGAATTCCCTACATAGTGACTGTATGTATGTATGTATGTATGTATTTGGTTCTTATTAAGCGCATCTGTCACCCCAAGGGTATCCTGGCGCTGAGACCCCATTTAAACCATCGGGAGAATGTTTACATTGCCCTAGGGAACAGATAGGTCTTAAGGTCCCTTTTGAAGGAAGTCAGATCTTGCTTACCCCTCAGCACTAGCGGAAGGGAATTCCATAATGAGGCGGCTGAGTGGCTAAAAGCTCGGCCACCTATCCTGACTCTAGTGATCCTTGGGGTCCGCACCAGAAACGCCGATGAGGATCTCAAAGGCCGGGCAGCTTGGTACCAGGAAAACAGGCCCTGGAGTGGGATTGGTCCAAGTCCATGCAGCGCCTTAAATACAAGACATGCCGCCTTAAACGCGATCCTCTGTTGTATCGGCAGCCAATGTAGATCAGCTAGAGCTGCAGAGGAGGAAGCAGAGCGTGGGCGCGATAAAGCCAGTTTTGCCGCCATGTTCTGGATCCTCTGCAACCTAAGGATCAATTTTTTAGGAGCTCCTAGGAGCAATGCGTTGCAGTAGTCTAATCTACTGAGTATAATACTCCGCACCACCTCTGCTCTAAAACCTTGGGGGAGAATAGGCAAAATTTTGCGTAGGGCACGGAGCAGGCCCATACAAGTCGCTGCGGTCTTATTAACTGAACCATCCAACTGTAGGTCCGGTTCGAATACCACTCCTAAATTACGGGCCGATTTAGCTCCTGCCACAGAGCCAGGAATAGAAGGTGGCCAAAAATCATCAGGCAGCGTCCGGGGGAGGCGATCAGGAGAGCAATGGAGAACCTCTGTTTTGGCCCCATTAAACTGGAGTGAGTTGGTTCGCAGCCATTCAGCTGTGGCTGACATGCAGCGATGAAAGGTGTCTTTCGAAACCGACTCACTACCCTCAAATGAAAAAATCAGTTGAGTGTCATCGGCATAATTGATGACTGATATGCCGAATGACTTAATCAGTGCTATAAGGGGTCGAAGATATAAATTAAACAGGATCGGGCTAATCGCCGACCCTTGAGGAACTCCCTGATTCACTGTCTCACAGAGAGTAGTCTGCTGTAATAACGTCCTTTTCCCGCCCCCGCATGGATGGCTCGATGTATCCATCTGGCCTTCCATTCCAACCTTGAAAGCAGAGTTCAACAAGATGAGCAGAATAAGGGCTCTATTGTCTCAAAAAGAAGTCGCGTTGACTTCATCCCGGGAAACATTTGTCCTTCACGTAGCAAACACCCGCACTGAGGTGCAAGCGCTTTTGAATACTGATCTCCCACTTCATTTTGGGACCCTGATTCAGACTATCTTTAATGCCTCGTCAACAAGTGGCATGGCTAATTCTTTTTAAATTGTGGGCTCCGGCCTCGTGACCTCCTTTCAAACTATTTTTGGTGTGATCCCGGCCTTTTTTCATTCTATTTTTTCCAGCGTCTTCGGAGGTCTCCCTTTACTTCTCGCCCTCATAGCTGGAATACTTGTGTTGATCTGTGCCCTGCGCTGTGGATGCACAACTTGCGTCACACGACAACGTGTCACGGCTGCTCCATCTTCGTAACCGGATGCTTGAATACTATGGCACTTTACCACTGGCAACTCTAAGCATAGCCTATGGATTGTCCTTCCGGTTTCCCTACTTTACTTGTGTGCAGCCCGTCTTTCATTGCCTAGAGTGTCCGTTCCAATGGGCTCTGGATTTGTGTCTGTCGAACTCGGTGTCTCCTGCCCCGGATTATGATCGGCTGATGAGCCCCTTAGTGGCTCATGAGTTGGACTGTTCTGGAGTCGGGATTATGGCCTGTGGAGTGGCACATGGATTCCTTGGGAATTGGGACATCGGAACGGCCGCGATGGACTTCTTAGCAAGGAGTTATCTTGAAGAACACGCCAGTTGTCCTCGTCTGGTGCTGGAGGCTCCGGTGGTTGAGGAGCATGTATGTTCCTTCCCCGTCCTGAACTGGATGGCAGATAATTTTGCGGAACGTTCCAATGATTTCCTCTTGGAATCTGTTACAACTTATTGTGCTTATACATTGATGGATTGACTTTTGCACTTTTATTTCGTCCTACGTCCTTCAATGATGTTTTTTTTTTATCCTTTACATGGTTTTTTTCACTCCTTTTTAATTGTTTTTTTATTTTTTTCTTCGAACTTTTTCACTTACCTTATGTGGACTTGTAGTTCATGCCCTTGGTTCCGTTCTATCAAACTTGAACTCTGCGTTCTTGCAAGTGCGCCCCTACTGGTTAGTGGTCCGATCAAGGGGGGGTGTAGTGAAGATCGTTATCTATATATGTACAATGCTAAGTTAGCACAACCGCGTTAGATGTTAGAAAGTCATCTTGCCGCTTTTGCTGCTTTTGCACACGACACTGTAGTCACATGTTATTAAATTGAGAAATGCTTACTCGACTTTGCTTCACATGAGAATTGTCTGTTGTTCACATCCCAAACAGTGAGCAGCGACCTTGGTCTGTACACAGTGTAAAGAAACAGTCTGTGTCGCTAGACGGTGCATGTTGTTGAGTTCAGGTTGATCGGCCCACTATTTAGCCATAACACGCACGCAGCTGCAAATACCTGAAAGTCGGGTGCCTTTAATATTGCAGTGTTACATATTTTCATTACATTCGGAAGAAGAGCTTTCCCAGGAGCAGAGCCTAGCTGATCCTGTGATGTGATCTCACTGAGCTGATCTATACGGTATGGGGTTCCCCATTCAAGCCTAGAGACCTTTTACTAATCTAATAATAATACTATTAGTTTGCTAGAGAAAGGAAGGTGGCTTAGATCCACTGTCATTTTAGTATGATTACTCCTTTCATTTTCTATGGTATTGTAACTATGCTGATGGTTTTGATTTTAATCGTTTGTCTGCTTATGTTAGCCAAACTGCTGCATCTTAGGACACGAGGTTTATAAAATAAACTCTTTAAACTTTTACCATGTCTCTGTTTATTCTGTTGTGGACTGATATGAGAATAATTACGAACAGGTATTTCTGATCCCCACCATTCCTGGGATATACACTAAGTCGCCTGTTCTGGGTTGTCTATACATTGGGACCGCCGAGCTAAACCTCGGATAACGAATGGGACACTGATGCTGGTCGGATAAGGGTTTCTGGGTTCTGAGGTATGTTTTTGGTACACCACAATTCACTGAGGTCCTGGTTTCCTGCGCATAGTTCTGTGCATAAGCAGAATCCCTGCAACAGTTGATACAGATTAGCCTAGCTGTTTCACAAATGGGTCTCCAGAAAAGTTTCCATGGGATATGGCTCTTGCTTCTGATAATGCAAGGCCCCTGAGTTTGGGATTTATAATAACGAGGAGGGGCCCACGTCTTTGCCTGACAGAGCACAATGTGTTGCCTAGTAGGCACATGGTCCTTTGCTCCCCTCCGGACACTATCTCCTGTGACATTGGAGTACCTGAGGAATTTGGCTCCTCTGCCAACTTGATGATTTTTGTGAAAGGGCCACCATGTCAAGGAGTTTATCCTGACAGGCCCTCCAAGAGCAGTCAATTCCTTTCTTGGAATCCTTCATATACTTTTCGAGTCAATTTCTGGAGTTGGTGTTACTTACCCTTCCAAAGAGGGTCTAGGACATTCTGCTCCCAGGCATGCCCGTACATCTTTTGCTAAAGGGTGTTGGATCTTTTCTGCCACATAATCAGCCACTTTGTGGTCTTGGATACATTCTGAGGACCTAGGGCAATAGAGGTACTCTGGTTCAAATATGTCAGTAGGATTTGTCCCTTCCTGCAGTATACCTGTGGCATTAGGTGCAGGTCAGCTTGTCCTACTACAACCCAGGCCCTTCTCAGTGGAGCCCTCTTCACTGTCTGTGCCACCATACATTAACGAGGGAAAATCTGTTCTAGAATCGATGCTAGGGGCAATGTCATTGTCAGATTCCCCAGTCACTGCTTCCTCCCTCTAGGGTCTCTGTTTTTAAGCATGCATGTACTCCTATGGAAGACTTTGCATTGTTTTTTGAAGCCTTCAAGGTGCCCCGCGTCACACTTAGCAGCCGTCTGTGTCAATCTGGTAGGTTGCACACTAGAGCCTGCCTCTCAGTTTATTTCCTCCCCAAAGGATTTGGGCAGATGTTCAACCACTTATGTGAACTGCCCACTAATAGGGTTGAGAGCTTTGGAAATAGCCAGACTCAAGGCTCTAACTGCCTTCTCCGGCAGGGGCTGCTCTATGGACAGCCCTTCCTCCTCCTCTTCCTCGTAATATTGAGAGTGTTCATAGCCCCTGAAGGACTCCATTCATTGAGGGTGGGAGCATCACAGTGTGTAACACTCTGTATCTGTAAAAAGCACTTTTTATGAACACAGGCTTTCCCCTCGCCTGTGCGGTGGTGAACATCTGTGTAATGTGCATTTATGGTAGTGATAAACATCTGTTGGGTGCACAGGTCTGCATAACTTACCGCACGGCAGCATCACTTCTCACCAAAGAAGTTAAATCTGACTGCTGAGCAGTGTTGGGTGAGAGTGCTGTGAGGAAAAATCTCTTAATCCCCAAAGGAGTTCTCTTGAAGGGCCGCGTCTGGAACCAGTAGAGCATAGGGCTTCCCCACCTCAGGCCGTCGAAGTGCACACTGGGGAATGCCTACGTATAGCTTGGCACAGCGCCACCTAGGTCTCGTCACACAAAGGAAAACATTTATTCAAGCCCTCAGGCTGCTCTCAAGCCTGCTGCACTGAGGATGGATGTGGAAAACGCATCCCAATTTACACAAAATCAATTGTTAACCAGCATAAATGACAGCTTAACTGACAAGCAGTGAAAAAAGAGGAATAGGAATGAATGTCATGAATGGATATGAAGGCATCTGTTATGTGATTGTCAGACTGTTTGTTAATGGCTCTTTCCCATATGTTTCTGGGAAGTGTAGTTTATTTTGTAAAGATATGGACTTTAAAACGACTGCTATGTTTCATGAAATGAAGAAAGAAATTCATAATCCATGGAATTGATCATTCTGAAAGAAGTGCTTGCCCTCCACACAGCTGTGATCATTTTTTTCATCCAACTGTCTGAGCTTGAACTTTCAGGAGCACACACAGGACACTGAAATGTTACTAAAGTGTATTAGATACCTAGATAATTTATGGCCTTGTTTTCTGGCAGCGGCACAGATCGTCGGAGCGCAGCTAAGGTCTGGCTTAAATGTGGAGCAGTCACCTCATCTTTTAACCTTCACCAATATTATTCTACAGTTCTTTGCTTACACACAAATAAAGATCCATTCTTGTAATGCTTCACGTTATCATACAACAGTCCTTTAAAGCCAGACCTATCATACATGCCAATAGACCCAATTCAGGCGGTAGACTCCTGATTTCTGAAGCCAAAAATGTCTTTATTTTAGCTATCTTCTGCCTGCAATTGCCTCTGTTTCCATAGAAGTCAATAGGGAAACTACATCCTCTTGATTATTTTTTTTTAATTCTCACACATACCACTTCTGAAATGTTGGCATGTATGACCTGTTGACATTGCTTGTTTCATAACTGCATATGGATGGACAGCACTAGTGCAGGGTGGTTCATTTCAACGCTCTTCATTCTGTGCCGTCATTTTCTGGGCCCTCACTTTTAACTTAGCCTTGGTCCTCTGATGAATCTTTCTTGTGTGCATTGGGGAGATGTTATGTCATCATAGTATCTACTCTGTCTATCCTCCAGTTCCACCTTTGCTGTCTTTCTCTTCACTCCCTTCTTCCCTTGTGCTCGTCTGTACACCTTAGCAGAGCAATTATTACCAAAGGTCTCAAGATGCTTCCAACAATTACACTCCCCGAGTTTCCAAACCATCTGCCTCTAGCAGAAATCTATTCCCTATTACTTCCCAGGCACCTGCTGCTGTTAACCCTTTCAAATCTTTCTTCAGGTCAGTAATGTTGCTAATGTATTTCTTCAGGACCTTACTCTCATCTGGAATGTAAGTGCAACATTCTTGAACTTATAACATCCGGCAGACTCCACTCTCCTTCGTGAGGACGACCAAAGCAAGTTGATTCTGCAAAACCATCTAACTGATGGTAACTATTTCTGTGTCTATGTCTTTGAATCCTCCAGCTGTACTAGTAGACAACTACAGTAGAAAGCTTTCTTATCTTGTGAGAGTTCAGTATCACTCCTGCAGATGGAATCAAAGCACCAAAGATATCACCGACAATCTCACAAGCACTTGCTCCTCTCCTTGTTCTCACATGATGTCCCATTGTCGAGTCATCAATTTGTCTCACATGATAAATCTTTGGAAATACCTCTCCTAAATGACAAGCACAATACCATCTCTTAGGAAGTCTGCAAAATTCATGTTTCCCAAAAATGTAATAGATTCCAGGAAATGCAGGATCTCCTCTGTCTATAAAAGCCAATTTCCTCAAACCTCGAATGTATAATTGCATTCACTAGTTCCCACGAAATTTGTGTCAGTAGTAGATTTTCTAATAAAATGCATAATCTCTCTTTCTGTTTCCAATCTAAGGATAATGCAGCCATGTTTCCCACTATTCTATGTTCACTTTTCTATTTTACCAAGGGGGCTACTTTTGAGTGATATGCGGCTTCAGCTAAAATATCTCTCCACTTGTTCTCTACAGAATCAATGAATTTCTTTTTTACACTCATCAAGGAACAAGTCACATTATATCTATGTCCGTAAGCAGCATCCAGTGTCATGGTGGGTCTAAAGAAACATCCCACTATCTAAGAATTCTTAGCATCAGGTTGCCGATTCAGGTGCGTTAGCACAGGCTATTCTGAAAAGACCAGGTAATGATTCGAGTAATAATATTGAAAATGATCTTTCCCATAAAACAGGCTTGACAGCAATCTTCAGGAAACTTTGTATGTCAAGGTAAGATGATGTTAAGTAATTCCCTCTGCAACATATGCAGGTAATTCCATGCATATGTACCAATCCCTAGCATGTACCAATCCTTAGTATCTTTAAACTCATAAACCTGTTTTGAATATGCATTCAATGGGTAATCTCCTCTAGAAGCATCTAGGTGTGGCTCTTTCTCATCTCTTGCAAGTAAACTATTGTCAGTAGGAAGAGGGTTTTGAGGGGCACAAGTAGGTTTGAGCTCTGTGTCATGTTAGTGATGAGGTAAATTCAGTATTATAGGCAAAACAACTAGCACTGTTGGTGCAACAACAAATACTCCTTCACATACACGTTTGCATCTGATAACACTTGCATTAGGCTACATGAGTTCTCTAGTGACAGTTTACCTTTAGAAGATTTCAGCACAGTTCAGTTGCAGTTAGTTCCTACTGGCACAGGCAGCAAAGCAAAGTTTGTGTCTCTTTCGAAAGCTGTTGAAGTTCAGTTTCTAGTAAATGCGCAATTCAAATTCGTTGATAATCACTTCCAGAACATGTTGAGTCAGTCTGTTTAGTGACAATGTAATTTCAAAACTCAGTTCAGCCACAAAGTTTTCGTCAAGGAGGTTCAGGTGAATGTGAATTGTTATTAAAAAAAGGTGTAAAAGGCTCTCTCCCAGTCATTGCCTGCCAAATAGGCACATTCAGGACAGGAGTACCTTTGGCAGGGTACTCTCATTCTTTTCGATCTCCTTACTGTTGGCCCTTCTGCTTCTCTGTCACTCCGGTCAGGTTCATAGCACCCTCTGGGATGATGTGTGGTACATGCACTTCAGTCAGACAGTGTCTTCCTCGCTCTTGTCTTCTGCACCATCTGTCTCCGGGTACAACTTGCTTTTTTTGCACTAGGCCCTTCCCCAGGTCCTGAATCTCATGCAGTCAACATTTGACTCTCTCTGACCCCCCTCAGGCAGAACAAGTGCTGTCCCAGCTGCTTGCTAATCCCTAACACCTTGATAACCTGCTCCCTCGGTCTCACTGTAACCACCAGCACATCATTAACAGGTGCTGTTATATCATCAAGGGGACACAGGACTCTGTGAGTATGTGCACCGTGTACCCAATTAGGGAGACCTCCACACTTCACATCAGTTGTGGTAACCAGTATCACTTGGTATGGCCCATGCCACCAAGGCTCCAAGCACGACTCAAACACGTGCTTCTTCACTATAACCCAGTCAATGGGACTGAGGTCATGGCACTGCTCCTGTTGAGCTGAAGCTGTAGCCTCTCCGGCCTGGTGAGACACAGAACATACCATGTCAGCCAGTCCCTTCTAATAATCAAGAATCATATAATCTGTAATGTTCACAAGCACATTCGCAGGCACAGCAGGCTTCCTCATGGCCCTCCATATGATAATTTAATGAGGCGACAATTCTGTCTTGCCTGGAGTACTTCACAGACTCATCAACACAAGATGCAATGCATCAGGCCACTTTAGAGAGCTGGATTTCACTGTGCAATTCACCTGCTCCACAAGCCCAGAAGCTTCCAGACGGTAACTGCAATGGAGTCTCTGCTCAACTTGTAGTGCTGCACATAACATCTTCATGACCTCATTGTTAAACTGAGTTCCTCGGTGTGACTCCAGATAATTTAGGAAATAGAAATGCGATAATAACTCCCTCAACAACAGCATAGCTACTCTGAGACTTTCATTTCTCCTAGTCGGGTAAGATTTCTCCCACCGTGAAAAGATACACACAATCACTAGGACATATCTCAATCTGTTGCAAACAGGCATCTCTATAAAGTCCATTTGTATTCTGTTGAAGGGACCTCATAATTTGCCTATGTGACTCATTGTTACTGGTGTTCTTCTGCCTGCATTCTGCTGTTAACACACTACACATCTTTGTCACAAACTTTCAGCCATTAATCTGAATCTCGTGTAAACCAGGTTTATCATTGCATACCTCCCTACATGTGCGGGACCATGATAGTGTCTTGCCATGGAAGGTAACAAACTGTCAGACAACACAGGTCTTCCATCAGTTCCCCAATCTCATTCTCATCTCTTTTAACACATCCTGCTCTGCTCCAACCTTGCTGTTCTGCTGTAGTTTCTTAACTTCCTCCCAAGTATCAACTGTAGACTACAATAGAGTGCAATCTGCAACATCCGAACTTTCATTGATATATTCCCCATTAAAGGTGCAATAATTCAATGCGCAATGGCGAGCAGTCTCTTCTGCATATTTTTTGCCAACTGTCATGTAGTCTATGACTTGTCTATGAGCGGCACACTTTACCTCAGCAATTTCGGTCAGTAATTGTAGGGACTGTAGCAAATTCCTCACACATACCATATTGTGAATGGGTGACCCTGAAGAGGTTATGAATCCACGCTGGGACCATAACTGCCCAAAGTCATGAACGACACCAAAACCGTACAGACTATCAGTGAAAATCGTCACTCTCAGCTGGTCTGAAACACAGCATGCTCTAGTAAGATAAATCAATTTGGCCACTTGTGCTGAAACCACTCCTTGAAGCCAGGTGGCTTCAACCACACCTGAGACTGTGCATACTGCATAGGCAGCTCTCAGATTTCCCTCTTGGTCTCACAAACAGAAGTCATCAAGAAACAGCACATGATCTGATTCAGGTAGTGGCATATCTTGTTTGTCTAGTCTTGGCTTTGTGCATAGTTCAGTAACATCTAGGCAGTTATGTTCCACTTCATCTTCAACCACCTCATTCTCAGGAAGAGGCAGCGGTGTAACAGTATTTAATAAGGTACACCTTTTAAGGGTGACATTTTCCACAACCAGGATGATTTGCTCATACCTGGTAAGTCTACTGTTTGGTGAGGTGCTGTGTTTGAATACAAGTCAACAGCGCTTCAACTAAATGGGGGACTCTCACACTGTTCCAGACTCACACTAGTGGACGCAACCACTGTAATGCAATCAAGCAGTGCGGTTGCAATGGTGTCAAGTGTGACAGAAAAATAAGCCACTGTTGTCATGAGTAAGCACTGAAATAGCGCAGCCCCCTCTATCTCTCACAGCAGTACAAAGCAAAACATTTATTGTAATCAGGCATTCCCAGGGATGTGGCGTGGTGGAGACATGGTACCAGATCTGTGTGTGAACCCTTGGAGAGGGTTGGCCATCAGGGAAAAGTTAGGAATCCACCTTTGACAGTAGCCAACCATTCCCAAGAACAACCAGACTTATTTTTGTGTTGCTTGCGGATTCATTTTTAGAATTGCCGAAATTCGCTCTTGGGACACCTTCCTTGCTCCATTCTCAATGTGATGTTCTCGATACAGGACTTCTTTCTTACAGAACTGCAATTTGGTTGAGGTCACCCTATATCCAATCTCAGCTAAGTGGTTCAGCAAAGCAATAGTTTCACATTTGCAAGCCTCCTGCATATTGACGCCACCAACAGGTCGTCGATGTACTGGACTAGAACTGAGTGATGAGGCATCCTGAAGGACTCATGATTCTTTTGGAATATCTGATTAGGTCATGGCTCTCTCGCTATACCGTATACCCTTATGGGACTCTGCACTATGCCAAGACATGGCATAATGCAGAAAAAGGAAAGCGAAGAGAAACTGGTTATCCTCATGCAATGGTATTGAAAAGGAGGCCTGGCATAAATCAATGACAGAGAACCACTCGCCCTCACATGGAATCTGAAACAAAATCACAGCTGGATTCTGTACCGCAGGACAACGAGGAACCACTGTTGAATTTACCCGTCGCAGGTCCTGGACAATGCGGTACTTCAAGTTGGGTTTCTGCAAAGATATGTTGGCTGAGTTACGTGGACTCCCCATAATCTCTTTCAGTATGCCTTGCTCAATCATTAAATCAATCACAGAAGTAATCCCAGCAACCATTTTTGAGGGAATCAAATAATATTGTGGGATTCTCGGGAACTCAGCATTTGGCTTCACAGTGATGCGGACTGGTTCAACACCTTTGATAAGTCCAATGTCTTTACCTGAGAAGACCCAGACTTCAGGTAACACTGTGTCTCTCGATTCCTTGGGCAAATCATCTTTTGTTAGCAACGGGTACATGGCAATGTCTGATCTCTCTGGCAAATTTGATGACAATGTCCTCAACGTGTGTGTGGAATTTAATACCATTTGAAGTACTGTATATTGAACAATTTAGCTTAAATAAAAGGTCTCATCCAAGCAGATTAACAGTACTAGAGTCACACACTAAAATTCGGAGATGATCCTCAAAAGACCCTATTTTGACAGGTACCACTTCTGAAACAGGGCTAGACATTTGTTTATTTGCTACTCTTCCAAATTAAATGCTTTCTCCCAAGAGAGGTAGGTTAGGATCCTCTGCTGTTCCCACAGTAGAGCAGGTGGCACTAGTGTCAAAGAGGAATGAGAAAGGATTTCCATTTACCTCACCGTTCACATATGGACCACTCTGGTCTACCTCTAAGGTTGTGCCCAGTACGCAATCCTCCTCCCCTCTCAGGCCCTGTCATTGCAACATCTCTGAGCTGAAATCATCTGTTGGGAGCATTGTTAGAACTGGGGGTCTCTAGATGGTAGAGGTAGGTACATTTGGCCAAATAGGGACCCTTGCTTCTAAGTCAGGGAAAGGGGATTACACTCCTGGATAACCCCTGCTCACCCCCTTGGTAGCTTGGCACGAGCAGACAGGCTTATCTCAGAGGCAGTGTGTTAAGCATTTGTGAACACATACAGTAATACAGTGACAATACTACAGATGGACACCACACAGGTTTTAGAAAAATAAGTATTCTTTATATAAACTTACCACAAGACCACAAACGACAAAAATCCACAATACTGTACTCAAAATAGACTTAAAGATGGTAAAAGTAACTTAGTTCAAATTGATGATAAATGCGACACGTTTCTCACAAAAGTACCTGGATCTGTAACGCAAAACCAACAAAAGGTTCAAAGGGAGGGTGATGCGTCAGTTCCTTGCTTCGGGGGAGGCGATGCGTCTCTCCTCAATGCTTGCACAGAGTAGGCGGTGCATCTTGTTCCTTACCGGAGAGGAGGTTATACGTTGATTCTCGTACTGTATTCCGGTTACGATGAGGCAAGGTGGCGCCTTGATGCGATGCGACAATCCGGTGCGATGCGATAAGATGGTGCCCTTGATGCGATGCAACGATGTGAAGACGATGTTTGCACGCCCGGGGGCCGTGCAGCAGACTCTGTAACTTTGGAGCCGCGACAGGCCCTGCAAAATGCTTCTCCGGTGATGCGACGGCAACCCTCGTGGTGGCGACATGCTTCTCCGGTGATGCGCCGGTAAACAGCTGCAATGAAGGCACGCTTCTCTGGTGATGCGACGGCGCCACGCTTCTCCAGCGATGCGTTGGCAAAAGCTGCGACTGCGACACGCTTCTTCTCGTTGAGTCGCGGTTCCAGCGACCAGCGACACGCAGGCTTCTGCAGACAGAATTCCCAGCAAGGAATTTCAGAGGGGAGCTGGTGGTGAGGTCTTTTGTCCCTGAGACTTCAGCAGGAGGCAAGCACAAGTTCAAGCCCTTGGAGAAATATTCTGCAAGATGATGAAAGTTCTTTAAAAGTTCCTTCTCCTTTCCTTGGCAACGAAGACACCACTGCAGGCCAACCCAGCAACACAGCACACTGGCAGGAGGGCAGTCCAAACTCCTGCAGCTTCCTTGGTTCTTCTCCTTGGCAAAGGTGTGTCTTGTTGTTCCAGAAGTGATCTAAAGTCCTGGGGTCTGGGCCCCAATATTTATACTGCAAAATCCATTGTCCTCCGAAGGCAGAGGGTCCTGTACCTAGTTCAAACCAGTTCTGGGTGCATTCTGCCAGTGTACACCTTCTTCCTTTGTCAGTGTGGGCCAGGGTCCTCAGGCACACCACAGGAGGAGGAGCCAGCATTGTGGAAGGCAAGCACAGCACTATTCAGACCCAGGTGCTACTCTCCCCACCACTCTACATGCTGATAGGTCTATTCAGCCCTGTTCTGACTCACCCTGTCTCCTGGAGTCTTCCAGCCCCTGCCACTCAAAAAGCAGACATACAATACATAAGCTAGCAGAGGCAGGCTGGATGGTTAGGCAAGAAAATACCTACTTTCTAAAAGTGGTATTTTCAAACACAGAACCAACTTCACTTAAAGATGTATTTTATCATTCTGAGTTCAGGCATACTAAACTCGAATTTCTACCATGTTCCCTGGGTCAGTTAGGATTATAAGATGTTATAATCAAACTGCCCATTCTGGCCTATGGGACAGGTAGCCTTGCAATAGTGAAAAACGAAAATGGCTGTAATTCACTATCAGGACATGCCACACACATCTGGGCATGCCCTACCTTTTACATACAATGCACCCTGCCCTTGGGCCTACCTTAGGGGTGTCTGGTATGTAGAAAAGGGAAGGTTTAGCGACTGGTAAGTGGTTGCACTTACCAAGTCAACATGGCAGTACTAGACTGCACACAGGTTCTGCAATGGCAGGCCTGAGACACCCTTTACAGGCTGCTTCTGGGGGTGGCACAATCAGTGGTGCAAGCCCACCAGCAGCATTTGATTTGCAGGCCCTGGGCACACATGGTGCACTATACTAAGGTCTGACAAGTAAATAAAATAAGCCAATCATGGAGTCACTAATCAATACATCAATTTAACATAGGGAGCACTTGCACTATGGCACGGAATAGCAGTGGCACAGTGCCCAAAGCATCTAAACCAACAAAACATATCAAAAACAGAGGAAGCAATCAGTAAAAAAAGGAAGGGAGACTCACGCCAATGGTATCAGGTCTAACAAGCATGTAATATTGTTGGGACATATTCTGATTCACAAATGGGTTAGTATTTACATTACAAAAGTGCTTTGCATTGAATCTCTGGGTATTTGCAAAGTTGGCATGTTGTTGTAGCATTGGGGCCAGTGGAACTTGCATCGCTTGAGCTTGGGGTACATTGGGATTTTTAACACTTTGTCTCTGCACTTGCTCTGTCTAAACCATATTACTTCATTTGGACTGTACAAATCCACCATTCTGTACATGATTTCCATTTACCATGTTACCAGTATTCAATCGACATTCGCGTTTCCAATGCCCCAACCTGCTGCAAACATGGCAGGGAGTAGTCTTCTTCAAAGTCTGCAAATCTACACCTGCTCGAGGATCAATCAGAACACCTCATCCTCTATAAACTGAGTCTGACGTCTTTGTGCAGCCTTTATTTGGATATCATCAACGTTTCTTTCAGCTTTTAATGCTTCCTTTCTAATTTATCGCTACAGTACTTTGTGTACTGCAGGTTTTCACCAATGGGTTTACTCTGCCAACAAATGAAATGCTGCTGAATCATGGAACTAACGTCAGGTCTCAATCCATACACGAATCTGTAAACAAAATGTCCCATATCCTTTTCTGCAATATTCTCTGTCCCACTAAACTGTTTAAATGCTTGCAACAATCTTTCATAGTAATTGTGTACTGACTCTTTAGGTTCTTGGGTCGTTCTGTCAATCTTGGCCCAATCAACCGCTTTAGGATAAATTTTATTTTTCAGAAATGTAATCACATGATTGTATTTCTTCATTACCAACGGGGACGGGGCATGTGATTCAGGATGTCTCATGTCTCATCTGCTCCACTTCAGGCCAATCCACAGAAACCTTGCGTTCAACCCATAAATCACAGGGAACCACAATTTCAAATAAAGTATCCAGATCTTTCCATAAAACTTTAGATATTTTCACAAATCACTCAACCTGTCTTTACCATTCCACTGGATTCGCTCTCAATTTTGGGAAATCATTTGTGAAGAAAGTAAGATCAGATCTACTCCTTAGTACATGTACATACCCTCCACCGACACTTCTCTCATCGGAAGCATAAGTATATTTTCATTGTCTTCCTCTGTTCCAGATGGAGGCATGTGTATTCTGACCTTCTTTGGTTCTTTTTTCTTTGACCATCTACCGTCCCACTTACCCAGCTCACTCCATTTCTATACATATGGGATTAACTCTCTAATGTGTAGTTTCATTCCAGGTGGGTGCATGTTTGTGATCTCTCGGTCACTAAAGCTCCACCTGCAACTTCTCTGTAAGGCTTTGGACTTATGTAAATCAACCCCATGTTTCAGAGCTAATTCTGATAGTCTGTAATGTACCTGCCCAGCATGTCTAGTGATGTCTTTACACAAGAATACAAGTTCATCATTCTGGTGGAATTCTAACTGTGCTGGGCTAAGAGTTCCAATTATCAATTCTTCCAATTCTATTTTCAACTTGGCTACTTCTATGACCCCTTCTCTCTCTCGGGTTTGAGCAGTTGTTCCTGTACTTGCTCCAAGATTCCCACTACTTGTCTATGTGTCTAAACTTTTTAACAAATCATTGAGTACTCGAGTTGTAAGAATTAGTTGTTCTGCTGGGGTAATAAGAATTATCTCTCCACTATAAGTACCACCACCTAAACAATACTGTGAGTGCAAATGGGACATGTCAGAGGTTGGCGTTCACATAGGCAACTCTGCTCTCGGGGTACTGTAATTTATCATTGGGGGACAGTTAAATTGGGTATGAAAAAAGGTGACGATCTCTGAGAAAACCTTCCATACCAGTCAATCCCAGTCTGATTCGAAGTATGGGTTGCATTTCAAACACTTGGAGTATTCCCTTGTACCGGAACCATAGGAGTCTGAGGAACCTGTCTCGCTACTGAACCTGTTGAATTATAAGCTGCAGCATTAGTCCCAGTAGGAACAGTCAAAGTATGTGTCATATTTCCTACGGCTCCAGGCTTATACAAAGGCACAACTGGACCAATAGTGACAGGAACTGCCAATGCATCTGTGGCATTTAAGGCATGTGAAGTAGAAGGAACTGTCATCACTGAATTATCTCTGACTGAATTTGGATTCATATCAATGGATGCTGAAGGCACATCAAAAAGTCCCACCAATAGGTGCACTACTCAGTCGACCAGTCTGTGTCTCATTATATGGGGGTGGACGATTTAGCAATAATTCAGTCAAGAAGTCCCCATCAAAGTCACTAACACTATCCGATTATTCTCTGTCTCTTCTGGCTCTTTATTGTTCTTCTTTTCCTTGCATTTCCCCTTCTTTTCTCTTTCATTTGTCAGTCCGGGATATCATTTAGTTCCCTCAATTGTGTCAGTTCCCCATGTTTTCTCTGCAACCCATCTAGCATCTGCCAAGTGCGTATGGCTTTCTTGACTCTATCCTGAAATCTCTCTCTCTGTCTCAGATAGGCAGTATGTTCCCAAGTGTTAAGCACTTGATATTGCGGAGGTCTAGGAGACAGTTTCATTTTATACAATGTCCTCCTCAAATTCTCGATAATTCTCAGATTCAATGCTCCATAACATGGAAATTGTAATGCACCATCCTTCTCAGTAATCCTAGGCCATTGTGCAAACCAAAGACATGTGTGGAAACCTACATCTGCCACCCAGATGCAATCTGGCATACCTTCATGTAGTGTTTCTTCTCTCTTTCTAACAGGTATGGTCACATCTCCCTTTACCATATTTTGTATGGCTTTAAAGAATTTCATTTTCACTCAATTTATTACAATGTTTACACAATTTCTTTTGAAATAGGGAAATTAATTTCAGTCACAATTCTCTTGTTCGCCGATCAAAACTGATACCAGCGTGGCTCTCTATGACGTATTCAAAAAATCCAGTATGGCCCTGCACCAGCAGACCTATGCCAGTGCGGCAAACTGGGACGTCAATCTCGCTCTTTGAAGCAGCTCACCCTCCTTTACAGTATTCTCTCAGCGTGTTTTCTAAGCAATTTACACAAAACCATTGCAAGCAATTTCAACAACTAACTCTGTCCACTCCGCTTAAGAATTAAAGATTATTCACACACACAAGGCAACTCGGAACAACCCTTTCCACCCTATCCTACCAATTGAAACCTCGACTAGCGGGATCTCACTCAGATTGATACAGCTATTCCCTGTGCAAATAAATCAACTATACCAACCATTTCTCACAATCAAAGATGTAATCCCTATTTTAAAGATGCTGTCAACAACGTCTCACAACAGTCACCAGAACACAGCAGACAACTACACCCAGTGTCTTCTACACTGAGAATTACCACTAGGTATATATCCCATGATCATAGGCCACAACTGACCTGATAACCAATTCACGCAACTTAAGTCAACTCCGCATGACACCATACAGCCACAACAAAACACTGCATAAGCAATTTCAACGCGCAACCCTATTAATACTCACACCAGTGGTCCTCCATCAATCCTCAGACCAAATTATGGGCATTTGGGGTTTGGACTGGGCTTGGGCAATTTCTAGAGAGAACACCATAACTCTTTCACGTCAGTCGACAAACCATCCTCTGCTACCAGATTTGATCCAGCATTTTCTGGGCCCACACTTTTAAATTACTCTTGGTCCTCCGATGAATCTTGCTTGTGGCCACTGAGGGGAAAGAGAGTTAGTGGTGAACTTTTATTGCACAGTGCAACCCATTTGGCTACACAATGAGGACCAAGAATCGGTAGCCAAGTTTAAACAGGCTTTCTTACTAAATGTATTAATTAATTAATTTATTACTAAATATTCCAAGCACAGTTAACAAAGGAAAAATAATTCCATTATTCAAAGAGTCTCAGAAATCAAAGAGTTACATATGGGAAATAAAAGCAGGCACAGCAAATATGAGGGGACAAACATTTGCATTGCAGAAGCTCTGTCAAGAGTTTTCAAGGGATCGAGTTAGTATCAGCCTTAGTCACACTGAAAGTAGAATCGAAAAGAGTTATTTAGGTCTAAACCTCTGAAAGTCAATTCAAAGAGCAGTTAGGAATCATGAAAGGGATCTGTAAAGGGTTCAAGAAGAATTCTGCATCAGGTCTGCAGAAGGGGTTTGGCAAGGAAATCCACAAGAGTCTGGGGAAAAGAGTTCTGCACTCATTCAGGAAAAAGTGAGTTATTTTCTCGTTCTGGGCAAATAGTAGGCTATAGTCTGCAAAATCCGTAAGCAACACCCATTTAGTTGCAACATACTAAGGAATCAATTGTCCACAAGGTTCAAATGTTGCAGGCTGCAACAATCATTGAAAGTCCCACACTAGACATGGGAATGGTGCTTCTTTCTCATCCCCAGGTTTGTGACTCATTACATTACAGATCCTGTCAGGTCTTCTTCCCAGATATATATCTATCGCTAATACAAGAATGTATCTATTCTAAACTTGCAATGCATGAGAACACCTACAAGAATCTGTAGAGTCAGCAGAAACAGTAGACAATGACATTTTAATATGTAGCATGGTAAAGTACAGGCCTACAGGATCATTGTTATGTTATGTTATGTTAATTATACTTATAGAGCACACGATAACCCTAAGGTGTCCTGGTGCTTAGTTCAACAGACTAAAAGACAAGTTTGAATGGAAGCCCTGTGTGGGACTTGCCCCTTTTTGGCTAAAGTTCCCAAAACTGTTTGCTTTCCCCCTAGACCTTTTTTCGGACATGGTGTTGCCAACTTAAATGCTTTAGGCACTTTGCCACTGCTGGTCAGTGCCAAAGTGCAAGTGCTCCCTGTGTAAAGTGTAAAGGTAATTGGTTGTCCATGATTGGTATGTTTGCCTTACTAGTAAAGTCCCTCGTAAAATGCACTACTTGTGCCAGGGCTGGTAATGCAACTGCTACTAGTTGGCTTGCAGCACTAATTGTGCCACCCACACAAGTAGCCTTAAAGAGGGGACTCAGGACTGCCATCGCAGTGCCTGCGCGCAGTGTGTTAAACCGCCATGTTGTTCTGACAAGTGCACCCACTTGCCAGACCTTACCCTTCCCTCTCTATGCACATCAGACACCCCTATGGTAGGTCCCAGGTACCCCGTGGGCAGGGTGCAGTGCATATGAAAGGTAGGATATGTACTAAGGTGTGTACCATGTCCTGACAGTGAAATAATCTCCATTTAGTTTTTCACTGTGGAAGGCTATCTTGCACATAGGATAGAATGGGGAGGCTGTGTAATATGTTTTCCAGTCTATCTTCCCAAAGGCTTAAGATGGAGAGGTGAAGTTTAGTATGCCTGAACTCACAATGTAATAACATATCTTTCTATGAAGGTGGTTTTTGCATTGTGTGTTTTAGAAGCCACTCTTTTAGAAGTGTCTGGGTTTTTGTGCTCTAACATTTTTGTGTGTCTCTGCCTGGTTGTGGATTGACTGTCTGGATTTGAAAGTGATCGGATCTGGGGAATTTCTTGACCCAGGGGAGGAGGTGAGACAGCAACAGGCTGACCTGCATCTGGAGTGTAGGGCGGGAGTAGCCCCTAGAGGTAAAGAGGTCTGGGTTGCTGCCATAAAACAATGGTCCCATCTCCTGCTGAGTGCTTGAGAATCCAGACCCCCACTAATCAAAGGAAGAAGGTGTCACTGGCAGGGAAGCACCCAGAACTGGTTTGAACAGGGGTCAGTGCCCACCCTGAACACAAATACTTCAAAGACAATTAGGGGTATAACTATGACAGCTGACGCCCCTGGACTTTGGAGAGAAATGGATTGATCAAGTTCGAACAAGACTGAAGCTACTTCGTGGTCAAGAGGAACCTTTGCCAAGGAAGAAACAACTGAAGAGACTGAAGGAAAAGAATGACCCTTGCTGTGTGTTCTGGGGCTGGCCTGCAGTTTGCTGTTTTAACCAAGGAGAGGCTAAAGGGACTTTGCTGTGTGCTGTGTCCCCCTGCTTGAAAGGACTTTGCTGTGTGCTGTGTCCGGAAGTAACTTATCCCCAAGGGCCCGAGGTGAGCTGGCTCCCTGTTGCGGAAACTCAGGAACACAAAAGTTTCCAAGCGAGTCTCAGTGACGCTGTGTGCGTGTACTTTTTGCAGCCTGAGTCCTTCGTAAGGATTGTCCTGTTATCGTGTGCACCGGAATCCAAGTGAGTCTCAGATACGCGGATGTGTGTGCTTTGTGCAGCCTGAGACCTCCATCAGGATTGCCTTGTTATCGTGTGGACCGAAGTCCAAGTGAGTCTCAGCGACGCTGTGTGCATGTGCTTTGTGCAGCCTGAGCCCTTTGTGAGGATTGCCTTGTTATCGTGCACCCAGAGTCCAAGTGAGTCTCAGCGACGCTGTGTGCGTGTGCTTTGTGCAGTCTGAGACCTTTGTGTGGATTGCCTTGTTATCGTGCACCCTGAGTTCAAGTGAGTCTCAGCGACACTGTGTGCGTGTGCCCTGTTGCAGCCTGAGATCTTCGTACCATCAGCGGCCCGGACCAACAGCCCCAGAGCAGGACCTCGAAGCAACCTCGTCGTGGGAGGGCTGGAGTCCCACTGCCCAGAATTCACAAAGGTTGCATCGGAGGCCCATGTCGCTGGAAGAGGAGAGGAGAGCAAGGTCGCATTCCCCAGGTAATGTGTGTCGACTCCTGGGGCGGGGTGCGGGCTCGGAGGGAGACGCTCTCGGCCTCTCCCATTCCTGCAGCGCGAGCCTCTGCTTTGTCTCGTATCGCGGCCCGTACTTGCCAAAGTAGTGGCAGTACCGGGGCCGGAGTGTGCAGCTGCACTTTTTGTTACACCATACCTGTGTGGGGGCAACTGATGACAGAGGCTGACTGCGAGTCAGCACGAGTGGCGGAGAGACCGCCTAAGGCACCGCGATCGGTGCTGGGGTGTATTACGCATTGCATTATTTCTGCATAATGAACTACCTGATTGGCGTATTACACATTGCCTTATTTCTGCATAACAAACTACCTGATTAGTGTATTACGCATTGCATTATTCCTTCATAACAACCTACCTGATTAGTGTATTACACATTGCCTTATTTCTGTATAACGAACTATCTGATTAGTGTATTGCGCATTGCATTATTCCTGCATAACGAACTACCTGATTAGTGTATTACGCATGGCATTATTTCTGCATAACAAACTACCTGATTGTCGTATTACGCATTGCATTGTTTCTGTATAACAAACTACCTGATTAGTGTATAATGGATTGCATTATTTCTGCATATCAAAGTACCTGATAGTTGCGTTACGCATTGCATTATTTTTACATTGCAAAGTGCCTGATTCTAGCATTACGAACTGCATTATTTTTACATTGCAAAGTGCCTGATTTTAGCATTACGAACTTTATAGCATTGCATTAGGACTGCAGTGGAACGTTTAGTAGTACTCATTGATATCGCCAGAAATTACAAGGGCTGGCTGGCCTAACAACCGGCCAGGAGGAATATTACAAATACGCATATGCTGGATTTGTATTGTGTGGTCTTATTGTATATCTTTTTATATAAATTTATGCTTGTTTTTATGAAACTCGTGTGGAGTTCATCTGTGGTGTCATCATTGGGTTGCTGTGAGCATGGTTGCAAAAACTTCACACATTTGCCTTGAAGATAAGCCTGGCTGCTCGTGCCAAGCTACTAAGGGGGTGAGCGGGGGCTATCTGCGAAAGTGTCCTTCCTTTCCCTGACGTGGAAACGAGGGTCCCTATTTGGCCTAGGGTGCCTACCTCAGCTAACCAGGGATCCCGGGTCTAACATTTGGTGGTCAGCGGTTGGGATTTGAAAGTGTATTTGCTAATTCACTCACAGTGATTGGTGTACATCACAAGTTTAGCGCAGACCACGACGCAACCACATTTTGTGTTCTTGATTTGTTGGTTCTATTTTTGAGCAACCTTTAAGCCACACATCATGTCTCAGAGGAGTCAAGTAGCCAGTGAGGCTGCAGAATTAGAGTTCGACATTGAGGCATTGCTTACCTACAAAGTTGATCAATTGAAGCAATTCTGCAGAGCTTTGGGATGTCCCATGAAAAGTAGCAGCAAGAAGGAGGAGCTGCAAATGGCCTTGAGGGCCTGGTGGGAAGTCAAAGGGACTCAGGAGACGGGTGATCTTGAGGTGGATGAGGATGAGGATGACCCAGGGAATGGATATGGTCCTAAGGATTTGCCAGTGGAGGGACCAGCCTCAGGGGCTGGTAGTAGCCATTCAGGGAGGAGTTTCTCACCAGAGGAGCTGGAGGAAAACCAAAGGGTCAGAGAGCATGAGTTGGAGGTCTTAAAACTTAAAACTCAGGCAGAAGAGAAGAGGCTGCTCATTGAAAGTGAAAAGCGAGCAGAGGAGAGCAGGAACGCTCTCGCCTTGGAAGAGAAAAAGATTTTCTTAGCTCATGAGTTAAGCATGAGGGAACTGGACATAAAGGTTAGAGAGGCAGAGTCCAGTTGAAATGGTGGCAGCGTACAGCCAGTGGCATGTGTGGATGAGTACAAGCATGCACTGGATGATTGGGTGTGGTGAGAATGGCAAATTAATTGAAGGGGTTGCTCAACTTTGCCCCTAGGGAACCTAAGCTCAGTAATTGTTTTCCAGAATTGCGCCAACCCGTGTTAGGGTACAATCTCTTTGATTCCCGGGAGCTGGCACAAGAGCCGAACCCCTGGTCATGGGTCCAAGGGTCTGAAATGGCCTTAGAGAGGGAAGAGAGGCGAAGTAGAACCATTAGGTCCCAGAGTAGTGGGGGGGCATGCGGGCTAGCGCCCAGTCTCAAGGGAGAGGGAGGGAGTGTGAGCAGCGTCCCCAGAGGTTCACCGAACCACCCCAGAAACTGGAGGGTTCCTTAGAGGAGCACCAGGTTGGAGGCCTAGCGCCTACTTGCCAGCTGTGCAAGGAAGAACATCTAGCATCAGGAGGACGTGAGGCGTCTGTAACCAGACCTCCCACTGTCCTGAAGTTTGTGAGTGCCATTCTTAAATGGGAGGCACAGAAATCTAAATGGAAGGTTAAGGGAGAAAGGTGTTCCCCCGTGGGAAAACCTGTGGTACCGTGTCCACCCAGTAGGGCTAGGTCCCCTAGGAGTGACCAGGGTAAACCCACTTCTAACCTGGAGGACAGGATAACTGGAAACAGAATCCTGACTGATGGGTCTTCCAAGGATACCGCTCTAGGTGGGGGTTGGCAAGGGACCAGCACCCCTAGAAAGGCCCCAACTGCCTGGAAGTACCCATGGAGTGGCATAGTTGGCCCAGTGAGTAGTGACCAAGAGAATCCTCTGGGGTAAGGAAGGCATAGAACAGGAGGGAGTCCCTGAGGTAGCGGGCCTGTGTCTGTTTTCAATCGCCCCAAGCAGGGAAGTCCATCAAGGTAGTTGATTGGTCTACCCTGGCTTTTGGCTAAGAGGGGGTTGTGTGGGACTTGGCCCTTTTTGGCTAAAGTTTCCTAAACTTTTTGCTTTCCCTCCAGACCTTTTTTCTGACATGGTGTTGCCAACTTAGATGCTTTGGGCACTTTGGGGAATGTCTTGACCCAGGAGAGGAGGTAAGACAGCAACAGGCTGACCTGCATCTGGAGTGTAGGGGGAGGAGTAGCCCCTAGAGGTGAAGAGGCCTGGGTTGCTGCCATAAAACAATGGTCCCATATCCTGCTGAATGATTGAGAATCTAGACCAACAATAATTAAAGGAAGAAGGTGTCACTGGCAGAACTGGTTTGATAAGGGGTCAGTGCCCCCTGAACACAAAGACTTCAAAGACATTTAGGGGTATAACTATGAGAGCTGAAGCCCCTGAACTTTGAAGAGAAATGGATTGATCAAGTTTTAATAAGACTGAAGCTACTTCGTAGTCAAGAGGAACCATTGCCAAGGAAGAAACAACTGAAGAGACTGAAGGAAAGGACTGACCCTTGCTGTGTGTTCTGGGGCTGGCCTGCAGTTTCCTGTTTTAACCAAGGAGAGGCTAAAGGGACTTTGCTGTGTGCTGTGTCCCCCTGCTTGAAAGGACTTTGCTGTGTGCTGTTTCCAGAAGTAACTTATCCCCAAGGGCCCGAGGTGAGCTGGCTGGAAACTCAGGAACACAAAAGTTTCCAAGCGAGGCTCAGCGACGCTTTGTGCGTGTGCTTTTTGCAGCCTGAGCCCTTCGTGTGAATTGACCTGTTATTGTGTGCACCGGATACCAAGTGAGTCTCAGCAACGCTGTGTGCGTGGGCTTTTTGCAGCATGAGACCCTCGTAAGAAGTGCCCTGTGATCGTGGGCTCCTGGAGTCCAAGCGAGTCTCAGCGACGCTGTGTGCGTGTGCTTTTTACAGCCTGAGCCCTTCATCAGGATTGTCCTGTTATCGTGTGCACCGGAGTCCAAGTGAGTCTCAGCGACGCTGTGCTTGTGCTTTGTGCAGCCTGAGACCTTCGTGAGGATTGCCTTGTTATCGTGCACCCAGAGTCCAAGTGAGTATCAGCGACACTGTGTGCGTGTGCTTTGTGCAGCCTGAGACCTTTGTGTGGATTGCCTTGTTATCGTTCACCCGGAGTTCAAGTGAGTCTCAGCGACGCTGTGTGCGTGTGCCCTGTTGCAGCCTGAGATCTTCGTAGCATCAGTGGGCCGGACCGGTAGCCCCGGAGCTGAGCCGCCGACCCGAGCCCGCCGTTGTCAGAGCAGGACCTCAAACCAACCTCGTCGAGGGAGGGCCCGAGTCCCACTGGCCGGAATTCACAAAGATTGCATCGGAGGCCCAAGTCGCTGGAAGTGGAGAGGAGAGCGAGGTCGCACCCCCCAGGTAACGTGTGTCGACTCCTGGGGCAGGGTGCGGACTCGGAGGGAGACACTCTCAGCCTCTCCCATTCCTGCAGTGCAAGACTCTGCTTCAGCTTGCATCGCGGATCGTACTTGCCAAAGGAGTGGAGGTACCGGGGCTGGAGTGCGGAGCTGCACTTTTTGTTACACCATACCTGTGTGGGGGCAACTGATGACAGAGGCTGACTGCAGTCAGCACGAGTGGCGGAGAGACTGCCTAAGGCACCGTGATCGGTGCTGGAGTGTATTATGCATTGCATTATTCCTGCATAATGAACTATCTGATTGTCGTATTAACCATTGCCTTATTCCTGCATAACGACCTACCTGATTAGTGCTTTACACATTGCCTTAATTCTGCATAACAAACTACCTGATTAGTGTATTACGCATTGCAATATTCCTGCATAATAAACTACCTGATTAGTGTATTACGCACGGCATTATTTCTGCATAACGAACTACCTGATTGTCGTATTACGCATTGCATTGTTTCTGCATAACGAACTACCTGATTAGTGTATTACGCATTGCATTATTCCTGCATAACGAACTACCTGATTAGTGTATTACGCATTGCATTATTTCTGCATAATGAAGTACCGGATTGTTGCGTTACGCATTGCATTATTTTTACATTGCAAAGTGCCTGATTCTAGCATTACGAACTGCATTATTTTTACTTTGCAAAGTGCCTGATTCTAGCATTACGAACTGCATAGCATTGCATTAGGACTGCAGATGAACGTTTAGAGGTGCTCATTAATATCACCAGAACTTACAAGGGCTGGCTGGCCTAACAACCGGCCAGGAGGAATATTACAAATACGCATACGTTGGATTTATTTCGTGTGGTCTTATCATATATCTTTTTATATAAATGTATATTTGTTTTTATGAAACTCGTGTGGAGTCCATTTGTGGTGTCAACACTGGGTTGCTGTGAGTGTGGTTGCTAATACTTTTCACATTTACCTTGAAGATAAGCCTGGCTGCCCGTGCCAAGCTACCAAGGGGGTGAGCGGGGGCTATCTGCGAAAGGTGTCCTTCTTTCCCTGACGTGGAAACGAGGGTCCCTATTTGGCCTAGGGTGCCTACCTTAGCCAACCAGGGATCCCTGGTCTAACACCCTGCATGCTACTGATTGCTAAAAAGTCAGGTCTTTAACGCCTTCCTAAAGGAAAGCAAATCTGGAGAGGCCCTGATATGGAAAGGAAGTGTCTTCCATGCCCTGGCAGTGCAGGTGACAAAGCTCCTACCCCCAGTTAGCTCTTTTGAATTTGAGCACTATAATGGTCTTAGCTCTGAGGGAGCGCACATTTCTTGCAGGCGTCTACCACCTAAAACATTGCCTACGGTGATCTGGTCCTACATCATGCAGAGCTTTGAAGTCAAACCAGAGTCATTTAAATCTAACCCATTGCCTTATTGGCAGCCAGTGGAGCTTTCTCATTTCTCTTTTGACTGATGTATACTTCGGAATTCCAGTTAGCAGCCTAGCTGCCGCATTTTGAAGTACTTGAAGTTTGTTCAAATGTTGTTGCTGAATGTTCAGATTATGGCTGTTACAATAATCTAATTTAGATAAAATCAAGGAGGTGATTACTATTTGTTGGCTGTCTGGAGTCAGTAGATGAAAAAGTGTTCTTATCATTCTAAGCATCTGGAAGGAGGCAGAGGTGACTGCATTCACCTGCTGTCCGAAGGTGAGCTTATTATCAACTACTACACCGAGCTTCCTTACTTTTCTAACTGGGATTAGAAGAGACCCTAATTCCTCCGGCCACCATCTCGGGGAACAAAACTTTGCGTTGTTTACGAAGATAATCTTCTTGGTCTTGATGGAATTAAGACAATTTAATCATTCAATCAATTTAAATCATGACAATTTAAGCTATTACATCAAAGACTGCACAGTTAATATGTGTGTGCTCAATTAAACATAAATTAAACATTATACGTTTAGTATGTTAGTGCATTAACATTCAACGAATAATCAAATTTCTCAATAGTATGACTGAGAACTACATTTGAAAGTACCTACATGCAAAATAATACACACTTTACACAATCATTATCGTTTTTATTAAAATCATACTTTACACATGGCTAAGAACTAATATTTATGACACTAAAGGTTACACAATATTGCACATGTTAACAAATCATAAGCCATGTGTTAACCATGCTCAATAACATGAAGGAAACAATTCTTTTCAATATCATCAAATTATTATTTCTAAATCAATAATATTTAATTCATTGTCTTTTAATCAAGGACCGTTTCTAAATTAATATTTCAATCGTCATGGTTAAACACTATATGACTAAATTCACATGTTCTAAAATAAAGATACTCTTTCATAACAGTATCAAGTGTAATGTCATTATCATTGTGTCACATAAGACACATACCAATTTTTTTTAAAACTGTAGGAAAATAAACGTAGTTCGGTTGTTTTTTCCAAATCTCCCAATCTAGGTGCCGATTCCGATCCGGCAAAATGAATTTGCGTACGACTCGTATCCGTATATTTTCACGTACGAATCGTACAAGTACCGTACAAACTGCGAAGTACGATTCGTACGTGAAAAATACATACGAATTGCGTCGGGAAAAGGTTACGAGAGGGAGCCGCAAATGTTTACGTCTGAATAGCGTCGGGAAAAGTGTACGATAGGGAGCCGGACATTTTTACGCGCAAATCGTAAAACAGAAGTCCGAGCGCGCAAGTACGATCCGTACCGCCCGTCCGAATGCACAACCGCATGTAAAAGGCCCAGTACAGAGCGAACGCTGTAGCACACATGTACACGGGTAAACTTGTGCCCGGATACAAGTCGTACAGCCCCCCTCCCCCGCATATGTCAGCACCGTACCCCCGTATGTCAGCACCGTACCCCCCCTCTGCACCGTACCCCAGCCCCGCGCCTGTACACGCCGCACCCCAGGCCCGTCTCCCAGTCCTGCACCTATACGCACCGTACCCCAGGCCCGTACCCCAGCCCCTCACCTGTATGCGCTGCACCCCAGGCGCGTACAACCAGCCCCGTACCTGTACGCACCGTACCCCAGGACCGAACCCCAGCCCCGCACCTGTACACGCCGCACCCCAGGCCCGTACCCCAGCCCCGTACCTGTACGCACCCTACCCCAACACCGTACCCCAGCCCCCCACCTGTACGCGCCGCACCCCAGGCGCGTACCCCAGTCCCGGACCTGTACGCACCGTACCCTAGGACCGTACCCCAGCCCCACACCTGTACGCGCCGCACCCCAGGCCCGTCTCCCAGCCCCGCACCTGTACGCACCATACCCCAGGCCCGTACCCCAGCCCCCCACCTGTACGCACCGCACCCCAGGCGTGTACCCCAGCCCCGTACCTGTACGCACCGTACCCCAGGACCGTACCCCAGCCCCGCACCTGTACGCGCCGCATCCCAGGCCCGTACCCCAGCCCCGTACCTGTACGCACCGTACCCCAACACCATACCCCAGCCCCCCCACCTGTACGCGCCGCACCCCAGGCCCATACCCCAGCCCCGTACCTGTACGCACTGTACCCCAACACCGTACCCCAGCCCCCCACATCTACGCGCCACACCCCAGGCCCGTACACCAGCCCTGTACCTGTAAGCACCGTACCCCAACACCATAGCCCAGCCCTGCACCTGTACGCACCGTACCCCAACACTGTACTCCAGCCCCCCACCTGTACGCGCCGCACCCCAGGCCTGTACCCCAGCACCCTCACCCAGCATCGCGTATGTACGGACCTTACCTACGCGAAAAAGACTCCTACAGAACCAGGACACTGTAAAACAGCACAAGGAGGGTCAATTTGACTCGCACAACACCACAAAACACGTCTACATGCCAAAATACATCTCAATGACTGACATGGCACATCCAAACAGGCAAACAGAGGCCCTAAATCACAACCACCTCTTATAACACACCCACCAAAATTTCAAACACAGCCACACCCACAAATGGACCAATAAAAAGGGCCCACACACACAACCCATGAGCCTTTGCAACAGACCCACTGCTGACAGACCCCACAGACAAACAACTGCACCTTACTTACACCTTAACTACACCTTAACTTGGGGGCGTGGCTTGGCTGCGAGGCGGAATGGCTGCCTGAAACCGCAGCTCCGCCGATCGAGCGAATTAATCCGGTGAATATCCGTCGAAATTGTGCCTAGTCTCGGTCCTCTCGCCCCCGCTTGAACCCCCTGGTGTGGGGGCCCGGCCGGAGAGGATCCCTGCCGCGGCGTGAGTGGCGGCGGCGACTATCGGCCTGCCGAGCGGAGCACCGGAGGCGGGGCCTACGACCTTCCTAGAAGCCGGGGACTGGCGTGGGACTGGTGCCCGGAGCGGCGCGGTGCTGCTCGCGGGCGTGAGGCTGCTCTTCCCAGGCCTGATCACTGACTTTGCCCCCTCGGGGGACGCTGGGACTCGAAGGCGGTTCGCCCTGGACTGGATCCGCCGCTGGCGGAGCTGGAGCTGGAGATCGGGGCACTCTGGGTCCCCGCGCTCGGAAGCCATTACGGAGGTCGTGGCGCGAGCGCCTGGCCTGTTGACCTGAGAGAGGCCCTGTGGGAGACCGCGAGCTGGGCGCGAACTGCTAATCCGCCCGGCAGGGTAACCCGTGCTGTGATCGTGGGTCGCTTCTGCTCCCCTTTGACTTTTGGGTCCGCACTGTGCCCTGGGATCAGGGACGAAGATCGATCGCCGCGCCTGGATCAGCGACGACGCGGGGGCCTGCGAGGGGGCACCCGGTGGCGTGGGTCTCCCTGCGGCTGTGAGACGGTGAGGAGTGCCTACTGCTGGGGCCCTAAGAACAAGAGATAGCGGGCCGGCACCCCCCGGAGTCCGGGGCCTGTGCCTGTGGTGGCGCTTGGGCCTTGCCGACACTGACTGCGACGCCATTTTGCCGGGCTGGAGCGATGCTGACGCTGTGAGGTGCTGCTGCGAAGCCCTGACCTGGGAGCCCCGCAGTGAGGAGGTCGCGCTGGGGGCAGCCGGCGGATGGTGATCTGTGCCGCAACTGATCAGACGAAGCGTGCTACCCCGTGGAAGGACATACTCCGCGGCGCGGGCCTGCAGTTGGATTGCGATTTGGGGACAGTGTAGGCCCCGTTCTACAGTTGGCGCTGCGAGGTAACAATGGGCAAGCCTGATACCCGCCAACCGCGCCTGACATTTGACAAATCCAAGCAAAAAGCGCCGGATCCGAACACTCGAGACCCCGATGCGGTGCAGGATGCCCAGGGAGGCTCTCAAGACGTGGACATTAAATCAATGTTTCTGGACCTAAAAACAAGCCTGCAGGGAATAGATGGCAAGATGGACGCACTAGCGGCGCGCATGGATGGCATTACGACGCGAATGGACAAGCAGGAGGGCAGAGTGGAAGGGCTGGAGGCTCGTGTTGCGGAGACGGAGGAGAGCCAGACGGCGCTGGCCACGCAAATGAAGGGCATGGAAAAAGTCTTGGCACTCATACAGCAAAAGAATGAGGATTTGGAGGCTCGCTCAAGGCGTAACAACATCCGCATCACAGGGGTGGCGGAGTCGACCGACCTCACCAGCATGGAGCAGTATGTCGAGCAGATGATGAAGGACTTGTTTGGGTCCGGCCTTTCGCAGATGTTCCTTGTTGAAAGGGCGCATAGGACACTGGGACCTAGACCTAAACCGGGAGCACCATCCAGACCCATTATTGCACGCATCCTAAATTACAGGGATCGGGACACGATACTGCGAATGGCACGCGACATGAAGGACGTACAATACAAGGGAAACAACATCGCGCTGTACCCGGACTTCACGCTACAGGTACAGATGGCCCGCAGGGAATTCATGCCGGCGAAGAAAATTTTTCAACAAACGGGCACGAAATACTCTTTGATCTACCCTGCCAAGCTCCGGGTGCATGGCCCCGGGAAACCTTCATTCTTCGTGGATGCGAAGGCAGCCATGCAGTACGCGAAGCAGTTAGCCAGAGACCAAAAGAACCGCCCGCCTGCGGAGGGACCAGAACTTCCGGACAGGCTAAGTGATGTGGAATGAGTGTGTCCGCAGGGGTTTTTTTTCTGGTGTTTCCCTATGACCTGCCTGTATGGGCTCGACCGGACACTGGTGTCTGCTGTGGGCATTGGGGAATTCCTCCAGATGGCTGGGCTGCTATTAATCTGACCTCTTGATTCTGGGGGTGGGGGTCCTCGAGCTGGCACAACCCACTGGCGCTCGATCGCCCTGTCAAAAGTACAGGGTTAGTAGGTGGCCAACCTGCGCGCCTCAGGGGATGATTCCCATTTACGGGCTGCTATCGATGGCCTTAGCGACTGTTTGTGGGGTGGGGTGGGTAATTGGGGGGGCAGTTGCACAACCTGATTGGGGGGTTGGAGCGGGTGGGGTTTCTGGTTTTGGGAGTTGGGAGGATGTTCAGGGTAGTTGGGGGGTTTGTGGCGACGACCGAGAAGAAGCACATCGCTGTGATTTATCTTTTACTGTACAGTACACACTGCAATGTTTTCCATCATGGTGCACGCTGTCCCGCGCTCCTTTTTGTGCCAGACTACTAGCCGTGCGACAGGTGCTTGACCCTAGTGTCTGTAGGTGGGGCGAGAGTGGCGAGCTGAGCGATCATGGCCTGCGGTTGGCTTCTGATCTTCTGAGGTACCTTGCGCAGTGCAGAGAGTGAGGTGCCTGACTTGGAATGTGCGCGGTATGAATGACGGCCGCAAGGCCCGGCTGGTGCAGGCCTACCTACTTAGGAAAGACCAGCCGCGGTGCGTCCATTGGGGCGTAGGGGCGTAGCCCCACCAGCCCTGCTGGACCCGCAGCTGCCAAAATAATTAAAATAAATGTTACGCCTAATAATTAAAATAAATGTACGTGCTAATTTGCTTAGCGCGATATTTACCCGGGCATCACCCGACTGATTCGGGACTCGGGAGTGCGCAGGGGGGGCGGGGCGGTAGTTCCGTTGTTTTCCTTCCTTCCCGCATGTATGCTTCGGGCAGCAACTTGCCCGAGCATGCGCAATAAAGTCCCCAGGGCCTAGCTAGTAGGGGGGGGGGTGCAGGTTATGCTGGCGACACCCCGGCCTGGCAGCAAAAGGGCGACAGGGCGAGCAGTTGATGTGCCCTACAAGCCAATCCCGGCGCTGCATGCAGCGCCAGGATTGGCCGGTCACCGCGCAGCACAGCAGGGGCAATCCATATTGGATGCCGAGCGTGGGTGGCTCAGCCGCCCTGCACAATGGCCAATCACTGTCTCTGACTTAATGTAGTCATGCAGTGATTGGCCATTTGCGGCGCGCGGCGCTGTTGGGATCCGGTTCAGCCTGGTTTAACCGTTACCTCACTCCTCGCCTGAGTCGCCTCGTTGTGGACCTCGTGGGAGATTGAAGTCCTTCGATTCTGGCACAAGTTCAACCCGAAGACTGAGCTGAGGTAAGTCTCACTGGTGTAGTCTGGATATGGGTAATTGGCTAAATTGCAAATTTCAGCATGGAGACATTTTCTTTTAATCTCTGCTTCTCCACTATACCAAATGCGTGTGATCCTGGACAAATACTGTCCTGTGCTATGCCTAATCTTATTGGAAGCATTTATAGTTGGCTCAGTTGAGTATCTCGAATCCAAGGCCGGGGTTCCAGGAAAGCTTGCAAAGAAACAATCCCGCTGCCATATTCCATACATCAGTGTGTTTATGTGCGTGCACGCGTGTGGCTGCTCGCTCGCGCAATATATCGCTACTGCAGGAGCTTTAGAATTGATAGGAAATATGACTTACTTTGATGTAATGTCCGTATTTCACTAAAAGTAGCGTATTCCTTAAATTAATAATTGTTCTCCTAAATTAAAATGTTTAACCAAAACTAAAGTCAGGTGTTTTTTACATGTTTTACAAAAAAAACATGTAATGTGTGGTACGGAACATATCCAATCATAACAGCATCTTGGTTTTCAGGATCACGCTGTGTTTTCGTGTCAGCTGATTGTATTGCTGTTTGACTAGTCGTGATTCACACCCCTTATTTCACTGTCATGATGTCATAGCTGTGAAATATGTCCCATTAAGTACGGACTGGCTAGTTTCACTGCTGTCGAAGCATGACAATGCATGGAGTACATGGCAGCCCCAACCCACATGGCTGCGTTTCACCCTTACCCATAGCTTATCAGTCAGGGCTGTCTTCGTGGAAAGTGAACAGCACTTTAACATGCTGGGTGGAATCAGGGCCCTTTGTTAGCTGCACCCAGGGGCAGAGTCAGGGAGATCGTACCCCTACTGTTAGATTGTGCGCAGCAAAGCAGAGCGCCTGCCCCGAAAGCGCCCCTTCTGAAAGGCAGAATTACAAATGTCTTTTCATTTTAAACCACCAAACTGCAGATCTAATATTTACCGAACTGTTTTACAAAAACGCTTTTCTTCGGGAAACATTTTGGGTGCAAATTGCTTCAAAACAAATAATACAAACTCGCCTATTGGATAACTTGTGTTATTCTCCAATGGCGCGGTCTTGGGGTTCTGGTGACATTTACACCCCACCTGGCCCTCAGTGTAACTGTAATGTGACCTATGGGATTGTGTGTGCGGGGGGGGTGGGGGGATTCGCCGCGCGTGTCTGTGTGTGGATACAACGCCACTGAGAGTGTATTCATCTAATAAATCATGAGAACAAATGATATTTAAATACTACCACAACCTATAAATCACATTTTATTGCAGAACATCTAATTGCATTTGTTGGCGCCTGGTGTTCAGAATAGCGACCTCAGAAGGATGAATGGCTGAATCAGCAGTGATATGTTGTACATGTATAACTTAGATGGCAGCAGAAAGCCTTTTGTAGGTTTATTTTAAGCCCGTAAAACATGAGTGCGCACCCAGTTAAACTGCACTCAGATTGTGACATGTTGAGAGCATCTGAGCCGACACAGCTCCTCCTTTCAGCAGCGCACTGGTTGCATCGTTGTGTTATGTTGTGTCATTGCTGGACAGCTCACTGGAACCGAGGCTGTGTTACACAAGAGGGTTAGGGGGCAGATTTACAAGCCCCTTGCGCCTCATTTACGCCGCCGTTGCGTCACTTTTGTGACGCAGCAGAGGCGCAAATCCTGTGCCATGGTGCGGGGTACTTACAACGTGACGCATCTGGGAGATGCGTCACGTTGTAAAGCCCTGCTTGCCACATGTAGGCGTTCCTGCGCAGGGGGGGCGTTCCGGCGCAGGAACGCCTCCGAAATGTGGCTGAGTGAAATCTACAAGATTTCACTCAGTCACTTTTATGCCCATGCTGCGTCAAAACCCTGCGCCTGCCTGAAGCAGGCGCAAGGATTGACGCAGCATTAACAAGATAGGACCCCCCAGGGCATTGCTGGAGCTGCGTCGCGATTGCGACGCAACTCCAGCAATGCGCCACTTTTAAGGCACAGATGCGTCACGCATCTGTGCCGTTTTTGCCCCATGGTGCACCGCATTGTAAATGCGGTGCATCCATGCAGGCGGAGCTGTGGCGCACAATAACTGGCACTTAGTACTTTGCCACTGAAGGTGTGGTGAGCTGCAGTAGATCTTACCATATAGCAGTTGCTATCACTAATTTCACTTCCTGTAAAAGGGTAGAATGGCCTGTCTTATATCGAGTTACCACATGAGCACATTTCTAGAAGACACCCCTTTCCAGTCCTGGACTGTCCTTTACTACATTGTTGTCTTGTTTGATACTCCAGTGCCTTCAATTGAACTAAACCAAGACTACATGTCCCAGAATGCACTGTTGTGTGAAATGAAAGCCTAGGGCTTTGAACGATGTGTCCCTGTTTTATGGAGTTGTATGGTAACCCCAGGGCCTGGAAGCCTCCGGATTTACATAGAGTGCAGCCTGTCTCTGTGGTGACAGTAGTGCAGGTTACCCTGTCCCAGGTGCAGGATTTCATGGTCCATGGATGTAGGGATTGACCTCGAGAAGGACCGTCCTTACGCCTGAAGACCGCCAGTGAAGGAGACATTGGGCGGCTCAGGGTCCTGGCCTTGGCCAGCTTGGGGAGGTCATTGTACCGTAAAAGATTTCCAGCAGAATCGCTATGTTTGTGGTCCCAGTAGTGAACTAGCAGCAGGCGGCAGCGCAGAAGCTTAATGTGCCTGCTGCAAAGAACATATATACCTGATGCAGATCACAAAATGCATAAGATGTAAATAGGTCAGTGAGGCACAGCTTTTGTCAGAGAGATCCTTTTGGTACTTGCAGTTTCTAAGTTAAAATCCTAACATACAACAGAGAGCTATTAACTGTCATCTAAGAGCTGGATGCAAACTGCAAGGAAAAAATTGGAGCGTTATGTTTTTTCCCCACAGTCTTTGTTTCATTACCCTACTGTTTCAAAAATAAATTGTTATCTTTTCATTTTCAGCACCTGACAACCTGAAACATTACCGCATTTTGGGGCAATTTTCCAGCAAACAACAAGAGGACCCCAACCTCCTTTGCTGCTCTCTCACCCGACCCCGGCTACAACCCAGCAAACACCAGTGTTAAAGGTAAGGAGACTGATGCTATATATTTTTTTACATCGTAGTTAGAGCTATGTCTGTGGTCACTCTCAAGGCCCTCAAGCAGTGTCTTTCAGTGCCTCCAGCAACCACTATGGCACAGAGAGGCAGGAGGCAGTACGGCTCTATTTTTAGCAGTCATTTGAGATGTATTAGGATAATGCACAAGATATATGTATAATGTATTTATACTGAAATTTCATATTATTGCACTGCACCTTATACGTTGTACTTTGATTATTGACAGGTTTCTTTAATATATATATATATATATATATATTGGTAAGGCCAGCAACACCCCATCATGAATACAGTACAAGAGCTGATTACAAAGTCATTCCAGTCACGGCCACTTGAACAAAAACTACAGTTAAAACAATTGGGACCTCATCAGCCTGAAATAAACCTACAGCAAACTAACCAGGACAGAGGAAAAATGTCAAAACGTACATTCTCAAATGCCTGGTACACAAAAGCTGATTGGCTTACAGGGTGCCCTATAAGAAATTCTCTGTTCTGCTTCCCCTGCTTGCTGTTTGGCGGTGACTTTTCTTGGACACGGCAAGGAATGGTCGACCTGAAGCACATCGCTGAAAAAATAAAGAAGCATGCGCTCACAAGAAATCATCTGGAAAACCTGACAAGACTGGGAATGTTGGGGGAAGACGCACCAATTGAGCAGCAGATAAATGATGCGTATCGCAAATCCATTCAAAAACACAATGAAGCTGTTGATAAGAACAGACAAAATCTATCCAAGATCATTGATTGCATTCGTTTCTGTGGTGCTTTCGAACTGGCATTGCGAGGCCATGACGAATCAGAAACTTCCTCAAAACCCGGGATCTTCCGAGGCCTAGTGGATTTAATGTCAACCATAGACCAGGATTTGGAAAGACATTTAGCACATGCTACAGTCTTTAAGGGCACCTCTAATACAATACAAAATGAACTCCTTGACTGTATGCTCGAAATTATAAGAAGCCATATTGTGCAAGAGTTGCGAAACACAGACTTTGTGGCTATTCAGGCTGATGACACCACTGATGTGTCCACTCAAACACAGTCCGTGTTAGTGTTTCGGTACCTTGACAGTGACAGAAACATTGTGGAAAGATTTTATGGCTTCACGCATTTAAGTGACTCTAGTGCAGCAACCATCACTGAAGCAATACTGTGTCAACTGGACTTAATTTTCCCGGACCTGCCTCAAAAACAAAAGCTTATCGCACAAAGCTATGACGGTGCATCCGTAATGAGTGGGAGCCTTAGTGGAGTTCAGAAGAGAATTCGAGATGTGTACCCTAATGCTCATTTTGTGCACTGTTACGCCCACCAACGCAATCTTATTATGCAACAGGCGGTATCAAAGATCAGAGAGACACGAGTCTTCTTTCAGGATATCGGAGGCATAGCAGCATTCTTCACACGTTCCCCCAAAAGAACAGAAGCCCTTCATGAGATTGTGGACAAAAGCGTACCAAGGGGATCCTCAACTCGTTGGAACTTTCACATTCGTACAGTCAACTTAATCTTTGAACAGAGGGAGGGCCTTGAGAAATGTTTTGTCGCCATAGCATCCAGAGCAGACTTTGATCACACAAGTCAGAATGAAGCCCATGGCTTTATTAGAACACTACAAGACAAAGAGTTTCAGTTCTTACTGTTTTTATTTCATGACATAATGATTCCTGTTGATGTGTTATACGATCAGTTGCAAAGAAAAGACCTAGATACTGTCTCTGTGAAAGCCAATACATCTGCATTTGTACAACAGATTATGAAAGTGAGAGATGGGGTTGAAGATTTAGAGAGCAAACTGCCGCAGCATTCTGTTTTTGCAAACCGCAGACAAAACATCACCTCTCTGGTTCGAATTGGAAAGGAGATATGTGACATTGTAATTGTGCAGGCGAAAGAACGCTTTTCGTTCACAAAACATTTGGTGAGTGCGACTTTATTGCAAGGTAAAGAGTTTGCACAATATGATGAATCCTTCCCTGAGCGTGCTCTGAATCAGGCTGTGGAAGCGTATCCTATGCTCAAAAAAGAGCAGCTGAGAACTGAGTTAACTGTACTCTACGGAATGCCTGTGTACCGGAAGGCCACAAGCGCCTTGACTTTGCTGAGTTTAATTCATAAACTGCATATGGAAAACTCACTTACAGAGACAGTGACTTTACTAAAAATTGTGATTACGACTCCAATGACAACAGTAGAAGCTGAACGATGTTTTTCAGCCTTAAAGCGCATAAAGACATTCCTCAGGAACACCATGCTAGAGGAAAGACTAAATGCTTTGGCGATGCTATCTGTAGAGAGCAAGCTAGTCCAAAAGATACCGGACTTCAACATGAAAGTAATTGACAAGTTTGCTACACTGAAAGAGAGACGTGCGGATTTCATCTACAAAAAGTGAATGCTGCTACTTGTTTGAATACAAAAAATTCTGATTGAGGTAAGAAATGCATTGTTATCTCTGTTTTTAAAAGTTTTGTAGTGTTTGTTCTATTTGGAGACTACACAGATTTGCTCACCTTTGTTCACTGGCCGGACCTGTCTCCCGCAGGGTGAACGATTCGTTGCTTGTGTTGCCTATCAAACCTTTCCCCTTGGCAAATTGCGAAAACCTTTATACCAGTGGTTCCCAAACTGTTTACTCCTGAGGACCCCAATTGAGTCACCACTGGAAGCCGGGGACCCCCAAGCAATTTGTATGACTTAAATTTCAAACATTAAAACAGTAATTCGAAAACAATAAACACACGTGTGCACACAAAACGGATACTCGAATTACTAAGGATTTTAGTATTTTATATTGAAAGAATTAGCAAAAAACAGGAGGGTTAGCGCTGCATCTCCATGACTAACTTTTAAATGGTTGGTTTTATTTCGCAGTATGAGACTCCTGCCAGGGCCAGACTGGAAACCCAAAGCAGCCCAGGCAAATGTTTTCAGACCAGTCCCCATACAGTGCACACCTAGTGCAGTGAGTGCGCCTGACCACTACAAAGGGGGCTTTGGGAGGCTCTCCCCCCAAGACAATTTAGGAAACAATGGTGCAGTCTACAACAAATGTATCATTATATATTGAATTGTATCAGCTTTTAAAGAGTAGTAAATGATGACCTTACTATGCACCAGGATATGACAATCTGTGTTGGGGTTCTTCAATGATTCCCATATTATCCTCCTCCAACAGTGCCTCTCATCTCTCCATAGCCCCTCTGTCACATGTATTTAATTTGTTTTATAACATCTCTCATACCATTGAAGGATGTCAGAGCACCTTAAATCACACACATATAGGGGCTGATTTACAAGCCCCTTGCGCCACAGGTGCGTCACAAAAAGTGATGCACCAGTGACGCATTTTAGTGCCCCATATTTCCAAGGCAGGAAAAGCAACCCTGCGTGACTTTTACTGGTCTTGTAAATATGGCCCAATTGCACACAGCACTTTACGTGAAAGGGACGTTCCATGAGTGTTGCTGTGGGTGTTCCCACGCATAACCCATGGAACCAGACACATTTCCAGATTTACGAGGAATCGTAAATCTGGAAATGTGTCTGAATGCTACGCCACCCCAGGGGAGGCGTAGGGAGGGGCAACTTGGAGAAATGTATTAATTTCTCCTCTTTCTATGCATGTTGCATTCTGCAGCACGCATAGAAACAGGATGTTACCTCTGGTGATTGTTTATGTACAGGAAGGTGTCCCTTCCTGCACATAAACAATCAGTAAAACAATGACGTTTTGCAAGTTCTATGTGTGCTAATGCAGCACACTTAGAAGTTGAAAAACGCCATTTCTGATTGTTTATGTGCAGGAAGTAACCCTTCCTGCATGTAAACAATCTCCCCACGACACAGGCATCCTTGCACCATGGTGCAAATGTGCCTGTGCAGGCGCATGGCAGCAGTTTGTGCGCCAGCACAGGGGGAAGCACAGAGATGCAACATATTGTTGTAAATATGTTGCATCCCTGTGCTTCCAAAGTGACTCAGTGCGGCGCAGCCAAATGGCTTGCGACACACACAGTCAATTTCCTTGCAAATCTGCCCCATGGAGACAATGATTCATACGTGTAAATCAGTGTATAGAAAATGTTACATAAGGCAAATGCGACTACAGGGTGTAGGATTCACATGTTATTCATACTGGTAGGCATTTTTAAAGAGTGCTTGGTCTGGAGAAGCACAAACTCAGGATTCAGAACATAACAGTGGTTAGCATTGACTTTAACAATAAAAATGTATTTCCACCCAAATAAACCTTTTTAGCAGGATTAGGATAATGAAAGACTTGAAACAAACATATGTTTCTAACTTGTATCATGCAGCTTGCAAGCAGCTCTTTGATGACAGTTTATAGGTCACTGTGCTAGATTACTATTGTCACTTATGAACTGCACAGTAACAAAAGACTCTGTGACTAAAGCAGTAACCCACTAACCTAGGCACATAAAAAATGTTTTTCAAAATGCATGGTACACGTTCTTTGCAGTAGGCATATTAACCCTCTGTGCTACATTAGATAAGTCAAAGCTGCCACTTGACACAACTCTCATCTCTCTCCAGCAGGTACATTAATCACCGACGTAATCTTGACACTTTTATTGTTGCTGGAAAACTGCTGATTCTACAAGGAACTTTTTTGTGCTTTTAAAATTACTGCCTGAGGACCCCCCTGGGAATGTGACCACAGTTTGGGAAACACTGCTTTATACCATTTATATTTGGGGTACTTGCGTGGACCTATGTGAAGTGTGTGTACAAAGTTCAGCTCAACCAGAATCACGGTAACAGCGCATTGCGCTGCCTCTTTTATATTCAGTATATTGTAAGACTGTTTTTCTTCCCCCGCCTTTCCTTGTTTTGTTTCCCTGTTTTCCCCTTGCTTGCCATTCGTTACTCTAGAGTCTAATATTCAGTATGTTGTAAGACTGTTTTTCTTCCCCCGCCTTTCCTTGTTTTGTTTCCCTGTTTTCCCCTTGCTTGCCATTCGTTACTCTAGAGTCTAATATTCAGTATGTTGTAAGACTGTTTTTCTTCCCCCGCCTTTCCTTGTTTTGTTTCCCTGTTTTCCCCTTGCGTGCCATTCGTTACTCTAGAGTCTATTCTAATAGAGTCGGAAGGCCGTAGGGGAAGACTGTGGACTTTTCTTCAAGTTCCTGATGCTCCTGCGGAACGAGCCTGGCAACCATTACACTGCTGTGCAACTTCTTCTACTCTTAGAGCTGAGATTTCCATGAGTCTTATAGTCTGAATTCAGCACCTGAGCATAATAGGACAGAATGTATGAAGCTCTGTGGTAATACTGAATAAGCAGCTACCTATGTTATGCCATCTATTAATGTAATAACTGCACTTTCACAATTGCTTTATTAACCTTCCTGCTTTCTCAAATTTGCTTGAAAATGCACGATTTTTCTTCTTTTTTTCCAAAATTTTCTTGGGGGGGGAAACCCCCCGAAACCCCCCTTTTGGGGTTCGGGCTCGCTCGCTGCGCTCGCTCGCTACGGTGCTGTATGCTAATTCGGTTGCGCCCCACCACTTTCAAATCTCACCCACCGCCCCTGGGAAAGACATAGACATCTGCCTCCTGCAGGAAACCCATCTAACTGATACCGCGACACAGCTCCTCAGGCGGCATCGTTGGGCAGAGCCAGTGCATGCGGCATACTCCAATTACTCCAGAGGGGTGGCGATCTTAATAAAGAGAGGGCTCCCATGGACCACCCATGAGACGATCAGAGATGCAGATGGCAGGTATATCATATTGGTGGGGGCGCTGCATGGTATGAGGGTGGTGCTGGTGAATGTATACGGCCCCAATGATGACAACCCTGACTTTTATGAAGAACTATGGCATAAGGTACAGACCCGGGGGCCGGCGGCAGTGTTGTGGGGGGGGACTACAACGTTGTGCTCTCTGACACGATGGATAGGCAGGGCGCGGCCAGGGACCATCATCCTAGAGCGGCAGAAACGCTCGGTGATATTATACAAGATGCGGGGCTTGTGGATTCCTGGAGGGTGCTGCACCCCGGAGATCGGGCGGGTACGTGCATCACTGCGCATAGGGCTGCTTGGTCCCGGCTGGACTACTGGCTGTTATCCAGGGACCTGCACACCTCGGTATTGGAGGTGGAGCACCTCCCGAGGTCACTCTCTGATCACGCCCCGGTGTTGTTGTCACTGGCTACCCCCTCCAAATATGCTACGCCCTTTAGCTGGCGGTTCCCCTCCCGAGCGCTGCGCGACCAGGTATTCCAGCAAGGTCTCCGCGAGAGGCTCGAGGAGTACTTTGAGCTAAATGAGGGGTCCGTAGAGTCCCCGGGAATACTGTGGGAGGCCTGCAAGGTAGTCACCAGGGGGTACTGCATGTCACTAAAATCGGGAGTTTTGAGAACCATACGGCGCACGCTTGAGTCCTTGGAGGCGGAACTTGCGCGGCTTGAGTCCACGTTACTCGCGGCGCCCTCTGATGGCGCGAGGGCTATGTTCCGATCGACACTGACTAAATATCAGGAGGAAGCTGACCGTGAGGTCGCGTACCTATCTAAAGACTGTCAAGCCAGACGGTATGGAGAGGGTGACCGCGCGGGCCGCACGCTGGCGAACCTGCTGCGGGCACCGCGTGGGGCGGATCATATCCTGGAATTACGGAGGGAGGATGGCGAGGTGGTGCGGGAGCCGCCGGATATACTTGCTACTATGACAGACTTTTACACAGAATTATATACCTCCAAGGTGGATCCGGACGACACTGCTCTCCGCGAGTACTTGGACACTATAGCGCTTGCGTGGTTCAATGATAGAGCCAGACAATACATGGATCTCCCATTTACGCCGGATGACATAAGGGCAGTGATCGCTGGCTTACCCCTCTGTAAGGCACCGGGCCCTGACGGGCTTACGGCGGCCTTCTATAAGGAATATGCTGACATCCTGGTCCCGCGCTTACACAGAGTGTTTGAGGAGGCGGTAGAAACGGGGATCCTTCCCCAGTCAATGCGTGAGGCGCTGATCATCACGCTGCTGAAGCCAGGAAAGGACCCCGCTAGCCCGGATTCCTACCGCCCACTTTCCCTGATAAACCTTGACGCTAAAATATATGCGAAACTGCTCTCTGACCGCCTCAAATTCATGCTGCCACAGATAGCGCTGTCGGATCAGTCGGGCTTTGTCATGGGGAGGTCCACCTCTCAAAACTTGAGGGTGCTCTTTGGGCTCCTACACTACCTGGACCCCAGGGTGCAGGCGACGGCGGCGTTGCTGGACGCGACCAAAGCGTTTGACTCCCTGGAGTGGAAATTCTTGCGGACATTGTTTACTCGAATGGGCTTTAGCCTGCCCTTTGCTAGGCGTATCGGTGTTCTATATAATGGCCCGACGGCAAGGGTGCGGGTGAATGGTCAAACGTCTGCGCCCATACGCATAACCAGAGGGACTCGGCAGGGCTGCCCGCTTTCGCCGTTGCTTTTTGCCATCGCCACGGAGCCCCTGGCGGCTCGATTGAGGCAGCACCACACCCAGCGCAGCATAGGCTTCACGTCCCGTGGCCTATTAATCTCGCTGTACGCTGATGATCTTACCATATATATGATGAACCCGGCAGAGAATTTTGATCCGCTGATGAGAGAGGTGATACGCTATAGCGGCCTAACCGGCATAAATATCAACTGGTCGAAGTCAGTGATGCTGCCGCTGACGGACGGCACGGCTGTGTGTCACACGGAATTCCCGATTGAGTGGGCCACCGACGAGGTCAAGTATCTGGGCATTCAGATCAGCCGCTCAGTTCAGGAAGTGTGGCTGTCTAACTTTGGGGTGGCCATGGAATGGCTGGAGACCAAGGTGAAGAGATGGAAGGCGCTGCCGCTGTCCATGCTGGGCCGCATCGCCATCGCGAAAATGGTCGTGGTGCCCAAGTTTCTCTACCTATTTGTAAACATCCCTTTACCGCTAACAAAGGCGTTCTTCCGTCGCCTCCGCTCAGCCGTGATCGAACTGGTCTGGGCAGGCAGGCAGCCTCGAGTGGCTTGGAACCTCCTCACACTTCCCTTCAGTCAGGGGGGCCTGGCAGCCCCGGACTTTGAGCTGTATGCGTACAGCGCGCAGGCACAATACTTACACTACTGGCACCACCCGATTCCTTACCAGCCACACGTTGCGATAGAACTGGACGTGGCGGCGCCCTGCCCGATACGGACGGCGGTGTACCAGAAATATAAACGACCCAGGGAAGATATCAACACCGTGGAAATGGTGCGTTGGGCCTGGGCGGGCATTGCCAGACGCGCGGGCGTCTCTGATCTCTACGCCCCGAGCATGCCCCTGGAGGGAAATCCCCTGTTGGGTCCGTTGACGGACGCGGCGGTGGCGCGCCGGGCCGGTGCGTGTGGGTTGACGGTGGCAGGTGACCTGTATCCGGACGATACTTTCATCACACTGCCTGACATGGACGCGACCCCTGAACCGACGGCATCGGAGCTGCTGCTATACTATCAATTACGGTCGGCATGCAGGAAGAGATATCCTACGTTCCCGGAGGCCCCGCCATCACTGGCGGCCTTGGAGGACGTGCTGTCCAACTCCTCCTCGCGGAAATTAATAACACGCATATACAGGTCTACACAGCGTGCGACGCCGGTTGCGCATATGGACTCCAGGACGCTGTGGGAGGAGGAGGCGGGCGTGCGCATCACGGAACAACAATGGGAATTCTGCTGTGCCCAGCTTGAGCAATTGTCGCCCAATTACCGGCTGCGGCTGGTACACTTCAACTACCTACACAGGACGTACCGTACACCTATGCAGCTCTTCAAGATGGGCCTGCAGGCCGATACGAAGTGCTGGAGATGTGGTGTGAGGGACGCTACGTTCTTCCATCTGGTGTGGACATGCGGTCCCATTGATGGCTTCTGGGATGCCATATTTAAAGCTGTCAGTGAAATTGTGGGCATGCGCATTGTTCCGGACCCTTTGGTGGCCCTCCTGGGCTTCGTCAAGAATATACCCCCGGCGTTGCGTCGCCTTGTGGCCCTTCTCCTACTACTCGCTAAGCGCCAACTGGCAGTACACTGGAAGAAGCAGGCTCCGCCGGCTGTTGCAGGATGTGTTAGGTCTGCGATATACTGCAAGGACCAACTCACTGCCTATTGGGATCAGATGCCGCAGCGTTCACGACCAGTGGATATATGGCAGCCGCTAGTAGAATGGCTGGCGAGTAGAGATGCGGCTGGCGGGGATTGAGGCCGTGGGAGAGTGGACTGGTGGTTTGATATAGGCGCACTTTGGGTCTGCATGTGGAGGCTGATTGGCGTTGGGGCTGTGCTGCCCAGGCCGCTGCTGCTCTGGTGGCTGGGCTGTGATGTGACTGGATGGGACGACTAGGGTTCCCGAGGCTGCGGCATTACATAGGTGCGCGTTAGTAACTGCAGGAGTACTGATGACTGGAATGTGCTACTGTTCTTCGTCTGTCGCTTTTTGGTTGTTTGTTACTGTAAATTGTGTATATTCATATTTTGGATATATCGCTCAGATGTACAAGGTGGATAATCTTTGGCGGTGTGCCGCCACGTCACTTTGCTGCCTGCCTCCGGTTTGTTGGCTACATAGCGGTGTACAGTTTGAAATGATAATAAAGGTTTTTAAAACACAAAAAAAAAAAAAAAAAAAAAAACTACACCTCCTTCACAAACACCCCCTCTTCATATTCACACACACACCATCACATTCACACCCACACACCCACAACCATCCACACCCACACCCCACACCATGTCCACAGACAAGAATCCAAAGTTCATAAGGGCGGAGCTGGACCTCCTTGTCAACGAAGTCATCAGAGTCGAGCCACAGCTGTTTGGAACATTGGTCAGACAGACCAGCATAGCCCAAAAAACTAGCCTGTGGCAGAGGATCGTCGATAAGGTGAATGCTGTTGCGCCCATCCGAAGGACCAGGCATGAATGCCAAGGCAGGTAGTATGATTTGCGCAGGGCAGTCAAGAGGAAAATGAACGAGGAACACGCCCAGACTAACATCACTGGAGGTGGGCTGCCCCGCAGACCCGTACATTACCATCCCTGGGAGGAGAAGGTGATGGCCATGCTTCCGCCGGTAGGAGTACACGGAGTCGAAGGAGTCGCAGAGCCTGGTGAGCACACAAACAACTCACGTAACATGGGGGAATGGCATCCACACCACAAATACACCAAATACACGCAACTTCCCCCAAGCCCTCACCGCAAACAACCACACTCAAAAAACACGCTCATGCCACTAACGTCTCCATGCCCCATTCACAAATAAAGGCAATGCCATGTCCCAGGCCACACCAACCACAAACCCAAGACTGGATGTCCGGGATGCTGGGAGGGTGGGGCTCACACAACACATTGTGCAACTCAGAAGCAGACACCAATGCCCTCAGCCCATATGGCCTAGGTACATACCCATGCACCATGCCCAATGCACAGGGACTGGCAAAGTACAGACAAGGTAGCTGACACTAGGCCCTGCTGTATGCAGCACAAGGCCCTCCTGTGACCATTGTACACTCAAACACCAACTCCACAAGCTCAGATATCTAGCACAGGAACTCACACTCACTGACATGCCAGCATGCACCATGAGGGGACAGACACATCACCTGGGAGACCCAATGACAAATCACACTACACCCAATAGCAGGCCCGGTCACACACCCCCTCTTACACAAGCACACACCCCCGGGGCAGGCAACGAATTTACCCACACTCACAATGGACATGTGACACAACCAGACCAATCCATAGACAAATAAGCATCCTAGCCAAAATTCAACAGGTCAAACACTCAGGAGAACATATCAATCTGTCCCCCGCAACATACCCATCCCCAAGTGGACATTGAGAGGAATGCTAGGCACATCCAACTACCTGGAGGAACTGTGACAACTTGAGTATGTATGAAACATGGATGTGGCATGAAACAGCATTAACATTGTCTCCTTCTCCCACACAGGGCAACATCATGGACCTCCCCCCAACAATGGGGGGGAACAATCACAGTCACAGGCTCAGCGTGAAGATGATCCCACCGGCAGCGACGACTCTCACCACTCCGTGGATGACCCCGACCAACCTGGCCCCTCTGGTGCCCAAGCCCCTGCAGCACCTGCGTCCGGTACATCTGTGCCAACCCCCACCCCCATTCCTGCCACATCCCAGGAGACACCCAGGAGCCCTGCTCGCACTGAACAACACAGCCAGTCTGACCAGGAGGGACAAGGTCCTCCGGGCACCCAGGAGGAGGCAGACAACCCCGCAAATGCCATCCCTCAGGGGTCCCATAGACCCGATGTGCCCACAACGGCAGGCCAGGCTCGTGTGGGCAGGGGTGGTGGGAGTGGAGGCAGGCGGAGGCGCGAACCTGACCAGCCAGCTGAGGGAACCGGTATGTCACACATACGCCACATCCTGGACACATACCGGCGTGACACCAGGGGCATCAGCCAGGTAGTGTCGAGCCTCACAGGGATGAAGGGGACCCTCGACGAGATGAAGAACCTGCAGGCCGAGCAACATGCCAGTCAACAACAACACCAAGGACGGATGGAGGCAAGACTGGCTGAGCTCCTGGCGGTGCAAACGGACATGAGCCGTTCACTCCGTCGGATCGCCGACAACATGGGCAACCCTCCCTGTGCCACCAGGCGAAGACCACCACCAGCCACAGGGAGGAAGGAGGAGGAGGATTCGTCCGACGGAGCATCACAGACATCGTCAAGGCCTGCATCTGAGGGGCCCCCCCAGGAAGGTGGGTCGTCCACGGAAAAGACCGTGAGAGGCAGCGGACCATCCACATCTCCCAGGTCACCTGGCCTGGCACCTGGCCCTCTGGCGCAACAGCAGCACCTCATCCAATGACATTCTCTGCCACATGGACTTGCTGGTCACAGTATGACCAATGATGACCAACATTGTGTTCTGGACTCTGCTGTCTTCTAAGGCAAAGGATACCATCTCCCCCTGTAAACTTTGGATTCTATGCACCCGGTAGAGCACCTTAGTTCATCTACCAAAAGACGTACCCCACCATAAATAAAAAGTTTCTTTTGCCATGAGATGTTGCTGTCATTTTGCATTAGTCCACAACATATGTGTGTGTAAATGTCAAACTATGCCTGAGTGTTGAACTAACTCCACCCATCCATACCCTGGGATCTGAGTCTGGTACAGGACACACAAGGGTCACAATGTATTATTCAATGCAGACATGGAGCACAATACTCACCTGTGATGGCCTCAAGCTGCTGAGGGGGGGCTTGCAATACTGTGCGGACAGACCTATTTGGAAGAGTATCATTAAGGCGTAGAGGTCATGCCTCATTCGGAGGTTCCCAGGGAGGGAGTCCCAGGTATGTGTTCCCAGGTGGGAGAACTATGTCCTGCATGCTGGAGTACGGTGGATGTGAAGATTGGTGGCCAGGGCAAGGTTGGATGCACGGAGATGTCCCTACGGGGTCTCGGATGACAGTGGTAAAAGGTTGGTTTTGGGTCGGGGTTGTGGCCTGCCTCCTGAGTGTGGGTGGGGAGTCTGAAGGTCATCCTGCAGCACACAGTGATCTATTGCAGCTATCTCTGCTGGACGGTGATGTGGCTGGGGCGCGGGATGTTGAAGCTGAGGTGTGCAGATGCACCCTGGATGTGGACAAGTTTCCTGGGAGTTAGGATGTGGCAGCTCCGTAGAGGGCAGGGCAGTATTTGACACGGATGTTGTCGTGGACCTGGGGGATGGTCCGTCTTTCCTTGGAGTGGATCTATCTGGGGATCATGTGCATAATTTAGAGGGTGTTGCAGTCTAAGGCACAGATGCTGGTGATTACCATGGCAAATGTGAGCAAGCAATCCATGATGCACACCATCTTGTGTGCGTGGACACTGGGTGCTTATGCAGGGCTTTTGCGGGTGGGACACAAGCAGTTGACCCAGCTGCAAGGGGACAATCCTCAGATGTTGACCTCAGTCCTGTACAAGTCCTGCCTCAGGTGGCTGATGTTCTGCCATTCATCAATGGATCTCATGCAATCTTGAATATTGGAACTGGCAATGTCTGCGTCCTTGGTGAGGGTGAGGAGCACCTGGCTGTCAATGGAATACGAATTGATGATGAGGTTGTGTGTGCATGTGATGGTGGAGAGGGGTGTCCTGGACACATTGTAGATTGACACGCTGAGAGATGATACCTGTGCCATGTGCCTGACGACGACACCATACTACATGAAGAAGACTTGAGTCCCACTCCCATGGCCTTGCTGGGGTACAGAGCCGGTGGTGAGTAGGAGGGACATGACCTGGTTGGTGTGACAGGGCCTGGAAGGCGTGGCAGCGCTGTGTAGGCAGTCGGAGTTGCACACTCATCATGCAAAGGTGTTGTGTGTGCGCTTAGTGTATGCCTGAGAGCAGGCGGGAGATTTGTGGATGGACATTGCTTGGAGGGTGTCTGCAACATCACACTGTAGTGTGATGTGGGTCATGCAAGGACCTGAGGCTCGTGCAATGTGCACGTTGCATGTGCAGACGGTCCAGCCTTTGGCATCGCGTGGCCGCAACTGTGGCACAAGCTGATGACAGCCAAAAGAATGGGTTGAGGGAGGAAGGGAGGAGCATCTTTGATGTGTGTGTTTTGCCAAATCCGGAAACTTCGTGTGCCCTTGCTGCAGGGGCAGCAACAGCAGGCGGCATGTCCTGGAAACTATGCCACAAGTTCCACCCAAACACTAGGATGTCAGAAAGGACCACTGCAACAGATGTAAGTAAAGGAAGGAGTGTCCGGTTTTCCATGGCACACACAGAGACAAAGGATGCACAATCAACAAAGATGACTGACACCGGATCATGAAACTGAAGGGCGAGCTGCGCACAGGAAACACACCCTCAGCAGGTGTTGAGGGCCCGTTGTGGGGACCAACATGCCAAAACACATACACAGCCATGGACTCCATGCACAATAGAGAATCAAATACATGAAGAACAGCATGCAGGTTGCTAATCTACACATAGACTCATATGCACAATCTTTGACAACTATGCCAGAGATGCCGCATGCACAGTGGCAAGAGACCTGCATTGACAGAGATGAGGCACCTTGGAGGGTGAGGAACACCTTTATTACTCAACCTCACACCTATGGAAATGCATCAATATGAACAGACACACAGGTCTTTTGGATGAACATGTGAGAGCTACACTGGACACCCCCTTCGCACCACAGATGCTGTAAATCCATTGGACTGGCACACAAGTGAAGGGGGTGAGCCAAACATCCCCTGCTGCACACGGAGAGGCTGCAATTCCCCATTGAGCCTCTTAGGGGGATGTCCCACACTATGTCCACCCGTAGCATCCCGTATGTTTCATAGGGAAGTTTTACACACATTGATGCCTTCATCACAATCCACAATCCCATTACAGATGACTGTCACGAAGTGTGACTATCAATTCATGTGAGTCATGCTACATGTCATGTGCCCCATGGTGAGTCAACATGTATGCATAGTGACAAAACCTGCACAGGAGCAGTGCCCACACATTCCAAACAACTACCACACCCAAAATGGCTTGCTGCAATCCTTACCCAAAGGAGACATCTCACCATGTCCGTGCATGTAACGCTGATTCAGCACACGTTGCAATACTCATGAGGAATAGCAGGAGCACAATGATGCCACGAGCAGACAGCATGCGCAACTACCTGGGGATGACAGACACACAAGAAGTCAGGAAAAATATAGTCATCCGCATGCATGGTCATGTACTCTACATGAATAAGGTTGACACCATGCTAGTTGAAAACTGAGTGTGTCAGCTATAATGTGTGGAATGACATCATCACTCGAGTGACACATCAGAACACACCTCTAAGTCACTTAGCATACAGTCGGCTGAACACACACATTGCAACACATGCCACACAAGGCTCCAAGCGTGCACACTCAGACCCAGGGACTCACCATTATGAGAACAAGTTGCGTATGAGCTGACTCCGGATGTCCTCCTCCTCCTCCTCACTTGCCTCGTCACCAAGGCCTTCATCCTCCACGGGTGGATGTTCCTGCTCATCGGGATCCAGGATGAGTGGCACAGCTTTCTCCACTGCCATGTTGTGCCGCATGCAGCACACGAGGAAGATTTTGAAGACCTTCACCGGTGCATATTGCAGGGGCCCGCCTGTCTTGTGGAGGCACCGGAATCGGCCCTTCATGAGGCCAAACGTCCTCTCAATCACTCGCCTGGTCTGCCCATGGGCGTTGTTGTAACGGTGATCTGCAGCTGTTCTGGGGTTGCGGAGAGGCGTCACCAGCCATGGCATGTTGGGATAGCCAGAGTCCCCTACATGGAAACATCATGTAAAGAAGTGGGTCAGGAGATGCTGTAACATACAAAGACACCGCTAAATACAGGACAAACAGAGTATACCCACCAACAAGACATGCTCGTTCATTGTGCAGCCGCAGCATCATTTCTGGCACCCTGCTACGCCTCATGATGTAGGCATCGTGTGCTGACCCCGGAAAACGTGCACAGACATGGGAAATCAGCATGTTAGCAAGACACACCACAAGGGCATTGATGGAGTGATAATGTTTTCAGTTTCGATAGGCTACCTCCTGTGCCTGTGGTGGTACCAAAGCCACATGTGTCCCATCAATGGACCCAATTACATGGGGCATCCCTCCCAGGGCATAGAACTCACCCTTGATACCTGTCAACTGCTCAGGAGTTGGAAAATGGATGAAATCATCCAGGTGCTCCAACATGGCTTCTAAAACATCATGCAGGACACGGCTGAACATGGTCTGGGACATGCCACCCACATCAGCTATGGTGAATTGAAAGGTACCGGTGGCAAAAAAATGTAGGGCTGCCATCACCTTCATCTTGGGGGTCAGCGCAGTAGGATACCTGTGTCGTGGTTGGAGGTGTTGTTCAAGCTTTGCGGTCAAGTCCTCAATCAACTGTTGTGAAAAGCGGTAACGTCTTAGGCAGTCACGTTCCCTCACGGCAGCCAAGTCTGGCATTGGTCGGGGGAGAGGCGGTGCCCTGCAGATAATTGGAAGGAAGAACGAAGAGTGAGTACCTAACAACATCAATGTCAATGAACTGAGCACATGCTAATACACATCAGCGAAATACAGAGTCAGGTCTGTGCTACACATCCAGGACACGTATGGCAGCCAGGTGATACTCCTACGACAAGCCAGCTACACCCGTTGATAGTCACGTTCTACATGACATGGGCCGGAACTAGCTGTGGGCCAGTGTAAGTGAACAGCCAGAGACATCACAGTAGTGACATACATACACAAATCTGCATTGGAAGGATGTCATCTCATACCGACTGCTGGCGGCAAGCTAGACGCACAGGTCACATGTCATTGGAAATGTACAGATCATACACATAGCAATGAAGGGGTACACGTGAAACACGAAAACACAGACATGGATACGGCGCAGATATGTCCTCATGTCATAAAATCATCTTTGAAACATCCAGACACACGTAACGTGTGAATCCCCATGTGGCATGGTGTGCGTATATGTGTGCCATGCCGATCTACACACAGACATATGTTGTATGCAGCAACAGCAGAGGCATTTGACGGAACAACACCAGCAAGCTCATGGGAACACATGACACACACAGGACATGTTCACATTGGGGCACGCTCTTACTTAGATGTCAGGTGTTAGTGTCACTGTCCCTGGCATCAGGGGACATTTGCGGGTGTTGGTGACTGTGCCATACCAGTGATGCAGTGCTTGACACGTTTGTACTACATGCACACATGTGCATTGTGGGAAGGGGAAGTGTGCCACCTACTGCCCCATCACACATGACATGTGTACACAGGTCATCACACATCTATTGTGCTAAAACATGAGGAGACATGTGCCACATCACTGCCTGACACACCTAGGCCCTGCACATGTAGGACTGGAATGACTATGACTTGATGTACAGCCGTGCACGAGTCTGACACCTCCATTCCATTTGTGTGCACCTCCTATCACCTGTGTAAGCTGTGAAGCGCAACGTACACACTCTCTGAGGGCGTGTGAACGGTCCGTATCCTCACACTGTTGCTCCTGCCGGAGTACGGGTGTGTGTACGGACTGTACACACGTACGTGTACGACCAGTGTGCACACGTACGTGTATGCCCTGGTAGTCCATGTACGTGTACACACTGGTCGTACACGTACGTGTACGCCGTGGTAGTCCACGTACGTGTACACACTGGTCGCACACGTAGGTGTACGCCCTGGTAGTCCACGTACGTGTACACACTGGTCGTACACGTACGTGTACACACTGGTAGTCCACGTACACACTGGTAGTCCACGTACGTGTACACACTGGTCGTACACGTACGTGTACGCCCTGGTAGTCCACGTATGTGTACACACTGGTAGTCCACGTACGTGTACACACTGGTAGTCCACGTACGTGTACACACTGGTCGTACACGTACGTGTACACACTGGTAGTCCACACCACACCTGTGACACCCCACAGGCAAGTGGCACATGTGCAGAGTGAAGTTTGTATCCGCTGTTGCCAATGGCAGGTGATTGATCTGTGCCTGTGTGTGTCTGTACTCTGCTGAGGTTGCGTCAGTGGCCTGCGGCATGTGACTGCTTGGAGGTGCTGTCCATCAGCCTGGTGTTGCATGTGATGCACAGCGTGTGCCATGATCATGGAGTGTGTTGCACCCCTCATGCCACCTGTGTACTTCCAATGCCATGTCCTGCTTTGGGGCTTCCACATAGGCTAATGTCCCTATGAGAAAGGTGCAATTGGTTGCCTGCATAATATGCCCTGTTCTAAATATCAAAGATGTTCAAATGTGTGTCTCTGTGACATGGAGCAGGTGTAGTGATGTTGTCTCACTTTGTCATCCTCACAGGTAACCGCCTACGCCAAGGGGGAGATATGGAAGCAGGCCGTCAGGGCCGTGTGATCTGTGGAGGGTCGCAGTCGGCGCCTCGCCCAGGTGAGGAAACGCTGGCAGGACATCCGGTGCTGGACCCGGAGGATCGCCCGGTGGCAGCTCAAGGACTCACCTCCACACAAGCACGGCAGGGGCCGACGACTGACCCAACAGATGAAGCGTGTCCTGGCGGTGGTCTTCCCTGAGTTGGATAGGTGGTTACGGAGTTGCAGCAGCAGGAAGGGGGTAGGTACATGTGTGTTTGTTGTGTGTCACCAGCTTTTGTAAGTGCTCAGTTGCCTGGATACACAGCGAGGGTTAATTTGTGCAGTGCATATCATGTTCCCCAAAGTCAAACGGGACTGTTCCTCCTCCCTTCCCCTAAATGACATGTGTTCCCTGGTCTGTGTGTAATCACTATTGCACATGGTCATCTAGGCTGCCAGTTAATCCAAGTGCACATTGCTTTCTGCATCATGTGGGGGGGGGGGGTCTGAGACATGTGTTGTTACCTTGCCTGTGCCCTGTCCTGTACAGTCATTTGGGTGTCCATGGTAGTTGCCACTGATGCTGAGTCTCAACATAGGAGTGTGAGTTTTCAAATGAACAGACTTGCAGCATGCATTAACAATGTTGTGGCCTCAGACATGATGTGCATGAGTGGGAGATATGCATAGTGCAGGGACGGTAGCTCAGGTTACAGTCAGATAATTCCAGGACAATGGAGCTGTATTGCCACTACAGTCCCCTAAGACACCCTTGCCTCTGAATCATGTGTGTCATCCAACACTGTGCCCATTCTCTGTGTGTTCAGCACAGTTTGGCCTCTGTGGCATAGTTCCCTGCCCTCATTTGTATTTCTCTGAAGTGTGCTACATGTACCCATTATACATGCTGACCCCATTTAGCTTGTGCATCCTCACACTGGGCAGTGCCTGTGTGTCTATTTACAACTATCTGTTGATGGTTGTTGGTCACAAATATGTGTTGGCAGCCTCACGAGGTGATGTGGAGTACATTTAGGAATTTGTGATGCACATTGGAGTAAACCCAGATTAAGAGGTGTCACTTCTTGATCTGTATCAATCACATTGTCTCAGGTATGGGGGGTTTGTGCGGGCAAGGCATTCATGTCCAAACCTTATGTCTCCTTGCCGTGTCTGACCTGTGTGTGATAATTGTCTGGACAGACACTCAACATGCAGTGACCCAGTCAGGTTTTGCTGGGTTTAATGTTTGTGATTTGCAGCATGTGTCACAAATGGAAATACATGGCTCATGCTCATCCATTTTTGCCACCAGTGTGTGGTCGAGTTGCTGTGTACTTTGGTCTGTGTGTGCTGACATCTGTGTGGACATTCTTGCTTGCCATGAGGGTGTTTCCTCAGTGCAGGTGCTCCTGATCCAGACACATTGCAGGCCCATTAGCTAATGCATTGTCCTGTGTTTGGACATGTGTGCCACTCCACATGACAGGCAGTGGGTCAGATGTGTTGCCAACTGTGTCATCATGGTACGGATGGCCATGTGACAGGTGGCATGATTCAAGTTTTCTGTCAATAAGTATTGTACCTTGGAACTGACTACACTTGTCAACATGTCTGCATTTTTCCTATGCTTCTTTTTGCTACTTGGTTGTGAAGGACAATAATGTGCCTGCATAACAGATGTCTCCCAGGGAAGTGCAAAAGAAAGTGCTTTTACACTTTCCGTGGACACGCAGGCACAGTTCACTGGAAGGCACAGTTTGATTACCACTTGTCTTCTGAATATACATATCCATGTTCACACAGTGTGTTTGCATGTGTGTAAGTCCTTGGTTGTTGCTGATACGAACTTACGAGTGTCAAGTCATCCAGACCACCCTGGTGCCATGTATATGTACTTACTTCTACACCATTTATTATTTACAGTGGCTTTTTAGAATTCGGCTGCCAGCTCATACAATGACTGTGTAAAAGTATGTTTGTGTGCACATCATTGTGTGACTTCTGTCATGCAGGCAGATGTGTCTTCTGTTCACAAAGTGGCACATTCACCCATTCTAAACATGTACATTCTGTAAAGTGTTGTGAGTCCCAAGGGTTTGCAATGTTTTTGGCTATGGATTCCTAAGTACTCGCAGGTCTCAAAGTGGTGGGACACCTTCAGTATTGAGGTGTGTTATTTGGCCTTGGGTGCACCAATACTGTTTCGTTCACAGTGAACAAGAGGTGGCATGGATTAATATTCTTGCTGTGCTCAACTGTCCCCAGACACTAGCTTCTCAGTATAATTCGATATCAAGTTATTTGCTGTTGTGTCATGATCTCCATTGTTTCCAAGTGTCATGGTGGGTCAACCAACTGGGGAGTGCAGGGTTACATATGTGCGGACTATTCTAGATGTTACTCATGATGCATTTCCTGATATGCACTGTGACTTTTTAATTTTGACTCATGTGTCTGTTGTATACAGGTGACTGATTATTTTCTGTCTCTTCACCTTGCCCACAGCATCATCGGAGGACACCGAGGGAGACACCTGCACGGACGTGGAGGAGGGATCCAGCACCGCTGCCACCACTGCTGCGGAGTCTGCGGGAGCAAGTGGCACGGAGGGCGAGGGGAGTCAGGCGGAGGACCAGTCTAGTGACAACACTGACTGCGACGCAAACGGGTCTGATGCTGAACTCCTCCAGGGGGCGGAGGCTGCTACGACACCTGGCAGCAGCAATACATCTGTCACCGCCCCCTCCATTCCCATCACTGCCCTCCCAGTTGCTCCGGTCCCTTCTGTCCGTGCTAGGCAAAACCGTGTCTCCTTCGTGCCAGGCACCGCACCCCCTGCCCCTGTCCCCCCTGCTGCCCTCACTGCAGAGTCTGTGGACATTCTGCGACAGTTGCAGGTTGGACAGACATCGCTGCTGAATGTCCTCCATGGCCAGAGCCGAATGATCACGCAGATGGTGTCATACATGGAGGGCATGTCATCAGCGATGTCTGACCAACGGATGTTGCTAAGGTCCATGGACTCTGCACAGACGGCAGCAGTGAGTCTCCTGCAGCGCTTCGTCCCCCCCTACCCCTGCACCCTCCACACTTCCCACTCCCATACCTGTCCCAAGCACACACAGACATTCACAAGCACGCACCCCACCAGACACAGGCAGCACACCACCACGTAAGGGCAAGCGCACTCCTCCTGGCACGCACACTCAGGGGGATGAGGGCACACCCACTGGGTCTGGGGCACACAGGCATACACGCAGCCACAGTCCGAGGCCGCATGGCAGACTAACCAGTCCCTCCAAAGGCACTCCCCTCGGCTCCCCTACCACACCTCCAGAGAAAGAGGCCTACTTGGCTGTACTAGGCCTCAGCCCCTCTGTCTCTCCAGCCCGCAAACGGGAACGGCACTCCACGGGTAGGGGAGTTGAGCCCCTTCCCTGTCCCCACCCTCCCCCAGTAGCGCTGCACCACATCACTCCGACCCCCCTCCCCTCCTTTGAGGCTGTGTTGTCTTCGGGTGAAGGGGAGACGCTTGACGACCTGGCAGCAGTGTGCAGCGCCGAGCTGACCTCCACCTTTGGCGCTGCCCCACCCCTGTGGTGGAGGCGTCCGTCCCTGCACCCACCACACCTACCCTTCCACCTCCTGTCCCTGCGGTGCCTGGTCCTTCCCCACATGATGCCCCCCCCCCCCAGTCGAGGAACCTGCGGGTTCTAATGTGCAGGCAAGCTAGGGGAGACGCGTGGCCATGTGTCCCCCCCAACGACCTCATATCTGGACTGGCCATGTGCCTTTGTTAATAGTGTCGTTAACTACTTTTTCTTTTAATGCTGAATAAAGCATTTTGTTTTCCCTTTGAACACATTTGCATTTCAGTTATTGATGTGGGTGCTGATGGTCCCGGAGTTGGGGTGGTGGTAATGTGTTATGTGTCAGGAGAAAGTTGTCGTCTGATGCTAATGGGGTGGACCATGGTATCTGCCTGCCATCACAATGTCTCTGCAAGGTATATTTGGTCGTGTGTGCTATTTGTGTTTGGAGACATTGTCCCAAGGACTGTTCCTTCCTCTGTGGCACCTGACATCTACCCTGCATGGAGTAGCACTTTTGTAGTGCTGACCTGTGTCTAAATTTCCTTTGTTGGTGACGGATCCCTTCAACTATGGCCATGCGTCCTCAGCCGGCTGCATCCTCTGTGCCATCCTTGCTAGTCACTGTACTTGTGTATTGAGTATGTTGTCATGCCTTAATGGCGACAATCAGCATTTTCCACACTATGCATGTGTGTTATCCCAGCCTAGCACACATTTGGTACTTGTTCTGCAGGGTATTTGAGCACCTGACTGACAATTGTGGGCATTGTATCTGTGGGAAGTCCACCCTATTCCTTCCATGAGAGGCAACATCTTGGTGGCTGTCCCGGCACCTGTACATTCCTATCAGTCCTGGGACAGTGTGTGTTCCCTTTGGCTCTCTTAGTGTAGTGGGCATTGACATGAGTATACAGTCTTGTGGCATGATCTCTGTGTGTGTATTGTGCTGCATCCGCCAGGGGTGGGTATGCATGTGTCAATTGTCCTCACACCCACATGTGTGGTGTCATGCAGTGGGGGAAGGACATCCATCCTCATGGTAGTGGGACACTGCTGTCAGTGATGTGTTGTTATGAAACTATCAACATAGTTGAACATTAGGGATGTGTGCATTCACACATGGAGTTGTGCTCTTTTGATCATGATGTACACACACCCATGTCTCTGTCCACTGCTGGGAGTGATATGCACCCACCCCTCATATTGCAGGCCACTGCTGGGAGTCCTCTGCACCCACCCCTCACATGTGTCTGGCCACTGCTGGGAGTGATATGCACCCACCCCTCATATGGCTGGGCACTGCTGGGAGTCCTCTGCACCCACCCCTCACATGTCTCTGTCCACTGCTGGGAGTCCGCTGCACCCACCCCTCACATGTCTCTGTCCACTGCTGGGAGTGATATGCACCCACCCCTCATATTGCAGGCCACTGCTGGGAGTCCTCTGCACCCAACCCTCACATGTGTCTGGCCACTGCTGGGAGTGATATGCACCCACCCCTCATATGTCTGGACACTGCTGGGAGTCCTCTGCACCCACCCCTCACATGTCTCTGTCCACTGCTGGGAGTCCTCTGCACCCACCCCTCACATGTCTCTGTACACTGCTGGGAGTCCTCTGCACCCACCCCTCACATGTCTCTGTCCACTGCTGGGAGTGATATGCACCCACCCCTCATATGTCTGTCCACTGCTGTGAGTCCTCTGCACCCACCCCTCACATGTTTGTCCACTGCTGGGAGTGATATGCACCCACCCCTCATATTGCAGGCCAGTGCTGGGAGTCCTCTGCACCCACCCCTCACATGTGTCTGGCCACTGCTGGGAGTGATATGCACCCACCCCGCATATGTCTGGGCACTGCTGGGAGTCCTCTGCACCCACCCCTCACATGTCTCTGTCCACTGCTTGGAGTCCTCTGCACCCACCCCTCACATGTCTCTGTCCACTGCTGGGAGTCCTTTGCACCCACCCCTCACATGTCTCTGTCCACTGCTGGGAGTCCTCTGCATCCACCCCTCACATGTCTCTGTCCACTGCTGGGAGTGATATGCACCCACCCCTCATATTGCAGGCCACTGCTGGGAGTCCTCTGCACCCACCCCTCACATGTCTCTGTCCACTGCTGGGACTCCTCTGCACCCACCCCTCACATGTGTCTGGCCACTGCTGGGAGTGATATGCACCCACCCCTCATATGTCGGGGCACTGCTGGGAGTCCTCTGCACCCACCCCTCACATGTCTCTGTCCACTGCTGGGAGTCCTCTGCACCCACCCCTCACATGTCTCTGTCCACTGCTGGGAGTGATATGCACCCACCCCTCATATGTCTGGGCACTGCTGGGAGTTCTCTGCACCTACCCCTCACATGTCTTTGTCCACTGCTGGGAGTCCTCTGTACCCACCTCTCACATGTCTCTGTCCACTGCTGGGAGTGATATGCACCCACCCCTCAAATGTCTGGGCACTGCTGGGAGTCCTCTGCACCCACCCCTCACATGTCTCTGTCAACTGCTGGGAGTCCTCTGCACCCACCCCTCACATGTCTCTGTCCACTGCTGGGAGTGATATGCACCCACCCCTCATATGTCTGGGCACTGCTGGGAGTCCTCTGCACCCACCCCTCACATGTCTCTGTCCACTGCTGGGAGTCCTCTGCACCCACCCCTCACATGTCTCTGTCCACTGCTGGGAGTGATATGCACTGTTAGACGGCGACCTCAGAGGAGCCCGGAAAGGGGTCCTGACTACCCTGAGACCCACCCTCAAAGTATCGTAGCCGGGCACTGGCGGGAGATTCCCCAGGGGGGAGGAATCTCGCAACTAGGGTCGTACTTCTGGCACCACACGACACAGAGAGACCACACTGGGTATCCTCAGAACAAGCTTTATCAAATAGGTATCACTGCAAATATGTACACGGTGAGCACGGGCTCAAGAGTCTCAGAAAGGTAGGGGGTAGCGGGACTGTCTCTGGTAACGGTTCAAAGCAGGGTCGTATCCGGCGCACAGCTCCCAATCCTCGAGCTGGGGGATACGTGGCTGGAGTTGGGGTCCGGCGGGACCGTGAGAGTCTGGGGGAGCCGCGAGTCACTCAGCAGGGCTCAGGTACAAGGTCGGAGGTCTTACGATCTTCAGGGAGCCGCGAGTCACTCAGCAGGGCTCAGGTACAAGTTCGGAGGTTTTACGATCTTCAGGGAGCCGCGAGTCACTCAGCAGGGTCAGGTACAAGTTCGGAGGTCTTACGATCTTCAGGGAGCCGCGAGTCACTCAGCAGGGCTCAGGTACAAGTTCGGAGGTCTTACGATCTTCAGGGAGCCGCGAGTCACTCAGCAGGGCTCAGGTGAGTTCCAGTTTCAGGAGCCGCGACCACGTCAGCAGGCTCTCGTTGTTCCAGCGTCGAATCTGCCGGATAGCCCCAGAGCACCCCTTGTTATAGTTCGACCCCTCTTTGATGTCCGGAGTCTGTGCAGGCAGGGGTCTTGTCACCTGGGGGTCGCTTGTCGGGTTTTCCTGCTATAGTCTTTTGATCCTTTCAGGGCCGGGTCGGGAGGAGTCCCAGACACCCAGCAGGCGTGGAGCCAGCCCTCAGGGAGGCCGGAGGGCCGATCGAAACCCATCGTCCCGGGGGAGTTCAGAGGTGCGATAGAAACTGCTCCTCCCTCTCTCATCCCCTGGAAGCGTGATGTCCTCCAGCCGGAGTGGCGCCTCTAGGCCCGGGTCGCGCTGGGGCCGGGCGGCCATCTTGGTGCATGAAGTGGGCACGCGGGCCCGGGGTGGCCGAAAGGAGAGAGGCCAGGGACGGGGATGTCCGGGCCGGTGCGTGTGTCCTGGTGGGGAGGTTCGGCTGGGCCGGGTGCTTGGGCTGTAGGTACCAGGTTTCGGTGGTGCGTGGGCACGGAGGGCCATTCTACGAGGCCGGGTCCAACACGCGTCCCCCCCAGCTGAAAGCCGGAGAGAACTGCCCATCAGCTTGGGGGGTTCTCTTCGCTGAGGCGGAAGAACCGGGAGAGGCCGTCAGCATTGGCGTGGTCCGTACCAGGGCGGTGTTCCACGGTGAAATCCATCCCCTGGAGGGAGATTGACCACCGCAGTAGCTTGGGGTTTTCTCCTCGCATCTGCATGAGCCAGCGTAAGGGCCGATGGTCAGTCTGGACTCTGAAATGGGTGCCAAACAGGTAGGGTCGTAGCTTTTTGAGTGCCCAGACCACGGCAAAGGCTTCGCGCTCTATGGTGCTCCATCTTTGTTCTCGGGCCAACAGCCGCCGACTGAGGAAGGCAACGGGCTGGTCTAGGCCTTGGTCATTTACTTGGGACAGGACGGCCCCAATGCCATGCTCGGAGGCATCGGTCTGGACTATGAACTCCTTGGCGTAGTCGGGAGCCTGGAGGACGGGGGCCGTGCACATGGCCCTTTTTAGGGCATCGAAAGCTTCCTGGCAGGCAGCCGTCCACTGCACTTTCTTTGGCTGTTGTTTAGACGTGAGTTCTGTGAGAGGGCCGACAAGGCTGCCATACCCCCGAATGAATCTTCGGTAGTAGCCCGTGAGTCCCAGAAAGGCTCGGACCTCCGTCTGGGTGATGGGTGGTTCCCAGGCCAGGATGGCGTCGATCTTTGGCTGTAGAGGGGCGACCTGGCCACTCCCGACCTGGTGCCCCAAGTAGACCACGGATCCTTGCCCGATCTGGCACTTGCTGGCTTTTACTGTGAGGCCTGCCTGGCGCAGGGCGATTAGCACCCTTCGGAGGTGCTGGAGGTGCTCACTCCACTCTGAACTGAAGACAGCGATGTCGTCCAGGTATGCCGCGCTGAACTGTTCTAGCCCGGCCAGGACCCTATTCACCAGTCGCTGGAAAGTGGCCGGGGCATTTTTCATCCCGAAGGGCATTACGCGGAAGCGGTAGTGTCCATCGGGGGTGGAGAAAGCGGACCGCTCTTTGGCCCCTTCGGTGAGCGCAATCTGCCAGTATCCGCAGGTGAGGTCGAATGTGCTGAGGAACCGGGCTGCCCCTAGTCGGTCAATGAGTTCGTCGGCTCGTGGAATGGGGTGGGCATCGGCTCGGGTAACGTCATTGAGCCCCCGGTAGTCCACGCAGAAGCGGAGCTCGGGGGCGACACCGGGGGCCGCTGCCTTCGGGACCAGGACCACGGGGCTGGCCCAGGGACTGTCAGAGGGCTCGATCACCCCCAGGGTCAACATCTTCGAGACCTCCGCTTGAATGCAGGACCGGACCCGGTCAGGAACCCGGTAGGCTCGGTGTCTCACCGGCGGGCTGTCCCCGGTGTCCACATCATGAACACACCAGTTGGTGACCCGGGGGGTCAGGGAGAAGAGGTCAGAAAATTGTCTTAGGAGCTGGCGGCAGTCCGCTTGTTGCTGGGCAGTGAGGGCTGGGGAGAGGTTCACTCCTTCCACGGAGCCATCCTGCTCCTTGATACACAGGAGGTCCGGGAGGGGATCCGACTCATCTTCGGCCCCGTCATCGGTGGCCAGCAGGAGGCTCAGTTCTGTCCGCTGGAAGTGAGGCTTGAGGCGGTTCACGTGCAGGACCCGGAGGGGATCCCGAGGCGACTGGACGTCCACCAAGTAGGTGACTTGGCTCTTCTTCTCGACCACTTTGTAGGGCCCAGTCCATCGGTCCTGGAGAGCGCCAGGCTTCACGGGGGCCATGACCCACACCTGCTGGCCCGGCTGGAACTCGACCAGAGTAGCATTCTGGTCGTACCAGCGCTTCATTTCTTCTTGACTCGCCTCCAGGTTGGCCTCGGCCAGTTCTCGGAACCTCCTGGTCTGGTTCCGGAGGGCCAGGACATACTGGAACACATCTCGGGGGGTGGTCTGGGGTGCTGCCTCCCACCCTTCCTTAACTAAACTGAGGGGACCTCGGACGGGGTGCCCATAGAGTAATTCAAACGGGCTGAACCCTAAGGACTTCTGGGGGACCTCCCGGTAAGCGAACAAGAGGCAGGGGAGCAGGACGTCCCACTTACGCCGGAGGGGCTCTTCTAGGCCAGCGATCATCCCTTTCAAAGTCCTATTAAACCTCTCTACTAGGCCGTTCCCTTGGGGATGGTACGGGGTGGTGAACTTATAGGACACCCCACATTGTTGCCACAGGGCCTGGATATAAAATTAGTGCCGCGATCGCTCACGACCTCGCGGGGGAAACCCACCCTGGAGAAGATCCCCATCAGGGCCCGGCCAACCACTGGGGCCGTAATGGTGTGCAGGGGAATAGCCTCTGGGTAGCGGGTGGCGTGGTCCACTAGGACCAAGATGAAACGGTGACCTTGGGAGGTGGGGGGGTCCAGTGGCCCCACGATGTCGATCCCGACTCGTTCGAAGGGGGTACTGACGACCGGGAAGGGTTGGAGGGGAGCCTTGTGCTTCCCCCCACTCTTCCCACTGGCTTGGCACGTGGGGCAGGACTTGCAGTGGGCCTCTACCGCTGCTTTCATCTTAGGCCAATAAAAATGGGTCACGAGACGGCTGTAGGTCTTGTCCTGACCCAGGTGACCGGCGAGGGGGACATCGTGGGCTAAGCCCAGGAGGAAATCCCGGAAGCGGAGAGGTACCACCAGTACCCGTCCGGATCCCAGCTCCACTGATTTCTGCTCACTATACAGGACGTTATTCTCCCAATAGATTCGGTGCGTTCCGGTCTGGTCACCTGCAGCTTGGCCCTCGGCCTGGCGCCGCAGCCCGACCAGGGAAGGACAGGTGGCTTGCTCCCGGCAAAATTCTTCTCGGGTGGGCCCTCCCTCGTGGCGTCAATGGGCCAACTCGGGTAGATCCCCCAACTCGGGGACCGGGGCGGGGTCGGAGGGTGCGGGTTCGTCGCTGGCGACGGACCCTTCCGATGGGGGAACGGGAGGACCCTCGGCGGGGACGGTGCTGGCTACTTCGACCGGGGTGCTCTCGACTTCTCTCCGGGGAGTGAGTCGGGCTGTCATAGATCGGGTGGTGGCACACACCCACTCGGGGAGGCCCATCATTCCTAGGTGGGCCTTGCGCTCTACGTGCTTCCAGGGAGAACTCTCCAGGTCGTTCCCTAAGAGGCAGTCGACCGGCTGGGAGGTTCTTACGGCCACCCTGAGTTTACCTATCACCCCTCCCCACTCAAATGGCACCAGGGCCACCTGACACATACTTTCCCTATTGTCTGCAGAGATTACGGGGCAAAAGACATTGGGGAGGATCTGCTCCTCGGGAACTAGGTGCCTGAGGACACCGGTGATACTGGCCCCGGTGTCCCGCAGGGCCTCTACCTGGTGGCCATTGATCTTGACGAGCTGCCCATATTTCTGTGTGTTGGACGGTAGGAGGCTACCAGGGATCATTTCCCTATCTCCCAGGGATACTAGGGCCATAGCGGCGGGTTCCCACTCCTCGGCTTCCTCAACCTCCTCCCCCAGGGCTACGTTGGCTATCTGCCTCGCAGGGGTGACTTGGGTGGCCATGGGGCACTCTGGGTCATTGGCGTAGTGCCCGGGTTTCTGGCAGCGAAAACATGTGACGGTCACCCGGTGTCCCCGTCTCCCAGGGGGCCCTGTTACTGGTGGGGGGGGCGCCGGGAAAGGTGGAGGTGGTGTCTTCGGGGGGCTAGGCTGGGACTCCCTCGGCCCTCCCTGGTTCCCTCCCCCTCTCTGGCGGGGTGGTCCCTGACTGGTTCGGGGGTACTCTCCTACCATGCCCCGGGAGACCCGGGTGTTGGTCCAGCGGTCGGCCTCCACGGCCAGCTTCCGGGGATCTGTGAGCTTGCTATCCAGCAGATGTTGACGTAGCTCTACGAAGCAGTTCGCAGCCAGATGTTCCCATAACATGAGGTCAGTGAGTTCGGCCAGGGTGGTGACCTTGCTGCCCTTGACCCACCCATCGAAGGCCCGACTAAAAAAGTTTACATATTCCACCCAGGTGGTGCCCGGGATCTTCCTGCAGTCCCGGAACCGTTGGCGGTACATTTCTGGGGTGAGGCCGTATCTTGTGAGGAGAGCCTCTTTCATGTGGCTGTAGGAGGTCTGCAGGGAGAGGGGTAGGTCGAGCAGGGTGTCCCTTCCTTCGCTCAGAAACCGTCCCCACAACCCCGCCCCCCAGTCCTTCTGTGGAATCCGATGGGAGGTCATGGCGACCTCGTAGGCCCGAAACCATTGCTGAATGTCATCGTTTTTATAATATTCTTTGACCACATCCTTGGGGATGTGGACCTTCTGTTCCGCTGGGGGGGCCGTCTCTCGGTTCCCCGAGGGCCTCCCGTCCTCATTTCGGGCCTTGAGCTCGAGTTCCTTTAAGCTCCGTTCGTGCTCCAGTTGGAGCTTTCTTCCTTCGTGCTCCCGTTGGAGCTTCTTTTCTTCCAGTTCGCCTTGTACCCGCATTTGCTCTACTGCTAGCTTTTTCTCCGCTAACTTCAATTCGCCCTCGATTTTGAGTTTGGCTAACTCGAGTTCATGACTGCGGCTTCTCTCTCTGTCCGCGAGCTCTTCCGGGGATAGGCCCCCGTCTGGTACGATGCCTCGCACCTGATTGCTACTGCTTTCGCTTTGGGGGGGTTCAGCTTCGTCGAGGCGCTCCCCCGTGCCTTCCGGGCGGGAGGCCCCGGTCTCCACCCAAGTTTTCAGTGCTTTCTGCAAGTCTTCCTTAGTGTTGAGGCCAGTGGTAGCGATTTTAAGTTCTTTGCAAAATTGTTTTAGCTCTTTGTGTGTGTATTCTTCCAGATGCTCCACCTGGAACACTCTGTTGGCGTTGGTTTCTGCGGAGCTCGTGGCGCTTCCTTCTGCCATCTTTGTTGGTCGTGCGTCCGTCGTTTACTGTACGATCTCTAGGTGATGGGCCCGAATCCCGTCGCTTGCCACCAATGTTAGACGGCGACCTCAGAGGAGCCCGGAAAGGGGTCCTGACTACCCTGAGACCCACCCTCAAAGTATCGTAGCCGGGCACTGGCGGGAGATTCCCCAGGGGGGAGGAATCTCGCAACTAGGGTCGTACTTCTGGCACCACACGACACAGAGAGACCACACTGGGTATCCTCAGAACAAGCTTTATCAAACAGGTATCACTGCAAATATGTACACGGTGAGCACGGGCTCAAGAGTCCTGGTGGGGAGGTTCGGCTGGGCCGGGTGCTTGGGCTGTAGGTACCAGGTTTCGGTGGTGCGTGGGCACGGAGGGCCATTCTACGAGGCCGGGTCCAACATGCACCCACCCCTCACATGTCTCTGTCCACTGCTGGGAGTGGTATGCACCCACCCCTCATATTGCAGGCCACTGCTGGGAGTCCTCTGCACCCACCCCTCACATGTCTCTGTCCACTGCTGGGAGTGATATGCACCCACCCCTCATATGTCTGTCCACTGCTGGGAGTCATCTGCACCCACCCCTCACATGTCTCTGTCCACTGCTGGGAGTGATATGCACCTACCCCTCATATGTCTGTCCACTGCTGGGAGTCCTCTGCACCCACCCCTCACATGTCTGTCCACTGCTGGGAGTGATATGCACCCACCCCTCATATGTCTGTCCACTGCTGGGAGTCCTCTGCACCCACCCCTCACATGTCTCTGTCCACTGCTGGGAGTCCTCTGCACCCACCCCTCACATGTCTCTGTCCACTGCTGGGAGTCCTCTGCACCCACCCCTCACATGTCTCTGTCCACTGCTGGGAGTGATATGCACCCACCCCTCACATGTCTCTGTCCACTGCTGGGAGTGATATGCACCCACCCCTCATATTGCAGGCCACTGCTGGGAGTCCTCTGCACCCACCCCTCACATGTCTCTGTCCACTGCTGGGAGTGATATGCACCCACCCCTCATATGTCTGTCCACTGCTGGGAGTCCTCTGCACCCACCCCTCACATGTCTCTGTCCACTGCTGGGAGTGATATGCACCCACCCCTCATATGTCTGTCCACTGCTGGGAGTCCTCTGCACCCACCCCTCACATGTCTGTCCACTGCTGGGAGTGATATGCACCCACCCCTCATATGTCTGTCCACTGCTGGGAGTCCTCTGCACCCAGCCCTCACATGTCTCTGTCCACTGCTGGGAGTCCTCTGCACCCACCCCTCACATGTCTCTGTCCACTACTTGGAGTCCTCTGCACCCACCCCTCATATGTCTGTCCACTGCTGGGAGTCCTCTGCACCCACCCCTCACATGTCTCTGTCCACTGCTGGGAGTGATATGCACCCACCCTCATATGTCTGTCCACTGCTGGGAGTCCTCTGCACCCACCCCTCACATGTCTATGTCCACTGCTGGGACTCCTTGGCAGACACCCACCCACCCCCTTGGTGCTGTACACTGCTGTCCTGGCCATGTACACACCCCAATATACTGGTTATATGCTGCACCAGGCCCTAAGCCAACATTTGTGGCGTGTGTACGCCTTGTATCACTAATGTACTGGTGCCCTAGAGATACGGGTGATGCGGTCCGTACCCACGCCCTCAGAGCGTGGGTACGGCCCGTACCACCATTGGAGTGGCGATGTAGGGGTACGCGTGGTACGCGCCGTACCCACGCCCTCAGAGCGTGGGTACGGCCCGTATCACCATTGCAGTGGTGATGTAGGGGTACGCGCCGTACCCACGCCCTCAGAGCATGGGTACGGGCCGTACCACCATTGGAATGGTGAAGTAGGTGTACGCGTGGTACGGGCCGTACCCACGCTCTGAGGGCATGGGTACGGCGCGTACCCCTACATCACCACTCCAATGGTGGTACGGGCCATACCCACGCTCTGAGGGCGTGTGTACGGCACGTATCACCATTGTAGTGGTGATGTAGGTGTACGTGTGGTACGGGCCATACCCACGCTCTGAGGGCGTGGGTACGGTGCGTACCCCTACATCACCACTCCAATGGTGGTACGGGCCGTACCCATGCTCTGAGGGCGTGGGTACGGCGCGTACCATGTGTACCCCTACATCACCACTCCAAGGGTGGTATGGCCCGTAACCACGCTCTGAGGGCGTGGGTACGGCGCGTACCACGCATACCCCTACAACGGCACTACAACGGTGGTACGGGCCGTACCCACGCTCTGAGGGCGTGGGTACTGCGCGTACCACGCATACCCCTACATCACCACTACAATGGTGGTACGGCCCGTACTACCATTGGAGTGGTGATGTAGGGGTACGCGTGGTACGTGCTGTACCCACGCCCTCAGAGCGTGGGTACGGCCTGTACCACCATTGGAGTGGTGATGTAGGGGTACGCGCCGTACCCATGCCCTCAGAGCGTGGGTACGGCCTGTAACACGCGTACACCTACTTCACCACTCCAATGGTGGTACGGGCCGTACCCACTCTCTGAGGGCGTGGGTACGGCGCGTACCACACGTACCCCTACATCACCACTCCAATGGTGGTACGGGCCGTACCCACGCTCTGAGGGTGTGGTTACGGGCCGTACCACCATTGTAGTGGTGACGGGTATGCGTACGTGGGGATTGGTGGACACGTCCCCCGAAGTGACCAGACCCTGAAGGTAATGTTAGGACAGTATATGGTATTTTACAAGTTTGGTGGAGGTTATGTTTCCTGCCCCTCACCTCCCCTTTGCCCCTGGGTGTTGTGCTGACCTTCTGCGGCGTCTGCGTCGGTTTCTGTGCACCAGGTCGTAGGCTAGGAGGGCCGGGATGACACGTAGGATGGGGTCCATGGCTGTCCGTCGCGTCCCGCAGCTCTTTCTTCGCTTCGTCCCCACTTTCCAGGGAGTTTTTAGCTGCCGTAAAAAATGATCCGTGCAGAGTGACATAGGCACGAATCGTACTTGCTGGTCCGTAGAACGCTGCCTGACTCCGTCCGGACGTCACGTACGCGATGTCCCGGATCGGAATTGTGGGTATTTTTTAGCCGGTTGGTGTTTTGTACGACTCGTACGGAAATGGTATTTCTGTACGAATCGTACTTGCGGGTTTGTAAGGTGGTTTTCCCAGGTACAAGTCGGACGGAGAATACGCTCCGTACGACCATTCGTACCCGGGTTTTACAGGATCGGAATCGGCACCTAAGTGTTATCAAATGTTTACATGAGTGTTCTATGGCATTCATGTGATGTAATCCCATATGCTAATAGGCATGCTAACAAATTTAGAAACCTTAACTCTATGTCAGGACAGGAGGCTCCGATTATGCTTCTCATTTCTTTACTACTAATTTCAGCAGCCAATCACAATAAAGTAAAAACACAAACTACATTACCCATGTTTCCCTATACCTCTCATGTCGCATGATCCAATGATCTACGAGCTACCCTTATAACTGCAGAAGTCACCATTTTGTGTCCTCTCTTTCTTTGCTGCTTCGCAGCCAGATAAGTTCAGTCTTACTTCTATCCTGCATGTAATGACGTGTTGGCAGATACATTTATTCTCTGTTTCAGTGGAATCCTATGACGGTTCTATGAGAGACTAAGTCTGCTATTGGGGGGGGTGACTCGTCTCCTGATCACATGCTGCGCATCAGGGAAAGTGTACGCGCTCCGCTTGTCATTTTGAATACGGTCGGCAGCATGCGCGAGCACCCAAGACTCTGCCTTCACTTTTAGGCTCTTACAGCGGTCAGGCTCCGAAGCTGCTTTTGGCCTCTGACGCGTGCAGTCCTATTTTGATGACTGCCAAGAGACACATTACATTCATGCTCAGAATTTGAACGCGACGCTGACTGAAATTGATCGGAGCGTTCGCTGGCATTTTCTACACAGAGTGCGACTTGTCCATAGTGTGGTGGCAAACCGTGAATGCTCCCCCTATGCCCTGTCACTTACAAGTGTACAGGGTTGTAAAATCAGCACAGGCTCTGCCTAGAGTGGGTTTTATACAGGCAGCTCCCTCCACATCTAAACCGAGGCATACTCTCTGGCCTGGAAGGGGTTTGTTCATACTCCCCCTTAACTCTCTCGATCCCAGTAAAGTGAATCGATACTGAGACAATGGCCAATGGGAGCCTCATGAGGCAGAGGTAGAATACTACCAGGAAGATGGGGATGACCAGCTCGAGCTGGATCTGGTGGATGCACTGGTCTGCAGTGTACAACAATCAGTTAACAACACCCTGGTACAGAAACTGGGTCCCTTCACAGGGCACTTACATGAATATGCACACCAACAGGGTTGGCAACCCCATCTTCCTCCAGCAGGAATTGATGCAGCCACTTCAAAAAAGGGCGCAGCCAGGAGTAGATCACAGGCAGAAGTACACGTAGAGACTTTTGAAAAGCTGAGACGCAAGAGAGAGATGAAACACGATTATAGCGCTCCCGCACAGGAAGAGTCCTCTCAATCACACAGCACGCAATATACCGATACCCTAGACTTAGACTCCTCTTCCCATACTGATATCAGCGATGAGGGTGAAAAGGAAAGACCCAGTAAAAAGAAACAGGCTCCGGCCCAAACCCCTCGAGTGCTTCAGTTTGAGCACTCCGAAATAATTCACCCCAGAGCGCCCAACTGGGTGCCCTCTCCAGCAGAGGTTGCTGAATACCTTCAAACCCATCTACGTAAGAGCTTTGATAAAGAGGCACACGCATGCCTCCGCACGGAGTGCCCCAGCCCAGATCTGGCGAGTAAGGTGGCGGACACACCAGAGGTAGACCCTACCATGGTCACTTTCATTATGAAGTATGCGAAAGACCATAAAAGGGCCTGAATCCCTCATGGCAGAATTGCCAAGACAAATTACAAGATATGACAAGACCCTTGACCAAGATCTTAGCATGCTATGCCAAAGAGTCCAACTCTCTGGTGAATACTGATGATCTGATTAGCTGGGAGCAGCAAGCCGTTGTATGCTAAGTAACACCAACTGCGCCATCTCTACAGAGCCTCGGATATCTTTACTGATAAGAATAGACCCTAAACTCAATAACCTCTCCACATCGTAAGCCAGCCCAGTGGACGACAGCCTCTTATTCGGGGGCTCATTTGTTAAGGAACTGTCCAGATTTTGTGCCACCTATTCGACTATTGACAAGGCCCAAATGTCGCTAAAAAGGGTGCTATGAAGAGGCCTTTTTGTCAGGGCTGGGCGATATGGAGGGCGTGCACCAGTCCACGGAACCTATCAAGGCTCTGACCAGGGATACTATGCCCGCGGCAAAGGTGGTTGGTTTGGAGACCAATCAGAACCCAACTCCTACCCCACGCGAACCAGGGGTGGCCGCCCCAGATTTCGCCGCAGACAACAGAATGCAATCCAGGACACAGGATATGCCGGTAAGAATTATTCCCTTTTCAGAAGTGATATTGGGGGGATGGAGTGTCATTGTTCATGGAGAACTGGAAACGTATATCTAGGGACTCATGAATTCTAGAGGACATTCTGAGCTTCAAACTGGAATTTTACGAATCCCCAATTCAGTCTTGCCCCCCAAGACAAATGTATTTTTCCCAAAAAGAACAACTTTTTATAGACTCAGAAATTCACACACACCTAGCCAAAGGGGCAATTTGCCTGTCAACCCCACGCCCCAAAGGGATCATAAGCCCCCATCTTTCTGGTTGAAAAGAAGGGCGGAGGTCATCGGCTAGTCCTAAACCTCAAAGCATTCAATGTCTGGATAATATAGAGACATTTCAAAATGGAAGGTATTCACTTACTAAGGAATATTCTACAGGAAGGTGACTGGATGGTCCGTCTGGACCTGAAGAATGCCTACCTCTCTGTCCCCATATTCCCACCTCACAGACGGTTTCTACAGTTCATATGGCAAGGACAGTGCATGGATTTCAAATCCCTTCCATTCGGTCTCTCATCGGCTCCCTGGTGTTTCACCAAATTGATGAGACCAGTGGTAGAAGTACTGAGAGCTCAAGGAGAAAGTCTAATTGTGTACCTAGACGATCTCCTGATGAAGGCCAAGGACCCTCAAACACTCTGGACTCATCTATCATGGACCATACAGCTTCTTCAGAGTCTGGGATTTCTGATCAACTCCCAGAAGTCAGTCCTGTCACCAGCCCAGCAAATTGGAATTTCTGGTTTTCCAGATAGATTCAGTTCGGGCACAATTGCTCCTTCCAGCTCAAAAGATTTGCAATATCAAGAGGGAATTTTCGGTCTGCATTGTGCAGACAGGCTGCATCATTGAAGTTGATTGCTAGACTCATGGGACTCCTGGCCTTATCGATACAAGCCATATGTCCATGCCCCTCCACTAGAGAGCCCTTCAGAGATTAAAAATAGATTCAACACCTACAGAAGGGTCTCTCTTACACAGAGCAAGTCCCATTGCTGGGCGAAGTCAGGACAGAGATAACATGGTGGTTAGACCACATGGAATCCTGGAATGGTCAAGCCATTTTCGGCACCTCCCCAGAAATAGTGATCAAATCAGATGCCAGCCTTTGAGTTTGGGGAGCGAGGTGCGGGCGGTGTCGACAGGGGGTCGGTGGTTAGAGGCGGAGCTGAGTCTCCACATAAATTGCCTGGAACTCCTGGGGGGCTCTTTCGCCATCAGGAGTCTCTCCCTGATGAAGACAGACTGCTGTATCTTGCTGACGATGGACAAAATCTCAGCAGTTCACTATGTCAATAAGCTCGGGGGATGAGGTCAAGTCTACTAGCAGAGATTGCCAAGGACTTCTTGCACTTCTGCCTCTATCATCACATTTCCCTCACAGCAGAGTATCTACCGGGCAAGAGAAACACCATAGTCGACTGGAACTCCGGCCACTTGCGAGATTTCAGTGACTAGAAACTGAATCACTCAGTATTCCCAGTTCTGAACAGATTTTGGGGCCCAGGCGAAATGGATCTGTTTGCATCACGACTCAACCGGCAACTGACACATTTTTTCAGCTGGAGCTCGGAAGCAGAAGCCCAAGCAACAGATGCATTTCTCCACGACTGGGCTCAGTTCCGGGGTTATGCCTTTCCCCCGTTCCTGATGATCTCCCGAGTCCTGTCGCAAATCAGACGACAAGGAGCAGAAATCATTCTGGTGACCCCTGCTTGGATGACTCAACCTTGGTTACCGGTAGCCCTAACTCTAGCAAGTGCGCCTCCAGTTCTACTCCCAGCTAGACCGGGTCGCCTCCTAGAGCCAGAGGGAATTCCTCACCCATTGATTCTATCAGGTCAACTAAAACTGATGGCTTGGATGGTTTCAGGGAAAGATGGCATACCCCAGGCATTTCTCAACAAGCTGCAACCTTCATAAGGCAGGCCTGGGCAGATAGCATACATAAAAGATATAATTCAACTTGGAGAAGATGGTGTGCTTGGTGCAACACACGGAGTGTTGATCCCTTGGGGGCACAACATTGTATGGTAATAAACTTTCTCTCAGAGCTAGCGTCTTCCGATTAAGCATACCGAATTGTAAAGAACTTCAGATCGGTTATCTACGGAGGACACCTCCCAGTAGAGGGAGAACCAGTGGGTGAGCACTCTTTAGTCTGCAAATTGATGAAAGGTATTCGTATTATCAAACCTCCAAGACCCAAGTGTACAATGATTAGGGATGTGAAGGTTTTTTTTAAATTCTTGGAGCAATGGCCGGCAAACAGATACTTGTCACGCAAACAGCTTTTGGTCAAGCTCACAATGTATTTGTGGAAGTGTGCCTTTTGCCAGACACACTGGTGCAGGGTCACCCTTCGTTCACGGATTCAAACAAGTAAGGAGAATTGACACTGGAGTGAAGTAAGAATCAGGCAATTTATTAACACTCATGAGTGGGGGCTCCGTCCAACGAGCACCAAGAGACACTCATGGAGGAAGCACACTGAGCAATGATTACATGGGCTTTTATAGGAAAAGGTCACAAGCAGGGGACGCCCAATAGTGTACATAGAGCTTGAGAAATACACACATAATGAGGTAATGCAAACACCAACAGCCTTGGTGTTTAAGCAACTTCGAGTCTTTGAGCTGCATAACAAGATACGATATCTACGTACACTCTATTCATGGTTTAACCATTGATGGGAATCTCCGAGCAGACGCCAGCTGTTCTTTTGTGCTGCTTCTGCATGTACACATATTTCACAATACCCCAATCTGGTTTCTTTACACACTATTGTGCAGGGGGAGTGCCAAGGACAGAGCAGGGGCTGGCAAAGAGGACAGAGAAAATAGATGACGCATAGGTCAACACGATGCAAGAATTTTTTTTTTTTTTACATTTGAACAGTCCCTCCTTTTTAGCCTATGCTAATCCATTTTCAAAGCACATATATTGGTCCTGAATATCAATCATCATAAGTTCATCAATTTCTTGTTGCACCATCATTTGTTTATTTAATGCATGAACGTCAACTGGAGGAAGCTTGACATTGGTGCAGGCAGTCATGCAAATCATACATATCATAGAGGCACACTGAATACAACAACAGCAAGTAAGAAAGATGGCTCCTATTATCACTATTACCATCAATATTTTCCATCCCCAAGTGGAAAGCATACCCCAAACCCATTCTGACTAAGTCCATGTTCCTTTGCACTGGTATATTTCTGCAGCTATTTTATGCAGTTTGGAGATAGCATCATACACCGAAGAGGCATTATCAGGAATGTACACACAGCAGCTACTTCCTATGATGCGACATGCCCCACCCCGATCAGCTAGTATCACATCTAAAACCATCAAGTTTTATAAAGCCACAATCCTGGAAATTTGGAGCTCCTCTGTGAAGTTTCCGAGAGCTGCCGTTGACTGATTGATCACTGTTCCCACCACTCGAGTCAGGTGTCTTATTCTCCTGCTGTTTACTACCGGAGCGATAAAGAAAAAGAACCCCAAATTGAAATCAACATACTGCTGTAATGAAGTGTCAGTTTGATCCACCTCATCAATGTCTATAGTTCTTTTATTTTTAATTAGAGAATCATTGAACAATCGTCGATCTTCATGATAGGATGCAGGAACCACAAATACGGGAGGAAGCAGGAAGGACACATAGCATGTTCCAGACCATCCGCTTGGCAAGTGAAAATAACCTTTATTTCCTCAAATAAAAGAAGTGTTCTGAGACGCTAGAAAACTGCTATTATTTGTTCCAGTTATGTTTAATATTGTAATGCAATCACTCTTCTCCACAGGGATACCGCTGACACTGCTTACACAGAGGGGGACTCGCGCTCATGTGAAAACGATGACGGGAGCCCCATTCCCCTTGGCTGTTCGAGTGTTGGGAAAGACATACCTTGTGGTGGAATTTCCTTTGCTGTATTCCTCCATTTCCCATATAGTTCCTTTAGCCTATGGGTTACCATCATCATCAGGGTTACATGCTTTATTCAATTGTGCATTAAGTCCCCCTACATCAGCTGTGGAAACATTATGAACCTCAGAGGCCCACAGAAGTTCGAACCAGGCTTTACAGGAGCCATTATGGGAGATGGCAGGGGATATGGGGCATTCCTCCCTTCCTCTGATGGGCTGGCAACATTCCACATAGCCAGCAGTTGGTAGTATTTGTAGCATTATGAGTATGATGTAACATCTGTATGAAAGTGTTATTTTTGCACCACAATCAGTGCTTCCTCTCATGATAAGGAAGGGTAATTTAATAATGTTCCAAGGGGGCAGGAGTGGTTGTAGCAGAGAGTGAAGTTCGAGCTGGGGATACCTCCTCCACTAACCATAGTGCTGCCGCCAATATTACTAACAGAATAATCAGGACCACCATGCACATAGTCTTTTCCTTCATTTCCCATTTGGATATTAATTTATCAATTTTTCTTGATAGTACTAACACAACCACAGGTCGGAGAGAGACCCAGGTATCACTGAGCACGTGTCACAACCGGCACTGAACCTAGTTCAGCCGATTCTGCGATCCCACCGTGCCACAGCTAAACTGTCCCACTAATTGGGAGCAGGGCCTCCGGTATCTCTATCTGCTCCTTCCCTTCCTTGGTCGTAGATTGTACCTTGTTACCGCAGGAACAGTCTGATCAGAGAATAGAATTTCTTCATTCGTAGGGGCGATGTTCTTCTTGGTTTGCAGTATCTCCTTAGAATCGCTTCTGCCTTCTGGTTGGAGAGCAGTTGCTGGTATCCTCTTGCAATGGGAGACGTGGATCCAGTTCTTCCTATTGGTGACGTGAACAGAAGTCTAAGTTGCAAGCAGGACTTGTTCGGGGCCCTTCCAGCGGGGTTCCAAATTCTTGGAGCGTTGAAAGTTCTTAGTCAATAGGCTGGGGACGGTGTACTAGACCTTCGGAATTGTCAGGTATGGCTTCATGTACCTGCTGGTGGCATAGAGACAATTTTTCAGTTAAGTTTTGTAAATAATCACTGAGGACTGGGTACTGTATTTCTTTTATTACATTTGGTCTTGGGGGTCCCCACAGATTCATACGCCTCCCAAATACTATCTCATAAGGAGAGAGACCAATCTTACTAAGTAATATTGAACGAACTGATAACAGGGCTAGGGGCAAAGCATCTGGCCCATTTTTGTCTGTATTTTAGCAAGTTTATGCTTTAGTGTGGCATTGGAGCGCTCTACAAGTTCCGCTGCCTGAGGGTAATTGGCAGCATGAAACTTCTGTTTTACCCCTAGACCTTTCATTAGATACTCTTTTATCTGACCAGTGAAATGGGGGCCATTGTCACTCCATAGGACCCTACAAATTCTAAATCGAGGGAAGAATTCTTTCAACAAAATTTCAATTGTCAAAGCAGGATTATCTTTGGTTGGATAGGCCTCTACCCACTTGCTAAATGAACAAACCACTACTAAAGCGTACTTCAAATTGTTCCAACGTTCCAACTGGATATAATCCATCTGAAGTGCTTCGAAAGGTACCTGGGGTGGAGAAAATCTACCTGTGGGGGTTGATACTCCCTTCCCGGGTGTCAAATATTCCTGTCATGCGAGGGGAGGAAAACGGTAACCAGCGAAAACTGACTACATCTCCCAGGATGCTTAGCGGTTGAGAGGTTATGTAAACAGGAGAGCTGTTACATAACTCAAGGAAAACACGCCCTTATGTAAACAGGAGAGCTGTTACATAACTCAAGGAAAACACGCCCTATAAAGGGAGGAACCGGGAGGTACAACGCTGTCGGATATTGTGTTTACACCGACGTACCTGCTTCGTGAAGAGCAGTGTTCCGGAGTGGTGCTCCAGTAAGGCAAGAACGGAGGTAGGTCGAGTCGTTACTCCCTGGGCCGTGTCTTGCCCCATCGTCACCTGTGAAGGACCCGGAAGCTCTACCGGTCAACCATTGAGCTTCGCTTTTTGACTCGGCTGAGTCAAAGCGCAGTGGCGCTTTTGCTGGTTGGAGTCGTAACTCCCAGCCTGACCAGAGATACAGGGACTGCCAGCTGTAACGCACACCAGGAGGTGTTTGCCGCGTTACAGACTCGGAAGTCCACAGGATCGATCGAGCGGCTGCTCTCGGTTCAGTCTTCTTGCTTTTTGATTGGGGTATCGGTGACGCACCACCAGGAGGTGACTCCGCGTCCCGGTGCAGTCTGAGGAAGAGGTTGAGCGGCTGCTCCCTTCAGGTAGAGACCCCGGCTGGGTGTTTCCCTGACTCCTCGATTCTCCCCAACACTCTTCGTGCCCCTCACAGCCTACCGATTGGCATTGTCGGCCATTTCATTTCTGCCCTCTGTTGGCATACGCCGGGATCGGCGTATATGCAGAGGACGGTTAGGACCATCCGTGCTGTGGGCTGGTAACGTACTTAGCCTGGAGGATTCCAGTGACTATAACTTTTGTTTATTCTTTGTATTATTTTTGCCTTCATTCAAATAACTAACCCTTCACAAGTGGTTGCGTCCTCATTATCGTGTCTGTTAAACGATCCTGAGACGTTCAGGGCGTTACAAAATATCCGACCTTAATAACACTAACTGTCTCCCGGTCGATAACAGACATGGCAACACTTGATGATGTGCTGGCTGCTTTGGCGACCGTGCAAGTTGAAGTGGCTGCCTCTAGGCAAGAAACAGCCGATGTAAAAGCCAGATTGGATGCTATCCAATTGGACCCGCTCACGCCCAGCACCTCCCTCACGAACCAGACCCCTGCGGTAGTAGTGGAAATGCCGGTAGCCATCCCCTTGGCAACACCAGAGAGGTACAGTGGGGATCCTAACACAGTGCAGGTATTCCTCACACAAGTGGCGCTACATTTATCGTGCAAACCAAAGGCGTTCCCCACGAGTCAGGCTCGTGTGGCTTTCCTTATTTCCTATTTGGCTGGAAACGCGGCACAATGGGCCGTACCTCTGGTGAGCAGGGACGACCCCATCTTATGTGATTGGGGTGCTTTTCGCGAGGAATTCCTGAAGGTATTCGACAGAAGGGCTGACTCGTACACGGCGGACCGTGAAATGCTTGAGTTGAGACAGGGATCCAACGACCTGGTGCAGTATCTCAACGCGTTCCGAAGGCTGGTTGCGGAAACCAAGTGGCCTGTTGCTAAACAGACGGCGCTCTTCCATCATGGGCTGTGCGATGAGCTCAAGGACGCCGTGGCTCATATTGACCCTCAACCCAAGACATGTGAGGGCCTTATCAACCTGGTATTACGGATGGAACATAGGCTAAGTGAAAGAAAGGGGGATTATGGGAGAAAAGGAAAATCCCTTCCATCCTATGTGACGGTGGGAAGTCCTGAAACTTCCACCGCATCCAAGGGAGAACCCATGGACATCGGCGCAATACGAGCGAGCCTCACAGCCACGGAGAAAGAGTCACGCCGTAAACAAGGATTGTGCCTATATTGTGGCAAAAAAGGCCACTTCGTACGTGAATGCCCTGCCAAACCGAAAACGTCACGTTATCGGGCCAACCGGTCGGTAACAGCCGTGGTGGACATACCGGCGGAAAACTAGAGGACTCCCAGACCAAAGAAGGGGCATCTCGGAGTCACTCATCCATCCCTTCACTTTCCAACTCGGTCACTAAGGGACAACGACACCTGTTTCTCACGGTGCACGTGGGAGTGCATGACCAGTGGATACCCGTTGTGGCCATGGTGGATTCAGGGGCCACTGGCATGTTTATGGACCACAACGAGGCATGCAGGCTAGGGCTAGTGCTTCTTCCCAAAGCTGTACCCGAAGACGTCTATGCTGTAGACGGAAGGCGATTGGTGATGGGGCCCATCGGGCAGCACACGGGGGTCCTTCCGATGAGATATGGGAGGAACCATTTGGAACAAATCGATTTTAACATCATCCGAGCGCCCCAATATGGCGTCATATTGGGATTGCCGTGGCTACAGAAACACAACCCCTCTGTGGATTGGCCAACACATCGCATCGAAATGACGTCACCGTATTGCATCCTGCATTGTGGAATAAGAACGGAATCCCTTGACGCAGATGAGAGCGGGAGTCAGACGGTGGCTACAGCGGCAGAAAAAGATGTGGCTCTCCCCCAGGCTTATCACAGTTTTGAGGATGTATTTGATGAGGTGAAGGCGGAAGTGCTACCACCACATAGACAGTTTGACTGCCAGATCGACCTGGTGCCAGGGGCCAGCGTTCCCAGCGGCAGGCTGTATGCCCTGACGGAGCCTGAAAACGTGCATCTCCGGGGGTACCTGGATAAACTCCTCAAGCTAGGATTCATCCGCCCGTCCAAGTCTCCGGCCGCCTCGCCACTCTTCTTCATCCCGAAGGCTAATGGGGAGCTGAGAGCCTGTGTGGACTTTAGGGCATTGAATGCGATAACCATAAAAAATCGGTACCCCTTGCCTCTCATCAGTGTACTTCTGGAACAGGTCAAGAAAGCTCGTATCTACACCAAGTTGGATTTGAAAGGGGCATACCATCTGGTGCGCATGAGGGACGGAGACGAGTGGAAGACCGCCTTTAAGACCAGGTTCGGCCTTTTTGAGTACCTCGTCATGCCGTTCGGTCTGTGCAACGCCCCGGCAGCCTTTCAGTACTTTTTGAATGAGGTATTCAGAGAGGAGTTGGATATCTACGTGGTCGTATATATCGACGACATCCTCATCTATTCGTCCAGTGTGGAGGAGCACGTACACCACGTCAAAGCTGTGCTCCAAAAGCTGAGGGAAAACATGCTGTTTTGTAAACTCAGCAAGTGTGACTTCCACGTCACATCCGTGGAATTCCTCGGAGTGATGCTGAGTCCAGAGGGACAGGAGATGGCAGAACGAAAGATCAAGGCGGTGAAAGAATGGCCGGTGCCCCAAAGCGTGAAGGACGTCCAAAGTTTCATTGGCTTCGCCAACTTTTACAGGCGGTTTATAGATGGATTTTCAGGATTGGTGGCCCCAATCACACAGCTACTGAGGAAGTCCAAGGAGTTTGTCTGGTCCCCTGAAGCGAACAAAGCCTTTGAGGCCCTGAAAAGCGCCTTTGGTAAGGCGCCGGTGTTGGCTCACCCCGATCCGGATCTCCCCTACGTGGTGGAAGCGGACGCATCGGATGTGGCGCTGGGGGCTATCTTGTCCCAACGCAACCACGACACAGGGGAGCTTCATCCCGTTGCGTACATGTCCCGCAAACTCAACGACGCCGAACGCAACTACCATATTGCGGAGAAGGAGCTTCTCGCAATCAAGGACGCCTTCACCGAATGGAGGCATTGGTTGATGGGGGCAAGACATGTGGTATCGGTGTACACGGACCATCGGAACCTACAGTTCATGACGGCCACAAGACACCTTTCTCCCAGGCAGCTGCGGTGGATGATCTTCTTTGCGGGGTTCAACTTCCGCATCACATATCGGCCGGGGACGGAAAACCGGAAGGCGGACGCCCTGTCCCGTCAATCTGCAGTTAAGGAACCATTGCCTGCGTCCGAGCGTTCCATCATTTCCCCAAGGATGGTATTGGGGGTTATCCAACCGGATACTTTCCTGAGGGGAATAAAGAGAGGGATCATGTCATTCGCATGGCGGAGGTGGCTCCTCAGTCACAGAGAATGGCAGCTGAAGGACGGGATACCCCTGAAGGGCAGGTGCCTATTGATACCCACGCCTAGGCTAAGGAAACAAGCATTCATCTGGTGCCATGACTCTCCATGCGCAGGTCATTTGGGCTTTGAAAAAACGGTGGCTAGCATGGGACGGCATTTCTGGTGGCCAACCATGAGAGTGGATGTCAGGAGGTGGGGACAGGAGTGTCCTACGTGTGCTACCATGAAGGCCGACCATGGCCGAACCCAAGGGCTCTTACATCCACTTCCGACCCCGGATAGACCATGGGATAGCATATCGCTGGACTTCGTGGTGGGCCTACCGGTAGACCAGGGGATGACGGCAATACTGGTGGTGGTGGATTACTTGACGAAAATGGGGCACTTCATCCCCTGCAAGAGAGTCCCTACGGCCGGGGAATTGGCGTTACTACTCCTAAAGAATGTGGTACGACTGCATGGATTACCTGGGGTGATCGTGTCGGACCGGGGGTCGCAGTTTACTGCGCAATTCTGGAAGACTTGGTGCACGGCGCTGCATGTTAAGACCGCCCTGTCCACCAGCTACCACCCTCAAACAGACGGCCAAACCGAGCGCCTGAACCAAACGCTCAAACAGTATCTGCGATGTTTTGTGGACCAGGGCAGGGAAGAATGGGTCGACTTGCTATGGGTTGCAGAGATCGCCTATAACAACGCCACTCACAGCTCCACACAGTCATCTCCGTTCTATAGCAACTATGGCCAACATCCCAGGTTCTTGCCATTTCTACATCCGTTCAGAGAGGACAGGATTCCCGCCACAGCGGACAGGGTGGCACACATAAAAGACACGTTGATGCGCTCAAGGGCTGTCCTAATAGAGGCCAAGAGAAGATACAAGGCTGCGGCAGACAGGAAGAGAAGGCCCGGGCCACTGTACCGCACTGGAGACTACGTCTGGATATCCACAAGAAACATGAGGTTTCGAAAGAACAGTGTGTTCCATCCCAAGTACATGGGCCCCTATCGAATTACCAAATGTATGGGTCCCGTGAACGTGAAGGTGTGCTTGCCCCAGTCGTTGCGGATACACCCTGTCTTTCATGTATCATTGCTCAAACCAGCACCCTCCAAGCCGTCTGGGACACCTAGGCCGGTATGCGTGGAGTCGGAGGTGGAGTATGAAGTGTCGGGCATACGGGCGTCCAAATGGCACAGGGGGAAGCTGTGGTACCTGGTTGCGTGGAAAGGCTATGGCCCGGAGGAGCAATCATGGGAACCGGCTGAAGGGGTTCATGCTCCGCGCTTGGTCTCCTTGTTCCATCGGCGTTTTCCTGCCAGCGCTGGACCCGTGGGGAGCCGCTGAGAGGGAGGATGTACTGTCAAGTATTCCTGTCATGCGAGGGGAGGAAAACGGTAACCAGCGAAAACTGACTACATCTCCCAGGATGCTTAGCGGTTGAGAGGTTATGTAAACAGGAGAGCTGTTACATAACTCAAGGAAAACACGCCCTTATGTAAACAGGAGAGCTGTTACATAACTCAAGGAAAACACGCCCTATAAAGGGAGGAACCGGGAGGTACAACGCTGTCGGATATTGTGTTTACACTGACGTACCTGCTTCGTGAAGAGCAGTGTTCCGGAGTGGTGCTCCAGTAAGGCAGGAACGGAGGTAGGTCGAGTCGTTACTCCCTGGGCCGTGTCTTGCCCCATCGTCACCTGTGAAGGACCCGGAAGCTCTACCGGTCAACCATTGAGCTTCGCTTTTTGACTCGGCTGAGTCAAAGCGCAGTGGCGCTTTTGCTGGTTGGAGTCGTAACTCCCAGCCTGACCAGAGATACAGGGACTGCCAGCTGTAACGCAAACCAGGAGGTGTTTGCCGCGTTACAGACTCGGAAGTCCACAGGATCGATCGTGCGGCTGCTCTCGGTTCAGTCTTCTTGCTTTTTGATTGGGGTATCGGTGACGCACCACCAGGAGGTGACTCCGCGTCCCGGTGCAGTCTGAGGAAGAGGTTGAGCGGCTGCTCCCTTCAGGTAGAGACCCCGGCTGGGTGTTTCCCTGACTCCTCGATTCTCCCCAACACTCTTCGTGCCCCTCACAGCCTACCGATTGGCATTGTCGGCCATTTCATTTCTGCCCTCTGTTGGCATACGCCGGGATCGGCGTATATGCAGAGGACGGTTAGGACCATCCGTGCTGTGGGCTAGTAACGTACTTAGCCTGGAGGATTCCAGTGACTATAACTTTTGTTTATTCTTTGTATTATTTTTGCCTTCATTCAAATAACTAACCCTTCACAAGTGGTTGCGTCCTCATTATCGTGTCTGTTAAACGATCCTGAGACGTTCAGGGCATTACACCGGGATTGTGTTGTAAAAATATCATACAATGCTTTACTAAATGTTCAGCTGTCTTGCAAATGTCTGGATTGTCCAAAACCTGTTCTAGTTGGGAGATTGATTTTTTTAGCACTTATGTGGGCAAGCCCATGAGCCTTAGTCAAAAAGGGCAGTAAATAGGCATGGGGCAATTTCCATTTCGACATATCTTTGGACCTCAAACATCCCTCATCGTCCAACTCCCCTTCCTTTTCCAATTCTCCCTTTTCTTGTTCAGTAGCTGACTGTTGCATCTCCATAACCTCCGTTTACATGTTTTCCCATCTTTCGCCTTGGGACCGTAGTACATACATTCTGCTTGTGTGGGTACTTGCAGTATCTCGTGCTATTTCATCTGCGAAAGCATTTCTACCTTATCTGTAACTTTCCTGTGGGCACTATATTTGATGATGGCCACGCTCTTTGGCAATGTCAGGGCGGTGAGGAGGCTATATACCAGTTCACCATGTTGAATCTTGGCACCATGCGAAGTTAGGAACCCCCGTTTCTTCCAAAGCCTGCCAAAGTTGTGTGTCACACCAAATGTGTACTGGCTGTCGGTGAAAATGTTTACTGATAATCCCTGACTGCGTTCACAAGCCCTCAAGAGTGCAATGAGTTCAGCAGCTTGGGCTGATCTTTGAGGAATACGAGCTGTTTCTACTGCTGTCTGTAGTGTTGTTATGGCATAGGCTGCAGAAGTGGTGCCGTCAGGTAGTTTCAAACAGGGGCCCTCCACCCATTGTTCTCCTTCAGGATCTAACAAACAAACCAAGGGAAGAGTCTTTGAGATCTACTCTTCCCTTGGTTTGTTCCTCCATCAGGAAAATACAATCATGCAAATCATGGGGTTGTTCAGCTGGTAAGGGCAACAATGTGGCAGGATTCAATGTCAAACATCTTTTGAGTGTAATATGGGGTGCCAAAAGCGTGAGTTAATATCCTGTGAGCACTAGTCAGATGTTGTGTCTTGGTTTAGTTAAGCAATGTGTCTACAGAATGTGGTACCATAACCATAAGTCTGTTGCTCAATACTATCCCTTCAGATTGCCGTATGGAGATGGCTGTAGCAGACACTGCCCTAAGATAACCCAGGAGTCCTCTGGCCACTGGGTCCAATACAGCTGAGAAATAAGCACATGGGTGATGTTTGCTGCCGTGTGGCTGTGTCAAGACTGATAATGCACACCCTTCTCTCTCGTGCACATATAGTGTAAAGGGGTTGGTGTAATCAGGGATACCCAACACAGGAGCAGAACAAAGGGATGTGTGAAGCTGTTGATATGCATTTTGACATTCAGATGACCATGGTAGAGGAAAGGGGGTGTCTTTGGTAACAAGGGACAAATGGGGTTTGATGATGAGTGAAAAATTTGGGATCCATTGTCTACAGTAAGAGGTAATGCCAATAAGTGCTCTGACTTCTTTTCGTGTACGGGGAATGGGAGTGTGTATGATAGTTTGAATCCTATCTTTGGTGAGAGTGCGTCCCTCCTTTGACAAGAGGTGACCTAGATAGGGAACCTCTGGTCGACAATGTTGCAATTTATTCTTCGAGACCTTATGTCCCTTAATGGCAAGATGGTGCAATAAGGAGAGGGGGGCTTCTTTGCAATGTTCAGTTGTGTCAGCCGCGAGCAGGATGTCATCGACATATTGGACGAGTGTGACTCCAGTTGGTAAGGGAAGTTCATCCAGCTGTCGTTTGAGTGCCTGGCTGTAAATGCTAGGACTTTCTGTATAACCTTGAGGGGCTCTACAAAATCTAAATGAAAGACCTTTAAGTGAGAATCCGAAAAGACATCTACTATCCTGGTGTACAGGGATAGAGAAAAAGGCATTCTTAAGAACAATGACACAGAACACAGTGGCTGTGGGCGGGATCAAAGTCAACAAGGTGGTAATATCAGAATCAACAGGATATTGAGGAACTACTATCTTGTTAATTTCTCTCAAATTGATCACAAATCGATAAACTTTATCCTATATTCTATTCCCTCTTTTAAGGACGGGAAGAATAGGGCTATTTCACACATTAGAGGAGACTTCCTTAATGACCCCTGTAAGTATCATGTCATGAATGATGTGCATTAGTGCATCTTCCCCTTCTTTTGATATTTTGTATTGCGGGACATGTAGCAAAAGAGCATCTTTCCGAACCTGTATGTATACTGGGGGAATGTCCATTCTCCCAACATCTGTGTCTGTAGTAGCCCAGACACATGGGGGAACGGAATCGAGGTTTGAGCATGGGGAAATATTACATTGTTTGGGCGATGTCTTCCTTCCAAAGATAACATGCACCCCAGATGGGGAGCAATGCATGGTAGCATGAAAATGTTTCAAAAGGTCAAGTCCCAGTAAATTATCAGAAGCATGGGGGGAAGCAAAAAGAGTACAGAAGTACTAAAACTGTTAACCTGTAAAGGTATTTTTCGGGACATAGGGCTAGGGGCTGGTGTTCCATCGAACCCTACTAATGTTATTATCCGGCCAGACAAGAGTGTCCCAGGGACAAGTTGTTGAGAAATCGTTCTACGTGTTGCCCCTGTATCTACTAGGAATTTCTGATCCTGCCCAAGTATGGTAGCTGTTATATAGGGTCCTGACTGATCCACAGGTATCTCAACTGTTCCTCCTTGTCCTAAGCTGTCCTAGCCAAAGTGCATTCCTATGGCATCGTCCGGTTCGTAATCAACCAAAGAATATTGATTATTCCTTTGATCAAAATAATTATCTGACCTATTTCTGCCTGAATTTTGTTGTGGCTGTCGGGGGGCTTGAGCTCCCCGATTATTACTTGCTTGTCCCCTTCCCCTCCCACTAGAAGCTAAGACAGGGCATTCAGAACACCAGTGTCCTACTTCTTTATAATAGGCACATTGATCCGGTCCCAGTGGAGTCTGTCTACGCGGTGGGCCTGGTGGGGGCATTTGTCTGTGATTTTGACCTCGGCCTCGACTCTGGGGTCCATAAGCCTGAACCATCATAACCTTAGTCTTTAAATCCTTTATTTTACCTTCTTTCCTGTAATGCTCATCTGTCACCTGATTCTGGTAATACTGAGCTATATCCAATATGGCCTTAGGTGAGACTGAGGCCCATGTACTTTCAGACCCCTTTAAACAAACAGATTTTTCGGGAAGTAAGTTTCCAACAAATCGGTCTACAAATAAATGGAAACCCGTGGGTGTATATGTGTCTTGGCCATGGTGTATATGTGTCTATGGTCTTGGCGTGGCCAGCAGCCTGCGAAGATGGTCGCAGGCTGAGCGAGCTGCGCTAGCCGCCGTCCTAAAATCCTGCATAATATCCGTCATAATCCGGTCAAACAATGAGAACTGACCACTATTAACATCAGTGGGGCGCTTAGACCCTTGGAGGCCAGAGAAACCAATTGCAGCGGTTGAGAGCCCCAGGCCGCATGAAAGCGATCGCAGCATAGTTGGAGAGCAAGATGGCGGCATCCGATATCTAACACGGAGGCCTGCAGCCGGAGGGGCTCGTGCGGCGTAGTGCCCGCAGCCAGATCACAGAGGCGGCGACCGGAATCCTGGCATTCAGTGGGTGTTTAGGGAAGCCTACCGCACGAGGTAAATTGCGGCGAAGCTGTAGCACAAGACTGCAGTGCCCAATGTCTGGCTCGGAGGCCGCTGCCAGAGGACCACGATCGTGGAGGAGTTGGCGGCTGGAATACTGGGGCAGCGACCGGACACCCCACACATACCTAGGGTGCTGCAGGAACCCAATAATAGAGATCTGGTGAGTCACGGGGGAGAGGGACTCTAAGGGTGCCGTCAGTGAAGAGACGGACCGGCCCTTCCCCCTCTCTTGCAGCGGGGAAGAAATCTGCGGCCTGCGGCGCTGTACTGAAGTGGAGCATTGCATTCGCCGCAGGCAACCGCCCAGAGGAAGACTGGCTGAGTGAGTGTGTTGGTCTGGCACCAAAGTAGACTCCAGCACAGAAAGAAGAGCGTGGGCCAGAGTGTCTGCTCTAGGTGCTGGTCTGAGGTCCCTGGGACAGGGGAAATGGGCAAACTATAAGCTTTGGGGGGCATATCCTGAATTTAAAGGCAAGTTATTCAAGTGTGCCCTAGCAATAGATACTGGCCAAAATGGTGGCGAAGGCTGTGGGCGAGGCCTAGACGAAGAGATGGGAAAGACCATCACAGAGGCTGTCAGGGGGCTGGATTTCGGGTCCCTGGCCCTGCCGCAGAGTTAATAAAGAAGAGCCTGCCGATAACAGCCGAGGGCGAGGTTGAGGCGCCTATTGAGACTGCGCTGCAGAACTTGGAGCATCACGTCCCTGGACCTGGGGCTACGATCTGGGGGCCGGGGGTGACCCACTTCAAGAAGAGCTACTGGGAGACGGCAGGGACAACGCCGAAAGCGAAACATGCTGGTAGAGCATTTGTCCCAGTGCTTAGACTTTATGGTGTGTAACTCACATTCGCTTGTTTTCTATTTTGCTGGTTTTGTTTGTTTTTGGCAGTCCAGCTTGCATTCTTCCCTCCACTGGAGCAATTTAATTGTACTGTACTCCACCAACAGCGCTCGCTTTAAGTAAACAGGCCTTTATATCTTGTTCTTGTCACGTCTTCTGTCTATTGGAGGATGGAGGTCGAATGTTAGGCTCTGTCTTCAGGAGCTTGTAGTTTGCTTTTCTTTCTCTGGCTTTAGGGTGAGAGGATTTATCTGGCAATCATACTGTCTCTTTCGGTGTGCTACAGAAAGGGTGTATGATGTAATGTTTTTTCGGGCTCACAACAAAATGTAAATGAGCTGAGCAGATATTTCATAATATATCAGATTTAGGAAAGCATAAATGAAGCACTTCTTTGTTAATTCTGAAGTGTGGGTGAAACAAATATTTTAATACAAAAAAGAAAAAGAGAAAAGATCAGTTAACTGGGTGATGTCGTTTCCACGCATTGTCGTTTGTGCGCTCTGCACTTTTGTCAGTGAAAAGATATGTCTGTGCATAGGACTTGGAGCTCTATCTAGTAGCCACAATTAATACTGTAGACTACTTTGTTTAGGCTGGATTTTTTCTGCAGCCCCTTTTTAGTTCTGCTTATAGATCCAACTTTTGGACATTATACTGACTTTTGAACCCACAGTGGTTTTTTGTATTGTCATGCTTTGTGGTTTACCTCTATTGGCTGTGATTGTAATTATTATCTGTTTTACATATTGCTCACTATTTATTGCCTGTACCACCCCTAGTTTTTCACGATACCCCCACTGTGATCTTTTGTATTGTTTCCAATTGTGGTTTATTTCTATTGGTTGTGATTGTAATTATTATCTGTTTTACATATTGCACATTACTTATTGCCTGTACCACCCTTAATTTTTCCCTATATCCCCAATGTCCCTCCCCTTATTATGTTCCCCTGACCCCAACCTGTCCTCTGCTAATCGAAGTTTGTAAACTTCAGCTCGCTCTACCTCTTTGTATTTCTCTCCCCAGCGTTACTCTGTTTATTTTGCCTTCTGACCATCTTTGTTTATACCTTCTCTCTTGCCCCCTATGAGGCCCTCCCCCATCCACTGGCTCCTGCTACTCCTTCCCTGACCCTCCCTCCTTTTCTTCGAGCTATACCAAGTCTTTCCCTCCTTCCTCCCTCCCCTCTCCTAGCCGCCTTAATCTGAATCACCATGCCCCCTCTCGCACACCCCTGCAATACAACTGGCCTCAGACTCAATCCACTGGACTTCCCCATCACTAGATATGGCCCGAACTCATGGTCCATCCTTTACCCCCCTAATCTCTCCAAAAACGCCAAGAAAAACTTGAAACACAAACTACTCATTGGTCACCATGAAACTCTTGTTGTCGATAACTACTTAAGCCTCTCCTCCATAATAAAAAACAACTACATTTTTTACTTTAAACGTCTCTCCAAATGGAAACGCATCTTCCTCCACCACCTTCCCATCACCAAATCATGTAAAATTCTGTATAGTTTCAAATTGTCCACCTCCCCTTCTCCTGCTTTCCTCTGCGAAATAGACATCTCCATCTTCAAATCCGGCAACATTCTCATCCAAGCTTCTGAAAATCACATCTCCATCTTTGAACAACATTTCAACACCTTTTCCTACCTACTTTCTATCGCACCTCATAACACTTCACCCTCACAACTGACTGACACCCTCTCCCCATCCCCTTCCTTGTCCACAACCCCTCAACCAACAGACACTTCTACTACGTACGATGTCTCTCAAACCCAATCCCCCAATAATGCCCCTTTGTTAGCACCCCACCTCATCTGGACACCTGAACAGCTAGTTCAGCCTCCCAAACCCTTTATATCCCTAATGTCTTCTTTTCACCCACCACCAGGCACACCTCCGTCCTCAGTGCCTCCTCCCAGCTCCCTCCCCCCGCAGTTCCTATTATCAGTATTATCAGAATGCCGGTCCCAATTTTCCCTCCCCCTTACTACCTTTCCTCCCATATCCAGGATGCTATTTCCCCTCTCTCCTCTCTTGACCCCTTACCACCTCAAAACACCGATTACGACTCTTTGCACTCCCCTTCTGACCACACAGTCCTCTCTTCGTCCACCAACCTGAAAGTGCCTCTCCACCCCCCCCAGCCTCCCAACCTATACACTCCACAGACCACTTTCCCCGGACAAGTCTGATCCTACTCTTCTCCCCAACACCTTACCTCCCCCAGTCTCTATCACTCCTTTAACTCAGACTCTATCTAACATTGAAAACTATCTCCTTTCCTTGTCTTCTGAACTCTCCCAGCTCGGGAATGTTCTGAACTTGTCATCCAAACTTTCTCAAATCAGGAAAGATTTTAACTCCCTCTCCTCTGAAATCCGCCAAAACCACGCGACTTCCCCAAGTCTTGACTCACCAAACACCTCCAAACTCCAACATTGGAGAACCGTCCCCTGCTGCAACTGTTCCCATAGCCCCCCCGTGCCACATACCACCTCTCCCCCTCTGACCTCCCCGACCCCTGTAACTCTTACCTCCCTAACTATCCAATCGCCCCCCCCCACCCTACCATTCCTGTGATCCTGTGGATGAGCAGAATCCCTTCCTCCCCCACCTACCCCAGACCCCCATCACAAGTTACTGCTATCCAACCATGCCCTCCCACTCCACCATCCCTGTGATCCTGGGGACGAGCAGAATCCCGTCCTGCCCCATCTCCCCCAGACCCCCATCACAACTCTCTGCCATCCAATCCTGCCCTCCCCCCATAAACAACCAGAAACCCCTTGCATGCATGCTAGTTAACTAGAGTAATAGAATTGGAGGTGATCTAGCTATCATCTTTAAAAACCAACTTCAACTTTCGCTTGTTAAGAACACTGACCCCACCACCTTTGAATACCTCGGTGCAGAACTTAGAATTCAGGGCGCCCCTCCTATTCGCCTCCTGGCGAATCCCTTCCCTTCGCAGAGGAACTTTCCAACCTCCTCAACCAATCCTCACTTTCCAACTCTAAAAATCTCTTCCTTGGAGACTTCAACCTCCACTGGAATGATATCAAAGACCCTGCAACTAATGTCCTCTTGAATCTTCTGGATATCAGTGACCTTAAACAAATCTGTCAGTCTCCAACTCACTCCAAAGGGCCACTCTTGATGCCATCATCACTAATGATGATTTGGCCTCCCTTTCCAGCATCATCCCCATCAACTGGTCTGACCATCAGCTCATCCTCTTCAAGATCAATACTACTGCCCCCCCCCCCCCATCCATGCCTAAAGCATCAAACACAAGAAACTGACCAGAAACCTTCATTTTATCCCACCCGGCGAACTTGAAAAGAAAATCAAAGCCCAACTCCTGCTAGCTCCCTTCTCCCAAAATGCCAACACCCTCACCGAACACTATAATAAATCAGTTACCACGGGCCTAGACCAAGTGCCCCCTCCCCCCAAACTTAAAACTCAAAGAAACATACCTTCCAAATCCTGGTTCAACCCTGAACTCAACAACGAAAGACGCTCCCTTAGACATTCTGAAAGAACTTGGAGGCAACACCCATCCCCATCCCCCTCCCATCTAGCCCTCCTCCGATCTGTCCACCTTCTTCCGCACTACGCTTGATAGTGCCAAAAATAGACCTAGAGAACTTTTCAACATCGTCAAAAATCAAAACATCATCTGCCCCCCAAAAGTTGATGGCCTCTATTGAGAAATGCGAAGAAATTGCAAAGTTCTTCTCTGATAGAATCACCAAAATAGACCAATCCTTCATCTTAAATCCACTTTCTCCTAATGCACTACTTTCGTATGCCAATTCTCTCGAATCTCCTTCCCCTTCAAATCCTCCACCTGTCCCTGCGCATCTCTCGTCCGGTTCCCTCCCACCTAAACCCAACCCTTATCTCCCTCAGCAACAAAAAGCAATGCCTCCTGGCATAATTTTCACCCTGTCACCGAACACGAAGTCTACAACAATCATCGCTAAGCTAAAACCATCCTCCCACACCAAACACCCTCTGCCCCCTTACCTTGTCCAAGACCTAAAACATATCATTGCCCCTTTCTGGACCACCATTATAAACTTCTCCCTGGCCACAGGGTGTGTTCCTGCCTCCCTCCAACTGGGTCAAATCACACCCATTGCCAAAAATCCTAACGCAGATCCCAACGACCCAAATAACCTCCGACCCATCTCTAACCTCCCTCTTCTCTCCAAAGCCCTTGAAAAATGTGCCCTGCTCCAACTTGATAATCACATCAACACTTTTGACCTCTTTGACTCACTCCTATCTGGCTTTAGAAAAGGTTGCAGCACAGAATCTGCCATACTTAATATAGTGGACGACATTCATCATTCACTCGACAAATGTGAATCATGCCTTCTCATTCTCCTTGACCTTTCTGCTGCCTTTGATACTGTTAACCACTCCGCCTTACTAAACACTCTTAAAGTCTGCTTTGGCCTTAATGGCCTTGTCCTCAACTGGTTCACCTCCTTTCTTCAACACAGAACCCAACAAATCAAAATTGAGAACTGCCTCTCCAACCCCAATCCGATCACTCGGTGTCCCCCAGGGATCCATTCTCTCTCCTGCTCTCTTCAACCTCCTCATGGAACCACTCACCCTCATTCTCAAACAAGCAGGAATAAATTACCACCTGTATGCCGACAACACACAACTTTACTATAAGATTAAATCCCACTCCGATATCCTTCATCTAAATGACACCCTGACCAAGATCCAATTATGGTTCCACCATAATCATCTCAAACTCAACCCTAAAAAAACTGAAATCACTGGAACTCCCTGCCTAAAGACCTACGCTGTAACCCCTCCTACTTCCACTTAAAAAAAGAACTCAAATTGTTCCTCCTCAACAAATACTGGGGTCCTTAATTCCTACCTCTGACACTGATCTCAGGTGCTGCGACCACGTCATGTCACCCTCTACTGCCCTCCAGTTCTTTCCCCTCCCCCTCCCCCTTCTCCTACCAATCCCCCCTCCCTAATGCTACTCTTCCCCCGCCCCCCCTGCTCTCTATATCTACTTATGACTCCTAGCCCTACGCACAACCTCCCACTGATTTACTACTCCTGCTACTCCCCTAACTCCTAGTCACGTCTTCCTCTCCTATTTCTCTTCTTCCCCTCCCTATTTCTCTTCTCTCTCACCCCCTACCTACCCTCCCTAACCTAAGTTCTCACTACCCACGTTAGCTTAATATAGTGTTCTGTAAATAGCCTTTGTGCTTTCTTTGTTATATTGGCTCTTGTTTTGCTCAAATGTTTTTTAATACTGTACCTCCTCATATACCTGTAAAGCGCTCTGATACCCCTGAGTCTATCCAGCGCTATAGAAAACCTTTAAAATAAATAAATAAATAAATAAAAGTCATGAAAAACTTCCTCAAAGCGAGTAAAGAAATCAGGGACGGACTCGCCCTTTCTTTGCTTACAAGCAGTTAGGAGCATCCAATCTATCTTCCGTGGGGGAATTATCATCTTTATATAAGTGAGTATGTTGCCAGGGAGGTCCAGTATGAGCGGAGCAGGTTTTTTTTACCAGGCTTCCTAGTAGTTTCAGCCGCTATTAATGCAGCCCAATCTCCTCCTAACTCGGCAACATGATCCTGTTTCCGGCTGAGTCGCCACATATCCGGCGGTAAAATCATACCGAAAAAATTTCAATATCAGCTAGCGTCATAACGCAAGAGTCAATAGCTGCCTGTACTTCATCATAAAAACCTCTGGGGTTCTTCCGAATATCAGGTAAAGAGGCTTTAAGAGTGAGAACATCCATCCTTTTCCAGGGCGTGTATATCCAATTATGCAAGAAATGGGCTCTAGCATCGGGGCTGTTAGGATCATCATTGTTTGCGTTTCCTCTCCCGGCGATAAACTGGGGTGCGGCTTCCCTCATAGGTCTTATCCGGGGAGAGGCAAAAAGTTTGTCGCTGTGCTGCATTATTGTGGCTATGGCAGTATTAACCATTCCTACAGGGAAGGCCCCTACCTGGCACTGCCGATTAATGGCTCTAACATCGTCTGGACCATTTTCCCCCATAATCATCTCCCATTGGGCCAAAAACTGGTAAGAAAGTTTGTTTAAGAGACAAAGGAGCTCGCCTTCAGAGAAATCTTGTATCTGGTCTATCATTACTCCTGCCTCCATTTCCGGATCATTTAGCCAACTCAATACTATCTGTTTTATTAAATCTTGGTGTGGTTGAGGTATGGCAGAGTGGAGAATTTGGGGAGCTGGGATAGGTACGAGACCAGCTGCTGGTCCAGGTGCATCAACTTGGGATTGGGGGATAAGGGACGAGTCTGCACAGGTGGAAAAGTAGGGGGTTGGACAATTATCGGTGGAGGAGGTGGGGGCTGCATCACAGGAAGTACAGGATTTGGTGGTCCAGGGGGAGGGGGTGCCAAAGGTGTGTATGGGTGTGGGGGTTGTTAAATCAATCATCCATCAGTTTCTGAATCAACATCATCATGGTGCGCCTGGGCCGTCGCCGTTGGCCTAACGACATATTCTTTAAATGTTTTCAATCTATGTTCTCCATCAAAACATTCGATATTTTCCTGAACTTCTTTATCCTTTAATTCCTTAAACTTTTGATAAACTGTCTTCCTTTCCTGTTTCTTTCTCACTTTCTCTGCCTTGAGCTGCCGATCCTTCACTTCCTTCCTCCACATACGCAAACTGTCAAACATAGCTGGTCTAACTTTCCTAGCAAACAATTCTTTTTCTAAGTACTCAAGTTTATGAGGGTCCATCATCCCCTCTAATGGCCACTGAAATTGGGGATCCCCTTTTGTATATTTGTTCCACAATGCACTATACATGATGGGACAAATACCATGTTTAACATACATTTCAAAATTCGGCGTACCTTCTGGGTACCGGGCGCCGGCTGACTCTCTTCCAAAATGTGCTGCTTATCGCAGCAGCAATACCAAACTTCCATAATTTACTAAAAACAGGCATGTTGTATAAGGTATAAACAGTAGCTTACGAACAGAGAACATTTTCTCACATTACCTGTATAATCCTAACATTTGCAAATGTTAATCAAACAAATACCAAACAAACAAAAACCGGTCCAATACAATCCTACCTAGTCGTAGTCTTTAACTCCCACCTGTCGATCCTCCATGATCAAATGATCAATTCCAAATAGCCGTCCGGAAACCCCAGTCAAGGTCAGCAGCTGCCGGGAAGATCAGAGTTGGGAAGCAGAAAAAGACACCTTGGCCACGAGAACTAGTCTCCTCAGGTGGTGCGCACCTCAGTGAAGTTTCTTCTCACCGACACGATCTCCTTCCCCGGTCCAACTGCAGGCCTTTGATGGGACCCCACATTGGGTGCCAATTTCTGGAAGTGTGCCTTCTGCCAGACACACTGATGCAGGGTCACCCTTCGTCCACGGGTTCAAACAAGTAAGGAGAATCGACACTGGAGTGAAGTAAGAATCAGGCAATTTATTAACACTCATGAGTTGGGGCTCCGTCCGACGAGCACCAAGAGGCACTCAAGGAGGAAGCACACTGAGCAATGATTACATGGGCTTTTATAGGAAAAGTTCACAAGCAGGGGATGCCTAATGGTGTAAATAGTGCTTGAGAAATACACACACAATGAGGTAATGCAAACACCAACAGCCTTAGTGTTTAAGCAACTTCGAGTCTTGGAGCTGCATAACAAGATACGCTATCTACGTACACTCTATTCATGGTTTAACCATTAATAGGAAACTCGGAGCAGACGCCAGCTGTTCTTTTGTGCTGCTTCTGTGTGTACACATATTTCACAATACCCCAATCTCGTTTCTTTACACACGATTGTGCAGGGGGAGTGCCAAGAACAGAGCAGGGGCTGGCAAAGAGGACAGAGAAAATGGATGACGCATAGGTCAACACGATGCAAGAAGAAGTTGGGTTTTTTTACATTTTTACATTATTATATCTGATTTCCTGTGAGAGGGTATCGGACGTACGAGCATTGGATCTGTCAGGAAGAGTATTCTCTCCAGAAGGCGTTTCCTTTACTATCACACCCCGGACCAAATCTAATTCCAGGTTGGTAACCTATCCGAGTTTCCCAGAATAGCAAATTATGTTTGGTGCAATGCTTAAAAGATTATGAGATCGCTACCTGTGATGAGAGACAAGAGGATGGAGGAACACTACTGGTTGCTTTACAAAAATCCTACAAACAGGTGTCTGCAAATACATTAGCCAGGTGAATGAAATGGCTACTGGCAGAAGCAGGCGTCGACATTTCTGTCTTTGGGGCGCATTCTACTAGAGGAGCCATGGCATCCAAATCATATGCTCTCGGCTCTCGTGTAGAAGATTATCCCACAATTGTCTTTGATACTATAATTCATTTGTTCAAAAGTATTGTTATAACAAATATTGACGCAAAATTGAGTTGTTTCTGTCTTATTTCTACCACCCGATAATTGTTGGCAATAGGCTATAATTTATATTTATAATATAATGCCAGATTTTACGTTGGGGATCTCTCTCTAGTTCAGGCAACGGCCAGAAGAATAGCTGAGAGGTGCACCCTGCTTTGGAATACTTTTCCTTGAGAGGAGTTATGTTGGAATCTTAAGGCCCATTTCGGAGTCAGTGGCGGGCCCTGGTTGGTGGGTGTACATCCCTGTTGGATCACCTGGAGGTTTTAAGCCCACGTTTGGGCTGTATAGAACTTTGGTGACTATTACCCTGTTTCCGTTTGTAATCTTATATATATATATATATATATTTATATATACGCACACACACTCTCTCTCTCTCTCTCTCTCTCTCTCTCACTTACAAGCATCCGCGCCTTGACCCCGATCAGCACCGAAGACACCGTCCGCACGATGAACTCCATCCACTCCGGATCTCCTACCGACCCCTGCCCTCACCACGTCTTTAACAAGGCCGACGCTGTCATCGCACCCCACCTGCGGGACATCATCAACACCTCCTTCGACACCGCTACCTTCCCGGAGAGCTGGAAGCACGCCGAACTCAGCGCTCTACTAAAGAAGCCATCAGCCGACCCCACCGACCTCAAGAACTACCGCCCCATCTCGCTGCTCCCGTTTCCTGCAAAAGTCATCGAGAAGACCGTCAACAAGCAGCTGGCCGCCTTCCTCGAGACGAACAGATCCCTCGACCTCTCGCAGTCTGGCTTCCGGGCCAACCACAGCACCGAGACCGCCCTGATCGCAGCCACCGATGACATCCGAGCTCTGCTTGACAACGGAGAAACAGCGGCCCTCATCCTCCTAGACCTCTCCGCGGCCTTCGACACTGTCTGCCACCGTACACTAGTGCAGCGACTCAGCAACGTCGGAATCCAGGAGAAGGCACTGGAGTGGATCATCTCCTTCCTCGCCGGAAGGACACAGAGAGTCCGCCTCCCCCCGTTCAGATCTGAAGCCACCGAAGTCATCTGCGGCGTTCCTCAAGGCTCCTCGCTCAGTCCAACCCTCTTCAACGTGTACATGAGCCCCCTCGCAGACATCGCACGCCAGCACAACCTCAACATCATCTCCTACGCCGACGACACCCAGCTGATTCTCTCCCTCACCAACGACCCCGCCACCGCCAGAGCCAACCTCCACGAAGGGATGAAAGAGGTAGCCGAATGGATGAAGAACAGCCGCCTGAAACTGAACTCGGACAAGACGGAAGTCCTCATCCTGGGATCCTCACCCTCCGCCTGGGACGACTCCTGGTGGCCCCCCGCCCTAGGCAGCGCACCCAAACCAACAGACCACGCACGCAACTTGGGCTTCATCCTGGACTCCACCCTCTCCATGACCAGACAAGTCAACGCCGTCTCCTCGTCGTGCTTCAACATCCTGCGCATGCTACGAAAGATCTTCCGGTGGATCCCCACCGAGACCAGGTAGACGTTAACCCAGGCCCTCGTCACCAGCCGTCTGGACTACGGCAACTCCCTCTACGCCGGAACCACCGCCAAACTCCAGAAAAGACTTCAGCGGATCCAGAACGCCTCAGCACGACTCATCCTGGACATCCCCCGTCGCAGCCACATCTCCGGACACCTGAGAGACCTGCACTGGCTCCCGGTCACCAAGAGAATCACCTTCCGTCTCCTCACCCACGCACACAAAGCCCTACACAACCAAGGCCCAGGATACCTCAACAGCCGCCTCAACTTCTACGCTCCCAAACGCCAGCTTCGATCGACCGGCCACGCCCTCGCCACCGTCCCCCGCATCCGAAGAGCCACCACAGGGGGATGGTCCCCCTCCTTCCTCGCTGCCAGGACGTGGAACTCCCTCCCGACTCACCTCCGCCTGACCCAGGACCACCTCGCCTTCAGGAAGCAACTCAAGACCTGGCTGTTCGAGCAGTAGCGGACCCCCCTCCCCTAGTGCCTTGAGACCCTCTGGGTGAGTAGTGAGCTATATAAATGCTTTGATTGATTGATTGATTGATTGATTGATTGATTGTATATATGGGGCTATGCAACAACTGGATAGGCAAGATATAAAGACTAAAGGCTTTAGTCCTACTTTTATGTCTAGCCTGTCCCGGTTTTTCCTTCTCAAAATCTGGTCACCCACTAGTTTCAAACGCATCAACACCCTCAGCGCCCCTAAAATAGTTGCAAACAGTTTATAAGGATAAAAGTAACGAGACCCTCGAAATTTTGCATAAATATTCACACTTTGTGTAAACCCTAAAATAACTGTTATCAGTTGATCAAGTGACAGTAATGAGGTTTAAGATACTCCTTGTGTTGATAAACTATGAGAACTGCTCAACATAAAATAAAATTATTATTCATGATTTTTACACAGAATTTTCGACACATCAAAAGTATTGGGCCCGCCTGCAATGTTTTTTCAAGGGGAGCCCGTATGACCTTGGCTTCCTTTCGCGGCGCGATTTCCTTTGCCCTTTACACAATGTCGCCCGTTTTAATATGACTACTAAGTCCAAACAAGAGCCTGCACAGCCTTTCGATGACCTTGTCAGTCCAGTCCGTTTTCTGTTTTCCTGCTAGTAACCTGTTCGACTGACAAGACCGCCCACCTTGAAGGAAATAGAAGAGAGACATAGCTTAGTTATGTTATTCCGAAGAGGCGACCATTTTGTAGAGGGTATTTGTGATTCCAAGAAGCTATTAGTGGTTGGTGAACTGTATCTAGTTCGTAGAAGTTATAACTATAACACTCGTGGTCATTTCCAATGTTATGATTAACTTTTTTGTGTTACTGTAATAAAGACTATTTTTAACTTGGGCATAGTTTTTACATATGCTTGTGCCCAAATAAGCACTCTGCTGAAATTTTTAATTGCTTCTCAGATTTGTTTTTTGTCTTTAGAAGAAGAGTTTGCGATTTGCAAGAAACTTGACAATTCAAAGATGGTTGCCGGGTTTAGCAACCATTAGACAGAGGCCCTCTTGTTCGCTAGCCTTCTCCTTGCCTGTCTCTTTTTGGTGCCTGCCGCTCGCGGGGCACGCTGGGAATGTGCGGCGGCTTCCCACGTCTCATTCTTCTCCTTGGGACGGTTTCCTCATGCCCCCAATTGGGTCACTCGGCTCGCTTCAGCCAGTTTCGAGGTTAGCGCGCTCAGAGGCCAAGGAGCCGGTAGTAGGTAAGAATAAGCGAGTGAGAGTGGGGAAAGAGGTTCTTGAGTTGACCTGCTTGGCGCGGGGGAAGAGGTCACGCATATCCTCTCGGTACCCCCGATGCTCCGGCGGGAACACATAGCTCTCTCGCCACTTCTGGAGTTCGATACATGTTCATAACCTTCAGGCTTTATTCTTGACACCTCACTAAAATATACATATTTTATGTTCCTCCCGATTTCTCCATTGACTTTAAAGCTCCAATCTTAGATGGTGGTAAAATAAGGCACTAGTTCAGTAGTGCCTTCTCTCTTCCCTTGACACGTTTGATCTTGGTAAAATCACATCTTCTGCGTCAGTTCACTTTGCTACTAAAATTATGAGCACGTTGGATCGGGTTATGCGCTGGTATTAACTGTGCGATTATGAGCACGTTGGATCTGGTTATGCGCTGGTATTAACTGTACGAGCTGTGAACATGCGGTTCGATTGAACAATCTGTTAGAGCTGTCGTCAAGTGCACATCATCGAATTTATTTACTTGGCCTTTTTGATTCTTATATTATCAGTAGTCCTGCAAGTTTTCTCCCCTTTAATCATTGACGAGCTGCCCTTAAGGGCTTTTTTAGTAAAATGGGTAGTACGCACTTTTTAGATTTTATTTAAACGTTGTCTAACCTGTAATAAAGTAGGTTTTGTCTGTGGAATCGTAAACTGTTGGCGGATCTCTTTTGTTTTTGAGGTTGCTCTGAAGAGGGAAGTTTTCATTAGGATGAACGAAGACACTTTTGATATAGTATTAGGGATGTCGTGTTTTAAAACATTAAGTATTCAGTTGTTTCTTGTTGCCCTTTGCTCGCTAAATGTTTTTTCTAACGATGGTGTTGTCAGATTTATTTGTTGTAAAACTATTTTGAACAGAAACTGGTAGGTTCATCGAATAATCCAGTATTGTATGTTTTGTGATGTTGCCGAAGTTTTGAGGTGAACATGGTCCATCCACACCTCACCAGTCTATAAGAACGGCGTTGAAAACACATTTTCCAAATTAAGAATCTCATACGAGATGGCAATGAGTGTGGTCTCTGAAAGGTCTTCTGTGTAACCCAGAACATTTACTATGAATGGTGCAATCATTAAAGAATTGTTGATGAATCCAAAGTGTCATAGGCAGTCTTGAGGGCAGCTTGCTGCTTGAGAAGCTATTGTCTGGTTCATGATGGTGAGTGTACGTTGGAAGTTACTGCAAGGCTGTTTTTGGTGACTGAGCAGCTAAGGATTTGGTCTTATTCCTGCCCTGCATTCCCTCAACATTAGTGATAGAAAATGTTGATGTTTTGTCAGTGGTGAGGTAGACTATTTGACACGTATAGATTATTTTTCTCAATACATCACATGCTTGGAACAGTTCAGGGTGTTGAAGAGTCTGTCTCCTAGGATTTCGTGGGCAGAGACAGTAGCTTTGTATTAGTCCACAGGAACCTCGAATCTAGATGAGGTGTTTCCTGGCCACCTTTCATACCTGCTGATAGGGGTCAGATTACTTTTGCCGTATGTGTCTAGTGTGTTTTAGTATTCACTTAGACAGTTTCTGTAGGGAGCAACTTAATGTTTTCAAAGCATGCGGTTACGGTGATGATGATTATTTTGTCTACAGCAATGGGACTTTTCAGTGGAAGCAAAGTTGGCTTATGTTATAAGGTACACACTTAGCACATGTACACTTAATGATTTAGTGGCACTGGAGGTAAGAACATTAGGGTGCTCTACTAACTGTGGGGCATATCAGCAACAGCCGGCGATAATTTTATCGCTGAGCGCGCTTAGCGCAAGGATAATTATCGCTGGATTTTATCGCTGTGATAGCGTGCTATCAGCGATGCTTATCTCCAAAGCGATAAAAATCCAAGCGATGGCTGCTAAACGTGCGATTATCGCTGGAAATCTAGTTATAATCGCACAGCGAAAGGCGATAGCTTGATGATAGGGCAGGACAGACTTAGCCATAATATCCACCTTCCATTGGATATAATGGCTACGTCTAATTGAAACCAGGCGTAAGGAAAGTAGCGATAAGCGCGGTTGACGCTACTTTTCTTATCGCTGTGCAGGTTAGCAGATCAATATTAGGAGAAATGTCAGTTAGCAACATTTCCCACGTTATTCTGGTGAGGAACGCCCACTTTGCATCTCATTAGAGGTGCAAAGCTGGGCGTTAAGGGAAAGAGCGCTGAGGCATGAAAACACGAGCTAGTGTGTCTTTGCTGATAGTGGGATAGTATTATCGCTGCTTTTCACCCGAAAACGGACGCTAAAGCGGTAATAATTCTATCGCGGCCCCTTGCTGATATGCCCCTTTGATTGGAAGCAATCAGGTATTACAAGGTGTACCGACGGCCAGAACAAGTGAGATGAGGCCAGAGGTTCAGAGGAAGGGTGTTCCAAGTGGAGAGAGAAAAACAAAGAAGTTATATTCTCCCCGGCTTGCTCAATGAAATGAGAAAGGCAAAATGGTTTCTGAGAATTTCTCTAGGAGTGTAGGTGCAAATGCCATATCAGAATATTTCTTTTATACCTTAAAACTGACCCCATCCACCGAACTCCTGCCAACCTTTTTCGTATTATTTTGTATGAATGGAAGTCGGAGATCATTTATGTTACAACCCTCATTTGATTCTAAAAGCTGCAGAAGGTTGTCTGCAGTTACTCCACTGAACCAATGAAACCGTTTATAAATCCTTATTTGTAAAGCACAAACGTATTACCCCATAAGGGTTTCAAGGTGCTGGGGGCCGTCTGGGAGATTAAGTGCGCTATTGCCTAGAGTCGCATGATGCTGAGCTGCTGCCGGGGAGCAAACCGTGAGCCCTGCGCTCTGGATTGAGCCGAGCTGGCAGCTGTGCCACACCTCTCCCTTACATTAGTTGTATGGGATGGGTAGTGTTTGGGACCACTGACATTCTGCTAATGATATCCTCTATAGAACAACTATTTTCCTTGTCTATAAATAGCAAACCAACCATGAAACTGGATGTAACTGAACTCTGATTTAGCTTGAGATAGGTAGGTAACCTTGAAGACATAATGAGTGCCTAGATATTTGATGTGAAAAGGGTTGCATACCTGAATGAATTAGGTAGGTTATTACAGTATTCTTGAAGACATAATGTTTGGCTGGATGTTTAATGTGAAAAGGCACCAACTCACCCCTCTAATGTAAAAGTAACACGCAGGGCATTCAATCCGGGTTGCATCATTTTTAAAGCACTTCATGGCAAATGCCCAGTGTTTGTATCTCCTTGGGTATCCCCTTCTCAGGATCTTAAGTCTTCCCATCTCAATTTCCAAGTTACTCCATCTTTTAAACGCAAGAAAGTGGGGAATAAGATTCGTGGTCTTGGCCCCTCAATTTTGGAACTCTATTCTGGACATCAGATTGACATCATATCCCCAATTTAGGAAACTTCTAAAGACCTGGCTCTTTCACCAGCCGTACAAATGAATCACTTAGTGGTAGTACTCCCTGGACCCCAGCGCCATGAAACCGTATAGTGTACGTGCGCTTTATAAGTATCTTTCGCATAACAAATGGGTTCACCTACCCGAATGAATTATTTTGGATTTGCGGTAGGCAGCTGTCCAAGGGATTCAGAGCAAAGAATCCATAAAGTGCATGATTCTAAACTCTTTGGGATGAAGGCAGGGCACAACCAAACCTAGCATTTGACCTTGTAATGATGTATCCCAGATTCCTTCTGTGTTAGTTCACTACATTTTGGTAAATATGTGCTTCATAAGCCGTCTTTACAATATATCTCCTTGAAGTTCACCCTTCTCTCCCTCAAGTGTTGTCAAGGTGATCTTTGAATGTGGAGTGGGTCACTAATGTCTACTCTTGACCCTGTTACCCCTTTTTGTTAACTTTGAAATCACATGGAAGTGCATAAGATGGTTGGTGTGTGAAAATTTGACCAATTAACACTACAAGAGCATGTTAAGTTAATTGGTGTCATAGGAAGTTGTTATGCAAGTTGCTGGTCTTGGTTCCTGGTGCTGTTGACTTTAAGTCTTTAATCACTGTGAGGCTTTCCCTTTGGGTAAATTCACTTCGACCGTGTTACGTCTAAATATTTTGAGGTAAATATTGTGCACCATGCAAGCTATTAAATGTTCCTTTGTAAACCTGGTGTGGCAGTCAAGGCCACAGGAAGATCCAGCAGCTCCTCATGCCATACATAGAGAATTCCAGGTCCAGAGGCTGGCATCTTGTCCTGATGTTGCAGCACACTAGCACTGCTTAGTCATTGCTTTGTGTCGGCTCTAGTTAGTGGATTGGTATCTTAACAAGTAATTTTTTGACACTATCAATGGCTCCCTGATGCCTGGATCACTTGGAAAATCTAGATTGTTGCTTTCATCCTGTTCAGTGGTTGACTTGCAGGGTTTGATTTTTTTTTTTTTTTAATATAAGTGCTTGTTTACTCCTGGTTGAAATCTATGTGGGATACACTGAGCTGGCAGCACCATGATGGTCTTCTCTAGAGGGAAGACATCCATTTGCTACAGCTATGAAATAAATTGTAAAACAAACAACTTAGGGAAGAGCAGTTACCAGAAAGAAAAGGTGCTTATGTTGTGCTTTTTAGCATACAGATGCAGAGTTCCTATTATCCAGCTCGTTACAGGCATGAACTGTACACCTTGGTAGGGGTAGAAAGGAGGAAAGGCTCTATTTAAAACAAGCATTGGCATAGCCAATAGGTGTCGCCTTTGGGGCTTTATAAGTATTTAGTTATGCAGCACAATATCCTTCCTGCAACAGCATCAACTGTTGCATGGCTAAACACTTATAAGGTCCCAAACGCGAGACCTATTGGCTATGCCAATGCTTGTTACTTTGTACCTTGGGGATGGTCAGGTTGCCACTGTCTGATGATCTCAGTGACCTGGCCAGGATATAGGGTTTGAAAAACTTTCACAGTTGCAAAGGACCCAGACCATGTGTAGCCTTGAACGCAATACATAACGCTTTGACCTGAATCCGTTTGCTGATGGGCAACCAATGTAGCTCTGCGAGAGCCTTGTAGGCCGAATCATAGCGGGTAAGCCCGAGCAGTACTCTAGCTGCGGCGTTCTGAGTCATCTGGAGTTTATGTATACTACGCTTGCTCGCACTAGTGAGAAGGGCGTTGCAATAGTCCAGCGTAGAGCCAATTAAAGCTAGATATGTCTGTGCTTTTAAAGCACGGCCACCATCTCATCACACCCAAGGCCGTAGCGCTGTAAAATCCAATCCTTGAACATTGTTAACGTAGATGATCTGTTGTGAGATGATGTTTCTATACTTGCAACTTAGTATTTTAATGTGTTTTAGTTATTGCACCTTGGCATGCCCCTTAGTAGTGTTTTAACTCCAATATTCCATTGGTGGTTGAATGTGGTAAGACGGTGGCAGGGGTTTTTCTTGGGATAGCTGTGATGCATTGAGCAGAGAGAACAGCTCAGAGGAATGGACAGTACAGAGGAGAGGAGACGGCCAAGGAACAGAGTCAAAGGGACAGAGGAGCGGGGTGGACAGGACAGAGGAGCGGGGTGGACAGGACAGAGGAGCGGGGTGGACAGGACAGAGGAGCGGGGTGGACAGGACAGAGGAGCGGGGTGGACAGGACAGGAGCGGGGTGGACGGAAGAAAAAACGACCAGAACAGAGGAGCAGAGTGAACAGGACAGAGGTGAAGAGCGGCATGAATAGGGGAGTGGAAGGTCATGGACAGAGGAGCAGTGAACAGGACAGAGTAGAAGAGTGAACAGGAAAGAAGAGAGAACAGGACAGAAGGCAAAACTAACAGGGTAGAGGTGCAGAGCTGCATGGACCGAGGAGTGGAGGGCCATGGACAGGGGAGCAGAGTGAACGGGACGAAGGAGCAGAGTGAACAAGAAAGAAGTAGAAAGATCAGGACAGAGAAGCAAAGTAAACAGGACGAAGGAGTGCAGTCAACGGGACAGAGGAGCAGAATGAACTGGATAGTGGAGCACAAACAACCAAACAAGAGCAAAGAGAAGCGAGTTCACCAGCGAGAATTGGATACAGACAGCAGAGAGTACACGACAAAGTTTGCAGAGTGCCAGACAGAGCAAGCAGAGAGTGAGATGGTGGGAGGGCAGGGGCAGTGTGCCTTATAGAGGGGCAGAGATCCAGAAAGAGAGGTGGGGCAGGGTTAGAAAGAAAGAGGGGACAGACAGCCCGGCAATGGAGGAATTGTGATAGACCGAGCGGGCATCATGCCCGACCGAGAACTATAGAGCCAGATGGACAAGTAACAGAATAGTAGGGCAGGGAGACAGAGGGGGTAGAGAGGCAGTAGAGGGGTCTTCGTGCCAGAGAGAGGGTAAATATAATGCTGGAGGGAGGGTGCAGAGAGCCGGGCAGAGGGGGACAGCTTGCCAGGCAGAGTGGCCATCGTTCCAGACGTGAGGTGTAGACCTAGTCAGGGGCAGTGAGCCAGAGAGAGAAGGCGGCAGTGTCCCGGACGGAGGGATCGGTGTGCCAGACATAGAGGCAGCGAGCCAGGGTGGGGGCGGTGAAGCTGGAGAGAGCAGGGGTAGAAATGACGTGACCGGAAGGAGACCAGGAAGCACATGTGTGGAAGAGGGCGGGTCCGGCCGTGTGAATCTTTACACGCTGATAAGAATGCAGAACTGGAACCGGCAGTAACGCAGAGGCCTCCAGTGGAAGCGTGTGGGAATGTTGGACGAGTGCAATGGCGCAGATAAACTGTGTAATGCACGAGCAGAGCAAGCGAAGCAGACAACAGACTGAGGCTTGAGGTGATTGATGCAAGGGGAGACGAGGAGCAAGGGCTGGGAACACGTCCTGCATCGAGAGTAACAGCAGACCTGGGAGACCGTGACGGATGCAGCACAGAATGACCGCTTCAAAAGGGAGAGTGAGAACACACTGACGCCCAAAGTTCTTCTGAGAATATCCATATGTGAAACAAAGGTCATCACTTCCTGATACACCTCAAACTGCACCCGAGTCTTAATGAGTCAACGCAAATAAAATCACGCTAGTGATGCGCGTGCGTATACATAAAAAAAAACACGTTAGTGATGCGCGCGTATAAATAAAAAAAAACACGCTAGTGATGCAGCACGAAAAAGTTAGTGATCGTGCTGGAAGAGAGGCAGAGGGCGACTGCGCGCGTGCACGCTTGCTTGAGCGCAAGCGCTAGGCCACCAGGCAGCCGTTTGAAAACCCGATACTAAATGTCTCGGAGCAGCGCGTGTGCTGGCTCAGCGAGACTTTAAAAAAAAGAAAGAAATCCAGTGGGTAAATACTGCATATATACAAAGTCATCATTCAGGTAAGCGTTTGGAGATCTGAGGATATCACTGGCTTGTAGTTTCTGTAATTAGATGATCTTGGAGTGAAGTTCTGTCTGGCCTCTGAGCTAAGGTGTGGTCTGCCTTTGCCAACCCAGACTCTCCACGCTGTGGATCGATTGACTTTATGTTCTTGATTTAGTATGGTAGAGTGCTGCTCAGGCATTACAATAGATTGTTGAATGTGCTTTGAAAGCTGGCCAGAGTCTGTTTTGTATTGAATTTTTTGCACAGTACTTCATATCCCTTATGATGCTTAAAGTGCTCTTGGTGAATCGAAAGTTGCTATTCAATGGTGCATGGATACCTACCTACATGGGATTAATTCTCCTGTCGTGTCATAGCAAACCTTTGGTAGCACTTGGGTAGGGGGTCAAGATCATAAGTGTAAAAGAAAAGTCTGATGTTGATTCTGTCGACACTTAACTAATTCAAAGGGTCGATGCACAAGAGCAGGACTGAGTTTTTGTAAAAGCTTGTGAGTCTTCACAAGACCAATGAATAAACCTGCCCAAGACAGGTTAAAACCTAATTGGTTTATTCAAAAATATAATTGACAGACAAAGATGTATAGTAGAGATAAGCTTTTAATAAGGCAACACAAAAAGCCTACAAAGAATTACACACTACGGTCATAAGCATGTAAATAACATAGTATTGCATCTCATAACAACATAGCGTAAAAACTCTCACTTAATTCATCTCTGCTTCATTTAATGAATGTTAAGATCATGAATGAAGAAAATACACCAGTACGCTAAAATCACATTAAATTTTCATGTTTCCTAACTACTAGCGCCTCACAAATAAAATTGATTACAGCTAAGCAAATTTCCGGGGACTCTAGGCACTGTAGGTTATGTAAACCTAATTTATAATCTAATTGCAGGGGCACGTAAAATTGGGATTAAGAACCTATTTTGTTGTGCTCTATATAAGGCACAAAACAATGTAAAGTGCATGGTGTTCTGCGGAGACACATAATCACAAGGACAGTTTGGCAGGTTCACAGACCAGCCACCCTGCACTGGGAAACCTAATAAAAAGTGCAGTGTGCTTTAAGGGAATCACATGAGAGAAAATCTATGTTGTGGGTTGCACATAAGGACCAAATACGGTTCTAGACTTCGATTATAATGTATTTCCCTTTAATTACTAAACTGCTGCTTGTTTTGAGCATAATGCGACCTTTCATTACTACAGTAGATTAAAAAGGGGTGGGGGGTTTGATTTGCAGCTTACAATTTGACTAGTCTATTCTGGTTTAGCACAGTAATTGCATATTCTCAGGTTTAAAAAAAATCTGGTTTGTATAACTAAGCTAGGGGATCTTCATCCTGTTATCCAGCTGTAGGCAATCTTTCAGAATTAATCCTGAGAAAGACGGCTTTGGTGTAAGACAGAGCTTGAGTCCTAATAGTAGGGGACTGTTTTAACATTTCCCCAGTTCATGTTATATGCTCTGCACAAAATCTACATTGTTTAAACCCTTCATTATTTCTTGTTAAATGCTATGCTTAAAATATATTCTATTCCTACTTGTAATATAGTTCTCCCCTTTTGGTATGTTCCACCCCCTGCCAGACACTGTGGTTCCCTCTTAGAATGTGAGCAAGAGTGCACCTTAGAATGTTGGCATACTGCCTGAGGAAAGTTAGGCATGGCAGTTGGAGGAACTGTATGTTGAAAGAAAGCCACTTATTTTCTTCAAATAACTTCGTTTCCTGGACTTATTATAACATTTTTGGCAGCGACTGGACTACTAGATGCTGTGCAGGGCACGACGACGGTTCCTCACCCCTGTTTAGCCAACCTACCTTCTTTGCTTCTGTACTCCTTTTTTTTTTTTTCTCTCTCTCACGGAGGACTTCGTTTCCATCGACTTCATCTATTTCCTGCTTCAATTCAGTGACTGTCCTTGAGGCTTACGCCGGTTGTTCTCCTTATTTTCGTGCGAAATGTTATTAGTCCAGGAAACGAAGTTATTTAAAGAAAATAAGTGGGTTTATTTCAACATACGGTTCCTCCAACTGCCATGCCTAACGCTCCTCAGGCAGTATGCCAACATTCTAAGGTGCACTCCTGCTCACATTCTAAGAGGGAACCACAGTCTCTGGCAGGGGGTGGAACATACTAAAAGGGGAGAACTATATTACAAGTAGGAAGAGAATATATTTTAAGCATAGCATTTAACAAGAAATAATGAAAGGTTTAAACAATGTGTATTTTGTGCAGAGCATATAACATGAACTGGGGAAAGGTTATAACACACCTTCTTTCCCAAAGGTAACGAAGAAAAGAAAGAAGGTGAGGTAGGGAGGAGGTAAGGAGGAAGAGGAGGAAACAAAAGAAAAAGAGATCTAAAGTTAAGTCACAGCGTATGACACAGATATGCAGATAAACATACAATCGACATATGACTGGTAATTATATTTGCTGAAATTATTTCATGACATAATCCCCATGCCAGTTAGGTGATCTTACATTTCTGTCACTCCGTTTAATACCAGGCGTGTTGGGTTGCATGTTAAAAACATCATTAGACTTGTTACCACTACTTTGCTCAGAGTATGGAATTAATCTGTCCATACTCCACATTCTGCCATCAGCCATGGTGACCACATTTCTTTTGACCTCCTTAATCCTAGCAGGACCATTGTATTTGTTGTACCTGTTGGAAATAATGTCCGGTCTTTTAACCAGGATATATAGACCTACTTCCCAATCACGTGGTTTGGCTCCCCATCTGTGATCAGATTCTTGTTTGTATTTCTTTTGATGTTGCACAATGCTTTCCTTGATCAATTAACAATCCCATGCAAAAGAATTGTCTTCAAATAGTCTTCTAATGGAATCCTGTCCTTAATCGATTCCCAGTTCCCTCTTGTCAATTGTGCATTGTGACACTTTTTTGGTGCAGTACATCAGGGTTATAGTATCCCCAAATACCAGCCCCCTAGAGTCCCACTGGAATACATCACTTATTATACCATTGTAATAGCTCCTTCACCGGTCTGTCGTCCAGCCTGGAAAAGTAATCAGTTAAGCACAAATTAGCATAAACGTGTCATATTCTGTGAGTGGACTGACAAACGGTCAGTTTCTGAAGAAAGCCAAAGACAGACTGACATTGTTTGCTCAATTAGCCCCAAAAGAACTTGCTTGTCTCCAAACATAGCATTTTTTTTTTAGGTCTCAGCTCGGCTGCGCTAGCTCTGTCTTTTGAAGACACATTGTTAGCTGTCAATGGGCTTGCAGCCCGCCAATAGCTAAACATATGTTGGTTCCAGGTCTTTCAAATCCTTCCTTCCAGTTGGTCATGCTTCTTCTTGAGTTTGGCCCTCCTCTGGACCATGGACCAAGTACTTGTGGCCATCCACTACTACTATATTTTTTAGCTGCTTTTTTATTTGTATGTAAGCATTCTATATGAATGCACAGGTTTTGAGTGGCTTCTTATATCCATACCACCCGCCCCCATCTGTGTTGCTTTCCCCCCACTCTCTCCTGCCTCCATCTCCCTATTGCTTCTTTTCCCCTCATAACTGTTTTTATTTTCCCCTCCTGCTCGCCCCATCCCTGTTGCTTCTTTTCCCTCTCATCTACTCACCCCTGTCTGTCTGTTCTCTATTCACCCCCACCCCGTTCTGCTTTTCACCTGTCCGTCTACTTTTTACTCTCCTTCCCTTCTGCGTTCATTTCATTCTGCCATTCACATATTATTCATGGTTTGTATCCCCTGAGAGCACTAAAGGGGGGAAAAGCTTAGCATTCCACAAGATCCTGCACGATTAGCCTTTCATAAGCCGTGACAAAAATATTTTCTTTTAGAATGGGAGAAAAGGAAATTATTTCACACTAGTTGCAGGTAGTTCTATTAATCTTGTATTGTCTCTTGCATCACAAGTGTAAAATTCCCCGTCTTCAAACAAAAACTACCTTTTTCCTACCCTCCCTCCACCTTATCCCATGTTGTGATGCTTTCCCTAACCCTTACCCCGTGTTGTTCCTTGTCTCGCCCCTCCTGCCAGAAAACAAATTGCTATGACACGGCCAGCGCTAGCCGCGTCATAGCGCTTATTTCCATGACTTTCAGCCATGCTGAAGAGTTGATGTGCTCCTTATACAACCTGGCTAAAAGACGATAACGCCAGTAGCTCTCATATTTCCGAGACCTATTGGTTTTGCTTATGTTTGTTTTATAAGGTTTCTATGTTCAGAAACTACACACATTGCATTGTTTCCTATGGCATAACAGGGTTGAACTAGCAATGCTACCTGACATGGACCAATCAATATTCTAATAACTTAGGGCCACAAGTATAAAGCAATTTTCCTGTTGCGTGCTGTCCGATTTGCAGACTCTGGCAGTTTGCAACAGGAAAAATAAATTTTGGGATGTACAAAGCCCAAATGGCGATTCAGTACCTTGTCACTGATTCACGATTTGGGATTTGCAGGTCGGTATTAGGAAGGGGTATGTTAAGGTTGTCCCTCCCTAATACGTAATCGCAAGGGAATGTAAGAATGCTTTGCGACCTGAAAAAAGTTGTAAAACATCTGCTTTTTACAACCAAATTAAATTTGGTGGTAACCCATTCAAAAACAGGAAAGGGTTCTCTGGGGACCCCTTCCTCTTCGTGAAAACGTTTCTTAGAGAAGGCAGTATCCCACGGACCACTGCCTACTCTAAAAAAAATAAAAAAATAAAAATTCAACTGAAATGCTTCATTTTTCTTTTTGAAACGCATCTCATTTTTTGTTTAAGGAAAAAAGAGCTGTATTAAAAAAAATTATTTAAAAGCACACCCAGACATGGTGGACTCCTGTCCCTAGCAGGCCACCATCCATGTGTTTTTAGCAATTCCCAGTGGGTTGTATATTGCAACCTGCCTCATGAATATTAATGAGGTAGGTCTATTGAAACTTAAACGAGTTTCATACATTGCAACTTGTAATTTCAAACGTTCGTAGATATGCACCTAAGATCCTTCTAGAAAGATCTATTTTGTACTGCAGCTCTTAGATTAGGGTATACATAACTAATTTACAAAATGAGGAGTCATTTTTAGGTCGAGGCTAGCCAGCGTGCGCTGTCGCAAGACCTGTAGTAAACAGAATATGCAGGGTAATTTCTCTTGCCGCTTGCCATTGGTTATGTCTGGCATTGCTCTTCTTATCTGGCTTACTGTTGGCTGGCGATCCGATACGTCACTTCAGTTTTTGCAGGAAGCAGCACCGACCAACCTCAGTTTAGTTACGCTACTGGCTTTTATCTTTTCATTTAGGGACTACTTGTTAGGTCTCGCCTGACCCAGCGCATGCGGTGGTCTGGCAAGACTTATTGAGAGGGCTCCAAAAAGTGCTACCAGGCCAGCCTAGAGCTACAGTGCATGTGCACAGGCGCGCGCGCCGCGCTTGACCGAGATTACTTTCACTTTCGCGGCCGCTTGTTTTTTCTTCTTACAGTACATTACAGGATTGCCAATGCTTAAATGATGGGTGAATTGGTCTTTCAATCCATTAATACGGCCGCACATTTTTTTTTTTTAAACAGCACTTTTGACTTTAGTTGTGTAAAAGGTTCGTCATACATACATAGTTTTTCTTAGGATTCAACACCACACGCAGTTGAATTCTGGGCTAACCAAATACAAACGCAAGCTTTCAATCTTTGTTGCTTTCGCGGCTGTGTCGGACGCACGCACGAACACACGCGCGATCGCTTTTACTTTCCAATGCTTGTTCCCTTTGTTTCATGCCTTAACGACCGCACACACGCACGAGTCGGCCGCACACACACGCGCGATCGCTTTTACTTTCCAATGCTTGTTTTCTATGTGTGCACATGCCGTTTCCCTTGCTCCCCACCCCACCCTGATCATTGAAGCTCCCTAGCACTATTCAGTATAGCCACTTTTAAAAACCCAACCCCAGCTTTAGCTCATCTCCAGCTTGCCCCTTTGTTGCTTCATCTCACTTCCCTCCCTCTTATCTGTTACGTCCCCATCACCAACCAGTCCATGTCGGCCGTTTGAAAAGGGCAGTGTGTACTAGTGTCATAGCCACTTTGCTAAAATTTCAACAGCATGTAAAAATCAAAACTCCGAAAGCTGGTGTACGGAAGAGAAGGCACATACCAGTTCTTTTTAATGCCTCAAGCACCCAAGAAACCCCTTTGTGGCAGAGCAGTGTTTGTATGGATACTAGATCAACCTCCACCTTCTTCGGTGACTGGCTGTGTGTGTCTCCCTTTTGACCTAAAGCAGCGCCTCCTCCAGGACACCAGTGTTTACGTTTCCTCTATCCTTGCTTGACACAAACAGACCGAAGCAGCAGCACATTGAAAGGAAGATGAGCTATGAGCATGGCATTTTGTTTAGAGAAACGCAGCCTTGAAAATGCAGGGAGCCGGAAGATAACTGATGAGCCATGAAGCTGCCTCTCTGCGCCAATTAGTGCCCACAAATAGCCAGAAATCTGTAAGAAGTTGTGATGTCACTGCTAGTTTTAGGAAGGGAATCCCTGACAAGTACGTATCTGACTAAATACTTGCATGGACATTTTGTGGGGTTGAAAAGAAAGCCTGTGTATGTTTTTTAAAAACCTTTTGGATACGCACTGTTGTCCCTGTCTGCTTCCTACCTCACAGAGAGCGCTGGTGCCTATTCTTAGATTAATCACCTGTTTTCCACTGCCCAACTCTAGTTTCACACATAAATATCGGGTACCAGTAAGGCGGCGGTACACATATTGCACTCACCCAGCAGGGGTTTACTGTGGTGCCGGTACCCGTACCTTACATTCCAGAGACAATAACACATCCTAAACTTGCTCTCTCTTCGTATAAATCGAACAGGTTAGGTTGGGTTCTTTGTAGGTTCTTTTTACTGTGATGTTATCCTTCTATCACTGTTTGTTCATCTTACTCTTCTCCTTATTTTGCCATTTTCTGTCTTTCTCTCTAATGCTCAGGGTCAAAGTCTGATGATTAAACATATGCCCCAGTCCCCAACACGGGTGCAGGTGCCCTACGCTAGCAGTCAAGGCTTAAATGAAGGCCTGTAGAGTATAAAGCTAGGGCTGTGTGTCCCTTACGTCGATTGCAGCTCCTGACCTGGCCTCAAATGTCAGTCATACCTCTCCGCTTAGGCGGTCCATCCTGTGAAAGTGCATAAAACCAAATGTGACCACGATTTGTGTACATTTGAGTCATATTCTTTTTCCAATTAGTGTGGTCTTTCTTTGCTCAGTCGTATTTTACCCTATGTGAACCTTCCTGCACTTAAATTAAATGACCATGCACGATTGGGTAGATTGTTTTGTTGCACAGCTTCACCTGCATTTTCACCTTTGGTGATTTTTCAGCCTGTCCCCAAAACAGTCCATTAAAGGCCCGCTGTAGGGCACTCTCCCCGCTGCAATACTACAACGGCCTTGCTGATTCGTCCAGCAGGGTGCTTTTAATCAATTGTGCATTGTCAGATACTATTAACATCCTCTCCGCCGCTCCAGACAGCTAGACCAAACACTGCGAAATTCTCTTCCCAGCCACACTTTACACGCATTCAGGGTACGTCTGCAACTTGAGACCGCATCACCCCTTCGAGATAAAGCGCCAACCGGTCGCCTCACGCGTACAGATGCTCAGGCGCGGTCGTTTCATGAACCTCAGATCGGGATTAATAAAGGCAAAGGCTACTGCCCCTTTAGGAATTCTGTCCTGCATTGAGAGACCAGAATTTCTGGGGTCCGCACTTGTGCTTTATTTGAAAAAATATAAATGCCAGCAGGTGCTTAGTCGGGTCTCTATCGGCTCTCCATTTTTGCCCTTACCCTCAGGGGGAAAAAAAACATAACTCTGCAGCAGTATCACCCCCAGTTAGTGTTAGAAGTGGGCGGGAACGGAAGGGCACGGTGTGCCCCTACTTAAAAAAATTATTTCAGTCCGTTCCCCTACTTCTTTGTTTTAAAAAGGCGCCCCGGGACTGCAGGAATAGCCCTACTTTTAAAATTGCAACTTTATCTTTCAGCCTGTGTGGTGCACATCGAGGAAGGCCTCTGCAGTGCCCACGACCTCCCCCCCCCCCCCCCCCTTCCCCTCTGTCTGTGTCTAGGGGCCTGCAAAACAACACCGAAAGGACCATCCGTCTTAGGTTAGCACGAAAACTGCTACCTCTGATGGCCCTGCTGCTGCCTTGATTCGCACCTTATTTAGTGGGGCCACTACTTGCCTGCACCCACTGTGACCAATACAATGGTCACGTCAGGATACTTTGGTGTCCCCGCCCTTGACCTCCTCTGCCCTTTATTTTCGGGCTCACGCAGACTGACGGTCGCCACCAGGAAAAAACAAGCATTTGCAATGCAACAGGTCTCGCATTTATACGAGTTTTAGCTATTGGCATTGTAAATGAAAATGCCTTTTATTTGTTTGTGAAACATAAATAAAAAGCATTGTCATTTACAATGCCAATAGCTTAAACTCGCGTAAATGCGAGACCTATTGCATTGCAAATGCTTGTGTTCTTTGCTGTTCGCATTCCCAGAGGAAGTTTGCACACTGCCGCCGCTGGCACATCTGCCAGCTTCCTGCCCTCACCTGATGCCTTGCTTTTATCAGCGTGGCCCCTTACTTTATCTACTCATGCCATTCCCTCGAGTGCATGCCCGCCCCCACCAGCCCTCCGAGGTCACTGCTTGTTCGTGTCAGTCCGCTATGCCGGTCTTAATCTCACCATGCCGTTCCCCACACCACCTAATCCCTTTAAATGCGCCTTATTTATAAACTGTGCCGCTTTGACTTTGAGCCCACCTTTATTTACGGGAGGTGCTGCCTTCATTTAAAATTTAAGGAGGTGAGCACCGCACTTAAACACACAGCTTTATTTCTGCACAACGCCTTGCAACTCCTCCACTGTTTGTTGCCGTGGCTGCTGCCTTCCATCCGCTCCTTAATTGTTGCAACATTGATAAGATTCAACGGGTGACAGCACCTCCACCACAATCACCTTGCTCCAAATGAGAAAAGACCCAGAACAAGATGGTCGCCTTGTTCTATGTTTGGTGCTGGCCGGGAGATTAAAATAACGGTTGTGCCCATTTACAACCAGCCAGGTGGCACCTGATGAAGGACCGACTTTGCCAACCCTTATTAAATCAGGGAGTTAACCCAATTCAAGATGGTGAAAAACACCAGGTGAGATAGCCAAGAATCTTTCAAGAGACAGTCGAAAGCTATCGTGTTCCCGTGTTTGTTGCAGTCTCGTGCGGGTGACAACAGCTGAGACATTTTAATTATCTCAAACAGGAGGTTAGGAAGAACTGGCGCAAGTAGTACTATGTTTTGTGATGCATTTCCAAGGCTACGTGCATTGATGATGAGAAGACTGGCCTCACCTACTGCATACTAGAATTGTGGAGAGGAAGGGAGTATGTAGTGTGGAAATACACAGTGGGTGAAATTCCGACCTATAAGAACAAAGAACTGTGTGAGTATGCAAACAGCCTACGGTCTCACAATATTTTTGGGTGCATCGGTATCTCTCTTGTAGTGTTGTCTTTTTTTAATGCAGTGCTTTCTTTCCCTCCCTCTCACTGGACTTGGAACAGAGTTAAAATAGAGTCGGGGTCTAACTTGTGAGCTTCGCTCAGTACAGGAAGCACTGGGCATGTCACTTCCCCTCCTCCCCTCGCTTTACTCTTGCCTTCTCTTCTCTTGTATTTCTCCACCCTCCTCCTTCACCTCGCCCATCTCTCGTTCATTTCCCAACACCACCCCTCCCACAACAGCGATACAGGGCTGTGTCTTTCAGTGTTGTGGGTCTCTCTCACTCATTTTATTATTCTGGTCTCTTATTAAATTCGGAGGTCAGCCCCCTTTCTAGTGCAGTGTAGCATGTCACTCTCCTGCAGTGCTATGGTCTCTCCGCTGAAGTCCCTTCTGTCTTTTTGCTTAAGTGTGGTCTCTCGCTTGTTCTGCAGTCTCTTTCCTGCAGTGTCAAGAAACACTTCCATACAGTGCAAGGTGTCTCATGCAGTGCGGGCTGTTGCTCGCGCAAAGCGTAGATGGCTCTCTCGTGCAGTGCTGTCACTCCTGCACCGTCATCTCTTTCGTTGATTCTTTGCTCTCACTCACGCAGTGCTAGAATCAGTCTTATGCAGTGCTGGATGCCCCTCTCTCCTGTACTGTTGTCTTTTTTTTTTTCCTTTGTAGTACTTTCTTTTCCTCCCCCTCACTGGACGTGGAACAGAGTTAAAATAAAGTCAGAGTGAAATGTGTGAACTTCGCTCGGTACTGGACGAGCCCTGCCCCAGGAAGTGCCTGGCATGTAATTTCCCCTTCTCCTCTCTCTTTACTCTTGTCCTCTCTCCTCTTGTATCTCTCGATCCGCTTTCTTCTCCCTATCTCTAGCTCACATAAATACACCCCACATCTGTAACACATAGCAACAATCCACATAAACACACTCCACACCATGCCACGTACATCCAATCAGCATAATTTCACTCAATGCCACTTAATTCCAAACAAATCAACTCAACACATTTCCATTTCACACAAAATAATTCCACAAGAAACCACATAATATAAATCAATAACACAATTACATAACACACCACATGCATACAATCCACATGCCATAATTCCATATCTCACGACAAAATACAACAGCACGTAACATAATTAAGCTCCACTACAGAACACTCCACAACGCAAAATACTGTAACACATAATTGCTCTCCATAACACACAATCCCACTCAATGATTCCAATACACTAAATACCACTGCATACCACATGCATTCACTACACAGCACATACGTAAAAAATATTTACATTTACAACGCCAATAGATCTAAGTCTCTCGTTTTCTAAATCCCTCCACTGCAGACAAAAAAATAAGTAAAAAAATACATTAGCATTTACAACGTCAATAGTTCCAACTTTCACAAATGCGAGACTGATTGAATTGCAAATGCTTGTTATATAAGACAGCAATACAAAGGCCTGTTAAGTGTATGAATGGCGTTTGCAGAGCCTCAGAAGAACACCGTGAAAAGTTACAGGATAAGGGAACATCCTGGACATTACTTCCTCAACAGAACACAAAATATTATATTTCGTGGAACCACTGTAGAGCCTACTTTTTCAAAGATTTTACTGAAAGGGAAAAAAACACAAGCACGCACCAAGAGAAAAAAGCTTTGTTGATATAAAATAAATGTGCTTCCTTATTCTGCCAATAGAAATAGTTGTCAATAAAAGCTAACTGGGGCATAGTGGGTCTAACTGAGCCACATCTAAATGAGACTTCTAATTGGCATAATCTCACAAGAGATAATATCTTTATGTAGATGATTGAGCCTTCATTCCTGGGGGTACTATCCATGGTCATCTGGCGCTGGTTTGGTGGTGTTTATAGTACAGGAGTCCTCTGTTTAGAAGCAGCTAGATCTTTACTACCTTTTTAATGTTTCCTGTCTTTGCAGACCATGCGTTAACTCATTCTTTCGACAGCCAAACTCTGAATGTATCATCGATCTGTGTCTTCCTTAAAGGTGGACAGACACTAGAAGTCTCCCTATTGAGTGAGGGGTATTATTTTGCCAAAGTTTGTCTTGGATGATGAATGGTCCGGTGCTATCAAGGACTGTGAATGAAGCAGAGTGTCTTGCCATGAATAACTTGTCGAGTTCTTGTTATGGTTGAAGTTGTCCATACTTGTAGTCCTGGTAGTATGTAATGCGTTGCTCCAAAGTAAAGCCTGTCGGAATAGTCACGGTGCAGCAGCATTGGGGCCTTTGTGGCCTGGACCTTCTGAGGAAAATGGAGAGGGTGATATTATTGGTAGTCAGGTCTGAGTTCATGAAACCAGATGAATTTAGTTTCAGTTGCTTGATCAGCTGCCATTAGTCCACGGCTCAAAGGCAACGGTCTAGTGAAGATATGGTGACTTACCTTACTGTCCCTATCACAGCATCGTTTTGCCTACATGCAGACCTGATAAACATGGTAAAGTAGTTTGTGAGTACGTTCAGCACTTTCAATCAGCTGTCTTTTACTAGCACTTATGTCTGTGAGTCTAAAAGCACTGAAGGCCGATTAATTAATTTCTGTATAACTACACCTAGTAATACTACCACTCAGTAAAAAGGGTAGTGAAAAGTTACAGATTGTCAGTATACAATGGGATGAATCAATGCGTTGCATCCAAGTAGCAAGAGTTGGTGGCGACGTACCTAATGTTAAACTTGACAGTGAAGCAAACGGGGGTGACTTAATGCCTGGTATATGTACCACTAGTAGACTATCTCCTCCATCTCATACATCAATGCCTTACCACATGTTATAGTCCTTGTACTGAAAGTGCATTTGCATCTTTGTATACCCCACTAAGAATTTCTTATTTACACTGTGATACACAATAATACTGTAACCAATCTGTCCATGGATGTGAAAATCATGACTGCTCAGGCCAAGGGACTGCCAGTGGGAGTTGCTGACACTTTCCCGAGTATGCTTTTGATCTGATGAAGTTGCTAACATGAACTCGGATAAGTGTAGTTGACAGGAAATATTTATTGTTGCTAGGCAGCAGGATTACTGCATCGTTCAAGGCTGAGGTTGATGTATTGCTGCCAGCTCTTCTGTGACTGGTGCACCTGCAGGTCACATTTTGAATGTTGGTCCTCTTTAGGTAGAGCCAGGCAGACTGCTCAAGCTGTCTGGTTGCGAAAGACACATTGTGAACTTAAAAAGAACATGGAGGATTTGAAGTCTGCCAGTTGTTTGCCGTTTGTTGGCTTTACTGCCACTCTCAATTGCTTGCTTCTTATTCGATGGCTTGCTTTGACCATAATGTCTGTCCCTCCACTGGAGCATTGCAGATGTACTTGTTTCAGTCCACTTCTCACTTTTAAGCAACTACATTTATCTTTTATCCTAAACACTCCATGAGAGCATGTGTTTTCTAGCAGTCTACTTCATGTGCTTCTCTCTCTCTCCCACCTGTGTGCTTCTCCCCAGGCTCCACATTGCTCTGTTGTGTGTTTTTCTCCACCCCCTCGCCCCTCTGTGTTGATTCCCTACCCACTCTCCATTCTGCTTCCCCTGTACCTGCCCACTCCGTTTAGCTTCTTCCCAACCTGCCTACTCTGTATTGCCTCCCAACTAAATGTTGCTTCCCTACCTGTCCACTTTCTCTTGCCCAACTTGCTTTGGAAAAAAAAAATGTTTCTTTTAAATTACCAATCCAGCTCAAAAGTCATTTTGTAGGCACGCGCGCAACAACACCATATGCTTTTTATTATTTTTAAGTCTTCTTTTAGCATGCTGCACAGCATCTCTGAAAACCATTGGCACAGCCAGTAGGCCCCATTGAAAATGCCTGTTGACTTTGTCAGTGCTTGCTGGAGAATGCAGTGAGAAGTGTTGCCTACTGGGCAAGCCGATCTTTCGGAGTACGGATAATTGTTTAAAAATGTTTTCTTTGCTGTTGTATATGAAATGGTAAATGTAAAGAAGTGTTTCAAAGAAAGTTGAATATACAAGGCACATTCCAGACTCCGAGAGCTCCTTATCAACAGGTGTGTGTCTAACGGATGTGTAAATTGTACTGTTAGTCTACCCGACCATGAAGCGCCAATTGTCACCGGTTTACAAATGAGACGCTATAGCTGCGTAGCTTACCTAGGAAGGCATACAGTATCTCCGAGGATCAACTGTGTAAAATAGATGATGCGCATAGCGATCTGGAATTAACTGAGTTACAGAACAGCGAATTGAGGTGATTTTCTTAAAAAAAAAAAAAAAAAAAAGTCACATTCTGAGCCGTTGAGAGATTTCAAGATAACTGCTTTTACATTTTGATCTTCCTTGGTTTCTATCTATTGAAGCCTTTGGTTTCTCAAGAATTATTAACCGTAAAACACGAACGTGCTAAAAATCCTGCGCTGTCACAGGACAAAACTGCAGTAGTGTGATACGCCTATGTGGCAAACACGTGTATTTAGTTTAAAGAAGGAAGATCGATCGATCAATAACAAAAACTTTAATCTTCATGAAAATTGCAAGAGCCTGCTCCTGGTAAGTGAGAGTGACTGCATGACTTCATTTGCAAGGTGGATTAGATAGAGCCTTTTGTATCTTTCCGGGTGTGATCATGTTTCCTGAGATGGCTAGCACCTGCCAGTTTGACTGCACAAATTTCATATTTTATTTACGTTATAGATCCAATTTCCCATTAAAAAAAAAAATCCATTCCAGACAAGTGCTTAGGGAAAAACATGCTTATTTGGGGCTGGCAGTGTCCTACATACATAGAAACAAATACACAAATAGAGAGAAACTTAGTAGCTCCTCCGTTGTAATCAAATCATCCGTGCATACCGAGAACAAGTTGTAACGTGATATTCTCTCAGGTTAAAGATTTAATAACCGCATTTCTAAAATAAGTTAACTGATTAAATCTTTTTGTATGCAAATGCTAATCCTGAAATTTTAATAATAGTTTATTTTTTGGAACATACAGACCACTACCACGCATAATCGTGTGCTGTGGACGTTGATGAAAGAGAATAGGACTTTATTAAAATATTATGGTGAGAAAACATACAGCCGTACTGGTGACCTTTCAGTTGCTCTATGTACTCTAAAGGTATAACATTGCAGGTACGACAATATCCGCTTGCTTAATCAAATCCCTATAAGTTCATTGGCTACACAGATTCCTTTGTTTTCCTCCGAATTTGTTCGAAGTTCAAAAATACCTTTATATTTGTTGGGATAAGAATATCCCCTTTATGATGTACACTCGTCTTGGGCCTGATCCTTTTTTGCTGGATTATCCACAAACTTTTTTCCTTCCTTCTGTTTTTTTCTAACTCTGTTTTGTGGGTTTTAGGACTCTGGGCACTTTACCAATGCTAAGCAGTGCTAAAGTGTATATGCGCTTTGTCTAAATTGTATTGGTGATTGGTTTATCCATGATTGGCATATTTGATTGACTAATAAGTTCCTAGTAAAGTGCACCAGGTGTGTGTAAATCAAATGCTACTAGTGGGCCTTCTGTGCTGATTGTGCCACCCACACGAGTAACCCTGCAAACATGACTCAGGCCCTCTACTGCAGTATCTGCGTGTGCAGTTCTTAAACTGCCATATTGAGCTGTTAAGGGCACCCGTCTGCCAGCCCAAAACCTTCCCTTCTAAATCACCTCTAAGGTAGGCCCAAGCCAGCCCCATGGGCAGGGTGCAGTGTATGTAAACGGCAGGAAATGTGCTGGTGTGTTTTACATATTCTGCTAGTGAAATCCTGCTGATTTCGTTTTTCATTATTGCAAGGACTCTTTCCCATAGGGTAACAGGGATTGCCTTGAAATATCTTTCAAGTGTAATTTCTCATTGGGCGCAAATAGAGATTTAGGGTCTCTAAACTCACAATTTAAAAGTGCATCTTTTGGTGAAGTTGTTTTTTAAATTGCATATTTGAAAATGTCACTTTTAGAAAGTGGGCATTATCTTGCTTAACCATTCTCTGCTTGTCTGTAGAATCCACATCTGGGTTAGGATGACAGTTGGCCTCTTGTGTATTCACTCTAGTCAGTCACACAAAGGGAGATGAAGTGTGCTTTGAACATCCGGATGGTCCATCACCATTCTGATGGGCCTTCCTGAGCTAGAGTGGTGGGAGGAGTAGTCACTGTCACCCGAATAGGGCTGTGCCTGTCCTCCCACAACACTGTCTCCACCCCCCAGTGGTGTGTTTGGTGCCAGGTCAGGTAAAGTCAGGGTCTTGTGTACTACAAAGACATTCCTTTGAAGTTTGCCAACTTCAAAGGCAGAAAGGGGTATTAGGTATTGGACCTCTGACACACTCAATTCAGAACACTTCTAGACTGAGGACATTCTGCCAGGAAGAAGAGCTGGATGCTGTAGAGTGTACTGACACTCTGGCTGTTGCTTTCTTGTGATGGCCTGCTGCTTCTGTCCTGGTAGTGAAAGGACTGTACTTTGCTTTCTGAATCCTGCTTCGAAGGTTCTCCGAGGGCTTGTGCGTGCTTGCCCCCTGTTAAGAAGTCTCAGGACCATCAAAGACTTCACCTACCAGTGCCTGGGCTCTTCTGCTGAGAACCCTGATGTTCCAAATCCAGTTTCCCGGCCCTTGGAACTGCAAACTGGTGAGAAAATCCACACATCAACTCTCCGCGCCCGTTTTCTCGATGCAGCACCAGCATGCGGCTGAAAAATCTGCACATCACCACTGTGCGACTGAAGAATCGACACATCGCAGTTGTGCAGCGGAAAAATCACTGCAGCCGAGCACCGTGCTACAGACGTCCGTGACTCCTGCTCTAACCCAGCCCCTGCTTTGCGGCTGACTAATCGACTCAGTGCCTGCTTTGCCGCCATATCGAAACAGCATGTCTGGATTTTCGACGTTACTTCCTCCGCCGCTGTACTTAATCAACGTTGCCCAGCAGTAAGGAACTGAGGCAGTGTGTCCAGAGATAGACGCATCACCTCCCCTTCCAGTAAGGAACAGGCGCATCACTTCGCTTGACAGTAAGGAACCGACACATCGTCTTCCCTTTCAGTAAGGAACAGAGACATTACCTCCTCTGGAAGTAAGGAACTGACGCATTGCTTTGCTTTTCTGGCCCCTCATCTCCCCTGCGCCTGCTATCTTGGAATTTTGATGCATCTCAGATACTTTGTGCTAAACGTGACACATCCATAGATTTCTATGTACTTCATTTATTTAAGCTTTGAAAAGTTATATCTTTACTTGTGTATGTTGGATTTTTGTCATTTTGGTCTTGTTTTATTCAGATAATTATTGCCTTATTTTCTAATCTGGTGTAGACTAATTTTGTAGTGTTGTCACCGTTACCGTGTGTATGCACAAGTGCTTTACACATTGCCTCTGAGATAAGCCTGACTGCACGTGCCAAGCTACCAAGGGGTGAGCAGGGGTTATCTTAGCTGTGTGACTCCCTTACCCTGATTAGAGTGAGGGTCCCTACTTGGCAGGGTGCAATCCCCTGCCAACTAGAGACCCCATTTCTAACCAGTCATGACTGACCAGGCTCCTGATTCCCCGAACGGCATGCATTTGTGATCCTGGTTTTTGATTTTTAGTAATTCCTCCCACTTGCATGTGCTGACCTGGGCCCGGCTGTTGACGATGTTCTGTTCTGGACCATGTTGTGAACTGGGAGGAACACTTAAGTGCATCCTCATAGTGACAAAGTACTAATGTCCCTGTCACAGGTTTCTTGCTCGGAGTGTGGTGGTGGCTGCATATTGCGCTATTGACCTATAGTAACAGTCCTTTTTATTTGTGGTTAATAAATGCGTACCCAGCGTCTCATTTATGTTAAAGGGTTTGCTGCTCGCAATGAATCCAGGATCCTGAATGCTGACATCTGTGATGTGCATATGTGCTGCGGTTGATGTGCTTTGTCGGAGCCCTCAGCGTGGACCAGAGTACAAGATGGAGGAGGGGTTGCCTTCTCCAAACAGTATTGTGTATTGCTGGCATCTCCTAGATAAGAAGGGGAGCCACAGATGCTATGGTGAGGAAAGGCTTTCCTTAAAAGTGCCAGGGCCCTTTCTGATATATTAGGCTGTAAATGACTAACTGCAGCTGCCACTATGTAAATAGCATGCAGTACTAGGTGAGGCCCGCACTACCTTTTAGGGAAAGGAGCAATTTGAAAGGGTTCAGATTCTTCTCTACTTTTTGATCTCTGTGAGGAGGGGATCGTAAATAACTTGGGGCAGCCTGCTCTCACCATTTTGTATTTCTGTGATGGCCACTCCACTTGGAGACTGTACTGCTGGGCAGAGGATCAGTACAGACGAATACCAGGTTTGGAACGTGACCTGGCCTGTACACACGAAAGGAAAATCAACCCAAACCGGTTCCAAGTAAGCAAACCTTGAATACACATCCTCTGTCTGCGAGATCGATATAAAGATTGGATCGCAAGGCCCATTGTTGGATCAGGTCTGGAAGGTGGCCTGGCCAGTACACATGAAAAGAAACCCTAACCGATTCCAAGAAAGCAGACTCTGAATACACTTAATCTGTGAGGCTGATATAAAGATCAGAGCACAAGACCATTGTTCTTCATTGATGCGGTCTCTTTTACCAAAGAGGGAGCACTCCCCAGAGTACAAAGGGACTATTAGGCAGCAAAGGATTGGTGTTGCACTAACAGCCAACGCTCCAGAAGTGATGGTACATTGCCAGGTGTCTGATCTGAAGGAGGATTTACTGGACTGTCCTAGGTGGTAAGATATCGCGCCTGTGAGTGAGGGAAGAAAGCTCCAACCCGCAAGTAGAGTGAATCGTTGTAGGGATAGCTGTAATTGACCCTGGCGTAGGGGACTGAAGTTGGGGTAAGTGCCTGGTAGTGGCCCATGTTCAGTGCTAAGTGTGTTGTTGGGTCGGGACCCTTCTTGAAGATTAACCCGAGAGGTGCCTTCGGGGTACCTCGTGAAGATTCAAGGTCCTATTCTCAACACACTGTGCTCAAGACAGCATTGGCTTCCACCGCAACGAAGAATCATCATTGCTCTCAAAAAGAAGCTGCAGGTACTCACTGGAGTATCAGTGAGTCGTGCCGTGAGTTAAGTACCCACTGGCGTAAATGAACCGAGATCTGCAGCTCACCACCTGAGAGAGGGCTCCTGACAGAAGCCTCTTCTACTTCTGTGACCCATCAAGCGACATGCTGCACAGCTGGCTGCCGCACAGCTGTAGAGAACACTGCTGCATGCCACCTGGAGGTTTACTTCTGCTGGTGAGATTCTACTATCTCAGGTGGGCTGACCGCCGCCCAGCGCTGCTACTTTACTGCCGCCCAGCGCTGCTACTACAAACTTGGTGAGAGACTGAACAGACCTTGAGCCCTAAAGACTGGGAGCTAATTCAAATCCCAGTAGGAGGTGTGGGTAGAAGAATGGGATGAGCACGATACAGCATTAGTAAAAGGCCTCATCCCGAATGTTTGTGGTCAGTAGCCTCTGTCTGCCCCAGGGCCTCCTGAATGGGGTTTGACAGTATCTGAGGCAATTGTTTTTTCTTTCAGAAAACAACTAGATATAGTATGTAATCTCTTGTCCTTAATTCGTTATGTCGCGGGTCATTTTGAAAAGACTGTATTTGATCACAATATATTTTTGACTAACTGGCCGTAATACATCCCCAAAATCTAAAGTGAACAAAAAATATGAACACGTGTTCAAATAAAATGAATTGAATTGCTGCTCTTAAGTTTAAATGATGCAGCAACGAGCAAAAAGCAATGCGGCTGCCATGTGCACGCACGCTTTTGTATGCGACAGATGCTCCATCACATGCCACAACAAAAAACATTGTCCAATCCAATAAGCCTGTACTCGCCTTCAAAGGTGCGACCTATTGACTTTGGCAGTGCTTGTTTTATGTTTCTGTACATCGATGTCTCAGCAAAATGCATTATTTGTTTATTCATGACATGAGGGTTAATTCATATCCTAATTAATCATCATTTAAGTTAAATCTCATAAAATGTTTTTCTAGTTTTTGCGATGTTGAATAGTCACTTCGAAAATCCATTGGTGTGCTATGTTGTGGATCCAAGTACGTGTCATCTTGCTTCACTCCCTTGTCACTAAACATCAGTCTGATGAGCCTATTCCCTGAGCCCCTTTGTCCCCTCTTCAATATTATCTGGGATAGGTAAGGATACTTGGGTGTTGTCGTAAGTAATGTATGTGTGCGAACACCTCATACGATCCTTGACACAGTAGACTTGCCTGAGATTTACAATCCATTTTAGCCTCCACTGAAACTAATTTGGTCTACTTGGAAACAAAATTACATCCTTTATTATGTCGTTGGTGGGCTCTATACTCTTCACTTTGCTCACCCACTGCGTGGGCGCCAAGGTTGTGTAGCAGGATTTTACATTCGTATACTAAATAACAAAATTACATATTTAAAGGCTCTCTCATTATCTTTATTAGTTTAATCTGGCAACCGATCATGGCTATTTCTGTGCATAACATGTAATGTTTTTTATTTCCTGCCAGTCCTGGCATGACCGTTCATTCCTGTCTGTTGTTCGGTATGCAAACCCAGCTGTAGAAGGGACAAAAGCCGGGCCCCGCCCTTTCTCTCCCACCTCACCCTCCCCCCGTCTACTTTGAAAATGTGAATCACTGTTCCTCTTTAAGGTAATCAAACATTCGGTACAGTTCCCCATTTGTATTTTAATTTTTGAAGAACTAAAGACGAGAACAAATAATTTTAAATACCTTTTTATAATTTTTATTTTTATTTTTTTTAGTTAGCTCAATGTTTATATGCTTTCAGTTCCTAATTATAGATAAAAACCCTTGGGACCTGGGGAATGATATGAGATTTTACACATAGTCCGGAATCGTTTAGTGCGCTCTCCACCCGCTTCTCCCTGCTATAAAATATACCACCTTGAGTGCACTTTGACAAGACAACGATGGTTCGCGAGTATCAACAGTTTCTGTAGTCACATCATTCTGTTATTACCACAGCTTTAACAAAAGCCATAGCCTTCTGAGCCATAGTAAAATCAGTTGCATGCCTTAATGTTTGCACACTCGGTAATAAAGAATATTTGATCTGTACACCTGAACATCTCGTGCCTAACTTGAGCTAATGGTTTCCAGTGGAAGCCACCAACACTAATTTTTGGGGACCGGCACTTAATTGTCAGGCTTTTCCAGAGAGTGAGATAGGGAAAACGCAGAAAGGATGAAGCGAAAGACTGAAAAAACGTCACAAAGGGAAAAAGCAGGGACTGGTTAGAGCAAGATAAAGGGACAGAGGGACGTTGGTTGAATTGAAGACTACGTAGCTTTGGTACCCGGCACTCTGACATTTAATAGTGCTGGCAGTGGGCTTCTGAGCAGAGCTTTGGGCACCAGCACTCTTTCACAAATCAATCACTGGCTGCTGACAAGTACTTATTAATTAGTACAGTCTTTGCCTTTTGCAGTATGTCTTTCGAGACTTCACATTAGCGGTTCTGGTCTTTTCTCTCCGGCTTAAAGTAGTGCTTTCAGCTTGGACTAATAGTCTTCTGAGGCCGCTGTCAACTTTGGAATCTCCCCGAGGCCAACGTTGTTGTCCCCTTTTAATTAATGTTTTCATAAAACCACTTTCTCATCTCCTAAAAGACACTGACTGCTCTTTTGATGAATGATACTCCGATCACTATTTATGTCCGTGGCCCACTTGGTGGCTACGATAGGACTGAGTGACTTAGCCGGCATGGATGCACTTTAGCAGCCTCAAACTTGACGTGGCCAAGACAGTCTCACAATTTAGAGACTTAATCCATCTCATCCCCTAGTTTGATGAAAAGGTAACAAACCTGGAAGTTTGGGATACTAAATTTAGCTAGGGGCTGCATATTGGAGGAGGTATACTGTCCCTATTCTTTAGCTTGAGGCAGCTTGAACAGTTTCCTCAATTTATTGGCCAGATTCTAGGTAAATTGGCTATAAGCAGTGCAAAATGTTACCACGTCATGACTCAAACTCTAAAAGCCCAACCAATTATCTCTTGCCATGTAAACATTGCACTGGCTGTCAGTATCATAGCTCGTTTTCTTATTCAAACTAGTCTTCAAATGTCTCCCAGTAACAGATCCTGTTTACCTTTTTAGAACAAATTGTCGTTTATTGTTCTGGCTAGGTCCTGACAAGCTGGTTGTCCCTGGGGTTAACAGGTGACCAAATGTGCTCTGATCTGGGACCAAGGCTCTGAAACTACTTGCTTTTGCATCTCCGCGAGAAGCCTTTACAATTTAGCTTTTGGAAATTCTTAAATACCTTGCTGTTTTTAATATTCACTGGTGTGTCTGCGGTACTGGTTTATCTTCAGAACATTGCTGATCGGATAGTCAACATGTTGGTTTGTAAATTTCCCTTAGACATGGCACCTATAGAATTGAAATGATATTAGAAATGATCATTTCACAACTGATTTCTATTTGATCTTCATCCCCAAGATAACGGTATCAATATTAATTGAGCACCGTCTCAATCTTAGCTCAGGCAAGATATTCGGTTCAGGGGGTGTGGGGGGGATTTATTGTGAGAGCTGAGATTGACTCCGCTTCATCAATATCAATGCTCTTTTTATTTTTTTTAGCCTCATCATGGAGATGAAGATCAAATGAAATTCAGTTCGAGAAATTATCAATTACTCCTATTTTAAAACATATTCTATTTCGATAACCTTATGTTGGGGTTGAATACTGTTTAATTTGTGATGAGATCTAGTTATTCCTACTAACAACACGTACTACTTTAGCCCTGAAGAAATTACTGTTGTGCAAAACATGTCTTGCTTGTATGACGCATTGTTTTTATGTAATTATGAAAATCAAGATTAATGGGAATTCGAGCATAAAAAGGTCTAATAAAAAAAACATAAATAACAGTCACAATTGTGGTGTTTCCACTTTGATGGACTGATTTTACTGAAACTTGTAAAACTGTACTGGACAGGTAACCAGCATGTCTTGAGATGTTAAGCGTCAGGCAATAATCCTGCTTACCAGTTTAGTGCACATGCTTCTTATAGCTGCATATATGTTCATGTATGTAATTCATAACAGCTGCCCTTACCTGCTACAGTGATGTCTAGCACTGCAAAGTGCATTAGCTGGTTTTACTTTATAATTCAAGAAGCCGCATCCCCGAAATGCATCGGGATGGGATAATGCATTTGAATTGCCTTGGATGAAGTATATCATTTTGAAGAAAATTATGAATGATTCATTAAAATAATTTGTTGTTTGGCAAGGGGGAGGGAAAGTGAATATTGCCTTGATACAATAAACCTATTGCATTTGAACCTAATTTCAGTTTAATTATTTTCAAACGACCCCTGGACGTAGGGGCATTCGCGGTGCTAAAGGGGGAGAACCCTAATGGGGGGACACAGCTTCGTGATTTGTTATACACGCTCTATGATCAGAGAGTGAGACCCTTTATAGCACGCTGCAAACTGAGTACAGGGATCAATCGTTGAAATCAGTGCGTGTTTACTTTATTATTAAAATGGCCATTGCTAAAAGTTTGACTTGTCTCTACCCTCATTACCGCTTGTTCACTTGATGGTACCCTGTTAATATCATGGCAAACGCACACATCTGCGCGAGTGTCATACAAAGCACTTGACGTGTGCATTGGTTTATAAAGCTCTTTGGGGACTCCAGTTTCCACATCTTTCTCACACATTAACAGCCTGGTATTGAATCTTGCTTATGTATCGCTGACTGGAACCCCAAGTATGCTTAGCATTTCTGTCTCTAATTTCATGTCGAATATAATAAAGCAAACTGTATGTGTCACTGCTGCAAGTCTTAACTTGTTATGTAGCCAAAGTGCTGAGGAGCTGAGGTGACTCTTTGCAAGGTTGAGTTAACATATTAAAAGCAAAGTCGTACATTCCCTGGGAGCATAATAATAATTTACTCGTTTGGTCTAAGTCCACCTCGCTGACAGTGTTCACCTTGTTTCTCTGGCGCCCCGTTCATTCGCGCTCTGAAGTTCATGTTCTTTTTCTCTGCAGCAGGGGAAAGACGTGTTGGCTCTGAATATGATTTTCCACTCTTAAGCTGATCGACGGTGGATATGGATTTTTCCGTTTCGTTTTGCCAAGTGAACTACAGAAAAGGTAAATAAATATTTCCGTTTGAGCAGGTCACGTCGCTGTTAACATGCTCCCATTAATTGAAGCGTACATTTCGTGTAAGAGGGTTTGTTGCTTAATAATCGAGATTTGTGTTAATCATTCTCTGCTACCACCTCCGCCGCGCCACTTTGTTCTGTTTTGCATACTGTGCTCTATGCTAAATATGTTGCTCCTTGTGCCTGTACATATTTTCGAACTTTACTCTAAGTTCTCTCGAGAGGTTACATGCTCTTGGCAGAGGTTACATGGAGGTGCAAGTTTTTTTTAACCTTTTAAAACCACTAATGATGTACTTCCGGAGTAGTTTTACATATACAAAAAAAGTAAATTCCCCCTTCCAAAATGATTTTGCATAAATATTATAAAGTTTTAGAAAAGTTGAAAACATTTCAGATGTTGTTTAAAATTGCCTTCTTGCTCTTTTGCACATAACCCACAGTTTGTATGGAAAAAAAACTGCAGGGATTGTTGCAACACCTTGTATTACTGAAAATCACTTTCTAATTTAAAAAAAAAAAAAGTCATTGTTGCATTGCAGTTGGTTTGGGGCTCAACGTCTCACAGCGCAGGGACTTCATACATATTCTAAAATGGAGGCATATTGTTCATACAGTTGTAACAGAAGCTTTATATATACATATTTAAGGATTCCAAACCTATTGTATCCTGTGCCTGTAACTCTGGAATATACTTGTTGCGGAAGTCTGCAATTCCTGTTTGAACACGCCTAGCAGCTTTTGTGTATATATATAGCCCAGCACTTTTTGTATAGCTGAGCACTGGCCTATTACTTAGCCTCTCAGTAATATTTGGAGTGTTGGTTACAGCAGTGTCCTGCAAGTGGTGGTTTTGGCTAATAGGGCTGGCCTTGTATCTTAACCTTTCAGCCTTCCATTCCTCACACCAGGGACCGCTCCCTAGTGGAGGTTTCTTACAACCTTCTCAACTAGTGTGCATGTGTGACTGCTGTGGTCTGGCTGTCCTATCATCTAACCAGCCTTAATGTGGTTACAACGTATGTGTGTGGCGGACAGTCCCTACCAAGCATTCTCCGAAACGAGGAAGCTAAGAAATATGATCTTCTGAACTCACGTTTTCAGTTCGTGCTGCAAGCAGTTGTATTGAGTTCGGTATCTGTGTTTGTGGTCTGGTGTGAGCCGTCAGCTCACTGTTGACACATTTGACAGGTGCTTATAGTATGAGGTTATCAGTCCTTTGAAACCTTATGGATTGCTTTGTTCTTTGGCAGAGTTTGTTGCCAGGGAGACTGGCAAATAAGGCAGAGGTGGTTCAGGGAAGTGGTTTAGGGCAGAAGATAATACAAGAGGTAGGAGAGGTGGCAAGAGTGGGACTCAGATGTTGGAATTAGAGAGTTTGTCATGTTGGCATATAAGTGATAAGAGGTTTGGATCAGTATTATCTCAGTCAGAATAAAGTTACAGGTGAGGCGGCAAGAGGTGGGTGGTTATATTTTGATGGAAATGAAAGCATAGGGGATGTTAATTGGACGGATTGATGTGAGTGGTATGTGGGTAAGATGTATGTACAAGTTTGAGGGAATAGGGTGAACCAGTAAAAATTGGTTGGGGTGGAGATGGAGGGATGAGTCGTGTTGGCTAAATAGGGGGTGGCTGGAGGTCCACAGGAGGATAGGTCATCGATGTGGGAGGTAAAGAGGAATGTTGGCTAGATTGTTAGAGGGCAGTAACTACGGTATGGCAGAAAGTGAGAGGAAATGATGGCGAAAGACTACAGAAGAAAGCTGATTTTGAGTTGGTAAGAGAGGAGATTGTTTCAGGGAGAATAGTGGGACTATAATGGAGAATAGTGGGACTATAATGTGGCAGGAACATATGGTGCAGAGGAGAGCATTTTGCGTCTAAAATCTGAGTTGTTGATGAGCTCAGATGTTATGTGAGATGGTAAGAGTGGTGGTGTGGCAGGGTCATACTGGGACAGAAAATAGGGCACCAAAATAGAAGTGGCCCCCACATCAGTGAATTATACACATTATTTTTAAATGGCAACTTAAAAAGACATGCTGTGGAATAGAAGTGTTTTGCAAGGTATGGAAGACCGCTTGCATCTGAGCTTGCTGCAGGCAATGTTTGAGGTAATATCAAGGAATTCGGTAGTAAACCAACCCACCTGGCAGTATAACCGGACCTCCACAAGCTGTTAAAAAAAAAAAAAACACAAAAAAACAGCCCACACACTGACCTATCAGAACAGCCCTTCGGACGTTGCCAGTCTGATGTGGCTAGTGGGTGAACATTGAGCCACAGTAGCAGAGCATGAAGAATTTGATAGTAAGAAATTGGGGGATTCGCTAAGGAGGGAGAGGGTTATTCACCTTAAGCAGTAATCCTAGCCCTTGTCAGGGTGAACCCTTCAAGTCACTGAATTAACCTGATCTCAACCCCCTGGTAACTATGGCACAGAACAGACAGGCTCAACGTAGATGCAATGTGTAAAGTATTTATACAGTAGCTTAACAGTAATAAACTCCAACTTCAACAAAAGAAAAATCAAACCAATTTACAACAAGCATTTGCAATGCAAATAGGTCTCGCATTTGTGAGTTAGAGCTATTGACGTTGTAAATGGCAATGTTTTTTACCTACACTTTTTATTTTTGGAGGTAATTTATGTAGTGTGCAAAATCCCTTAGAAAGGTCCTGCACTACATAGTAAATATATTGAAAAAGACGCAAAGTGTGGCTTGTGACAACAATTGCTTGGCACGTACCTCATGAGCAAATGTGTCCAAATGTAATTTTGGTAGTGCCATGGAATGATCAGCCGATGAGGTACTCGATTAATAGGTATATAACTACACGTTCAAAACGTACGGTATTGTGGCTGTTTGTTTGTACACAACCACCTCTCTGAATATGTTTATAAACACAGAGCTTCATCTACCAGACAGTGCTCACCGAGGGGCGACTAAAGCACAGAACAAAATGTATTCATTTATCCTGAGCGTGAAGGCACCCGGAAGGCTTATGTGCCCGCCCAGAGAGGCTAGGGATCCCAGCGCTTCTACAGACTCTGCCGTGCTCCTCTGCACCAGCAGGGCACAGTTCAGAATCTGCCGCTTCTGGTAAGAATAGGTGAGGGGGATGAGGTTGGGGCATGCGGGAGTTGCCGGCAGATTTCCAGGTTATTGAAGGTGATGATTCTGACGTGAGGCAATGGAGACTGGTTTTGTCTGTTTGACTGCACCAGTCTATTTCTCTACGATCTAGCGTGCTCACTGTCATGTATCCATTAATCTCTCTTTGTTAGAGGTGCGCGAGCCAATATATTTAACAGGTAGAGCCAGCCGAAACGAGCCAAGCGTATACGAGCCAGTGGGCGAGCCGTGAAAATGATCGGCATGTTAATCATACAGTAAACATGATGTAAATGTGCGATAATGTCTCTTCAGAATTAAAAAAAAATGCATTTCTTTAGTGCGTCACAGTACACAAGATTATAGCACTGAATTGAGAGGAAGTTATTAAAAGTGCTCGTTTTAAGCATGAGTTAAAACACTGTCACCCGACAACAATGCCATTTGTGAACTAAGAGGCATCAGTTGCCATGCATACCCCGAATGTTGCCTAGAGTCTTATTATATTTAGAGTAACGTTAAAATCTGATTAATTAAACACAAAGTTTTTGTACAGCACACATCTTAAACTCGCATATTTCAAGGTGGCAATAATAAAGATGAAAACGGAAGTGCCGGCAGGCAAGAAAACACGAACAGGAGTGGGGGGTGGCAGGGGAGTGTGAAGTCAGACTGAGGGCGGGGGTGGGCAGACAGGGAAGAAAATAGTGTTAGGAGTAAAGGGGCCAATAGCCGTGGAAGGATACAAATGATGAATGATGAGGGACTAACAAGCCTCAAACCAATCATGAGGCAGCATTTAAGACAAAAGCCAATGGGCAGAGCTTCCACAAAGCTTCCACACTACAGTATATACTGCATGCCTCGCAAAGCGATGGCAGCGCATTTGCACTGCAACGCTAGGCGAGACCTAAAAATGGGGAATAGTTTAATAAAATTACTAAAATCAAGTAAGGGAAACCAAAGTTATAATTAAAAAAAAATCTGAGATTCAAAATAGAGCTAAAAGCATTAAGCGCCAACCGCAGATCTTTGGTTGCATTCGACCAGTACCTTAGCACAAGATGAAGTTGATGGCAGTGGAGCAGGGGTCTGATACAGACACCAGGTTAGACCCAGTTGGAAGTTTTACCCTTTGACCTAATCTTTAGTTTGAAAGTCAAAAATTATCAGCGGGACAAGGCAGCAGGCTGTGCCTAGCTCCATGTTGTCGGCTAGCTGCTGGATGGGGTCTCAGTGTAACCGTTGACTTTTGCCAGGAAAGCACAGAGCGGTAGAATTGTGAATGTTGTGCCCAGAGAAGGTCTTCGGTCTGCCAGATTCTTTTGGCGTCTTTGCTTGGTGAAGATTTCTATGTTCGGACTCAGCCACTTTTGTGGAGCTCGGATTCTTCTAGTGGGGCAAGGCTGCAGGCTGTATCCAAACAGGGCTCCATGAGGATGTAAACCTTCTCTGCGAGCTCTGGCTTAATTGTCTTTGCTTCTGCTGTAAAGCTCAGAGCGGGAGCAACCTGAATCTTCAGCCTGGCTGCCACACTCCTCCTTCGTCGGATCGGCTTGGCAGGTTGGTCCCAGTCCTCCTGAGGACCTTAGAGCCAAAACGATTCAGAGTCCCAGGACATGTTAGGAAGGGTACTTTTGGATAAAGCCATGAGTCTTAGAACCTTCGGGACAACACTTGAGGGTCAAGACTCGCTCCAGCAGAGGCTAGAAGGGCGACCTAGGGCAGGTCTATTTGGAACTGGTCATCTGGGTATTTGCAGGAAAGGCCCCATGTAGCTTGAAAAGGAGGCACCCTTATGACCTTTGAAGTCCTTTTCTTTGTTCTGGGTACAATATGGAGAGCATGTTCACTTCTAGGCTCTTCTCCGGCCCCAGACAGCAGATGTAGTCCTCTTCTGATCTTCCAGTCACAATAATGTACTGAGGATGGTACTATGGGTGCCACAAATATGCCTGGCACCAGCTTCTGGATATGGGCGGGGGGGGAGGGGGGGGGGGGGGGGGTTGTGACTCCTGGCTGAAAACAATCCCACAGTGCCATTCTCTGTCCAAATATAACACCTATTTATTCTTCACCCCTAGTGCATAGCCTGTGTGCCCACATCAGAGGTGTGGCAAGGGATAATGAGCAACACCTCTTCTGTGGTCACTCTAAACCAATGGGTTTCAAGTTAATCAGGTTCCTGGGCACAGCCCAAATGGTCATTCTGTCAGAGGAACAGTAACGCCTTCCCACACCCAAACCTTTGTCGCGCTTTGGGATTTGACAGAAGTGGTATAGGTGTGAGTTGGCAGTGGAAATGGGGTTGTTTGGAGAAATCTGACACTAAAATAAGGTGAGGAGAAAGGTTGGGCAACTAGTTGTTAACGGGTCAGTAGTGGTGAATGAGAGGTGAGGATTGGCGGGGGAGCTGGACTGTACAGTTTCTCTATGGCCCATATTTAAGGAGGGAAATGTGGCAGTGAGGAGCTGCAGAGGCAGGGGAAGAAAGTTCAACAGTGTTTTCTTACTGTTCTTTTTTTGATCTACACATTGTCTCCCTTCTAGACTGGTGCTGTGGCCCATCTGACTTGTTGGGTATTATCGTACATGTGTGTAGTTCTTTTGAGGTGGCACCAGTTTGTGATTTCTTGGGAGGTGTTCTTGGGTAAGTGGATTTCCCTTGCTTAGATGAACTTTTCTATTCCATCTGGTTAGCCATAAAACACAATGTGTTCTATACTTTTAGTTTTCGTCGATGCATGGCTAGCTATAAAATGTTTGCTACAATTTGTGTTGCAGAGGACATTTAATATAATCATTTGACTTGAAGATTTTTTAGGTCTCGCCTAGGCAGCGCTTGCGCGGTCTCTTCAAGACATGCAGTATTCAGGATATGGGCATAGAGCTCTGCCTACCTTCCGCCCTTCTTAATTGGCTCATGTCCCTGTCTTTTGTAAATGGTGGCTTTTCATTGGTCATTAGGCTAAGTAGTCCCTCCTTAGTACTGCCTTGTCTCTTCTTGTAACCTCCCATGATGACACCCCCTGTTACATGTGGTATTATGCCCTAGATTTTAATTACAGCCTCAAGACACTATTTTCATAAAGGCCTTCAGACAGGACGCTCACTTGGTCCTAACCTAGGTTGGCAATGGTTACTTTACTCGCTAGCACATCTCACATTTATATTAGACAGTCTATAAATTTCCCTTCATCAGCTCCACATAGAGTACCACCTAATCCAGAATTAATATTTTTTTTTGTCACATTTCAAAGCTACTAATTGTATATATTGACATAGCGATTTGAATGTACTTGTGGTACTGTCTTGCATGCAATTCATTATGGGTAGGGTGGATTTTCCATATCTTCTGCAGGGTGCAGTACTATGTGACCAAAAGTTTGATGCTCACTAGGGACTTCTAAGAGCAGCTTCCGGTACTGCACCTAGACAAGCAGTGCTTGTGCCTTGCTCACTAGGGACCTATAGGAGCAGCCTGTGATACTGCACCTAGACATGCAGTGCTGGTGCCTTGCTCACTAGGGACCTCTAGGAGCAGCTTGCGTTGCTTCACCTAGACATGCAGTGCTGGTCCCTTGCTCACTGGAGACCTCTTGGAGCAGCTTGCGGTACTGCACCTAGACATGCAGTGCCGGTGCCTTGCTCACTAGAGACCTCTAGGAGCAGCTTGGGGTACTGCACTGAGACATACAATGCTGGTTCTTGGCTCACTATGCAAGCAATTGCAATGCACTAGGTCTCGCATTACTGAAAGTATGAGCTGTTGGCGTTGCATTATTATTTGCAACGGCAGTACCTCAGACTATCAGTAATGCGAGACCTATTGCATTGCAAATGCTTGTTTTAAGTGCCATGTGTCTTCTTTGGCAATTTTGGAGCACTTTTGATTAGCTGCCTATTCGAGAACGATTATCGTGTGTATATGTAAGATGTGTGATTCCTATGTGGTGGTCCTCGTCTCTGCCCATGAAGTTTCAGTTAGTAGTAGAATGATTGAGTTAAAGGATCTGTCATCAGGAGCTCTACATTTGTGGAAAGCTTGGCTCTGGCATGTGTGAAGGATATGTTCTATTTGGAACTTGAATGCATACTTGTGGATCAGAATAGATTTTGATCAAAGGTTCTTGGCAGGTTTGTAGAGAGGGTATTTAAGAGGTATAGGGGCTTATCATTCTGTTTTAGCCAACTGCTTAAGCACTTTCATCCAGTAAGCCTCTAAGGGGTTTGAACCAGTTAGCCTCATGCATGATATAATATAAACTACTTGCTTTTAGTGGCTTTCGGCCAGCCCTTTTCATTGATGAGTCGTCGCCACATTTATCTTTCGGTCACTACACCATACAGCATTGGCTAACTTCACTATAAGAGACGGCATTCTGCTCTTTCACAAGGAGCATATCTACATACATTATAGTTCTCATTAGTGCCTAGGACTGTTGTGGCAATGTGTAATTTTTGGGCCTGGCAGCTCACTCAATAATGAAGTTTTACAAAAACTATGAGAGAACAAGAAGTAAGAAAGCCGAAAGGAAGGTAGCAAATACAAGGCTATTGGCTTAGCGAGTTCTTTGTTTCTGTACATTTTCACAAAGTCAGCAAGTATTGGAAAAGCCAATAGGTCGTGCCTATGAGAGCTATTGGCTTTGGCAGTGTTTTTGTAGCAATGCTGTACAACATGGCAGATGCTTTGCAGTGTGACTTGAATGAATCTTAAAAAGATCTGACGCAGTCAGGGATAAAGCGCTTAAAAAAATATATATATATTTTTATATTGCATTAGTGTTGGATGCATCATAGTCCTTTTTAAGTCTCGGCTAGCGAAGGCTGCGCTTGCGCAGTCTCGCTCGCGAGAGATAATGACTTGGAGAAGAGGGGCTTGAACCCGCCCCTCTTCTCCCCTGTTCTCCATTGGCTGGCCTCTTGAATGCTGGCCAGCCATTGGAGAAGAGGTCCGTCACTCCGAACAGGCCCCGTCCTTTTCGGATTCGGGGGCGTTTTTTTCAACTTTTCTAATTATCTCCTCCAGCCAATGGCAAGAGGAGAGAAAAGCAAAACACGCCCCCGAATCCGGAAACGCCGCTGCCTTTCTCCGAGGCATTTCTGTTTCGCTTCGGAGAAAGGCGGCGGCGCTAGGACTGATTTCTTCAAACAGGCATCCCCTCTCCTCGCTGCTTCCGTCCCTGGCCGGTCTGTTTTCGTGTCACTTAAGTCTTTTAAATGGTGCCGGTATAGTTTATGAGCACGTTAGCATACTTGTTCCCTAAGTGTTTGAATTGTGATAATTTCTCACAAGTTGTAGCGCGAGGGATGCCGGCTTGCACCATATTTATACAGGCTCCTGCAGGGCTTTGCGTGTCACCGGGCCAGGGGGAGGGGGTGGGTGGATCACTCACGGTAGATGGCTTGGGTCTGGGATTGCACATCGTTGTGTGGAGCGCGAGTATCAATCACGGTCCCTAGATTTTTTTATTTGTATTTTTATCCGAAATGCATGTGGCCCTGTTGGGGCCGGGATACCTCTTTTCGAGCGGCAAAGCCTCCCGCTGATGGAAGGATGCGGAAGACATCGGTGGGTCCAGGGGTACTGCAGGAAGCTAACGCACACGGCACACCCCCAGCTCGCTGCACTGGATCACGTCGGTTCAGACATAGCTCGTCAGGCGCTGCCAGTGTGATGTGTGCACTGCAGGGGAGGGGAGGGGAGGGTTCATAAAAGGGGGCATCTGGCAAGCGGTAAGTGCCTAAATGGGGCCTTTGATTGCGTCCTATCAGGAGGCCAAGGCTTTAAGTGCCAGTTTCTCGGAGTAAAGGGTTATTCCAGTCCAGGCTGGCCGTTGTCGTTCGCTCCCCTAGGCCCTGGGAATCTAGGACAGGCCAAGAATCAAGAGGTCTGTCCACTTTTTAATAGGTTACATGTGAATAAATCGCCCCTTGGCTGTTCTGCACTTCAGTTCAGATTTTTAAATCATCATAGTATACCATTTCCGTTTCCGTGTGATCAGTGGCCCATATCGTAGAAAGAATCGATTAAATAAGTATGCTTCATTTAGGTATTCGGTATTATATAAAAGTGTAAATATAAATGTATACAAGTAAAGGAGGCTGCTACGTTTCAGAAGCGTTACTTTTATAATGAATATGTTCAAGTAGGTCACAGGACGCGTTCTTGACTTCCATTAGTGTCCACAGGCGCAAGCAATTTTTACAATAGGTTCTTGGATGTTTTGAGAAAATCAGCTTCTACGAGATTTCGCTTTATTTCTTTATATTTCCGAATTGAACGGGAATGTGTTAGTTTCAAAATGCCTGGGAATGTTGAGCGGTGCTGGTGGCGCAAGGCCCATTTCACACTGACAGTGCAAGTCCCGTTTGGGACATGGGGTGGATGTACAGTAAACCTGATTTAAGTACTGTTGGGGCATGCCTCTTGCACTGGGCAGGCGTTTTCTTTTCAAAGCTGAGCGAAGCTTATTTGTACATATATCAAGTGAGGCCAGTGTGCAGCAGGCACAACCGGAGAGGATAGATGCGATGGGCCATGGGCAGTGAAGGGAACTTTCAACGAGCATAACATCACGTATAGTTGTGAAGAGTACTTTTAATTTTCGGGCATCTTTGCGCTGAATAACAGATATGGATTGTTAACCCTTTAAATTGGCGCTCATTGTGTCGACTTCTGGAAGGGAACATGGATCTGAGCGGGCTCAAATCCGTGGCCATAGGACCAAGCACACATCCCTAAAAGGAATGAAGTCGCCCTCTGAGCCAGTCGACCCTTCCAGCGGACATGATTGACGCAACACATTTAAACAACTCAGGCGCCCACCCTGTAGACGACTTTGGCGCGCAATGTCGTGTTTTTTTTTTTAAATAGATGAGCAGGAATGTCGTGTTTAAAAAAAAAAAAAAAAAAAAAAATGAGCACCATGCATGGGCGAGACAAAAAAAAACACAATGCACGTGGGTCAAGTGTTATGAATGGAAATTTCGAAGCACCCCTGTTTGCTCCTGAGAAGCGCCGGCACACTCCCATTGAGTGCATAGCAGCAGTGCTGGCCTCACTCCAGTCGGAGTCGTTAGGGCCAAGGGCGTCCTCAAGGCACTACTTACAGTTAGTGCCCTCAGTCTCACGTCGGTGTCACAAATCTCTTCACTTACACTGAAGAAACTGCTGCACTGCACACCTGGAGCCGACAGGGGCCCGAAGGTCTCTCATTGTTGTTATGCTCAACCACAGTGCAATGTATTGAGATGATTTCAGTGAGGGGGTTCACCGGGGGAGCGCGACGGCCTCTTGTTGACAGACCTCAAGCTGCCCTGGGAGCCCGCATGCCTCGGCCATACACCCAAAGTAACGGACATTCTTTCCCAAGTCCTTGGCATGTCATCGATGAAAATAAACTACTCAAGGGCCCTCTTAACTGATCAGCGCCACTTACTCGGCACACCTTTCAACAAATGATAGGCTTCAAAGGGCCGACTGGGGACCCCCTCCCGTCTCGTTCAGGATTGGATAGAGAACCGAGGCCTGCTTCAGAGCACTGCAGAAAGATGCGACCCCAGTGAAACCACCTCGGCCCGTGTAATGCTGTTGGAACGCACGTTCGTCTTAGCAGAGGTTGTTCAAAGAAATATGTGGATACCGGAAGTCAGCTGTGCCCAATATTTAACTAAAACGGGTCCAGAGGACGCATGATCAAATGAAGGGCCTGGCATCAAACCTTGGACATCCGTCCTCAATTTCAATTTTTAAAAGTGCTCTGCATTAAGTGCAATAAGACTTTGTGCTATGGCGTGGTCTCGGCATTGGTAAAGTTAGAGCTATTGGCATTGCTCATGACATTATTTTTGTTTGTATTTGTTTTTAAAACATTTAAAGAAACGGCATTGTCATGAGCAATGCCAATAGCTCTAACTTTAACAATGCCGAGACCGTTGCATTGTAAATGCTTGTTTTATTATTAATTTTAGCCATGTTGCACCCCAGCCACACTGCCCACAGCATGGCTACAAAGCATTGCTAAAGTCGGCAATGCCCATCCTGTACAGCATAAAGAAAAGGCAATGACAAAGCCAATAGTCTCAATGGCGAGACCTATTGGTGCTGCCAATGCTTGCTAGAGCCTGTCTCAAATCCCCAGTGATTCTTAGCAAATTAGTTAATCTCCCCATTAGTGAAAGAGAGAAAAATGACATTTGGCAAAAAAATCCAATCACCTAAAATGAAGCATTTGCAATGCAATCGGTCTCGCATTTTCGCAAGTTTAAGCTATTGGGACTGTAAATGCCAATGCCTTTTCTTTGTTTTAAAAACAAAAATAAAAGGCATTGTTATTTGCAATGTCAATAGCTCAAACTCGTGTAAATACGAGACCTATTGCATTGCAAATGGTTGTCAGATTAAAATTTCCTGAGTGGTGATTTTGAACACCTCTACCCTCCCAAAAAATTGCGTGGAGACATTGCACACTCGCGCTTCGCCTTCAAAAGCCCTCACCTGAAACGCCTTCCTGATAACGCACCAAATCTGCATGCGTTGCAAGCCTTTCCCTTTACAGCATCCAGTGTCACTTGCTATCGGGGAGTCGCCAGATTGGTTGAATTATGCGGCCATCTTGGAATGGGTGAACTTTCTACAGTGCCAACTCGCACAATGTAAACTGTGAAGGCAGTCAAAAGTAATATTATTAAAACCGCTTCATACAATACCTCAAATGGCCAACCCTAACTCATTTAGTAGGCTAATGGAAAAATGGCGTGGTATAATCCGATTGTTCACCTCACTCCATGTCTCCACAGACAGTGTCCAATGCGGGATTTAGGAGTGGCAATATAACACCTTCTGGGAGTTGTCGTTTTTGCTTTCCTGTTCCTAATGCGACTAAGGAGTACCATAGCGATTACTTGGTGAAAATTCCAATACTGGAAAAAGCGTGCATGGTGACAATGAAGGAAGTGGCCCAAATCTTAAAGCGGGGAGATTTAGAGAGAATGTGGATTAAAAGGGAACTTTGTGGAAGATAACGCAATAGTACTAACGTTGTGACCATTTGTGTGACGTCTTATCTACCTGACACGTCATGTACGTTTGGATAAATCCAAATACGAAATTTCCGAAAACGATGCGGAAATGGTGTGCATTGACTTTATTAACTGTTTCCTTGGCAGCAACAGACTAGATATCGGCGACTAAATGGCTAATCGAGGAGAAGATATGGGACAATCAGGGTGGGGGCAAGAGGCATATGAGAATGTTACAATGAAAACCATGGTGTAACTGGGTGAAGATTGGGTAGGATAACGGCGAAGGGTGGTGATGGGGTTTAAAGAGAATGGGGAGATCGAGAGGGACATGGTGGGTGTGACTGTCTGTGAGCAAGAATGTCAAAGAGTGCACTAGAAGAGAGGATGTAGGGAAAGGGAAAGCATGAGCTAGTGCGTGGATAAAACAAAGGTGAGGGGTGTGAGAGGAGGATGGATGCTGGTCCTGGGATGAGGAGAGCCTTTCATCTTCCTTCTCCGCTGAGAGATTGTAAGAGAGAGGAGGAGGAGGAGGGGGAGGGTTGGAGGGAGAGTGAATGACTGAGAGATTAAGGTGGCTAAGATGGGTGTATAGGGCTATGTCAATGTAAATGGAACACAGTTCAACGGTAATAAAAGAACTGAGCACAAAGGCGAAAAAAAAAGGAAACCGACAGAGTATAACGTGAAGGATGGAGTGTGCAAGAGGGGTGGGATGGGTAAGATATCAGTCTTCATTTCACCCGCTCTGAAGTGAGAGTGGGTGCCAAATGTAGAGGAGGAAGAAGGAAAAGGATGCGTAGGATGGTGAGAAGGGAAGAAGACTGAGTAGGAAGAGTGAGCGGGGAGGAGTCGGAGGATGAAGGAAGAGAAGAAGGGATGAGAGGGTAAGGATGAAAGAGTGGGTCATGGGGGGTTGATGGGAGAGGGAGGACAATGGTTTGGGAGAGAGAAAAATCGGGAGGAGTATAACGAAGTTGGTAAAGGGAGGGGGATTCTTGGGGGTGGCTTGACAGCTTGAATGATGGTGACTGAAACCATACGAGAAAAGCTGAAAAAGAATGAGGTAGGATGATGGAGAAGAAATGGGGGGGGGGGGGGAGGCAGCGTGATGGGAGGTGAGTACAGGACGAAGTGCGGGAGAAGGATAGTGGATGGGACTGGGATAATTAAGTAGAGGGAATAAGGACTGAGAAAAGATGAGAGATGTGGTAGAAATAAGGAAAAAAAGACGAGGAAATGATGGGCAGAGTAATAAGGGAGGAAGGGTGGATCTGGGATAGGGATTGGGCGTCTCCATCCCTGCTCTTTTCACATCTCTAAACTACGGCTAAGGTTGGGTAATACCATGCACCAATAGGTGAAATTGAGGCAGAGAAACAATTGCGCTGCCACCCCCAGCACTGTTTACTGCAGGACTGAATGACAACAAATGTCGCCCCTACATGGCTCAAAGACTGATATATATATATATATATATATACTGGTGGGAGCAGTGTGACAAACCCATCTTGTACCTTGGGTGGGCCCTGCCCACCCCCACCCTGAAGATGGTACAGTTTTGCCTGCTCAGTGGTCCTCACTCGGGGCTCCTTAGGACCATTGATGCTAGCAGGGCTCGCAGACGTGCGCCGACGTTTCACCATTTTCTAAGCAGCGCGGAACGGAGGTCGCTCATCTGAGACGAGGTTATTGAAAGCGCGGGTCCCAGACAGAGGCTGGATGCGCACTGGGGTTCCAGACTTGAGTGTGTGAGGATAGTCATTGTCGACTGTTCCCCGCCTTCCCTGAAGACGCGCATTATGGCAGCCCTATCACTCTACTGCTCAGTGCTCTGGAGAAAGACATCTTCTGCTGCCTACCGGCATACAGCACCCAATCAATGCCGGGGGCACCCAAACGACCATCTTATGTACACAGCTCATCTTGAAGACGCCCAATAAAGGAACACCATCTGCCCGAGGGCGTCTTCAATTGATGCAAAATACAAAAATTGCAAAAACACTGAAGAGGAGGAGCATTGTCTACCGAAGGACGGTATCCACTCAACCCAATAACGCCCAATATTAGAGTGTCCTCTGCCAGAAGACGTCTGACCTATTTTTGAATGCGCCATATAGAGGAAAGTTGTCTATTAGAGAACCGTACCAAACTCACCCCCACAGCACCCAGTAGAAGACAGCACCCAAATCATCCTGAAGCATGGTTTGTCCACAGACGGCCCTTCTTGTGTCAGCGACTGCAAGGAATCGATAGATGTAGACACTCTTGGGTAAATGGATGGCAAGCATTTCATGTAAATTTCCTTCTGGAAGACGCAATGACTGAGTAGAGCCCTCCCCAGTCACCACTGTTGCCCTTCGCTCACCAGCACTCTGAGGAGCTGTTATATATGGCATTAGCAATGCTGCTGTCCTCAGGAGCAGGTGAAGCGTGGGTGCCAGAGCAGCAGCTTCTGGGGCGGTTTCCTGTGCCCAGGGCCCTAGCAGCTGTACTTGCATCACTGGCTTCGAGATGTAGTCGGACCTGATACTGCTGGTCCGCCCCCTCACATCTCCAACATTACTATGAAGATTATGATAGTTGAATATTAATACTCATTAAAAAAAAAAGAATTGAAGTCACAATTACAAATGTTAACCTTTTAATTTGGAGTTTAAAGTCTTTGAAAGCTGTAAGTTCAAAGTCAATATTCTTTACATCGTCGACCCTCTGTAGAACTAACAAAGCAGAGAAGGTAGTCTTCAGAAATGGTTACTGCTTTCACTTCAGTTCGTGGTACAGTGGAAATACCATTTCCCTTCTTATGTCATTAGTGTCCAGTTCCCTTCTTATGTCATTAGTGTCCATAATAAATTACACATGAGTGTTAGTGTTTGCAGGTGTTACGCAGCCAGTGCTGTGCATCTTTGGAAACATGTTTCTGGATTGTTTTCCTTCAGCAACAGAGGGCAACATGTCAGTTGGGGATGCTTGGAAGTGCTGTTCAAAGTCTTTTCAAGTTAAGTACCACTCCTGGAGCGCTGGTGCATCCACAGGGGATCATCGGCCTGTAATTCCTAGGAGGAGCCAGTCAAAGGTGGGTGAGGGACGCGCTGTCTGGCATAACAGCACATCTTCTCTCACAAATACACTAGTCTACAATAATGAGCCTGCCTCACAGTGAGCCATTGCTAACTCCTAGCTTGGCCTATGCCAAATTAGAAATTAAGTTTTGTTTTCACTCCTTTGAAGTTTTGTTATCCACTTAGTTGCTGTTTCAGCTTCTTTTAAAATATTAGAATTGAGTAACGCTAACATTAGAAAATGGGAATTATGTTCCATGTAGTGATTCCACAAAGATCTGTAGCTACCTTTACCAAGTAAACACTTCCACATCTGCAACATTTGAATGAATTAACCACTCTGCCCATCTTTACCAGAAGTTTTTAACATTGCGTATGAGGACCAAGTTCATTTTCAACAACTTTGTAATGAATTTTCAGCTGTAAGGTTGCTGCTCTCATAGGGCACATTCTTTTTGGTTGTTTGAACCATTACTGACAATTCAGTATAATAATGTGATGAGTTAGGGAAGTAGCGTTCTTACTCCAACAGTCTATCGGGAGTATGTTCTGACTGTCACCTTTGTGAGGCACCTGACCATCTAGGACCCACAAAAAAACCTTAGGTAGTATACTTTTGTACAGTCTTGAGCCCCAGCGATAGTCAGCTGTCCCTGCATTTCCACACGTGCGACAGTGTTTTTTTTTGTTTGTTTTTATATAGTGCGATCTAGGCCCGAGACATCGGGTATCAGATCGCTTTACATGAGCACCAGTTTTGTTACAGATGCACTCATTCGTTTTTGTTAGGCAGGAAGAGATTAAGTGATTTGCCCAGAATCACAGGATGTTGAGCGTCGTTGCTGAGACTCTGGCTCGGTTCCCCAGCTTCGAGGTCGACTGCTCTAGCCGTAAGGCTACATCCTCTGTTACATTGCTGGTAGAGTAAGGTATAGCCACAATTTTCTGATTGCCACTGTTACTGTTCTAGTGTCAGCTGACTTCAGTGTTTGGCACTGCCTTGCTTCTCAAGATTGTGTTGGATGTGGGCCATGGCTGCCCAGTGCTAGGCTGGAAGCGCACATCCACATTATATTTAATCATTTTGTTTTTTGCTTGGATGTCTAATGAAGTTAAAATTGCAATGTTTTTAAGGGATATTGTTTTCCAAGGGACCACTTCTTTATATTTTGTATTGAGACTGCTGCTTGGATTCTCATTACCCATTCTCTTTCGCCAACAGCCAACGCTAACCTCAATTCTACTGCCCTCGGCCCCATGCTCTGTCGGAGACATATTCCTTTCAGAGTACCTTTGTGCAGGATGGGGACTGACCCTGTCACATGTTGACTCCTGTAGAGGTTATCTTAATGGCCTGTTTTGTCCACTGCTGCTCCAGACAGGCTGAATGGACTCAACGCATCCAATATTATCCACCTTGGGGTACTCGCCAGTCCTAGGCAAACCACAAGAAACTTCAGTTATTTCACCCATGGCAAACTTATGATTTCTGTAATTCCTACCTGCATCAAACAATTTTATCTGACTTTCATTAACTATTTCCAGTATACAGTTGCCCTTCTATACTTTAGCAACGTAGCACTTCTAGTCAGCTTTGTCACCAACTCTGGTGCTTCAGAACCAAAATTAACTTTTACCGCTAAACACGGTTTGTTTTTCTTTTTTTTTTTAACCATAGCTGAATCACCAACATCAATTTTAACTTCTCTAACGCCAAATCTCTTATGATATTCCTTTCTCCTGCCCAGGCTGAATTAAACTTTATTCCTGCCCTTCTCATTTATACTGAGAACTATTGACTTCAAAAGGCCATTCTCGTACCAATTTGGAATAACTTCTGCTGCTCAACAGGCTAAATGATGTTCCTTCATTAGTGGTATGATAATTTCTCCTTTTGACTCTAACAAGGACACCACCTCCTTACCGGTAGTAACCTCTGTCTGATTGCCCTTTATCAGTAATCAGTTCTGGGTTCAACCATCCATGGATGTAGCTGTACAAATACTCTGTGAAATAGACAATACCCCAGACAGAAAATTATTTTACGTGCGCCTGGTTACAAATTGTGCTCCATTTTTTGATACCAATACGATTGACACCATTTCTAAAAATCTCCTGCCAAAGATATACCTCTGATTCAGCATTGGTTGTTGTCATGAAAGCATAATGAGCCAATTTAGAGAAATATTCAACCACACCAATGAAATATCATTAAATGCTCGGGAAACCCACTATTGGCTAAGCAGAGTCAATAGCCACATTCTCCCGTGATCCATCTAGCATGGAATGCATTTGAAGTAGCGTTATTACAACCTTTCCAATATTTGCTGGAAACACTCCTTGACTGTTTACCCTTGTCCACCAGATATGTGCTGTAACCATTTGCTTTGTAGATATCCTACCCGGATGCTAATGATAAGCTAATGCAATTAACTGCAAACCTCATGGTGGCGGAGGCATATCTAACCTAAACACACCACCCTCCACAATCAGTTCTGAATGTACCTGACCGAAAACCTCTTTGATATGACAAGTATGCAGCAAAACAGGCCTTAAAATATCCTCTTTCTGGCTGATGGCCAGCCATTTCTTAGACCACACTCTAATGGCAAAGTCATCCATACTGTCCCCTTTCAACTCTTCCTTGAATCCACAGTCTTCTTAAATCGGGTGAAGCACTTTGCCCTCACGGTTTTACCGCCTGAACTGTATCCAACTTCAAATTTGTGCTCGTTTTCCTGCAAAACAAATCTAACAAATTTTTAAGCCGCTTTTACTGTGGCATTGTAATCCACTGAATGACTCAAAGGTTTGTACATAAAAAATTAAGAAGCCCAGAAGTATGGCCATAATTTATAAAATCCTCAAACTTGGTTTCTCAGCTTTCAACGTGTATCATGTAAATGCTAGAAATATTATATTAGTGCTACTTTCTTCTTGTCCATTAACCCACTGACAAAGAACCGCTCCCAAGCCAACAGCACTCACATTTTTACATAACATCACACCATCCGTAATGGATTGCAAAACTGACACTTTCAAAAACTTAATCAGTCTGCCCAAATAGATGTTTCTCTTTTTCATATAAGGTTCTTCAATTGTTCCATCAACAAAGCATACCCATTACCAAAACACTCAGACTAATGAATATCTTCAAGTAATACTTTAGACAAATTTCTTCTTCCTAGGTTGATGCATAAATCTAGATGTAATCCCGGAATGCTTGAACACCAGATATGTCCTTGAACAACAAATAAAATACATTTCTGAAAAACAACAGTGAAATTGGTTAGATGGTAGGTTTTCTCAGGAAAGCCATAGAAAGTAAATGTGTCGGCATACTTAGGGTGTGTCTAGAGAAAACATGTGCCAAGGAGCTGAAGGAGCCTGACACCACAGCACTCCCTCTCAGGGGTCCTAGCATGGTACCCTTGCCATAGTCCATCACAGATTCTTCCCTGCTGCTCTGACTGGTCCTTAACAAAACCATACATGGATCTACTTATAGTTGTTTCTATGTGCCCTCCATCTCTCGCCAATCAAATGAGTTAATTGATTTAAGGGCAGGTCTCTCCCACCAACCTTGCATCTGCCTTTGTATTGTACAGGTGAAGCTGTACTTGGGCTGAACTTCTGTTAAAGACAGTTGTAACTGGAAGTTGCAGATCCTATACCACATGCTGCCAATTGTCAGACCCAGTTTGTGGGCTGGGGCGGGGAGGAATGGCGGCAGGGCATATAGCTATAGCGTCTACTGGGCCCTGGATGCTGTCCTACTATGGCTCTGCACAGTGGGTCAAGTACTCTTCTGCAGTAGGGAGGTCAAGCAGTCAAAGGATTCGTAGGTACTGTGGGGGATAAGACCTCTGAACTCAACAGTCAACCAACACACAATTTCCACCCCAGTGGTTATCTTTTAGTTGAAAAAAGTACTTTGTTCATGCAGCAAAAAATGAAATCATTCACACTCCAAAGGTGACTTCAACCCCCCACCCCCTTCTTGCCCTCTGAGAAGTTTCCTCATTTAGGGCAACTTTGAAAAGATGCAGGAATAGCCATAGAGTAGGCATAGGTGCATATCAGTAGCAGTTACCACAAATGTTAGCGTGTAGATTAGTTCCATTGTCTGAGGGGCCTTCCAGGTCATTGTGGCAAAGATTATAGCTCTAGCAGTCAAAATTACTTTTGTGTGTATTAGGCACAGTTTCACAGTTTGAGTGGGTGTAGCCCTGCGTTACCTGCTCAACTGCAATAAGAATGAATGGTGTTACCCTGTTGGATCACCAATCTGGCACTCTTGGTTCTGGTATTTGTGGACCCTGTGCGGCGGTTCCATCGGATTTTGCCAATTCCAGGCTGATGCAGGCAGGGTTTCATCTTCAGCAGTTGCAGCCACTTGGGGTGGGGTGGTGAAGGCGGCAGCTGATCTTTGCCAGTTGCAGCCCTTGGCCTTCTAAGCTATGGCTGGTTATGCCTGTTGACATAATGATGATTAAGCAAACAATTCTTGGTGCTTCTCACGGCAGGAACTAAAGGAGAGAATCAGGTGAGAAAACACACACACACACTTGCACAGACACACTCTTGCAGTCTCTCTCTGTTGCCCGCTCTCTCTCGTCCAGACAGTAAGTAGTTCGCTATTTCTGGGGTTTCCATGTGCTGGGAACCTGCGGGGCTTGATAGCATTTCCTCCTGCAGGGCCAGACTCTCGCTTGTCCTCTGAGCAGACAAGCTGGTTTGTAGCCATTTTAGGCAGACCCTCTGCTTCTCCAGCAAGTTGCAGTCTTCAGGTGAAGTCCCCTCACCTCTGGGAGGTATGTGAATGCAAAGACATACCTATGGACCGTTGGTGCTTTGGGTCTTATTAAGCAATGCGAGATGCAGGCTGTCGTAAAATGGGACTTATGGACAAGTATGCACATTGCAAACAATGTGTTTACATCCAGAAGACCTTGCTGTAAACCTGAGCCTTAGCTTACACAAAATTAACCAGGCTCCCTCACTGACAAAGGGCCTTAAACCAATTGTCCATTGCATGGAATCTACAGACCATATGAACATATATAGCAGAATTTAGAATATTACATAAACTTATTAGATGTGTCTTGTATAAAAGATTGGTACCTATACCAATGGCTTTTTGATCGTGTTAATAGTCTCATGTTAAGCCTAGCGATAACACCCAGAGCCACTGGAGTTAGGCTATTTTGCAGCCACAGCATTTTCGCATAGTTATGGCTTTGCAGTTTATGCCGCATAATCTGTCCTGCCTGCTCAATTTATGGGGTTTAACAAACGATCAAAAGTTAACCAAAAAAATCTGTTGATATGTTGCCATGCAATGGAGGGCTCTTCGCAAAGGTTGACTGGTCACTTTTCTGTTGCTTTATGCAATATTTGGGTATTAGCTAGTTCCTGATGAGGTGACACCTTTGCCCAAGTAGTGTTAACATGTATAGCAAGCATTTGCATTGCGCTAGGTCTCGCATTTTCAAAGTTTAAAGTGATTGATATTGTAAATGGCAATGTCTTTTATGTATTTGTTTTTAAAACCAACAAATAGATAAAAGGTTTGTTATTTATAATGACAGTAGGTGAAAGGTTAATGCAAAACGCTGCTAAAGGAGGAGCTCCCGCGGACTGCTCTGGTTTTTAAAGGGCAGTGTATTTGTTAGCTGCTTAAATAATTTTATAGATTTTGTAACTTAATACAACTTAATGTTTTCACCCCCCAAAATTTTTTACGTGCATAATACACACCAAAATATATGTTGTTTAATTAAAGCAGGGCGGGAGGAGGTCGAAATTGTGCTCTACAGCAGTAGAAGAGTCCAAGATGTTAAATAGAAACACCCTGTCACTCCTATCACCGTACACAGAGATGTTCCCAGGCTCGTCGCTTATTTCTTTGCAGCATAGCTTCCTTTGTTCTTATTCAAAGATGTCAACGGATGCTGCTTTGATGTATGCAACAACAAAATATATGCTGTTTAATTAAAGCACCATGGGAGGAGGCCCGGATTGTGCTGTCTCGTGTTAAGAGAGTCTCCCAGTGAAAATAAAAAAACCCTGTCACTCCTATTACTGTACACAGCGATGTTGCCAGGCTCGTTGCCTGTTGGTTTGCAGTTGGGCTTCGTTTGTTTTTACAATATTATACATTACAGTAGCGATAGCAGTGTGTGGTGCTTAAATAATTTGATATATTTTGTAACTTTAAATAATGTGATGTTGTTTCCCCTGTGTCAAGCAAACATTTACACTTCCTAACACTACCCTGCTGCCTCTCCCAGGAGATACTTCTTACGGGACAGATACATGCCCTCCAGCATTTGTTTACTGTCTGGTATGCATGTCTTTGAACGTTATCTATATTATCACCTTTTGTTAGTGATCAGTTAGCAGCTAAAAGCAAAGTGTTATGTTGTTTACACCATGCTGAGACATTGCGCCGCAGCAAAACATAGAACTCTGGTGGTAAAGCTGCATTTAGGGTTGCAGGGTAAACAATTCACTTGAGGAATGACAACTTGAAATGCTGCCAGAGGTGGACCTCCCGCTGGCTGCTCTGGTTTTAAAACAGCAGTGTATCTTTTAGTTGCTTAAATAATTGTATTTATTTTGCAACTTAAAAAAACGTAATGTTTTCAGTAATAAACACTGTTTGCGTGCATAATACTTGCCCCCATATATATCTGCTTGTACTCGGTATTGTAAATTATAGTACTGATTGCAGTTACCCAGGTGGCACAGTAACTTAAAGCAACATAATGTTTAAAAAAAAAACACTGTTTACGTGTTTAATATTTGCCTCCAGATATATTTGCCTGTACTGGGCATTGAAAATTACAGTATTGATAGTAGTTTACCCAGGTGGCAATCTAAACCTAATTTTGAGTAATATGTGGGTAACACCTTTCGTAATGCACAAAAAGTGACTGCAGCAGAGCGTCTCATTGCGTGTGTGGTGTAATGTAATATTTGGACGCAGTTTGCATGCACATTTGGATTCTTAGAAAATGGAGAGAGATGCGACCAGACCATCAAAAGGATGGGCTACAAGGAAGGGATGGAATCCTTGTAGCAGAGGGGAATTCTTGGGCCAAATGAGCGGATGATAAATGATACAGACGAAAAGGAGACCGAATGAAAGTGAGGAAAAGGGAGGAAGGACATGCGAGCAGAGCAAGACTGTGCGAGAAGGGAAGTGTGGAATGCTTGGATCAGAGTGCAGTGCAAAGGCCAGAGGAACGTATGCTGAATGGAAGTGACGAGAAGACAGATTGAAAGTGAAGGAAAGGGAGGAGAGAGATGCAAGCAGAGCTGCGCAATGCTGGGCAAAGAAAGGGAGGATTGAAATGCTTGGAGCGGAGCTAAATGAAACTGACGAAAAGGAGACCGAATGAAAGAAAGGGAGGAGGGAGATGCGAGCAGAGCAGCGCAATAAACAATGCAGAAGGATGTCACCATGTGCCTTGCGCTCGGCTGGCGCCTCGGCCATGTTTACTGCAAACACATGGGAATGCAAAGGCATTAATTCACCCGGATAGCTCTGTGTGCCTTCAAGCCCTGTGGCGCCTGTAGTCTGTTTCCGGAGCGAATTAAAGATTCAAGCGCCCGATAATGCGTGAGACATTCTGCTAGTATCTTGTGTGTTGTCTTAAAAATGTGACCAATGTCCAATTTGTAAAACATCCTTAAAACAAGCGGCGGTGCGGCCGCGACAGTGTAAGCAAATGGTGTGCAGGCTGCCAAATGGTGCGCGCGCCCGGCGCACATTCACGGTATTTGGAGGCCTGAAAGCACTCGTTTGCACTTCCAGAACCCCATTTACAAAAGCTCTCGCGAGAGCAGCGCTAAATCGCTATCTCAGGCGAGACCTAAAAATGACAGAATTAGTAACCGTACTTGTAGATTGTACTTTACCATGTCTTGCCACATAATGGAGGCTACCCTGTTGCGTAATTCCAGGGGCCCTTTATAACATTCCTCGTGGCTTTCAAAACAAATTGTGCCTTTCTCCTTGTATCCGGATCCTCTTTGGATGAATATGATATTGGTAAAGTTCGCTGACTGTACACAGGAACATGGGTCCTACTCATAGCGTAGCCAACTGGCTAATAGTTATTCTTGGAAAATGGCTTTATCTCCCCATGTCTCTTATTGGAACTATGTATACTATAAAAAAAATACAAACTAAATCTAGTGTACAATCTGACATGCTTTTTCCAGCTCCACTCCCTGGTGTATTTAAGCTGGTCTCAAAACTACCCCACATACACATTACAGTACACTTCTAAGGTGCTGACAAGGGGCATTGATCACTACCTTATTCAGGAAAGGAAGTTAACCTGTACCTTACTGATTGAGGGCTCCTTCTGCCAGACAAAAAATAGCTGCTGATGATTTTTCGCGGTACCCTTCTGTGATTGAAATTTGCATGTGTGCTACTTGTGCAGATTCCCAATCCATGCTTACTCTTCCTGAAAGTTTCTGATTTTCAGCATGAATATCAGCATGTCATTGTGTAAGTATTCTCTGCAAGCACTCCCTGCAAGTGAAGTTCAATTTTGTGGGTGAAGGTAAATGGGGTTACAAGTTACTAATTAACAACAGAGAATTCCACTTTGTGATTGCAGGTGCCAAATCACCATCGGTAGAATCCCTGCAATCCTTTTGGCTTGAAAGATACTTATCCATGGCTGCTGGTAATCAACGCTGCAAGTGATTGTGGGATGCCAAAGCCCAGGGGTTCTTGGTTAGAATGCTTTTTTTAGTGTGATAATGTGCGTTAGGTGTTCAGGCCTGCCTCTTTGTGAAACACAAAAGTGCTACTAAAACGTTCCACTTTCCTTTTGCAATGGAGCCCATGTCCTGCTTCGCACTCCCAAATTAGAGAAATACAGCACTCCCACACGGTTAAGCAAGAAAACACCTCGAAAAGGGTTTCACTCATCAAATGAGGCAGTTTTCAGAATAAAGTGTGGGGTTTTATTTGTGCCACACTCTCTAACAGAAAAGCTTTCACAGATGTCAGATGAAACATGTAAAATATATTATGTATGTGTAAGCAATAATAGCCCACACTTACCAGTAAGCAAATGCAAATTTTTAATCAAATGCAACTGTTAAATGCATGGAATTAAATACAAGCAGATAATGATGACAATACTGTACGTCCACTGCAAGAAATAGGCACTGTTAAATCCACATCAGGATTCAAAGGAAAGTGTGAAAAGATATATACACAGAATACATCAGATAATTATGACCACTATAGACTTGAAGGTGCGCACAGACACTCGCATATCACAATGCCAATAATCAGAGAAAATGCATCACCGGATGCAATAACTTCATCTTAGCCCACACCAAGCTGGGGTATTCACAGCTAGGGTCAAGAGACTCAGCAAGCTGGGAACTGCCACACGGAATAAGACGTGTCCACCTGTCCTTCAGGTCCAAAATGCCGTTTTCCAAGTAAACCGACCCCGGTTTCATAATCTCAATGCACTAAAAGTTTCAGAGGAGACCTCCTCTGTGCCAAGGAAACTTACTGAAGTTGGCCAATCTCTCACAAGCATTCCAAAGTCAAAGGAGTTCTCACATACTCTTCTGCACTCCCACATATTCCAGCCCCTTACCTTATTGAAGCTTGAGAAAATCGAAAACATCTCCAAAAGTACAGAAAACAATCTTGAATGTGAATAACCTAAATAACTTTAGTAACGTGGGGGGTGCCTGTTCTGTGTGCAAAGCTCAAACTAGACAGTCAGAATTGAAGATGTCATGACGGCATGTAAAAACCAATAGTAAAAACATCCCAATGTACATCATAATGCACATTTGTGCACCACTGCCTATAGCACCACACACTTCCTTTCCCATATTTGGGCACCACTGCTTGTAACACTACACTCCAAGACAGAGAAGTACATTACAACACCTTTCTCTCTCATATGCTTTCAAACATACAGCCCATACATACTGGTCCTGGCAAGGCTGTAAAAAGCAAACACTCCTACTCTAAAGCTACAAGGAGACACAAAATGCAAGTGCAAAGTGGATTAAAACACATAAAATCAATTAAAACAATGATAGTCAAAGGTCATAACGTGTCCCAATAGATAGTAGTGCCTCTGGCACAACAGTCCACCATAATATGTTGGACAGTTGAAGGGCTCTTTTGTACAGCACAGAGACTTTGGCCTCGAGTTACAGGTAAGTAACTTGTTGGAACTCTTTTCTATGTCTGTTACTCACTTATCTGCTCAGTCCTTCTGGTTCTCAGTCTACCTCCACCTTTCTGTCTGCCCTGCCCTATTGACTAGTTCTGAGATATGCCGCACCTCTTATTGTTGCCAGTCACACCTTGCAGTTCATATTCCGATTATTAATGGTGTAGCTTGTTAATGGCATTCGCTCATTGCTCTTTTTTTTATTCAGTATTGTGTACCCGTTTCAGATTAGTATCTTAAATCAGGAAAGGACAAATAAAATGACTTCTAACATACTGTTTTTTCTTCTGGTTTTATAGGTGGATGCCACTGTTTACCTACTGCATGCCTGCACATAGTACCTATAGAAACACTTCAAAAACGATGTCATAGAACACCTTTTGGTTGCTTGTCGTTGTAAACATCCCCGACTGGAAGCTGTAAATTGTGTAGCTTTCAGTCCGATGTTTGCTGCCACCGGCTTGACATGATCAGCTTCTGTGAAGAGCCTTTCTCTGATGATGAAATTTGAACAAATGTTCATAAGATGGCCAGCCAGTTAAAGCATGGTATGTCTAGGGACCTGTACATCTTCGATATGGTTTTGAATGTAAAGGACTGTAAAACAAAGTAATTTAGGATGAATTTTAAACTCATAATTATGGTTAGAACAGTCCTGTCCACATGAATGACTTCACTGGAGGCTATAATACAGGATACTTATAAAAAGAATGGATTGCTAGATGTGTGGCAGATGCTTCATGTTTTACTGCTGTTGGGGCTCTATAATAGATGTTAAGCCATGTAACGGATGAGTTATTTCGCTTTTTGGTAAAGGTAGTTTGACCTGACACTGTAGATTATATGTTCATGCTTAAGAATACTAATCATATTAGACAGGCAAATCATGGATGAATGTAGAAATACATTTACTTTCTTGAAGTGCAGCATTGAAAGAAATGTAAGTGTTGAATGCATTAATCATAGGGTCGTTTGTAGAATTACCCTGGGCCTTTTGTAGTTTTACTTTGAATCTTTTTTAACAAAGCTTGTCAAACTAGATATCTAGAACTGTATTCGATATCGTGGTCATTTAGGTAGCCCCCTTGCACCCTAAAGGTGGCTGATGGAGATTTGTATCTATTGTGGAAATGTATTACTTAAAATTCTAATTAGTGATGTGATATATAGTATAATGGCTACAGGTATTTGGGTTTTTGGGGGATCGACCATCTGCAGAAATAACTTTATAAAGGAACCTGCACCAGTCGCATCTGGTAATGAAGTAAAAAACACATGTGCCATATGGCCCTGTGCGCGCTCCTATCCTGCCCCCTCTGTGCCTTTGTTCCCTGTACGGGAATTGCCATTCGCGGGATCATATTTTGCAGCTTCTGCTACTAGTTACCCCCTTCACTGGTGTGACGTTCATAATAGTACCCTGCCTGTAGACGGTACTGTAGTTGGTGCTTTGTACCTGCTGCCATATGCTCTGACAGCGCTGTTAGATGGATGGAGGTAAGTATCGATTAGTGGGATGGGTGGGGAGGAAGAGGTCTGTCCAGCAGTGTCACTCAGGCTTCTTCACATGCTCTCTTTAATCATTACATCCAACAACCAGATGCAAGCATAAAGTTACAAAGGGATTGATTCTCAGTCTACTGAAATGTTTCAATGGAGGTGGGCTATCTATGGTAAAATATAAATTATCCTTTTGTATATATATTATTGTTAAGCATCTGTACTGTACACAATTGATGTCTAATGCAATGCTTTAAATAAAATGAACGTTTAAGGTGATTAATTTGCAAAAAAAATAGTTGTAAGGGGAGGCTTAGTCTTCTGAGCTGTTTCAGTGGACGGTTATTTTTGTACATATTAATGTTAAGCATTTGTAAGGTACAAAATTAACCGATTCTACCAATGAAATGATTTAATTTAGATTAACCTCTAATGTGATTGTTTAGCTTGTTAAATTGCTTTCCAATGCTAATGTCACTTTTACTTCTTCCTCTTTCACTTTTCTCTGTATCCCAGAGTAATCAACATATCCTTTTTTTAATGATTCGAAGCCCCTACTTCGATCCGCGCCCCTACGGTAAATTGAAAATACAGCTCAAAAGTTACACAACTTGTTTGGAACTTACTATGCTATTTCCTCAGTATGTACAGAAGATAAACTGTTCAGTAGGCAGTGCTGAATGAACAGATTTAACTGCTGTGTCAAAAGTTGCTTTGAGATTAGTATATTGTTAATTTGAAATCTGCCCATAGTTCGTAATTGTACAAGTTTAAATTGGGAGCAGCACCAGAAGATAAAAGCAATTCAGTTCTAGAATTACGAAAGCAATACTTAGTTTATGTAAACATCCTACACTCAGCTCTAACACATACAATGGCTGGGAGGCGGATGTTTACTGAAACTGGTTTGACAAGACATCCATCGTTAAATTGAGAAAACATTCTAATGTGTAATTTGTCATTTTTTGATTCAGTTGAGGTGCTGCTTCTTTAAGAGTGTAATGGAGAAAGAATGTTTAATTTGGCTTGCTTTTCTTTAGTGTACATATTAAACTAATTAATCACTTCTGTTCTTGTGTCTAGTAAGTGGCTTTTCCAGTTTCTGTGAATTGCAATAACACTTGAGCAATTCTTTTTTTTAAGTTTGACATTTCTAATTTATCTTCTGTTTATTTTCACTTACACATGTTCGAGGCTGAACAAATATGTAGCAGTATATGAAGATGGAATATTTTCATATGTGAAAATAAAAAGTAAAGCAATTGGAACAAATGCCTCAATGGAATGTATTTTCCTTACAAATTGCATTCTCTAAGTCAAGATCGGTTTCTGGGATGTGAAGGGTTTCTGCATTCTTAGCTGGGTCATGGCGAGATCTTGATCTCAGAGTGTTAGGGTAAACAGTACATCCTCACATCCCATGCGGATAGAGCGGGGTCATCAGACAGGGTGTCCTATTTTACCACTTACATTTGCATTGATGCTAGAGCCCTTTGCTAGTGCTATGTGGCATAGGAATGATATTAAAGGGGTGCATATTGGTAAAGGTTTTTTCAAGTTGACTGTTTGCGGATGGGGCCATGCTCACTTTCCCAAAACCACTTTTATTCATACCACCAGTACTAGAAGAGCTGGACACTATCAGGGTGAGCTCTAACTTTCAAATTAATATCTCGAACTTAGAGGCCCTCTTGATTCATCCACTTCTACACCAAGCTGAGGATCTCCATAGGCTCATACCGAACCAGTGGAACTTAAAATCAATCAAATACTTGGGGATGATTATAAATTAGACACACTATTGCACAAGTGGTCACTTTGAACTACAAAACACTTAATCAGGAGCATTTGAAAAACATCCAGCAATGGCTCCTGAAGTTATTCTTATGGGCTAATTAAAATGAAGATTCTTCATCAGATCCCTTATGTGATTCAGACAGTTGCTCTGCTTGTGCGATCAAGAAATGAAAGACAAAATCATGCTATGCCGCTATAACCGACCCTATAGAAAAGCTGTTGGACCCATAAAAAGACAAGACTGATCCACACACATAACTGAAGTTGACTACCTTTCTGAGGAGCTCTACAAGTTGATAGAAGAAATCCGTTCAGAGTGCCAAAACACAAACACCACAACCTCAAGCCTTTGGTGACATCATCTCCATGGAATTGATTCCAAAAAGTAAAATATTTCCTTAAGAACTCACATCTGAAAGAAACACGTTAGTTAGATTCCTCACCTTAGAATATCCCCAGGCGTCAGGCGGGATCCGGAAATATTTTTGTAGCAATACCCCTTGCTCGGCGTTGTCTGCGGCTCCGCGTCCGTCGTCGGCGTCGTGCACCGGAATGATGTCGTCTGAGTACTTGGACGCCGCCCTCGCGCGCTGACGTCAGTTTCAAGGCCTGTGAGCCTGTCATCGCCTGATGTCGGTGACGGATCACCATCGCCGGTGCCTTTATTGCCTGGGGGCCGACCATGACGCGGAGTCGTGCCTCGATTGCCAGGCCTTGACGTCGAAAGCTAGGCGGGAGCGGTCCCATAAGCTTCTCGAGCTTCGGCTCCGTGCCGCTCGCAGTCCTGGTCGAGGTCCAAGGACCGATCGCAGAGCCGTAGCCATCGCTCGTCGGGGTCTTCGGGTAAGTCGAAGCACTCCAAGAAGTGCAAGAGACTACATCGCTCTTCAGACTCCCCTTGCTCGACACGCGACTCGGCTGAGGGTCAGGGTGGTCCCACCCCCGTGGCTCCATCGGAGCCGCGTCTGTCCCCATACCCGCCGGTCCCTGGGACTGACGCGACTCCGGCGGAGGTCAGTGCCTTCCTCTCGGCCATGAGGGGCCTGGCTCCGCCGTAGACGCCTGTAGGCGTGCCTTTGGGCCCCGCAGGTTCGACTGGGCGACAACGCGTGCCGGCAGCGCCGGCTCCGGCCCCGACACCGCAGGTCCCTGAGGGATCCAGGCCTGGATCTCGGTCGACCGCCGGCGCCGACACCGGTTCCATCTCCATCTCCGGCGCCGTCTCCGGACGACGACGTTCCCCGGTTCAGCCCCTGTCAGGACCCGACGCCGGTACGGCGCCACACCCAACGTCGATGGATGACCATTTCATCTACCGTCCGGCTCCGATCGTTCCCCCTGTTTACCAGGAATCGGATGACGGGGGCGACTGGGAGGGGGCTGAGGACCCTATGGCCCTCCAGGGTCAACTTGCACAGGACTTGGCAGACGAACTGGGGGATGCCAGTGGTCTGGACACTTCGCCGGACGCTGGCTTCATCTCTCCGACTGTGGCCTCTGAGGAGGGTGCAGCTTTTTCAGTGGTGCTGCACAAGGCGGGCGAAGCCCTAGGGCTGGAGTTGCCTGCTGCGGCCGTGAGGACTAACGTCCTCACAGAGGTCCTTCAACCGACAGCAAGCTCCACTGACCCTCTGCTGCAGTTTAATGAGGCCCTCATTGACGTTCTGCAGGGCACTTGGTCCAAGCCCTCCACAGTCCCTCCTGTGGACCGGAACGTTGCCCGGCACCACCGCCTTGCTCCGGGCGACCCCAGTTTCCTCTCCCAACACCCCACCCCCGGGAGTCTGGTTATCCAGGCCTCAACCTCCCAATCCTCCTTCCCGTCCGCTCCTCCGGATCGGGAATCCAAGAGGTTGGAACAGTTTTGCAAGAAACTGTTCTCGTCCCTGAGTTTGGGGCTGTGGTCTTTAAATACCGCTTGCCTTTTGGACCATTATTCCCACTCTCTGTGGGATACGGTGGAGGAAGTGCTGCCCTTGTGCCCGGTGGAGGCTCGGGCTCGACTCACTCAAGCTCGACTCACTCAAGCACTTGCTGACGGTCGAGATGCAGCACGGCACGCCATACGGTGTGGACTTGACACCACGGACGTCCAGAGTTCCCTCATGGACATGCCCTTTGATGGCACTCGCCTTTTTGGTGAGAAGGCGGACAGTGCGCTGGCTCGGTTCAAGGACTCCCGGGCCACGGCCAAGTCCTTGGGTCTTTCGGCCCCGCGGCCGCTAACTTCCGCCTTTTGTGGCCAAGGAAGGGCTGCCTCCTCGCGTCCGCCCAGCCACCGGCCGCAGAACCAACCTGGACGTGGATTCCGCCGAGGCTGTACTGGAGGTCAACGTGCCGGTCAGTCCACATCCACCCCGGCAGCATCTGCCTCAAAGCCCTCCTAGTCCGAGCTTTCAGGTCCATTCACCGCCAGTGGGCGGCAGAGTTCGCCATCACCTGCTCCACTGGCGCTCCATCACGTCGGACAGGTGGGTGCTGCAAATCGTCTACTCCCTCCCCTTCGAGATGACCCCTCCAGCCATGCCGTCGCTGAACCACCGGGGGGGATCATTTGCATCTTCTACGAGAGGAAGTTTCGGCCCTCTTGGCCAAAGAGGCCGTTGAGCGCGTTCCTGGTCCAGAAGTAGGTCGTGGTTGTTATTCCCACTACCTTCTGGTTCCCAAGAAGGGCAAAAGGGGCCTACGCCCGATCTTGGACCTCAGGAGCGTCAACGCCTTCCTCCGGAAGGAACGGTTCAAGATGCTAACTTTAGCTCAGGTTCTGGCTGCCCTAGACCCTGGAGACTGGATGGTAGCGTTGGACTTGCAGGATGCTTATTTCCACATCCCCGTCCTGCCGGCCCACCGGCGTTACCTGCGGTTCACGGTGGGTCAGGAGCACTTTCAGTTCACCGTGCTCCCCTTCGGCCTCACCAGTGCCCCTCGGGTGTTCACGAAAGTGATGGCGGTGGTCGCAGCTCATCTGCGCCGATCAGGGGTTCCAGTCTTCCCCTATCTCGACGACTGGCTGTTGAAGGCGGGCTCGCCCCAGCAAGTAGTCTCCCACCTCCAGACTACGGCCGACCTCCTGCACTCGCTGGGGTTCTCCATCAATGTGCCGAAGTCGCACCTGAGTCCCTCCCAAAAGCTCCTTTTCATTGGGGCGGTTCTCGATTCGGCGCAGTTCCGGGTCTATTCGCCGGAACAGCGGGTCTGGGACATTCAGGCCCTGATTTCCATCTTCCGGCCTCTGTCCTGGGTTTCGGTCAGGTTGGTGCTGCGGCTTCTGGGGCTGATGGCCTCCTGCATCCTTGTGGTACCTCACGCCAGGTGGCGGATGCAGGCTCTGCAGTGGGACCTGAAGTTTCAGTGGGCCCAGCATCGAGGCAACCTGTCCGACCATGTCTTGATCTGAGGGCACTGCGAACCAGCTGCAGTGGTGGCTCACGAATCGCGATTGGGTCAGCGGCAGATCTCTCTCTCGCCCTACCCCAACCGGAGCATGTCGTAGTGACGGATGCGTCCCTCCTGGGATGGGGGGGCCATATGGGAGAGGCGGAGATCAGAGGACTCTGGTCTCCGGCGGAGACTCTGCTCCATATCAACCTCTTGGAGCTGAGGGCGATCCGACTTGCACTAAAAGCCTTCCTTCCCTCTGTCCGGCGAAGTGTGGTGCAGGTGTTCACGGACAACACCACCGCCATGTGGTATTGCAACAAACAGGGCGGGGTGGGGTCGTGGACCCTTTGTCAGGAGGCTCTGCGCCTCTGGTCATGGCTGGAACATCGGGCATCACCCTGGTGGTTCAACATCTGGCTGGCTCTCTGAACGCCAGAGCAGACTAACTCAGCCGCCGGTGCATGATGGATCACGAATGGCGTCTGAACTCGGACGTGGCGCAAGGTCTCTTTCTGCAGTGGGGAGAGCCTTGGTTAGATCTATTCGCCACCGAAGAGAACGCGCAATGTCAGCAGTTCTGCGCGTAGGAATTTCCAAGGCGGCACTCGCTTGGAGACGCTTTTCGTCGCGAGTGGAGTTGCGGTCTGTTGTACGCCTTTCCGCCTATACCACTTCTGCCCAGAGTGCTGAAGATGATCAGGCGCGACCGGGCCCAAGTCATCTTGGTGGCTCCGGATTGGGCACGAAGGTACTGGTATCCCGAGCTACTCAGTATGTCCATCGATCCCCCGATACGACTGCCTCTTCTGGAGGACCTTCTGTCGCAGCAGCAGGGGACGGTCCTCCACCCAAACCTGTCCAGCCTCCACTTCCATGCGTGGAGATTGAGCGACGACAGTTGATGCCGTTTGACTTGCCTCCTGAAGTCTGTGATGTCATTCTGGCAGCCAGGCGTCCCTCCACAAAGACGGTATACGCCTGCCGGTGGAACAAATTTGTGGCATGGTGCACAGCAAAGGCTGTGGATCCCCTTTCTGCCCCTCTTTCTGAGGTTCTCCTCTTTCTTCTTTCTTTGGCCCAGCAGGGCTCTGCTCTGGGCACCTTGAAGGGTTATCTTGCTGCAATCTCTGCTTTCTTAAGGCTTCCTGATCAGCCTTCTCTTTTCAAGTCCCCTGTTGTCTCACGTTTTCTCAAGGGCATTACTCATATGTTCCCTCATGTTCCATTCGTAATGCCTCAGTGGGACTTGAACCTTGTTCTTACTTTTCTGATGTGCGCTCCCTTTGAGCCCCTTCACAACTGTCCAATTCGTCTACTGACTCTGAAAACTGCTTTCATGGCTATCACCTCCGCTAGGCGGGTGAGTGAGCTCCAGGCTCTGTCAGCTAAGCCTCCCTTCCTTTCGGTTCATCCGGATAAGGTTGTCCTCCGGACACGTCCTTCTTTTCTTCCTAAAGTCGTGACTCCCTTTCACATCGGGCAATCTGTCACGCTGCCCACCTTCTTTCCGCCTCCGCATCCTTCAAAAGATGAAGAGAGGCTTCACCGTCTGGACCCAAAACGTGCGCTGTCCTTTTATTTGGACCGCACAAAACCGTCCCGGGTGGACGACCAACTTTTTGTTGGATATGTAGGTGCTAAGAAGGGTAAAGCTGTGCACAAGCGGACAATCTCGCTAAGGGTTGTGTTGTGTATTAAACTCTGCTATTCCTTGGCGAAAAAGGTCCCTCCTGTTGGGCTGAGAGCCCATTCCACCCGGGCCACAGCGGCGACAACTGCCCTGGGACGGGGAGTCCCCTTGCAGGACATTTGTCAGGCGGCGACGTGGGCTTCACTGCACACGTTCGCCAAGCACTATTGCCTGGACAGCCAAGTCCGGAGAGATGGCCACTTTGGCCTTTCTGTTCTCCAGGACTTTCTGGTGTGATCTTGGTTCGCAGGCCAACCTCCGGGGTTGGTATTGCTGGGGTATCTATTCTAAGGTGAGGAATCTAACTAACGTGTTTCTTTCAAATGAGCAAGTTACTTACCTTCGGTAACGATGTATCTGTAAGAAACATTAGTTAGATTCCTCACCAACCCAGCCAGCCTCCCCGTTCTGCGAACCGACATCTAGCGTTAAGGTTCTCCCTTTCAGGGCCCTAGATTTTTGGGCACCAGTGTCGGTCTCTTGCATGGCTTAGCGTCCCTGTCGCGGAAAGCTATGTATAAGAACTGACGTCAGCGCGAGAGGGCGGCGTCTAAGTACTCCGACGTCATTCCGGCGCACGATGCCGAAGACGGACGCGGAGCCGCAGAAGACGCCTACCGATGCGCAAGGGGTATTGCTACAAAAATCTTTCCGGATTCAGCCTGACGCCTGGGGATATTCTAAGGTGAGGAATCTAACTAACTAATGTTTCTTACAGATACATCGTTACCGAAGGTAAGTAACTTGTTCAATACCACCATAGAAAGACAAAAAGCATTCTTCCACCACTACATGCTTTCAATACTGTCTCAGAAAATTATTTCCTCAATATTCTCTTAAATAGACCATTAGGATCACTGTCAAAAATCTTTAAAGATATCCTTCACAGAGCCTATGCAGGGGAGTTAGCTAGAAGTTTACTCAACAAGTCCCTGAAATAGGTTCATTCCCTCAGAAGCTGAATAGCTCCTGTATTAAACCACTCGTCTGAAAGAAAAACCTCGATCCATCTGGCCCAGCAAACAGACCTATATCAGATGGCCCATTCCAAGAAAATATTTTTGCAGTGTTTAGTCAACTTTAAACATTTAGAGAAGAAAATAAATTGATATCGGACTAACAATCCAGCTTCAGACCAGGCAGAGTAGGCCATCATAACCAATCCAAAAAGATGGACTACTCTTCCACCTTTACCCAAGAGAACACACGACTACAATCCTGCAAAAACTTTACTGGCTGCCAATAGCTAGAAAAGTAATATTAAAGAAATGTTGCAATGTTCACAGTGTCTCCCAAGGAAAAGAACCACTATACCCACAAGTTAAATTCAAGCAATACAAACAGGATATTGCCCACTAACTTAGCTGCAAAAGTCACCATACCACTTTAAAAGAAAAAAATAAAGTACATGGGAGGCACTGCTTTTTCAATACAAGTCGCCAAACTATGGGACCTACTACCAGCCAGGGTTCAAACCATTCAAGAGAATATATTCTTCTGAAGACAGTTGAAATCATTGTTGTTTCCAAGAGAATTGCTTCATCTCACAACCCTGAGACATAGCCCAGAAAGACAACTGCAACTTCCTCGACAATATACAGTTTATAGCCCACAGATCTGTAACAGCCGAACCTGCATACTGCTTTCTATTTTCAGGTTAGTTAAGAAGCACTTCCCTACTGTATGCCTGGGCATTATTTAATAATATAAAATTCACTTGACGGTAGCCCTCTCGTGAAAATGGATCCGATAGTGACAGTCTGACTTGCAGAGACAGTATATTATTATCAAGGTTACTAGTTATAACTAGTGTCTGTATCCCTTTAAAATGCTGTTTTTTTTCTTTTTTAAAAGGACTCACTCCCACAATATAACTGTGGCATTCCTTGTCCAGAATAGAAGTACATGTATATGGGTTCAACTTCCATAATAGAGGGACCTAGTTAGAAAGTTATCTCAACAGAGTATCTATGAGGCTGCAGGTTAAAATTGTCCAAATGATTATCCCATGCCTGAAATTTTATTCTTCTGGTCCTTTGGCAAGGATAAAACAAAGTTGTAGAAGTTAGTGAAGTGGAATTAGTAATCTCACATCTAAGGGTATAGTCTACATGTTATAGACTTTGTTTTAAAAAAGATACCTATCCAGGTCAACCTGCTTTTGTCAGGACCAAACGGGAATGAATGGATGCATTTCAAGTTAGAAGCAACTAATAGTAATACTTTTGAAACAGTGTTTTGTTAATCATAGAACACAGGACCTTGTTTGGTCCTGACAAAATCTGGATGGGCATATAAAAATGTCTGCATGTATCCTGCTGCTCTTTCTATCAAAGGATCAGTCTTCAAGTGAAAAGGTTAATATTCTCAAATTAACTTGATGGAAAAAATAACGTGAACAGCTTATAGTTGACACAAGAAAATCAAAACTTCGCCATAATTCCTGCTGGCTAAAGCCCCACGAAGAACAAAAATGGACAACTAGATTGATCTTGACAGGAATGCTTACAGTTCTCTTTAGAATTCTGTCTCGATCGGTCCTTAAAATAGAGCTTGCAATGAGCACATTTCACTGTTCATCACAATCCAAGCAGTTTTTTTAAAACCGTTGCCTTGAGTACCCAAATGGGCTGTAGGAGTATCTTGACACAGAAATAAAGATCTGTTCTTTTCCCACCAGAATAATGAGTTCTTGCTAACTGAATTTTCAAATCCGCATCAACCAACTCTGATAGTTACCCTCTCACACCCAAGTATCCACAGGGCTGAAAAAAAGAAATGCCCTCACAGCATTGGCAGTCTCATTCAAGTTTTTGCCAGTATGTAGAAACCACCTTCTGAAAGCTTCCAGAGACACTCTTTCAGAACTCTAGCTGCACAGGTGAACAAAGTTGGTGGTTGGTGAGACATTTCTGTAAACACAACCATATTTCAGCCAATGCTATTTCCACCAAAAGTCGGTGACTTGCCACATAGGCTTTCACTGCAGAAAGTACCCCATACCTTAAACACACTCACTAATTGGATAATCCTTAAGCTCTTAGAATGAGAGTCTCCTGTATTAGTAGGTGTTCATTTGTCTTTCCTGACAGTGTTCCTTCCTGCTGCTCTCCTGGGTCTGGGCGCAAGGGATCAAGATTGTTAAAACCTTTTTACTAGGCAAGGGGCATGAACCATCTCAGTTGGTTCTCAATAATACTCTTCTGGAACACATCCCTGCCAAGAAGTTAGATATCACAATTTCCCCTTTTATATTTTGGAGTCCAAAATTATACTCACTTTAAATTCAGGTACCCCTTGTACCAAAACTGGAGAAGGTTGCAAAATGGAGTAATGGCTAATTTTAATAGGGAAACTGGGTGTGTTTTCAAGGCAGGAGGCATTGCTAGTCTATAATTTTGTGGTTCAGTTCTTTTAAGCACTTCATATGGACCAATATATCTTGGAGGAAATTCCCCTGAATTATTTTTTAAGGAAAATGTGTGGAGAGTCAATTGATCTCCCACTCGATACTCTGGTCCTTTTTGCCGATGCCCATCAGCTTGTTTGTAGCAACTATTATTGTCTTTTTCTAAGTTCTTTCTAATTTTGCTGTAGACCTCTTGCCTTTTGTGAACCTTTTCTCACAGCAGGAACTTGAGAGTTTTTTGGAATTTCAGTCAGCAGTCTGGGGTGGTATCTATAACTCCGAAAGAATGGTGAAAAACCAGTGGATGTATACTGAGTATTGATATAAGCCACTTCTGCATGCCAAAGGAGATCCAGCGAAGAACAATTCATATTCAATAAATAGCACCTTAAATACTGTTTCAAGGTTTGGTTCATGTGCTCGGTCTGTACGGTGGACTTAAGGTGATAACTTGTGGATAATACCAGAGCTATCTTGAGGGCTGAGCATCATTCTTGTCAAATTCATGCAATAAATTGGGATATGTGATCAGATATGATAACTGCCAGAATTCCATGGAGTAAGTCAACATGATTTGACAAACAACTGATTTTACTGTGCTGGTGTGGGTAACTTTTTACATAGAATAAAATAGTGAGCACAAGATCTGCTGAAGATGGCTTCTTCAGCTCTTTAGGAAAATTGTCACACCACCTCATGGGGGCATAACCTGTTTGACATTGGCTAAGACTGTACAGTTTACCCCGTGAACTATAAGATCCCAGTTTGTGTTGGTGGATTTGTGAGCAACTGGGAGCTTTTAGAAGCCGAAGAAGTGACAATATTGCACCAAACACTCCAGGAGTTGCTTGTGGTGAAACAGAAAATATACAGATCAAGGCCCAAGATAGACATTTGAATACTCCAGACAGGGTTTATGATGTTACAATACTGACTGAGGATTACATGCAGTTAGGTAGGTGTCCTGCAGGGACTAGGTGATTAAAGTAGCCTTTTCTTTCTTCATACCTGAATATATCAGGGAAATGTATGCAAGAGAGTGGGATCTATAACCAGACCCAGCCTTGTACAGAAATCTAACTGGCAGGGTGAAGATTCTATTTCAGGCCATTCCTATGTGGAGTGTGCCCCCAAATTAAAGCTCAATGTCCTCTGAAGCCTGAAAGAAATTCACAACATAAAAGTAATCTTAGATTAGTTGCAGAATCGGAGCATTATAATCCCTTGTAATTCAACGGTGAATACCCATCTTTTTTCTGACTTAATATCAGATCGATCCTACAGAACAGTATTAGACTATAGGAATTTAAGCTTGCATACAGTTCAAAATGCTCACAGTGTGGGTTTATGGCAAACCTGGTGCAAAACATTATATGATAACCATCAATGTTTCCAATGTGTTTTTCAGTCAAAACCTAATGCCTGAAAGCCTGTATCTAACTACTTTCACCTTTAACAGATGGTAGTATTTCTTTAACAGATTGCCAATAGGGTACAAGAATAGCCCTAGTGTATTTCTGCCATGCGTTATGGAGATCCTACAACAAGATCCGAGGAGCAATCCTACATCGCCAGTATTTACATCACAATTAATGATTTAAACACCTCTGACTAGGGTGGATTGGAGAGTGACAATATTGAATACACACCAAATTAATTTTAATAAGTCAAAAACGGCTTAGTTGGAAATCATTTTCCTTGGATATGAGTTATCCATTGAGGGCCAGGGGTTAGAGACAGACTTTCTTCACAAGTGTATTTTGCAACCTCCAAAAGTTACAAACCCTGTTGGGACTGTAAAAAAAATATATATTTTAATGTTTAGTAAAACATAGGCAGAAAGACAGATGAGCGCAACAGGCGATATCGATTGTACACACAGAGACCTTGGTGTACAATGTGGGCTCAGCAACCTGTCACCAAAACACCAGAAGCTCAAACAAAGGATACTGCGGACAATACAGAGTCCGCCATGAAGTAGATATATTATCCCCCACAGGCCTACCGAGACACATTGTCATCTGTCATACCTGGTTCAGCCCATAGAAGGCCCTCCACGAGCCCCAGATCTTATAAAAATTTGTGGGAGCATCTCCAGTATGTCACCTTTTTAGCTGCCAAGTACATGTCCGTCCCTTTTATCCTTTCAGTGATAGTCTCTGGTGTGCCCTAGTGTCTCACAATATCCCTTTTGGCCACTACAAGACCTAAGGAACAAATAGGAACTTGAATCCAGAAAGGTCAACCTCTTTTGGAATGCCCAACAGGATGAATTTCAGGTTCGATGGGTTTGAGGTCTGCGGTATATGGTAAAGCTCTTGAATAATCCTGCTCCAATAGATCTGTATGTGGGAGCAGTCCCAAATTGTGTGTAGAAAGGAAACTTGGCGTTGTGCAGCGAAGATAAGATGGTAATGATGCATTGACCATTGTGGATAGTCCTGCGGTCATAGTAGACCATGGGGAGAATTCTGATTTGGCTGAGGCAATATTCGCAAGCTCTCCCAGGTAACGCTCCCACTTGTTTCTTAGCTAAGACAGTCTGGCATGTTATTGATAGCACGGTATGTCGGGGAAACTGCCCCCTACCTAGTTCTTCCATTAAAAGCTAGCCCTAAAGAAGGAAGTATTCCGGGAGATCCATGTCATCTAAACCCTCCACTCACCAGGTGTGATGGAGCTGGGCATATTTGAGGAATTAGATGGGATGTAGATAAGTCGTCTTGGTGGAAGAGAAGGACATATCTCCAGTTTCAAGGATATCCCCAAATTTGGAAATGCCTATAGCGTCCCATTCCTTAAAGCCTGCAATTTCGCAACTTCCTTTAGCCACGTCCCTTCCCATAGGGGGTGTTTACGGTGTGATCTTATGCGTCCATTCCAGTGTCTTCGTCGGTTGGGCCCATGGTGCCAAGACCACCTGTGTCGCTGGTGCCAGGCTATGGATGCCTTTCCCTCCATATAAACAGTGCAGTAAGGAGTGCTTCTCCAGTTCTGCGTGTTCTAATCTGAATGTGGGGTGGTCTTATGGATCGTGAATCCAGTCATTGATGTTGCTTAGATGCGATACCCAGAAATAGCCTGCTATACCTTGGAGCACTAGCCTGCCTTATATTGAGTCTGCTGCAGCGTCCAGAGTGATATTCTTGGGTGGCTGCCATCCCACTGCAGGGTCCGATGATCCTCAACCCTAGAGAATGACATCTGGGGGATAGGATAGTAAGTATTTTAGACAGTGTATAAGAGCTTGGGGAGTGTGATCATTTTGAAAAGGGCTGCCCGGCCCATCAGTGTGAGGATGAGCCCCCTCCATTAGCCAACATCAACCTGAAGGTTGTCTAGCACACGCCCGAGATTGCGAGTGGCACAAAGATCCCTCTGTGCAGTCCTAAATATGCCCAAGTATTTAAAACCGTCAACTACATAGAGGGCTTGTGTGCCAGTGCCGCAAGCGAACCGTGTGGGTAGTACAACAGTCTTGCCCATTTAACCCAATATACCGTGTGGGTCCCGTAGGTACTCAGCACTTGGAATAGTGTCGGTATAGTAGTCTCTTGATCCGTCACATACAGGAGTATGTTGTCTGCATACAGAGACACTTGCACACTTTCTCTTCCTGCTTGTCTGAGGATGATAATCAGGACCTTCTAATGCCAGGGTGAGTAGATCTTGCAGGCCAAGGACTCGATTGTGAGGGCAAACAATAGTGGGGGACAAAGGGCAACCCTGCCTGGTGCCCATACCGATGGAGAATCTATTAGAAACCCTCCTATTCATTTGACCGTCGCCATTTGGTTGTGATAAAGTACTGCCACAGATTTCCGAAAGTGGGGTCCAAAATCCAACTTTAATAATATCTGTTCCAAAAAATGGCCAGTGAAGTGTCAAACGCCTTTTCCGTGTCTAAGGACAGGAAGTCGTTGGGATCTAGGCCCGAGCAGTCGCCAGCCAGTTGTGTGTGCGGCCTAAGTTGCGGTGTGTAGATCTGCCGAGCATAAATCCCGACTGGTCGTGGTGTATCAGTGGTAAGATGATCTGCAGCAGAAGCGTGGCCAGGAGTTTTGTTTCAACATTGAGAAGGGAGATCGGCCGGTAAGAGTCACACCGGTCCCTAAGTTTCCCATCATTGGGGAGCACTATAATAGAGGCACTCCAGAGATGAGGAGGAAGCTCCCCATTGTCTCTTACCTCCTGAAAAAGGGCTACTAGGGGTGGGGCCAAAAGACTTGCGTAATGCTTGTGGAATTGAAGAGTCTTCTCTCAGTTCAAGTTGGCAATAGCAGTGAGAACTTTGTATAATGTGTGCTTTTCTAGGGCCTCACATTGTTCGGCACCCAATTTGATGGTGTGGATCAAGGCTAGGTAGGATGTGATAGCAGGGGAATCGGAAAGCGGTCTAGCCTCATATAACTCTGCATAGTATAGGGCAAACTCCTTAATGTGGGAGTCTGTTTCAAATTGTTTTCCCGCCTGGTCAATATGCTGTAAACCCATCGGGCTTCTTGTTCCTTACGACTCAGCCAAGCCAGGACTTTACCCAGCTTGTCTCCGGTATCATATAGGCGGTGTAGGGATTCCAGCATCGTTTGCTTAGCCCTCTCCTTTGTCAGATCCCTGTATACTGCCTAATGTGTTGCTATCTTCCGCTGAATCAAGGGATCCATGAACGAATCTGAGTTCCCCTCGATGTAGGATCTAGCTCCGCCTGATGTTTTTTTTTTTCCCTCTGAGCAATGCAATTCTGTGTGTGATCCTGAACCCCCATCTTGCCTTCCACAGTACTATTTTGGAAGCTTCGGAGTACTCGTTTTCAGAAAAGTACGTTTTGGAGTATGCCCATAGACCCTTTGCTACTGTTCAGTCTCCAACCAGTGGCGCTCGGACCCCAGAGTCTACCCAGCCGGACCAGAAGTGGTGAGCCTGCATCACTTCTCCAACTTCGTCCTGTGCTACAAAAACAAAGACAAGTCTAGAGTAGACCCTGCGGGCACCTGAAAATAGGAATAAGTCCTGTCAGAGGAATGTAGGTTATGACATGTATCTCGCAGACCCAGGCAGTCTGCAAATGGCGCTAGTGGGGTTTTCCTGGAGGGATATTGTACGGGAGCCCTAACTGACCCGGTTTACTATAATCACATTGTTAGTCTCCTATCGCTACATAGAGTGATTAGGGGGATTTCAGAAGAATATTTGTGACACTAGTAAATGTAAGGGCCTGTAGCCGGAGTGGGGCATACAAACTTAACATAACAGATATTTGTAAAGCACACGTTCATCCAAGGGTATCTTGGTGCTGAATAGCAGATGTTTGACAGCTTATCAGGGTCATTTCAGTCCTTCTGCGGAACCCATGCACCCCCACATATCTCCCACCCGAGTCAGTCCAGGTCCTGGAGATCTGGAAGGGAGGATGTTTCCTCGCCAGTATAGCCACACCTAGGGACCCAGTGGTAAATGCCATCCCATAGGACGAGTTCAGTGCATCTAAGTATTGGCCTGTGTGTAATGTATCATGGATCTGTATCACGGTCTGTCTCTCATCAATAGTAGAACTAGGTAAAACACAATGCAACAAAACCCTCAACAACCACCACCCCACCTCCCATTACCGTCCCATGGACGTGAACCAAAGTATCTAATCCAAACTTGGCCTGAAAAGGACATGAGGTTTGTAGCCCGTCCCCCTTTTGCAATTAGAAACTCGAAATAGTGGTAAAAAAAACTGAACCAACACTGAAACAAAAGAAAGGGGCAGAGAAAAGTGAGGAGAAAAATTGAAGAATTTTTTTTAAAATGCAAGGGGAGGGAAGAAATAAAAACACACACTCCGCACTAGCAGCAAAGGTGTCCCATGGCCCAATATCTCTGTTGAGCCGACTGAACCATCCTGTAGCTTTTCTCATTGGTCAACAGGGAATTCTGGCTTGGAGGGTCACGCTCCAAGTTAGCAATGTCAACCATCAGTGGGTGAGCCCCCTCCGAGTCAGACAATTGATTTCTCACATAAGTCACACACAGCAGTTCTCAATGTGGCGCTGTTCTGATTTCTTAAATGATCGGACCGAGTCACTCCCGGTATCGGAGGAGTGCTCAGGACGATGCCACTGCCTTTTGGCCAGCAGTGGTGTCCCTCCAGGTCAAGGTGCCACTGTGGTGCCGTCTCCTCGTATTATAGGTCTTAGGGCTTGCCACCTCCGCCAGTGCCACAGGTCGATCGGTCGAACCTTCGTGGGAGTCCTTCTATCCAGGCCTATGCCTTCTCAGGGGACTGGAAGAAGAGGGCCCTTCCGTTGTAGGAAACTTTGAGTTTAGCTGGGAACAGCAGCATATATTGTAACTGAAGGGCCCTCAGCTTTGTTTTTGCTAAGTCAGAGGTGTGTTGATGCTTCTGGACCTCCTGCGAATAGTTAAGGAAAACCATAGTCTTAGAATTGTCATGCCGGATCTTGACCATCTGGCGCACTTCCCTGAGGATCATGTCTCGGTCATGAAAGTTAAAAAATCGGGTGATTACAGGCCTCAGCGAAGCCCCCAGGTGTCAAGAACTCTATCAATATGGTTTATGTGAAAAACAATAAAACTAAAGAATGTCAAATTATTGAAAGCGCAGAAGTACCCACATTGGAAAAGGATTCCACTGTCGTCCACAATAGCTTTAAGGCAGCGTTTGCTTACCTTCCTTTCATACTCTTCCTGCAATTGGTTCTATGGTCGGAAGTAAGCAGTCTAGTCTTTTGAGACTTCAGACTTCAACGCACATGCTCAAGGGAAGAGCTGCGCACTTCAACTATAATGTGAGGAAAACCGTAGTGTCTCAGCTTCGCGCCTCTTCACAGGATAAATCTAATATTTTAAAGTAAGAAAAGTGTTTGTTTTCGGTGCATGTGCATTACGTGCAGATCTCCATTAAAACTCCGATTCCTGGCATACTTTCTTGGCGTCTATAAGATCCTCAACAAATTTGTAACACAACAAACCTTACTCTTCTTACAGACAATTTCCAGTCAGAACCTATGAATATATTAGAAGAGATCACTACTTCTCTGAGTTGCTTCCAGTTAAATCAAGGTAGTGTCTCGTTTCCTGCACATGCTCAAGTCGGTGACTGACTACACGTTATTGGTAAGAATGTAAGACAATTCTCTTCTAGTCATTTCAACATATTTAAAGCAAAAGACTTTGAAAGAAAATGCGCTTAGAGAAGATAAGGAGCCTTTTGGATAAGAAAGACAAAGTAAAGGTGTAAATAGTTATTTATAATCTCAACTCAAAAAACAACAAAAACTGCAGTTAAGTCTCTCTACTAATGAGCCTACAAATTATAGAACTCTTTCTGAGTCTTTATAGTTGCTGCAAGAGGAATATATAAAACAGAACTTTTCGACTGAGCAGGGGTGGCTGCTCTGCTAAGATGGAGTGTCGCCCTACTGACTTTTTTCAGCATGACAAAAAAGGAAAAATAAAATAACAAGATGTTATTTTATTTTTCTGAAATGGGGCAGTTGTGTGGGGCGGGGCTAGGCTGGGCAGCAGGGAGAGGAGTGGTGGCACCCTCCTAAGTGCGCATGAATGTTCTCCCTGGCTGCTTTACTGCCTGGGTGGAGTACCTGCCCAAGCTTCTATTTCTCATCTGAACGCTGAACCATGGTGCTCAGACCAATCACAATGATGCATTGCAGCATTACAGCGTTGTGATTGGCTTAGGGGAGCCCCACTACTGATTCGCAGGTCGCACTTGAGCTCATATGATTCAGTGTCATTTAATAGTGCAGACACAACATATGAGAGAGCGCCTCTTTCCTTATGAATTCTGAGTAAATAAGTATTTGCAATGTTTAGATGTTACATATATTTAATGACCTAAAAAAAATTAAAGTGTTTTATGATTTGATCTTTTAAATGCAGGTACACCATAGCAAGTGTTAAGAGAAGAATAATTGGAGAAGAGCGGTATAGAAAAATAGTAAACCACCCTCTACACAGCAGTCTCTCTTGTTATCTCTCCACTTACCCCCTGCTGTTGCCATATGTTGACACAATTACTAGTTGTGAGCGTGGGCATTGGTGGAGGGGGTACTGGGTGATAACTTCAGCTCCTGTGGAATTCTTGTGAGAGCAACTTCTGACACTGGGGGAGGTTTTGCATTCACCGCTCTGTGTGAACGTTCTATCACAAAGCAGGAGGACCACTGTTCGGGGGGGGGGGGGAGAGTGTATTGCTAAACCAGCTCTCCAGGAAAGCCCCCTTGTTGGCTCCCTCGACTCCCTCTGTAAATCCCATGAACCGCAAGTTGTTCAGTCATGCATGACTTTCTGCATCATCCACTCTTGGTGGTAGTAAGTTCCGTATGTCTTTGAGAAGGCCCCACATTGAGTCCTCCATCTCTGAAATCTTATTTTCGGCGTTGCGACCCTTTCTAAGACATTGCGAAGGTCTTTTCTCAGAAGCGAGACTTCTGAATGAACCTCTCAGATTTCACCTTCCAGTGTGTCTCGAGCAGATTGGATCGCAAGTAGGAGCACTGCACTGTCTGGCATCGCAGCCGTTCACTCCTCAGGCACCCCTTGTGGTGTCCATATTCTCATGTATCGGTACATCTTTCTCTTTTGGGGTGTTTGAAATCTTTCTTTTTAACCATGACTTTCGCGGTAGGAAGGACACATTACTGGGGGTTGTGGCGGGATTGGCACACCCTGCACTCCAGGAGAGCCCAGCACCCCTGGGGCTCCAGGTACCACTCGCCCACCCTGGGGGATTGCTTGGCAGAAAGGGAGGCAGCTCAAGGTGACCGCGGGGTTGTTGCTCTCCAGAAGAGGATAGTTGCTATGACACCGGAGTGGGCATGCAACCCATGACACGTCACCAGTCGCACCTGATACGTCAGGCCATGTCCTTGCAGGAAGAGTCAGCTGTGTTGCAGAGGTGTGTGTAAGGCGGTTGACTTCATCTCATCACACCGACCCCCTCTGCAGATCCCTGTCTGACCTCGACAGCCTGCTCCTCGCCGCAGGTCCAAATTCCCCCACCTCCCAGAAGCCACAGTGCTCCAGGCCCAGATAGTCTGTGCACCACACCACCCGAGGCACTGCTGATTAGCAGGTGAAAGGTAGCACTTATGGCTATGGTGCGCCACTGCAGCAAGGAGGAGGCATCGAAAGGCCTTGCAGTCCACCTCCGGATACGAATGGGCTAGAGACCAACCCACTGCCAGGTTAATTGCTGGCCCTAATGGGGCAGTCGCACACCATGTCACAGTCCCAGGCAGACATATGGGCGCCAATGTCCAGCCAGGTTAGCCCCACTTCATGAGGCCTCCCAGTATCAGCAACAGACTGGCCATCAGCCGCTGAAAGGGGTTCCCTGCAGGCCCCATGAGGAGGAAGTCGGGAGTCAGAGAATGTGCCTTGTGCAACTGTCAGGTGACCCCAGAGTCCTGGCTGGCAGCAAAGCCTCTCACCTGTGTGCTGAGGGCAGTCCAAGGCCATCCACTGTGAGCAGGGTGTTTGGCGAGGATCCTACAGAAGTGGCAGCAAGCAGGGCAGCAGTGGCATGGCCCAGGCAGGTCGCCAGTATGGTTGATTATGGCTCCTTATATAGCTAGGCAGTCTGCCTCTCCAGTGGTATACCAACTAGTGCTCAGGGCCACTCCAATACAGGGACGGGGGAGGGGCAGCCACAACTGCCAGGCACAACAAAGCAAGAGGAGAGAAGCGGTAAGGGCCCAAGCAGAGCTTGTCACCTCACGTCTGGTGTCGGCCGCACGATCGGATGAGCACCTTCGCTCTACATGCTGGCCCCAGCTATGATTCTGGTCTGGTGGAGGGGTACCCCAAGGAGCAAACGGGTCCCACAGTCACTTCCTTAGTCTTCCCTGAGCCTGCAAGCAACACGAGGGAGCCAGAAAGCATTGTTGCCTACATGGCCAGGTCTGCCCTGCAGCGAGCCACAGCCCTAGCTAGACAGCAGCGCAGGGCCCAGACTCACTCTTAGCAGAGGAAAGGTTGGACCACCTCACCCAGTCTTGCCACCTGTGGGGTCTGGACTCCACAGTGAAGGTCCGTCTCCCAGTGCGGCTCACTCCTGGCATCTGCACCACCTCGCCACCATCTTGGGGCCTCCAGAGCATCCTGGCCACCTCCTCTTCATGGCTCACCAGGAAGCCGCATCAGTGTCTGGGGGGAAGGAGGGGTCTGCAAAACAACTCCCACCAAGTGTAGGATCAGGCGGTATGCCTGGATGTCCGTCGGGAGACAGGATAAGTGCAAGATGTAAAGCAGGCAGGTGGAGCTCGCAAAGAATGCGACCTAGTCGGCCGTCTTGCAGGCCACGCCCCCCTATGGTGGAATTTCTTATTTGGTGCTTTATGCTAAGCAAGTGAACCCCTTGTATGACTTAATTTCTCCCATGTTTTCTTCAAAACACTGGACAAAAAGACAAACAGCTATCGTGCATGCCCTCCAAGAAGACTTGCTAGAGACAAAATATTCACAGATTAGGGATTACAAATCCAACCTAGTTTTTAGAATTGCCCCGAGCATCTTGGCTACACTTATATAATCTATAATGAGGGGCAGCGGGTTCCAGTTAGAAATTGGGTCTCAAATTGGTAGAGGTATGCACCCTGTCCAAGTAAGGACCGCAATCCTAGTCAGGGTAAGTAAAATACACAATAGAAATTAACCGGTGTTCTCCCTTTGGTAGCTTGGCACAGGGCAGCCAGGCTAAACTTAAGAGGCAATTTGTAAACTATTTGGGCAACACAACACAGTAACCCAATGAAAGCACCACAAAGAGACCACATTAGAAAAATAGATGTGACTTTTATAAATAAAACAAGACCAAAACGACAAATCCAACGAGTAGAAGTTGAGATATGAATTTCTAAAGAATACAAATGTGTGAAGTGCTTAGAAAGCAAAAAGCACAAATGGGGGTTATCTGGTCACACCGGACTGGGGCAAAGTTGAGAGTTCTGGCCGACCGTGATGGAGCGCAAGCTGGATACAGGAGTCACGCAGGCCTGGTGAACACAAAACCTTGATCATAGTCACAACAGCAGGATGCAGACGAGCGATGTAGATATTGATCCTGCGGTCGAGGTGATACGTCCGTTTTCTACATGCAGTGGTGGCTGTTCCATAGACCATGCGCTAAGTCAAGAGGTGTTGGTTCCATAGACGATGCGCTGGGTTTCTCCATTCAGTGGAGGGGATGCGTCGATCTGCCTGCACTGCTGTGGCGTCGATGTGTTGGTTCCAATGTGGTGGTTTTTTAGGCAATGTACTAGTTTTGACTGCGATGAATTGATTCTGCTCCCGCAACATGGTCGATGCACCAGTTCTGCTACACACAAACTGGAAATGTGTCGATTTCTCTGGAGCAAGTAGCTGGGCCCACTTCCACTGGACTAGGCACAGGAGCAGTTGTGGAAACTTCGATAGCCCGGAGTCTTAAGCAACAGAAGGCAAGCCAACAAGCCCTTGGAGATCACTCTGGGTTCAAGGCAAAGACAAGCTCTCCCTCAGCAGGGTCAGAGAGCAGGACAGCACAGCAGCAATGAAGTTCTTTAAGAGCAGCACAGTGACAGTCTTTGTAGCAGCACAGCAGTTCTTCTGACAGAGGTTATTTATAGGTCTAGTAGTGTCGAATTTGATGGGGGTAAGAGACCCAGTACTTATACCCAGTGGTGCCTTGGAAGCAGGAGTGACTTCAAAGAAGGGTCTTTGAAGTGCACAGAAGTCCTTTCTTCCCAGCCCTGGCTCCAGACTCACTACAGGGGGATAATCAACCCTTTGTGTGGGGACAGAACACTGCCTATTCAGGTGTGTATGTATCTCTTACTGTCCAGGAAGAGCCATCAGGATGCAGATGAGCACTCAGATACACCTAACCTTCCTTTGTGTGTGGCTGTCTATAGGGAAAGCACGAAGTCAAGTTGTCACTCAACCCAAACGTATTGGAAACAGGCGGCAGGCACACACATCTTTAAAAGCAGACAAATGACGTTTCTAAAAGTAGCATTTCTAAAATAGTAATGTTAAATTCAACTTTACTAGTAATAAGGATTTGTCATTACCATTCCAACGATCTAAAACATGAAAGAGCTACTCCTTTCTTATCGGGTATTTCAGCTTAAAAGTGTAATAAGGAATTCCCAATGTTAACATATGAGAGGATAGGCCTCACAGTAGTGAAAAGCAAATCTAGGTGTTTGACTACCAGGACAAACAAACTTAAAAGTACATGTCCTACCTTTTACTTACACAGCCCACTGGCCTTTGGGCTACCTAGGGCCTGACCTAGGGGTGACATGAGTAACAAGCATAGGCATAGCCAATAGGTTTCGCCTTTGGGACCTTGTAAGTGTGTAGCCCTTGCAGCACTCTATCCGAGGTGCTGTGCCACCAGGGATTGAACAGCTATATAGTTACTACACACTCGGTCATGCAGTCTGACTCGGGAATACATGTTTGGTTGATACACTTTCCATTCGGTGTATCAAGCAAAGTGCTAAGTTTAAAATATTTTGCAAAGGGAACCCTGCTGCTCCTTAGCCTTTCAATGAGGTAGAATAGTGGCAAACAGAGAAAGGGAGCCGCAGAAAAGGAACTTAAAACAATGAAATGGAGAGAGAGAAAGAGAGAGAGAGAACTAGATATGGGGTGTTGCGTTAAATCAAATGTCCTGTTCCCCAGCCATCTAATTGAAGAGGTTCCTTTATTTCAGGCCTATGGTTCAGCCCTATTTTCAAAAATGTGTACCACACACAAGTTAAAATTGTCCTATTTCAAAAGCCGGCAAACCTACTACTTCTAACAAAAAAAGCATTTCATCGACATTATAAAAGACTGTTTTTATTTTCAGGCGATTCACAAAATAAGAGCACCTACCTGTTTGCATCTTTTTTTTTTGGTTTAAAAAAAAATATGCATTTATGTACCGTGGAGCTTTTAGTGCAGCTAGAGACCGGGAAAAAACAAACAATAGCTTTTATTTATGTCTAGCAGTTGCAGCGGTTAGTTAGTCATATACCCCCATACCTTTAGCCAGCCCATGTCAGTTCCCGTTTGTGTCGAGAGGCAGGCGGTGTTCCCGCCAGAGTGTGCGGCACACAGGGTTTCTGAAGACGGGCCGGACCATGCGTTGATTCGGGAAAGAAGTGGACCCAGTTGTTTAGAAACGCGCCAAGAGGGCTCGTGGTGCTGGAATAGCGTGTGCTTATTTCGGTTCCCAGCGGCACGTTACCTGTAGTATTTAGAGCGGTTTTTCCAATTGAGTCCAGTGAATTAAATATACTGCGCGCTAAGGCTCCCGCACAGTATTTCAACCCCCATTTGATTAAGTTTATCTGCATTATGGAGCACTTTCAAGAATGGCTCATCTGTAATTCTATAGTTCTGTGTTTTATTTTCCTGGTTGAGATTCCACTTGACCAGTTGTAAATGGATGCAAGGACCCTTTTGCTAGTATATGGGGTTCTGCCGTTTACTGTGGATAATTTTTCAGATGTGTGCACTCGCATATTGGCCCTAGCTAATGGTGCTTTGCAGGTTCAAATGCTACTTTTAATTTACTTCTAGAATTTCTTGTTTTCCCCCTAGCAACATACATAGTCCATTACACAAACCCTGTTTGCGCAATGCATTTTAAAGAAAACATGTAGTACTGTGCGAATTACTATGTATTTCTGCCCTTAATTCTTGTACCGTTAAATCGGATTAGTAAAACCTGTTAACGTTTAGCAACGACTTCGAATCGCTATATTTAAATAGGTTAGACCCACTATCCTATTTAGCTCAAATGTAGACCGATCCCTTCTCAGCCACTTCCTAGAAAGGGACGAACAGCTAAGCAGACTGCATGTACACCGCTGGTTGACTGTCATGTGCTATGAGAGTGAACACACCGCAGTGCGTGCAAGCGCTTTATGCACAGTTTTCTTATTTGCATACGTCGTATATTATTTCTAACATCTAATTCAATAGAGGCGCTACTGTTGCACTTCGTGTCTGTAGGCACCATGTTTTTCATGGAATTCAAGCAGCACCGCATAGGTGAGGGCTGCAGCTGTCCTGCTGCAGATAGGAGCTTCTCCGTGGGGGAGAAAAATAATAATACATTTTATATAGCGCTTGTAACTGCTGTGTGCTGCGTCTGCGTTAAAGTCGATCCTTGCATACATCACTTTGCGCTTCAACTACAGAATCAACAATGCTGGCTTACTTACATAATTAATATAACATCGGTGCTGCAGCCAGTGTGAAGAACAATGCTACTCATTAAAAGCTGTGCGTGGTGAGCTTCTTCAGGACTCTGGGTTCCCCTTGTACTGTGTTGTGCTATTCATGGCCAGAATTTTATAATACTGGGCGCATGCGCATCAGAGTCTGCAATTGTACAGGCCATACCTATGGGCATTGGGAGTGGTGGATGGGGGTCCACTGTGGGGGGAAGTGGGGTCCGTGTTCAGGGGGATTGCTTCCAGCAAAATGTGAAGACACTGGTTACTGTCTGTATATTTACAGTACACATTTAAGCGGTCATAGTCAAGTCCTCTTTAAGCCACTGTACTGCAAGCCACTCTAGAATTAACACATCTCTTCTTTGGTCCATTTACGTCCAGCAAGCCCTTTGGTCATCATTTCATTCTCCTTTGTCATTTTATTGTGAAAAAAAACCTGGAGCTTTTGCCAGGTGTCCACAACGCAGTAGAATCAGACCGGTGATTTAAATTGATGAATTCATGGAAGGGATTTTTATATGGGGTACTCTAAATATTCTCTGCAGTTATTTTGCCCTGCTCTTTCCATTGTGGCACTTAATGCACTTGCACTGCTGCTGAAGGCTGCTCTCTACCCAGCTGCTCTTACAGCCTCTCCACCAGTGCTTTAAATGGGCCGGTACTGTCCGGTACGGAGTACCGGCACTTTATTTTGAGAGAGAGTACCAGCACTTCTCAAACAACCATGTACTTTGCTACAGAGCACCTGCACTTCTATTTTTCCATTTCAAGCACTGCTCTCCACTCTCTACGTGCTTGCACACCTTCAGGCAAATGATGACCTCGGAGGCCTATACCACAACAACATTGACTCACTCTGTGGCTAGTTGCTCTTTATCAGGCAAAAAAAAGTAGATATTTCACTAATAACGCAAGACTGGAAGCTACCAGCGATGCTCCACTCACAAGATATAAGCCGCATATTTATGCTCCTGTTCAGAGACTAAATGACGATTTGTGAGATTTTTTTGTTTTTGATACTGGTGCAGGGAAAAAAAAAGCAAAAAGTAGATGCCCGGAGAAAGCTTAATGCGCCTCTGAGGGAAACCAGTGTTGAAACCATCATGGTTTCCTGCGTCGTCATTGGCATTACTTCTTGAAATTAACCAAGTAGGAATTAATAAAGGGTACTCTGAGGAGAAGGTCAACTTCTCTCTGGGCAGGGGTGTGCTCTTCTGAGCAGTGTTGCTAAAGAGTCGTATTCCGTATATACTGAGACAAACTAAACAAAAAGACATGAGAGCAGACTAGTATAGAACCGAACACGCGAGGGACCCTTGGATGGCTGAAACCCATATTCAAGAGGTCCGCCCAGGGTAGTGTCGAGCACTGTGTAAAGACGTACCAATGAAGGGTTGGATGGAAGGGAAAGTGTGCGAGGAGAATTACATTTCTAAAACCAAAATGGCCTGGTGTACGGGAAGGGCGCTGAGGAGTTTATTTCACCCTTGGAAAGGGAAGGAGAACGAGTGGATCTCCGGAGTGACAAATAATGTATAAAAACCCTGGTGAGGACGAAGGAAAAAGGCAGTGTGTATCTGGGAGTAAGCGTAAGGTGACAAGGATGGTTCACATGTCGAATGTTTGAAGAACAAGCGCGGCAGCGAATGTGAAAGCAACATGATAGAGGACAGATGGCACCCTGTGCGCCCCTGCTCGCTCCCGCAAGCTGCAGGCCGCCACATGCACGAAAGTCTGGAGTGATTGTAAGAGGCCTCTCCTAGAGCAGAGCATGTGCTGCTCTAGGCGAGACCTAATAAAAAGGGGGAGCTTAAGGCTTGGGAAAGGGTTTTAAATGCCAAGTTGAAACGGCAGTAAAACTGCACACACAACCTCTGCAGTGGCAGGCCTGAGGCCTGTTTAAATGGCTACTTGTCTGGGTGGCGCTATCTGTGCTGCAAGCCCGCTAGTAGCATTTAATGTATAGGTCCTAGGCACAGGTAGTACACTCTATTAAGGACTTAAAGATAAATTAAATATCCCAATTGTGGATATTTCAAATGTAACCATGTTTAGGAGAGAAGCGTATGCACTTTGAGCACTTTACCACTGCTGACTAGTGCTAGAGGTCTAAGGCCGACAAAAAGGTCAGAAAAAAGGTTTGGGCTGACCCTTCCGAGAGTGTCCGTTTCCAATAGCTCCCATTACAAACACGTCACACTTGTATTCTAAAGCAGAAGCATGTTTTGCTCTTTCGGAGGAAATTCCTACTGTGGTGCAGGGAAAACGTATAATCATAGTCTCTCCCAATCTTACACTAGAAGCGATAACGAGAGCAAGCATACTTGATACTCGTGCTCTACATCCACGTTCGGTCCAGTGGGCCTCTTTTTATTAAATGCAGTAGATCGGACCTTTCATTCGCAGAAATTTCTCCAGTATACACAACACGATTACAAACTCCTAAAATATTACCCCTTGAGACATACAGCTTGTTTTCTACAGATGGCTCTGCGCAACCTGCCGTCGGCACAAATATTCTGTGGCTTGCGCTGCAGTTCAAGTAATACTTAAAACTGAATTCCAGCGCAGCACACAGATGCTAACATTCTAGGTGATTGCACTGCACAATTGGCAGAAATGCATACCTTGTTATTTGCTCTACTGAAGACTGATCCTTCAGTCCCTGCACTAATAGTGCCAGATTCATCCTTCTGTGTGCAAGGGTACAAATTTGATATAACACATTGGTTCCTGAACGGATTCATAGATGTAAAAGGGAAACCAAGAAAAACTAAACCGCTCCGGGGAAAGGTGGCTGTTTTATAATACAAGCTTTCATTGGTTCATGGGCAATATAATATGGTCAATAGAAGACCAGGAATTCATGCTAAAGGGAACTGTGCAGCCAATTCTGCTACAAAGGCAGTGGTTCAGATTGTTAAATTAGCAGCAGTAACCACATCTCAAAAGAAAATTGACAGATATTTTGGCAGAAATGTGAGCAACGATTAAGGGTGAAAAGGCTCCAGATACCTTTTCTAGTTAATACTCCTACACCCTCAATCCAGATAGCACTCTGTTGGCTTCTCTGCCTGGAGCGGAATATAGACTAATACCTAATAAGCAGGTTAGATTAGATCTCATTAAACCTGCTCTGGAGGGTATAGCATCTGCCCATGCTGGCATGAGTGCTACTAAATGCTCTAGCAACGATACTGGCGGCAAGGGTTAAATAAACAAGCCAGAGACTATGTACGGCAGTGTTGCAATTGCCAATAAATAAAACTTTCTACTATTAAAATGCCAGTGCAGACTCCCTTTACTATTCCCATTTGCCCTTTTGGCAAATTTATCTTGACAGTTTTTGACCAACAGGGTCTGTTAATTGAAGAAAATATATATTGATTTCAGTAGATTCACACTCCAGATGTTTATGGGTTTGGCCACAAATACATGCTGATGATTGATTGGTCATAAAGGATTTGTAGGGCCTCGTAGCTATGGGAGCAATTCTTACCTTTCATTCAGACAGGGGTCCTGTGTTCTCTGCAAAAACCTTACAGGGATTGTATGCCTGCTCTGGGAGTGTCTCCACTACTAAGGAGAGCAACAGAATCCGAGTAAGCCAACTTCATACTTTAACAAGCACTGACCGATAGGGTGTTAAGTTCAGAACTGAGTGGGTCCCATCATTTTGCATGGAGTTCAGAGAGCATTAAATAACTTGGCTAGAGGAGTATTAGGTGGTCGCACTCAATATAAGATGCTCTTTAAAATATCTTTTTATGTACCCAACCTAGACGTCCTGGAAAGATGGCAGAAGAGAGAACTTTTGACCCAGACCAATATTTCAATATTTTACACAGCATCCTGGAGGTCAGAAACAAACTTTGTAATTGGAAGCTTTCAGAATCTGCCACCAGTGAACAAAAGATTTTTTGCAAGCTGCTTACGGTGGTGTTGTGAGGGCCTGACTGCGGCGGACCGGAAGTGGGGACACGACAGACAAGAGCCAACTGCACCGGAACTGAGTGGCGGTTTAGTGGTGGAATGAGCCGGGGGGAGCAGCCGGTGACGTATCCGGAAGGAAAATGCCCACAGGTTAAGGGGAGAGGAGGAACAGAGCGCAAGAACAGCGGGAGCGAGGAGGAGCAAGAGGATGATACTGAGCGAAACGAGGCGGCGACTGTTAGCAACTCGGAAGGAGAGGAGCGGGAGTCAAGAGCAGACCAGAGAGAGGCGGTGGAAAACATCGGCGGAGGAGAGGAGCAGAGGATGCGTACGGAGCAGACCAAGGAGAGAGACGAAGGAAGCACGAAGGGACCAGCACAGCGGAACACCGCACGGATATTGTATACAGCACGCATACCCGGTGGGCCAGAGAAGGGAGAAGACGCCCCGGGTCCGGAAGCCGCGGTCCTGGGAAGGGGTCGTGGCCTGAGGCAAGTACCTCTGCAGGGATTGTTCTGATGGGGGTGGTGGGGAAGTTTTGGGGAATAGAGGACACAGGTGTGTTGTGCGTGTGCAAACCCAACAACGACCTTTCCCCTGTCTCGCAACCCTTCCTGTGGTGACGGCAGCACGAGCCCCTTAATAAAGAGAAAAGACCAAGACATTGACCCCATTTTTCTTTTCTCTTTCTTTTCTCCTTTCCCTCCCCAACGGTAGTAAACGCGGAAACAGAGAGGAGAACCAGAAAGACCCCGTAGCCCGGCTGTAGACCCAAGGAGAGGACATTTCACCCCTTCCTGTTATCTTTCAGAGGACCTGGCCGAACTCTCGCCTGCCACTTTCCGCATGAGAAACTGAGAGAATACCACTATGTATACAATAAAAGACGTTTACCCCACTCCCTCTGTGTTGAGTTCCCTCACACCCCTCGCAATTACCCACATGGTCACAAAAGTGGTGTCAGAAGTGGGATCTTAGCACAATTGTCGAATCATGACACAACCCGTGCCCCTCGAAAGTATCATTACCCAGCTCGCTGAAGGGCAACGGCACCTGCAACTGGTATTTGAACAGCAGGTACAAACCGCCAAACAGGACAGGGAAGCGTTACAAGATGCTTTAAGGGAGCAAGCAGCTCTGCTTACCTCAAATCAGCAAGTCCAAGATACCGCCATATTGCGACTCACAGATGCGATAGTGAACACTAGAGTGCACCCCAACGTTCCTGGGTCTGTTCTCCAGAAGTTTCAGGAAGGGGAGGACCCTGATTATTTTTTCACCAATTTCGAAAGGGTCGCCACTACGGCGGCATGGCCACAAGAGAGATGGAGTCAATATATTGCTCCTCTTCTATCGGGAGAACTCCAAGCAGCCAACCCTGCTGGCACAACCCCCTACGAGGAGGTGAAAAGAACTATATTGGAGAGGTTGGGATGCGACCAGGAGTATTATAGGAGCAAATTCCGTAGAGAGAAATGGGCCACTGGCGATAACCAGCGTGCCCTGTACTATAGAGTGAAAGACCTAGGACTTCGTTGGTTGACCCCTCAACTTTCTACAATGGAAGAAGTCACAGAAAAGGTAGTGTTGGAACAGTACCTAGACGCCTTACCCGCGACCATACGCTCATGGCAGAAACAACACCCTAATTTGACATCTAGCACAGCAGTGGAACTTGCCTGTGCTTTCCATAGATCGCCTGAGTTTAAGGCAGGTACAACACGGAGCCCCTTTCTTCCCCCCCAAAAGCACACCCTGAGTGGAGACAAAGAGTCAGATAACTCCCCTTATCGCTTCCAAACCCTTCCAACCTACTCCTGGTGCTAGCGGACAGGGACCCCAATGCTATCACTGCGGCGAATGGGGCCATATAGCCCGACAGTGTCCCCATAGGGCGTCACCAGCTGAACCCATGGACGTAGGTTATTCTAGAGGGCGGATAATGGTAACAGGAAAAGGCTCCCCGCAATACAAAAAGGACATTCTTTTAAACGGAAAGAGACAGACGGCTCTCTTTGATACAGGATGTCATGTGTCAGTAGTAGACCAAGCTCTGATACCACAATCACAGGTCAAGGAGAGCTAACATGTCCGTGTAACTTGTGTACATGGGGACACTAAAATGTATCCGGTAGCAGAAGTCCTTATGGACCTATCAAACGACCCACAAATCCAAAGAGTGGGAGTTATACCCTCCCTACCTGAAGCTGTAATTATAGGCACTGACCATCCCAGGTTCGGGCAGTATCTGGAGGAGATAAAACGAAAGGATACCGTGTTGGTTAAGGGAAGCCCCTTTTTACGACAGCGAACCTGACGGGACAGTAGGTAAGGATAGAAAGAGCAAGAATGAAAGGAGAAAGGAAAAGAAACAATATCTATCGAATTCCTGCCATGCTTTCTCTCTTTCCAACACAGGTCCCGTTGAACCAGCCCCGGTTAGCTTCAGGTCGGCCCAGAGAGATGACAACACCCTTATGCGTGCCTGGGAACAAGCGCAAGAGTCAGAACCAGCTCAGGTAGGATCCTACTTCTTTGTAAAAGGGGGATTGCTCTATAGATCGGAAAAAGGGGGGACACTCTAAAACACAGCTCCTAGTACCCTTTCCCTTCCGCAAACATCTCTTACACTTAGCCCATAACCAAACCGGGGGTGGGCATTACGGAAAGGAAAACACCCTACAGTACCTTTTGAATACATTTTATTGGCTAGGGGTGTACCGGGATGTGGCGCGGCATTGTGCCGCTTGTGTAAGGTGTCAATACACGAACCCCGAGGGAATCAAAAAAGCCCCCTTATGTCCCTTGCCCATAACTGACGTTCCCTTCAAAAGAGTTGGCATGGACTTAGTAGGTCCCCTTCCACCCTCGACCCGAGGACATAAATATATATTGGTCTTTGTGGACTAAGCAAGCAGATACCCGGAGGCGTTTCCTTTGTCCAAAATGACCACTCCGGTTATTGCCAGAGCCATGGTGTCCTTCTTCTCACGGGTAGGTTTCCCATCAGAGATCCTTACCGACCAAGGTACCCCTTTTATGTCCCGTACCGTGGTCCAGGTCTGTAAGATCTTAGGTATCCGACAACTCCGTACTTCTGGCTATCATCCCCAAACGGTAGGCCTTGTGGAGCGTTATAACAAAACCATAAAGCACATGCTTCGCAAGGTCATCTCAGAAACCGGTAGGGACTGGGACCAGAAACTGACTTTGATCCTCTTTGCCATAAGAACACATGAGCAGAAATCCACAGGATTTTCCCCGTTTGAGATATTGTTTGGGAGAAAACCACCGACCCTATTATACATGGCAACCGAGCAATGGGAGAGTGAGGAGGAAGAGGGACAGCCTATAACCAAATATGCAGCCGATCTAAAAGTAGCCATCAATAAGATTTGGGGACTCGTACATGACAATCTAGAAAGGGCCCAGGCCTCTCAAAAACAGTATTATGACAGGAATAGCCGGGTGAGAGAATTTAAACCAGGGGAGAAGGTACTTCTGTTACTCCTGTCCTCCGAAACGAAATTGTTGGCAAAATGGCAAGGCCCCTACACCATTGAAAGACGAGTGTCTCCGGTTACCTATAGCATGCTACTACCCCAGAGGCCTGGGGGTAAACAGATTTATCACATAAACCTGTTTAAGTGGGAAGAGCCGAAGGAGTCGGAAGAAACAGAAGGCTCTATATTATCCGTAAGCACTGAAAAACCCTTAGAGATCCCTACCATGACCAATCATGCTACCCCAACCGAGGAACCCCCTACAGGGGACATGTTATCCCCGGAACAACAGTCACAACTACAAGACTCATTAAACCGGTTTCCCGGCCTTTTTTCATCCATGCCAGGGTTGACCTCGATGATCCAACATGACCTCATATCCTTGACTCCAACTATAGTAAAACAAAACCTTACCGGATTCCTGCAGCCTGCAGGGAAGCTGTAGAAAAAGAAGTAACGGCTATGCTACAATCACACATTATAGAACCGTCTACAAGCAATTGGTGTTCCCCAATCGTGATCGTCCCAAAACCGGACGGGAGTCTTCGTTTTTGCATAGACTTCCGCCAGGTTAACAGCATCACTAAGTTCGATTCTTACCCGATGCCACGGATTGATGAGCTGATAGAGCGATTGGGAAAGGCCAAATATATGTCAACCCTGGACCTCACTAAAGGCTATTGGCAAATACCCCTAACCCCACAGGCTACAGAGAAAACCGCTTTCACCACCTCCTTTGGCCTTTACCAATTTAAGGTACTTCCTTTTGGTCTCCATGGGGCACCAGCAACTTTCCAAAGGTTAATGGACCGCCTATTAAAACCCCATATAGAAAATGCTGCTGCTTATTTGGACGACATAGTCGTGTTTAGTCCAACCTGTACAGAACACCTCAAACACTTACATGTGGTGTTTTCAGCCATTCAAACCGCTGGTCTAAAAATAAACCCAAAAAAATCCCTCTTGGCCACTGATTCCATTCAATACCTCAGGTATACAATCCAGAGGGGGCTCATAAAACCCCAGAGGAGTAAGGTCGAGGCCATCAAAACACTCCCTGCCCCCAAGACAAAACGTGACATACGATCCTTACTGGAGTTCGTTGGTTACTATAGGCGGTTTATCCCTAACTTTTCATCGCTGGCCGGCCCCCTAACAGACCTCCTGACCAAAGCCCACTCCTCCCGCATAACAACCTGGGGCACCACACAAGAAAACAGCTTTCAAAACCTAAAAGATGCCATTTGTACAGCACCGGTACTACACTGTCCTGATTACCATAAACCATTTGTTTTGCAATCTGACGCCTCGGGGCTGGGTCTGGGTGCCGTGTTGTATCAGCCTGACTCACATGGCGATCTTAAACCCCTCTTATATATCAGCAGGAAGCTCTTTCCTCAGGAAAAGTCATACTCCACAATAGATAAAGAGGGCCTAGCCATTAAATGGGCCATTGAAGCCCTGCAATATTACTTGCTAGGATGGCCTTTTACAGTACTCACTGACCATGCCCCGCTCACCTGGCTTGTGAAGAACAAGGATTCTAACCCACGTATACTACGATGGTTTTTAGCACTGCAACTCTTTTCGTTTCAGACCCTGCATGTCCCATGCGCCCGACAAGTCTGTGCCGACTATCTGTCCAGGAACCCCTCCACTGAATGGCCCCACCGTCCATTCCAGAGGTGGGAGATGTGTAGTGAGGGCCTGACCGCGGCGGACCGGAAGTGGGGACAGGACAGACCAGAGCCAACTGCACCGGAACTGAGTGGCGGTCTAGTGGTGGAACGAGCCGGGGGGGGGGGGGGGGAGGAGCCGGTGACGTATCCAGAAGGAAAATGCCCACAGGTTAAGGGGAGAGGAGGAACAGAGCGCGAAAACAGCGGGAGCGAGGAGGAGCAAGAGGAGGATATGGAGCGAAACGAGGCGGCGACTGTTAGCAACGCGGAAGGAGAGGAGCGGGAGTCCAGAACATAGAGAGGCGGCGGAAAACATCGGCGGAGGAGAGGGGCAGAGGACGTGTGCAGAACAGACCAAGGAGAGAGACGAAGGAAGCACGAAGGGACCAGCACAGCGGGGCACCTCATGGATATTGTATACAGCGCACATACCCGGTGGGCCAGAGAAGGGAGAAGACGCCCCGGGTCCGGAAGCCACGGCCCTGGGAAGGGGTCGTGGCCTGAGGCGAGTACCTCTGCAGGGATTGTTCTGGTGGGGAGGTTTTGGGGAATAGAGGACACAGGTGTGTTGTGCGTGTGCAAACCCAACACCGACCTTTCCCCTGTCTCACAACCCTTCCTCTGATGACGGTAGCACGAGCCCCTTAATAAAGAGAAAAGGCCAAGACACTGATCCCATTTTTCTTTTCTCTTTCTTTTCTCCCTTCCCTCCCTGACGGTAGTAAATGCGGAAACAGAGAGGAGAACCAGAAAGACCCCGTAGCCCGGCTGTAGACCCAAGGAGAGGACATTTCACCCCTTCCTGTTATCTTTCAGAGGACCTGGCCGAACTCTCACCTGCCACTTTCCACATGAGCAACTGAGAGAATACCACACTATGTATACAATAAAAGACGTTTACCCCACTCCCTCTGTGTTGAGTTCCCCCACACCCCTTGCAATTACCCACACGGTCACAGGTGGATCCCTAAACTGGGTGATCTAGTCAAAATAATGTTTCCTGATAAGCAAGTCTTTGAGCCATTTTACAGACCAACCATTCCAGTTCTTGAGAAAGAAGGGACATTAACTGTAATCCTTCCTTTGTTGTTTGGTTGAAAGGAAAACATAAAGGTGTCCATCAATCATGTTAACCAGGACCTTCCTTTTATTAAACAATGCTGACAGGGCTACCTTTCAGCTTTTTGTTACTCACAAAACCCAGAACAATTCAAAAAAAGAACCTGATCACCAGCCATAAGTTGATTTGTTCTTGCGAGTTCAATAAGAACACTGTCATTCAAGGCTATGGATACTGGAAAGAAAATAAATGTTTGAAAGTACAAGGCTGGGAAGCCCTGCTTAGAGTATGTATAATACAGTTAGAAGTTATGTTCTTTAACAAAACTATCCAGCAGACAGCTTGTCTGGGATTTGGAATCATGAAAGATTTAAAAACACCTTCCATCCCAAAATTCAATTTAAAACCATTCCCAAATTGGCAAATGTAATTGCCCAGACCGCAGATATAACAGGTATACACTTTTAACCATACCTGCCGTGCCAATGTTAGTTAACACATTCCAGCCTAACACCTGTGAAGGACCATTTATCCAGAACTAGTGAAAGTGTATTTTTCTAATTTCCTTCTGGGACCACACCTAGTTAGAATTAAACATTTTATCTTTCAGCAGCCCATGCCACCTATAATAAGTGGCTTGGATATTCAGAAAAAGAAGCTGCCGAAAGAATTAGACTAACCGAAGAACGTTTGTAAATAACATTTAGTCATAGGCAATGGTATGCACACGCTATCCAAAGGAGTGTGTTTCTTAATCATAGTCTAAGTCATTGACATTCTAAAAGAAGACTCAAGTCTTCTCTAACATGGACAGGTTCAGTTGCAAGCACTTACACAGCTAAATTGGGCTTTATAAATATATTTCAAGCTGGGAAAGTACTGTTGCAGGTAATCTGTTGTTTTATCCCTGACTTTTCTGCACACAGTGTACAGACCAAGGTCGCGGTGCACGTCTAGGGATGTGAACAACAGACCGTTCTCCTGTGAAAAAAGCAAGCAGTTTTCTTATAATAACATCTACCTGCAGTGTCATGTGCAAAGGCAGCAAAAGTGGCATGATGGCGTATTAAGTCTAAGACGCTTATGCTAACATAGCAATGTGTGTACCTGTAGCTCCGCCTCCACTACACCCTCCATTGATCGGACCATGAACAAATAGGGATGCAAATTATGAACGCAGAGTTCAAGTTTGACAGAGACAGAACCAAGTTCATGTATTGTCCATACATATAATTGGTAGTGAAAGTTCGAAAAACCCATCTGAAAAAGGAGAAAAGAGGGAAAAAACGCAGACGAACGTGTTTTGACTATTAGAAGATGGACAACATCCAATTCAATCCATCAACGTGTAAGCGCAATAAGTGGCAACAGCCTCCAAGAGGAAGTCATTATAATGTTCTGTAAAAAATTCCGCCATCCAGTCTAGCAAAGTAAATGAACATACATCTAGGCAATGAAAAACAGGTTGCACGCAAGTAAAGTAGGAAAACCGGAAGGACAATCCATAGGCTACGCTTAAAGTGGCCAGTGGTAACGTTCCATAATATTCAAGCATCCGGTTACAAATTTGGAGCAGCCGGTGCAGGCCGTCGTGTGATACAAATTGTGCAGCCATTGTGCAGCAAGGAGACCAACAGGAGCACACCAGCTGTGAGGGCGAGAATCAACAGGAGACCGCCGAAGACGCTGGAAAAAATAGAATGAAAAAATGCCGGTATCACACCAAAGATTGTCTGGAAGGAGGTCACGAGGCCGGAGCCCACAACTTTGTAAAAATGCACTAAGCCTGTTGTTGACGAGGCATTGAATATAGTGTTAATCAGAGCACTGAAATGAAGGGGGAGATCAGTATTTAAAAGCGCATGCACCTCGGTGTGGGTGTTAGCTACGTGAAGGACAAATGTTTCACGGGAGGAAGTCAGTGCAACTTCTTTTTGAGACAATAGAGCCCTTATTCTGCTCATCTTGTTGAACTCTGCTTTCAAGGTTGGGATGGAAGGCCAGATAGATACATCCAGTCTCCCTTGCGGGGGTTGGAAAAGGACATTTTTACAGCATACCACGCGTTGAGACAGTTACAATGTACGGGATTCCCTTTAGCATCCCGCAGCATGCCTCATTATTCAAAAGCAAATAACTACCATTAGCTAATAATGTAAAAGTGGGCGTAATCGCTGGCACAGGATTTCCCTTTAGAACGCAAGCTAAATTTGGTGCTTGAACATTGCACGCGCCATGCAATTGGATATGCCTACAGACTACTGAGTGATCAGGTGTGGAAGTGCTTTCCTCTCCTTTCAAATAAACTTCTTTACCCTCTCTCATGCATCTGTATGTACATGGGAGTGACCAAACTTCATGCAGGAAAGCAGTACCCAATGGTTCATATCTGCCTAGGGCATAATGTTTCATACATGAACTGAACTTAATGGAAACGGCAAGGTGATTAAACCGTGGCTAAGCCACACAGCTGAGTTTGATTCAGCCACAGAGAAAGGTAAAGGTTCCAACTTTTCAATATGCAGCAATAAGTACGTTGCATCCTTCATAGACATGAATTGTTGTGTTGCAGTCAGATTAAACGGCATAAATAAAGATGATGTATTCATGTAGCCCCAGGGAACTTTCCCTGCTTTCAATGTTTGCAAAGTCCACGCAAACTGCATTATATAACGCAATTGATTTTGCTCATGGTATAAAACACACAACATCCTGTACAATATCCACAACAGATGAAACAATATTATCTAAAGTGTAAATTCTGGAAGAAAGGGCGTTAATGCTATTATCGATGACAGCTAGCACTTTTTCCAGATTTGCTTGATCAATAGCTCTTAATCTGGAAACAGCCTCAATTTGAGATAATTTCCAAACTCCGTTATAAATAGCAAACACCCATCTTTTGGACCTGCCACCCACAGGACCTTTAACAAAATCATTCAAATCTATTTTGTCATTTAATTTTGATAAATGAATTTTAACAGATGCTAAGGTGGAATGTTGCAGCCAATTCTGACATAATTTCCCCACAGAATAGGTAGTAACAGAATGAGAAGATTCAAATCGGGGGTCCACCCTAGCCTGAGTATATCCAGGGTATAGACCCAGAAAACGATGTTGACTGGATATGAACTCTTTTGCCATATCAACCATCCTTCAATATTTAATTCAGAAATGTTGAGGGATGTGTTAGTAATACATGACTGTAACGCATCAAGGGACAGATCTGTATGATTATTCCATTGTGGATAAGCACCCAGCTCAGGAATAGAGGGGGAATTAATCATTTTAGAGGTAGCCAATCCAAAGCAGGTGGTTTGAAAAATGGTTGAATTCAAAAACAACATGTGGTTAGGGATAAGGCAAGCCCAATGCAAAGCCTCAGTTCCTTGTACCTGCCATGTTTTAGAACCTCCAAAATGATTTAAGATCAATGGTATCTTTCCACAGCTCATAGCCCCCTATAGCCAATTCATCCAGAATGGATTTGGAATATAACAATTTTGTGTGAGTCAGTCTAACCTTAGAAGCTGGCTCTGCAGCCAATTTAAAATAAAATGCCTCGGGGTCAGATACACTGAAATCAGTAAAATATGTAATATAATTTCACCAAAGTTTTGAGCTGCCTTCAATGGGGGCAGGGCAATGCTCCCATTGTGTGTAATTGACAAAATTCCTAAATGTATTCACTTTACGCAGGAAATGATTGCCATAGTGTTGGTAGCAAAACAACTCCCCATAGTTAGCCGTGTCTTAATACAAATCTTCAGCATCAAAAGCAGCATAATATTTCAAACCAGAAAAAAAGTGCCTCTATGGCCTGGACGTCCCAATCATCAGAACGGATGTTTTGTTTCACAACATCCCCCATAGAAACACGAAGTACATTGGGAATATTAATCACCTCTGTGGAACCATGAATTTGAAATTTAACAGCATCCCACACAATCCCATCCAATACAGGTCAGGCAGCAATACTCACAAAAGTCTGGTCCCTTTTCATGATGTGCGATGAGGAGTGGGGGGCCAAAGTTCCATCAATTAATCTAATTGCAGATCTTTCGGTGAGATAGTGTCCATTTACAAGACGAAAAAATACCACCACAAATCCAATGGACATAAACAAAAAAATAATTACGAGCAGCAGCCAAATGTAAGTCCAGGGGGGAATTAAAAAATGTCTTTTAAACCAAGTAGCAAAAATAGAAATTTTCGATGGGGGATTGGAAGTCATAGAGTTAGTGTCAAATGAAAAATGTGACTGGTCAACTGCAGTAAACCAGGCAATGACGCATCTGTGGGATAAGTGTACTCAGTATCTTCAGGTGGACCACCAGCCGGTGGTGGCAACAAAGGATTAGTAACTATGCATCTCGATGGCAATGTCAGGCCTGGTGGTAGACGCTGAAGCCAAAACAGAATTTCTCAGCATCGCTGGACAAGAGACCGCTGGAGTCATACCAAGAAGAATCGGCCACTCGCTGTAGTTTGACATTGTCAATGGAGATGTACCTGTTATCCTTGCGACCAGGAAGCGGAGGTAAAATGACTGTTCTTGTACCCTGCACGCCAGGCACTGGTACTGGAGCACGATAAGAGGGGCCAAACTCCTTCTTGTTCTCCACCTTCTCACAGACCAGGTCACCAACTCGAGGTAGCCAGCCGACTAACGGAATCTGAAGCGCAGCATCAGTCGTGCAGGGCAAGTGTTCCAAAGCAAGACCGTCTCTGGTCTCTTGTAGATTCTGTAATACAGCACAGTGATCATCTACGTCAAAGGGTGCGGCTGACGCCGCCATGTCTAGACCATCAAGGTCCGGAACAAACATCTTTATGCCAAAGAGCATTTCGTATGGGGTCCGCCCACCCAGAGACCTTCTAGGGAGATTATTAAGTGCACGTTGAACGTTATACAGATGGGTCATGGTTCATTCGCTCCACAACACTATTGCCCTCAGGCCGGTATAGAGACGAAAATTTGACTTGGACCCCCAAAGATCTCATGGCTTCTTTGTACGTTTTAGAGGCGAACGCAGGACCTTGGTCATAATGAAGGGTACCACATGCGAAAATTCCCACAAAGACATGCAAATCCCTGATGACAGTTCGAGCATCAGCACTCCGTTGCGGTCATACCCAAAGAAAACGTGTGCACGAATCCACTGCAACTAAGATGTACTTATACGCAGTATCAGAGGAGAAAGGACCAGAGTGATCTAAATAAACGCACCCAAGTGGTTTATTAGATATGTACAACTGTGTTTGTGGTGGGCGCGCAGCAGTCGAAGGTTTAATCTGCTGGCAGATGTCACAATTAAGAACATAAGCACAAGGCTGTTTATACAATCCGCGCCACCAGTAACGTTGTTGTAAGAGACTAACAGTCGCTGAAACGCCGGCATGCGCAGAAGCCATGCCTTCGTGAGCCACTGTTATCAAGGAAAGTCTGCAGTCCGCGTTGGGAATCAATCTATCACCAACGTCGTTAATTCTCACATAAGGAACTTTATCAGGACTTAAATGATAAGAGTATTTAGAAGGGAAACCTCTCGGGTAATTACTTCCCTTCTCAGTTGCAGCAATGGCTGCCAAGATGTCATCATCAATCTTACTTTTGGATCTTGTAACTGCTGCTACTAGATATGTTGCCACTGCTCTTTTCGCTGCCTCGTCAGCTAAGCTGTTACCGACAGCGTGAACACCAACTCGTTGGTGCCCAAGAGTATGAATTACACTCACGAGCTGCAGATTCTGTTTAAGTTCTGCTACTCGAACCCAAAGCATTTTATGCTTAATTTTGCTACCCTTGGAATCACGGTATTCATTTTGAGACCAAAAGAATAAATTGTCGTTTAAAGACTGTACACAGTAAAATGAGTCCCTCACTATAAGAGTAGTAACTTGAGGATCAGCAAACTCCAGTGCAAGCACCAGAGCACTTGGCTCTGCCAACTGTGCAGTACAATCACCCAATGACTGCGTATGCACGACATCAGACTTGAATGCACCATTCCCGAAAGTACCAGCCACAATCTCGCATGCTGCTGAATACGCATGCTTTGATTCCGACGCCTGTTGCGCCGAACCGTCAGTGTAAATGACACAATGGTAATCCTCAAGCGGGCGCAATGACAGAGGAGCCGGATGAACAAATTCATACTGCAAATACTCCTGAGTCTGCAATGAGGCATCAAAGATGTAAGTGACATCCGGTGATGTCAAGGAAGTGGCCCATGGGGGGCGTGGCCAACCGGGCAGCGTAATGGCCGCTCTGTGAGCGAGCTCCGCCTGCTGCACTTAATAATCCTTCCTAAATCCTGCCCTGCTCACACACAGTGTCCTGATTCGCATACCGGAGGGCACCGTGACACTCGGTGCCGTATCGATCGAATTCTGGTGTCTGCTGGGGACCGGGAGGCTGAGCTGTATTCCTGGACGCCCTGCCAGCGCAGATCCTGAAGTGGGAGCCCGCCGCTGTGGCTGTCGGAGGCGGACGGGCACAGATACGAGGGTCCGAGGCTGTGCGGGCCTGAGGCGGATCGGGAAGCTGCGGACTCCGGGCTGAGGGGCGCGGACCGGAGGAAAACTAGGCCGCTGGCACGGATACGTCCAGGGACCTGGCCGCTGGTCTCCGCCTGCCGAGCTGTGGGAGTCACTGACGAGTCTGCCTGCTCCTGGCCGAGGGAGTGGAGACCCGGACGGCGTGGGCGCCATTTTGTGTTCATTGCGGGAGTCGGACGCGAGGCTGGCTAGGACCGTGGTCTGACCGAGCTGACCTGTCGTCGAGCCCACGCTACCACACACACGCCGCAGAGGAGGTCGGTGACCGCTGGAGGTGAGCCTGCGAGGGCGGCTGGTGCTGGGGGGGCCGCTGAGCGCGCGTTGCAGCCCAGGATCGTATGAGGAGAGAGGGCTGAGCGGTGCTGGCTCGCCTCCGTTGGCCGACGCCTGTCCTTGAGCTGCGGAGCAGACGTGGATGTGCCTGTGGGGTGCCCGGTGGCCGCTTCGCCCATGCTGGGAGCTCCTGTGCTGGTGAGATTCGACTGAGGCTCGCGTTGGCGGTGCCGCTGGTGTGCCTCGGAGCACTGGTGCTGGCTCTCCGTGGAAGTGGGACTGTTGCCTTGCGGGAGCCCGGCCGGGCCTGAGGCGGCGTGGTGACACTCCTAGCCCAACCCTGTAAGTGGTGGTGTGTGCGAATGAATCGTGGGCTGACCGGAATGGAGTTAAAGAGATGGCTGCGAGGAGCGCGCCGTTCACGTTCATGAGCTGCAGACTGCCGGGCAGAGGACGCGGTTGTGGGTTGCAGAGCCGGAGTGCGTCTGAGCTGTGGCGACGATGCCCCTGTAGAAATTGGCGAGCGGAGCGGCGGCAGCATTGAGGCTCCACGAGCTGGAACAGGTGCGAAGGCTATGGGTAGACAGCTGCACGGATAACCGATCCTACGACATCCCGCGGTGGGGCATCTGCGGCGACCCGGCTGGCGATCGGGACCTGCTTGAGTCAGCACTGCTCTGTGGAGCTGACCTCCTGGGCTGCTCCGGTGACACCTGTGGCTTTGCGCTGTGCCCCTGCTGGCCTGGTGACTGCGAAGCGGAGGCCGTGCGAGGTGGTAGCTGGGCCCCCGGGATCCCGGCCGGGACCTTCGGCACCGCCGACTGGATAAGGACATACCTGGCTGTATTTGAGGCGACCTCCTCATACGTGTCCGGGACTGGCCCATCGCCATGGGGGGAAAAAACGAGGCGAAGCAGTCTAGGCTCACTTTTGACCACAATGCCAGGCTAAACAACAGGCGGTGGACCTGGAGGCGGCGGAGTCTTCCTCGCAGGGGACAGGGCCGGATGGCGAATACCGGGCGCTGATGCTGGAGGTTCGATCGAGCCTCAAGAGCATTGATGCCAAGCTAGACGCCATGGCCTCCCAGTTGGAGTCTGTCAAGCAGCAAGTGGACTCGCATGAAACCAGGCTAGATAGCCTTGAGAACGAGCACACCGAATGCTGCGAGTTCAGGCACGAAACCAAGAAACAACTTACGTCCGTGGAAAAAGAACTGGAATTCCTCCGGGCCAAAACAGATGATTTAGAGGCAAGGTCCCGTAGATCCAACATTCGCATCACGGGCATTCCGGAGACGACGAACACTGGAAGAATGGAAATGTATGTGTCAGAGCTGCTCCACGAACTCTTTGATCCGGCGCTCTCCCCGGTGTTCACTGTTGAAAGGGCGCACAGATCGCTTGGGAAGAAGCCGCCGGTGGGGGCGGCACCGCGCCCTATCCTGGCTAAGATCCTGAATTTCCAAGACAGGGACCTCATCTTACGCCTTGCTCGTGAAAAGGGGAAAATTGTACATAAAGGGAATAACATCTCCTTTTACCCGGATTTCACTCCTTCGGTGCAGGCTGCCCGGAAGGAATTCCTACCTGCTAAAAAGTTGCTACTCCAGGCTACAGTCCCATATGCATTGTTATATCCAGCGAAGCTGAGGGTGACACACGAGGGTACCTCACATTACTTCACTGAGGCCAAGGCGGCGTTGAAGTTTGCTAAACAACTCGGTGGAGCTGCGGCGAGACAAACGTCGCCTCGTGCGGAGGTGGAAGATGGTCGCCTGAGTGACAATGACTGACCCAGGAGTGAGTAGGTGGCATGTACTATCCGCATAGGGCATTGTACTTGGTGAGTGCGGTGCCAACCTCTTCCCACCCGCGGCTACTCTTGTGGCCCAGCTGTCAGTTTATGGGGAGACGTGAGGTGCCTGCCCCTGACATTTGTGCTGGAATTGCTGAGTTGAACCTACATGGCACGGCCTCTCCGGGATATGAGCTGCGGTCTGGGTGAGGCGAGCGATGCTGGTGTGATGCGGGGACCACTATAGTGCAGCCACCCTGTGCAAACGGGGGAGTGCGCTTGGAGCACCACGCCCCATGGAGTGTCTCCCATTGTTTGTGGGTTCAAGTTGCAAACACGCTTTGCGTGTCTGTGGGGGGGAGCTGTCACAACCTGATTGGGGGGTTGGTGAGGGTGGGGGGTTGGTGAGGGTGGGGGGCGGTGGGGGGAGTTGGGTTGTTTAAGGTTATGTATGTTTTGGTTCGATGGATATGTTCTTTCGCAGATTACCATGATGCTACCATATACATGGCACAGGATGTACACTAGGAGGGCGATGCAGTATACTCACGGGGGCGGAGGAGGCGAGACGCGGCATAGTTACTGGGATGGCAGGCGTTAGGTTATTGACGTGGAAAATTAGAGGGCTTGGGGACTACAAAAAGGCTCGGCTAATGCAGGGGTACCTCTCTCGTCACAAGGTAGATATCTGCTTTCTGCAAGAGACGCATGTGAACACCACCCCTTCACTCAGACTGAAGCACTCGCGTTGGGCACGGGTGTACTCCGCCGTTTATTCTAATTATGCTAGAGGGGTGGCGATACTCATAAGAACTGGGCTGGACTGGAAGGAACACCACACTCTATTGGACAAAGAGGGGCGATACGTTATTACCTTACCCATGGCGTACTACAGGGGAGGGAGATGGTGTTAGCAGCAGTATATGGACCTAATGTGGATGATCCCGACTTCTTTAGGGAGCTATGGGCACGGATCATGCTACTAGATTGTTCCACGATTATCCTTGGTGGGGATTTCAATGTAGTACTGGCTGATGCGTTGGATCGTAGGGGTGCAGGAGGGCCCACACACACACCAGAGCGCGGCAAGCCGTCTTTGATATCATGGAGGAGGGGTTGCTGTCAGATGTATGGAGAGCTAGGCACCCTACTGATGCCGTGGGGACCTGCATAACGAGCCAGCATGCGGCTTGGTCCCGTCTGGATTACTGGTTGGTCTCGCCGGATGTGGCATCCTGGGTGGTTGAGGTGGACATTCAGGCCAGGTCACTCTCTGATCACGCCCCTTGCCTGTTGGTGGCAAAGGTGCCTGATGCCCCTGCTCGTGCGTTCTCCTGGCGGCTGCCCCCGCATGCGCTTACAGACTCTGCTTTTACTGAGGAAATTAGAGCGGACATCGTGAAATATTTCGAAAACAACACGGGGTCAGTGACTACCGAGGCGGCCCTCTGGGACGCATTTAAGGCGGTGATCCGGGGCCAGTGCATCTCTAGGCAGGCGGGGGTCCTAAAGGCAATACGCGGCCCTCTGGGCCGGTTGGAGGGGGAGTTAAGGGAGTTGGACGTGAGATTCTGCAATGACCCGTCACCCGCACTGGCGGTTCAGATGAAGGCTAAGCTGCTGGAGTTTGGCGTTGAGGCGCAGCGCGAGGTGAAGTTCCTGGGCAAGCAAGCGGAGGCCCGTCGATATGGAGAGGGGGATAGACCTAGCAGAACCCTGGCGCGGCTTATTTCTCCACGCGCACAGTCCAATTTTATAACTTCCATAAAAGATAGGGAGGGAGAGCTTCGGTTGGGGCACGATGCAGTTCTTACTGCTTTCGCTCAGTTCTACTCGACCCTCTATACTTCCAGACAGAATACAGCTCCGGAATCCCTGGACGCCTTCCTAGATTCAATCGCCATTGTCTGGTTTAATGACCGCCCCCGTCGATATATGGATGTCCCGTTCACTGCCCGGGATGTCGCACAGGTGATAAAAAGCATGCCCGCGCACAAGGCCCCTGGCCCGGATGGGCTGACCACTATCTTTTATAAGACCTATGTCGACGAACTGGCCCCTAAGCTCCTCTCGGTCTTTGCTGAGGCCCAGGAGACTGGCTCTCTGCCGGACTTGATGCGTGAGGCACTAATAATTACGCTGCTAAAGCCGGACAAAGATTGCCAGCTACTGGACTCATACCGTCCACTCTCCCTTATTAACGTAGACGTTAAAATCTACGCCAAACTGATCGCAGACAGGCTTCAGCCCTTGTTGCTGATGGTGGCGCTGCCCAATCAATCGGGGTTCATCCCCGGCCGAGCCACGTCGCACAACTTACGAACGATATTTTCAGTATTGCACTATTTACACCCCTCCATACAGGCGGCGGTCATTTTCTTGGACGCCACGAAAGCGTTTGATTCGCTGGAATGGCCCTACCTGTTTCGGATTCTTGGCAGGATGGGATTTAGTCCCCTCTTTATAAACTTGATACGGCCCCTATACGCCGCTCCCAGGGCACGAGTGCGGGTGAATGGGCTGATCTCCCAGCCATTTGGCATCTCTCGCGGGACCAGGCAGGGGTGCCCTTTGTCCCCGCTGCTATTTGCCATTGCCATGGAGCCCTTCGCGGCTCGGGTCCGCCAGCACCACACGGCCCGGGGCATCGGCTTCAGCTCTCGCAGCTTGCTGATTTCCCTGTACGCAGATGATGTAACGCTGTATGTAACTAACCCCGCCGAGAACCTGAACCCACTGCTGAGGGAGTTCGTCCGGTTCGAGGGACTGGCAGGAGTAGCTATTAATTGGTCCAAGTCTGTTGCGTTCCCTTTGACGGATGCCACCTCGGAGGTGACTTCGGTTTATCCCTTGCGCTGGGAGACTGACTCGGTCAAATACCTGGGGGTCTGGATCAGTCGTAACCTGAGCGACTTGTGGACGCTGAATTATGGTAAGGTGGTGGACTGGCTGGAAAGGAAAATTGAAATCTGGAACAAGCTCCCCCTGTCTTTGGTTGCAAGGATCGCTCTAGCAAAAATGGTGGTCCTTCCGAACTTTTTATACCTCTTTGTAAATCTACCGTTGCCCCTGACTGCGCATTTCCACGCTCGGGTACGGTCACTGTTGTTGACGCTGGTTTGGGCTGGGGGCCAGGCGAGATCATCCTGGGCACGGCTCACCCTCCCGTTGCGGCAGGGTAGTCTGGGGGCCCCAGATATGGCATTATACTCGCTGTGTGCGCAAGCACAATTTCTGCACTTCTGGGTTTTCCCCACCCCCTATCAGCCGCATGTTGCGGTGGAGATGGCGGTTGCGGCTCCTTTGCCCCTAAGCGTGGCACTATACGGGAAGTCGCCCTGCCCCTCTAAAGATGTGGACACGGTGGCCTTGCTCCATTGGACATGGCGGGAGTTGCAGTGGAGGGCACGACTCCCTCTCCTGTATGCGCCGGCTGTTCCCCTGAGGGGCAATCCATTGATTCCCTGCCTGCAGGATAGAGGGGGGGGACGTCGTGATTAGAGGGAAAATCCTGCACACTTTCGCCGACATTTACCCCGGTGGTACCTTAGGGGTTCCCGTGGAGGGTGAGACTGACTTACCGGAGACCTTCGCTGACCTTTTTACTCTCCATAAGCTTAAAGAGTCCTGTAAAACGCTGTGGCCTCAGTTCCCGGACGAGCCCCCACAACTCCAGGCATTACAAAACTTACTCTCGAAAGCATCTCCCAAAAAACTTGTGTCCCGGTTATACAACTGTATGCAGGAGCAATCCCCTGTCGTTGTGCCTTCCTCGCTGCATGCGTGGAACGCGTAGTTGGAGGCCCCTCTGTCTGAAGAACAGTGGACCTTTTGCTGTGGGCAACTGAAGGAACTATCGCCTAATTATAGGTTGCGCCTCGTGCATTTTAAGTTCTTACACAGGTACTATCGTACACCAAGATCGTTGCATCGTATGGGTCTCAGGGAGGATGATACCTGCTGGAAGTGTGGGGCCGAAAATGCTACTTTTATGCATGTGGCGTGGAGCTGCCCGCGGCTGGAGGAATACTGGTTGAACATCTTCACTGCTATTAATCAAATCCTCCTTAGAGCCGATACGCCGACTCCACACCTAGGGCTACTGGGTTATGTGAAAAATACCCCACCAAAGACTAGGAAATTACATGCGCTATTGCTCCTATATGCTAAGCGACAGGTGGCGGTGCGCTGGGGCCGCAGATCCTTGCCTAAATTTACGGAATGGGTGAAAGATGTGACATATGGTAACACACAACTTGAATGCTATTGGGAAACGATGCCGGTCACTTCCCGACCCAGGGACATCTGGGAGCCCTTTTTGCAGTGGGCCCGGGAGAGAGTTGGCTCCCCCAGCTCTACACGTTCATTGTCTGGAGAGGTTTCTGATGATATGGGTTGATATTGCTGGGGGTGTGGAGGTGCTCGCCTGTGCTGCTGAACTCTAGACGATTTTGCACTTGGTGGCAGCCGGCTGTGGGTGGTGGAATGGAGGCGGGGCCTCGTCGCTGGTGGGGTGTCATGCCGTGAATAGCTAGTCCTTGTGTCCGTATACAACAGGGCGGAAGCCTGCTTATATTACGCTGTGTTGGGGTCCGATATACAAACATGATTGCTACTGCTGTGTGATACTCCATATGGGTTGCTCCCTTTGCAGGTTTCGCTCCTCAATTGCTAGAGTGCTATGTTTGGTTACTGCTGCTTTCCATCTGTACCATTGGTTGTTTTGGTTATGGTTACGTAAAAGTGAATTTGGGGGTAAATGAAAACTGATAATTGTTTACATGCTGATTTACAGTGACCGATTGGTTCAGAAATTGCCTGCTTTTGCTGAGGTTCTGTATATCCACAACTGTAATGTCATGGATTTGCTGACCTGAATAAACCGATAAAAAAAAAAAAGGAAGTGGCCCATTGTATCCAACGGGGATGCAAAGCTTTAGAATTAGGTACACTGGCTTTCGTCCCTGCCTCTAGGGCAGGATACGGTGTGACAACCAACATGTGTTTCCCTTGCGACAGCGCTCGTTCTTTCAGAATCGCCATCTGTACTGCAGTCAACTTTTTCGACAGTGGAAAAACGCATTTCAGCTGAAGTGTAAAAGTGTGATTTGTATGCAATGGGGACTGTCGCCCTCATTGAACGTTAGGTACGTGAAACCCACTGCACCAGGGACAATTCTTATCACCAAGTTAGTGTGGTTATCACGTGTAAGTAAGTACTTTGAAGCTAGAAGATCAGCCTGCAAAGATTGCAAGATAGCGGAATGCTCTGGCAGCCAAGTCGAGTTGGAAAACATAGGTTGTACCAAGGCATATAGCGGCTTGATACACTGGGCATAATCGGAAATGTAAGTACGCCCGAATTTAGAAAACCCAGCAAAGATTGTAGTTTTTTCAGTGTCGTCGGAGCACGCAAGCATGCGCACTTCTCCAGGAAGTGAGGGGCTAATCCTCGACCTTCGTTGTTGAGTTCATAGCCCAAAAACAACACTGTGTACTCTGCAATGTGTGACTTTGCAAAGTTGAATTTGTAGCCGAAGTCTGCAAACATGACAATGATGCGGTCAACACGACACAGATGTGGCCATAGTTCGTTGTCTGTGAGATAGATATCATCAACATACGAGTACGCATCGGGGTCAATGCTCTCTAACCGAGAGACTACACATGCGGCAAAGACGCCTGGACTGTTTTTATAGCCCATGGCTAATCTTTTAAACTGTTTTTGTTTGCTGCCCGAAGTAAAGGCCGTCCACTGACAACTAATTGAGGACAGATTATGGCTATAAAAGCCTTTGGGGATGTCAAGTGTGGTCTTAAACCTTTTTCTCACGAGACTATCAACGAGGGCAGAACTGTGGGTATTCTGTACGGCACAGGTCCGACAATGAGAGTTCAAATGCCGGTAATCCAAAACTAGGCGGTACGACCCATCAGGTTTAGTAACCGTGAATAAAGGATTATTCATGGGTGACACACGTTTCAATAACACCTTGATATTCCAATTGTTCAAGGATTTCTGCGACGTGAAATCTAGCTTCGCGACGCATGGGATATTGGGGTTGCGGCTGGGGCATAGACCGTAACGGAATCTCATGGCTGGGCGACAACTTATCCCACCCAACCTGAGTATGGTACAACGCCGGAGCAAGTGCCTGAGCCCACTCTTCTGCAAAGTTCTGTGCCTGATCCTTCGGCACAGTGTGCGCGAAAGATGGGAGGATTACCTCCTCCCCTCTAGGAGCAGCCAAAACGAAAGCTGAGGGACAGTCTGCCTCCGCTAACAGAATGTCATATGTAGAGGTCAGATTTTCCCCAAAAATCCTTTTTATGGTATGTTGTATGTCACCTTCTATTAAAAGGACTATGTCATATAGTCTATCAGGGGGAGCCAGTCTAGTATCCGCAGTTTCTACAGTAATGAACGTATCAGTTGCTGTCGCCTCCAGATATAGACGCAGTGCTTGCCGCACTACTGTAACCTCCGCTGCGCTGTTGAGCAGCGTTAGTGCCCATGTCAGGTTCCGAAGCTGCATTCTCACGATCTGTGGCATACCTCGCTGTTAGTGCAGCAACTTTCTTCTTCTGAAACGGGGTACGTTGACGTGCAAACTCGTCCTGCTTGCCTTTACCGTCAGGCTGACTGGGTTGCTCACGTCCTTGTTGCGCACCCCGACCTTTGCCACGTTCTCCTCCACCGGACTGTGAGACCGATGTTTCCTGTGAAGAACGAGGAGAACGTTGTTCAGTAACCTGAAATCTGTCAAAAGACCTAATTCTAGTGCGGTCGCGAAAGTCATATGTGCGCTCACCAGTCGGCTGTACAGGTGACGCTGGACGAGACCCCTGTTTCTGTTGCTGCTTACCTTGTTTCTTAGATCTCCAATTTTGTTTAGGAAAAGCCGGACGATCGTCTTTGAAAGACGAATCCGTCTTAGTTTGCTGTTGCACATCTGCGGTTTGAACCGTAGGCTTAATCCCCAAACTACTGCGGCCTATAGTTCTATATGCTTCTGCAATAATTTTAGGCAACTCACGGGGTTTATCGACGTCATCTACGAGGGCTAGACCATTCGTCACCTGAAAGTGAACCGCATCTCCCTTGAGGTTACCAAGGATGAGAGTGGCAACCACGTCGAACACCGACAAACTCATTCCCAACTCGACCGCTGCCTCCGGACCGTGTTGATCTTGAACACGTTTGATCACGAAGGGCAGTACGGCCATAGACGGGGTGCAGAAGCACTTTGAGTAGACAGCTGCAAAAACCTTACCCCCAGTTCTCACAATCAGCCACCTCTGGGACTAAGTCTTTCTGCAAACTAATGGTGAGTACCCTGTGTTTCTCCACAGGAGTAGAGTGCAGAAACACTGCTTCCAGCTGGTCAAATTTCTCAGCAAGCCAATAAGGCACATCGTCTTTATTCTGGGGGCACTTGCCCATTACCGAATTAACCATGACGGGACTAATAACAATCCCAGCCGGGCCAGCTGGTTGCCCCGACCTGTACATTGCGTGAAACTTATTGCACCAAAGCCTGATGTACTGTAATCAGGGCTGTATGTAACTGATGCAACTCATCCACCGTAGCATGTAAATAACGAGGATGAGGTGTAAATCCGGCCAGTACTGGCCAAGTGGCCCCTGGAATGGACAAAAGGCCCAAACAAACCAGTGTAACCGAGTGGGGGAGGGCACCATTAAACCAAATACGATGCTACCAAGCTGAAACGGGAATTTCCTGTGTCCTATATGGCGTATAATTCGCTGGGACTGCCGTAGGAGTGTACGAGTGAAATGTACTATCGTCCGCACTCACTGCCGGCAAGGTAACCCAAGAATAAAACAACTCATAGGGATATGGTGCATCGGCACTCACCACAAAGATAACAGCCATCCCATCGTCGGACACCTCGAACTGCGTCAAAGGATGCCGGAGAGGTGCGCGGCAATAGCGACCTCAGCCATAAGGACACCGAGAAGAAAAACACAAAACGGGTATAATAAAAAACCTTTTTAATTGACAAGCTTGATTGAACCTATATAGTAACTATTAGGTAGGTTAAAACCGTCACTCCCGCTATCCGGAAACAAGAGTGAGGGCGTCGTGGACTAATATAAGCACTACCAAGGCGTCTCAAATCATAAGACCAAACGTTAGGTGTGCCATGTTGCAGGGATTCTGCTCCTGCACGGAACTATGCGCAGGAAACCAGGACCTCAGTGAATTGTGGTGTACCAAAAAACTCTCCTCAGTACCCAGAACCCCTATCCGACTAGCATCAGTGTCTCATTCGTTCTCCGTATCATCTCGAAGCTACCAATGAATAGACAACCCAGAACAAGCGACTTAGAGTACTCTTGGGAATGGTGGGAATTAGAAACACCTTTTCATTATTATGCTCATATCAGTCCACAACAAGAGTAATCAGAGACACAATATAGTTTAAAATGTTTATTTTTAACTACGTGCCCTAAGGTGCAGTACTTTGGCTAACATAAGCAGACAAATGATTAAAAATAAAGCCATTAGCATTGTTACAATACCATATAAAATGAAGGGAGAAATCATGTTATAAATGATAGTGTATTATAGTCACCCTCCCTTCATAAGAAAGCTAGTATTATTAAACTATTAGAAGGTCTTTAGGTTTGAATGGGGAACCCCATACCGTAAAGATCACATCACAGGATCAGCTTTGCTCTGTGTCTGGAAAAGGTCTTCTCCAAAAGTGTCTCAATCGTGCATGCAAAATGCCATATTAAAGGCACTCGAGTTTCAGATATTTGCAGCTGTGTGCGTGTTATGGCTAGAGCGTGGGCCGATCAACATGAATTCAAAAGCATACATTGTTTTTTATCCCCGACTGCTTCTGCACACAGTCGCGGTGCACGTCTAGGGATGTGAACAACAGACCGTTCTCATGTGAAAAAAACAAGCAAGCAGTTTTCTTATAATATCTACCTGCAGTGTCATGTGCAAAGGCAGCAAAAGTGGCTAGATGGCGTTTTAAGTCTAAGACGCTTATGCTAACATAGCAATGTGTGTACCTGTAGCTCTGCCTCCACTACAGTACGATGGCAGCTTCTAAACTAGTGTTTTTTTTAACCTTATAATATGACTTCCACTCAGAGAACCATGGCTAAGAAAGACGTTGTTTACCATTAAGGAAGAGACTTCATTTCCTGTAGGAAATAATCCACCGATTACTTGGCTCCCGTATGTAGTAATTTTCCTTCTCGTTACAACATTTCATTTTCATGAATGCCAGATTCATAAGTCCTTGGGTTGGTATGGAGAAATGCACAATTCCTTCCTACATCGTGTTTGGGATTTACCCTTTAAATTCTCCTGTCGGACTCAAGACATTTGTATTCATAAGCTCATCTGGTTGCAAAAACTCTCTAGATCATTCACTCCTGTGCGATTCCATTACTTTACATGGAATTTGTAATCCTTTGAAGCCAGGTCTTAGTTGTATATTATCAGTTTCACCTTAACCATCCATCCCGATTAACCATACACTCCTAAATAATGTTTCATATTTAATGTTAGCTAGTGAAAGCTGATTTGGAATGGCACAAAGCCAACCTTATTTGCTAACTGTATACAAAGTGATAAAATGTAGAATAACCTTGTATCCTCCACCTCGCAGTGTGCTGGAAAATGTCCCTTGGCGTCAAATAGACATGCATTTCGACCAAACTAAGGTTGTTGCCATGCCTCTATGTGCGATGCGTCCTTTTTGCCAGTATAGCAGACTCTGTCTGTGCGAAGATGGAAAGACGGGGGTTGTCAAACATTGGGGGACCTGTATGTGGATGAGGATGACAGGTTTATTGCCTGGGATGAGGCAGTGGCCGCCTTTAACCTGGGAATGGGACAGTTCCTGCACTATGAGAAGATTACAAGCTTGGTGTGAGATCTCTGGACAGGGTTCCTGGCGGAATTCACCAGCACTAATACGTCAAAGGTACTGCTATACATTGTGCAGAGCAAGCGGTTGATATCGCATCTGTACAGAGCTTTGAGGGATGACTTAGCAGGAGAAGGTCTGCTGGTAAAGCGGCAATGGGACGACGCGTTAGAGGCGCTGCTGTCTGATACAGAATGGGGAAAAGTGCAGGAAGGGATCCGAGCAGTTAGTTCCAACACGAGATTTAAGCTCTTACGATCTAATATGGTACACCAGGTGTACCTCACCCCAAGTACTTTGGATACAATCTTCCCCACCCGCAGTGATGAATGCCCGAGATGTAGAGCACAAGCGCAGACTTCCCTCATATGGTGTGGTCATGCCCCTCAATACTTCCCTACTGGGACTCGGTGATAACACACCTACAAAGGGCCACGGGATGGGTGATCCCTAAAAGAGTGCAACATGTAATGTGTCTACTCCCAAACATAAAAAGCTCAGCAGGCGCTTTCTTACATTAAGATTAACAGCAGCGAAACAGTGCATCGCAATCACCTGGCTTAGACCACCATGACTGGGGGGAAGTGGTTGAGGGACATGAACGAGTGGGCAATCGTGGAAAGGGTGTGAATGAAACTCGTGCGCACGGATGAAAAATTAGAGGAGGATCTGGAGGCATGGTCCCAAATGCTGATGGATTTAACAGAAGAGAAGGACTCAGAGACTCAGTGGCTGGAAGATGAGACTGGGGCCGCAAGGATGGGAAGGGACACTGACAGGGAAGCAACTTACACTGAGGTTCCAAATGGATGAATGACATGCAACAACCATGCGCACATAATGATGGTGGTATGGCTTTATGTTCAAAGTGGGATATGGGAGTGAGGGGGGGACTAAAGAGTTGAGTTTGGCATGGTAAATGCAGACATTATGGACTCAATAATGTACATCGTAGTATCGTAGGCATGAAACCAGGGTCTGGAATGTGGTTTCTTCGTGTCTGTTTCCTCAGAAATGTAGGATGGATTGCTCCCAAAGACGACAAGTGTCATTACTTCCTTGGGTATAACGAAGGGGGAAGGGACGGCGAAACTTCCTGGTATATATTATGCGCTTGTTTATGATGTCTGAGATTTACAAAATGCTAATAAAGTTATTACCAAAAAAAAACTAAGCTTGTTGCCATTGTGATTCAAAAAGAGGTTCCTTTGATGTCAGCAGCAGAAACATTTGACTTAAAAAGAACTCGTGCTGCTTCAGAGAGTCAGCGACCCTTGTAGACACTGTATCCTACTTCCTTCACAACCGGGCACATTATTTTCAGCTCCTCAAGGACAACTGGTATTGTGCACATCTTCAAAACCAATGGATCTAGTCTGGTGATTTGATTTAAAGCTGTGTCTGGACTGATTTCTGTGTTTTTGCACTCTTGTTTTCAAGTCTATTTGGTGGATTGCCTACAATCCTTATCATTGCCCTCGCTCAGGAGGGCATTCATGCAAATTCCATTAGGGCCATGGCTGCTTCTGCAGACGTTTCCAAAGGTATCAGAGTAACTGACATCTGCTGGGCAGCTAAGTGGTCATTCTTGCATACTTTTACAAATCATTGCTGACTCGCATTTCAGGCACACAGTGATGGGTACTTTTCACAAGCTGTGTTACATGCTTTTCTTAGTTAATCAGCAGTACTCAGCCATGCCTCCCAGTGAGGTAATGTTTTGGGACTCCTTTGTAAAGTGAGTAATAAGTGGGAAGATGTACCCATCAGAACATAAAGTTAATTATCTTTGATAATGATAGTTCTAGTGGGTACATAATCTTCTCTTCACTCCAGTTTCAAATCGCTTGCCTATTCAGTCATCTATTCCGTCACCTTAGTCATTTGTTTATCCGTGCATGACCTCACTCATCATTCCATTGACTCGTACTTTGGTGACCCCACATCCCAGATTGGCCAGAACTGTCCTAATATTTTGACATCTGACTTGGTGTCCCAACAAATGTCTGCCAATCAAATACACATCCCGGTTTCGAGGGGTGGATGGTATGCATGAGCACTACGTTTACAAGATTGCTTTTCTATCAGATCCTCTTGCACATAACCAGGATGGCCAAGTTTCCTGATCTGTATGGGGATTGTCCTGCGTATAAGGCGTTTATCCTGTGTCTTCCCCTGTGAGCTACTATGGGTTACCATATATCTCACCTTTTGCTCATCTAATGCAGGCTAATCAATCGTGTATATAAAAAACAAGCTGGCTAGAAAGACTCCAGCCACCAGGCTGGCTATCCCGACGGTGGTGGTGTAAACAACAGCAGAGAGCCTGAATGGCCAGCATTTCTAATAATGAGGAATGTAAACTATAACAATTAAAGCCCTGAACTCGCAGAAGTGCAGACCAAAAGGCACCCCTAAAGCCTTTATATTAGCCTGGTTTTCAAATTTGGTTAACCACCCGTCTGTTGGAGCCTGTAACACATTTGTAAGTAGAGATTTTGACAAATTTTACTATGTGGGTTAAAAAAGTATTCTTTGGTATCTATCTTCCATTATTATAAGATGTGTTGGAAGCTTTATATTACTGCACACGTAGATGGTCATTAATCCCTTATTCATTATGAAAATATGATGAAACTATAACCATATGTGATTGACATCTGCGCTGTGGCCTGTCCAGGGAATATATCCTTGATGCCAATTTTCTGTATTCTGCCTACTTCGAGGTTCTCATATCATGGCACATGGTGGGGGGAATACACAGGGAGAATGTGTTTTCCTCCCAATCAATTTGAGCCAGCAGAAAGTAGAGAGCACTCCAGGCAAACTCCAAGAGGTGGTAGAGAAATTGCAATTGGTGTTCACTAAGCCATTGTTCCACCCAACAGAACTCGTTTTAGATTATATTGCCTATACCCATGTTCTGAGGGACACAGGGTTTACCCCATTATCATTAATGTTTTACTAGTGCAGGTTTTCACCTGCGAGGGTTTTTTTTTATTATTTATTGAGCCTATTGCTTGAGAATGTGGCAGAAAAGGAGACCCTTTAATATAGTGAAGAATAGATCAATAAATGTATTCAGGACCAGGGAGACTTTAGCTTCCAATGAGTATGGGCAGCACCATTAGATTCTACTCCAAATGAGAAGCTATCTAGACTAGAAAGACCGGAAAAAAGTTAATACGTTCCCGCCTTCAAGGACATCTCTTGATCAAATATCTACAACCTAATATCATACCCAAGGGGCCCCAGGTCAAAAAAGAACCAGCAATTTTTGTAGACATCCCAACATTTCATGAGGGTTTCAGCTTTGTGGCGAACAACTGCTCCATGGACTGGATGGTGCTAGGGGTGGAAACTGCTCTTGAATACGTCAAAAAGCTTACACAAGAGATAGCCGACCTAAAAAGGAGATTCTTGAGTGAGGAAAGGGCTCTTAATAATGCTATAGAAGCCTTGCAATGTGCAGAAAAGACTATTAGAAAATTTAATATGTTCACTTTAAACAAACAAATTGATAAGCTAGCAAAAGACAGAGCATATGATAAGAAAGTGACTTATCTCTATTTATCGGAGGAGTACTACCAGTAGGATAACCAGGGGTACTACACCAGTAGAGGCAGACCAGGACCAAGAGGTTCAGAGAGTGACGCAGACCGGCCAATCACTAGTACTAATAGTCCCTTATACAATCAAAGTCCAAGGTTCCAGGATAAAATAGTGGATCGCCTTTTTTATGGGACAACGCATGGATGACGTTAATACAGTTGCGCTTACCCTTTGGGTCGACACTTCTTGATCTGCTCATGTCCTTAGTCTCATCGCCCTTTTACTAAGAAGAATGAATTTCAAAGGGTGGTCACAAGACTTGATGTATTTAAAAAAGGACGGATGTACACTAATTTATATTGTATATACATGGTTTTCTTTCGTATGTTATGGATATCGGTCCATAGCACGCGTGCACCTTATGTCACATGGCTCACTAAAGTCATGTTATCTATGTTGTTTGTTTTGCTATGTGTATGTGACAGTCATATACTAAATTGATTATTATAAATAATATACATGAAAAATTGAACCTTAGTTTACGGTGTGTTTTGACTTTCATCTGTCTACACAGTACTTACTAGGCATTTATTGACCTTGAGTGCCATTCAAAAAATACACTCCTAATATATAATTTTTTATTAATTTGTGTTCACTAAGCAATAATCCCCCCCAACAGAACTCATTGTACATTTTCTGTATTCAGCCTATTTCGAAGTTCTCATATATTGGACCATTGGAGGGGGGGGGTGAGGAGGGGGAATGCACGGGGATGGGGCAATGCACAGGGGGAATGTGTTTTCCTCACAGTCAAACAATATCTGCCAGCAGAAACTAGACTGCACTCAAGGCTAACTCCAAGAAGTGTTCGAGAAATTGAAACTTGTATAAAGTGTGATGCAGTAACCCCACTTGCTAAACTAAACGTCTGGTCAAATGTCTATCCTTTAAAGACTTTGGATCTGATTTATGGGATGAAGCCAAACATGTCAACACACCTAATTCAGATATAAGTTGGCCTGCACCAAGCTGGCGCGGGATGCCAAATATCCTACTTTCTGTTTGTCTTGGGGAAGAAGCAGGATAATTGAATTGCTATGCCCTCTGAGAATACGCCCATTTGCTTAAAGACCTAATCAATCAGGAAGAAGTAAAATAAATAAATGGTGCTCTCCAAAGCCTTGAGAATCCCAACATGATGTCCCAGCAGTCACACTGATATGAACAAGCAGAGGAACTTGTGGGTATAGGGGCCAGCATTTGTTGGGGAGGTTCAGCAGCACAGAAGGAGTACTACATGGACCACTTTAGGAGCACATTTACCTGTGGAAATGCTAGCAAGGAGGAAATGTTAGTCCTTACTTTAATGTATCCCTTAACCATTTCATTCTGCAATACCAAAAGGGAATTAATGACAAGATAGAGCATGGAGACTATAGCCTGAGACCCATTGTTAAGTGGAGAGATGGCCACTTAATATGCCTTTAAAAAATAAAATACATAATGTAAGTGCAGGGACAGCACTTGAGGCTATATAGTGACCGTTCATTAATAATGGACAAAGTTGTTCCAGGTAGTCACATTCGCAGTCAACTATCCCCCATTTAGGTTTGAAAATATCATATAATCAAAACAATGTATACATAAAAACTTCACTATAGACCTGTCCTAGGAATAATCTTTTGGTGCATATTTCCTGTATCAAGTTTGCTTCTGAGTTCATATATAATGGAGGAAAACGGGGTAAGAAATGGCAGAATATAGTTTGTCCAAAATCAAACAATTTGATCAAGTGGGCGAATTATTGATTGCAATACCCATTAGAATGCTAATTTCAAAGCTCATTGCTTTCCCAGTATACCACATATTACTGGCAGGATCTCCAGCCTTTTATGTAGTAGGAGCTACTTATGCACAATGAAAAATCCTCATGAGCTACTAATACTATTAGAGCTGTAGTAGTAACTACACCAGGCACAATTGCATTAGTGGCAACCATATGCAAGATTACTATCAGTGATTACCTCCACGCAGCAGGCACGGTTGCCAGCAGTTATGTTAAAAATGTTTTGTCGATGTGGAATGCCTCTACATGGGTAGTACATAAAAGCCATAACTGTAGTGCCCCTACCACCAAGTTAATATTAATAGTCTCCCCAACGCTGCTTGATTTTTATCACTCAAATGTCCGCTTTAAATATATTTTGGAAATTCAATTTTTTCTTCTCTCTCCAAACATCAGCATATGATTGCTGAAAATAGGCACTTTTTTGTTTCAAATTCATACATTTAAAAATTGCCAATCATATATATTAATTCAACCAAGCTAAAGTTCCTAATTTAATTCACAGGGCTGCACACAGTACAGCTTCTTACAGGTAGCTGGAGAGCTACCAGTAGCTCTGTGAGATTGAGCTCTCTCTCTCCCAGGGTAATGTTAAAGTGTACTAGGTTCCAGTCCAGTTTCGCATTACACACTTGCCAGTTTTAAATGCTTCCAAATACTTTTGGTCTTTGGAAAACAATGAGTGCAGAGGAATATTGCTCAAAAGCACACAATTTGGTCACATGGAGGAGTGTGGGATTAAAAACCATGTCTCCTTGCTCCATAAGTTCAAACTTGACCACCACACTACAACCGTGGGATAGTGATGCATTGGTGCAGGTGGCAAGGACCAGGGCATACTCTCCCTGGGAAATGACACTTTGTTTGGAGCTCTGGCCAGAATTGTAATGCAGTGTTTATCCTCAGCATATTTTGGTAAAGTTGGCCTGAGATGTCAAAGCTCATAGTTCTGACTGAAGTGTACATCCTGGACCTCACTTTAAAGAGGCCATCGTGATTTTGATGAGAAAGTGATGCAGTGAAACTCCAAACGTGCTAAGCAACTCGTGTCCCCTTCCCCCACAGCGGTGTGGAATTCCTATTGCACAAGACATGTTTTCTGTTAGGGACATGTAGTCATAATGTCTATTTTGTCCGATGGTAGACATTAAATTTCAGTAGTACAAACTGTGGCACTCTGTTGCTGAGAACCAATGAGGAACCAGAGAAAAATCTGTGGCAAAAGTGTGAAGCCCTGTGATTGACTGGAATCTAGCCTCAGAGTTGCTGGGGGGAATCAGCCCGCCTCTAGGTTCAACTTTTCAAACTATGGGGAAATCGGCCTAGGAGCAGGATGAGCTCTTATTGGCTGACTAGTAAGTCGCAGAGATGCAGGTAAAGTTGTATTCATTAGACAGCAGGACACAGGGAAGCCTCCAACACCACTACAACTGTTTGGTAATAGTTTCTTGAGTTCCAACTTACAATTCAGTCCATTAGCCTTGGACAATTGCACATTCTCTTTAATTACCCTAATAAATCTCTCAATGAGACCATTGCTCCTGGGATGATAAAGGGAAGTTTGTTGTATTCCCATATATCTTAAGAACTCCTTGAATTGTGCTGATGTAAATTGACACCCATTGTCAATGAGCACATCATCCGAAATCCCTTCTCTGGCAAACAAGGGTTCTAAAAATTCTATCACACATGTTGAGTTTGGCACTTTCACAAATTTGACCTCTGGCCAGCTACTATAATAATCCATGATGACAATACCATACTCGGGAACCCCACCAGGCAATGCCACAGGACCTATAATGTCAATTGCCACTTTTGCCCACGCCTTACTGGGAACCTCAATAGTCTCCACTGGGCTGGGCACTGTCACCTGGGATTTACTGCTAACTGCGCAACTCATACAGTCCCTTACAAGATGTTCCACCTGCTTGTCTAATCCAGGCCACCAGAAGTTCTCCTGAATCCTCCTTTTCATAGCACACATGCAAATATGGCCTTCATGGCCCAATACAAGTACTCTGTTCCTCATGGCCTCGGGAACAACAAGTAAAGTGGAAAGATACAACAACCCATTCACAACTGACGATTCCTCAAAAACATGTCTGTACCTCATATTGTACTACCCTCAGAACTCGATTTCAACATACCATGATTTATATTTGCCATAATCCCTTAGATTTCCTGATCCTGTTCACACGCAACTCTCGCTCAGATATGGTACCTTCTGAGTGACACTGCAAACAAATCAGTGTCATCCTCTTTTTCTTCCTCATCGCACTCACAATCCTCACCGATTGGTAATCTGGACAGACAGTCCTCTAACAAATTCCTTTTTCCAGGCACATATTCAACCTTGAAATTATCTTTTTTAAGCCTATATTGCCATTTAGCAATCCTAGGTGTTATACATTCTCCTCCCTCGGTGGTAAGCAGTTGAAACAAAGGCTTATGATCCACCCACACAGTGATTTACCCCAATGATATCACCAGCATATAACTTGTTGATTTTTTTTTTTTTTTAATTCAGCCCATATGACCAAAGGAACTTGCGAACCTTAGGCACCATTGCCTGTGCCCCTTCCTTTAATCTTATTTTGTCCCTGAATCCCTTGAATAGGTCTAAATCCTTTTTGAATAGTTCAGGAAATGTCAATTCCCATGCATTCTCCTGAACCGCCAAAACCTAGGCATAAACTTTCTTTACTATGACCTGATGAGGATTGTTGGGGTTCAGAAGGATACCTAAATAACCTTCATCATACCAATCCTACAAACATGCTTCATCTCCTGCCACCAATGCAATCCCTCAAGACTTATTGTCCCTGAAACTAAAATCCGCATCAAATTCACCCAGAATGTCAACAACCTTGCCCCCTTACCTCTCAGGACGAAGGGAGAAGCACCTCAAGACTATGCCTTGATCTTGGAATAATTATTCCCATATTTGTCCGCTTACAAGAGTAAATGGGGATCCAGAATATCCAAACACTCTTACTTCCACCCCATTAATGTCGAACAAACAGTTCTTCTTGAACCTTGTGAAGCCACACCCCACACATTCTCCAAGTGTAATTGTCAATTAATGTCAGCGATGGTGAAGATCTCGTCTTCAGAAGATGTGTCTCTCTCTTCAGATTTGATCCGTTCCAGTTTATGGACTTTCTCAGAAGACACTTAACCACAGGATCTACAAACTCTTGCGGAGAGTCCTTTCTTCAAACACTTGGCTCAAATTTTATCTGTAGGTGGACACACCTTAGCATTACCCAGGTGTGCAGTGCTACGAAACCTGTAACACTCCAAACGCCTGTGCAAATGTTTCGTGTCAAGCTTATCACTTCTATTAACTTTGCATTGATCATTTTTCTCTTTGTTCTTTATATATTTGCTCTTGACAGCTAACATCCCTTGAGACTGCTTTTGAAACGGATTTGGACCTTTGTTCCATATAAGAAGCTGTGCTTTCGATCCTGGTTTCAATCTTCAGAGCCTTTTGTAAGGTCAAGTTTGGTATAGATAATAAGGCTTCCTGTACTTTTTTACTACTTGTTTTCTCTACCAATTGATCTCTTAGCATTTCCTCATCAAATGACTTGCACTCACAAGAAACCGCTAGTATGCGTAACAAACCTACAAAGCTTGAAGCAGACTCCCCGGGCATTTGTTCTCTTTTGTAGAATTTTCCTTTCTAATGTCACATTCTTTGGAGCGCGTATCCAAAGATTTGATGACTGTGGCATACTCCTCCTCTACTCCATCCCCCTCACCTTCTACTATAAGTACTACCACCTTAGGGATATGCTTCAAAATTTTGCGGCCCTCTGAACCAAGACAATGTCTTAAAATTGCCAATTTTTTCTTATGCGTGAAAGATTCACCCTCCAGTGCATCTAGATATGCTTGAAAACCCTTGTTCCGTTGTTTGCAATCAGTCTCAGAAAATGATGAACTGGGTACAAATGCATGTGATGGGGCAATTGACTGTTGCATAGCGGTACCAGTAAACGAAACCATATTCGCTTGATAACCCAGAACGGAACTGTATCAGTACTCCTCCCTGTCAAATAAGTATAAATGCCTACAATCCAACAGTAACTGTAAAGGGTGTGAATATCACCGAAGCTGTGATGCACAACAAATATCAATAAAGATTTGTAAGTGCAGGTGTGCACATCACTGCAGAGTGCACAGAGAAATACAATGTCTCTGAGTGAGTACCACCAGAGAACAACACACACAATTAAGCTGAATGAAAATAATAAGCACAAAGAATATGGTCTCCACATCACCGAAGATGACCTGCACAACAAACGCCATAAAATCGTAGCTGTGGGTGTTGACGTCACCATAAAGCGCACAGGATGAAATAGTCTGGAATACGCTAAATAAACATACAGTACAACAGTAGGTGTATGTGTCACCGTGTGCAAGCCTGGGATCTGCACACAAAAGATCTTTTAAATGCCCAGGGTGTGCGTGTCACCGACAGAGCTCAAGTATAGAGCGAGGACAGATCATATTAGCATAATAGGAACCGGTCATTGACATGGTCGGATCCACCGACGTGGAGCTGAACTTCACTATTACAATTCTAGTTAAGGCTGCAGAGCGGCCCAATCCACAATGGCTGCCAGTGACACTGGATAATTGCGAGGCAACACAGGAAAGCACGCTGGAAAAGTCGAAGACTCGCGTTGCAGAGTGCTGGCTTCAATTAAAACAGCATTGAATAAATTTAAGAATGAAACGGTATCTCTGAGGAATGTTAACGATAGCGCACCCCTAACACTGACTCCTCGGTTGCTATTGCTAACAGTTCTGGACAATAGAAGACAAGGCAAACGTCAGAAGGAGGTTGAACTTGACTGAGGCACACAGAACAGGTACTGGCACACGCGTCAGCTGTCTTGCTGTCACTCGCAACTCATCGCCAATATTGAGTCGCAGACACACAGGTAAAGTTCTGTTCATTAGACAGCAGGACACAGCGAAGCCTCCAACACCACTCCAACTGATTGATTAACCGCTTGCCCCTACCACCATTCCAAAATCCTCCCATTTCCACATTCTATGTACATGCCAAATAAGACCTAGACGGCAAGCATTGGCAAATACAATTACACAACCCAACGCTGACCCATGTGGGATGAGAGAACTTCACCGCAACGCCGAGGCCAGTGCTGGGTCTGGTAAGAGGCTGAAGGATGGGGCCAGATGGAAGTCTTTCTGGGGAACCTCTCATATCCCTAGCTAAGGTCTTTGCTCTGTCTCAGACCACTAGTTACTGTTCCTCGTACCCCTCACATTGTATTTCTTTCCTCCTGATGCTCTTGTCCCACTCTTTAAGCACCAACCCACTCCTGCAAGCAGTCCCTGTCACTGGCCCACTCATGCTGTCAAGCTGCTTGCTCCCCTGTGCCTCAGCAGACAAGCTGGGAAGCGTTTAGCCAACAACGTCGGACCCAAGGACTGGTGGGGAGGAGGATTATCTCCCCTAAAAGGTTTTTTAGTGGGAGGGATTGGATGTAAAAAGTTCACATTGTAAAAAGTTCACATTGCTGCCCGCATTCTCCTAAAACCTGCCAGAGTAGTAACGGTTCTTCACTGTTATTTTAAATTAATTGTCTGGATTGCCATATCTGCCACTAGCATTCTCCTGAAAGCTCTCAAATAAGTGACTGCGACTGCAAATTGAGTTCTCTTTGCCCCATTCTCCCCTAGCCAGTCATCACTGTGTCCGTGGACTTTGCAGACAATGGCACGTCTGCCAGATGTGAAAGGTGCAACATTGGCAGGAGCCCCCTTAGCCTTTAATGAATCTAAGCCCAGAACCTGCAGGGCAGCTTGCAAAATGTTCTTGGGTCTGAGGTGACAAGACAGGTCGCCTGAGACCAGAGGCAATGCAGTAGTGACTGAATTTTCAATGGCGACACTACACCAGCACACCGAACTGACTGACTGTCCGCGCCACCTAATTCTGCCAAATCGGCCTGACCCTAGCGGAACAAGGGAACTGTCAGCGGTTCACTGTACTCAACCCGGGTTGACCTGGTTCATTAAACCACAGCTGTAAGTGACTCTGGGTATCGGGCAAACAATTACTGTTTTTTAGGTCTCGCATGCGCTGCTTCGCCTTGGCGAGATCTATAGTTGTTGCTTTTCTGTCCGGCTTCTTTGGAAGCAGGATTTGTGTCTGCCCCGTCTCCCTTAGGCCCCGCCCACCCGTCATCTGTTGCTCGCGAGTCAAGACAGGAGATGTGCACGCGCCTGCATGGTAAACAGCTTTCTGGTAGCGGGCCCGCCCACCCGTTGTCTGTTGCTCGTGCGTTGTGTCCTTGCCTCCTGCTCGAGCCCCCCTTCTTCCTCTGTACTTCCTCTAGTTTCACCTCAACCCCCACCGGCGCACCTGACCGAGTGAGGATGCCCCCCTAATGCCACGTGTGCTCTGGGTGCTCGGACCTGGCCCAGTCCGTTCCCGTTCAGCAGCATCAGTGCCAGCCAGATCCAGGCGAAAGGTAAGTAGGTGATGGGGCGTCATTTGTGTTTCTCTCTCTTGCACCACGAGGGCCCCTTTATGAGGAGCTGCTCTGATCTCCCTTCAGTGGGTCTTGCACGTGGAGTGGGCGCTATCAGTAGCACCAGTAGTTATTTAAATGCATCACTGTGTGCTCGTGCGTGGTCCCTGCTACTGCTCATGCTATATATACACAAAACATGCTCTCGGTACCCAGAGAGCTCCATTTATCCCTTTAAGTAATTGTCCATTTCATAAAGAGCTTTGTTTGCCCGCAGTGTTGGGAGCTGATTAGCTCTTCACAATCGACAGCTATGTGGCATCCTGGATATTTGGGCAACTATCAGAATCTGGAGCGTTTGCTCAGGGGTGAATTGTTGTCATTCTCCTTTGCCACTGTTGTATATACTTCACACAGGGCTTTAAACAACACATTACATTCATCAATCCAATCATGCATACAATATACATACAGTTGTACATGTAAGACACATACTTACACTAATTCATTCATGTAAACACCTGCACATAGTTACTGTCCTATCAGTGCTTGCATAATGAATAGAATGGTCATGATGTATTTCTCCAGTATTCAATCTTTCATAGATTCACATGCTTGTAGCTTCCCCGTCGTCATGGTGGGAGTCTCACGGTAACAGAATGACCACAGCAGTACTAGAAAAAACTGCATAGCAAAATCCCATAGGGAATCCTATTTGGTAACCAAACCTCATCATTATTTGGTCCAAAACTCAGCCAATCAGCTGCCAGCCCTGATATCACACTCCCTAGCAGAGCCATCGTACCTCAGATTTCCAACCGCCTTCGTGTGAGAAGGAGTCTCCCTGAGCCTTGCTCAGTTTTGTTCCTATGTGAACTTTTGACCTCTTGTTCATCTGGAAGTCCTTTCTGTTTACTGGATTTGAGGTACTGTGCTTCATATTTTTTTTGTCTACTATGGCTGAAAGCTCTAAAAAGAGGCTTTTTAGGCCCTGCAGATCCTGTGGAAAATCTAGACTGTTTTCAGAAGATCCCCACAAGGACTGCTTATATTGTTTGCACCTTAAGCATGTGCCTAAGGACTGTAAGCATTGCAGAACCTTTTCTGCGAAAACCCTGCGTGAAAGGGAGGCACGGCTACTGTTGTGGGTTCAAAAGAAGGTCACTTCAGATTCTGACTCTGAAGAGGAATCCAGATCATCTAAAAAGAGGACATCTTCTGAGGAAAAGATTGAGCTTAAAAAGCAGAAAACGAAAGACAAAGAGGCTTCTTTGTCATCGCTTCCTCATACTCCTCTAAAAAAAATCTACAGAGTCCAGAGAAGTTTCCTCAGCTCAGTCGCCGAAAATTGGGGCGTCGCCAGCTTTGATTTCAATAAAACCGTCGACAGCTCCGCCGACGACTCCGTTTCCGACTACCATATCGACGACGACAGCTGCAGCGATGGCGACGAGACAGACATCGTCGTCGAAGAAAGGCCCGTCGACGACCCCGTCGACGGGGAGGCCGGTTTCGACCTCGTCGATGACTTCAGAGACAGCTACGACGGCTTCGTCGACTACCATCTCGTCGACGATAATTCATCTTTCCTCGTCAACGAGAACTCCGACGAGAACTCCATCGACAGCATCTTTTAAGTCTCCCAAGGCAAAGTCAATTTCATTAAAATGTATTCCATAGTCGACGGGCTCGTCGGCGATGAAGAAATCTTCGGATTTTACTGGCAGGACAAAGATTTCTCCGCTACCTCCATCTAATCTGCTGGAATTACAGTCAGAAGATGAAGAGTTGTCCGGAGTGGCATACAGTCCGTCTCAACTTCAAGTAAGGAGCCAGGAGACTGACGATGAAGAATATCAGGAGGTTCAGGAAGTATTCTCTTTCCAGGACTGTCCTGCACAAGAATCAAGAAGGTATGAGTCGTTTCAGCAGTCATATGACTACGGGGAGTAAGAACCTCAATCTGTTTTGAGAGAGGAAACTATCTCACTGCCAATCTCTCTAGTAATAGACTTACGACTTATGATAAACAATTATTATCGACGTTTTCCTGATGCTAACACTCAAACCTCTAAAACTTCATCTATGCCTGCTCAAGTTCCACCACCCCATTCCTCTCCCAAGAGTTCAGCTCAGAAAATATTGTTACAATTAGGGATGATTTAGAGGAGAGTGACGCGGACCAACCGGAAGAAGGGGAACTTCTTCAGGATCCTCAGGTTGGGGATGAATGGGATCAGTACATCCTTCCAACCACTACGTCTCCATCTCCTTCACCGGCGAACTCGCCGCCGCAAGATATTGGAGGTTTCCATGATATCATGGAGAAAGCGTCAAAAAGATTCTAGCTTCCGCTTCCAGTACAAGAAGCGGAGTGTTTCCTCTATGATTTCAAAGAGGATTCACGGAAATCCATTAGATCTATTCCAATTATCGCTCACATTTGGGATGAAAGATTAAAAATAATGAGGAACCCGGCTTCGGTAGCTTCCTCAGTGCCCCGGATAGAAAAGAAATATAGAGCCCCAGAATCTTCTCCTGCTTGTTTAATTGGACATCCGCGGCCGGAGTCGGTAGTGATGCAAGGCGCTCAAAGACACTCCCAAAATCCGGTTTCCACTTCTGCAGTTCCCCCGGATAAAGAAGGGAGGTGAATGGATGGTGTGGGGAAGCGATTTGCTGTGATGACAGCGTCTTCCATAAAGGCCTCAAATGCGTTAGCACTCATCAGCAGATACAATAGGCAGATGTGGTCAGATATAGCACCTTTACTGGCTCATCTGCCAGAGGATAAGGAGGAGGAAGCGGACGCTATTTTACAGGATGGAGCTTGGGCGGCCTCGGAATCCATAGACATTGTGATGGATTTGTCTTCAGTGGCGTTCAGCCAAATGGCAGGTGCAGTGGCCCTACAAAGGCAAGGATGGCTTAAGGCCACTTCTTTTAGACCAGAAGTGGAAGCGAAAATAGTGGACATGCCATTTGATGGAGAGAACCTATTTGGAAAACATGTGGATGATGCCCTCCAAAGTATCAAAACTGACACGGATACAGCGCGTGCTTTGGGGTCTCTTCAGCAGGGCAGGTTCCAGTCCTTTCGGAGGAGAGGATCCAGAGGGCAATATATGCAAAGATCTTCTTTCCAATCCAATAGATATCAGCCATACAATCAGCAGGGATATCGACAATTTTCCAGTAATCAACAATTTCGTTCCTCAAACACATACCAGCAACAGTCCAGAGGGAGATCATCTGCGAGAGGTGAATCGCAACAATCCACTAGACGACAGTGACTCTGTCAAGGCGCCCGTCACATGTTCAAACATCAACAATCATTACCTTTCCTCCTTTTATCCGGCTTGGCTGTCGATAACAACAGACAGATGGGTTTTGGATGTGATTCAACAAGGCCATACCCTGGAGTTCATACAAAAGCCACCAAATCATCCTCCTATACGCAGGAGACCAGAACATCTTTCAGCCCTCAAGGCGGAAATGTTATCTCTTCTACAAAAGGAAGCAATAGAGGAAGTTCCGCGCCTTCAACGAGAGAAAGGCTTTTATTCGCATTTCTTCTTAATAAAGAAAAAAGACACATCAAAATGGAGGCAGGTAATGGACCTGAGAGGTTTGAACAAATTCATCAAAAAGAAATCTTTCCGAATGTTATCCCTGCAGGAAATACTCCTTCTGATTTGCAAGGTAGATTATTTGGCATGTAACAATAGGTAGGGGAAGACAAGGATCAATTGTGATCCAGTAGGGCATTAATTACCATTCACAAGGGAAGGGAATGGAAGGTCCGGCCACAGTCGTAGCCCCTGATATGAAAGCAACAAAAAGTGATGACTGGGCTGTTCCTTAGGAAAGGAAAGAGGAAAGGATCACTAGGAAAAAAGGGTTAGTGCACAATGGAGGACAACCCCTGGGTATCCAATTTGTTGGATATAATGGCCTCACACACCCTTGCGAGTGTCATGCTTCATCATCGGCAATGCTCCACGTTGGGCAGGCGGTGCAATGCCCAACGGGCTCACCTCTAAGAGGGGCTCTTTATCGGAGATCTTTTATCCAACTGCCTATGGGTGAAGTGGGGGTGAGGGGCCAGGACAGAGTAGATAGTGTGGGTGAGGATAAAATGTGGCCTAAGGTACCGGAAAGCAATTTTTATTCTGGTGGTCCTCTGCCACAAGTAAAATCAAGGATAGCTGGTGCTCATGGGGGACTATGGTTTCCCGGAATGGACCAGGGCTAGAGTGCAAATGGTGTGGTCAACATGTTTCTCGCTTCTAGTACATTGACTGCGATTCTTCAGGGCCTAGTAAAAAACTACAATCTACAAAACATGACCTAATGATTAGTATCAGTTTAAATACAGCACATAAGTTGTACTACCTGTATGACACTGCTCCTACCTAGAAAGTGAAGATAAAGGAGAACATTACCACAGGTAAGTAACAACATGTGACCCTGTAGTGACCGTGAACACACTGTGAAGAAGTGACACACTAGTGCAGATAGTGACTAGTATGTGATTAAAACCAAGTTAAAAACTGGTAGCATTAGTATCCATTTGAACTACTTCACGCACCCATGGAATCGGTGATACTGTTACTCACCTAAGGGTTAGAGTTATAGGGTGTCAACAGTACCCGGTGGATCTGACATCAAGGGAGAAGCCATAAAGTTTCAGGCTGGGAAGAAAAGGACAAAAGTGGGATGGTATTGAGATAAGTGGTAAACTCAAATGTTGGGCGCATATGTATCCTGCTGCCTCGGTGCAGACGTTCTGTCTACGGGGTAGAAAGCCAAATGGTGGAATATTGGCTAAGTAGTATTTATTTGAGGCGCTACACGGCACTATGTGGGAGTAATCTAAATTTCCTCTATCCAGTTAGTAATGACCCGTTAATAGATGGTGGACTGGGCTGGGTTTGTGGACATGTTAGGTAGCTAACAATGGGGAGACGCTCCCATTGTAGTTGTATTATAAAGATATTGCAAAGATAGAGTAAAAATATAGTCAAATTAGACCCCAGTCATGGGACACTAATGCGCTGCAGTGAGTACTGGTCAAAAACGGATATTAATTCCTGGTCGCTGTAAAAGCGCACAATTCAAAACTGCTGTTTGTTCCTCCCAGGGCCGCTATAAGAATAACAGGAAAATAGTTAGAAAATAGTCAGGCAATAGGACCCTGCAGCGCGGTAAAGAGGTTTTAGTCATAATGGGTTGGAAATCCCTGCTGGTGTAGAAGGCGGTACACTTACTTTCTACTGCGCGTGTCAGGGCCAGTCAAGCCTACCCATCTCACAATGCTCACCGATTGGTAATCTGGACAGACAGTCCTCTAACAAATTCCTTTTTCCAGGCACATATTCAACCTTGAAATTATGTTTTTGAAGCCTATATTGCCATTTAGCAATCCTAGGTGTTACACATTCTCCTCCCTCGGTGGTAAGCAGTTGAAACAAAGGCTTATGATCCACCCACACAGTGATTTACCCCAATGATATCACAAGCATATAACTTGTTGATTTTTTTTTTTTTTAATTCAGCCCATAAGACCAAAGATACTTGCAAACCTTAGGCACCATTGCCTGTGCCCCTTCCTTTAATCTTGTTTTGTCCCTGAATCCCTTGAATAGGTCTAAATCCTTTTTAAATAGTTCAGGAAATGTCAATTCCCATGCATTCTCCTGAACCGCCAAAACCTAGGCATAAACTTTCCTTACTACGACCTGATGAGGATTGTTGGGGTTCCGAAGGATACCTAAATTCCCTTCATCATACCAATCCTACAAACATGCTTCATCTCCTGCCACCAATGCAATCCCTCAAGAATTATTGTCCCTGAAACTAAAATCCGCATCAAATTCACCCAGAATGTCAACAACCTTGCCCCCTTACCTCTCAGGACGAAGGGAGAAGCACCTCAAGACTATGCCTTGATCTTGGAATAATTATTCCCATATTTGTTCGCTTACAAGAGTAAATGGGGATCCAGAATATCCGAACACTCTTACTTCCACCCCATTAATGTCGAACAAACAGTTCTTCTTGAACCTTGTGAAGCCACACCCCACACATTCTCCAAGTGTAATTGTCAATTAATGTCAGCGATGGTGAAGATCTCGTCTTCAGAAGATGTGTCTCTCTCTTCAGATTTGATCCGTTCCAGTTTATGGACTTTCTCAGAAGACACTTAACCACAGGATCTACAAACTCTTGCGGAGAGTCCTTTCTTCAAACACTTGGCTCAAATTTTATCTGTAGGTGGACACACCTTAGCATTACCCAGGTGTGCAGTGCTACGAAACCTGTAACACTCCAAACGCCTGTGCAAATGTTTCGTGTCAAGCTTATCACTTCTATTAACTTTGCATTGATCATTTTTCTCTTTGTTCTTTATATATTTGCTCTTGACAGCTAACATCCCTTGAGACTGCTTTTGAAACGGATTTGGACCTTTGTTCCATATAAGAAGCTGTGCTTTCGATCCTGGTTTCAATCTTCAGAGCCTTTTGTAAGGTCAAGTTTGGTATAGACAATAAGGCTTCCTGTACTTTTTTACTACTTGTTTTCTCTACCAATTGATCTCTTAGCATTTCCTCATCAAATGACTTACACTCACAAGAAACCGCTAGTATGCGTAACAAACCTACAAAGCTTGAAGCAGACTCCCCGTGCATTTGTTCTCTTTTGTAGAATTTTCCTTTCTAATGTCACATTCTTTGGAGCGCGTATCCAAAGATTTGATGACTGTGGCATACTCCTCCTCTACTCCATCCCCCTCACCTTCTACTATAAGTACTACCACCTTAGGGATATGCTTCAAAATTTTGCGGCCCTCTGAACCAAGACAATGTCTTAAAATTGCCAATTTTTTCTTATGCGTGAAAGATTCACCCTCCAGTGCATCTAGATATGCTTGAAAACCCTTGTTCCGTTGTTTGCAATCAGTCTCAGAAAATGATGAACTGGGTACAAATGCATGTGATGGGGCAATTGACTGTTGCATAGCGGTACCAGTAAACGAAACCATATTCGCTTGGTAACCCAGAACGGAACTGTATCAGTACTCCTCCCTGTCAAATAAGTATAAATGCCTACAATCCAACAGTAACTGTAAAGGGTGTGAATATCACCGAAGCTGTGATGCACAACAAATATCAATAAAGATTTGTAAGTGCAGGTGTGCACATCACTGCAGAGTGCACAGAGAAATACAATGTCTCTGAGTGAGTACCACCAGAGAACAACACACACAATTAAGCTGAATGAAAATAATAAGCACAAAGAATATGGTCTCCACATCACCGAAGATGACCTGCACAACAAACGCCATAAAATCGTAGCTGTGGGTGTTGACGTCACCATAAAGCGCACAGGATGAAATAGTCTGGAATACGCTAAATAAACATACAGTACAACAGTAGGTGTATGTGTCACCGTGTGCAAGCCTGGGATCTGCACACAAAAGATCTTTTAAATTCCCAGGGTGTGCGTGTCACCGACAGAGCTCAAGTGTAGAGCGAGGACAGATCATATTAGCATAATAGGAACCGGTCATTGACATGGTCGGATCCACCGACGTGGAGCTGAACTTCACCATTACAATTCTAGTTAAGGCTGCAGAGCGGCCCAATCCACAATGGCTGCCAGTGACACTGGATAATTGCGAGGCAACACAGGAAAGCACACTGGAAAAGTCGAAGACTCGCGTTGCAGAGTGCTGGCTTCAATTAAAACAGCATTGAATAAATTTAAGAATGAAACGGTATCTCTGAGGAATGTTAACGATAGCGCACCCCTAACACTGACTCCTCGGTTGCTATTGCTAACAGTTCTGGACAATAGAAGACAAGGCAAACGTCAGAAGGAGGTTGAACTTGACTGAGGCACACAGAACAGGTACTGGCACACGCGTCAGCTGTCTTGCTGTCACTCGCAACTCATCGCCAATATTGAGTCGCAGACACACAGGTAAAGTTTTGTTCATTAGACAGCAGGACACAGGGAAGCCTCCAACACCACTCCAACTGCTTGATTAACCGCTTGCCCCTACCACCATTCCAAAATCCTCCCATTTCCACATTCTATGTACATGCCAAATAAGACCTAGACGGCAAGCATTGGCAAATACAATTACACAACCCAACGCTGACCCATGTGGGATGAGAGAACTTCACCGCAACGCCGAGGCCAGTGCTGGGTCTGGTAAGAGGCTGAAGGATGGGGCCAGATGGAAGTCTTTCTGGGGAACCTCTCATATCCCTAGCTAAGGTCTTTGCTCTGTCTCAGACCACTAGTTACTGTTCCTCGTACCCCTCACATTGTATTTCTTTCCTCCTGATGCTCTTGTCCCACTCTTTAAGCACCAACCCACTCCTGCAAGCAGTCCCTGTCACTGGCCCACTCATGCTGTCAAGCTGCTTGCTCCCCTGTGCCTCAGCAGACAAGCTGGGAAGCGTTTAGCCAACAACGTCGGACCCAAGGACTGGTGGGGAGGAGGATTATCTCCCCTAAAAGGTGCTCTCTGCCCACCCTCATCCATCAACAGTAATAAAATCTATGTATGTTTAAATGTAAAAAGTTCACATTGCTGCCCGCATTCTCCTAAAACCTGCCAGAGTAGTAACGGTTCTTCACTGTTATTTTAAATTAATTGTCTGGATTGCCATATCTGCCACTAGCATTCTCCTGAAAGCTCTCAAATAAGTGACTGCGACTGCAAATTGAGTTCTCTTTGCCACATTCTCCCCTAGCCAGTCATCACTGTGTCCGTGGACTTTGCAGACAATGGCACGTCTGCCAGATGTGAAAGGTGCAACATTGGTAGGAGCCCCCTTAGCCTTTAATGAATCTAAGCCCAGAACCTGCAGGGCAGCTTGCAAAATGTTCTTGGGTCTGAGGTGACAAGACAGGTCGCCTGAGACCAGAGGCAATGCAGTAGTGACTGAATTTTCAATGGCGACACTACACCAGCACACCGAACTGACTGACTGTCAGCGCCACCTAATTCTGCCAAATCGGCCTGACCCTAGCGGAACAAGGGAACTGTCAGCGGTTCACTGTACTCAACCCGGGTTGACCTGGTTCATTAAACCACAGCTGTAAGTGACTCTGGGTATCGGGCAAACAATTACTGTTTTTTAGGTCTCGCATGCGCTGCTTCGCCTTGGCGAGATCTATAGTTGTTGCTTTTCTGTCCGGCTTCTTTGGAAGCAGGATTTGTGTCTGCCCCGTCTCCCTTAGGACCCGCCCACCCGTCATCTGTTGCTCGCGAGTCAAGACAGGAGATGTGCACGCGCCTGCACGGTAAACAGCTTTCTGGTAGCGGGCCCGCCCACCCGTTGTCTGTTGCTCGTGCGTTGTGTCCTTGCCTCCTGCTCGAGCCCCCCTTCTTCCTCTGTACTTCCTCTAGTTTCACCTCAACCCCCACCGGCGCACCTGACCGAGTGAGGATGCCCCCCTAATGCCACGTGTGCTCTGGGTGCTCGGACCTGGCCCAGTCCGTTCCCGTTCAGCAGCATCAGTGCCAGCCAGATCCAGGCGAAAGGTAAGTAGGTGATGGGGCGTCATTTGTGTTTCTCTCTCTTGCACCACGAGGGCCCCTTTATGAGGAGCTGCTCTGATCTCCCTTCAGTGGGTCTTGCACGTGGAGTGGGCGCTATCAGTAGCACCAGTAGTTGTTATTTAAATGCATCACTGTGTGCTCGTGCGAGGTCCCTGCTACTGCTCATGCTATATATACACAAAACATGCTCTCGGTACCCAGAGTGCTCCATTTATCCCTTTAAGTAATTGTCCATTTCATAAAGAGCTTTGTTTGCCCGCAGTGTTGGGAGCTGATTAGCTCTTCACAATCGACAGCTATGTGGCATCCTGGATATTTGGGCAACTATCAGAATCTGGAGCGTTTGCTCAGGGGTGAATTGTTGTCATTCTCCTTTGCCACTGTTGTATATACTTCACACAGGGCTTTAAACAACACATTACATTCATCAATCCAATCATGCATACAATATACATACAGTTGTACATGTAAGACACATACTTACACTAATTCATTCATGTAAACACCTGCACATAGTTACTGTCCTATCAGTGCTTGCATAATGAATAGAATGGTCATGATGTATTTCTCCAGTATTCAATCTTTCATAGATTCACATGCTTGTAGCTTCCCCGTCGTCATGGTGGGAGTCTCACGGTAACAGAATGACCACAGCAGTACTAGGAAAAACTGCATAGCAAAATCCCATAGGGAATCCTATTTGGTAACCAAACCTCATCATTATTTGGTCCAAAACTCAGCCAATCAGCTGCCAGCCCTGATATCACACTCCCTAGCAGAGCCATCGTACCTCAGATTTCCAACCGCCTTCGTGTGAGAAGGAGTCTCCCTGAGCCTTGCTCAGTTTTGTTCCTATGTGAACTTTTGACCTCTTGTTCATCTGGAAGTCCTTTCTGTTTACTGGATTTGAGGTACTGTGCTTCATATTTTTTTTGTCTACTATGGCTGAAAGCTCTAAAAAGAGGCTTTTTAGGCCCTGCAGATCCTGTGGAAAATCTAGACTGTTTTCAGAAGATCCCCACAAGGACTGCTTATATTGTTTGCACCTTAAGCATGTGCCTAAGGACTGTAAGCATTGCAGAACCTTTTCTGCGAAAACCCTGCGTGAAAGGGAGGCACGGCTACTGTTGTGGGTTCAAAAGAAGGTCACTTCAGATTCTGACTCTGAAGAGGAATCCAGATCATCTAAAAAGAGGACATCTTCTGAGGAAAAGATTAAGCTTAAAAAGCAGAAAACGAAGGCACAAAGAGGCTTCTTTGTCATCGCTTCCTCATACTCCTCTAAAAAAAATCTACAGAGTCCAGAGAAGTTTCCTCAGCTCCGTCGCCGAAAATTGGGGCGTCGCCAGCTTTGATTTCAATAAAACCGTCGACAGCTCCGCCGACGACTCCGTTTCCGACTACCATATCGACGACGACAGCTGCAGCGATGGCGACGAGACAGACATCGTCGTCGAAGAAAGGCCCGTCGACGACCCCGTCGACGGGGAGGCCGGTTTCGACCTCGTCGATGACTTCAGAGACAGCTACGACGGCTTAGTCGACTACCATCTCGTCGACGATAATTCATCTTTCCTCGTCAACGAGAACTCCGACGAGAACTCCATCGACAGCATCTTTTAAGTCTCCCAAGGCAAAGTCAATTTCATTAAAATGTATTCCATAGTCGACGGGCTCGTCGGCGATGAAGAAATCTTCGGATTTTACTGGCAGGACAAAGATTTCTCCGCTACCTCCATCTAATCTGCTGGAATTACAGTCAGAAGATGAAGAGTTGTCCGGAGTGGCATACAGTCCGTCTCAACTTCAAGTAAAGAGCCAGGAGACTGACGATGAAGAATATCAGGAGGTTCAGGAAGTATTCTCTTTCCAGGACTGTCCTGCACAAGAATCAAGAAGGTATGAGTCGTTTCAGCAGTCATATGACTACGGGGAGTAAGAACCTCAATCTGTTTTGAGAGAGGAAACTATCTCACTGCCAATCTCTCTAGTAATAGACTTACGACTTATGATAAACAATTATTATCGACGTTTTCCTGATGCTAACACTCAAACCTCTAAAACTTCATCTATGCCTGCTCAAGTTCCACCACCCCATTCCTCTCCCAAGAGTTCAGCTCAGAAAATATTGTTACAATTAGGGATGATTTAGAGGAGAGTGACGCGGACCAACCGGAAGAAGGGGAACTTCTTCAGGATCCTCAGGTTGGGGATGAATGGGATAAGTACATCCTTCCAACCACTACGTCTCCATCTCCTTCACCGGCGAACTCGCCGCCGCAAGATATTGGAGGTTTCCATGATATCATGGAGAAAGCGTCAAAAAGATTCTAGCTTCCGCTTCCAGTACAAGAAGCGGAGTGTTTCCTCTATGATTTCAAAGAGGATTCACGGAAATCCATTAGATCTATTCCAATTATCGCTCACATTTGGGATGAAAGATTAAAAATAATGAGGAACCCGGCTTCGGTAGCTTCCTCAGTGCCCCGGATAGAAAAGAAATATAGAGCCCCAGAATCTTCTCCTGCTTGTTTAATTGGACATCCGCGGCCGGAGTCGGTAGTGATGCAAGCCGCTCAAAGACACTCCCAAAATCCGGTTTCCACTTCTGCAGTTCCCCCGGATAAAGAAGGGAGGTGAATGGATGGTGCGGGGAAGCGATTTGCTGTGATGACAGCGTCTTCCATAAAGGCCTCAAATGCGTTAGCACTCATCAGCAGATACAATAGGCAGATGTGGTCAGATATAGCACCTTTACTGGCTCATCTGCCAGAGGATAAGGAGGAGGAAGCGGACGCTATTTTACAGGATGGAGCTTGGGCGGCCTCGGAATCCATAGACATTGTGATGGATTTGTCTTCAGTGGCGTTCAGCCAAATGGCAGGTGCAGTGGCCCTACAAAGGCAAGGATGGCTTAAGGCCACTTCTTTTAGACCAGAAGTGGAAGCGAAAATAGTGGACATGCCATTTGATGGAGAGAACCTATTTGGAAAACATGTGGATGATGCCCTCCAAAGTATCAAAACTGACACGGATACAGCGCGTGCATTGGGGTCTCTTCAGCAGGGCAGGTTCCAGTCCTTTCGGAGGAGAGGATCCAGAGGGCAATATATGCAAAGATCTTCTTTCCAATCCAATAGATATCAGCCATACAATCAGCAGGGATATCGACAATTTTCCAGTAATCAACAATTTCGTTCCTCAAACACATACCAGCAACAGTCCAGAGGGAGATCATCTGCGAGAGGTGAATCGCAACAATCCACTAGACGACAGTGACTCTGTCAAGGCGCCCGTCACATGTTCAAACATCAACAATCATTACCTTTCCTCCTTTTATCCGGCTTGGCTGTCGATAACAACAGACAGATGGGTTTTGGATGTGATTCAACAAGGCCATACCCTGGAGTTCATACAAAAGCCACCAAATCATCCTCCTATACGCAGGAGACCAGAACATCTTTCAGCCCTCAAGGCGGAAATGTTATCTCTTCTACAAAAGGAAGCAATAGAGGAAGTTCCGCGCCTTCAATGAGAGAAAGGCTTTTATTCGCATTTCTTCTTAATAAAGAAAAAAGACACATCAAAATGGAGGCAGGTAATGGACCTGAGAGGTTTGAACAAATTCATCAAAAAGAAATCTTTCCGAATGTTATCCCTGCAGGAAATACTCCTTCTGATTTGCAAGGTAGATTATTTGGCATGTAACAATAGGTAGGGGAAGACAAGGATCAATTGTGATCCAGTAGGGCATTAATTACCATTCACAAGAGAAGGGAATGGAAGGTCCGGCCACAGTCGTAGCCCCTGATATGAAAGCAACAAAAAGTGATGACTGGGCTGTTCCTTAGGAAAGGAAAGAGGAAAGGATCACTAGGAAAAAAGGGTTAGTGCTCAATGGAGGACAACCCCTGGGTATCCAATTTGTTGGATATAATGGCCTCACACACCCTTGCGAGTGTCATGCTTCATCATCGGCAATGCTCCACGTTGGGCAGGCGGTGCAATGCCCAACGGGCTCACCTCTAAGAGGGGCTCTTTATCGGAGATCTTTTATCCAACTGCCTATGGGTGAAGTGGGGGTGAGGGGCCAGGACAGAGTAGATAGTGTGGGTGAGGATAAAATGTGGCCTAAGGTACCGGAAAGCAATTTTTATTCTGGTGGTCCTCTGCCACAAGTAAAATCAAGGATAGCTGGTGCTCATGGGGGACTATGGTTTCCCGGAATGGACCAGGGCTAGAGTGCAAATGGTGTGGTCAACATGTTTCTCGCTTCTAGTACATTGACTGCGATTCTTCAGGGCCTAGTAAAAAACTACAATCTACAAAACATGACCTAATGATTAGTATCAGTTTAAATACAGCACATAAGTTGTACTACCTATATGACACTGCTCCTACCTAGAAAGTGAAGATAAAGGAGAACATTACCACAGGTAAGTAACAACATGTGACCCTGTAGTGACCGTGAACACACTGTGAAGAAGTGACACACTAGTGCAGATAGTGACTAGTATGTGATTAAAACCAAGTTAAAAACTGGTAGCATTAGTATCCATTTGAACTACTTCACGCACCCATGGAATCGGTGATACTGTTACTCACCTAAGGGTTAGAGTTATAGGGTGTCAACAGTACCCGGTGGATCTGACATCAAGGGAGAAGCCATAAAGTTTCAGGCTGGGAAGAAAAGGACAAAAGTGGGATGGTATTGAGATAAGTGGTAAACTCAAATGTTGGGCGCATATGTATCCTGCTGCCTCGGTGCAGACGTTCTGTCTACGGGGTAGAAAGCCAAATGGTGGAATATTGGCTAAGTAGTATTTATTTGAGGCGCTACACGGCACTATGTGGGAGTAATCTAAATTTCCTCTATCCAGTTAGTAATGACCCGTTAATAGATGGTGGATTGGGCTGGGTTTGTGGACATGTTAGGTAGCTAACAATGGGGAGACGCTCCCATTGTAGTTGTATTATAAAGATATTGCAAAGATAGAGTAAAAATATAGTCAAATTAGACCCCAGTCATGGGACACTAATGCGCCGCAGTGAGTACTGGTCAAAAACGGATATTAATTCCTGGTCGCTGTAAAAGCGCACAATTCAAAACTGCTGTTTGTTCCTCCCAGGGCCGCTATAAGAATAACAGGAAAATAGTTAGAAAATAGTCAGGCAATAGGACCCTGCAGCGCGGTAAAGAGGTTTTAGTCATAATGGGTTGGAAATCCCTGCTGGTGTAGAAGGCGGTACACTTACTTTCTACTGCGCGTGTCAGGGCCAGTCAAGCCTACCCATCTCACAATGCTCACCGATTGGTAATCTGGACAGACAGTCCTCTAACAAATTCCTTTTTCCAGGCACATATTCAACCTTGAAATTATGTTTTTGAAGCCTATATTGCCATTTAGCAATCCTAGGTGTTACACATTCTCCTCCCTCGGTGGTAAGCAGTTGAAACAAAGGCTTATGATCCACCCACACAGTGATTTACCCCAATGATATCACAAGCATATAACTTGTTGATTTTTTTTTTTTTTAATTCAGCCCATAAGACCAAAGGAACTTGCAAACCTTAGGCACCATTGCCTGTGCCCCTTCCTTTAATCTTGTTTTGTCCCTGAATCCCTTGAATAGGTCTAAATCCTTTTTAAATAGTTCAGGAAATGTCAATTCCCATGCATTCTCCTGAACCGCCAAAACCTAGGCATAAACTTTCCTTACTACGACCTGATGAGGATTGTTGGGGTTCCGAAGGATACCTAGATTCCCTTCATCATACCAATCCTACAAACATGCTTCATCTCCTGCCACCAATGCAATCCCTCAAGAATTATTGTCCCTGAAACTAAAATCCGCATCAAATTCACCCAGAATGTCAACAACCTTGCCCCCCAGGACCAAGGGAGAAGCATCTCAAGACTATGCCTTGATCTTGGAATAATTATTCCCATATTTGTTCGCTTACAAGAGTAAATGGGGATCCAGAATATCCGAACACTCTTACTTCCACCCCATTAATGTCGAACAAACAGTTCTTCTTGAACCTTGTGAAGCCACACCCCACACATTCTCCAAGTGTAATTGTCAATTAATGTCAGCGATGGTGAAGATCTCGTCTTCAGAAGATGTGTCTCTCTCTTCAGATTTGATCCGTTCCAGTTTATGGACTTTCTCAGAAGACACTTAACCACAGGATCTACAAACTCTTGCGGAGAGTCCTTTCTTCAAACACTTGGCTCAAATTTTATCTGTAGGTGGACACACCTTAGCATTACCCAGGTGTGCAGTGCTACGAAACCTGTAACACTCCAAACGCCTGTGCAAATGTTTCGTGTCAAGCTTATCACTTCTATTAACTTTGCATTGATCATTTTTCTCTTTGTTCTTTATATATTTGCTCTTGACAGCTAACATCCCTTGAGACTGCTTTTGAAACGGATTTGGACCTTTGTTCCATATAAGAAGCTGTGCTTTCGATCCTGGTTTCAATCTTCAGAGCCTTTTGTAAGGTCAAGTTTGGTATAGACAATAAGGCTTCCTGTACTTTTTTACTACTTGTTTTCTCTACCAATTGATCACTTAGCATTTCCTCATCAAATGACTTACACTCACAAGAAACCGCTAGTATGCGTAACAAACCTACAAAGCTTGAAGCAGACTCCCCGTGCATTTGTTCTCTTTTGTAGAATTTTCCTTTCTAATGTCACATTCTTTGGAGCGCGTATCCAAAGATTTGATGACTGGCATACTCCTCCTCTACTCCATCCCCCTCACCTTCTACTATAAGTACTACCACCTTAGGGATATGCTTCAAAATTTTGCGGCCCTCTGAACCAAGACAATGTCTTAAAATTGCCAATTTTTTCTTATGCGTGAAAGATTCACCCTCCAGTGCATCTAGATATGCTTGAAAACCCTTGTTCCGTTGTTTGCAATCAGTCTCAGAAAATGATGAACTGGGTACAAATGCATGTGATGGGGCAATTGACTGTTGCATAGCGGTACCAGTAAACGAAACCATATTCGCTTGATAACCCAGAACGGAACTGTATCAGTACTCCTCCCTGTCAAATAAGTATAAATGCCTACAATCCAACAGTAACTGTAAAGGGTGTGAATATCACCGAAGCTGTGATGCACAACAAATATCAATAAAGATTTGTAAGTGCAGGTGTGCACATCACTGCAGAGTGCACAGAGAAATACAATGTCTCTGAGTGAGTACCACCAGAGAACAACACACACAATTAAGCTGAATGAAAATAATAAGCACAAAGAATATGGTCTCCACATCACCGAAGATGACCTGCACAACAAACGCCATAAAATCGTAGCTGTGGGTGTTGACGTCACCATAAAGCGCACAGGATGAAATAGTCTGGAATACGCTAAATAAACATACAGTACAACAGTAAGTGTATGTGTCACCGTGTGCAAGCCTGGGATCTGCACACAAAAGATCTTTTAAATGCCCAGGGTGTGCGTGTCACCGACAGAGCTCAAGTGTAGAGCGAGGACAGATCATATTAGCATAATAGGAACCGGTCATTGACATGGTCGGATCCACCGACGTGGAGCTGAACTTCACCATTACAATTCTAGTTAAGGCTGCAGAGCGGCCCAATCCACAATGGCTGCCAGTGACACTGGATAATTGCGAGGCAACACAGGAAAGCACGCTGGAAAAGTCGAAGACTCGCGTTGCAGAGTGCTGGCTTCAATTAAAACAGCATTGAATAAATTTAAGAATGAAACGGTATCTCTGAGGAATGTTAACGATAGCGCACCCCTAACACTGACTCCTCGGTTGCTATTGCTAACAGTTCTGGACAATAGAAGACAAGGCAAACGTCAGAAGGAGGTTGAACTTGACTGAGGCACACAGAACAGGTACTGGCACACGCGTCAGCTGTCTTGCTGTCACTCGCAACTCATCGCCAATATTGAGTCGCAGACACACAGGTAAAGTTTTGTTCATTAGACAGCAGGACACAGGGAAGCCTCCAACACCACTCCAACTGCTTGATTAACCGCTTGCCCCTACCACCATTCCAAAATCCTCCCATTTCCACATTCTATGTACATGCCAAATAAGACCAAGACGGCAAGCATTGGCAAATACAATTACACAACCCAACGCTGACCCATGTGGGATGAGAGAACTTCACCGCAACGCCGAGGCCAGTGCTGGGTCTGGTAAGAGGCTGAAGGATGGGGCCAGATGGAAGTCTTTCTGGGGAACCTCTCATATCCCTAGCTAAGGTCTTTGCTCTGTCTCAGACCACTAGTTACTGTTCCTCGTACCCCTCACATTGTATTTCTTTCCTCCTGATGCTCTTGTCCCACTCTTTAAGCACCAACCCACTCCTGCAAGCAGTCCCTGTCACTGGCCCACTCATGCTGTCAAGCTGCTTGCTCCCCTGTGCCTCAGCAGACAAGCTGGGAAGCGTTTAGCCAACAACGTCGGACCCAAGGACTGGTGGGGAGGAGGATTATCTCCCCTAAAAGGTTTTTTAGTGGGAGGGATTGGATGAACAAATCAATCATTGTCGTGCTCTCTGCCCACCCTCATCCATCAACAGTAATAAAATCTATGTATGTTTAAATGTAAAAAGTTCACATTGCTGCCCGCATTCTCCTAAAACCTGCCAGAGTAGTAACGGTTCTTCACTGTTATTTTAAATTAAATTGTCTGGATTGCCATATCTGCCACTAGCATTCTCCTGAAAGCTCTCAAATAAGTGACTGCGACTGCAAATTGAGTTCTCTTTGCCCCATTCTCCCCTAGCCAGTCATCACTGTGTCCGTGGACTTTGCAGACAATGGCACGTCTGCCAGATGTGAAAGGTGCAACATTGGCAGGAGCTCCCTTAGCCTTTAATGAATCTAAGCCCAGAACCTGCAGGGCAGCTTGCAAAATGTTCTTGGGTCTGAGGTGACAAGACAGGTCGCCTGAGACCAGAGGCAATGCAGTAGTGACTGAATTTTCAATGGCGACACTACACCAGCACACCGAACTGACTGACTGTCAGTGCCACCTAATTCTGCCAAATCGGCCTGACCCTAGCGGAACAAGGGAACTGTCAGCGGTTCACTGTACTCAACCCGGGTTGACCTGGTTCATTAAACCACAGCTGTAAGTGACTCTGGGTATCGGGCAAACAATTACTGTTTTTTAGGTCTCGCATGCGCTGCTTCGCCTTGGCGAGATCTATAGTTGTTGCTTTTCTGTCCGGCTTCTTTGGAAGCAGGATTGGTGTCTGCCCCGTCTCCCTTAGGCCCCGCCCACCCGTCATCTGTTGCTCGCGAGTCAAGACAGGAGATGTGCACGCGCCTGCACGGTAAACAGCTTTCTGGTAGCGGGCCCGCCCACCCGTTGTCTGTTGCTCGTGCGTTGTGTCCTTGCCTCCTGCTCGAGCCCCCCCCTTCTTCCTCTGTACTTCCTCTAGTTTCACCTCAACCCCCACCGGCGCACCTGACCGAGTGAGGATGCCCCCCTAATGCCACGTGTGCTCTGGGTGCTCGGACCTGGCCCAGCCCGTTCCCGTTCAGCAGCATCAGTGCCAGCCAGATCCAGGCGAAAGGTAAGTAGGTGATGGGGCGTCATTTGTGTTTCTCCCACTTGCACCACGAGGGCCCCTTTATGAGGAGCTGCTCTGATCTCCCTTCAGTGGGTCTTGCACGTGGAGTGGGCGCTATCAGTAGCACCAGTAGTTGTTATTTAAATGCATCACTGTGTGCTCGTGCGAGGTCCCTGCTACTGCTCATGCTATATATACACAAAACATGCTCTCGGTACCCAGAGTGCTCCATTTATCCCTTTAAGTAATTGTCCATTTCATAAAGAGCTTTGTTTGCCCGCAGTGTTGGGAGCTGATTAGCTCTTCACAATCGACAGCTATGTGGCATCCTGGATATTTGGGCAACTATCAGAATCTGGAGCGTTTGCTCAGGGGTGAATTGTTGTCATTCTCCTTTGCCACTGTTGTATATACTTCACACAGGGCTTTAAACAACACATTACATTCATCAATCCAATCATGCATAGAATATACATACAGTTGTACATGTAAGACACATACTTACACTAATTCATTCATGTAAACACCTGCACATAGTTACTGTCCTATCAGTGCTTGCATAATGAATAGAATGGTCATGATGTATTTCTCCAGTATTCAATCTTTCATAGATTCACATGCTTGTAGCTTCCCCGTCGTCATGGTGGGAGTCTCACGGTAACAGAATGACCACAGCAGTACTAGAAAAAACTGCATAGCAAAATCCCATAGGGAATCCTATTTGGTAACCAAACCTCATCATTATTTGGTCCAAAACTCAGCCAATCAGCTGCCAGCCCTGATATCACACTCCCTAGCAGAGCCATCGTACCTCAGATTTCCAACCGCCTTCGTGTGAGAAGGAGTCTCCCTGAGCCTTGCTCAGTTTTGTTCCTATGTGAACTTTTGACCTCTTGTTCATCTGGAAGTCCTTTCTGTTTACTGGATTTGAGGTACTGTGCTTCATATTTTTTTTGTCTACTATGGCTGAAAGCTCTAAAAAGAGGCTTTTTAGGCCCTGCAGATCCTGTGGAAAACCTAGACTGTTTTCAGAAGATCCCCACAAGGACTGCTTGTATTGTTTGCACCTTAAGCATGTGCCTAAGGACTGTAAGCATTGCAGAACCTTTTCTGCGAAAACCCTGCGTGAAAGGGAGGCACGGCTACTGTTGTGGGTTCAAAAGAAGGTCACTTCAGATTCAGACTCTGAAGAGGAATCCTGATCATCTAAAAAGAGGACATCTTCTGCTTCTGAGGAAAAGATTGAGCTTAAAAAGCAGAAAACGAAAGACAAAGAGGCTTCTTTGTCATCGCTTCCTCATACTCCTCTTAAAAAATCTACAGAGTCCAGAGAAGTTTCCTCCGCTCCGTCGCCGAAAATTGGGGCGTCGCCAGCTTTGATTTCAATAAAACCGTCGACAGCTCCGTCGACGACTCCGTTTCCGACTATCATATCGACGACGACAGCTGCGGCGACGGCGACAAGACAGACATCGTCGAAGAAGAAAGGCCCGTCGACGACCCCGTCGACGGGGAGGCCGGTTTCGACCTCGTCGATGACTTCAGAGACAGCTACGACGGCTTCGTCGACTACCATCTCATCGACGATAATTCATCTTTCCTCGTCAACGAGAACTCCGTCGACGAGAACTCCATCGACAGCATCTTTTAAGTCTCCCAAGGCAGAGTCAATTTCATTAAAATTTATTCCATCGTCGACGGGCTCGTCGGCGATGAAGAAATCTTCGTATTTTACTGGCTGGACAAAGATTTCTCCGCTACCTCCATCTAATCTGCTGGAATTACAGTCAGAAGATGAAGAGTTGTCAGGAGTGGCATACAGTCTGTCTCAACTTCAAGTAAAGAGCCAGGAGACTGACGATGAAGAATATCAGGAGGTTCAGGAAGTATTCTCTTTCCAGGATTGTCCTGCAGAAGAATCAAGAAGGTATGAGTCGTTTCAGCAGTCATATGACTACGAGGAGTAAGAACCTCAATCTGTTTTGAGAGAGGAAACTATCTCACTGCCAATCTCTCTAGTAATAGACTTACGACTTATGATAAACAATTATTATCAACGTTTTCCTGATGCTAACACTCAAACCTCTAAAACTTCATCTATGCCTGCTCAAGTTGCACCACCCCATTCCTCTCCCAAGAGTTCAGCTCAGAAAATATTGTTACAATTAGGGATGATTTAGAGGAGAGTGACGCGGACCAACCGGAAGAAGGGGAACTTCTTCAGGATCCTCAGGTTGGGGATGAATGGGATCAGTACATCCTTCCAACCACTCCGTCTCCATCTCCTTCACCGGCGAACTCGCCGCCGCAAGATATTGGAGGTTTCCATGATATCATGGAGAAAGCGTCAAAAAGATTCTAGCTTACGCTTCCAGTACAAGAAGCGGAGTGTTTCCTCTATGATTTCAAAGAGGATTCACGGAAATCCATTAGATCTATTCCAATTATCGCTCACATTTGGGATGAAAGATTAAAAATAATGAGGAACCCGGCTTCGGTAGCTTCCTCAGTGCCCCGGATAGAAAAGAAATATAGAGCCCCAGAATCTTCTCCTGCTTGTTTAATTGGACATCCGCGGCCGGAGTCGGTAGTGATGCAAGCTGCTCAAAGACACTCCAAAAATCCGGTTTCCACTTCTGCAGTTCCCCCGGATAAAGAAGGGAGGTGAATGGATGGTGCGGGGAAGCGCTTTGCTGTGATGACAGCGTCTTCCATAAAGGCCTCAAATGCGTTAGCACTCATCAGCTGATACAATAGGCAGATGTGGTCAGATATAGCACCTTTACTGGCTCATCTGCCAGAGGATAAGAAGGAGGAAGCGGACGCTATTTTACAGGATGGAGCTGGGGCGGCCTCGGAATCCATAGACATTGCGATGGATTTGTCTTCAGTGGCGTTCAGCCAAATGGCAGGTGCAGTGGCCCTACAAAGGCAAGGATGGCTTAAGGCCACTTCTTTTAGACCAGAAGTGGAAGCGAAAATAGTGGACATGCCATTTGATGGAGAGAACCTATTTGGAAAACATGTGGATGATGCCCTCCAAAGTATCAAAACTGACACGGATACAGCGCGTGCATTGGGGTCTCTTCAGCAGGGCAGGTTCCAGTCCTTTCGGAGGAGAGGATCCAGAGGGCAATATATGCAAAGATCTTCTTTCCAATCCAATAGATATCAGCCATACAATCAGCAGGGATATCGACAATTTTCCAGTAATCAACAATTTCGTTCCTCAAACACATACCAGCAACAGTCCAGAGGGAGATCATCTGCGAGAGGTGAATCGCAACAATCCACTAGACGACAGTGACTCTGTCAAGGCGCCCGTCACATGTTCAAACATCAACAATCATTACCTTTCCTCCTTTTATCCGGCTTGGCTGTCGATAACAACAGACAGATGGGTTTTGGATGTGATTCAACAAGGCCATACCCTGGAGTTCATACAAAAGCCACCAAATCATCCTCCTATACGCAGGAGACCAGAACATCTTTCAGCCCTCAAGGCGGAAATGTTATCTCTTCTACAAAAGGAAGCAATAGAGGAAGTTCCGCGCCTTCAACGAGAGAAAGGCTTTTATTCGCATTTCTTCTTAATAAAGAAAAAAGACACATCAAAATGGAGGCAGGTAATGGACCTGAGAGGTTTGAACAAATTCATCAAAAAGAAATCTTTCCGAATGTTATCCCTGCAGGAAATACTCCTTCTGATTTGCAAGGTAGATTATTTGGCATGTAACAATAGGTAGGGGAAGACAAGGATCAATTGTGATCCAGTAGGGCATTAATTACCATTCACAAGAGAAGGGAATGGAAGGTCCGGCCACAGTCGTAGCCCCTGATATGAAAGCAACAAAAAGTGATGACTGGGCTGTTCCTTAGGAAAGGAAAGAGGAAAGGATCACTAGGAAAAAAGGGTTAGTGCTCAATGGAGGACAACCCCTGGGTATCCAATTTGTTGGATATAATGGCCTCACACACCCTTGCGAGTGTCATGCTTCATCATCGGCAATGCTCCACGTTGGGCAGGCGGTGCAATGCCCAACGGGCTCACCTCTAAGAGGGGCTCTTTATCGGAGATCTTTTATCCAACTGCCTATGGGTGAAGTGGGGGTGAGGGGCCAGGACAGAGTAGATAGTGTGGGTGAGGATAAAATGTGGCCTAAGGTACCGGAAAGCAATTTTTATTCTGGTGGTCCTCTGCCACAAGTAAAATCAAGGATAGCTGGTGCTCATGGGGGAGTATGGTTTCCCGGAATGGACCAGGGCTAGAGTGCAAATGGTGTGGTCAACATGTTTCTCGCTTCTAGTACATTGACTGCGATTCTTCAGGGCCTAGTAAAAAACTACAATCTACAAAACATGACCTAATGATTAGTATCAGTTTAAATACAGCACATAAGTTGTACTACCTGTATGACACTGCTCCTACCTAGAAAGTGAAGATAAAGGAGAACATTACCACAGGTAAGTAACAACATGTGACCCTGTAGTGACCGTGAACACACTGAAGAAGTGACACACTAGTGCAGATAGTGACTAGTATGTGATTAAAACCAAGTTAAAAACTGGTAGCATTAGTATCCATTTGAACTACTTCACGCACCCATGGAATCGGTGATACTGTTACTCACCTAAGGGTTAGAGTTATAGGGTGTCAACAGTACCCGGTGGATCTGACATCAAGGGAGAAGCCATAAAGTTTCAGGCTGGGAAGAAAAGGACAAAAGTGGGATGGTATTGAGATAAGTGGTAAACTCAAATGTTGGGCGCATATGTATCCTGCTGCCTCGGTGCAGACGTTCTGTCTACGGGGTAGAAAGCCAAATGGTGGAATATTGGCTAAGTAGTATTTATTTGAGGCGCTACACGGCACTATGTGGGAGTAATCTAAATTTCCTCTATCCAGTTAGTAATGACCCGTTAATAGATGGTGGACTGGGCTGGGTTTGTGGACATGTTAGGTAGCTAACAATGGGGAGACGCTCCCATTGTAGTTGTATTATAAAGATATTGCAAAGATAGAGTAAAAATATAGTCAAATTAGACCCCAGTCATGGGACACTAATGCGCCGCAGTGAGTACTGGTCAAAAACGGATATTAATTCCTGGTCGCTGTAAAAGCGCACAATTCAAAACTGCTGTTTGTTCCTCCCAGGGCCGCTATAAGAATAACAGGAAAATAGTTAGAAAATAGTCAGGCAATAGGACCCTGCAGCGCGGTAAAGAGGTTTTAGTCATAATGGGTTGGAAATCCCTGCTGGTGTAGAAGGCGGTACACTTACTTTCTACTGCGCGTGTCAGGGCCAGTCAAGCCTACCCATCTCACCGGGTCCGGATAGTGGAAAGCCGGACGTGTCCCTCCTCATTTAGTAGCACCCATGGTGTGTTCCACAGGATCCCAAACAGGAAGTAGGACCCGCCCGTAGATCATGTGGTTTCCCTCGCGAATCGGGCGGCCATGATGGAGTGGGGGGTAGTGTACAAAAAGTCAGTGAACACATTCAAGGTTATGTCACTAAAATGGCGGTGTAGCTCAGTGATAAGTGGGAAGTGATTGGCCTTATTAAGTGTGGTTCGCCAAGGCATGTGTATTGGCCATGATAACTGTTGTAAGACCAAGCCAGCGGGTGTACACTGAACTTTGCATAGTTCGCTGGGCGGATCAGGGATGTTTTGGCAGAGATGTGTTCACAGAGCACTCCACGGTATATCCTCATTCAATCCCTGGCTGTCGGTGGACAAACGATGTATCCACCTCTGTTCCTTAAGAAAAAGACTGTGCTTGGATTTGTCTGGGGAGGATTCAAGAACTAACCAGGACAATGAGTCAGCCGTGTGGTTCTGCTCTAGGTAGTGCCTGCACATCTTGGTGTTTGTTTTCTTACAACGGAAGTTGCTTCTATGTTCAGAGATGCGGATTTTCACAGGGCGGGAGGTCATGCCTACGTACTGCAGACCGCATGGGCATCTCAACAAGTAGATGCAATTAGAAGTGTTGCAGTTAGTATGGCCACGCAGTTCCCAGCGGAAGGTGTCCGTCAGGGGGATAGTTTTGTATGTGCTGGTGAAAGGGCACACACAGCAGGAGCCGCACTGATAGTGCCCACGTACAGGCGGTAATTGCCACAGGGTGGTTTGTTTAGGTGGCTCTGCCTTCCTCGGTCTGGTATGCACCAGAATATCCTTAATATTCCTTGACCTTTTGTAGGCAAATCTGAGCGGTGTAAGACTGAGATTGCCCGTATTCAGAATTTGCCAGTGTCGTTTGATTATCTTTTTGATTTCGTTTGATGCTGGCGAAAAGGTGGTGACACAAGTAAGGAGATCTGACTCCTGTGTCGTCCGGGTCTTGTATTCAAGTAGGGCCCCCCTATGGTTGTTTTGTGCAAGTTTGCGTGCCCTAGAAATCTCTCTAGTGGGGTACCCTCTATCCCTCATGTTTCTGGATAGTAAGGAAGACTCGGTTTTGTAATCTGACAGGTGGGAGCAGTTGCTCCTGACCCGCAGAAATTGTCCGAAAGGCAGATTCAGTCTCAAGGCCTTAGGGTGGTGGCTGGTAAAGTAAAGCAAACTGTTACGGTCTGTTGGTTTGCGATACATAGTTGTATCAATTTTGCCCCCCTCCAGTCTAACGTTGAGATCCAAGAAGGCAATTTTGGATGCAGACGCCGTTATGGTGAAGTGGAGGTATTCGTTCAGCGTGTTTAGCCAGCTGAAGAACTCCTTGTATAGGGTTTCAGTGCCTGTCCAGAGTACCAGGATATCATCAATGAACCTCCTCCATAGTTTGATGTTCAGATGGTAGGGGTTCTCTGGTCCATTGATGTGTCTTTCTTCGAAGTCTGACATGTAGAGGCAGGCTACCGAGGGGGCAAAAGTACTGCCCATGGAAGTGCCCTGGGCCTGGTGGTAATATTGCCCTTTAAACTCAAAGTAGTTCTCCGTAAGGGCAAGGGTAGCACATTCCATAATAAAGGAAGGCGGCGTGGGGGAGATCCATTCTTCAGCACTGAGGATTCTCTCAATCACCCCTAGTGTGGCCCTCTGGGGGATGTTAGTATAGAGGGCCTCCACGTCTAGGGTGATGAGAAAATCGATCTGGCTATCCTCCTGTAGATTATCCAAGAGGCGTAGGACGTCAGATTATTTGGCATCCCTGGACCTCTTAGATGCTTATTTTCATGTCCCAATTCATATAAATCACAGAAAATGTCTTCGTTTCATGGTGGCGGGGCGCCATTATCAATTCAAAATATTGCCTTTCGGTCTAAAGTCTGTGCCAAGAATCTTTACAAAATGTATGGCGCCAGTAGCGGCACATATAAGACTTCAAGGTCAACAAATTTTCCCTTATCTAGACGATTGGCTCATAAAAGGTTGTTCGTTCAGAGAAACCCAACATTCTCTACAAGTGTGCATGGACCTTTTCAGTCGTCTAGGTCTGAGAGTCAACCTAGAAAAATCACATCTCATGCCATCGCAGTCCCTTCAATTTCTGGGAGCTATAATTCGCACAAAGGAGGCGAAAGCTTATCCTTCAGAGGAGCGTATTCAAAAAATCATAAATCTGACGTCGCATTTGCAGATAAAAAAGTACGTTTCAGTGATGATCTACAAATCATTGCTGGGGATGATGTCTTCCTGTATTCCCCTACTTCCCAATTGCAGACTTCACATGAGGCCTATTCAAGAACTGCTAGACAAGCAATGGATTTAGTCTCAGGGATCCTTCGAAGATCGAATAGTTATCACTCCTCAGATCATAAAGGCCCTGTCATGGTGGAAGATCAGAGATCATTTAACGGAAGGACTGATGTTCGAACCACAGAACTACAGTTTTGTGATGATGACATACGCTTCGCTACATGGTTGGGGGAGCGCATCTCCAGGAGCTCGAAATTCATGGTCACTGGTCAAAGTGCGAAGCTCAGCTCCACATCATCTTGCTGGAACTAAAGGCTATTTTCTTGGATCTAAAAGCGTTTTTCCCCAGGATTCACGATTCAACAGTACTTGTCAGGACACACAGCTCAACATCCATGTTTTACCTTCTAAAACAAGGGGGTACAAAATCAAAAATATTGTCGAAGCAAGCGCAAGAAATTTGGAAGTGGCTTCTTAATCACAAAATATCACTTCAAGTCCAACACGTTCCAGAGGTGGACAACACAAGAGCAGATGTTCTAAGCAGATCATCCAAGGTTTCCCACGAGTGGGAATTGGACCATAGACAGCTTCTCAAAGTATTCCAGCAATGGGGCACTCCAACGCTAGATCTGTTCGCGGATCGCCACAATTCAAAATGCAAACACTTTGCAAGCCGGTTTGCACAAAGAAGGACGCGGGGCAATGCTCTGCAGATGTGCTGGACAGGGATGTTTGCGTATGCATTTCCCCCATTTCCGCTAATATCAAAAGTCTTGAGAAAGATGAAATCGGAGCCGTGCCATCTGATTCTAGTTGCCCCAGCATGGCCGAGACAAGCGTGGTTCTCAGAACTTCTCAAATTATCAGTGACACCCAGGATACAGTTTCCATTAGTGCAGGATCTGATCACAATGAACAGCGGCCAAATACTGCATCCAAATTTGAAATCGCTGAACTTGTCAGCATGGAACCTCACGAACATGAGTTCCAACTTTTGAATATCCCTCAGGAATGCCGGGAGATTCTGTCACGATCTCGAGCCATCTCTACAAATAAAACATATTCGGCTAAATGGAAGAGATTTTGTCATTGGTGTGCATCCTAAAGTCTACATCCTTTTCACGTCCCCGCGGAACATATTCTTCCATATCTATTAATTTTGGCCAAATCTGGACTTTCTCATATGTCTATAAAAGTACATTTGGCTGCTGTTTCAAGGTACACGAGACCGCCCATCTCTTTGGTCTCAAAGAGTTATTAAAGAATTTCTCAAAGGTTTTTCCTGCCGTGGAGAGGGGCACCATTTACAAATAAAGAAAGGCTGTGAAGGGAAACCATTCCGCTTCTTTCAGCACGGCGTTCTGAATGCACACTAAGCTCGCTTTCTGTTGCCTTGCTACTAAGGATGTTAATAATGTTTTTATAAAATTCATTTTTTGCATTGAACCTACTAAGGAAACAATGTGTGCTTACCTCCTAGGGACTACAAATCCCATGATGCCGCAAAGACTCTGTACCAAGCTAAGCCCACTGGGGGCGTGTTTTACCAATTTGGAAATGACTAAAGGAAGTGAGCAAATCAATGCAAATCTTGACTGAACAGCCCATGAAGAGGCGTGTTAGCCTCGAAACGCGTCGGCATGGAACCAATGCTGGCAACACAAGGCGAGCTGCAGCGAGGCGTATAGACCAGATGGTCGGGAGCACCGTTGAGTGCCCTCTCATTGCTTTCGGGCCATTGGTTAAAAAATATATATTATATACTGGCGGACGCCAGTAGATAGTTATAGTTAGGACCGAGTTTCCATAGGAAATCTGAAAATTCTATTTTGAATAGCTTTGGCGCCGGTTGACGAATCCTCGCGAAATTTTCAAAACTAATGGGGCGCTCCGCTCAGCTCGTACCCTGAAAGTCTCGGGGTGATTCGTCAAGCGGGGGCTGAGAAAAAAGGGGGGTCCCAAAACGTGTTTTCCCCATGCATTTTCCCTTAGGACCTTTAGTCGAAGGTACAGCCCGAACGGCTGAACAGAATTACTTGAAATTTGGCAAAGAGGTAGTCCTCAGGTCAGGCATGTGCCTTTTGCATATATGGTGTCAATCTGTTCAGTAGTTCCTGCGAAAATTGCAGTTAAAAGTACATAAATATCTATAAGCGCGCACCGTGCGCGCACGTTGCGCGCACCATAACGTGCGCAAGCGTAATTCTGATTGGTGGTTACATGTCAGTCAACATTCGAATCGGTCGAAATCAGGAAGTGTCGGCCGCCATTTTGTGTGTTTTGTGTGTGTGACAGTGAAAAAGAAAGGTGGAGAACGTGAAAAGGGGGCAGGGTAGAGAGTTCCTGACCCCCTAGCCTTTGTCAGGGGTCCCTGAAGGACCCCGAAGGGTGAAAAAAACATTTTATTTTTTTTTCAAAAAATCGCGGGGTGCGCGCACGGTGCGCGCACGGTGAAAAACCTTAAAAAAACCTTACAAATTCACTTAAAAAACCATAGGTTTCACACACGTTATAGTTAGGAATTAGCATTTAAAAAAACCTTGCAAATTCACTTAAACAATAGGTTTCACACATGTTATAGTTAGCTGGACATTTCACTGGTAAAAAAACCATTGAAATTCCCCCGTTATAGTTAGTTCAGATAACTATAACTCGCGCGACCGCCACTCTATCACAAGGATGATGTCATCAGTGATGCCGCTGACCATGTCATGAGTGATGTAATATGTGACGTCATGAGCAGTGGATTGCGGGTGCGCGAGTTCTAGTTATCTGAACTAACTATAACTGGGGAATTTCAATGGTTTTTTACGAGTGAAATGTCCAGCTAACTATAACATGTGTGAAACTTATGGTTTTTTAAGTGAATATATATATATATATATAAATATATATATATATGTAAATGTTTTGGTTCACATATTAAAAATGTTTATATATCTTCTCAACTAATGATTTTCTGATATATTTTGAAAACTGTAATGTATGTGAATATTCTGCACAGAAGACCAGAGCCCACAGACTATTTGGGGTTCTATCCTGGAAATGCAGTTTGGGGATAAGGGATAAGTACTGCTCGCTATTCTGATACAAGCATGTGAATCTATGAAAGATTGAATACTGGAGAAAAAACTAGTTACTTACCTGTACACTATGGTTTTCCAGTATTATCTTTCATAGATTCACATGCGGCCCGCCCACCTCCCCATTTCTCAGGTAGAACCTCTTTATCTCTAGATTTATCCTTGTCTCTCACTCGGGGCTGGAAATCTGAGGTAGGATGGCTCTGCTGGGGAGTGTGATGTCAAGGCTGGTAGCTGATTGGCTGAGTTTTGGACCAAATAATGATGATGTTTGGTTACCAAATAATAGGATTCCCTATAGGATTTTGCTATGCAGTTTTTTCTAGTACTGCTGTAGTCATTCTGTTACCGTGAGACTCCCACCATGACGACGGGGAAGATACAAGCATGTGAATCTATGAAAGATAGTACTGGAGAACCATAGTGTACAGGTAAGGAACTAGTTTTTTATAGGAAGTATTAGAATGCTCACGGCGTTTGTTGAGGCAAACTCTTGAAGGCTGATTGTGTACTCCCGTTGTTTGTATGTGGGCCTGCTTATGTTATACCTATTAATAAAGATCATCTATTTGGCTTCTTTTGATTACCAAAGCCACCTGACCAGTACCCTGGAGCCTCTCTTAGCTTTCAGTTATTACGTGCAGATATTACGGGGGTTGGAGGGGCACTGAACAATCAGGCTTGAAGCCTGGCTCGGCTCGAGGTCCTGGTCGAAGCTCAAGCCAGTAAGAGCCTTCTTTCCGCCTTCACCCTCCCTCTACCCAAGGTGTGGCGTTACAGCCAGTGTATGCCAACTTTTGTATCTGGAGAAGCAGGCTTGAGTCTCAGCGTTGGCTCACCATCCTGTGTTTCTGGGCAAATCAATTAATTTCCTTGTAATAATGAATGTGACCTTGTGTAATGGAACAGGTGCTCATGTAAAGTACTTCAATACCTTAGGGACGAGTATGCACTATACAAAAATGGCAAAAAATGCACAGAGGCAAAACAGGGCCATAACTTAACAAGCATTGGCATAGCCAATAGATCTCGCCTTCTGGACAATATGTGTGTAGCCATGCAGCACGTTATACTGAGTGCTGAGGCGGCTGGGATTAAAAAGCTAAATGACATTCTTCAAGTACATTTTTTTGTGCAGATTTGGGTGGGAAATAATCAGCTGTGGGTTTCTACAAGAACACTGAAAAATAGCTGTTTTGCATTTATTGTGGATATAAAAGAAGGAGAAATGGAAGTTTAAAAAAAAAAATCAGAATTGCAGTTATTTCAGAGAAATGTGACTGAGATGTGTGGGTGTGACCTCAGCTGAGTGAGCTGAGCACTTGCTCTTGATATTTACCGTGACTTTTATCTAGGTCATGAATTCTTGTGCAGGTAATGCAACATCAGCATTTCCTCTTTTCGTGTTGATAATTGAAAGAGCATATTGCACCCCTGCTATTGTTTGCAGCGCACTACCGGCCAGTAAGCCAATGAACATAATCTCAAATATAGAACATACCTGCTACCCGAGTGGCTCCAAAACAAAAGTATAAAAGGCCTCAATCTAACATTTAATTCATTAGCTAATCGTTAGGTGAGAAATTAGAAAAAAATATGACATCACACACTGCACTACGAGTGCAATGGTACTGTTGATTGAAAGGTTGTACATGAAAAACACAAATCATAACTGTTTTCTGCTTTGTGCCCAATAAAACACAGTTGACAAATGTTCTGTCTCACACTCACTCCACGCACTTGCGATCAAAACAATGAAAACTAGAATTTAGTAGTAATGAAGGCTGGAACTAGTAATAACCATGTAGCTTAGTGTTATAAAAAATGACCACGCAAGAGCAAAGCTGGGGCTTTGTAATTAGCAAGATATTTCATAAAATTAAAAAATCACTGAAAAGCAGCTAGGGCCATTTTTAGGTGGAGTCTAGCAGCAGCGCGCATGTGCTGCTCCCTCTACTAAACTGCAGTAGTAGAGTGTGGGAGAGAAGCCGCACCCACTCTCCGCCCATATTTTTCATTGGCTTGTGTCATCGTCTTTCCTAAATGCTGCCTTCGGATTCTTTAATAGGCTTGTTAGTCCCTCCTTAGTACAGCCTTGTCTTCATTTGTACCCTCCCATGATGACTGGCCCTTCAGTTGTTACACGGGACCTGTTATTTAGTCTGTAAGCACTATTTACTTTGAGTTTCTCTTACTGCAGGCCGGACAAGCACTGCTTCAGCTGAAACTGTTTGTGGTTTTTTTTTTTTTAAGCAGCACGGCGCCTGCTTTCAATCACTTTAACCCGGCTTGTGTTTCAACCCCCCCAAGTAAAATGGATTTAGAATTAAGTAACAAATTAAGTCATGTGAATTCCAGATAGCACATACTCCTGTGCTAATGGGCTGAGGCTGACAACAGCACATTTTTTTGAAACAAGGTCCTGTGCACACGTATCAGTATAATGGTTTAAGTGTACCAGACAAGTCATCGAACAAATATCAAACATTCTTTGTCTTTGAAATTATGGAGGTAGACATCAAGTGTATCATAAGCATGGATCTTTTATGGCAATCCAGATCAATACAGAGAGAAAACAAACCAGCCGACACGTGTTTCGTCACAACGTGGTACAATTGTGACTCTTCAGGGCTGGGAAAGACACAAAACGAAAAAGGTATAAAGCAAAACAAAAGGAAAGAATGGCCCACATCTTTGCAGTGTATAACGGAAAGTGAGAACCGCGGGAACATGTGGAGAACCTATATATGTGGAAAGTACATGAATTCAGTGACTTTACACTGTATAGAGACCCACAATAGTGGTGAGGTGACAGTGTAGACATAAAAATGAAAATAAAGAAAACACGAAGAGAAATATTGAACGGACCATATTCAGATGTTGATTAAAGGGAAGAAAGATATTTTTAAATAATAAACAATAAGCAATGAACAACCAACATTGACGCTGCTCTCTCGAATGTAGATCTAAGAGAAGAACATGAAGTTTAAATTTAAACAAATCGAGACAGTTTAGGCCTAGAAAAACAAAGTCTAAAATTTAAGACAGACTGTTGTAATATGCTTATGCTAGTATGTGTGATGTCACTCCTGACACATTGGTGAGCTCTTAAGGTTCTAGAGTGAACTCATCTTGAGCTGGTGGAAAAGAATGTGGTGAGAGAATCTGCTGATGAACCTGCTGGCAGTTGGATGGATGAGCTGTTAAACCTGCATCTTCAATTAAACCATTTCTTATATCTACAAATGGATTCAGGATCTTCATTCAAATATCCACGATGTACTTTTTAACACTGGCGACGACTGGGAAAACGGATAACAGCTCAACTCCAGACTACAGCGACTTTAAAGATTAGAAAAACGAACGTATTCATTTGTCAAGTAAGACTGTAATTCTTATTTCTAAGCGCGTGTTTACTAAGACTAGTCCATTTCATCTGGCGATCTTCGCGGTGCTACAGTGAAATTCATCACCGGTATAACGTTTTAACTATGACTGTTTTAACGTTAAGGGTGTTGTTTATTTTTAACTAAAATCCTCGTAAGCGCTCAAACATCTTTCAAGGATACTATTTTTATGTGGCACAGGCTGAAGATTTTCTCAAATTACTGCCGATTTAGTATCTTAAAAAACTTGCCAGTTATGAGATTATTATTTAAATTGGGCTTGCCTGTCATTTGCTCGCGCTCCCTCTGTTTATCTCGAGTACAACGTTCTTTGAGGTGTTCGTCAACCTGCTGTTCCTCCATTGTTAGCAGATAGAACGGTATTGGACATACGATGTACGTCAAATCTCTGCCTGGAACGCAACGTTTTCTGCTGTCCTGGTAACCCTGAAACGCACGCTACTCAGCCAGTATTTGACGTCCCTCTGTGGAAGCGCATGACGTGCTGACTCGCTTCAGCCATTGTTTGACGTTCTTTGTTTGGCGGTGCAGCGACGCGCACAGGTAGAGTGAGGAACGCCGTCGATTGGCAATTGCGAGTGTCTCTTGGGTTTTGATCAGGCAGCGCTGACACGCACAGCAGTTCAACTGTAAGTACTTTATTCCGCGTGTCTTCTGCCACATGCAACGGAGCCTTAGTTGATGTCCCTCGTTCTGTCACGAAGCTACGAGAGCATCAAGAAGGGGGTGTAGCACTATAACGTTTCTTTGCGAGAGGGGCTTTAACATAGTTCAAACAGCGCTGACACGCACAGCTGTTTTATTGGAAGTACAATATGCTGCGTGTCTGTTTTCAAACTACGCTGACACGCACAGCTTGCAACAAGACCAATAAATAAATAATCCTGATTCATCTTCGGAACGTGTAGAGCGTTGCGAGTATACTTTACAAGTTAACATTAACTAAGCAGCTCTGACACGCGACAAATACATGCGTGTTACTAAGTTACGCTGACACGCACAGCTTTTAAGTTTTGAGAGTTCCTTATAGCGGTGGTCAAGTCTTGATTAAAAATCTTCAAACATTTACTAATAAACATCTTTAGGAACAATTCTACGGTACACTGACAGATCACCTTTACTGCGAGTCCTGGAGTAGACAGTGCTGATATGCTCCGTTTCTTTAACATTTAGGCTACAAATTTGCTGTTGTATGTATTAGATATAGCATAACATGGGTGGTTGTAGTATGTTGTGGAATGTATTTGGTTTAATAAGAGAAGATTTGTAGTGGTTTTAAAAAAAAAAGAGAGAAGGAGAAGTTTTATTTTACATTTTTTTTTTTTTTTTTTTTCTGAGTCATGCAGAATGTTACAGCTGCACCGTTTTTTCTACAATCGCCTGGGGATCCACCTATTAAATGGTCCAAGTGGAAGAAAGTTTTTGAGCGATATGCTCGTGTGTGCGGAACTTCTCTCAGTGTTGAGAGGAAAACGGCTCTACTAATGCACTGTCTTGGATCTGAGGGTCAAGATGTGTTTGATCATCTTCCTGACGTCCCAGCCAGTGCTGCTACAGGTCTGAATGAATTTGAACAATGTATGTACAAGCTTGATGCACATTATTTACCAAAAGTTAGTACTATTTTAGAACGCTATCACTTTGGTAGACGTATGCAGAAGGAGGATGAAAGCATAGAAAATTATGTAACAGATCTCAGACGTCTAGCGTCCACTTGTAAATTTGATGTCCTAATTGAGGAAAGGATAAGAGATCAATTTATGCTTGGTTGTATCTCTGAGAAAGTAAGGGATGAACTTTGGCTTAAAGACGAACTGTCTCTTGATGAGGTCTTGGTAATAGCTAAAAGAATTGAACACTCACTAGCATGTGTGAAAGAGATAAAAAAGGATCTCAACAAAGTTGGTTCGGACGTTACAGTTGTTAATACTAATGTGTCTCAGAAGCCTTCTGATTCTTTAATGAAATCTCAGACTAAAGATAAGTTGAATACCAAATCTCGAGCTCAGTTTAAAAAGAAGGGTAAGTGTTACAGATGTAACAGCACAACACACTGGGCAAATGATAAATCGTGTCCGGCCCTGAATACCACATGTTCCTTTTGCAAGAAGAAAGGACACAATGTGAATGCATGCAGAATCAAAGCTTCTAGAAATGTTGTAAATGAAGTTTCTCAAGAAGATGATGCAGAATTGCATGATTTTGAATGTGGACAGATTGTGGTCCAAGTCGGAAGTGACGGGCCTCTGGATTTTATTTTAGTTGAGGGTCAGAGAACTAAAGTATTATTTGACTCGGGAGCTAAGATTACCATTGTTTCCAACAAATTCTTTAGTGACAAGTTGTGCAACAAAGTGAAACTGTCTAAACCTGACATTCGTCCTACCTCCTATGGTGGTGATCCCATAGAATTGAGAGGGTACTTTGTGGGATTCATTGAGTTTGAGGATCGTTTCACCTCTGGGAAGATCTATGTTTCCAAAAAGGGTGATAGTATTATTAGTTGGTGGCATCAAAAAGATCTGGGTGTCATGTTAGATCCAAATAATACTCCTCCGGTCATACTCAAAGAGAGGAATGTCATTGGGTCCATTGATAATAATTCTTTGGATTCTCAGCTCATGGAAGAATTTCCCCAAGTGTTTGGTGAAAGGTTGGGTTGTCTTAAAGGCTACTGCCATAAAATAAAGTTGGTCCCGGGATCTATTCCTGTGTCTAGTAAGGTGAGGAATGTTCCTTTTACAGTTAAAGATGACATGTTTAAAGAGATTGACAAACTCAAAACTCAGGGCATCATTGAAGAGGTTGAGGGAACATCTTGGTTAGCTCCGGTCGTGGCTGCCAGAAAACCCGATGGCTCTCTGAGATTATGTGTGGACTTGAGACATTTTAATAAGTGTGTACTGGTTGATAAGTATACTCTTCCAAATATATCTGAATTGTTGAGTATGGTGGCAGGGGCGAAATTTTTTAGTACTATTGACCTGAAGTCTGCGTATCATCAAATACTGCTTGATGAGTCTTCTAAAGATTTGACTGCGTTTGTTACGCCTTTTGGGACGTTCAGGTTTATAAGACTTCCGTTTGGGCTAGTTTCTGCCGCTTCCGTGTTTCAACGTGTCATGGAGAAGGTATTGGTCAATATACCTGGTATTTGTGTATACCAGGACAATATTCTGGTGTATGGATCTGATGTGTCTGAGCATGGGAAGAGAATTAGACAAGTGCTAGGTAGACTTGCTGCCCACAATCTGACCATTAAGCGGGAGAAATGTAAATTTGGTTGTGGAAAGATTGACTATTTGGGACATACCATAAGTGCGGATGGTGTGGTTTCAAAAGCTGATCTGGTAAACACTATCAAAGATCTGACGGCTCCAACTTCTAAGGAAGAATTCATGCGCTTTCTTGGCATGGCCGAATATTACAATAAATTCATAAAGAATTTTGCTGAAGTCACATACAATATAAGGAATCTACTTAAAAAGAGTGTGCGATTTTGTTGGGATGAATCTTGTGAGAAAGAGTTTTGTGAATTAAAACAAAGGTTACAAAATGCACCGAATCTTAGAAATTTTGATCCCACCAAAACATCAATTATTTCTACTGATGCAAGTCTAAAAGGCCTTGGTGCGGTCTTGTATCAAGGGGGTACAGCTCCTGAGAACACCATTATGTTTATTTCGAGAAGTCTGAAAGGGGCTGAAACCAGATATTCAGTTATCGAGCGGGAAGCTTTGGCAGTTTATTGGGCTGTTAAAAAATTCAAGAAGTTTTTGTGGGGTACATCATTTGTGGTGAAAACTGACCATAAACCACTATGTGAAGTGTTATCTAACAAGGGTATTGATTCAATATCACCACGTATTTCAAAATGGGTCGTTGGCTTGCAAGGATTTGATTTTGTTGTCAAGTATGTTCCTGGTAGTGAGAACCTTGTGGCGGATACACTTTCAAGATTGGTACCATCGGTTGAACAGGGGTTTTCAGATTCTCAGACGGATATTGACTTTAGTAATTTTCAGGATTTTGTTTGTGGAGTAGATTATGAGGTGATTTCTCATGAACGCTGGTTGGATGCTTGTAAAGCTGATGCTTCCATCCAAGAGGTATTGAGTCTCATTTGTAATGGTTGGCATCACAAGGAACAGGGTGGTTCGTTGGTGAAAGATTATTGGTCAGTGAAGGATCAACTTTCTCATTGTGATGGTTTATTGTTGAGGGGTCATAGACTAGTTCCACCCACATCTCTAAGGAAAGAATTACTAAATTTGGCTCATGAGGCACATCTGGGTATCTCCAAGACAAAAGAGAGGATACGTTCAAGTTATTGGTGGCCAGGTGTAGATACTCAAGTTGAACATTTAGTTAGAGAGTGTGTTCAATGTTCTCTGAGTGAGAAAGGTCTTAAAACTAGAACCCAACCCATGGAGAAAAGATCTCGTCCTAGTGGTCCGTGGAAAGATATAGCTTTGGACATTTTAGGACCTGTGCATGGGGATGGTTCGGACACATTTGTTATTGTGATCATGGATTTGTTTTCTAGGTGGCCGGAAATATTTTGTGTTAAAAATGTGAACACAGTAACTGTTATTGATTTCTTAAAGAAGCTCATTGCTAAGGAGGGTATTCCTGAAACCATTCTGACAGATAATGGGGTTCAACTGGTTTCTGGGGACATGGAAAATTTTCTAAGTGGTTGTGGAATTGTACATAAGAAGTGTGCTTTGTATCATCCAGAATCGAATGGCACTGTGGAAAGATTTAACAGAGTTCTAAAAGATACTATCTCTTTAGCAAAGCAAAATGGGCTTGATTGGAAGGAGGAAATTTCAAAGAGGGTTTGCATTTATCGTTTTGCTCCCCATACGACAACAGGGAAATCTCCTTTCTTTTTGTTTCGGGGAAGGAATCCTGATACTTTCTTAGAGCCTCCTTGGGTAAACAAATTTCTTTCGGTGAATGGGGGGGTTGAGGATGACACTACTTGGAAGAACAAGGAAGATTTGAAGTGTCTTAAAAGTAAAGAAAACTATGATGTACGACATGCTGTCAAAGTAACAAAAGTTTTAGTTGGTGACATGGTCAGGATTAAAAAACCTGGGTTTTGTGTTGCTGGTTCTAAATATTCCAAACCCATCAAAGTGATAAAAGTTTTTCATAATGCAATAAGAACTGCTGATCACAGGGTGTGGAATTTGAGTCGTGTTGCTTTATGTAACAGAAATGATGATATAATTTTGTCTCAAGATTTGTCAAGAAAGGAAACTGTTCCCCCAGTCATGATGAGACCTAGTAGAGTTTCACGCACTCCCTCTTATCTGAAAGATTACATTGCTTGATGTTCTGTTGTTTATTGTGTATATATGCAATGTGTAAAGGAGGGAGATATGTTGTAACATGCTTATGCTAGTATGTGTGATGTCACTCCTGACACATTGGTGAGCTCTTAAGGTTCTAGAGTGAACTCATCTTGAGCTGGTGGAAAAGAATGTGGTGAGAGAATCTGCTGATGAACCTGCTGGCAGTTGGATGGATGAGCTGTTAAACCTGCATCTTCAATTAAACCATTTCTTATATCTACAAATGGATTCAGGATCTTCATTCAAATATCCACGATGTACTATTTAACACAGACGATTCATGATTAGTGTGAGACACGCGTGACATGATGTGTCTTTGTTAAAACTGCAGCGTAACAATCTCAAAACCTTCAAAAGGAAATACCAAGTAATAAACAAATCGTATGAGGCACACCAAAGCTGTAGAGATAATGGTCACAAAACGTTTTCATAATACAGTGTGCGTAAGGGAATTACATAATAAAAAACTAAAATCGAAAATATACGTAGTATTCTTCAAGAGCAGTGTAAAAACAGATATTTGAGTTGCATATATGCCCAACAGGTACATGGAGAAAGAAAAACGTAGTCATGACAGAGGAGTTGTATGTAAAGAGAAAAGAAAAGAAGGCTTGATCTACCTGTATGTTAATCGCAAGGGTTCTGTGAACTGAGGAACAGGGGCAAAGAAAGGAGGGAGAAGTATTAGAGAAAAGGTCCCAAATCATGAGCGTATGAATCAAAACGAAAGTACCATAATGAATATGGACATGTAACTCACTGCTAAGCCGGCGATACTTCCGACCTGGTTGCGACACAGGTTTTAATCAAAAGAAAAAGGCGGAAGGGTGAGAGGCATCCTTCCATGTGTCCCCCAGGTATGCGGGATACCAGTAGAAAAGACGGGTAAGTCTTAGGATAGGAGGCGGTCTGCATAGGGCAAAACAGGGAAAGTAAAATACAGTATTCAGTAAGAAATTACTGTAGAAACCGAGGGATCGGTGTACCAAGATTGGAAGAGGGGTCTTACCTGTGTACCAGAATCTTGTGTACGAGATTGGCGGTTTCTTCTCCAGAGTTTTGGAAACGGACTGGAATAGCTGGAAGTTAAATGGAGAATCACGTGTGCGTATGGGCGAAAAACTAGAGCGTAAGGAGGTGGTTCCGGTTGGGAGAACGGAAGTGAGGACAGAAGCGCGCACTGGAAAGATGTTGAGAAACGGGCATAATCAATCTTTCATGAATCTTCCCAGTGAGCTGCATGCAGTTTAGGGACTTGGAACAAAATAAATAACGTGTACGTGGTGTGGGGGCAGAAATAATTTAAAGAAAGAAGATGGTAATCCCTATCATAAAAAGGTGCACTTAAAGGAAGGAAAATATGTACATAAGTGACAGGGAGCAAAAAAGGAGAGCAGAACAAAAATGTAAAGTGGGTGTAGTGAAATTAGTTGTAAGTGTCGTGAGACCTTAGAAGTAGAGTAAGAAGAAACAAATATGTATAGAGAGTAGAAAAACAGGGCTTATTGCGTATATACGTATAAATCTGGAGGGAGGTATATAGCGATCATAAAAAAACAGAGTATTTAGCTAATCAGGTTCATAGCATAAAAAACAACATGTCTAGATGCGGTATGTAGTGCATACCTAGTAATAGCTATAAACAGTCAAGCGACTTTGAGTCCTTAGGCCCAGATATACGTATGCAGAGACAAAAGGATGGTCAATAAACAGTAACCTGTAGTTACTAACTTGTAGAGTTAAGAAAAACAGACTTCACAAAGTATTAAAACAGTATGCGGAAGAGAATCTATGATCCCAGAAAGTACTGTAGCTCATGGTCGATGTTAAGACCATGTTTAACCGACTGCAGACGCATAATCCATGATGCTTCTTGTCTTCTCAGTCTCAATTCGCGATTGCCACCTCTAATGTTGCTGTTGGTGATGTCTATTCCAAAGAAGAATAAGCTCTTGCGTGGTCCCTGTGTATTGCATGTCGCTATATGCGAGGCCATTGGATATCTAGCATCCTCATTGTGCATTGCCCTGATGTGTTCACTGATTCGTTCTTTTAGAGGCCTAATAGTACTTCCTATATACTGCTGTTTGCATGTGCATTGTAGGATGTACACAACAAACTTAGTGTTGCAGTTAATGTTGTGGGTAATGCTGAATTTGTTTCCTTTCCATGCCAGCTTCTGAATTCTTTTGTTCCATTCATAGCCCATTTGCAGACTCCACAGCATCCACATTTGAAAAAACCTATTGTGTGAGGTGTCATCCAAGACGTGACAGATATGGAGTGTGGTACTGTGGGACAAAGTCTGTTCCTTAGAGTTCTACCTCTTCTGAAGGTGATCTGAGGTCGAGCAGTTATGTTGGCGTTCAAGGATTTGTCGGCTAGTAAAGTTCCCCAATGTTTATTGAAACTCTTACGCATTATGACACTAATTTAATTATAGTCCGTAATGAGTCTCACAGGTTGTTTGTCGTTTTTTTTTTTTTTTTTTGTGAAAATTTTTATTGTGCAGTAAGAAGGGTACAAGCACGGGCCTACAACCGCCTGGGCCGGCCGCTAGTAGGTAAAAAGTTCAAACAGTGCAAACACAGTGACTGGCCCACCGGGGCTCCGCACCCTACAGAAGCTCAGACTGTACATAGAGGAAAATCAGGATACACCCTTTTAACATAAATAACAACTTAAAACAAAAAGCGAGGCAAGAAGACATGGGATGGGCGTCGGACCACAGCAGGGGCACTTCCATACCCGACCACCCGAGGGCAGTCAAGAATAAGGGGAACTAAGAGGTAGGGGGGGGGAGAAACGGGAATACCAAATCTATACTCAGATGTGCCAGATAAGTACGGAACCATCAAGGATCAGGGGGACAAGGCCACCTCAGACGTTCCCACCAGGGGGGGAGCACAAATACTTCCACGATACACATTCCACTGCCCCCAAATTCTACTCCAAGCCCCGGGTTTACCACGAGCCACATACACAGTTTTTTCCCTGAACATGCACCAGTCCATGTTCTCCTTCCAGACAGACACGGTGGGGGGCAGCTGCGAACCCCAAAGCTGCGCTATGTCCCTCTTTGCTATCATATTCCCCAGGGCCGCCCACCGAGTCTGGGCCGCGTTATAGTCATTGGGCTCCCACACATTCAGGACACAGCGACGCACCTCCGGCAACAGCGTGACCCCGGTGACTCGCCTCATAACCTCATGCACCTGACGCCAGTATTCCACCACCTCGCGGCACTCCCACAGGATGTGGAGAAAGGTGGCACTGAGCCCACAGCCACGCTTACAGAGCCCGTCCTCAGAAAACCCCATCGAGACCAATCGGGGACCCGTCACGTAAACGCGATGGAGAATCTTAAGCTGGACCAAACGGAGACGGGCCGGGATGGCAACCTCCTTAGGAGATGACAGCGCGGACTGCCAGTCCTCGTCGTCCAACTCAACCCCATCCCCTGTCCATGCCTCCCGTAGACGCACCAAGAGGTCAGCCCGATTATTTATCAATTTTTTATAGATCAAAGAGATAGTACTATCGGGAACGTGACCGTCGAGTATGCGGTCCTTGAGGGGCGAAGAAACAGGGACCGTGGTCCCTTCCCCAAACACCGAGAGCAGGGCATGCCGAACCTGAGCGTAGCGGAAAAACTCCCTCTCACTAAGCTCATACTCGCTCCGGAGCGCCGCGAAGGTCTTGACCGCGCCTTTAACCCACAGATCCCCCACTCTGCTAATGCCGATCGTGTCCCAGTGCTCAAAGCCTTTCGTCGTCCAGAGGCTCCCCAGGCGGTCTGAGGCGAACAAGGGAGTAGCACACGTTAAACGCTCACTCCAGCCCATCGCTACATTCGCCGCCTTCCACACCCGTACCGCGATCCTAGTAGGGCCCTTGAGGGTCCTACCAGCCGATCGGGAGTAAAGCGCTCTGTTATAATTACCGCCGGGAAGCAGGAATTTATCCATCTCATACGCCGGGTTCAGACCAGGAGCATACGTGGCATGGTTAATTGCCGACAGTTGGGAGGCCCAATAGTACCGTCTAATGTCAGGAAGCGCGATGCCCCCGTCATACCAGGGGAGAGTAAGCTTTGCCAGAGCGATACGCGCCCGCCCGTCCCAAACCAGTCTCCTCTGCAGACTCTCCACCTCCCGAAAGTAGGCCACCGGAATGACATCAAAGGAGTTATGAAGTGCGTAAAGAAATCTGGGAAGGGACATCATTTTAAACAGGGCCGCGCGACCAAGCGGAGACAGGGGCAACTTACACCACCGAGCCGTATCCACCCTCAAACGTCGGAGTGGAGACAGGAGGTTCTGCTCATAGCGGACCGCCGGGTCCAACGAAACATATACCCCCAGGTACTTAAAGCCGGATGAAGACGTTTGGATAGGAAGTAGAGGCGGCAAAAGAGGAGGGCCACCAGAGATAGGGTACACGCAAGATTTGGACCAGTTAATTATCAAACCCGAGTTTCTCCCAAAGGAAGTAAGGACATCAAAGAGAACATTAAGCGACTGTCGCGGCGAGGTGAGGTACAAAAGAATATCATCCGCGTACAGCGAGACCCGATCCTCGAAGCCCGGGGCCCACCAGATCCCTCTGATCGAGGGCTCCCAGCGGAGCCAGGCGGCGAGCGGTTCCAAGGCAAGAGCAAAAAGCAGAGGGGACAACGGGCACCCCTGCCTAGTGCCCCTCCCGAGAGCAAAAGGCTGAGAAGCCCGCCCATTGACAACCACCTGAGCCATTGGTCCGGCATAAAGAAGCTTCACCCAGCTAATAAATCCCTCCCCAAAGCCAAACTTCTCCAAGACAGCCCAGAGGAATGGCCACTCAATGGTATCAAAGGCCATCGTGGCGTCTAAGGAAACCAATACGGCTGGTTCAGAAAAGTACTCCGCCCTAGCTAGGACGCCGTGCAGGCGCCGCAGATTAAGAGCGGTATTACGGTGGGGGATGAAGCCGCATTGATCCGGATGAATCAGATCACAGATAACGCTCAGCAAGCGGTTGGCAAGGACTTTAGCAAGGATTTTGGGTTCTGCGTTTAAGAGGGAGATAGGCCTATACGAAGCACAGCGGTCACGTGGTCTACCCTCCTTGGGAATCACGACTATAGTCGCCAGACGCTGGTCGGCGGGAAGGGAACCCCTCTCGATCGACTCCTGAAACATACGACGAAGGAAAGGCGCGATTTTATCCGGGCGTAGTTTATATAGTTCGATCGGCAGGCCATTGGGGCCCATGGCTTTGCCCGAGCGAAGGGAGCTAATCGCAGTAGCAATCTCATCGACGGACAAGGGGGCATCCAACTGCTCACGGTCCTCGACGGATAAGCCGGGCAGGGCAATATCCCGTAGTAGAAGACGAGAGTCGTCTTCATCTCTATCAGACACCGGGGAATACACCGCCCGGAGGTGGTCAGCAAAACACTCCACAATCTCGCCAGGCTCAGTCACACACACTCCATCCGCAACCCGGAGCTCTGGGACCACACGATTCACTCTCTCCGTCCTATCCAGCCAAGCAATCAATTTACCAGCCTTGTCCCCGGCATCATACAACCTACCCTGCTGCTCCCTATACATGGTCTTGGCAGCGTCAGTGACAAGGGACTTGTACTCGAACTGCTTCAGGCTGAGGGCATGTAGCCCATCCGGAGTGACACCCGTCTCCAAGGCCGCCTCCAACCCCAAGATGTCGGTCTCCAGCTTCACCACTGCCTCCATCTTAACCTTCTTAGCCGCCACTATCTGGGATAGGGCCTGCCCACGGAGTACTGCCTTAAAAGCTTCCCACAGGGACACTGCGGACAACACCGACCCATCATTCTCATGGAAGTATTGGTCAATCGACTTGACCAGGCTATCGCGGATCGTGGGGTTCCGCAGGTACCAAGGGTTAATAGGAGCGATCCGCCCAGCAGACCGCATCCCAGTGTCAAAAAGCAACCACAGTGGGGAATGATCAGAAATACCCCGGGCCAGGTGCTTTACCTCTCGAATCCGGGCAGTCTGGGCCGCGGGCATAAGAAAGTAATCCAATCTGGAGAGACTCCCATGAGCCCCAGAGTGAAAGGTGTACTGACACTGTGTAGGATGCATTAACCTCCAGCAATCTACCAGACCGAAGGTCTCCAAGAATCCGCCAAGCCACGCCTGGGCAGCAGGGAGGGCCCTGGGCGGGTGGCGATCCCGGTCGCCCGAGACTACCGAATTGAAATCCCCACCCATAAGCAGAAGACTGTCAGGAAGCTCAAGCAGCATTCGACCCAAGTCTGAAAAGGTGGAGTTCTGGAGGCCCGGGGGAACATAGACAGAGACCAAGGAAAGGGACTGCCCCTCCCACCGCCCAGTCAAAGCCACATAGCGCCCTCTATCGTCCGGGACTACCCTGGTGATCTCCAGCGGAAGTGAAGAACGCAGGAGAATGCCTACCCCTCTAGAGCCAGTGGTGAAACCAGAATGGGCAACGAGTCGGTAACCCCCCCTGTTCATGGCATGACAAACGTTACCCACCAGGTGAGTCTCCTGTAAAAACACCACATCAGGAGACATACGTCGCAAATATTGCAGCACAACACCCCGTTTGATACGGTCCCCCAATCCATTGACGTTCCATGACATCAACCTCAACCCGTCCCCCCCCCCATCCCCTCCAATAGATCAAGGGTCCCTCCGCAGATAGCGCAACGCCCAACACTGGAACAGAACAAAGACCTCGCGTTAAAAACAAAACACACAAATCAAAACCCCCCAACCCCCCCCACTTCCAACTCCCCCCACCCTGCACCCCTGCGACCCAAAAAACCACCCCAACTTGCAGTGTGCCTGTCGCCCCATAAACCCCATTCTACGGAAAGACCCCGGAGGAGGAGAGGGACCCGTCCCCGACCGCCCCCCACATAGATCATAATGAAACAAAATACAAAAAAGAAGTTGAACCCAGCCGAACAGTACAAAATGGCAAAGTCAAGGACCAAAGTCACTCCGAGGGAGACCCGCCACCCTCGGTACCAGCCAAGGGCCCAGGCCGGTCCCCGCGGCCCGGCAGCGAGTCAAGCCAGTCACTCACAGTCGCGGGAGAGTCAAAAAAGGTAGTCCGATCATCGTGTTCCACTCGGAGCCTAGCAGGAAAAAGCATGGAGTACTTGAGACCCAGGTCGCGGAGGCGACGCTTTACCCCCTGGAAGCCCATCCTCTGTTTCTGGACAAGTTGGGTGAAGTCCGGGAAAAAGTTAATAGACGCATTCTCATGGCGGACCGGGCCATGGGCCCGCGAGGCCTGCAAAATCACATCTCGGTCTCTGTAGTAAAAAAGTTTGGCAACAATAGGCCTCGGGGGGGCCCCCGGCCGCGGCCGACCGCCCGGAACTCGATGGGCCCGCTCCACGGCAAAGAACTTACTCAGGCCAGCGGGGGCAAGCTGCCTGAGGATGAGCTCCTCCACCATGAGATCCACCGGGTGGTTGTCGGAGGTCTCCGGGACGCCTATGACGCGGATGTTATTGCGGCGGGCCCGTCCCTCAAAGTCCTCCAGCCGCCGGGCCATCAAATCGTTGGCCGACTTGAGGTCGCCGAGAGTGGCCCGCTGGTCCGACACATCCGCAACCAGGGTGGACGTCCGCACGTCAAGCGATTGAACCCTCTCGTTGGTCTTAGAGAGATCCGCCCGAATCAGTGCGACATCAATAGCCACCGTGTCGATTTTACGGGCCAAGGCCTCGTATTGCGTAGCAATGGTCTCCTTGATGCCGTTAATGGCGCCCATAATGTCCTGCAGAGACAGATCCGGAGAAACGGACGGGCCACCACCAGCGTCGTCCGGGGGGGCACCGGCCGCTCCAGGGGACCCTCTTCCTTGAGTATAGCGGTCCATGTTGTTCGTCTGGACCGGTCCCCCGCGGAGGGATGTCTTAGTCTTCCGCCCCTCGGGGCCCCCCCTGCCACCCATGAGAACCACGCTCACCAACGGGGACCACCGGCCAAGCTTCAAGGGGGCACCGGCAACTCAGTCAGGAGCCGCACCAGAGACCGTGATGCGGCCGGGCGAGGAAACCAAAGTCAACGGGCACACTGGTGGCAGGCGGAGACAAGGGCATCCAGCAGAGATATACACCCAGCCGCTCCAAACAGTTACGATTTCCAGCCCCTCAGGGATCCAAAAGTGAAACCGAAAGTAATGGAGCGGCCACTGGCACAGATCCGCTGCCGCTGTTGTTCAATTACGCCCCGGCTCCACAGTTCACCCTCGCACCGGGCACAGCCATCGATTGGGCCTCGAAAGTTCAAACCACCTTAGATCAGGATTCCCAGGTCCGATTCGATTTCTGAAAGAAGGTCAACGTTCAGCCAGAATTCGCCTTCCAGATTCCATCAGCCAAGTCAGGATAAAGTCAGGATAAATTCCGAGGAGCAGCGAGGGTCCGGGGAGCCCTGTGCTCACGCGACCATCTTGAATGCGCGCTAGGCTCCTCCCCTCGTTTGTCGTTTTTTTTGTTGGTTTTTGACTGAAGAGTAGTTTCTCTTTTTATATTGCTTATTCTGTTAGTAGCTTTTCTGATAGTCTGTGGTTTGTAACCACGTTTGGTGAGTCTGTGCTCCATGTCGGTTATGCACCTCTCAAATTCAGCATCTTCACTGCAATTCCTCCTAGCTCTGGTAAACTCTCCATAGGGATTTGTTTGTATCTGGTAAAAGGGGATGCGCGCTGTCTGTGTGGAGAATCGCATTGCATGAGGTCTTCTTCCGGTATAGTCTGCTGTGTAGAGAGTTATCCTTGATGTATAGTTCGATGTCAAGGAAGGTGACAAAGGTCGTGCTTGATTCACATGTGAATTTCATATCTGTCATTGGAGTTCAAGTATTCGCAGAATGAATCCAGATTCTCCTGTGAACCCGACCAGAGGAGTAAGCAGTCATCAATGTACCGCCCCCAGTAGATGATCTGGTCCGTCCATTGAGCTGCTTTCCTCCCCCATACCCATTCCGTTTCCAGGGCGCCCATGTACAGGTTAGCAAAAGAGGGCGAAAACCTAGAACCCATGGCCACTCCCTTTATCTGTCTGTACCATTTGGTGGTTGTACTTAAAGCAGTTATTGTTTAGTATAATCTCCATCATACTAATCACCATGTTGGTGTGTTGCCATAATGAGGCTGATCTGTGGTAAAGAGACTTAGTAACCACTTTAAGGCCTAAGTCAGGTTTGATTGACGTGTAGAGAGAGACTACATTGAGAGTGGCCATGATCATGTTGGGTTGCCACTGTATATCTGCTAGGATGCCTAATACATGTTTGGTATCTTGTATGAAGGATGGCAGATGATTCTTGACCATAGGGTTAAGAAATAAGTCCACGTACTGTGCTAATCTTTCTGTCGGTCCCCCTATGCCCGAGATTATCGGGCGTCCAGGTGGGAAGTGTGCTTGTTTATGTACTTTGGGTAGGGTGTATAGCCACGGGTAAGTTGGTTTGGCTACTTTCATGTATAAGGCCTCGTCTTCGTCAATGAGACCTATGGTCTGCCAGAAATGGAGCTTATTATTAATAAGACTAGTTAAGGGACCAATTGGGTTGTGACTGAGATGTTCATAACAGGTCTCATCTTCCTCAACTCAAGCTAAACCCTTCACCGATACTATAACAGCACATTTTTGTTATATGTCATTTGTCCTAAAGCCAACTGACTGATTGTTTTCAAAAGCTTGTTTTATTAACAACAACACTACCACTACCAATCCCACCGCCAATACTACCACCAATAGCAATACCACCATTATCACCGCCACCAATACCCCCACCAGCACCACCAATACCACCACCTCTCGTTCACTAGTAATAGCGGGGGCACTGTACGAGGCCGGAGCTGCAGCCAAGACCCTCCCTCCATACCTGCCATAAAGCACAGCCCACCCTGCACCATGAGGTGAAACCAGGGCCCTACTACAGCTGGAGTGTTTTATATTCGGCCAAAGATAACAATGACATTACGCAATTCCACACTGCACACTCAAATCACGGCACTCAAATCACGGAGAGGGCAGGAAATAGCCCCCCTCCCCGCTCTTCCTCCTGAGCTGCAACAGTGTAATCAGTGTTTATAGCTCAGATCATATGTAACTCTCACTTCACACTTTGTGTCTGTGTAATATACAACACTTCTTCACTGCACTATTTATCACTACTTTGAAGACGACGCAGGCCTGGTCTCTTCCTCTGATATTTACAATCTAACAAGCAGTCGAGAAGGCCCTTTATTTCATTGCAATAGGTTTCACGTTGCCAAGAGTTTAAGCTATTAGTATTGCAAATGACAATGCCTTTTAATTATGTTTTAAAACCCCAAACTTAAATAAAAGGCATTGTTATTTACAATGCCAATAGCTCAAACTAGCGTGAATGCGAGACCTATTGCATTGCAAATGCTTGTTTTTAAAGTGGATGGTTTGATGTTATGAGTAGGGGGTCCAGTCAATCCCCCAAAAAAATCAATAAACTATTCTCAGTTTTCAGAAAAGGTCAACTTACAGGAAGGAGGCAAGGCATATTTTCAAGTGAAGAAATCAATTTAATTAACTCAGATGAAACTATGTGGAAAAGTTGCATTTTAATTCTCCTTAGCGCGTTATCGCCACGCGTTTTCGCTCTGCTGATTTGTGCTGTCAATTAAGTAACAAAGCGTCATGCAAAACTGTAGCCCAATTTCTATGTTTTTGAAAGGACAGTCCCGGTTTTGAGAATCTGGTCACCCTCGCACGATGTGTAGAGTGCAAACAGGTGGCAGTGCAGGTTTCTATACACTCGCTATACATTCCTATGCCGGGATATGGCCAATCAGCATTTAATTGCCTCCAGGGATTGTGTGGTGTGGTGAGAATCCGCTTTTTCCCATGGCCTTCCACACAGACCTTCCCCATACACCTTGGGATGTCACCGTCATGATTAAGGATGGGCTATTGATGCTGGAAATGAGCAGGGCCTTGATGTGGCTTCAGCTTGGTGCTCGTGCCTGTTAGGGCTGTGTAGGGGGTTTAGTCTGTCGGATCATGTAGGTGACGTGGAAGGGTTTCAAAGTCATTAGAAAGGGAGAAGCACATTCAGAATCAACAGGATTTTCACAATCCGCCACCAAATAAAAAAAAGCAAAGTGTCTATTTGTTTATCACAAAATATTATCTTAGCGCTTCATAAAATTGAACACAAAGCACTGTCCTTTGGTGTTAAAATGAAAAAGGAGGAGATTACAATTCGGTGGCTGAAGTCCACAAGGTGTAATCAGGAAGCATGAGTTGAAACCCAGCTTCTGCGCTTGACCAAATTGTGTGGTTCTTAATAACTACTTTACGTCACTGTCCCTCCTTTTCATTAATATTTACGTTTGAAAGTGCCCTGTATGCTGAACAAAAGTCTCTCTTCTATATCCTTTAAAATACTATAATGTTGCTCTATCCATAAACAATATATATCATATATAGAGGGCAAATAAAAACTGACATGGCCCTTGGTTGACTGATTTAACCTTTGTGAGGGCATCGGAAGAGGCAGTTCACAAATGTTTCTAAGTTCAGGTTTATAAACTATCACTTCTAATAGATGGCATTTATTGCAGTGATATAATCCAATATATTAAACGCTTCCATATGCTACATGAATAACCTTTTTTATTTTGAATATTTTATTGTATTTTACAGGACATTTATTACATAAATAACATGCCAAATATTAATATCTCTTGGCTTGTGCTGTGGCTCTTAGAGCCATGCCAGACCATTGACTGGGTTAGCTCTATTAACTTGATGGCTCGGTTACCTCAGTCTGAAGGTGGTGGGTATGACTATGCTAAGAACCTGTAGAGCTTAGAGGATTCTACTACAGCACAGTTCTTAGGGCACTGTGCTGCATCTTTATTAAAAAACAAAGGTAGGACTATATGAAAGCTGATGTAAAGAGCGCATGCATGTTGCAATGCATTTACGACGGCCCACCTTATGTTTACAGAGTAAGTGGAACAAGTGGATGTTTTAACAGGACAAGTAGATTTCTGTGGCACTTTATCCATTGGACAAGTACTTTTTTTTTTTAAATACCACACCCCTGCCCCAAATAACAAACTTCTGATGGCCACATGTCTCCATGCACACAATGTCCTGCAAAGCCATGATGGAAAGTTGTCCATCCTATTCATGTAGGAGGCTGCTGATTTTTGTAAGCCAGATATGAAGGTAGTTTAGCTTTATCACACCCAAAAATTCGTTTACTTACATGCAACTCAATAGGGAACAAAACTACCCTTATGTTTTTAATCTACCTTATTATGGTCTGGCTTGACAGCACAGCTGTCGCCAGACAATTATGTAAGAATTAGCAGGAAAGGGGCTTTGGTTTCCTCCCACGTTAAGAGTTATGATTACATGACTAGATTGGGCAGATTTTGTGTACTTCTTCAGAAAGAGGGCTGGTATTGCACTCTTACTGGCTTTTGGAGGGTTTCCCTTCACTTAATATGGCTGCCATGTTAAAACATGGTGACGTGGCGGCATGCACGGGATACTCTTGACCATGCTGTTCCCTTGTCTTACACTATACGTGTTAAAAATTGGGTTACTGGTTGAGGGGGTGAAATTCTACTCAAGCAGCAACTACACTCTGTCAGGGTGAAACACAAGCAAACCCCAAAATAACCTATGCTTAACTCTCTGGCTTGGCACAAAGCAGTCAGACTTAACTTGGATGCAATGTGTAAAGTATTTATGCAGCACTTCAAAATTAATAAAATGAAAACACAACACAAGAAACATCCCACACCAATTTACAAAAATATAGTAAAATGTCATAAATTATTTGACACCAAAATGACATCAGTAGAACCGTAGTTATTTTTTAAAGAAAATTTAGAGGCAACAAAACCAATTATGGAAGATCACATTTAACATAAAACAGATGCTCGTGGGTCTTGGTTATTAATGTAGTCTTTTTCTTTATTATGTTTTCCAAAAAAGTGCAGCCAACGCCTTTCACCTTACAAAGGCTTCAACAGGGCTGCAAACATGAAGAACATGTATATGTCACAAGTCGATAAACACATATAAACGCTATTAACTGGAAACTGATATTAATACAAAGACATGTCAGCTACACAAATCGTTTTTTAGCAGACTTATCAACCCACAGTGTTGTATCCTGTTACACAAACCAAGGAGCCATATGTAAAAACAACATCCGCCCAATCAATTCCATTGGAAGAGTCAGAACTAAAATCATTCCTATACCACTTTCATAATATTGTTAGAATGTTACAATAATAAATAAGAAATTAAACAGTTAAAAATATATATGCACACATTCAGTTATCAATAAACACCAGAAGACATAATTGAGTGGATGTAGTAAGGTCTGCTTACATCCACATAATTGTCTTCTGATATCTGAATCTGTGTGAATGATTTACAGAAGTTGGGGATTATAGTGCAGATTAAATTTCCTGTGATGCTAAGGATTATGTGGAGGAACAAAATGCATAATCTTTGGGATCCGGGTGAGGTTGGTGTCCTGATAACTCAGATGAAAGAAGATTCTGGAGATACCCCGAAAATATAGTAGCCACTTTAAGTTGCAGGGTAAAGGTGGGGAGGGATAGAAAAGATACACATTTATATATGCATATTATTGAGATAGGCACCTCATTCCTCAGGAGGGAGCTTGTGAAAGGCGGACATAAAGCCTAAGGATGGGAGGGGGGTTCCCTCAGAAGGGGCGGGAGTGCACTGGGGTTAGGGAGCATAGAGGGGAAAAAATGTAAATAAGTTCTCCCACAATAGTAACAATAGGAAACACAGCAAGTTCAGACAAAGCTCATTATATGATTTTAAGTAAGAGACAATATGGGGAGAGATAGTAGGGTACCAGGAAAGTCGAGTTTGGATATGAAGGTAAAAATAATTACCTGGAATGTAAATGGTTTGAGGGCATGGAGAAAGCAGTGGACAGTTGCAGAACACCTTAGGGACAGTGGGACCCACATTATAATGTTCCAAGAGAATCACTTGGAGAGAAAAGAGTGTAGTTCTATTTTCAGTACGCTTCGGTGGGTTCAGGAAGTAGTGTGATCAGAGCAATGGGGAAGCACGAGAGGGGTGGCCCTAGTTATACGAAAAAATGCTGGAATAAAATTACTAAACTACAGTACAGATAGCTCTCTGTTAGGGATATGCAGATAACCTGTGCAACATATTATGGCCCAAACAGTGATGACCCAGAAGCTCTGGACAGGCTGAAACAACATCTTCTGGAAGTGTCCATTCCTATTGTAATAGGGGGAGATTTTAATGTAGTACTAAATAAAGATCTAGATACAACATCTAGAACTAAAAACACAAATACCCCTAAGACCTTATGTAAGTTAAAAGATATGATGGCAGAATTTAACTTGCTACACACTTGGCATAGGACGATGGGATCCACTCAGGGTTTCACTTTCTATAGTAAAAAATACAAAAACCATTCAAGGATCGAATATTTTTTTGTTGGATTATTCTTTATATGATGTAGTAAAGTTAGGGGCACACAGTCCAGCCATACTCCCAGATCACTCCCCAGTAAGTTTAAACCTAAAATTCCATGAACAGCAGAGGCAGGGAAGATGGACCCTCGATAGAACCATTTTATTGGATGAGGTGGTTGAAGCAGACTTGGCAGATAAAACTGCTGTTTTTTTACATTTAATAATGATTCTGCTAGCCTGCCCATAGTATGGAATACAAATAAGGCAAACATAGGGGTGAAATCTGTTCTATAATGATTAGAAGGAGGCGCAAAACACTGAGTAAAGAGATACTTCAAGCCAAAATAAAGACAAAAGAGAAGCCACTCCAAGATGCCTCATTTGAAGAGCCAGCTAGGATACCTATTCTACGTGTGGAATTGGAGGGTATGCAGGCAGAGTATGAGAGTCAGCTGGCTAGGAAAATTCAGGACAGATGGAGAGTAAACTGCAACACTTTTCATATGGTGAAAGATGTAGCTCTCTCCTGGCCTGGAAGGCAAGGGCAGACAAAACTAGGAATATGATCTGCATATTGGTTGATTCAGAAACAGGTGAGCCTCTGCATACTAATACGGAGATCAGAGGGGAAGCCTGGAAATATATGAGTAAGCTGTATAGAGAGTATATATACCCCAAAAGGGAGAAGATTAAGACCTTGTTAATCTACCAAGATTAACAAGGGAACAAGTGAATACACTGAGTCTAGAGATTACAGAGTAGGAGCTGAAGACCAGTTTACAAGAATAAAAGGGGGTAGGCAGTGGGCCTGGATGGACACACATTTGATATATATCTATATTGTCCTTGGGGTTGTCTTTTAGTCCTAGGAGTGACTTCAACTATGCAGAATGCCGTATTGACATGTTTAAATTCGTACGCAAATTGAAACTGCGTAAGTTCCATTTATTACAACCTGCCAAAAATAGACCAGTTGGGGCTTCTGACAACAACATACAGGCCTTAACAGTGGGTGATAGTGATCTGATGCGGGACTTATACGATCTGCAACAAGAGTCTGGCGATTGTATATCATCATTCAGCCAAGAAATAATGCGACGGGATGTTGGGGCTTTAACAACATTTAAACCCAAATCAACATTTTGCCCCATCATGATCAAGGACAATATCGACCTATTCCATGATAAGGTTGTACAGGAACTGAAATGTCTGTATAAGAAGCAGGGGTCCACCAAAAAGAAGTGCACTGCACAAGACAACCAATATCACTGTCTAATAAAAAAACTTAAGGACAATAAGGACATAATCATCCGACAATCAGACAAGGGTGGCAACATCGTCCTTTGGCCACGCAGTATGTACATGGCAGAGGCCCTTAACCAACTTAATGTGACTGATTGTTACAGAAGGAGTGATATGATTACGGTCAAAGCCTTTTGGAAAGTATTCTATTCAAATCTACTGGCATGGAAAAGCAAGGGTTTATTAACATTGGATGAATTCCGGTTTCTTAAAAACGATAACCCTGTCATGCCAGTTTTGTACTTTATACCAAAAGTTCATAAAAATGCCCTTGTACCACCTGGGAGGCCAATCATATCAGCCCGCAGTAGTATCTTAGAGAATGCAAGTAAATATGTGGATTTTTTTCTACAAGATTTTATGAGACAGTTACCCTCATTTATCTTAGATACGGGTGATCTCCTGTGTAAGTTGGAGGATGTTGTATGGCATGATGATTATCTGCTCATCTCTTTAGATGTCTCTTCGCTATATACTAGCATCAACCACAGAGACGGACTTAAAGCTGTAGAGTTTTACTTGAACAAACGCCCTATGTGTTTTACTGAGCACAACAAAATGTTGATGTCAATCATTTCCATGTGCCTAGAAAACAACTTCTTTTTATTTCAAAAAATTGTCTACCAGCAGATTAGAGGCGTTGCGATGGGGGCCTGTTTCTCCCCGAGCTATGCTTGTTTGCATATGGGACTTTGGGAGGAACAGGTCCTCATGGCATCATTTCAAGAGGTTGTTTGCAATCACATAATTCGTTGGTACAGGTACATTGACGATCTCTTGATCATTTGGAAGGGCCCGGAGATTGGGGCTCTCCAATTTATTGATGACATTAACAGAAATGATTTGAATCTTGAATTTTCAGGTCAAATAAGTTGCAACAGTATCTGTTTCCTTGATGTTGAGCTATTTATCCTTGATAACCACCTACACTCTAGACTCCATAGGAAAATGACTGCTGGAAACTCTCTCCTACATGCAACTAGTCATCACCCTACACACCTGATTCACAGTATCCCCTTCGGGGAGATGCTGCGCATCAGAAGAATATGTACCACCGATTTGGATTGTTTCAAGGCACAATCAGAATGCCGAGAACGGTTTTTGAATCGGGGATATACCACGAAAATGATAGATACAGCTATATCTAAAGCCAATAATCAGGGCAGGACTAAGGCACTAACCAAAAAACCATCCAGTGGTCATATTATTGACCCAGATACCACAGAATCACCTAGATTAATTCTGACATATAGTCAACAACAGCATACTATAAGAAGAATTGTAACTAGGAATTGGGCGTTGGTCAAAAGTGATCCAATTTTGGGGGACACCTTGTGTCGATCACCCAATTTGACCTTTAGAAAGGCACGCTCTATGAGGGATCAATTGGTCAGTAGTAGCCCTGAATTGTTAGACAACGTAATGTGGTTATCCACTAGTAAAGGTTTCATAAAGTGTGCAAGTTGTAAGGCATGTAAACACGGGATTAACAAAACAGAATACACTACACCATGGAGTGACAGGATGACCAAAATTGATAAAAAAACTCACTTGCAAAACAGAATTTGTTATTTATGTACTGGAATGCCCATGTGGCTTACGCTACATGGGCAGTACAAAACTGCAAGCACATAAAAGAATTCTGCAGCATATTCGAGCCATCAACCATGGGGACTCTTGTTATCCAGTAGCACGTCATTTCGATGAAACACACTCTAGGAGATCTAGTGAACTTAAATATTTTTTGATTGACTCAGTCCCTCCTTTAAGGAGAGGTGGGAATCGTGACTCTTTGTTAAGAAAACTTGAAACACGATATATAATCCAATTAGACAGCAAGATTCCAAATGGATTGAATTTTAGTGAGGATTTTTTTACTCACTTATGATATACTGATTTCTATTAATATTCAATCCTGTTGTCTATTGACCACTGAATCACTAGCGCTCCCTCTCCTCTCTGTTCTTTTTAACCTATGATAATATAAGATTTTCTTTTTTCTTTTTGTACACACACAATTTTATGATTCATGTTATTTATAGCACAATTTTGCACTTATAGGTTATTCTACACCATTTAAAGATGACACCAGGTAGATTTTAGTTTCAATGTGCTACTAGTGTTTCGCTGTGTGCAATAATCCACTATGGAAACCAATTATACAACAATGTAGCAGGTTTTTATTCATGTGTCAATAAGGTTATATATAGATGGTTTCTCCTAAACCACTATTATATGTATTAGGATTTTTTTATAAAAAAATATGAGTGTTTATTTAAACCCTGTTTTTTGAATCCTGTTTTTTAACCATATGTGAATTTTTTATGAATATATTTATATATTTATTTATTTATTCATATCCCATTTGACCATGAATTTCGTTTGGTATTCAGGCCATAACACTTGCACTTTTTTGCACATAGCAGTATTTTGCACATGTAGTACTATGTCTATACTACAAAAACTGTATTTTCAAAATTACAAACTTGAATTTGTACAGTTATTAAGGGAATCACGATGCATTAGGCAAAGATGTTCTCTATGTCTATGACTGTGACGCGGCAGAGTACGCCGTCCCCTTCCCGTGTATTGTCTCTTTAAAAGGTGTAATGTCAATCATGTGGTGTATCATGTGATCAAGGCTCTTGTGGAGCTGAAACGCGTAATGGCGGCGGTGCTGGGCACGAAACAAATCTTCATAATCACAGAATTTGGGTTCGCCTCGTCTTTCCAGAAAGCATACGGATTGTGGGCGAGTTGCGGTGATATATATATATATATCTAAGGCAATTATGGGGGAACAAATGGGGCTGGCTTTGCCTGATCTTCAGCTTTATTGCTATGCATTTCAATTTAAAAACTTTCGGATGGTGGCCAACGAGCCAGATGGATCTTTAATGGGTATACTATATGAGGCAATGCTCAGTGTAATTTCTTGTATAAATATGGAGATCCAAAATATTTTTTAAAAAGTCGGGCTGAAGGTTTTAAGGGCAGCGTTAAGAACCTGGGTTTATTTCAGAAACAGTTTTAGTATTCCACAGTATATGTCTTCAGCCCCAATCTGGGATTCTCCACATACACCAGATTGTCTAGAGGACCAGTTAAGCCTGCCCCTAAGGCAAGTGTTGTGTTATGTTTCATACAGGGACCCCGATATAGGCTCAGGTAGTAACCAGACCTTTCACCTATATTTCCCATTCCATTACACTACATAACAGTTCTTGGTACTGACCTTATACCTAGTTATGGTACTGGTTAAATGAGGTGGGGTTTTCTCCGAAAACTAGCCTCATTCATTATGCATGAGAATTCTTGGAATCTCAGCAGTGCTACCATCTCCTGCATAATTAAGGGTCATTCCTTCTGTCATCCTAGTCTGACATGACACAGCAAGGTAGATCCCCTAAGGGTACCACTTTGGGTATATAACCACCATATCTATGCTGAGGCAGGGAAAGGAGAAAAAGGACTTCCATCCTGACACACCGACGCGAGACGCAAAAAGTTCCTGCACGCAGACACTCTAGCTCGCAGTGGTCTGACATCCCTCGGGGGTGTCCATCTCGAGACCAAGACAGGTTCCCACAGTCTCTCACTTCAGATAATGGGGTTGGCTTTATCCTAGAGTGATTCTTGGCTCTACACCTACATACATGCTAGGTACACTTAGATACATCTAGTTAGGGTTGCATTTTAGGAGTACACATTATTACTGTCATGTATTTATATACCTGCCTGTATTGATTGTTTTAGCACTATGGTAGGAATCCCCCATCCTTTTACTCTATTGATGCTTTAAATTATTTATATCTGTTTCTGTCTTATGGTTGTTTCTGCACACCTATTTTACATTAGAATGACGCTGGTTAAATAAATCCTTATTGAAAAACGTCCCCGTTTATTTTTTGTATCTCTCTGAGACAAAGTGAGCACGAGTGACTGAGTGAAAAGTAAAGTACTGTTTCCACGATCCCTGATGGGACAGAGTTGTCATGTTCAATGGTTGCCAAGAACTATTCTCTCCTTGGTAAGAGGAGTTTACCGTGGTACTATGAGCTAGCTGGTATACAGGCAAACATACCCAGTGGGGGTGTCTGGAATTAGTCTTGACACCAATCCCGCGGTATATGTTGTCTAAACGCGCAGATACTATATAGGTTTATAGGAACTACATTACACAAGCTGGTCTGAATTACTGGGCAGATCTGTAAGTAGGATCTAGATTAGTGGAATGGCAAGATCTACTATTTTGGGCCCGATTCTGATGTCGTTCGGAAGTCCTCCAAATCAGATTTGGCTTTCCCAGATCTGCTTCATAGCCCTTGTTTATGACCGAATCGTACACAGGTCCGAACGACCAAGGACGATGCGAAGATTGCATCCACGCCGACCGAATCATTTCCGGGACCCAAACCTGTCCGTACGTCTTGTTCGCAGCCGAATCGAGCCGTGTCATGGAGCTGTATTCCGACCGATCAAGTACGATGCACGATTCGGACAGCCGCTTCGCCGTGGTCTCAGCAAGAAGAAAAGGGTGTCGGAAGGGTACTTCGGGAGGCCGTAGCAGGCTCCCCTTCACTCAGGCCCCCCGAATCTGTCACGGAGGTGTGCCCATGGGACCCAGGCATGCACTGTGTGGCGGGCACCATGGGGTGCCCACCACAGGGTGTACGCTGTTCCCCACCCACTGATTTTCTGCGATGGGAGCCTGTGTACGCGTCTGTAGACGGGTTCCCATAGAGTTCAATGTGAGTCCCAGCGAATCGAGTCCGTAAGCATACGGCAAATCGTACTCACTCGTATGGACTCCCGGAGCACGTCTCGCTTGGAAAGCTCTCCGGATCCGAGTCGTACGGAGGGCTTTCCTAGCGAGATCGGAATCGGGCCCTATGTACCAACAGCCAGTTTACGAGATTCAAATATTACCAGCTTCAATCATGGTGGGCAACCCAAGAGTGGTTAGAGGAAGAGGAGGAGGAATGGGTTGAATGGATAATGAAAATCGCTCCATTAAAGAAGGAGGTGATGATTTGGTACTGGGATTTACTCGAGGCTGAAGACAAGAAGTACTCTAATCTATCTTCAATATGCGAAAATTGAACTATAGAGAGAGATATGAGAGAGAAATGGCAAATATATTTTACTACATTATATGCGGTGGTGAAAACTGCTCCACTTAAGAGAAATAATTTGTTTATGACCCACAGGGCCTACTGGACCCCAAGTAAGCTGTCATGAATAGCTCGGCAAGATATCAGATGTCCGAAATGCAAGGCTATAATGATGAACGATACTCATATGCTCATTCAATGTCCAGCACTGGCCTCCTATTGGGATGCTGTAAGTTCATCAGCGATTTAATAGGATATCATATAGATGTATTCTTTTGGAACGGTCCGGATCTGTATTTTGGGATTAACTCTGCCAGGTTGAAGCTTGTCTTCTATGTGGTATTATTGAAGAGAAGAGAGAGATGCAGGCTCTGGTAAACATCAAACTCACTGCTTTTCAAAGATCTTTTCAAAAGCATTAACTTAATAAGTCAGACGGCTATAGCTTGTGACCCGCGGAGCTATGAGAGTGTCTGAAAACATTATATTGATTGGAAAACAACTGAGGGGTCCGATCCGATAATTAAGCCATACAAGCTGTGTTTCAAAGGCTGGCGAGGCCAGATTCGAACAGCAACAATCATTGTGGGGTATGTTCCCTGTTGGTGAGGGAATCTACATTAGCAAGAAAGAGCTGGAGAGACGATAAAAAATGTTTTTTTAACTGTATTTATTTTGTAGCTGACATGTCTTTGTATTAATATAATGTGTGGTCAATGTGCAGCTAACCATTCAGGCGGGCAACGTTTTCTGGTAATTGTAGTGACTACATCAAGCGGTATGGCATTGAACTCCCTGGCTGCCTTCTTTACTTGTTTAGAACCCGAGATATGCAGTTTTATAAATTCAACGGAAAATAGGGCCTAAATGCACAAAGTGCCAACTGAGTTATCTGGTCGCAAGTTCAGGCCGACCGCAATAGAGTGTGGGCCAGCTAGAGGGACCAAGAACAAAATTACCTTAAATCCTGGTTGTAGAGTGATGTGATGTCCTGGGTCGAGAATGCATCACGCAGCAGAGGTGGTGCAAGGTCCTTGTGTGGAGATGCAATGCGCAGCAGCGGTTCAGAAGGAGCTGCAATGGTGATGTGAAGTACTTGCATGGAGATGTTTCACGCAGTAGCAGTTCCGAGGAGCTGCGGTGACGATATATTGTCCTTCATGGAGATGCATTGTGCAGCAGCGGTTCTGAGGGTTGCAATGCAGTATCCTGTATTGGGGATGCATCACGCAGCTGTTCCGATGTGGAGTCTTGCGAGGAAATATGTCGCGCTGCATCGGTTCTGCTGGGACCACTGCTGGGCTGGAAGAGCACCTTCAGGCCCACTTCAAAGGGTTCAGGACCCAGGCAGCACCACTTTGGGGGCTGCGGGTGGGCTCAGGGCTGGCAGAGTTCAATGTTGTTGGAGCATTTTCTGACTCTGAGGCAGAGCAGCACAGTAGTCCTTCAGGTCCAGAAATGTATTGAAGAGTTGAGTCTGAGATTTAATTATTTATACTTGGTGCCAGCTTAGAAGTAGGAGAAGTTTAGAGGTGTTTGGAATTTCCTGCCTGCCTGCCCTGGCCCTAGCTTGTCTGGGGTCATAAAAGAACAGTGTCAAACTCTTTGTGAGTGTGCCCTGGCAGAGCCTTTGTGATGTACAAGTGTGGTAGGTGACTGATCCTCCCCCTTTTCAAATCAGAGATGGCCCATCCTGCCAAAACCTTTGTCTGGGCGCAATACACAAAGACCAACTGCCAGCTATACCTAGTGATGTGACCAAGGATACAGGCTGCAGACACTTAATGGTTGGGCCAAGAAAACGTCAACTTTTTAGGAGTGGCATTTTCTGAATTGTGACTTAAAATCTGACTCTACCATTGAATAGGGCTTTAAATTACAATTATTTAGTCACCACACTCAACATTCCTAACTGCTCCAAATTGAAAGTTATCACTTATTAAATGTAATAAGTTAGGCCAATGTTGGACTATGGCAGTAACGAAAAATGAATTTAAGAGTTTTTCACTACCAGGACATGTAAAAATTAAAAGTACATGACCAATTGTTTAATACACTGCACCCTGCCCTATGGGCTCTTTAGGGCTTACCGTAGGTGTGATGTACATGTATTAACAAGCATTTGCAATGCAATAGGTCTCGCATTACTGAAGGTTTGAGCTAGTGGCGTTGCTTTATTACTTGCAACACCAGTAGCTTATAAGGTACAAGGTTTAGCCATGCAACAACTGATGTTGCACCAAGGATATTGTGCTGCAAAAAGCGAGACCTATTGGCTATGCCAGTGCTTGTTTAAAGGAAGTCGCAATGAAGAAATTCAAAACCTCTGCTTGCACAGACATTCCTGAACATTGTTAAAAATAACATTAATCGAAAACATACTTTTTTTCATTTATTCCCAAACTCCTGCTGCTGTTCCATTATACATGGTGTTCTACCGAGATGTGAAGTAGATTAAAAGACAAGTTCTCTTAAAAATTAAAAATAAATCCCTGAATGAGTATGGTCACTTTATATGGATAGGCTCACGTATGCAAAGCAAACCGCCCCGGAGGTCACATTTCACGAGAAAGACCTATTTATTACCATAATCGCTCTGCTTTGTCATCACAGAAATGGGAACTCCCACTTGAGGAGCATTGTAGCACCCTGGCAATAATGAAGCATTTATTTATAATTTTTAAGCAGCCCTCTGTCTCAAAAATATAAAGAACAAGAAGGCCTCCTGGCAGAAGCAAACTAAAAACTCTTGGCTGGATAACATGTTCACCAACAGATAGAAGTGAGAGAAACAAGTCTTCAAAGACATCAACGGGTTGGAAACTACTACCACGAAATGGTCACTACTGCTGCCATTTGCCTGAAAATATGACAATAGACTATTATGGAATTCCTTTTATTTATGAAATGCATAGGTTGAAATAACAACAACAAAATCATTGTTGGCGGCTCACTATGACAGTTCTGCACTTTTCATACAGACGAATTAGACATACGTCAAAGCTGCTGAGATTTGTCCAGGTGAGATGTGTTTTCCACACGTAGCAACTGCTCTAACAAATGGAATTTGCACTATATCCATTGTTGAATGGAGCGAGCAGCAGAAAGCAGAAGCTAACTGCTACAAAGGTTACCAACAAATAAAGTAATTTGAAACCTCCCTGCAGCTAAGCACTCGGAGTAGTAGATAATGACTTTCAATTTTGAAGCAAGCAGTGTTGGACAGCTTTTTCATTACAATGCCAGTTAGTGAACTTAACGTGTTGATTAGTGGTTGCGGGACAATAAACTGTGGTGTCAGTGGCGACACTTAGACACAAAAGTACGCTTACCTGGCAGAAGCGAGGCTCACAAAGCAAACAGACGGCGCAGCAATATCTGTGTTGTGACGCATCTATCAACTGAGTCTTGTTGATACAGGTCAATGTCACGAATATCAGTGAGAGCATCCGTACTGCAGCATTCTTTTACAGCAGCAAGCATCATACATGTGGGTAAAATATAAAGTCAGAACATTTACTCATGTGGCACACCTCTTATTCTCGTTATTTTCTGTTTTTTAAGGTTGTGAAAGTGGAATCTGAGCCGTACCATCCCAAAGCATTTCTGTTTTCACCGTATTACATTGAAAGTCAATCCATTTAGGAATAGTTATTCAAAGGATATGTGAATATACATTTTTTCCAGAAGAAGTAGTCAGTCAAACATCACACTGTTGAAATTTCTATAAGAAGAATCGGACAAAGAACATTTTTAGAGCTTCATATTACAACTAGCATCAGCTAGGATTGTTGATGCCATAACTAACATGACAACACTGCTGCAAAGTTTGCAATGAAATAATATACAGCCAAGGGGATGCTGCACCGGAATATGTCTAGAATATGAGCATGTGAACGCCTTGACTGTTACAGGCAAATTGTTATTCTCTTCAATTTTATACAACATGCCTGCAGTCGTGACGGTTTAATAATTGTGTCAATTGTATTACCTATACGACAGAGATCCCTGACCCGATTTATTTCACATTTGCCTATTTAGAAAGCAATAGAGACACACACCTCTCTAGGAAGAGCACAACGCCTGTATTATCCGAACCTGAACTTCTACAACAAAGAACTATGACCACAATGTTGAGGACTTTGGGCTAATTACCAATAGATATCTGACCACAATTTGACTGACAGTATCAAGCACAGACAGTGACTGTACTTTAAAAAAACAAGCATAATAAATACCTACCTAATACAACTTGAAGGTCCCGGCATACTCTGACCCATCGGACCCCTGACGGCCCGGGGGCCTGCTGAACGGAGCCTGGTGGCGACGGAGAAGAGGCCGGCCGACTTGCTTCCCTGGGAAATAGATCCAAAAACAAAACAATCCTGCGAGGGGTGCGCGTGCGCCACAGCGAGACATGTGCTTTCAATTATCGTGCCCGTGTCTGGGCACGATAATTGAAACCACATGGCCTTTGGTGCTCGTAACAGACACCAATAGGCCGTGCGAGAGCAATGCGCCCGCCTTTGGCCTATTGCGTGCAGTCTTTTATATGCGTGCAGTCTTTTATAAAAAGACGCACGCAAAGGCCAATCGCATCGCACAAAAGGAAAAGCACACGCATGAGCGTGTGCTTTTGCTAGGTCAGTGCTGAAACCCCGTTTTTCAGCTACTAAATGTCTCGGGGCTTGGAGCATAAACCTGCATCCAAATGTTTTGCCTTGAAGGAAGAGGTGAAATCTAGACCCTTAAAAATCGAGTAATTTTGACTCAGGTTGCCAAGCACGGTTCTGCTTCCACTTATTTCCTCTCTCATGGGATATATCTGTACAGGAGCAGGCAGTATCCCTGCCTCTTGAAAAGGAGCATGGCTACTGCTCATGTCACTAATTCCCATTCTTGCCCAGTTGGCATTATTTTACTTCACAGCATCTCTACCTTTTACATGTTGCCATGTGGGTTACTGGGCCTTCTCTAATTCTTCTTCACCACCTTTTTAGTTATGTGGGTGTTCCTACACAATACCTTGCTGTCCCTCTGGGTAGGTTGGTTCTGTGTAGCTACCGATATGTTTTAGTTCCAACTACAATTATAAATGGCGTGCTTATCTCTTACACCTCCTCCTCTTCTGTAACACTTCTAAGTGCTGCACTCCTAGAGAAGAGTAACTTTGGTCACTCTCAACAGCAAAATGCTTCTCATATAGGATAACAACAAATATAACAATCTGACAACCATGCACTCCCACATGGTGTAACATGCACCCTGACCAAAACTGCACTTTGGAGCCACACATAGGGTTATGAAGCATTATGTAAATGCTACAAAGCAAGTCTCCTCTGAAGTAATACTGTAAAGATGGCCACTCGATCAGAAGGGGCTGTAAATGGAGAACTCTCTTGAGAAAACAGCTGCTGTCACCTCAACGTTGTTCAGATGAGCCTTCTTGCAACACACATCAGGCTCTCTGTGGTGCCTATGCCGAGGTGGCCCCTCGATCAACAAGTCTTCCAGCCATAGCAATGTGAATTTTTACCACTCCTCAGAAACTAAACATTTGATTCAGTTTCAGGCAATTAATCTAAGCAGAGTTTCGCTTACACACATTTTTAGAAACAGTGACACATGGCTTCCATTGCTTTCTTTCATTCTTCTTCAGACCAAAAATAATGTTTTTAGTAGGCAAAAGAAAAACAGTTGTATTTCGTATGAGGTTGGCATCTGGCTGTTTTTTTTTTACTGGTATGACCGGTATTTTAATGTCCCAGCTGATACAATAATTAGGAAAATCACCTAAATCCAGTATCTTGTCCCCTTATCTGTACATACATTTAAACAGCATTTATAAGAAAGCACTTTAAAATGTGACCTCAGGCCGAAAATTAAAGTAAGCAAAGACAGAAAGGCCCTGTTCCAAATGAATACCGAAGTTTTTATATAAAGTTCTACTTAAGTATTATGTCAAAGCTCTTGAAGAATCTTAAATCGCAAAAAAGTGGCTCGTATATGTCTCTATGGAAGCTAGCAACTCTCCTTTCATGTAGGCAATACTGAATAATTGACCTACCCTAATTCTCTTATTGGGTAGGGTGACCAGATGATTTTCAGATGGAAAAACCGGGACGAACATAGAAATAGGACTAAATGTCCTATTCCGTCTCTCAGCATGATATATATTTATATATATATTCACTTAAAAAACCATAGGTTTCACACATGTTATAGATAGGTGGACATTTCACTCGTAAAAAACCAATGAAATTCCCCCGTTATAGTTAGTTGAGATAACTAAAACTTGCGCGCCCGCAATCCTCTGCTCATGACGTCACATATTACATCACTCATGACATGGTCAGTGGCATCACTCATGACATGTCAGCTCTCAAGGACGCCACCCGCCAACACCACCAACACCTCCGCGCCGCACGAAAAACAGCCTACCGGAACAGACTTGACAACAACGCCCACAACAGCAAGGAACTATTTGGCATCGTCAAAGAGCTCTCCAACCCGGAAGCAGAAAACAACTCCATCCCTCCCTCACAGGACCTCTGCGACTCCCTCGCAACCTTCTTCCACCACAAGATCACCGACATATACAACAGCTTCCCGACCGCCGACACAAGCCCCCCTCCGGAACCCGCCACCGACACCACCACCATCCTCACCTGGAACCCTACCACCACCGAGGAGACCACCCGCATAATGAACTCGATCCACTCCGGATCCCCATCGGACCCCTGCCCGCACCACATCTACAACAAGGCCGACGACATAATCGCACCGCACCTCCGAGACGTCATCAACGCCTCCCTCACCGCCGCCACCTTCCCGGAGAGCTGGAAACACGCAGAGCTCAACGCCCTCTTAAAGAAACCTACAGCAGACCCCACCGAACTCAAAAACTTCCGGCCCATCTCTCTCCTGCCGTTCCCCGCCAAAGTGATTGAGAAAATCGTCAACGCTCAACTCACCAACGCCCTGGAAACCAACGACTCCCTCGACCCCACACAGTTCGGTTTCAGGGCCAACCACAGCACCGAAACCGCCCTGATCACAGCAACGGACGACATCAGAGCCCTGACCGACAAGGGAGAGACCGTGGCCCTCATACTCCTGGACCTCTCTGCAGCCTTCAACACGGTCTGCCACCGCACCCTGATACGCCGCCTCAGCAACGCCGGCATCAGAAGCAAGGCCCTGGAATGGATCGTCTCCTTCCTCTCCTGAAGGACTCAGAGAGTCCGCCTTCCCCCCTTCAGATCCACAGCCACGGAGATCATCTGCGGCGTACCTCAAGGATCCTCCCTCAGCCCCAATCTCTTCAACGTCTACATGACCCCCCTGGCGAACATCGCACGCAAACACGGACTCGACCTTATATCATACGCCGACGACACCCAGCTCATCTTATCCCTCACTAACAACCCCACATCAGCTAGGACCAGACTACATGAAGGAATGAAGGAAGTGGCGAACTGGATGACAGACAGCCGTCTGAAACTGAACACAGACAAAACGGAGGTCCTCGGCCCCACTCCCACCGCATGGGATGACTCCTGGTGGCCCCCCGCCCTAGGCAGCACTCCCCAACCCACCGACCACGCGCGCAACCTCGGCTTCATCCTGGACTCTTCCCTCACCATGACCAGACAGGTGAACTCGGTGACCTCGGCATGTTTCAACACCCTCCGCATGCTCCGCAAGATCTTCCGCTGGATCCCCACCGACACCAGGAAGACCGTCACCCACGCCCTCGTCACCAGCCGCTTGGACTACGGGAACACCCTGTACGCCGGCATCACCACCAAGCTGCAGAGGAAACTCCAACGGATCCAGAACGCTGCCGCAAGACTCATCCTGGACATCCCTCGCCACCACCACATCTCCGGACACCTGAAAAAACTCCATTGGCTACCCGTCAACAAGCGGATCACCTTCCGACTACTCACCCACGCACACAAAGCCCTTCACAACCTCGGACCCAAACTCATCATCAACCGCGTCTCCTTCTACACTCCCCCGCGCACTCTGCGCTCCACCGGACAGGCCCTGGCAGCCGTACCCCGCATCCGCAAAGCCACCGCCGGAGGAAGATCCTTCTCTTTTCTAGCAGCGAAGACCTGGAACTCTCTGCCCAGCCACCTTCGCGCCATACCTGACCACCTCTCCTTCAGAAGGCAGCTCAAGACCTGGCTCTTCGAGCACTGACCCCCCCCCCCCTCCCAGCGCCTTGAGACCCTTGATGGGTGAGTAGCGCGCTTTATAAATGCGATTGATTGATTGATTGATTGATTGATGACATCACTGATAACATCATCCTTGTGATAGAGTGGCGGTCGCGCGATTTATAGTTATCTCAACTAACTATAACGGGGGAACTTCATTGGTTTTTTACGAGTGAAATGTCCACCTAACTATAACATGTGTGAAACCTATGGTTTTTTAACTGAATTTGCAAGGTTTTTTAAATGCTAGTAGATAGTTATAGTTAGGACCGTGTTTCCATAGGAAATCTGAAAATTCTATTTTGAATAACTTTGGTGCCGGTGGACGAATCGTCGCGAAATTTTCAAAACCAATGGGGCGCTCCGCTCAGCTCCTACCCTGAAAGTCTCGGGGTGATTCGTCAATCGGGGGCTGAGAAAAAAGGGTGGTCCCAAAACGCGTTTTCCCCATGCATTTTCCCATTGGACCTTTAGTCGAAGGTACAGCCCGAACGGCTGAACAGAATTTCTTGAAATTTGGCAAAGAGGTAGTCCTCAGGTCAGGCATGTGCCTTTTGCATATATGGAGTCAATCTGTTCAGTATTTCCTGAGCAAATTGCAGTTAAAAGTACATAAATATCTATAGGCGCGCACCTTAACATGCGCGAGCTTAATTCTGATTGGTGGTTACATGTCAGTCAACGTTCGAATCGGTCGAAATCAGGAAGTGTTGTCTGCCATTTTGTTTGTTTTGGGTGCGACAGTGAAAAAGAGAGGTGGCGAACGTGAAAAGGGGGCAGGGTAGAGAGTTCCTGACCCCTTAGCCTTTGTCAGGGGGTCCCTGAAGGACCCCGAAGGGTGAAAAAAACATTTCTTTTTTTTTTTTAAATCGCGGGGTGCGCGCACGGTGAAAAACCTTAAAAAAAAAAAATAATAATACATACATAACTTAGCATTTAAAAAACCGTACAAATTCACTTAAAAAACCATAGGTTTCACCTACGTTATAGTTAGGAATTAGCATTTAAAAAACCTTGCAAATTCACTTAAAAAACCATAGGTTTCACACATGTTATAGTTAGGTGGACATTTCACTCATAAAAAACCAATGAAGTTCCCCCGTTATAGTTAGTTGAGATAACTATAACTCGCGCGACCGCCACTCTATCACAAGGATGATGTCATCAGTGATGTCATGAGTGATGCCACTGACCATGTCATGAGTGATGTAATATGTGACGTCATGAGCAGAGGATTGCGGGCCCGCGAGTTATAGTTATCTCAACTAACTATAACGGGGGAATTTCATTGGTTTTTTACGAGTGAAATGTCCACCTAACTATAACATGTGTGAAACCTATGGTTTTTTTTAAGTGAATTTGCAAGGGTTTTTAAATGCTAATTCCTAACTATAACGTGTGTGAAACCTATGGTTTTTTAAGTGAATATAGATATATACAGATATATATATATATATTTGTTTTCCTTAACATTCGCTCCCCTGCCTGTGAAGAGGTCCGGGTGCTAGGCCAGGCTCTGCAGCCCTGATTCACACCTCCTTAACTCCTGCTGTGCTGCTTGAATGAGACGAGGCAGCACAGCAAGAGGGTCTAAGCAAATGAATTTCCGTCCCCGGTATATAAGAGGGCGGTTGAAATGTGAACCTACACAACAGTGGGATTATTGTACAGGTTCACCCGACCTTCCCTTAAAAACTGGATATTATTTTGTTTTACGACAGTGTTGGGACGCCAAGACAGTCCTTCAAGAACCGAGGCTGTCCGTGCAAATCCGGGACGTCTGGTCACCCTATATTGGGTATTCCTACAAATAGCACCAGAGAGCGGATATATCACGGGGTGTTTCTTTGCAAGTTCAGATTACTGGGACACCATTTTTTGTTGTTTTGTTTCATAGAACGAGCTTAGCCTAGCATGAACTTGGCCCAAGGGCATTATAGAAACAACAGATTACATTACACAAGGTAAGATTCCTTTTTTAGGCACGGGGAGATGATTTGTCCCAGAATCACAAGATGGTTAGTCGACCGGTACTTAACCTGTTCCCAGCACTAAAGTAGACACCTCTCACCGTTAGGCTTCAGCTCAGACATTTTTGCCAAATGCTGATCAACTCTAGAACCTTCTCAAAATTGTCTATTTACGTACGGAGGGTCTAAACAGCCACTACAAGATGGCCGCCACTTTCACCTTTTATAATGGAGGACAAGGCACTGCCTGCACCAGTGCCCGCCCGGTTTATAAGCGATCGCCCCGATAAAAATAAAAGAAGGCCTATAGCGTACATCGCGCGCTTCTTATGAGGTCATTCACACGCGCCTTCCTTGTTTGTTCTCCTGCTGTTAAAAAATAATAAAAAAAGAAGCCACCCACGATCTCCAGTGATGCAGATTCGACAAAGTAGTCTCCCAAGCTCGTCTGTTAAATTATAACAGACCTTAATATCTGTGAAATAGATTGCACAAATTACGTCGGTCAACAATAATTGGCACTCGCGGTCAGAGCATGGAGGTGCCGTCCGCATCAGGTAGGCTTTTTTTCTCCGTTAGTACTTTCGCAGATGGGAGGTGCGCGCCTGCGAGGAAGTAAATGTAGCGCCAAGAGCCCTCTGGCGCGGCAGATACATCAGTGGCGATAGCCAATCAGCACCGCGCGCAAAGAACGAGATTGGTACCGAGGGCGGCAGATTCGCCGTATCTTAAGAAGGCTGGGCAGTGGGCACTGCAGTGATAGCGAAAGGACAGCCGTGCACCCATTCGTCATAGCTTATTTTCTCGTGGCTTACCCTAGACATGGTAGCGTTGTGCTTTTGGTACTCCTTTGAAGGACATGTTAGAAGTTGCCTGCCTCCGCTCGCTGTAAGAATCGTTTGCCGGGAAGCGTTTATTGTACACGTGTTTGGGGTTGTTGCAGAATTACATCCTTACACCGAACAGTTTGAGGCCCCAAGCAAAATATACAAAATGTATGTTTTAAGTGGATGTGTGGGAGGAAAAAGCAAGTTTAAAACACATTTGTAGTGTAAATTGTAGTCAATAGCATTCTAAAGATGGATCAATTCGCGAGAGGCGATAGAAGCAGTGGAGTTTTTGAAAAGTCTTTGGTTACCTGCTGAAGTTATCAAGTCTCGTGAAATAGGAGAACGTGAAAAAAATTGCACACCGGATGAGGAAGGCTAGAACCTGAACTCTAAAACGCAAGTCCTAAGGATTTTAAAAAAGAAACCCAGGCATATTATCAAGCACGGCATTAAAATTACTGCCCCTTTAGCGGAAGAAAACTGCAGCTAAAGCTGCGATAATGGGCTTGGTAATATGCCTTTGAGAATTCCCATAGAAGCCCATGTTGACACCAGAACATGGGCTTCTATGGGAATTCTCAAATGTTGACACCAGAACATGGGCTTCTATGGGAATTCTCAAAGGCATATATCAAGCCCATTATCGCCGTTTTCTGCCGCTAAAGCGGCGTTAATTTTAACGCTGTTTCTTGATAATATGCCCCTAAAGTACTTAAGTAGGATGACAGCAAGACCTAGCTGAGTGCGCACAAGGGGTAATTAAGTTCAGGTTCTCCGAGTGGAGAAGTGGGGTTAAGTAAGATGTAGTTAGTAGAAGAATACATGAAATCTGTTATTACTGAGAGTAGAAAGAAGATTATTCAGTCACATGAAGAGGTTAATCAAATTTCTCATTTCAGTTAGTATGTGAAATTGGATAAAGATGGGGGTGTTACGGTTATGTACTGGATGAGTTTTTCAAGTTGTGGATACATTATGATCTGTGTAGGGTATGTTATTTCTTAAAATGCGGTGTGCAGGAAGGTCATAGTTTTCATGCACCAGCTGATGGGAACATTTGAGTGGGGTATCTGGTTGGGGTTTAAGGCTTTATAGACGAAACATGCAAATGTATATACTAGTTGGCCAGCTTGAAGTGGCATATTAGCTGTGGAGAACTGCAGTGCAGGCCTCGGAAAATCACAAAACTGTTAGTAGAACTGCAGGTCAAGTGACTTAAAAAATCTACTCGACCTATTTGTAATGTGTAGTAATGAAGTCCAAACAGGCAAGATGTAGTTTAAGATGTTTTATTCTAGTAAGTTCCAAGTGGAAGAGTTGTAGTGTAGCAGCCCCACCAGGAGCAGTCTGCCTGCTGCTCAGCCCATTATCAACTGTCAACTTCACCTCACAGGCAACCAACATTCTATACGCAACATCACTCTAACATTCCATACAGCACATTCACACTGAGCAGGAAGTCATATAATGGCTGGATATTAACAAGAACAGGAAACAACATATCCCCCTTTCTTATATAACAGAAGCTAGTACTTTAAATGAGATGTAACAAAAAGAACCCAAGTAAGGAATAAATAAGAGGAACACTAATGCAACAGAATAAAAGTAAAAGAAATTAACAAAAAGGAAAGAGCAAAGAGATGGGTGGAAGCAAATGAAGAGGAAGCAATGGGTAAAAATACACAAATATAAATGACTGATCCTCTCCAACAAAGTATTACAAAAGAGAAGAAAACGGCAATAAGGTGTAAGAAACAACAGGTTAGCATAAAGGCATAGATGCACCAATGACTACCCCCAAACACACCCACTGGCAAGACAGGCATGCAGGCCAGACAGGCATGCAAGGAAGAAAGACATAGCACAACACAAACTGAACACAAGCTATACACTCAGACACACTAAGTAAAGGTGGAAAAATCTCCTCCTAAACATAGAACAAAAATAATCACACTACAAAGAGGGAAAAACAGTGGATAGAAGAAGACGGGAAATGGAAATGTAGTCCAGGTTCCAAGGATGACACAAAGATAGGACATCGCAAGGAGAACTGAGCAAGCGTGAAAACAGAGAAGATGAGAAGAAAATACAAGAAGTATTACTCATCCTCCCCCATTTTCAAATTGACAATATAAAATAATGTAAGCATAAGGTTGCGTTTAACTAACAGCAGGGTCAAGGAGTAGACTCAGAATAAACTGTACCCCAGCCGGGGAATTGATAATGTAGGTTAGTGGTGTGAATACTGTTAATGGGAGTAACACCCACGGGGACAACCCTCGAGAGGAGAACCACTAGCAGATATGGGACTGAAACCCACTAAGACACACCCTGTGTAAGGGTAACCAATTACGACTAGTACGCGAAGATGGGACTAAAATCCATGACCTACCCCCAACATAAGGGCGATGGCTAATTTAAATGGGTCTTAAACCCATGACCTACCCTGTGACAAGAGGAAGGGAAGAAAAAGTTATTGGGACTGACACCCATAACCTGCCCCCAGATATAAGAGTGGGTAGTTAATGTACATGGGAATAACACCCATAACCTACCCTCAGACATAAAGGTGGGTAGCTAATGTAAATGGGACTAAGACCCATAAAAAAATACTCTATGTGAGGGTTAAAAGCGTAAAACCGTACCATAAAGAGAAATGTGCAGTAAGGAAGTGGGGCTAGCAACCATTCCCATCCCTATTGAAAGGGGTGTGAAAATGAAAAATAAAGAGTAAAGACCCACAAAGATGTAGGTGCTCCTTCACACAAGGATACTTAAGATTTCTTAAGTAAATGGTGACCCAACGAAATAAGTAATCCCATGAGAAAGGGATAAAACATGCACTGTATAAGTGTAACCAATAGTATGGTAACATGACGAGCAAAGTCAACTGTTGTAATCCTTGCCAAAACAAAGAAGCCTTACTGTAAATTCAGCCAAGTACACAATAAGCTAATACACTGAAGCAATGTCACAAATGGTGGCAGTCAAAGTTTACGATGTTTTTCATGACCTGAATGTGGCATGTCTTAAATGATGGCAGCCAAACTTTACAATGTGCTTGAAACCGCAATCCTGTGTTGCCCCCCGGAGTTCATGAGCATACAAACTTTTCTCTTGCCGAATTAGGTGTGCGTGTATCATGTTTTTTTTCCCTTTCCTGTGGATACCTCCTCTTGTACTTTGTGTTGCCAGTATCTGTAGGCTCTGTGGTTTGCTCCATCTTCAGGTCCTCTTTTGTTCACCAGGTCCCTGAAATTCAGTTGTAGCACATAGGTAGTCACCAACTCGTCACCAAAATAATGTAGCAATGAAGTCCAAACAGGAAAGATGTAATTTAAGATGTTTTATTGAAGTAAGTTCCAAGTAGAAGAGTTGTAGTGTAGCACCCCCACCACAAGCAGTCTGCCTGCTGCTCAGCCCATTCTTAACTGTCCACTTCACCTCACAGGCACCCAACATTCCAATACGCATCAACACTCCAACATTCCATGCAGCACACAGCACATTCACACTGGCTGAGAAGGTGGTGATATAATGCATAACTACAGCATGAAGTGGTATCACACTGTCATTTGTAATCAGCAGATTTTGCATTGAAATGAACACAAACTTTCCCACTGACTTGCATTTTTACTGATACAACTATATAGTATACAAACAGTAATGTTTGGAAATAGAGTTTCTGCAAATATGTGTCATTTGCACATCACCAAGTAAAGTGTTCTGGTTGTTTTGCTCTGAGTTAACTCTTTGTTTGCATCACACTTAATTACAAAAATAATTTATTTTGTAATTCCTGATATATTTTGAAATATTTGTAATATTAATTTACAGGCTATTTATTTAAATGTTGTGCTAGATAAAAATAACTGATATCTTCAGACCGCTCACTTGACAAAAACCTCTAACTCTAGTAAGAGAGAAGAAAAAATACCTCATTTTCCAAGCAGCAATTAGTTAAAAGACAAGCTGACATTTTACTTTATTTCTTGAACAGACAGCAAATGTGTCAAGATTAAAACAAGATTAATGGCATCTTCGTTGCTCATTCACTTTCTAAATGAACAGAACATCTGTTTCTTTCCAGCCTAAGTTTACTGGCCAGATGGGACTAGTAGGTGCTAAAAATATCTCGACCTGATAAAAGTGAACTCACAATTGCAAGTGGGCGAGTACATTTTTCTAGGCCTACAGTGCTAACTAAAATCCCCAATTCAGGTTAAAAAAACAACAAAACCACAGAAGGGACACCGTAGAGCAGATTTCCCACAATTAGTTTGATTCATACAAATTTGCATAATTTTATATATGCAAATGTACAGTTTACATTATAGTAACATACAAATGCTTCATATCTGAAAAACATATTAGAAAGGAGTGGACAAATACAACTCGGTATCAGTGAAGTTCATATTTTCAGAAAATTGTGAGATAGTGCAAGGTCCATTGTAGAAGTGCTATGTAGTGCTAATCGTTTTACACATGTGTATAAAATACAGTGGTGAGACAACTCTTTCAGAGAATTGGTGCCAAGGTGAATGGTTACATATGCTGGCACTCTGTGTTAGTTTCATAACACCACCTCTTTTGGTAGCATAGTTTCTACACTAATGGTCTTATGATCTGAAGGGTTATCAGGACATATATCAATATAGATGAGCGCCATCAGAGCTCCAAAAAAAAAGAAAAAGTAGTAAATATTGGAACTCTAAGGACTACTATATAAAAAACAGCCCTACAAATTACTTGAGTAGATGGGTCCCAAATGAAGAGAGTACATTTGCAAAAGATAATGGTAATCACATGTTTGCAAGTGCATAAAAGTCATATTGCAGCAAATGTGTGCGTGCAATACAAGTTCTCAGAAGAGGCCCATCAAAAAACCAGGAAGGAACTAACATAAAAAACTGAAAAGTAGAGAGTGAACTTCTAATGGTATTGAGAAATTCTGATGGTATTGGAGAGTCCAGCTTACTGCAGCCAATCCAGCTGTGGAGACTGAAATAAACTCTGAGGGTGCAGTGGTTTATAGCTCTGTGACCGTGATTCTCTTGCGAGTATGGCAAACATACTGGGAGGTTTGTAGGCTGTTTTGTTCTATGACAGGTTAGATCTTTGTGCTCCAGACGTGGGCAGAGATACATGTACTTTAAGTTATGCCTGGAAATCCATATTGGCCCAGATATTAGTGGGTGGAGAAGAAAGGATCCTCCTATTTCTAACTTGTGTGAGCCATGACTTTCTCTCCTGGTTACATATGTAGATTGACTCAGATTTAATTGTTTACATTTTCCCAGCACTTTGTATAAGAAACCAGTTACAGTTCTGGCATAACACAAGGCTTTAGAAGATTATATGTATATTTAGTTGTAAAATATTTGTGAGATTTCTAAATATGTTATACTTTTGAAAACATTAACAATTGATATACATGCAAAGCATTTGCTTCATCTCCACCTTGTACCACTTGTCTGTGAGCAGGAAGCCTGACACCTAGTGATGGAAGTGTATGGGCACACTCGATACAGAATTAAGGGTTTGCGGGCAGGCCTCAGGTGGTGGTTTGGGGATTGTACTGCGTTGTTACTCTCAGCTGTGAGCTCTCAGCCCTCGCTAGACTTGGTTGTTTAAAACTGTTTGTAACTTTGTGTTCCTATGACTGATATTTAGAAGCTTTTCATGAGGCCACCGCTATCTTAGTATCATGCTGGGCAAAGCACACATACACCCCATACTATAAGGAAGAATAGGGTCCAGCATCATGGGCAACATCCATTCAAAGTGTAGGTGTGTGCAATCATCACGCCACACCCAAACAGTGCCTGGTACTGCTAATTGGCCACTGCTGAGCTGGTATGTAAGTGGAGATTGAGGAGGTCCAAGCATTGCTGCTGCGGGGGTCTGCCTGATCCGTGTTAACACCCAGCTTTATTTGCTCAACTGTGCCTGTTCTGCCTGGTGCCAGACATTGCATGACAATCTTGGGCTTTGCAGTGATGCAGAAACATTTCTGAAATTGCAGTAGTTTAAAATGAAGAAGTGTGGTATTTGGCAGGACTACACAGAAACCCCTAAGCAAGCCCCCTCTCAGTAAGACTGCAACAGCAAGCACTTCTTTGTGATGGCTACACCAGGTTGCTCAAATACCTTAATATTGAAATAACCAGTGCATGCAATTATCAACAATTTTCCAATATTGATACTTTAAGCAACATAGTAAGTGATTCTCTATGTCTCCCCTTCCAAGTAAACCATCTAAAGGTTAACCTCTCCATATTCTTAACGCATGGCTTAATGACCAAGTGGAAACAGAAAATCTAAGGTCTAAACAATATGAACAAAGATGGTGCATATGTAACACAAATTAATATTTGGCAGCTTCAAATATCCAGCTGGAGGCCTAGAAACAAGCTATATTTAAGGACAAAACAATGAGCCTTAAAGGTCCAGTTACGAATACACACAGTGTCCTTAAAAACTATTCTCTGTGTTCAATACGTTCATTAGCCCCACATGAATGTCAAAACTATGCAGCCATCTGAAGAGGCTTGTGAGAGGTTGGCAGTCTTTGTCCATACTAAGATTCAGTCGGACTCTTCATAAATGCAGCAGCGCAAGCCTCATAAGATCCTCCAATTGCTATGGCTTCTCCTGCAAATGCTTTTGCAAAACGGTCATCCTTTATTATGCTAAGAAAAGAGTGGAACATTTTATTCACTATCATACGTCTGGCTCACCATCGGATTCCTTGTCTGGCCTCCATCTGGCAGAACCCTGTGCATGTCATCTATAGCTTTGTACTGCAATGTGTTTAAGTTCCAGAAGATATAGCCAACTACCGTCCTGTTATTCTCCTTCCAGCATGGTGCAAGATTTTGGTGAAAGATTTGTCAAAGCACTCGTCTGCTTTTATAGAACACTACAATATCATGTGGACCATCCAGGTCACTTTCTTACGAAAAACGCAAAAATGCCTTTTTTATAGAACCCTCACCCATCATGTTTTCCCCTTGGTAGCCTGCTTCATCACTGGGTTCCTTCCCGTTCCCCTGTGGAACGTGGTTTGCTGTGACCAGTGAGCTACCAGGAACACTGAATAATAGACTATATGGAAGAAACTAGAAGTAGAGGGGGGGTTTCTGTGAAAAATACTTTGCCGAAGTAACTGTTACTTTAATACATTTTCCAGTCGGTATGGTTAAAACCTGGTAAAGAAAAAGTGGGAAGTTCAGAGGGTAACTGTGACCCTATCTTCCTCATTTAGATCTGTTCTACATGTTTCTGCCACCCTTCCCTGTGACTTTATTCAGGACCGGAAATCTGACTCCCTTTGTCCACTCCTTACACACTTATCCAAATTTGTCTGGTACATTCCAGTCACACACCATGTACACCAAAAAATGTTTCACCTTCTTGGTGTCTGATCCACCGTATCTGAAATGATTATGTCTTCAAGGTACCCTCCCAGCCCATTGACCTATAATACCGTCATTTGTGCCTGTGTCTTGGTACAATAGCTTGTTTTTGGAGCTTTTGAATGATTAGCCCGGGTTTTTGCAGTGGCTGCGCGTTGATGTGTGCCACGAAGTTTGCTGGGTACCAGACAGCGAGACAACATACCCAGCAAGATGGCAGATCTATGTGTAACCAATTCCTGAAGTGTGATCTTGTTTTTAACGCTTACTGCGTTTGTCATCCTTTCATTAGTTTAAATTTCTAATAGAAGATTTTATCATAGAACTCTGTGCCTCTCCCCTTATCCTAAGGTAAATCACTTGAAATTGATATGATAAGATCAAGTCGATAGAAACCTGATCCGCTGTGGTCATGAAACAGTCAACAAAAGAGTATACAACAGTACAGCAATTAAGGTAGTAAAAAGTATGTGATAATACAGCATTAAGGTGAACGGTGTTGGTGCCAAGTTAGATCTTTATCGGAGATTTTTTATTCCAAAGCCTTCATGTGAAGTGGGAGTGTAGGGCAGTGAGGTGTAGATGAGTGTGATGAAGTGCAAAGTGCGTCAGGATAGGGTTATTAAAATAGAGTAAGTAGTACTCTGAGCAAGTTTTAATAAGTGAGTCTACTTGTCTAAATACAAACAATTATGGCTAACGCGTGAGACGTTGTTCTGGAGTACTTTGCCCTTCAGCCCACTCATCTACACCTCACAGCCCTACACCCCCTCTTCGCATGACTGCTTTGGAATATAAGATCTCCGATAAAGTGCCCCTTTACGGGCGCCCGTCGGGCAGTGCGTCGCTGGTCGGACTAGATCAATTCCAATGATGACGCATGACACCCAATCCGGTGTGTGATGGCCCTAGTTCCTAAAAGAGCGGACTCCTGTCCCCTCCTTTGGATATCAGACCGCCCAGTCACTTATTCTCTCTATCAGACTCTTTCTCAAGGAACTGCATACCTATTTGATAAAATTGCAATAGCTACTGCCTTCATGTGGGCAAGGTCTAATGATTCAGTTTTTTATGGAAGAAACAGAATCACCATAGCCAGATTAATCTTTGAGAACAGACAATGTCACCTTTTCAGAGCAACCTGTGTATCACCTTTTCAGAGCTGCTAAGTTAACCTTTCAGGACAGACTGTGTCACATTTTCAGAGCGGTCAAGTATCTCTATGTTCTGTGCTACACCTTCAGCCACTTCTATTTAGGCAACAATAAGGTTGATTGTGGGACTTTCTTAAACTTAGAAAATTAAAAGTGTCATAAGTCTCAGCATAGAAAGTTCACAGCTGATATGTGCACCCGTGTTGTCATGTGTGACACCTTCAGCCAACGAACTTCACCACTGACTTTTTACCCACCAGAACGTTGAATGCTGGGATTTTTAGACAAAACCGAAACAGTAAAAAGAAAACTACAAGTCCCACAATGCACTGTACTTTTTCCTAAGAAGGACACTGATGACTACAGAGATGAATTCCTAGCAGGGATGATCGGCTTCCTCACGCTTGTGCACATTTGCTGAATGATGTAAGTCTCAATAGTATGTAATATACGTGCTGTGCCCGTTTTGTGCCATGACACATTTTTTCTTTTTTTGTTTGTTGCTGATGTCATTCAGCTTCAGGAAAAATCTTTTTGCTTTTCGCTGATGGCTGTGCAGTCTTGCCAAAAAGAATTGGCAAAGCCAATAGGTCCAAAAGCCCAGACCTATTGGCTTTGTCAATGCTTGTCTGTAATAGGCATTTTGGTTTTTGTACCAGAAGAGGCACCGAAACAGCCATTTTGCTTGCCATGGAAGAGAGTTGTTACATTGGGGAGGAGGGCAACATAGTGGGAATGGTCCTTCCGGACATCTCAACTGCCTTTACCCAATCGTTTGAAGGAGGTAGGAATAAAGAGCACCATGCTCAATTTGTTTCTCTCATTTCTGAAATGATGGGTACAATCTGTTAAGCTGATATGTAATCATTCCTGGTTTTCTATAGGGTTCATCATTGTGAACTTCAACCTATATGTTCGGCTTTTATCAATTCTTATTCAGTATTTTGGTTGTACTGTTCATAATCAGCGAACAGTTTATTATAAACGTAGACCCTGGGATCCCTGCATCTATGTCACATTTCCAAAACTGTCTGCAGGCAGCCCAGAAACAGGTGACATTAATTTTCTCTAACTAAGTACCAATAAAATTGAAACTTTAATTACTATAGGAAATAAAGAAGGTTGGGGGCAGATGACTTTGACCTGGTAATAATGGCACAGTAACTAATGCAAGATCCTTGAGTTTCTGTTTGTACCACTAGCTTTCTATGCATTCCCAAATAAAGGCGTTTGCAGCGTTTCTGTTCATGAATTATGCTGAAAGTGCTACCCCTTCTCTCCCTGGAGATTTATGTGCAACTGGTGTCACCTTATGTGTGATGGCCTAATTAAATTACTGCAATCTCTTACATTTGAGAATGCCAGTTTCTACTATGTGAAAGCTTCAAATAAAATTATTTATAAAGCACCTGATTACTTCTGACAAAGGGCCCCAGTGCTGCAATCTCACTCTCAAGAAACATAAACAGTGCAGCATACTATTAGGAGACCAGAATCAAACCAGCCTGAAGAGCCATGTTTTCAGCTTTTTACAGAATGACAGTTCGGTTTTTTCATGTCTGACTTGAAGAGTAAGAGAGTTCCACAGCTTGAATGCAAGAAAACTAAAAGAGCAACCCCCAATGTGAGCTCTCTTTATAATGGGGATATGAGTCTGCAGACTCCTGGCAGATCTTAAATCCTTTGCGGGAGAGTAAAGCTTGAAAAAGGGGTGCAAATAGCAAGGGCTCTTATTCATAAAGTCCCTGCAGCAGTAGCACAGGGCCTTAAAGGAGATCATTTTCATTCAAAGGTAACCAGTACAGTTTTGCAAGTGCAGATCCCATAGAAGCCCACCTAGGAAGATTTAGCAGAAAACGTACTGCTGTGTTCTGCACACGTTGGAGTCCCACCAGTCGAGACTGTGAGACTCCCAAATACAGTACATTGCAGTAGTCCAGCCTGAATGTAACCAAGTTCTGGACTTCTGTTTTCCTGGCAGATTCGGGAAGGAGACTAAGTATCTTTTTGAGGGTCTTTGGAATCCCAAAACACTTTCCCGCTAAGGCTGTGATTTAGCTATCAAGAGTGAACTTGGCATTGAACCAAATAACAAGGTTCTTCACCATAGCTTTTGGAACCAATAGTGGTCCGAGCGAGTCCGGCCACTAGGCCGAGGATCAAATACAATGCTGCTTGTCCACGACTAGGACCATCGTCTTCCCGGCATTCAATTTAAGGCAATTGAGCTTCATCTCCCGGGCAAACTCCAATTAGTAGGTCCTTGACAGCGCAGCCACATTGCCTCCATTCCGTGACAGGGTGAATATCAATTGTGTATCATCGGCGTGCGATATGATGTTAAACCCGTAACGCTCAATGATATCAGCCGGGGGCGCATAAACAGATTAAATAAAGTAGGGCTCAATGAAGAGCCTTGAGGCACTAGAAAGACCTGAGAATTCAACGGCTTCTGTGCTACCTGAACAGTGTGGTTCTGCACAAAAGAAGCAAGCCACTGCAAAGCTTTATAAGTATAACCAACACCCCAATCCCATAGCCACCCAAGTGGAATGCTGTGGGAACTGTAACGAAGGCATCACTGAGGTACAACATCAACAACGCTGCGGTCTCACCCTTGTCAACGATAGCACAAACTAACTCAGAAGCAAGCGATAGAGTGAACTCTGTGCTATGAAAGGGGCGGAAGCCTGACTGAGTCCTTTGGGGAAACTCCTTTGCTTCAATGAAAGCAGAGAACTGATGGTTCACATATTTCTCTGCCACCTTAGAAAAATGCGGAAGCTTTGAAATATGCCTTTAATTAAGTGGCACCACAATATCATGTTTCCAACGTTGTGAAACTCAACCCTGGTCAAAAGAACTGTTAATTTGGTCACCAACCACATTTAATACTGCTAATATTCCACATTCCAGAATGGCCGGAGATGCAGGGTCAGAGGTAGAGCCTGACGTAACCTAAGCCAACAGGGAATACAGTTCCTCAGATTCAATAGGCTTAAATAGTGGCCCCCCTGAATTATCATCCATGGGTTCAGATGACAAACTACAGCAGGAGCCATCTCTGGAGACTTCAGGTAAGGAAGAGTAGATCAATGCCACTTTAAGAAGAACTGGGTTAAGGTATTACAATATTCCGCCCAGGGTGGTGTAGATGTCGAAACTCGGTCCAGTGAGGATAGAGATTTTACAATCGTGAAAAATTCTCGAGAGGAGTTCTGCATCACCTCAATTTTCCTAGTGTAAAAATTGCGACGGGAAATCCTGATCTGCCTATGGTATGCCTTTAAGGCCAGCCGATAGTTGGCCTTATCGATAGAGTCAGAGTTCCTGTACCACACATGCTCTAAGTGCTTAAATTTTTTCTTCAGCACAAGTAGTTCATCATTGAACCATTCCGCTGAAGGCTTAGTTCTTCTAATAGTGTAATCTGCCAGAGTTCCTGTACCACACATGCTCTAAGTGCTTATATTGTTTCTTCGTAAAAAGGGGGACAAGGGCACCCAAAGGAATTAGACAGGGACCTTGGGAAGTTAAGTGTTACAGGAAACAGTGGTCCCTGAAAGCGAAGAAATAATTAAACATACAATGAATATAGTCAAAATTGGAACTATATTGTAGCCAATGTCCAGCCGGGCATGGCAACTTTAATAAGTAGAAATCATTAGCAGTGATCCAAAGAATGTAAGTAGAGTCTTAGTGGGACACAAGCCTGTATCCTGAGACTTACATATCATGAGGACAACAAATTGTAAAACACATTCAGGCAATTACAGTGATGTTTCTGTTTGTGAGATATTGAGTAGTGAAACATCTAGTACAAATATTGCCACCTTCACAATGCGTTATGTACAAAAATCTCTAAATGTGTAAGGTGGACACCAAAGTCTGAATAGTGAAACATCTAGTACAAATATTGCCACCTTCACAATGCGTTATGTACAAGAATCTCTAAATGTGTAAGGTGGACACCAAAGTCGACGACGTTTCGATCCTTATCAGAGGGATTTAGGATCATCATCAGGACTATTCAGTTAAATTGCCCATATTTAAATGCCTCGTGTTGCCATTGAGGCAACTGAGCCGGCTGGACATTGGCTACAATATAGTTCCAATTTTGACTATATTCATTGTATGTTTAATTATTTCTTCGCTTTCAGGGACCACTGTTTCCTGTAACACATATATTGTTTCTTCAGCACAAGTAGTTCATCATTGAACCATTCTGCTGAAGGCTTAGTTCTTCTAATAGTGTAATCTGCCAAAGGTGCAATTTGGTCAAGCGCACCAGTGATCCAATCTTCCACTTGAGAGTCAGCTGTATCTATACAGCTATCTAGAATAGGGCAATTCTCATCCAAGACCTGTGTAAAATAAGCAGCAATCACTCTTGCCCATTTCCCTATCCTGATTGACTGACCAGAAATCGATACAGGCCTCAGTTTGGTGATGGGGACCTGAAAAGGTATCACAAATTGATTGGACCATGGAAGTTTGAGAGAGGGGCTCAACAGATAAGTTCAACAAATTGGAGAAAATAGGTTGGGTCACACGTTGGACCCCATGTTTAGGGAACAAGACCAGTTGGAATAGCTGCAAAGCTTCTAAATCTGCAGTCAGAGCAGCTAACGTCGGACAGGTAATGGTATTAAAATGGAGATTAAGGTCTCCAATGATGGTCTAGTTTGAATACCATAAAGTAGTGGTGGTAACATATATCTGTTAAGGAAACCATGAAGCTAGATGCCGGACCCGGAGGACTGTATATTAAAATCCCAGCTAAGGTAAAATTACTGGAAAGAGGAAAAAAAGACTACCTCACATCCTGAAATAGCTACCTCTGAAAACAAGCATATAAGATTCTTATTAAAAATCATAGCAATCCCATCCCGCCTTTGTGATTGCCTATCTAATCTAGCAATCGCATAACCTTGAGGGATGGCTTTGAGTACATCTGGCACAGAAAAATTCAGTTAGAATTGATCATACAAATCCCTAGGCAACAAATTATTTACTAAGCATTGTATAAGGTAATTGTTAATTCATTACTAGGAAGGCCATGCATACACATAGAAACAAAACTAAAATAGTCTATTGTTCTATCAATATATCTTTAAAATCAATGATATACAGTGTCTGTATGATTACAAGACAAGTTAAAAACTATAATTCATGACCCATCTGCCTCTCATCTAGATGAACATACCATAATCAAGGTATGAATAATACAAATTCAAAAATACAAAATTAGTGTGATACTATTTGATGGTTTAGATACAACTTCTACAATAATATAGGTATTTTTCTGATAGTATCACATCTAATGATTGACATGGATAATTGTTTCTTTAATACAATGAATCATGGGCTATCTGTATACAATCTGAGAGACAATAAAGTGGCTTCGAACATGGATGAATCTTCGTAGGATCGAGTCTACTCGCGTGTCGACTCTTTGAAGAGCAGAGCTCGTGATAGTGCCAGCGTTGTGAGTGGTGCCCCTGGAAGCGATTCCCAGATATATTACTCCTGCAAGTCGCGGCTAGTTGGGGGAGCCTACGAGTTGCGTCTGTTCAGCGCGCATGCACATTGTAAGAGTGCAAAACGCACTATCGCTCTAGTGGTTTGTTGATTATTGATTAACTTCCAAGAAGTATCTGAACTGGATTTGTGCATTTTAACATGGTTTTATATATATTTATATTTTTGTACTTTTATGATCTGTAGCCTTTAAAACATATTGAATAAAGTGATATCTAAGTCTAAGTCGAATATTCTCAGCATGCACGGCAGGTGTACTGTGAATGATTCCGCTTTTTACTCCGCTGTATTTTAACCATTATTTTGCATCGGCTGGTGGATTGTGATCCTATTGATATTGTTACCATATTAATATTGGAAGATGGAAAATATTTCGAAAAAAGGAGGCTTGTTTCCTTTCCTTCCTCCTCATTTAATCCTCTGCGAGGTCCAGATCCCGTTCTTCGCCCCCTAAGTGATCTAGGAAGAGGGATATGGAGATAATTCAAAGGCTTATTTTGGAAACTTTGGTATCTTTGAAAGGGCAGAAGGGTGAAGTAAAGGACTCTGGAGAATGGCACTTATTCTGATGTTTCCATCTCCAGGGACTCGGATTACTCATCTTTTGCAGTGCCTGATTTGAAAGACAAGTACATTTCTAGGGAAGTTCTTCTTGAAATTTTGAATCATACTAGAGAAAATATGGTATTTATAGTGAGAACCCCCTAGTTCCTTCAAAGATACTGTGGTAAGGCAATGCAAGAAACAGCCATGTGTAAAGATGGCAATTCATGATAATGTGATAAATGTAATTTTGAATGAGTGGAAAGATCCAGGCAAAATTAATTTGCAGAGATTTATATAAAAGCTTTGCCCTTTTAAGGAAAAGGAAGAGATTCTTACAGATTCTAATCATGTAGACTCAGTGGTGGCAAGTTTGGTGCGGAGATCCTCAAAGGCTGAGGAAAATATATTAAAGGGTCCCACTGAAAAGAAAGTTGAATGGGGCCCTCTAGAAAGTGTTTTCAGGAGCTTATTTGGCTTTAAGAGCTGGTGTATATAGTGCCTATACCTTCTGATCATTATTGACTGACTTTGTCAATTTGTAAAGCAATTCAGGAGAACCAGGATATGTCTTCTTCGTTAGAAGAAGTTGAGAGGTAGATTGAACTTTTGTCGGATATTTAATTCAGCACTGTCAGGGCTTCTACTCTGGCCTTTGGAGCTTCCGTTGCAGCTTTTCATAACTTATTTTTTAAGGAATAGAACACAGATGCGCCACAGAAAGCTACAGTGTTGCAGATTGCTTGGATCTTCATTGGAGGAGAAACTGCACCAAATTTCAAAGAAAGGTAAAATTTTCACTCTTTTAGGAAACCACACTCTAAAGCAGCTGGTTCTTCGTATGCTTGATCTTTCTTCAAGGGTAAGTATTCCTTTAGTTAACCATCAAGAAGGCAGAATTATGACAGAAAACACTCAAAACCATTCCAGAGGTATCGAAAGAAACAGGATCAGAGTGGGAGTATCCAGGATCAGTGATCCTGACTACCCTGGGGCCCAGGATATGGTTAGGCAGGATTGACCATTCAGGGGATGGATCTACTATTTTCTAGATGCATGGTCAATGACAATAAGAGATGCTCAATTTCTCAACAGTGAGGCACGGGTATCAAATTGAATTCTTCTCCAAGCCCAAAGAAACCGGGGAGAATCAAATCCCTGTCTCTCAGTCTCCAGAGAATAAGCTTGCCTTGTTGGAAGGTGTACAGGCACTGCAGGAAAAGAAGCCGATTGTTCCAGTACTACCATCTCAGAGAGAGGAAGGGATGTATTCAATTGTCTTTGTGGTCCCAAAGTTACCTAGGGGTTCCGCTTAGTGATCGATCTGAAACTCTTGAGCAAGTTCAGAAGGAAAATTCTGTTTAATATGGAGACATAACAGAGAATCATTACCCTTGGTTTAAAGAGATCATTATATGGTCACAATAGACTTGACGGATGCTTATCTCCTTCGCTAAGGCGGAGGGAGGTGCATCGCCCCACTGCTTTTTAGCAGTGAAATAAAGGGAAAATAAAATTATAATAACTGGTGTTATTATATATATATTTTTTGTCCTACTTCTGGCAGCGTTGCGGGGCTGCTCTGCTCGCAGGGCATGGGGGGAGTGGTAGCACCCTCGTAAGTGCGCAATGACTGCTTGGCTGGCCCTCTCGGGCCAGCCAAACAGTCATATGCGCTTCGCATGTTAACCATGCAGGCTGCATTACAGTTTGCGTGGAGAACATGGCCAGGTACCCAGTCAGCGTCTGAGCACCGAACCGCGGTGCTCAAATCAATCAATCAGGTGTTTGTTAAGCGCGACTACTCACCCGTAAGGGTCTCAAGGCGCTGTGGGGGGGGAGTGGGGTTTGCAGGTTTCAGTCCATCAAGGAGGGGGTCTGTCAAAGAGCCAGGTTTTGTGGTTTCTTGCGAAGATGGGAAGCGCTGCTGTCTGTCTGAGGTGGAGCGGAAGGGCATTCCAGGGTCTGGCCGTGAGGAAGAAGGAGCGGCCTCCAGATCTGGTCTTTCTGGTGCGAGGGAACATGGCGTAGGAGAGCTGGGCTGATCGTAGGGTCCTTTGGGGTGTGTGGAATTTGAGTCGGCTGTTCAGGTATGCTGGTCCGGTATCGTGGAGGGCCTTGTGTGCGTGGGTGAGAATCTTGAAGGTGATTCTAGCCTCGATGGGGAGCCAGTGGAGTGTGCGCAGTTGCTGGGAGATGTGGCAGTGTCTTGGCAGGTTGAGGACCAGTCTTGTGGCGGCGTTCTGGATGTTTTGTAGCTTGCGGTGAGGTTTTTGTTTATTCCGGCGTAGAGTGCGTTGCCGTAGTCGAGTCTGCTGGTGACGAGGGCGTGAGTGACAGTCTTTCTGTGCTCGAGGGGAATCCTTTTGAAGGTCTTACGTAGGAGGCGGAGGGTGTGGAAGCAGGAGGATGCGACGGAGTTGATCTGGCGGTCCATTTTGAGCTCTGAGTCCAGAATGATTCCAAGGTTGCGTGCGTGGTCCGTGGGGGTGGGTGGGCTTCCGAGGAAAGGGGGCCACCAGGTGTTGTTCCAGACGTCGGGGTTGGGCCCATGATAAGTAATTCTGTTTTGTCGGTGTTGAGTTGTAGACGGCTGCTTTTCATCCACTTGGCGACTGCTTCCATGCCTTCTTGAAAGTTGTGTCTGTCGGTGTTGGGTTCGTTGGATAAGGAGAGGATGGATTGGGTGTTGTCTGCGTATTACACAATGTTGAGTCCGTAGGTTCTGACGATGGGGGCGAGCGGAGCCATGTAGACGTTGAAGAGCATGGGCCTGAGGGAGGACCCCTGGGGGACTCCGCAGATGGTTGGTGTACGGTCCGAGAGGAAAGGGGGGAGTCTGACCCGCTGCGTTCTGCTGGAGAGGAAGGAGTGTATCCAGTCGAAGGCCTTGTCCCGGATTCCTTCGTCGTGAAGTCTGCGTATTAGAGTGCGGTGAGAGACTGTGTCTTACGCCACTGAGAGGTCGAGGAGGATGAGGGCTACTGTTTCTCAACTGTCCAGTAGGGAGCGGATTTCTGTTGTGGCGAGGAGGGCGGTTTCTGTGCTGTGGTTTTTTCTGAAGCCGCATTGGGAGGAGTCAAGGATGTTGTGCTCTTCGATGGAGGTGGCGAGTTGACTGTTGATGGTTCTCTCAATAACTTTAGCTAGGAAAGGGAGCAGGGAGATGGGTCTGTAGTTCTTGAGGTTGGTGGGGTCCGCCGAGGGCTTCTTCAGGAGGAGTTTGATCTCGGCATGTTTCCAGTCGTCGGGAAACAAGGCGTTCGTCAGGGAGCGGTTGATGGTGTGGCGGATCATGGGTGCTATGGTGTCGGCAGCTCTGTTGAAGAGGTGGTGGGGCAGGGGTCTGTGTTGGGCCCCTGGAGTGGAATGACTTCATTGTCTTTGGTGGCGAGGGCTGTCCAGTTGTTAATCATTGGCTTAAGGGTGTCGGGGGTGGCTGGTGAGGGTTTAGTGTGTTGGTTGTCTTCGTCGAAGTTGTTGTAGATGTTCTTGATTTTGTGGTGGAAGAAGGTGCTGAGTTTGTTGCAGAGGTCTTGTGTGGGAGGGATGACAGTAGACTCGCTGGTGGGTTGAGCGAACTCCTTGATGATGCTGAAGAGTTTTTTGCTTTTGTGCACGTGTGTGGAGATTCTGTCTTCAATCGATGTATTTATTTATTTGTTTTTTTAAATGTATTTATTTTTCTTGTTTTTCTGATGAGTTGGTAGTGGGCGTTGGTGGAGTCTCTGAAGTCGTTTTGGGCATCTGTGGATTTGGATTTCCTCCAGGCCTTTTCGAGGCAGCGGCACGCGCGTCTGGACTCTTGAAGTTTAGTGGTAAACCATCTGGATATCTTGGCGTGAGTTTTGTTGTTTTTAGACCAATCACAACTCTGCTAAAACATTGTTGTGATTGGCTGAGTGGGAGCTTAGGTGTGCTTCCTGTTCAGGCTGAGAGAGGGATCACCGAGGAGAGAAGCAGCGAGGAAGCGGTGAGAAGGTAAGTTTAAAAAAAAAAAAATTATTTAATACCCACTTCCCCCTGGGTCCTCCTGCCCCCTACCTCCAATCGTGCCGGCCGCCGCTGTTGTCTCCATGTGTCACTGTCTGTGATTTATCAGAAATACCTCTGAATTTACACCCAGAGCAGCCACTGGCAGTTCTGGATACTTTCCTTTTGTCTTTGCTCAGCCCCAGGAGTGTTCACAAATGTTGTGGCAACATTGGTGGCTTCTCTGCACATCCAAGGGATTTCAGTCTATCCATGTTTGGATGACTGGTTGATTCATGCCCAGTGACATGCCTTGATGTTGTAAGCATTACAAGAGACCATTCTTACTCTAAAACTCCTCTGCTTTCTCGTGAATCTTCCAAAATTCCATTTGACTTCAGAAAATTATCAGCTCTTTATAAGGGGAAGTTTTTCTTCCAGGGTAAAGAAAGCTGCGACTCCAACACATGTTAAATACTCCTTTTCATCAGAAGAAAACTCCGATAGGGAACTGGATGATGATTCAAGGCCATATGGCTTCCTTGGGCAAGATTGCATCTTCATCCTCGGTGGCACCTGAACAAGCACCTGCAGCAAGAAGGTCAGAATTTGAAAACTGTTATTCCTCGTATTCTGGAAATTAAGGAGAGTCTGCAGTGGTGGTTGGAGCCAAAGAATCTACTCTGTGGAGTTCCCATGCTTCCCCTTCAACCAGGACAATTTGGGCCGAAAACCTGGAAAAACTTGCAGTACAAGGAAGATGGAATCTGTTGGAAGATGCCTTATCCGCGAATTGGAGAGACCTAACAGCAGTGTTTAGAGCACTTCTCAAGTTCCAACCTACTGGAGAAGGGCAATGTCTTGGTAAGAGCCAACAATACCATAACTGTGGCGTATATAAATCACCAGGAAAGCATGCATTCACTCTCTCAACAAAGTAGCATGCATTATGGAATTTTGGGTTTGTGCTGGTGATCATCTTCTGTCAATTTCAGCTATTTTTTTCCTTGTTCCCAGCACCTTCAACTTTCAAGGAAGATTATTCAGAAGATCTGCGGAATGTTCAGTGTTCCGTATCAGGACCTCTTTGCCTCCAAGACAGACCATCTCCTTCTAAAGTTCTGCTCCAGGTTCTCGGAAGAGGGCGCTTGGGAAGTGGATGCCTTTTTGATCTGGGGGCCAAACAAATCTTCTTTACGCTTTTCCTATTATGATTCCGAAGTTGTTGAAAAGTCTGAAGGAGAAGGCTAATGTGATCCTGGTGGTTCCTTTCTGACCTCGCAGAACATAATTTCCACTCCTGAAGAGGATAGCCATGTAACCTCCTTGGATTCTTCTATTGTTTCCTCCGCCACTCCGAAGAGGGAACAGTGGTGCCCATCTGAGGATCACCCTGTTGGTCTGGAGATTGAGAGGCTGAAGCTTGCGCAGAAAGGTTTTTCCTCAATAGTGGTTGTGGCTATGCAAGGTTTGAGGAGACCTTTGACTTTTAAGTCATATTCTACGTATTGGTCTAACTTTAATTATTGGCGTGTATCTCACAACATCTCTGCAATTTCCTGTGATCTTTCTTCTATTCTGGAGTCTTTGGTGGAAGGATTTCACAAAGGCATCCCTTTAACAACCCCTAAGCTACAGTGGTTCTCGGTAAAGGCATTTGAGGTTGATGACCTTTCTTCTGATTCTGAGTCTCTTGTTTCTAGACCATTTAATAGCTTTTCTATTTCCAAGCCTGTATCATGAAATATGGTCCCTTGGAATCTTCCACGGGTTTTCATATGTCTGCAACACCATCCTTTTGAACCTTTAAACACAGTGGATTTGAATTTTTTTCTCTCTCAAGGCATCTTTTTCTGGGTCATCACCCCTGCACACCATTTAGGTGATCTTTCAGCTCTCTGGTGTTGCCCTCCTTTTTTGAGATTTTTGAAGGATGCAGTACTTCTGAAAACTGATCCTGCTTTTTTTTCGTATCAATCAGCATTTGTATAGCGCAGCACTGTCACTCCAATGGGCACCTGGCTGCTGAAGGTGCCTTGTCTCCAGTGAAAAATCCATGTCTTGAGTTTATTTCTGAAGTCCGCCAGGAAGGGTGCTGTTCGGAGGTGGAGTGTGCATGGGGGAGTGAGGGGGAGCGCCGGTGTCTTGCGGGCTGAAGGAAGTTCAGTTGATGGTTGATGTAGGGTGGCCCTTGATCGTGTAGGGCTTTGTAGGCTTGTGAGAGGATCTTGAACTAACATCTCATCTGGACAGCGAGCCAGTGGAGGTTTTTGAGGTGGAGGGTGATTTGGGTCCATTTGGGGAAGTCCAGGACGAGTCTGGCTGCAGCTTTCTGCACGGTCTGGATTATTTTGAGAAGCTGGGTGGAGATGCCGGCGTAAGGAGCGTTGCCGTAGTCGAGGCAGCTGGTGACAAGGGCCTGGGTGGTGGTCTTTCTGGTGTTGATTTTGATAAATCTGAAGACTCCGCGGAGCATGCAAAGGGTGTGGAAGAAGGAGGGGGAAACTGCGTTGTCTTTATATTTCATGATAATTTGGCTGTCGAGAATGACACCAATGTTGCGTGCATTGTCTGTTGGTATTTGTCCAAGTCTGCTGGCCTCCAGCTGTGGTCACAAAATGAAAGTGTTCTTCCATGAGATCAGTACTTCCGTCTTGTCGGTGTTGAGTTTGAGGCAGTTGTTTCTCATCCAGTTGGCTACGTTGGTCATGGCATTGCAGAAGTTGGTTATGAGGTTGGAGGGGTCCTTGGTGAGCAAGAGAATCAGTTGAGTATCATCTGCTTAGGAGATTATGTTGAGGCCGTGGGATCTTACAACGTCTACGAGGTGGTCATGTAGGTGTTAAACAGGGTGGTGCTGAGGGATGATCCTCCGGATACACCCCATATGATGTCCTTGGATGCAGAGGTAGATGGAGGCAGTCGGATGCCCTGTATGTGTCCTGTGAGGAAAGAGGCGATCGACTTGGGGGTGTTTTGCTGTATCCCGATGTTGTAGAGTCTGCCGATGAGGGTGTGGTGGGAGACGGTGTCGAACGCAGCAGAAAGGTTGAGGAGGATCAGGGCCACGGTTTCTCTCTGGTCGAGGAGAGGTCTGATGTAGTCTGTGGCAGCAACTAGTGCGGTCTCAGTGCTGTGGTTGGCATACAATCCTGATTGTGAGGCGTCCAGTAGGGGGATTTGTTCCAGGTATTCGGTGAGCTGTTGGTTTATCGTTCTCGAGTACTTTGGCTGGGTAGGGGAGCAGGGAGATCGGTCGGTAATTTTTGAGAATGCTGGTGTCAGCGAAGTGTTTCTTTAGGAGGAGTCTGACGTCTGCTTGGCTCCATCTGTCTGGGAAGGTTGCTGTGGAGATGAAGGCGTTGAGGATTCTAGTGAGTTTTGTGCTGATTGGGTTGATTCCCAGGTTAAAGAGATGGTGGGGTCAGTGGGTTCCCTGGAGTGGATAGACGACATGATGGCTGTGGTGGTCTGCATGGTGAGTGGGGACCAGTTTGAGATTATTCAGCTGGTGTGCGCTCTTGCTGTGGAAGTAGTCCGAGGATGTGTTGCAAAGTTCTTGGGAGGGGTGGATGGTGTTTTCTGTGGCTGATGGGTTGGAGAATTCCTTGACTATTTTGAAGAGTTCCTTGGTGTGACTGGTTGTGGTATTGATGCATGCAGTCATGGCTGCTTTCTTGGCTTGCTTGATGCGCAGGTGGTAGTTACTGAGAGCTGCTTTGTGAGCGGCTTTTCTAGGGGGGTTATAAGTAACCCACCATTGCTTCTTGAGTCGGTAGCAGTTGCATTTAGTGGTTCTTGGCTCTAGGGTGTGCCAGCTGGCTTGTTTCGAGGTTTAGTTGGCTTTTGCTGTTTTCAGCGGGGAGACTGTCGGCACATTTGGTGATCCAGGTGAAGAAATTCTGGGAAGCCTGGTCAAGGTCTGTTGAAGCTTAGGGTTGAATGGTGCTGAGGGCCTGTGTCCACTTAGTCTCAGTTACCTTGCCCCAGCTGTGATGGAAGAAGCTGTAACGCTTAGTACTAATGTGCTGAGATTGTGAAGTGAGCGATGGCGTGGTCGGTCCAGGTGAGTTCTGTGACGTGGCTGAATTTGATTGTGTCGCTGGAGGTGAAAATGGAGTTGCCTGTGTATCTGACCTTGTGTGTCTGTTCAGTGACCAGTTGGGTGAAGCCAGTGTTGTTCATGTTCTCCAAGAGGGTGGTGGAGTTGTTGTCTTTGGGGTCGTTGACATGGAAATTGAGATTGCCGAGTAGGATGTGGTGGTGGGAGTCGATGGCTAGTGGGGTAATTCAATGGGGATGGCGTCGCAGAAGGCTGGTCGGGTCCAGGGGGTCTGTATGTGAGGGTGCCTTTTATCATGGTCTTAGCATAGGTCTGTAGTTTTACTTGTCTCAGGAAGTGGCTCTTTCTTTCTTCTTTTCTACTCCTGTGTGAAGATGAGAGACTGTTGCATTTACCAGATGTTAAATTTGCCTTGTCTGTTTACATTGAAAGATCCATCAGTTGCGGAAATTTGGGCTCTCTATTTGACACTTTTGATTTACCTAATCAAGGTAAAATAAAAAGTTCAAGATAGCTATAAGTCAATGGATTAAGGAGATAATTGAGTTGGCTTACTTAAGCCAAAATCTTCAGTGCCCCAGTAGCGTTCAGGGTCGATCCACGGAGGGAATGGTGGCCTCTTGGGCAGAGTTTCAAAGGGATTCCGTTGGTGGAGATATGGAGAGCTGGTACTTAGCATGTGGACACATTTGCTAAACACTACCAATTGCAGAACATTAGCCCTGAAGGGAAAGAGTTTGGTGTCGATGTCTTGCAATCAGCGAAAGGTTTTCATTGTTCTTCATTTATTTTAATTTGTTTAATGTGTCTCATCAAATCACTGGGTGTAGCTTCATATCAAGTTGTGATGTTTTATATTTCATGAGGTTTTTGTACACTTTTGTAAAAGTAAGAAATTGAAGAAAAATGATAAATGTGTGTGTATTCAAGGAGGGCTTTTGTTGTCAAAGACCTTTTTAGCTTCTGTATACTCATTAAGTGATGACTGGGAAGAGGGACATAGAAGTAGTGGCCTGATTAGTTACCGGTAATCTTCATTACTCTTATTTCTACTTGTATTCGTCTCAGTCATCACATATTGACCCACCCTCTCTCTCTGTCACTCCATTGACATTGATTGGTATTACAGGAAGTGAGGAGGGCATGCTAGCCCTTAAATGGCTTCCAGCTGGGATAGGAGTGGGTATTGACTGGCATTTCCTGTTTTTGTTTTCTGTCCTGAGGTGGTGACAAACCTCATGAAGTGATGACTGGGACGAGGACAAACCGGACTAAGAGTAATGAAGATTACCAGTAAGTAATTAGGCCAAATCTATCACCCTCATCCCCTCCAGGGATCAGTTGGGGTCTATTTCTGGTTTCCAAATAGTGATGAATCGATCTTCCCCCACATGGGGCTGGGTAAAACTCCCAAGGCTGATGCTCTGTGGCAGTGCAAGACCTTAGCCACTCATGACTGCTAAAAGAAATTGCAGTTTTAACCCCTTTATTGCAGAGGACGTTATGTTCACATCCTCCGCACTACATTTACCGCACAGAGATGTGAACATCACATCCTCTGACCAAAGGTAGGAAATTCCCCACACGGACACACTAATGTAGCACCCCTTCATCCGCCCCCATACACACCTGGGGTTGCTGGGAAAGGTTTTCCCCAGCAGCTTGAGGCTTTTTATTTAAAAAAAAAAAAAAAGTTTTCCTTTTTTGTGAATGATGATTAGCATGCATGGTGAGTTGATGTTACCACTGCAGAAAGTGTAAGTAAATGGAGCCATTCAGCTTCTTCTACTTTTACTGTTTGGCGCTCAGGCGGCCACATCTCAGGATCCCTTGCACCGATCACAACAGAAGAAATATTGAAAAGTGGAGATTCTCCCCATTCCACTGATACCGCTTTCTAGTGGATCACATCTTAGGCGTCACCACTGAAGTTTGATCACCAAGCAGGGATCCACCTAGTAGATGCCTGTGAGTTGAAGGGAGAAGTGGCCTCCCAGCCATTGGCAATTGTTACGCCCCCATCCACAAAGTACCCCAACAGTCCCCCTCTCCCCTGGGTTGATGGATGGGGAGTTTACTTATGATCCATTCACCGTGTGTGGCAGAAATCCCAAAAGTCACTGGGGATTTGTTTATATAAAAGAATATGATGATGCCGGCTGTCCTCGCATTGGGTGGCACCCCCACCCCTGAAGCCCATTTAGTCTTTCTGTCCCCTGTGGGACAGATTTACACTATGCCCTCTCCAGGGGGCAGAAAGTAAAGTAGACACCAGGAAGCTTTTCTTGTTAAAGGAAAGGCTGGGGTCTGGTCCGTCCCTCCCCCTGAAGCCCAAGTAGTCTTTCTGCCGCCATGCTCGCAGATTGATCCCACCCCCCCACACCTACAGCCTGAGCAGTCTTTGTGTTCCCTTGAGGGTGATTGGTGAATTTCACCCCAATTTACCCCACCCATCGGGGCAAATCCACCACGCTATAGCCCAAACAGCCTTCCTGTCCCCACAGGGGGAATAGATTGGTGGATTTGCCGCCAATCTGCTCCACCCTGCTGTGGGGACAGAAAGCAAACTAGACAAAAGGGCATTTTTTGGGGGTGGGGGATGGGCCAACCTGTCCTGGCATCAGGCCACACCACTCACTCATTGAGCCCTCCTGCTGGGCAGACTGGTGACCTACCCCAAATCTACCCTTTCAGAGGTGTCATACAGCACACAAGACACCAGGGGCGATATTGGAAAAAAGTGCACTAGGTGCTCAACAGGCATTTGTATCCACTCCTGGCACCCACGGGTGAAAACTGGTATTATAAAACTTGTGCCAGTGTAATCTTGATGGGACATTCCATCATTGTCATGCGGACATTGCCCTGTGAAAACGAGGGAACATGTTGCTTTTGCACCCATGCCGTATTAGTGACACTGCCAAAGAGGCAAAAAACCTGTCAGGAGGCGTACAGCCTCACATAGAGGTGCCATATAGTCAGAGTAATACATAGTCAGTTCCCCCCAAAGACGCCTCTTAGGAGGTGAGTTAGGGAGCCAAGGGACACCCGTAGGTGTCCCCTTCCAAGCAAGCGCACTGCATCAACCTGCACGAGGGCGCCCTTCCCCAATTCAAAGAGAGGCCAGGGGGCCTCCAGGGAAAGATGGAGCTGTGGTTTCAGCTTTCAGCCTTGTCTTCCACTAATGCACTCTTCTTAGTGCAGGTGGGAATTGTCAGAGTTCACGCTTGTGCGCAGGATTTTCTTTTTTAATTCTGCGCACTGTCCTTGTCTGCACTGAGCATCTCTCATTAAGGTTGTCCTGCTGTGCAAGATATTTAATTTGGACCCAGGATTCTTTTTCTGTATTAAAACAAGAATGGCATGGTGCCTGTCCATCCTGGCATTTAGCCACACCTCTCCCTCTGAAAATAAAAACTAAATCATCCTTTCTGTCCCCTCAACCCCCAGTCCTAGAGTACAGATACTGCAGTCATTCAAATGGCAAGTGAAAGGAAATTTGAATTCCTTTGGGTATAGTTTGGCCACATTAGCCGAAAGAGAGGGATAAACCCCTTACCATTCCTTTTTACCTTCTGCAGGACAATAGGAGGTGAATCTTCTAGTCTTCCCCCGAGTGGGCTGAAAAAGTGGTAACTGTGGGTAGGGGACTGCAGTCCACTGCCAGGATAAGCAAGCCTGTATCCTATTCTGCTGCTCACTCCCCCCCCCCCCCCCCCCCCCCACCGGATGGTCTGGTGAGCTTTCTGAGATTCCCAGGGATGAGAATATGGGTGGTGTTAGACCCAACGGTTTCTGGCTAGCTGGGACATAGAGAAGCCAGACATAATCCACCGTTCTAGATACAACCTGTACGCACCTTTGGTAGTTTGGCACAGAGCAGTCAGGCTTATCCTCACAGTCAAAGTGTAAAGTATTGGCACAGTACCACCCTCGCAACACACTGAATACACTACAAAAAGCCTCCGCACCGTATCTATAAAACACTGGTCTTTGTATTACACACACATTGAAATCAAAACGACATACACATTTGATATATGCTTTGCAGTTATATGTAATTGTCGAACTCTCCCTTTAACAGCAGAACGGGACAAACATATATGTATCCTTCATGGGAATTCCCTTGCTGCGTTATCCCCTCAGCCTACAAAGTGACATAAACCCATGGGCCTCCTTTCCCCGAGGCATTCACGACCTAAACAATCCCCGCCACATCAACAACATCAAACATATATGCAGGCTGTTCAGCGGTATTCCACTTTTCCACTATCACATTAGCCTAAAACACGATATACCCAAATAAAGCATACAGTTGTAAGAGTCAAGAAATCACAGGTTTAACTGTGCCTCGTGACCCAGCCCCTTAGCCACTCAAACTGCGCCATCCAACGTTACACATTGCACCCACTGGTGTCACTCTAATTAGATTGTTGGGACCACCTAAAGCGGAAGGAAACAGTTAATTGGTTTCGTCCATCCAGATTAGGCCGTCAAGGCACCCAGCTGCATCTTCACAAGTGCAGGATCACTATCCTTCCCCATAGGCAAAAGACTGTGAATCCCGGACGCTGGGGTGCTTCCAGCTTGGAGAAATGTTACCCCCAGGCAGAGGTCCAAGCCGCAGATGCTCCAGGCAGCCGCCAGCTGTGGGTGTACACTAGGCCCAACGAGACCCCTCGGGTCCAGTTACGATGTTACCAACAACCGAGTAGCTTGTGCCGTGGTTTTGGGGGGAGGAAGCCGGCGACCTTGGACTGAGGCCGCGATGTCTGACACTGCCGTCCTCCCGATCTGGAGGTTGGCGACAGTCCAGACTTCCGGCTCAGGTCCCCTGGACTCGCCAAACGTCCCCCAACACCACTCGAATACCACACACTACGTAGAGCGAGCTAGCACAGGTTTCTGGTTGCAAGCTCAGATCCCAGGGACTCTGCACACTTCCCCAGCACTCCTCAAACTCATCACGTTACAACACCCCAGGTGGGCCACTGATCTTTACGAGCACACTCCTCTGCACAGTGTGATTACTGCATACGTCAGGACGGTCCTTGTCCCAACTGATGATAACTTCCAATTGTTTCTGCTGCATCCTGTGCGGTCCTTATGATCTTGTGGTATGTGGAGATCCTTTCTGTCCCTGGGTCCTTGTGGACAGGAGGCCAGCCCTTTGAAAGTGTTCAGGGTCCCGGGCCATGACAGTTGGCGATTAGTTGCAGGTCAGCAACATCAGGCAAAATTCACCAAGTGATAGTCCTCTTCCTGGAGCACAAGTCCCAGACCACCACAAGTCTGCGGATAATCCAGCTGCAGTCCCTTCTGCCCCCATTGTTCTTCTTATCGATTTCTCACCATTGAACCAGTGTAGTATGATTCCAATCCCAAAAGTGTCTCCAAACTCCTGAGGACGGAGCCCCAGTAGTTCTACCCACAATGGCCTTCAAAGATGGAATCAATTCAAAAGGCCACCTTTGAAATGCACATGCCTCCTCTAAATTTAGTGCTGTCTGCCATTCTACTGTGGGAGGCTTGATCAATATCTTTAGTGGGGCCAGGACCCTGCCTCTTGGAATGCAGGTGTCAATTCCACCGCCTCTTATCTGTCCCAGGAAGGCCCCTCCAAATGAGGTCTAGAGTTTCCCTTGAGGGCCCCTAGTTTATTGCTGCCCCCCCTCACCCAGATATGGATTGAAGGCAGACTGACAGGCACACAGAGAGCCACGAGTGTTAAAATGCCCACGTTCCCAAAATGGCATTTCCACATTAGTAATGTAAAATCCACTCTCACTACCAGAGAGGATTTGCCAGTACTAATCCATTGATGCCAAACACCATACTGCTTAATGCATAAATTTTCCATGTCAATCAATGTGAGAAGCAGGCCTCATAGTACCGAACACACCATCCAGTGGTTTTAACTACTAAGGCATGTAGTGCACACGTTTACATGCCCTCCCTCTTCCCTACTCTCACCCTGCGTCCAGGGAGTACTCCAATGTGGCGAGAGACCAGCAGAACATTGGCAAGTAACTTTTAAATGCCAAGGTGAGAAACAGTAAACTGCACGCTCAGGCCCCGCCATGACAAACCTGTTGTAGGTTTGAAGAGCTACATCTGTGGGTGGCACAACCAGTGCTGTAGGCCCACGGGGTAGCATTTGAGTTATATGCCCTAGGTATATGTCTTACCACTGGACAAGGAACTTATAGCCAACTCAAATCGGCCAATCGTGTATACACCAAGCACAGGTATGTATATGACCAGCACAGCGCTTTGGCACTGAATGGCAGTGTCAAAGCACTCAAATTCCTAAACCTAGCACATAGATTAGCAGAAAACCAGGAGGGATAAAAGTAGAGTAAAGGGAAAGCACCGTAAAAGGGCCATTTGCAACAGGTGGCAAAGGACCTATATGCCCACTTAAGGACAGACTATCAAGGGAAAAATTGAAAGTATGAAAAAGGAATGAGGTGAGTCACTGGACTATCTTGGCGTCAAGCCCAGGCACAAGACAGTATTTCTGTTCCCAGTGGGAGGCAGAATGGGTGATTTACACCCCATCTACCTGGTCAGTTGTCAAAAATGTGCCCAGAGTAATTAAAAGGTTATCACACTTGCCATTGGGGAATGGCTGTGATTTTCAGGTTCTAGGTTAGCCGGTAGCTAGTCAATCCTAAAATCCAGTGAGGGCCAAAATACACCATTTTCTCCACATTTCTGTAACAGAAATCATGGGCCCTTTCAGGCAATCGCCAAAGCCTCACCTCCCTCTATTACCATGCTTCTTCAGATATAAACAGTAGTTGCCTCCCCCTCACTATGTGGGTGGCCCTAGCTCGCCTCATAGGAATGGGCCCAAACTGTAACCATGTGAAGACCGCAACAACATTACATTGACTTTACACGGTCCTAGTTTTGACCAGTTTCTGTTGTGTTTTCACCCGAGTGCAGAGCATTGTTTTAACACACTGAAGAATTGTATGAATTTACATTCAATTACGTGTGTATCTACCAGGATTTGCAGTATTTTTTAACGTTGTTACATCTCCAAATTGATTGTCCCATCCAGAACATTTGTCTTTATTGTTGTTCATATGCCCCTGGTTCCAGGTGGTTGTGGGCTTCTTCTGTTTTATATAACCAGTATCTGCTGTGGGCAGTAGTCCCACCCACACAAGTGTGTTACCATTGTTATCTGCAGCAGTGTAGAAAGGGTGGGTGGTAGGACTTTTGTCAATTCCTGCAGATTCTGGGTTTGGCCACAGAAACACTGGAAAATTCTGTAATTTGTGCCAAAATTAGACATTTGAAGGGCATTCTCAGTAAGAAAATATATTGGGATTCATGCAAGCCACATCACTTTGTACTGATCCAGTTGTCTAGTTTTCAGAAATGTTTGAGGTTAGTAATATTCTTTGGGTGACAGCTGACACTAGGCCCAAATACCACAGCTGCCCATATCCCAGAAAGATTGAAATTCCAAGGAAAACTCTTGCTGTCGCCACATCGCATTTTAGGTCTTCTCCTGTCACAGGTGATAGAACCACCTACATAAGCGGGTTGCTGGTTTTATTGAGAGAAGTGTGAGAACACCGAAAATAGAGTGTTTGTTATTATCTGTTGAATTTTTCTCTATTTTTGGCTTCTAGATGTAAGTCAGTATACAAGAAAGAATGCATTTAGCGAAGCACCTTCTGAATCATATGATGTTATAGGTATCCCCAAATCGGATTTACATGACTAACCACCATTCCTAAACTCAGAGTCTTGGGCACATTTAAAAAATACATAGGTTTCCCTCATACTCATTTTTCTTTCATTAGATTTTCTCTTTGTGAATTGATACATGATCAATACACAATGAAAAAAAACCTTTATAAGCTGTAGCTCACTTGATGATTCTGGCTACCATGTTTTTGATTGCCAACAAACACTCCATACTCCTCCGATCAGAAGGGTTTGATGGATATATGTTGGTATTGTAGAGTAGAGCAGTCCTCGTGGCAAAAAATTTCAGATGAAAACATAGTCGTCTATGTCTTTTTTTCCCCTAGATTCATTCCTTTTTGATTTCAATGATTAGTTTGAAAAAACCATGATGGATCTTCACCAGTGACCACATACTTAATTCAAATTTTTGTCTACTTTTCAGAAATGTGTAGCTTTTTTGGATCATCCATTTGTTTCACAATTTATTTCCAAACTGCAAGTGTGTAGAGACTGCAACAAATAAGAAATATTGACTTCTGCTTAGCGAAACTGTGGTGAAAATGCCTTTTTTACTACTTTGCCTATCCGAGAAAGTAGGGAAGAGCGTGATCTTAACCCAACAAACCTTTTGCTGATACTATTTTTAGGAAAGAAAACTTTCTTGCAGAACAAATTTTTCCAAAATTATACTTTGCCATATTTTGGCAATTTTCTGTTGGCTTGGAGGGAATCCACAAGCCCTAGGTAGTTTTAGAATCCCCAACATGTTGTGAAAATTATTGACTTAAAGAGTCAATTGTAGGGAATTGGCGCTCGAGAGAGTTTCAAACATTATTTGTTGTCCTTTATTAAACTGCGGTGCTATTGAGGTAGGAAGAATCACCCCACTCCCCAACATATGACCAAGGCCACAAGCTAACATCAGAACGCAACCAGTTCATAAGTATTTGTTGAGATTTTCACAGTTTTCTTTATTCTTTCAATCTATTTGTTCAGTTCTTTAGTCACAATGCCCAGTTCTTTTTTGGTCCTTAGCCTAACTGCCAACACGGGTTTCGTTGCATAAAGGGAATAAACCTGAGACTTCCTCATGGCTAAAAAGAATATAGAAAATATACTCCCTTGTAATGCTATTATTACTTTATTCTAGTTATTTGCACCCTAATTGCGGTGACATTGGTGTAACATATTGCCTAAATTGTCGTTCCTCTTAGTGACGTAGTGGAAACCCATGCACATTATTATGCTGTACAGTTAGAAATTATTCAAGTTATGCATTGTGCCACAGTGAATGATATATTATCCATTCTTAATTCCAAACTCATATACTCCAAAAGACACCGTGATGACATTGCAGTTTCAACTCTGATCCTTCACCATTTGCCCATATCAATCATATAATAGCCTTATAGCCTGCCGTAGCCGGCTATACCGGCTATTAAAGGCCCGCTGCATCGTTAAAGGGCCGAGCCGAAGGCGAGGGACTTTAACAAAGCAGCGGGACTTTAATACCCGGTATAGCCCTGCTACGAAGGGCTATAAGGCTATTAGAAAATTCTGCCACTAGAAGGCAGAATGTTCTAACAAATAAAACAAACCTTTCAGGGAGCGCGAGGGGATTCAAATCCCCTAAGGCTCTCTGAAGCCTTTGTTCATAGCCAGAGCTGTGAACAAAGAAACATTGGAATGTTGGATCTGGTTGGGGTATATGAGATCTTGGATGCAAGACCGGAGGCGGTCCGTAAGGACCTTCCCGAGGAGCTTGGCTCGAAGTTAAGCAATGAGATACGACGGTATGAGGCTGGGTTCTCAGGAGGACGGCCGGGCTTAAGGAACACTACGATCTCGGCATGTCGCCAATCCGTGGGCAGAATGCGCTGTTCTAGAGCTTCATGCAGAGCCTCAAGTAGGTGGGGGCCCAAGGTCGCCAAATGTGGGCGCATAAAGTCGCTGGGAAACCATACGGGCCCGGGGCCTTTACTGGACGAATGTTTGCTAACGCCGCCTGCAAGTCATCTATCGTAATGGGACTATCTAGCAGGTCACATACTTGATAGACAGCCTACGGGGGGGATATCTGAAAGAAAGTCATCTATGAGGGGCTCCGCTATCAACTCCCGCTCTCGGTAAAGATCGGAATAAAAGGATGCAAAAGCTCGGACCACCGCTTCGGGGGAGGTACATAATGTGCCATCTGTGGCCCTCTGGAGAGGAACCTGTACCAGGGTTGACCTGGCCTGGCATAGCCAATGAAGCATTTGGCTGGACTTATCACAACATTGATAAATCCTGTGCTGGGTCGCCAGCCACGCCTTCTTGGCCTCATCAGTAAGGAGCTGATGAGTGTGCTGTTGGGTATGTAAAAGATTGCGCCGAGAGCTGGGGTCCGACCCCTCTAGCATTTGTACAATTCCAACACCTGTGTTAAGCGCCTGCGTTGCTTGCCTGTACGAAAGTTAATGTCGGTCCCCCTGATCGTCGGCTTAAGAGCCTCCCATAGTGTTATAGGCGATGGAGATGTATCTACATTAAACGATAGGTATTCTGCAATGGTGAATCGTAAAGTCCCCTGATACTTAGCGTCCTGAAGGAGCCAATGGGACATATGCCACCTGTACGAGGTTCGTTGGACCCGTAGACACAGCTGAATGTGAACAGGCAAGTGGTCAGAGAGACCTCTGGGCAAGATAGAGGTATGCGCTAATCTGTGTATATAACTGTGCGGAAGAAATATGTAGTCTAGCCGTGAAAGGGTATGATGTATGGCCGCGTACGAAAACCCCGCCTCTGTAGGATGGAGCGCTCGCCATGTGTCTGACCATCCCAATGTTTGCGCAAGTACATTCAGCTTGGAAGAAGGGGGGGGATCTGTCCGGCTGCACTGTGCAACATCTATCTTGGGGGTCCATGATATCATTCCAGTCACCACACAGGATCGTCAGGAAGGTCGCCCCAGAGCTGTGTAATTTTTGTCCACGAATGTTTGACGCAACGGAGGGGGGGCATAAATACTCCCTATCGTCATTTGTTCCCCTGCCACTGTGCCCCAGACTATGATGAATCGCCCGCCAGGGTCCAACCAGTGTTCAGAAATGTGGATTGGCACACGACTGTAAATGAGGATCGCCATGTCCCGTGCACCCCGTGTAAATCTAGAATGGTATATAGTGGCGTAGCCAAACCTATTAAGGCAAGGAGCTTTGTTGCCCAGGAGATGAGTCTCCTGCAGCAGAAGGACATCAGCATCATAGCGCTTTGTCAAAAGGAGTACCGCCCCTCGCTTGACTTTGTTCAGCAGCCCCCCTACATTCCAAGAAATTATGTTTAGTTCTCCCAATGGAGTGTTACCTCTATGTTGCGTCACCCCCCCGCGTCATAGTCCATATCTGTTAGTGTAGTATCCATGGCATAGCCAGTCACTAACCCCCTATCAAGCACTCCTCCTAATCGACTTCGAGAAAGCATTCAATTCGGTCGACTGGAAATACTTGAACGATGTATTGGCTTCAATAGGCCTGGGACAGCATTTTCGCCGCTTTGTCCGGGTCCTATATTCCAAGCCTGGAGCAAGGGTGTTCATAAATGGAGCGCTCTCAGGGATGTTCCCGATCAGGAGGGGCAAGAGACAGGGTTGCCACCTCTCGCCTCTTCTCTTCAGCCTGGTAATGTAGTGTTAAGCCTGTCTCATACGGGCGGACGATCAGATTCAGGGTTGAAAATGGAAGGACTCCTATGAAGATAAGATCGCCCTTTATGCGGATGACGTTCTGCTCTTCCTCGCGGAAGCGGCCCAGTCTGGTCCCAGATGCCTCCGCGTACTCCACACCTTTGAACGTGTCTTGGTTCTCCATTTGTACTCCGCTAAGTCGACCTTTGTGACCCTTCACCTGTCAAGATACTGTTTCGACTGCCAGTCAACCATACCCATTAGGCAGCAGTCGTTCAGATATCTGGGCATTTGGGTCACGTTGCTCCCCGGACTAGAATGGTCGCTCAATATCGCCCCATTGGTAAAGAAAGCCAAGGAAGTGGCAAACTCTGCTGCTCAACCCTCTGGGGAGAGTTGCCCTTTTTAAAATGATGATTCTTCCCCAATTCCTGTATGTCATCCAAAATACCCCGGTCTACCTTCCCCGAAGCTGGTTCAGAGAGCTGGACAGTATGGCCACAAAAATCCCTCTGGAGCGGTCCGAGACCACGAATGGCTCTCGCTCACTGCCAGATCCCACCCATCGTATGAGGCATGGGCATGACAAACCTCTACTCATATTATCTAGCAACCTGTTTGCTCACCATACATGACTGGTTTAGTGGTGGCTGGTTGGATCCAGTATACAGAGTCGAACTGAGAGACTTGGGACTCCCAAGAAGCCAAGCACTGATGTACGGTGGACCAATATCCAAGGCCCTGCCGGCAGTAACCCGGGCGGTCCTACTGGCCTGGCGTGCCTCTCCGTGTCACACCTGGTGGGAGAATAAGCTGACACATCAAACACCTCTCTGGCAGGGCACCTGGCTCAAAGAAGTGGGGGAGCTGGAGGGTTCTGGGACTGGGATCTCAATGGTATTTCGCAACTAGGCGATGTGTGGGTTGGAGACCCCTTACTCTCTTTCCAAGGCTTACAGAACCGTCACTGCCTTCACCCAACACGATTTTATAAATACTTGCAGGTGCGCCACGCTCTCAACACATATATAACACCCGGCAAAACACTCCCAGAATACAACCCAACGGAAGCACAGACCATGATGGGAGACCTGGGGAAAGGAGGGGTATCACAAATATATTGCTCCTTAACTAACAATGGCCCAACTGCGCTGGACTTGCTCAGAAGCCAATGGGAGACATGGCTAGGTCCCCTTGACGACGAGACTGGCGCGATGCCTTGATGGCCCTTAAACCATCATGGCCTCGGCCAGGCTCAGCCTGGTTCAACTGTACTATCTCCACATTGCTGTCTTACTCCAACTCGCCTTTACAGAGCATTCCTGCAGGCGAACCCATCTTGTACACACTGTGGGATAGAGCCGGCAGACTTCAACCATATGGTATGGACATGCCCCCTCCTCGCCCCATATTGGGAAACACTGGAATCTGAGCTCACTGAGGTCCTGGGCTTGGACGTCTCCCATAATCCCCTGAATCTGCTTCTAGGGGTCATAGACGGACTAGATGGATCTAGAGTAGAAAAACATTTCTTGGGTACTGCCATTATGGTGGCCAAACGAGACATTGCCGCTGCATGGAACAATCCGGTCCCTCCAAATATAACCAAATGGCGTAGAGGTGTGGACTGGTAATCAGCGCAGGAGAAACCACTATTGAGGCAAGGGGGTGCCCGGCCAAACACCGCCGGGTGTGGGGCAAGTGGTTAGGCCTGATTGGGTAATAGAGTTTCTCATCCCTTCTTAGACTAAACCAGTACATGATTATGTGGGGAATTGTGGGTCGCAACATATGCCAATGCAATGCAGAAACAACATTCTATCACTGTTGTTAACTGCACTCGTTCAAAGTGCTGTATTTTTTTCTTGTTTGCTCTAAATCCAATAAAAATGAGTATAAAAAAAACCAAACCTTTTGTTGTTCCTTTATCTCTTTTCCTAAACGTGTGTGTTCGTGTAGTAAGAGCAGTTAGGAAGGGGTTCTTTAGGTAACAGAGTGCAAAACGCAACCACACTTCATTTGCAACATGTACCAGTGATTCCAGTTGTGTGGAGACAATGCACCTGACAGCAAAGGTTTTCTAGTGATCTAGCCAAGGTGCAAGTGTCCATTACACAGGTCATGTTGCATTGTGTGTGTCGTCTCATGGACTTTCCAGAGGCACATTCTAAATCTGCTTTTCTAATTTTGTATTTGGGAAGAGACAGATGTGTTTGGGCATGATAATAATCTGCGTATTTATGATTAGGTGACTTTTAGATAGGGGTGTGCGAGCTATGCGTAATTTTCCGGAAAATTAAGTTTAATTATACAAAATAGAAATCTGTCATTTAGCACAAAATGCATCTTTGCGTTAATTTTTAATGCAAGCATACATTTTGGTGCCGATTCCGATCCGTTAAAAAAAAATTACCGTACGACTCGTATACGTATTTTTTTACGTACGAATCGTACAAGTCCCGTACAACCGGTGAAGTACGATTCGTGCGTTAAAAAATACATACGAATCGTATCGGGAAAAGGTCTACGAGACGTCCCCGGACAGTTTTACGTACGAGTCGTAAAACTGAAGTCCGAGCGCACAAGTCCGATCTGTACCGGCGTTCCGAATACACAAGCGTATGGAAAACGTCCTGTACGGAGCGAACTTTGTACGACCCGTACTACGGGTACACTTGTGCCCGGGGTACGAGTCGTACGGCCCCCCCCAGCCTTCCCCCATCCTTGTATGTCCACACCATACCCCCACACCCGCGTATGTCCACACTGTACCCCAAGCGTACCCCAATCCTCGCGTATGTACGGACCGTACATATGCGAGGATTGGGTACGCCTGGGGTACGGTGCGGACATACGCGGGTGTGGAGGTACGGTGCGGACATACACGGGTGGGGGTACGGTGCGGACATACGCACCGTACATACGCACTGTTGGCCTATGTACGGTGCGTACCTCAACAGCCTGTATGTACGCACCGTACATATGCAATGTTGGGGTACGCACCGTACATGATGACACGTACAATGTGGTTGATGGTGTGTACGTCGCGTACCGGGCCCCCTTTTCGTTGTGCATAGCAGCGTACTTAGCTTTTCCGTCACTTTTTGGCTCCCGTAAAAAAATAGCAGTGCGGAGTGCTGTAGGTATGAATCGTACTTGCTGGTCCGTAAAACGCTGCCTGACTCCGTGCGGACGTCGCGTACGCACTGTCCAGGATCAGAATAGTAGGTATTTTTTAGCCGTACGGTGTTTATGATTCGTACGGAAATGGTATTTCTGTACGAATCGTACTTGCTGGTTTGTAAGGTGGATTTCCCGGGTATGAGTCGTATGGAGAATACGCTCCGTACGACCATTCGTACCCGGGTTTTACAGGATCGGAATCGGCACCTTTGTGTTAAAAAATAGTGCGAAAAACACAATTGCTTCGAAACATTAGCAGATCACATTCTGGCTGTTTGCTCTGTTCCTGCACTCAACCCTACAATTTTGCCATGACCAGCTGCGTAATTGCGAAACGTGATATAATTTCAGAAATTTCAGGATATTACCTGAATTATTCTGTCATAATTTAAATTTTGACAGGGTTTACCTTTAAGGGACATTTTGAAGGAATATTTGAAAGCTAGGTAATTAGTGTGATACTGGGTAGCAATGGCCACGAGCACGTGCGCTCGGCCCCTTTTATTGTCAAGGTCACCTGACTGGTGACGCCTGTGAGGGGTGGGTGTCAAGTGTGGTTACAGCCCCATGTTGAAACACTAGACCAGTGACATCCATCCCAAACTTTATTAAAAGTCAAAACAAAGTCCAAACCTGTGGGAGGGAAATATAAGTGAATCAAAACACAATACAATAACAGAAACTTCCACGGAGTCTCATTAGCTGCTTGCCAATCGCCGACAATGGCATCCTTGCAGTTGGGGACCACTAGTTCTCTTTGGCACGATGGCAGGGTGCCCTGTGGATCTAGTCTTTCTTGGACTCACAACGTGGAAGGGTATTCCACAGTCTCTCTCGTCCTGTTCTATGTGCAGTGAAGGTACATGTGGAGTGATGATGAACGAGGTAGGTGTTGTCTTCCACCAAATAGTCCTGGTTAATGTAATCCCTCCATATGGGTAGTAGTGATTCTCTCTGCAGATAGGTTTGCAGTTGCAGGACATCCCTCTCATGGATGCCCCTCTCTCGTGGGTAACCCCTCTCACAGGATGACCCGGAGGCCCTCTTCTGCCATGCTTCCACTGGACCGGGTGGACTTCCGCCGTGTCACTCCAACCACATTGGAGGAATCACTGGGGGCCACCTCTCGTGTCCTGCGCTCCGCTTGAAAGGGTTGTTGTTGGCTCCTGCCCTTTCACACAAGACCTTCGTCCTCCTTGGACCTGCAGACAAGCAGCTGTGGATCTCCACAGTCTCCCATTCTATCCCAAAGGTGGGTGTTGCCAATGTTCCCTCCTGCTCGCCTCTGCCATTACCAGGAGATCTGGGGACTTGTAGGTAGATGTTGTAGATAGATGTTTACTCCCCATGTCTCTGATGTTGGTTCCAGGCCCTGTGCTCCGATGTTCATGCACTTTGCACCTTCCCTTCAGGTGTTTTCATTCTGGTGTGTAAGTTGACCTGTCACACACCTCTTTCCTCTTCTATTCGGCTTTTCTTCTTCACCATGGCGTCTTGCCGCTCAACTTCTGTCTTCTCTTTCCTTCCTTTGTGACGCGGTCTGGTCTTCTCTCCTGCTGGTCTGCCCTAACGAGGCCTCTCCGTGTAGCGTGCACTCCACACGTGTCTCCCTGGTCTTGTCCTCCCCTAGGACACCGCCTTCACCTCGCTCTGTGACTGGACCTGTCGTCGCGACCTTCTTTCGTTAGATTAATTCTGACTTTCGGTGATATTGCCAGACTTCTCTTCTGACCTCTTCCTGGTCCTCGTCCCGGACCTCTCCTTGGTCTTCTTCTTGGACATTTCCTAGGTCGTCCTCTTCACGGACCCCTCCGTCATTCTCCTTGCTGGACTTCTTGTCAGATCTCTTCTCTTTGACCTCTTCTGCGGTCACTGCTCTCTGACCTCTTCTTCGGTCACTTTTTGCGCCGGCCTCCGCCCCGGTCACTTCTCGAGCTCCGTCCGGGGTACTTCTTCTGCGCAACGTCGCTCTGTGCGCTTCTTTGCTCGTCTTCTGGGGACTTGGGCGCCAGGCACCTTGCGCACCTACTTCTTCTACTTGTGGTGGCGTCCCTTCATCATGGTGCGCGCCTGCTACTCGCTTCCTCCAGTCCCTCAGAGACTTGCTGCCTGGATCAGTCTCTTCAAACCTTGCTATCCAAGTGCGGTGCATACTGATGTCCTCACTCCTGCAGTGACTACCCCTGGCCAGTGGGTGTCACCGCACCTTGCGCACCCTTGACAACCGGTCCTTTTGAGGATTCCGTGCAGGCTCACTTGTAGAGGTCTGCCACCTCAGCCTATGCAGTTGCTGATTTCCCCTCATCCACTGTTCTGTGTAACAGCTATCCCAGAGCTGCTTTGTATTTTGGCACCTTTTGTCTTATGTTTTGTTTTACTGTCCTTAAACAGCCTGGAGTTGCCTCTCTATGTGCACCATCTTTGTGCCGCAGTCAATCTTCCTTGTGTCCCGGTGCTGTTGCACTCCCTATTCTCTCCTCCTTATTGTCCTTTGATGCAACATGGCCACTGGGCCACTAGATGGCAGTGTTGTTGCATTTTCCGTGTCCCAGTCTCTGCCGAACTCTTATGCTGCATGGCCTCGTGGTTGGGGATGGCGCTGCCTGAATCCACTCTGCATGGACTCCCACGCCACCTTCCTACACAGAGGGACCTCCTGCCCGTAAGGTTTATTTTCCTATACTGTCCCCACTGAGGTGTGCCTCTAACCGCTCGTCGGCGCATTTGACTCACTTTCTCCCCGGCGGGTGCCTCCTCGTAATTCCTTTCACGCCTCCATCTGCCTTAGCCACGGCCGTGCGGGCCTCCCGCTGTCCTCGCACGTCTTCTACCGCTTCCTTCACTGCCGCTGGTCCTGCCTGTGGCTGGATTTCGTGTGGCTGATCTCCATGTAAGCGGCGCGAGCCGCGCACTGTCCCTTCATCCGCTCCTGGTGCGGGCCTCACCACAGCCTTCACCAGGCCCTGGTTGCTCTGCCTCATCTACTTGAAGGCACGTCGATACACCCGCTATGCCACCGGCCGCGTCTCTTTTCACCGTGGTGCGCACTGCCAGGTCGGCACTTCTCCGGACCTGCTGCTGCCATCCTGGCAACACTGCGCACGGTCTCGGTTGATCTGTAGTTTTCCTTCTCCCCACGGGGACAAAACTGTATGCTCATTCCCGCTCCGAGGAACGGGCCGCTGGCTGTCACGACCAGTGCGGTTACTTCCCTGGTGGGGGGGGGGTTCACTTTGTGTTCTCCCTTCTTGGCACTCACAGCGCCCGCTGTCACTCTTCACCTTTCTACCTCACCCCCACCGCAGCAGCCTCTCACAGTTTACATGCTGCGCGGTGAGGGGTAGGAGCTGCCGCCGGGGATTGCATAGCATATCTACGGGACACTGTTCACTTTCACTGCGGGTGGGCTCTGCTTCCATTGGGGCCTTAGCAGGCCAGTGGCAGAGGCATGCCACGGATCCCTTTTCACGCCCTGCAGTCGCTCACCTTCTGCCCACTCCTGGTCGGGCTTTACTCAGCCTCACGGCAGTCTGCGGCAGCAGCCGGCGTCTCAGCAGTTCGGCCCCGCACGCCCTCTCTTCTGTCCTCACAGAGCCTTACGTCACCGGATACATGGGCAGCAGACTCTTCCGATGTAGGGTGGGCTCCCGCTCGGCTTCTTTCACCCCTGGGGCTCTTCTCACGCCCGCGGACTGTTGGGCGCGTCCAGCGCAGTGTCACGGGGCAGTTGATGCAGGCATACCAGGTGCGGGGTGGGCTCCGATCGCCTCACCTTCACCCGGGGCTCTTCACACGCCCCACGGGTCTTCCGCTGATTGCTTTCCTGCTACCGGGGGTGCCCTCAGCACGGGAAACACACTTTCCCCCTTTCCCACCTTCAAAAAGGTGGCTGCACACACGGAATTAGCCCGCTCATCGCCAATGTGATAGTCTAGATTGCTGGGCGCTAGGCCCTCATGCAGATTAGAATGATGAACACAGACTCAGTTGGTTACTGGGTAGCACGTGCTCTCTGCTCCTTTTATTGTCAGTGTCACCTGATGGTGACGCCTGTGAGGGGTGGGTGTCAAGTGTGGTTACATCCCCATGTTGAAACACTAGACCAGTGATCAGACGATCACTACAATTAGGATGTCCGCTCTAAAACTCTAGGTAAGGCAGGTAACTTGGAATTGATAATGTATCTACCGAATTTCAACAGTTAAATTCAATATTTTCTTGTAGATTAATTAAAATCTACACATTAATATCGAATAAGTAAAACGAAAAATAAGCAAACATCCATATAATTAAGGAAGCTAAATCGTGGTAAATTGTCTGTTGCAGCTTTCAAGAAATTAATTGCAATCACTAATATAATTAATAACTGCATCCAAAATGTTATGCTAAAAGCTAGTTTTAAATTTCAAATCTTAAGAGAAGAGAAAGCAAGTGCTTAGCATTAAAGAATTTCTCAGCTGAGACAGCCTCACCAGGAGAGGAAAGAGTAGTACTCGTTTATCAGGGGTTGCGTGATGAACTCCAAGAAGTAAACTCCAAGAAGTAATTGGTCTTGTGGCACTTCAACCATGAATTGATCTTGAACACAAAACCTGCATCCCAAGGCAACTAAGGGGCCCGAAGCAGTATGCTCTTTTTTTTTTGTTGAAACATTTTTTATTGGTTTCATAGCATCAACTCAGTACAATCCCCGCTACCCCCCCCGTCAAAGAAGATACTTCACATACATTGTTACCAGCCAATATCCGGGAGAATGAACTTCCAGCCCATGCGGGCCCCCTCCTCCCCATGTCAGTGTGCCCCCTTCCGTCTTCCTCTCTCCTGATGTGCCCCTTCCCCGCTATAAATCAGGCATGGGTGCTCAACCTCCTCTAGGGAACCAAGGCTTTCCCTCATGCCTAGCCACATCCTCGCTTCCAGCGCTCGCCACTACTCCCCTTCTACTCCCCGTTCAACGCCTCCTCCTGCCTGTCAGAGGTGTCCCCCTCTCTCCCGGTGTCAGACATCAGCCCCTGAAGTTCCACCACCAGCGCCTCCCACGCTCGGGCCGTCGCCAGCGCCTTCTCGTCATCCCTCCGAAGAGCTAATTGTAACCGGAGCGTACCCTCTGCCCCCGCCCATCGCACAAACGCCGCCCTCCACCGCAAGAAGCTAGGCCCCGCTCTGGACTTCCAGTGCATAGTCAGTTCCCTCTTGGCCATAATCAACCCTAAGTCGTAAAACTTGCTAGTAACCTTCGTCCGGCGGGTGTGTGGAAACCAAAGTAGTAAGCAGGCCCCCAGTTCCGGGGCAATAACGCGGTCCGTCACCTGATTCAGGCAATCCATAACCTCTGCCCAATAGTCGCCCAACTGGACGCAGGACCAAAACATGTGACGAAAATCAGCACCCTCTCCCCCGCACCGCGGGCATTGAGAGTGCGCACCCCCAAACCGAAGCAGTATGCTCTTAGGCCAAAAAACTCATATTTACCCAATATGATGCGGAGTACAGATTCTCACCATGTTCCATATTCAGACGTCAGGGCACAAGTCCAAACAAGCATTTGCAATGCAATAGTTCTCGCATGACAATGCCTTTTACTTATGTTTTGGGTTTTAAAACATAAATGAAAGGCATTGTCATTTACAATACTAATAGCTTAAATTCTCGCAAATGTGAGACCTATTGCATTGCAATGAATGGCATTCTTGACCACTTGTTAGATTGTAAATATCAGAGAAAGAGACTAGCCTGCGACGACTTCAAAGTAGTGATAAATAGTGAAGTTAAGAAGATGTGTAAGTGTGAAGTGAGAGTTACCTACGATAAATATAAATATAAACACAAACAAAGCGCTCCAACACCTTTCGATATGTGATTACGCTGTCGCGGCTCAGGAGGAAGAGCGGGAGGGGGTCCATTTCCTGCCCTTTCCGTGATTTGAGTGTGCAGTGTGGCATTACGTAATGTTATTGCTATCTTTGGCCTAATAAAAAACACTCCAGCTGTAGTAGGGCTCTGGCTTCACCTTCTGGTGCAGGGCGAGCTGTGCTTTATGGCAGGGATCGAGGGCGGGAGGGATGACCTGGGCTGCAGCATACAGAGGTCCCTGGGATCCCGTTCTTTCATCAATTTCCTAAGAACTATGGAGCTGCAGCGCCTAAAAATCTAGCGCTAGGGACAATGGATTGAGAACACGCTGAAAAAGCTCACATAACTTATAAAACATATTTTGTTTTGTAAAATGCCCATTAGCAAAGAGTTTTCTGTGATGTGTATGGGGTGGGAATGCTCTGTGGAGAGCCAGTGAGCTGTGAACGGAAAGTAGCAGGGCCTTGCTTCTGGGACATTTTGGTGGCAAAAAATGGAAGGGGGATTGTGAGTGGTGTTTCAGCACCCCATAAGGTTGTATATGAAGGGAGCAGAATGATACTAATAATGGAGCATTAAGGCTGCCCCGGGCATACTGCTGCGGGCACCCCTGCCACACAGGTGGTGCAGAAGACATGTTTCATCCAGACACTGACGGGTATTGTGGGATGAGGGGGCAATACTGGAGAGTGTGCAGTAGAGGAGTGAGGTTGAGGAGCAGTAGAGTTTTCCAGTGCACACTGGGGGGGGGGCACAGTGGTGAATCGAGCTGTTCCAGGCAGAGCTGTGTGTTGATGCTCCAAGCTTCTCATCACTGGAGATGTCCTGTGTAGGGAATCTGCGCCATGGCCGTGAGTCAGACAGTGCTCACTGCACATTTGTGGGGAGGAAACTCCTAGCACGCTATCTTCATATGCATTTTTATAAGGGGGTACTCTTGGTGATAGGGGTGCACCTGGGGCACATGTCTGCAGATAAAGTCGAACTTGGCTTTTGGCACCTTTGGATACACCTAAAACGCTGCTTGCTGTGTGTGGGCACCCCATCTGGCACAGTGCCACAGCGGAAGTACTGCCCATTGGTGTTGGTGCATCTCCAAGCAGCGCTGCATGGTGGCACTGCTCCTGGCACATTGATGGGATGCACTTTTCCTGGCACCCCAAGGGCCGGGATGCACTCATGCAGATACAACCAAAGCCACAATTATCTATATTACAAAGGCATTGGTTTTGCTGCCACCACTCAGACAAGCATAGTTGAAACAAAAGACTTGCAATACTGTAAATGAACACAGTGCAACATAACCCATTAGTTCCTTAACTAAAGCACATCTTTTAGGTTTGCTTTTGTGGAAAGAGAGCCATGCATTGTTTTTTGGGGGGAGGGAGTGCGCTTCTAACAATTGCTGAGGAGTGCTCCCACCCACTAGAGTAGGCAGCCTGAGACAGCGCTGGAAGGGCCCCAACCTCTGTGGAAAGGGATTTGAGTGGAAGTTCTGGGAGCTCAGCAGCTGGCTCACATGTCTGGAGTGCGACTTGGGCTCTGGCAGCTTGAAGAAAGAGTCGGGCAGTTTCCTTAGGCACATGGGCAGTGTCTGCGGCAACCTCCCTGCGCTTTTGGGGATCATGACGACTTGAAGTGCACCTCCAGATCCGTCTCAGAGTCCCCACAGACGTGCACAATCTGGTGTCCCACAGGCGGCTGCAACTCGGGGGGCCACGGAGCTTGGCTGTTGAATGGGGTCCATGGCGGGCTGAGCGCGGGGAGCTGCCTTCTCCCCCGGGGGCCTCAGGCTCACAAGCACCAAATCTCTGCATGGAGGAGCGATAGCTCAGGCAGCGGGGCTGCGGCTCGGGTTGCCCTGCATCCCTGGGCTTGGCCTCCTATTCTCTCTGCCGATACTCGCACACGTTTTCCCAATTGCTGTGCTACAAAAACTTCTGACCCAAACATTTGCTTTGTGTGTTGCTCCCGCAGCGTCCCGTCTGGCCACAGACTGGCTGGGGGATGGGGCCGGCGCTGTGGCTCTCCTACCCTTGTTCCCGATGGAGGTTTTGGGGACCTCACACACCGGGATGCCGAATTTTTCCGTGGCTTGGACCCACTTTGTACAGCAAGAGTGGAAAAATAAAGAAAAAAATATTTGCAATGCCATAGGTCTCGCATTTAGATGCGAGACCTATGGCATTGCAAACACGCGGCCTCCATTGTCAATAAAGGAAAAAGTACACGTACCGTGTAACAACCAAGTAAAGGGGTCAGTAGCCATGGGAGGATACAAATTATGACATGGCCGTACTAAGGAGGGACGAACAAGCCTGTTTAGGAATCGGAACACAGCATTTACGAAGGACAGAGACATAAGCCAATGATAAATAGGGGGCGTGGCTTCTCCTCCATACTCTACCTACAACAGATCGCCAGAGCAGCACTAGCGCACTGACTCCGGCTCAACCTAAAACAAGCATTTGCAATGCAATAGGTCTCGCAGTTACGAGAGTTTAACCTATTGGTATTGTAAATAACAAATCCTTTTATTTATGTTTCTAAAAACTATTCAAAAATAAAAGGCATTGTTATGTTCAATGCCAATAGCTCAAACTCGTGTCAATGTCGAAGCTATTTATTATAATGGTATATTGCGAGGGGTAGAGAGAGGGCTAGAGAGAGTGGTAGAGGGAGATGTGAAAAGAGAGAGTGAGAGGTAGAGAGTTAGTGCGAGGTACAGAGAGAGCAAAAGTAGTTTTGTGAGCAGTAAAGAGACTCCGAGTGCGCTGTCCCCTGCCAAATGTTCCCAGCCAGAATATATGTTTTAAAATGATCAAATAGTGAAATCTTCCTGCCACATAAGTTGCATTTTCTTGATGTACCATTTAGATAACCGTGCCACATAATTTGTTACCCCATACCATAATCCCAGCACCTCTGATTATTGTGAGTACCATGGAGTACTCTTAATTGCAAAGGGAAGAACCACATAATGGCCGAGACACTTCCAAATAAACCAGAGAAAGTAAAATGTTCCCTCTTCAACGTTACAGGGTGCCATGCATTTTAAGGGGTTTTGCTTTCGGGTTTGCGTGGCATAAATAAACCAATTCAACAAGTTTCCAAATGCCGACTGTTTAAAAGGCGCAACTACTGCAAGTCTCCCCATTGCACCTCACTGACCCAGGGTGCCGGAATTGTATGGCACCCCTCCACCACCGCCACTAATTCTTTGTAAATATATAGAGCGCGTGCATGTAGCTTTTTACATTGCACCTTCTGAGCGTAATTCCAAAAAGCATGCGCTGTGTATATTTAAAAGAACAAGCCCGTTATGCGTGAAAGATGGCACAGTGCTGGTTTTCTTTTATGTAAGTCCACCATTGTGATCCCTTTAAATAAGCGCACGCAGATGTAGCCCCAACATATAAGGAATGGTGGGCCCGGCACTCCATATTTCACAAACTAAGCACTGGAGAGGTGGCTTTTAGCAAGACCAAGGTACATGAGGCATGGACGCATTATTAATGTTCAATAAAACAGCTCCAAAGTAAAAAATAAGTACGCAGTGTAAAGGTCTCTATTTTGAAAGACATTTAAAAAACATGTTGAATGCTCCTGCGGAATAATGAGATCTTGTGCGCTGCAGTTGAGTGAAATTTGCACTTTGCATAAATATGAAAACTAATACCTGTGAAAGCTTTAAGCATGCAGGATGGCTCTCTCCCCCGCCTCTGCGTATTTTGAAAGACATTTCAAAAATATGTATAAGCTATTGTTTTTAGTGGTAGATTGCGAGGGGTAGAGAGAGGGTTAGAGAGAGTGGTAGAGGGAGATGTTAACCATGCAGGATGGCTCTGTCTCCTCCGTGTCTGCGATGAGGTGGGGAGAGAAGGGAGGGGGAAGGTCAGAGAGAAGGGAGGGGGAAGGTCAATCCGAGGAGCAGAAAGTAATCTGATTAGAAGGGAGGTGGGAATTAAAAGAGCTCAAAAGTAAACCAAACCGCGCAGTGTAAGTGTCTCTATCCTGCTAAATAATGATTTCTCGTGCGCCGCTGACTGATCTCTGAGCAGTTTAAATGTCTCTATCCTGCTGAATAATGTTTTTTCGTGCGCCACCGATTGATGCCTGAACCAATAAAGGTAGAACAGAATGCGTGTGTGTGTCTGTGTGAATGTGTGCGTGCGTGTGTGTGTGAAGTTGAGTGAAATGTGCAGTTTGCATACATTTGAAAACTGAAACCTGCAAAAGCATTAACCATGTAGGATGGCTCTGTCTCCTCCGTCTCTGCGATGAGGTGGGGAGAAAAGGGAGGGGGAAGGTCAATCCAAGGAGCAGAAAGGAAACTGATTAGAAGGGAGGGGGTAGTGTGAAAAGAGTGGGGAGATAAGGGAGGGTGTAATAAAAAACAAAGGAGCCAAAGCTATAGAGAAGGGAGGGGGGAGTGGGAGCAGCTGTGCACGTGCATGTGATCGTGCACTCAAGGTTTAGGCCAGCCAAAAGAGTGTGGGTAGCACTTTGAAAATCCCACATACAAAATGTCTCTTCGAGCCTTTGGCTCAGCGAGACCTAAAAAGAAGTTGGAGGGGGAAAACTAACAAGTTAGTCAGTATCCAAGTGACACATCTCTCATGACTTCACAGAAATTGGCATCACAACCCATGACCTCACATGAAGTAACATCAGATCTTAAGACCTCACACATGTTTAGCAGGTCTTTCCTGAGTACATTTGAGCACATTCCTATATTTAACAAATGAGATTTTTTGTCGAAGGTGTGCCAAAAAAGTGATGCCACCCGACACAAAATCTGGGCCTCGATTTATACATTTTTTTTTTTTAATCTGCACAAAGAAATTGACAACAAGGAGAAACGTGGCTGTAAATCTGTTCTACTTAATTGGTTGCAAAGTGCACTTTTGAAAAATCTTATGGGGTTAAGGCACCTCCTGCATAGATCTTTGTATGCTCAGTAAATCTCAGAATGATAATAATAGTAAGATCACTCTGTAGGTTAACGCACCTCCTGGAGAGATCGGAGCCAACAGGCACAACTGTATCTACTCTTTGTTAGCAAAGCGTATCATTGCTTTGTGCTAACTAGATTCCGTTTGAACTTGGTCCCCTGGTTATTGGCATTCCCCAAAGGATATGCGAAACCTGGCACGTTAAAACCTTGTCCATGTGACAACTTCTCAGACCAGGATAGCCGACATTTTATCTTTTTCTGTGACTATTATGACCCCCTGCGCAGAATGTTTATACTCCCGCTGCTCAGAAACTGTCAATTCGCCCAAGTCAGGCCTGCACTATTATATCTTCAAATGCTATCTTCTCCCATAGTCTAATTTTGGGTTGCAAGCTTCTTAACAGGGACCATTAGACACAATAAGAAGTTGTCTTCGCAGTAGCTAGTCTGTTTTTGCTGTTTGCGCCCAGAGCTCACTACGTGTCATCACGTGCACTTTGTTATATCGATCACAGTAACTGGTTTTATGCTTAGCACTGTAGCACCTTATATATTGTATCACTTGCTGTTTAAAAACTTACCATTTATATAAAATGAAACAATTGTGTTGTTAAACAAACAAGGGTTCACAACATGCCAAGAAGTGACTCAATTAGAAACCAATATGAGTGAACGTACCGTGTCTGTTAAGTTAATGTGGATGAAAGTAGGGGGTCAGCATGCTCGCGTCACAATATATTGGAATGAGGTGACCGATAAATACATCAAAGTGGCTTGCTCGTGCAATTCAAGAGTGATAAGGTGACTGATTTAGCGACTTTAAGTGCATCCCTGTGAAGATTTTACATAAAAAAGTGAAATAAAGTGCAACGACGATATTTGCTTAAAAAAACGTTGACAAAGTGTTGCCAAAACATGTACGACTATACATTTACTGCCAGCAGGAGCACTCACTAAATAACACGTGCATCCGTTCTTTAATAGAGTCAAGGTATCTGTGAAATAGACTGAACACAGAAGTGGAATATGTTAGAAAGGACTCTGCTACTTAACATTAAACATGTTCGCAGAGTGTGCTTCGATAACCGCTTACCCGAATATAGAATGCAGTTAGCGTGGTTGATCCAATTATTCGTGCCTTCACTGCGTAAAACAGAGTGCGGCTGTAAACTGCACGTAAAGCAAAAATTCTAAATTAAAAGTGGCTCTATTAATCCTGAATGATACAAAGCGTGGCAAAACCATTACCCTGGCGCTGTGCCAGACGCTTACCGAAGTTAGGGTGAAGTCAGCGTGAACAATCATTCCCTGTGTGTTATGCTGAAGTGAGAGTCTCGCGTGAGTTTAAATAGCCGGAAACCCGGGAGTATCCATGGTGACTTGTGGTATTTCCTGACGATGGTAGTGAAGTAGTGAAGTGAAAGTCTTGTGTGAGTTTACAATGCCGGAAACCCGGAACTGTCCATGGTGACCCAAATCTTTACAGGGATGCACTTAAAGTCGCTATATCGATCACAGTAACTGGTTTTATGCTTAGCACTGTAGCACCTTACGTATTGTATCCTTTGCTGTTTAAAAACTTGACCCTGAAAACAATAATGTTTGTCGTTTTATTGATTTGTACAGTTGATTTTACTATATTTGTTTGTGTGATCTTGGTTTTATTAATTGATTGTATCTTTGATGAAATGTATTTTTTTAAATGTCTGCTTTTATGGCTTTCAGTGTAATAAAGTACCTTTTGACCTTGGAGAGATTTGTGTTTTGTCTAGTCCCACATTCGTTGTTGTAAGTAAATGGGTGGATACTATCCGGAAATCCGGCAACATACAGGGTCAAGACCCAGTCGATGATTGACACTTCCCCTCAAGTGGCTGCACCCCAAAGCCACTAGTTTATACTGCTTGCTGGGGTTTTAGAGGAAGAAAGTTGCGCTTGTAATTGAGGTATCCTATAATGATGTAGACCAATACACATTTTTTTTGTTTCTTCATTTATTTGAGATAGATCCAATGTGTCAAAAAAAGAGAAAAAAACAAACAACACGTGTTTCGCCCACAGGGCCAATTGGCCAAGGGCTTTTTCAAGGCGATCAGATCAGTCTTTGTTGAAGGTCATGTAGCGTGATTTCATTCTGTCTGACAATGTCTCTGCGGTCCTGGTGAAAGAAGGTCACTTTTGAATCAAAGTAGCATAGAGGGTTACTATGCCTCCCGCAAAACATATCCGGTGACACGCAGCTGACAGATTTGTATTTTATGTAAATAGGTAAGTGGGTTACTGCTTTTAAAATAGAGATCCATTTGTCAATTGCATTTCATGAATGGTTATCCTTCTGATATAGCACAGCGAGCTATGAAGGACGGGACTCCTACACCTTGTAATCCTCACTGTTTTATGTAACATATTATGTACATTGATTTATACACATATGAATTATTGTTAATGTATAATGTGTATGTGTGATGTAAAGGGCTCCGACACCCTGAATTGGGGATGGCAAAAGAAATAAAACAAAATAGTGGTATTTAATAGTTATTTGTGTAAATACTGGGACAGAACAATATGTCAGATATGTTTCCAGTGCATGCATATGTCTTATATTCAGGGACTAAACAAAGTCAAAAGCATGCCTCTCTTGAGTACCTGTGAAGTAATACCAAGCTGTGAGCCTTTGTTTCCCCTCCATTATATTTGCAGTTGGGTATGTTACAGATAGCTTTCAAAAAGTGGACATCTCACAAAATGAGGGGTGTCTCCTACTTGCACTAGAAAAGGAAGTCATATGGTGAACGAGTTTTATCGTTGTATTTTATTTGACATTGAAAGTAATTTCTGTGTAATTATCATCTGTTATTTTATCATAACAGGTCATTTCGAGTTTAAAATATAATCCATGTTCACATGTGCCCAATGCATTTCGGGCAATGGCCCTTCATCAGGGGCGTAATTTCAGAAACATAGAGGAAACTCAAGGTCAGTACAAGAATAATGGCAAGCTTGCCATATATATAAAATGAAACAATTGTGTTGTTATACAAACAAGGGTTCACTAATGTGCATACTGAAAAAATAGAATGTGATAGGAAAAAATTTGAAGAATCACAACGTGCCAAGAAGTGACTCAATTAGAAACCAAATGAGGGAACGTATCGTGTCCGTTAAGTTAATGTGGATGAAAGTGGGGGGGTCAGCATGCTCATATCACAGTATATTGGAATAAGGTGACCGATAAATACATCGAAGTGGCTTGCTCGTGCAATTCATGAGTGACAAGGTTACTGATTTAGCGACTTTAAGTGCATCCCTGTGAAGATTTTACATAAAGTGAAATAAAGTGCAACTACGATATTTGCTTCAAAAAAAGAAAAAACCGTTGACAAAGTGTTGCCAGAACATGTACGAATATACATTTACTGCCAGCAGGAGCACTCACTAAATATCGTGTGCATCCGTTCTTTAATAGAGTCAAGGTATCTGTGAAATAGACTGAACACAGAAGTGGAATATGATAGAAAGAAATCTGCTACTTAGCATTAAACATGTTCGCAGAGTGTGCTTCAATAACCGCTTACCCGAATATAGATTTCAGTTAGTGTGGTCGATCCAATTTATCGTGCCTTCGCTCCGTAAAACAGAGTGCGGCTGTAAACTACACGCAAAGCAAAAATTCAAAATTAAAAGCGGCTCTATTAATCACGAATGATACAACGCGTGGAAAAACCATAACCCTGGTGCTGTGCCAGACGCTTACCTAAGTTAGGGTGAAGTCAGTGTGAACAATCATTCCCCGTGTGTTGTGGTGAAGTGAAAGTCTTGCATGAGTTTAAAGAGCCGGAAACCCAGGAGTATCCATGGTGACATGATTTGTTTCCTGATGATGGTAGTGAAGTAGTGAAGTGAAAGTGTTGCATGAGTTTACAAAGCCGGAAACCCGGACGTGTCCATGGTGACACGAATCTTTACAGGGATGCACTTAAAGTCGCTAAATCAGTCACCTTGTCACTCAGTCAGTCAGTCAACAATAGCTTTATTCGGTTAATAATTAAAACCATCAAAGCATACACAAAATTTCATTTGCAAATAGTTACAATTGGAAATAATTAAAAAGAGTTTCAAACAATACGCAGTACACAAATATACATAAAAACATATTTGAACAAATAATTGGCGAATGTTGAGATTAAAAAGTAAGACAGGCCAAAATTTATAAAACTATTTCATAATTTCAAAAGAAAAAGGTAAAAAGGCCCGGTCTCGGACTGTCAAACATGCTAAAAAATAGAGCTAAGATATGTTAAACTACATTCGATTTCTACTTCTAATAGCCCCCGAAAGATAGCTGGCAACTCCGAAACAGACAAAAGGAGAACCCAGCATTTGCAGAAATACCAAGGCGGGCCTTACTTGGTCAAAGTAACAGTTCTTAAAAATAGGGCAAATAAATTTCTTACGTAACAGAGTGTAAAATTTACAGTAAAAAATCATATGCAGCGTATTTTGTTCGGAGGCGTTATCACAGGGACAGGGGCCCAAAGTACCCTCTTTAAAAAAGCCCTTCGGGTGTGCTAGGAGCCAAGGTAACATGCCATGTTTAAACCTAATCAATAAGAACAAATGGAAAGGGTTATTTATATAGGTCAAGTATGGCTGAATCTCGTTGCCCATACTTAACATGACAAATCTCCTGACAGACGGTTTACACACTTCCTCGCCTTCTCTCAGCAACTTTGCCCTACACATGAACTGAGACTTTAAGTCTTTTATTTCCAATTTAGTCAGCTCACATGGTCTCTCAAATAGTTCTAAGCAGCCGAGAATCTCCATCTTAGATTTAATATATCGTAGCCAAGGAATACACATTGCTTTGTCAAGGGCCAAACAATCTTGTATAATGAGCTGGTTTAGGGTTGGTGGGTGCTGCACCCAAACCCTTAACCAACCCATTAGTGGAGCAACGGAAATCTGATCCACTAGGTACTCAGCCCCCAAATCTTCATGGATATTAAAAATTGAAGTAGAAACAGGCAATGACAAAAGTTTCCGAAAAAAGGCATTCTCAGTTAATTGAATCTCCACTGCCGACGTATAGCCCCAGACCTCACTGCCATACAGGGCCATAGGCACACACTTAGCGTTATATATCTTCAAAATCGCGGGCAAGGGCTTGCATCCCAGCCGTTTTGCAAAACCCAACAATGCTCCTGTTGCCCTAGCGAGAATATTCTGTTTCTGTGCGCGTTGCGCGACCCATGATCCTCGGTCATCAAAGGTGACCCCCAAATATGGAAAGGTCTGGACTTTTGTGAGCTCCTGCTTATTGCAGAAGAATTTGACCTTTTTCGCAGCTCCATCTCCTATTGTCATTGAATGAGATTTTTTAAAATTTATTACTAAGTCCAAAGAGACCATAAAATCGTTAAAACCATTTAAAAGGGCTTGAAGGCCTCTTGCAGTTCTTGCCAATAAGACCGTGTCATCCGCATACAACAAAGCGGGAATCAACTTAGTACCTGCTCTTGGTATGTCTTTACAAGATAAGGACAAAACTTCCCCCAGGTTATTAATATAAAGTGAGAAAAGCAGGGGGGCAAGAATGCACCCCTGTCTTACCCCACGCTTCACCTGCCAGGCATCAGTTAGATTCCCGTCCTTATTATAACGGACCGCCGCAGTAGTGTCTTCATGTATAAGTGCTAAAAAGGAAATCAGCACAGGGTCGAGACCCATAGCTGCCAGGGAAGCCCATAATTTTTGACGATTAACCAAATCAAAAGCAGTAGATAGGTCCATGAATGCTAAGTGTAAGACCCCCTGCTTCGCAATCGTATACTTCCCAATAATAAGATGCAGGTTAAGGCATTGTCCTACCGTGCTCCTTCCCTTTCTGAAACCATACTGAAGGTCCGAAATAATGGAGTTGTCCTCCAGCCATGATGTTAAACTTGCTAGGACAACTTTACCCATTATTTTCATCGCAGAATCCAGAAGAGAAATAGGCCGGTAACATGCCGGGTCCTCTCTAGTACCTTTTTTAAATATTGGTACTATCACGGCCTTACCCCAAGAACGGGGAACACCCTCCTTTGCTGCCGCGTTAAAAACTAAGGTTAGAAGTTTCGCCCAGTAATCTGAATCTGCCTTGTACAGATCCGCGGGGACGCCATCGGGGCCGGGTGCTTTGCCCTTTGCCATCGATTCAATGGCGTCCCGAACTTCAGCCTCGGTAAAATTAATTTTCGATGACAGATTAATATCCCCAAAATTTACTGGATTCTGGTCAGGAATCTCAGAGTAAAGCCCACTAAAATGAGACACCCATTTGTCTGGGGTAATAAGACAATCATTAATAGTATTTTCCATTTCATTAAAAAGTGGGCTGTTAATTACTTTCCAAAATTGGGAACTACTTTTTAAAACACTAGCGTCTGACAATTCTTCCCACGCCAAATTTTTCAGACAAGTTTTCCTTGCCTTTAGTGTTTTTTTGAAGGATCTTCTTGCCTCCACAATCCTGCTAGTATCTTTAGCACCATCTTTTAGGGCCAGTAAGAGAGTAGAATGCGCGCTACTACATGCCTGATCAAACCAGTTTTTATGCTTCTTAGGTCTTGGTTTCCCAACGAGGGTTAGATTATCCATAATCTGGCTGGTTATTCGCTCAAAGGCACCAAGAATATCCCCTGGTTTGGATTCTCTCGCTACGCAAATATTAAAATCCTCCAAATTGCTGTGATACAGTTTCTCAAGAAAATCACTAGGAGTAATAACCTCCCATCTCAAACGTGTTCCCTGTTTAATAGGGACTATGTTTGAATTAGAGATTGTAGACATATGGTTAGGCCTAAAGACCTCAATAATATTTAATTCCAAAGATAGTGGATTGTGGTCACTAAGGACGTTTACGGTGACACTAAATGGTCCTATCAATCCCTTCAAAGTACAGGAAATTAGTATATGGTCGATAATACTATTGTGACCCTGACCAGTAAATGTAGGAACAGGATATACTAAATTCTGCATTGGCACAAATAAATTAAAAGCAGACACAATACTGTCTAGAAACATCCCACCTTTTGAAAGTTCAAAGTGGGCTTCCTCCTGCGGGCAATAAGCCTGCTTAAGATTTCCAAAACAATTGGATTGTCTTAAATGAATGTTAAAATCGCCAAACAATAACACATAATAAGGGTAACATTATTTGCATCAAAATCCTCTAAAAAGGTGAATAAGGCTTTTAAATGTTCCAATTCGTCCATCCTCGTAAATGAATTATAAAAGTTCACAACTAACATTGATGGAAGGTTGACACCTACAACTTTAACCGCCAATATATTGGGTGAACTAGTCTTAACCAGTTCTGTGCTATACAATAGCTTAAGACTAAATAATAACAAGAGACCACCACTGGATCTCCCTGAGGATGAAGACACAGCATATTTAATGAAAGACTGGAACCCATCCAAGTAAAAGGAATCTCTGGCCTCCCACGTCTCTTGTAAAGCAATTATGTGAAAGGAAGAGAGAAATGACTTCCAACATGTATCCTCTCTTTTTGCTCTCAACCCAGCTATATTCCATGACAAGGCTGTAACCCTATTTGCTGATAAGTTTGCCACACTATTTCCCATAAACGATGGTTGGGAGGAGGAGTCCACTACCTCCTCACCAAGAAAAGCCCTTACCGGCACATGATTAAGCGTGCCAACGGGAGCATTAACCTGGTCATCTTGAGTGAACTTAATTTTTGGCCGAGTAATACCGTTATCCCGATAAATCATTCGGGTAGCGGGACTAACACCTGAACCATAAGAAACGGAATTTTCATTGACAGGCATCACACTTCCCTCTTCTTCCATACACACCCCCCTCGCTTCAATATCCAAAGGCTGGCTGTGCGCTACATGAAGTCAGTCATTTGTGTCCAGAGAACTAAGGACCTCATATCTGTTACTCAGGGCCAGTGTTCTAATCGCAGGGACAGGTTGAGCATTGAAACCACTATTCCCACCCCGTCTCTGTAAGTGAGGTGGATAGAAAAACCCCAATGGGAGGATATTCACATATTCCTCATGTATTCTAGACGTCCCTGCCTGTCTAAAAATGTTAGCTACCAAGTCCGGGGAGCTAAAACTCACGACTACACAATCGCCCTTAAGTGTCTTATTTAACTTCCCCACCCAGGGGACCCTTCTTACCATTTTAAAACACTCAAAAAGGTGGTTTCCCAGAACTGTCTTTCCAGCTAAAAAATGTAAGGCTTTATTCCTCAAAGAGGACCAATTCTCTTCCTTTCCATCAGTAGATGGAGGTACATTTGCCAGAATGACAGTATAAGGACAAGCCTCCGGTGGCAAATGCAAAGGGTATTCTTTCATTACCTGTGTGGGGGGCAAGCTTACTCTCCTAGGCACATCCCGGGAACTCAAGGTAACACCCCCAGATGGTTCAACTGCCACTGCGGATTGGTTAGTAGCACCTACAGTAGTAAGTATCATGGAATCAGCTAGGTCGGATACTCTGGAAATAGCTCCAGCTAAGGTGGGTCTCTCAAGTAGATTACGATTTGCTAAAATTGTTTCCTGACCAGCTATGTGGCGCTCAATCGAAGTAAGTCTGTTCTCAATTTTATCGAGTCTATTCAAAACCGGGGACAGAGAAACCTTCAATTGGTCATCCATAAGCTTTAAAATTTCAATCAAGTTAAAACCAGCAGAAACAACGGAAACCTGAGCAGCATTCACACCTGACCCAAGCGTCTTATTCCCCTGAGCCAGAGGGGCCACTGCAGAACCCTGTGAAGCTAACTCAGTAACAGACTTAACAGTCCTAGATTGTTTTACTTTTTGACGCGATCCATTTGGACCCTTGGTCGCTTTTCTTTTACCATTATTAAAATTAGTAGTGGCGGACGTTGATACTCGAGATTGTCCAGAGCGAGTAATTCGAGGTGAGAGAGGAGGACCATCAGTACAATCTAGTACAACAGGAACAACAACATCTCTCACTTCTGGTGCAGGTTCTACAAGAGATGGACAACTAGGCAAGCTCACATCAATGTCAGCAGTAAGTGCAGTAAGTGCATTCAGTTGCGATCCAGGGTTAGACAATAGTACTGGTTCCAGGGAAAGTCTCCTCTCTACACTTGCAATTTCTCTGGCAACAACAGTTTCAGCTTTCTTCAGAAAGGCATCCAGGGTCCCCACGCCCCCTTTGGCCACAACTTTGATATTATTTTTAGCCATAGAGGCAAGCGTGCCGGACCGAGGAACAAAATAACCTGTTTAAGCAGTAGTGCACACAGATACTGCAACAGTTAACATCACAATCCTTAGCAGCAGTACGAGCGTGGCAGTGCTCCCATTTACCTTCAAAGTAGAAGAAAAGTTAGTCAATAACTCCACGAGAGGTCCGAACAGTAGTAAAATCAGACCCAGAGTTAGGGGGGTGGCCCAGCCCGGCCTCTTCCGTCCCCTGACGGCCACAGACGGCCCGCCCTCTGCCCGGGCTCAGCCCGTCGACGCTCGCGCGCGTCCCGCGACGCGGAGGGAGCTCCTTGCGTTTAAGCGCCTCCGGGCGCGAACTGGCGGCAAGTGGCCGTGCCAAACCCCTGGAGCACGCTGGGAGCTGTAGTCTCCCCTGCGGCGGCCGTGCGAAGCTGGAAGCTACGGCGGCGGGGGAGAACTGACAGCGTCCGGGACCCAGCACCAACAGTGACCGTGGCAGAGATTGCAGCAGGTGAGAAGAGCCTCCCTTGTCACTCATGAATTACACAAGCAAGCCACTTTGATGTATTTATCGGTCACCTCATTCCACTATACAGTGACATGAGCATGCTGACACCCCCACTTTCATCCACATTAACTTAATGGACACGATACATTCCCTCATATTGGTTTCTAATTGAGTCACTTCTTGGCACGTTGTGATTCTTCTAATTTTTTCATATCACTACCTATTTTTTCAGTATGCACATTATTGAACCCTTGTTTAACAACACAATTGTTTCATTTTATATAAATGGCAAGCTTGCCATTCTTCTTGTACTGACCTTGAGTTACCTCTACGCTTCAGAAATTATGCCCCTGATGAAGGGCCATTGCCCGAAATGCATTGGGCACATGTGATCATAGATTATATTTTAAACTCAAAATGACCTGTTACGTTGAAATAACGGATGATAACTACAAGTAAATTACTTTCAATGTCAAATAAAATAAGATAAAACTTGTTCATCATGACTTCCTTTCTGAGTGCAAGTATGAGACGCCCCTCATTTTGTGAGATGTGCGCTTTTCGAATTTACTTAATCCTCATACTTAGGAGGATTTACCACCTACCTTTCCCAGATAAGAACATTTTTCTCACACACAGGAGTGCGTTGGGCTATCCTATTGGTGACTTACGTATCCAGATAGCTTTCAGCTACAATACTCAATCGAAAGGAGGTCTGATGGCCCCTTTCCTTTGTCCTTTGCTTGTGGCTAATTTAAAATAACAAGCCCCACTCGCCTGCATGTAGCTGCTCAGAGTGAAAAGCATACAAAATGCATCTCTCTGTGTCTGAACATTACACTGGGACGAGTTAAGCACATTTCTGTGGGGCCCAGCTTCTTGGTGATATCTAGCTGCAATTGCTGCTGGGACTAACAGCCATGTGATGTAGTTGTAATTGCGCTATATAAATGTAGTTGTAATTGCATTTATATAGCGCTTACACTTTTTTTCGGAACCCAAAAAGGATTAGAAGTGGATATATGAAATTAATTTGAGCCGTGGACATGTTAGTCTGTTATTTGTATTGAAAAAGGATAGCGGCGGGATAGAAGAGGGAAGTTTTTGCTTTTTTATTTATATAGCACTTGCTACCCCTGATGAGGTGTCAAAGTCATTTTCGGTGGGTAGCACGCTACTCTGGAACCCAAAGAGGATTAGTGGGGAATTAGTATATGGAAATATGAAAATAATTTGAGTGGTGGACATGTTAGTCTGTTATTTGGATGGAAAAGGATAGTGGAGGTATAGAAGGAAGGAATGATTTAGATATTTTGTTTTGAGCTCATAGCTGCTTAGCAGTGAGGTTTGGGATGAGTAAAGAAGAGGGGGAAAAGTCAGAGGGAAGGGTTTAGAAAGGCTTCTTAGGGTGATCTAATTAGTTAAGGAGGTATGAGATGATGCAAGGAGGAGTAGAGGAGGGAAAAGTCTAGAAAGGGTTATTTTGGGAATCGTAGCAGTAGAATGGGGTTTGGGATGAGTGAGAGAGTAGAGGTAGAGGATATATTGAGAGACTTATAGGGTGAGAAGTAGGTGAGAGTCTAGATATGGTTATTTTGGATATCATATTAGAAGAATGAGTTTGGGATGAGTGAGAGAGTGGAAGTAGAGGATATATTGAGAGAGGTATAGGGTGAGAAATAGGGTAGTGCATTGGAGATAGTAGTAGAATGAGGTTAGAGATGAGTCATAGTGGAGGTAGAGAATATGTTTTAAGAAGTATAGGGTGAGAATTAGGGTAGTGCATTGGAGATGCTGAATTTGAAGCAAAGTAACAAAAATAAAGATCCATAAGTCCATGGAAGTTAGATAGCCATAAAGAAGGTACAATATGTAGCTTTAAGTTGTATTTAATAAACTCAGACTTTCATGTGTTGCTGTTTTTAAAGTTAATTTATTTGTTATTATATTTTTTGTAATTTTGTTTTGTAATTCAGTGGTGACTCAATTGTAAAATAGTTATGAAATGATAAAGGATGTATTTATTTATAGTCACCTATATACATGTTAAACATAGACTAATGTAACCATAAGTAATATATACATTTGTTAAGCAGAACTAACGAACATCTATATATTTAAAAATCTATTTGTTATGCATGTTTATACAAAGCAATGCACTTATGTAGGTACACATCTAGAGTCCAAATAAATGCTTATATACAGAGGGATGTGCTGTATATTTATGTTTGTGTATGGTGGTTATGTGGGGAAAAGCCAACTATTGAGTAGTCTTCTGAAGATAAGGTAGTCATCCGAAGATCTTATGTTTGGGGGTATAGAGTTCCATATTTTGTCTGCTTGAACAGAGAAGGATATGCTATATATAGTTTTTTTCTTGTATGGTGGGATTTTGAGGCGAGGTGCCAATGTAGAGCGGAGGTTCCTTTGTTGAATGTATTTGCTGATTTTAATCCTGATAAAGAGTGGTCCTGTTCCATGTATCGCTTTGTGAGTAATAGAAAGTAGTTTAAATGTGGATCTTCTGGCAACAGGTAATGAATGTATGACTTTCAAGGCTGGGGAGATGTGGGCTTGTCGGGGAGCATACTTCTGAATCCTTTATAGTCTGTTCATAGTTGTTAAAGAGGATCCGTGGTAGAGGCTGTTGGTGTAATCAAGTTTAGACAGAACAAGAGAAATAGTAGCCTGGACCTAGTGTGGTAATCCCAGGTGGGGAAAGATGCGTCGCTGAGCTTTTATAGTGACGAAACTTGATCTTTGCTAGTTAGTCCACTTGGGCATTTATTGACAGCTTGTAGTCCTTGGTAATGCCGAGGTTCCTTTGATACTTTAGGCGGTGTTCCTAGGTCATCAGGCCATGCGGCGGGTGGCTCATCATTTTTCCAATCGCCACATAGGAGTATTTCCGTTTTAGAAGTATTCAATTTTAGATGGCTCCATGTCATTCACTGATCCACAGCTCTAAGACAACTGAAAAACATTGAGTGTCCAATGTCTTTGGGGCTTTCCGGTTTAAGGAGTATTTGTGTGCCGACTGCATAGTTATAGCATGTGAGGTGAAATTGATTGATCAATGCCGGTAATGACCTCATGTAAATGTTGAAAAGCGTGGGTGAGATGATAGAGCCTTGAGGGACCCCTGCTTTTATTAAGTACGGTTTGGGCCAGAAAGGAGGAATATGGATAACATTGGTTCTGTTGTGAAGGTAGGATGTGATCCAGTCAAGAGTAGCCCCCTCTATGTCGGCTTCATAGAGTCTTTGTATTAGAGTGTCATAGTCCACCCTGTTCAAGGCAGCCGAGAGGGCCAAGAGAAGTAGTGCAGCAACCCTGTTCCGGTCATCTGTGTTCTTAAGGTCATCCCAGATGGCAAGGAGGACAGATTCTGTGCCTCTTCCTGGACGGAATCCTGTTTGGAAGTCTGAAAGTATAGAATTATCTTCGATGAATTGTGACATCTGGGCGAATGCTGCTCTTCTTAACAGTTTGCCCAGAAAAAGGTCCATTTGAAATCGTCTGTAGTTGTTGGAGTTAAGCCGGTCCAGGTTTATTTTCTTTAGTAATGGCCGTATTTATGACTTATTTAGAGCTTCTGGAAATATTCCTGTAGTTAAGGAATAGTTGATGATTCTTCTTACTGGTGTGGCAGCAGAGGTGATTAAAAGAATTGTCTTGAAGGTTTGTGGTGGACATGGCTGCGGGCAGGCCTGCTTGCTTTGACCAGATCCATAAATTCATTGTGTGAAATTTTTTGGAAGGAATGGAGAGGCTGGGTTAGCGTACTCTTGAATCATTGTTTTGGAAAAAGGTCAATGCTGGTGGTTGTTCTTTGTTTTAAATAGGAGTTCAACGTGTCTGCTTTTGTCGTGTAATGATTTCCCAGTTTGTCAGTCAATTCTTGAGTACTGGGATGAGTTCCTTATAAGCAATTTGGCTTACGAAATTCTGTGAGAATTTTATGGAATTCTTTATATGTACATTTAGCCTTTTGAATCCTGTCTAAATGGTATCTTTTTTTTAATATATTTTGATAGCTGACTTGTGTAATCTGTTAAGTTTCTGTAGGTGAAGTTTGTCTTGATTGGTGTTTGATTTGAGCCAGGTGTGTTGTAGCTATATGATTTGCTGTTATCTATGTTTTATCTATGTATTTCTCCAAGGTGCCTGTTTTCTTTTGTTCTGTTGTCATTCTCAGAGGTATTAGAATATCAAAAACTTCCTGTAGCCACTCATATAGTTTTTCAACAGAATTGTCTGTGTCTGGACTGTACTAGATGTTAGTTGTGTTTCTAAGTGTTCGAAATTGAGTTTATTCCACGGTGGATAGGTGGATGCATAGTGTTGTTTTATGTTTGAAAGCAAGCAAATGGTGTTCTGACCATGTGACTGGAGTCATTGGTTGAAAGGTAACTAGTTCTGTATTTGCAAAAATGATATCTAGGATGTGTCCAGCGCTGTGTGTGTGTTTTGTGGACGATCTGGATGAAGGTTCAGTGTGTCTAAGCCAGTGATGATTGTTTTAGGATGGAGCATATTGGCTTTGTCTAACCAAATGTTTGTCACCCAGAATGCATAGGTTGGAGTGTAGTGTTACAAGGTTTGAAACTGTGTCTAGACGTGTGTCTGGGAATGTTGCATTGCTATTTGGAGGTCTGTGAAGGAGTAGGAAATCACAGGAGGAAGACGTGTCGGATTGCTTCTGGTATAGACGGCCTCAGAACTCTGTATGGAGACGTCGTCAGCTTTATTGATTATTTAATGTTTGCTTGCACACAACAGCACGACCCCCTCCTCTTTTGCTTACCTGATTTTGCTTGATCGTTTGATAGCCTAGAAGAATGGCTTCATGCAAGACTGGAGCCATATCATCTCCCAACCATGATTCATTTATGACGAGTAAGTCAGGTTGTGTGTCTATGAGAAGGTCGTAGATGTGCTGCTTGTTTTTAGAGAGTGATTGAGCATTTATTGGTAGGCAGTTTAGAGAATGTGCTTTGGTGATGGTGTGACTTTGTTTTGTAGAAGAGTGAGCAGTATTTTGTGTGCTTGTAGTCGGTGTGTCGTCACTGCTGGCATTAGCTGTTTGGGGATAGCAATAGGATAGCTGTTCTGTGTTGTGTTCCTCGTCCAACATTAATATGATCATGTCATATTGCACGTTACAGCATCCACTCTGTGAAAAGTGTGGCTAGGCGCCGTCTACCTGTGTGTATCCTCGACTTGTGTCTCGCCTGAAAATACCTTTTCAGATCACTGCACATTTAGTGGTAGGATCGAAAGGTAACTTTTTGCGCAGGCTGTCTTCAAAAACAGAACATCTTCTGTGAGGAAAACAGACGAACCAGCGTGAGTTGTAAATAGCTCCGTGTAGACTTCATGTCCTAGGATAGTGAACACTGTGATGTAGGGTTTAAAGTGTAAAAAAGAGCATAAGCCACCAAGAAACAAAGCTTAACATTAAAGGTGCACCACAATTGGAATTTGAAACCATAATAATGCGACAAATATTATACCTAGTGAGACTGCTTACGATGACCACCAGATGGCGCACAAAGAACATTGCATTTCGAATTTGTTAGTTCGGAAATAAAAACTGAATGGTACTGTACAGTTTCATTAGATTCCAGAGACGTCGCTTCCTGTTTTTATGGTGTGTGATGTTAATTGGATTTAGAAATAGTAGTTGTGCGGTTTAGCTAGGTATAACTAGATAATATTTTAAGAGTGACACTCATTGTATTGCTTGGCCCTTTCCAAGATTAACTTACTTCGCATCTGTGATAGATACAAGATTGATATTTCATCAATCTAAAGTTTCCTTTCTAACCAGAGAACCGATTTAAGGCAGTACACTAGGCTGAGAAGGTATGTCATCCGATTGTGTGTTTTCTGATTGTGTGACAGCTGGGTAAAGTTGACGGTCAGCCAGAGTTAGTTCAGCACAGAAGGCTGGACCCTAAGTATGGACAGAGTCGGATAGCTACCCCCCTCCCCACCTGCCTTGTTGTTTGAGGGAGACGGAAAGATATACTGCCGCTATAAAACTTTGAGCTAACTATAAGTGACGCATCCTATTCACCCACCCACAAGAATAAGGCTCGCCAAAGCCAATTGAAGTCGCCTTTGAAAGGAATACAGACCTATTAGCTTTCGCAACGCTTTTTGTCAATGGTTTTCCGCATTGGCAAAAAGAAAAAAGATATTGTGTGGTGATGCTGAACAGCATTGGCAAAAAATAAATAAATGCGGTGATGTGAACGCGCACATGCAACTTATTGCCATGGCGGCCCAGCTTGAGTACATGTGTGCGCACAAGAGCTGCTATTTTATTTATGTACAGTTCCCATATAGCAATTGCAGTAAATAAACTAAGGACTCAAATGTGTGACAGTGCATGTTAAGAAAGGGGCATCCTGACAGCAAATTACAGCAGGTGGTCCCTATAAAAAGCAGTAAAAAAGATGACATGGAGGGTTGTGGGGGAACAACAGAGGAACTGGTCGGGGGTGGTAGGAAGTCAGCGGAGCCTGCGAACGCAATGTGGGAGAGGGGCATAGGATCAAGGGTGGAGTGAGAGGTGATACATTTAAAAAATGCTTCTGGGAAGCAATAGAATAGCTGTGGGGAAATGGGAAGCAACACATGGGGCATTAGGAGGAAAAGCAGCTCAGGAGGGAGACAGCAACAAAATGCATACATTCCCATGGAGTCCTGGTAGAAAATGAAATAAGCAGCAAAGTTTTTAAGCATAAGTGCTCCCTTGTGTCTGGACAAAGCTATGCCTCTCTGAAGAGCTCCAATGAGAGCGAAACACGTGTCACGGGTTGCATTTATTCACTTCAGGTTGAATTGGATGGTATTTTACAAATCCAAAGCTGTAATACTGTGCCTGGAGTGGTAAAAGGTTTTGGCCATTTTACAGCTCGGCATTGATAGCACTCTGTTAATCCTATGCTTAAAGACTTTGCTGTGGAAACGGTAAAACACTTTGTCCCTTTCTATCTTGGCATGGATGGCACTGTGCTAATCCTACGCTTAAAGACTTTGATAGAAAAGCAGACATTTAAGGTGAGCAAATTGCCGCTAGTGTTGAGAGTGCTCTATATCGGAGCTGCTTTCCACCTAAACTTGTCAACTACCCAGATTTCTCTGCTTCTTTTTTGTGTGTGTGTGTGTATATATATATATATATATATATATATATATATATATATATATATATATATATATATATATATATATATATATATATATATATATATATTCACTGAAAAAACCATAGGTTTCACACACGTTATAGTTAGGAATTAGCATTTAAAAAACCTTGCAAATTCACTGAAAAAACCATAGGTTTCACACATGTTATAGTTAGCTGGACATTTTACTGATAAAAAACCAATGAAATTCCCCCGTTATAGTTAGTGCAGGCAACTATAACTCACGCGACCGCAATCCTCTGCTGATGCTAATACTGTATTTAGACACTTATTTGCCCATGTCTTCTTCCATTAAATTTTAGCTATACATATATTACAAATATTTTTTTTTCATAAAGACACATATGTCATCAGCAGAGGATTGCGGTCGCGTGAGTTATAGTTGCCTGCACTAACTATAACGGGGGAATTTCATTGGTTTTTTATCAGTAAAATGTCCAGCTAACTATAACATGTGTGAAACCTATGTTTTTTTCAGTGAATTTGTACGGTTTTTTAAATGCTAAGTTACTTTACGCCATTCGTGGCGTGCGCGCCCACTTAACGCAGTTCGTTCCGTTCGCGCACCGTGCGCGCACAGTGAGCACGCGGTGCGCTTCGCGCACCGCGCGCCCACTTTACGCAGTTAGTGCCGTGCACGCACGGTGGGCAAGCGGTGCGCTACGCGCACCACGTGCCCACGTTACGCTGGATGGGCCATGTACGCACGATGCGCTTCGCGCACCGTGCGCACATGGAGGACATATTATGCGCTTCGTTGTGAAAGGTAATCTTTTAAATTTTTTGACGTTTCGATATGCCATGCACTATTGGTGCCTTTCGGGCACCATTTGCACACGGGGTGGGGAGAGTATGGATGATTTTTTTTTTCTTATTATTTTTACCGTACACGTACGGTAAGCGTAATCGGCGATTTAAAAAAAAATTTAAAAATTGACTTTTTGGCCTTGGGGGTTCTTTGGGGACACCATCATCAAGGCTAGGTTGTTAGGAGCTGTCCAAACAGCCCCTTTACATTTTTTGGGCCTTTGTTTTTCCTCCCCCCCCTCAGAGTGCGAGAGAGAAAATGGCGGCCGCCGCTTCCTGGTTTCGACCGATTCTAATGTTTACTAAGATCTAACAGCCAATCAGAATCGCGCTCGCGCACGTCACCGTACGCGTACGGTAAGCTTACCGTAAGCGCACGGTAAGCGCACCGTAAGCTGGCTCAGATATATATATTGATTTAAATGCTATTTTCTCAGGATCTACTGAACAGATTTACACCAGACCTACAAAAGGCACTTCCTTGACCTGAGGACTACCTCTCTGCCAAATTTCAAGTAACTCTGTTCGGCCGTTCGGGCTGTAGCTGTGTCTAAAGGTCCTATGGAAAAATGCATGGGAAAAACGCGTTTTGGGACCCCCCTTTTTTCTCAGCCCCCGCTTGACGAATCCCCCCGAGACTTTCAGGGTAGGAGCGGAGCGTAGCGCCCCACCTATTTTGAAAATTTCGCGAGGATTCGTCGACCGGCGCCAAAGTTATTCCAAATAGAATGTTGCGGATTTCCTATGGAAACAGGGTCCTAACTATAACTATCTACTGGCGACCGCCAGTAGATAATATATATATATATATATATATATATCACAGAAAAAACCATAGGTTTCAGGCACGTTATAGTTAGGAATTAGCATTTAAAAAACCTCAGAAATTCACTGAAAAAACCATAGGTTTCAGGGGTGTTATAGTTAGCTGGACTTTTCACTTGTACAAAACCATTGAAATTCCCCCGTTATAGTTAGTTCAGCTAACTATAACTCGCGCGCCCGCAATGCACTGCTGATGACGTCACATATTACATCACTCATGACATGGTCAGTGACATCACCCATGACATCACTGACATCTCAAATGACATCACTGATGACATCACTGATGACATCATCCAGTGAATGTCTGTTTTTCAGAAAATTAAATATGTTTTATATATGTATATCTAAACAATGATGGAAGAATAAATGGGTATATAAGTGTCTAAATGGATGATTTGTTTTTGAAAAATTGATTGTGTAACTGACTGATTAAGTGTATCATAGTGAATACATGGCTTAGTGAGTAATGTTTAAATATGTAAATATCTGTATCAGTCTCTCACTTTGTGTATAAGTGGCTGCATGGGTTGGTGAGTAGCTACATGGGTGTCTATATAGGTTATTAGTTGGTTTTTTGAGTATCAGTCTGAGTGTCTGCATGGTTCGGTGGGGGGTATTACGTAGTGCATAGGTGCATGAATGAGTGACTCACTGTTTGTATGTGTTGAAGACAGCATGTGTGCAGGACTGTATGGGTGGATGAGTGTGTGTATGGGTGTGTTAGTGAGTGAATGACTGTCTCAATAGTGTCTTTATGAGTAACTACATATGTTTTAAACTAGTATATGTGACTATTGGTGTATATAAGTGAGTATATGTGAGAGTGAGAGATTGAAAGAATTCCTGTATGAATACATATGTGTTTCTATAAGTGATTGTTTAAAAGACTAAGTATGTGTAAGTTTCCGTAGAAGTAAGTGTGGTGGTGTGTGTATAACTGTATATGCAAGTAAATGTATGTTTGATTCTTTATTAGCATGAGTGACTATGTGTGTGAGTAACTCTATGGATGAGTGGCATTGTGTAACAGGATGTATAGGTGTATGAGTACATATGATGAGTGAGTACATGTATGAGTGACTGTATAGGACTGTTGGTGAATGAGTGGATGTGTATGTGGATCTTAGAATTACTGAAGAGGTTGTTGTAACTGGTATTGGTATGTCTATTGTTTTGAACATTTTAGTCTCTATTTTTGAATGTGTGTATCAAAGGTTATATTAGGGTGAGAGGAAGTCTGCCACTCTATCACAAGGATGATGTAATCAGTGATGTCATGAGTGATGTCATTTGAGATGTCATCAGTGATGTCATGAGTGATGTCACTGACCATATCATGAGTGATGTAATATGTGACGTCCTCAGCAGTGCATTGCGGGCGCGCGAGTTATAGTTAGCTGAACTAACTATAATGGGGGAATTTCAATGGTTTTGTACAAGTGAAAAGTCCAGCTAACTATTACACCCCTGAAACCTATGGTTTTTTCAGTGAATTTCTGAGGTTTTTTAAATGCTACTTCCTAACTATAACGTGCCTGAAACCTATGTTTTTTTCTGTGAATTTCAAAGGTTTTTTAAATGCTAATTTTTAACTATGCCTACAGAGATAGGACATGTGAAGAAAGAAGAAAAAATGCACAGAAAGAAAAAAAAGAAGTGCAGAAAGAAGCAACAGAAGTCCTCAAAGACGAAGAAAAGTGCAGGAAGAAGGATAACGTGCAGAAAGAACAAAAAGAAGAGCAGAAAGAATCCTTGTTGCAAAATCATCCTGTACCCTCAACTTTTTCAGACGGATACTGGTGGTAACTGAGTCTGACTAACCAGTCCTAGAGCCAGTGCTATGTTAAAAGACACTTAGAATACAGTGAAAACACCTACATACACTAGGGAACATTATGCGTTGGGGTCCCCCTGTGATTAGCATGACCTCCTCTGTAAGCCCCTAGTATATAATAGGGCAGGGGGGTTAAAACTACCTCTTAAAACAGGCCACAGGGTGTTTTTGCACACGTTAACTCAGGCCCCGTCCCCTCCCTTCACCACTGTGTAAACACGCCCTGTGTCCGTTTTTAGTTGGGAGATTAAGTTCATTTGAATCCTGAGGGTCCCTAGGGTCCAACTAGCCCACTAGGTACCTCCAGTAAGTGCCACAGAGCTGCGTTGCAGAGAGGTGTAAAAAGTGGCACGGCCTGGACCACCTCTCTGCAATGCAGCTCAGTGGCGCTTACTGGAAGCACTTGGTGGGCTAGTTAGCCCCCAGGGGCCCTCAGTATTGAAGGGAAATTATATCCCCAATTTGCACACGTCACCTCAGGCCCCGTCCCCTCCCTTCACCACTGTGTAAACGCGCCCTGTGGCTGTTCTAAGTTGAGAGATTAAGTCCCCTTGAATCCTAAGGGTCCCTAGGGTCAAACTAGACCACTAGGTACCTCCAGTAAGCGCCACAGAGCTGCGTTGCAGAGAGGTGTAAAAAGGGGCTTGCCCTCAGAACACCTCTCTGCAGCGCAGCTCCCTGGCGCATACTGGAGATGCCTGTTGGGCTAGTTGGCCCTCAGGGACCCTCAGTATTGAAGAGGAATTAATTCCCCAACTTACAACTCGCCAGGGGGCGCGTTTGCAGAGTGCTGCAAGGAGGGGGCGTGGCATCCGGCACGATGCCAGTCTTTTATTTATTTTAATTTTTTAAGAAGGGGGGCTGTGTGGTTCCCCTTCTTATTCTAATTTATTGGCCCTGATGACCCCATCCCCCAGGGCCTGTCTCCTAATAATATTTTTTTGACCCCAATCCCCAGGGCCGGCCACTGTTTTTTATTATTTAAAAAAAATATATATTTATAGACACACCTAGGACATGCTGGACAAAACCGTACGTACCTATCACCATGAAGATTTGCGTGATATTCATTAAAAGGCGACTATGCATACAATGAATCCACGTGGAATAAATTTACACCACTAGTGAAGCTCTGACATGTCTGATGCCCTACCGTGCCTAATCCCGGTAGACACCCGTGTCGTTTATTTATACAAACATGGGTAGCTATTGACAGGCACATTTAATACACATGCACACCAAGCCATTCAAAGGGGATTCGACAAGAATTCGACCAAAACTATGCAAGAAACCCCCCTCACGGTTAATAAAACACACATCCACTGCCGGATGTGTAATACTTTTTATTTTACTCTCTGGAAAGGGGACGAACAACACTTGAAAGTCACAGCGCGCTCCTGGCAGAGCCCAATGCTGTGTTACACCCACCATTGCCTGCCGAGTGCCACACACCTCTGTGTTGTATTCCACCAGCTAGTGCATATGCTATGACACTCTCTAGCCCATGTGCACTGTAACACCACCCCGTGAATATGTCATGCCACACTTGTCTTCGCACGGGTTATATTGCCCCATCTAACGTGCCTTCCTCGATGCCTATGTTATAACGCACAGTGCTATGCCATACATATTACAATCTGGGATCCATATCTTTGTCACAGTGCATATGCAACGTTACACTCCCCAGCACATATTTTATATTACAACTTTAGAGACTAGTTAGGTTACACAAAACTGCCCTGTGCATATTACACTCCAAGGCGCATATCGCATAGCACGCGCTAGTGCCTGTGCTATCTCGCGCTCTCCAATGAATCTGTCATTGCGCACAATGTATTGCATATTATATTTCACGCCAGGTTAATCTTGTATCACACTTTTTGGTGCATAGTTTATATCATACACTATATCTAGTTTTCATTTTCAATCGTGCTCTCGGGAGTATGTTCTATATAACACTGTGTTCACCTACCCTTTTCACGGGCATTACATTTTTCGATAGGGGGTGGAGGGTCAGGGGGTGTTTCTGCCAAGTGAGCCCGGAGTCACAGTCACAAACGCCCTCTTCTTCCTGAATAAAAGTGTGATTATGCTGCATACTTGTTCATATTTTAAGTAGTTCGCACAGACACACGTTTTAAAAACAATAAAGTTCCTAATACCCGTCTTCTCTGAACAGTTAGCTTGCGGCCCCTTCCCCCTCCTCCCTATCCTCTGTTGTGTGAATCCATGGACTAGCCTCCTCCCTCCTGCCATGCATGGTCTGATGTGCTGCCACTGCCCTCAATTTAGTATGATGTACCAGTCCACTCCTCCTGCCCTCCATTGCCCAATTCTATGCCCCATCATTGACCTCCTGCTTAAACTCTGTGCTTAGCTTGCTGCCCCTATTCTCCTTCCCCCTGCCCTCCGATGTCTTTGTGCATGCCCCTGCCAGAAGTATTGGTCCTTGCTGCCTGCACTAGTTGGGATTGCCTGGATTTCCATTTCAACCCTTAAAGACTCCTACCACGACTCGCGGCCCCCGCTTCGCGGGAGCCGCTCGAGGGACTGGGACTTCGCTGCTTGCTGTTTTGGGTGATAGCGGCGACCGGACTTTACACTGGCCGCTCTGCTGTGCTGTGCACCAATCTGGTGAGGGGTCGCTGCTGGACGCACGAAATCTTGGGAGCGCCCGGCGCACTCGGGACTGCGAGGACCAGGGTGCTGTGCGAGACGCAGAACAGCCGCACCTGGTCCTCTTCCCGACTCCTCCCCCAACACCTTCATTAGGCGGTGTAGCCCTCGCTTCACGGGTTCTGCCAGAAGTATTGGTCCTTGCTGCCTGCACTAGTTGGGATTGCCTGGATCTCCATTTCAACCCTTAAAGACTCCTACCACGACTCGCGGCCCCCGCTTCGCGGGTGCCGCTCGAGGGACTGGGACTTCGCTGCTTGCTGTTTTGGGTGATAGCGGCGACCGGACTTTACACTGGCCGCTCTGCTGTGCACCAATCTGGTGAGGGGTCGCTGCTGGACGCACAAAATCTTGGGAGTGCCCGGCGCACTCGGGACTGCGAGGACCAGGGTGCTGTGCGAGACGCAGAACAGCCGCACCTGGTCCTCTTCCTGACTCCTCCCCCAACACCGTTTCCCCTCACTTTAAATCCACTTCACCGGCCACACGCGCTAGCGGGACGCGCGCGGGTCTTAGCACGTGGCTAAGACCGGGCAAAGAGCGGGCCGTTTGAGGCCGTTCGAGGCAGTAAGAGGCTGGGCTGGACATCCCTCTTGGCAAGTGTGCTTTGCTAAAGGTAATAAGCAATGGCTACTGGTTTGTTGAGGCTGGCTCCCAAGGGTGGGAGCGTCGAAGGAACCCTAGACAATTTTATAACACGGGCCAGTAATGTCCTTGCCTATGAGATCGCCGCCACAGAACGCAGGCTATCCCTAGAACCATCGTTAGGGAAACGATCTTCTCTGGGAGCAATTACGACCATTCCCTCCCCTATCAACTCTGCATATCCCCTTCTAGGCGGTTCTCTAGTTGAGACTATGCCAGCCGATCCTTCCCCCCTAATTGCTAACTCACAATCTGATTTAACTGCTCCTGGGCAAAACCAGGCTGACCCTTCTCTTCCAGCCCCCATTTTCTCATGCGCTACGACAAGATCGATGACGGATCGGTCAGTCAGAGGTAAATGTCCTGAGGTGCTCAAACCAGCATCAAAGGGGAAAAAACGTGCCGGGGGTCCTGTGAGTTGCCCCACTAAAAATAAACAAAAAAAATTGCCCGTTCCAAATCAAGATAATATTACACCCTTAGAAACAAGCGAGCTAGTAAATTCCCCACCTATAACTATTGCTTCAAGTCTGGAGGCACAGGAGGGATTGAGCTCTAGTGTTTTTTGGAATAGAATGGCAGCATTAATTGATGGCAGGCTGTCCCCCCTATTTGAACGCCTTGCTGCCCTGGAAGGGAAATTAGCATTACTATCCAACCTAACTCAGCCTAATACAGTCTCATTCGCACACCTAGCTCCGAACCTACCATGCCACCAAACGACTATTGTACCCTCTACCTTGCCAATTGAACAGGCAACTGCCTATTCTTCCGCTCCTAATTTAGTCCAAGCTGGAGGGGAACCAACCAATAATAAAGGCCCTAGGAATATCGGAGCTGTCACAATACGTCAGGCCGATGTCCCCTGCGAATTGGGAAGCCTAGTGGGTCCCCCACCCCAAACCCCCCTCTCTTCCCTGACCAACTTTGGAAATATCCCACCCCCTCCTCCCAAGAACCTCCCAAGACTAGATTTACCTCCAGAATGTAGTCCTTATGTTGTGGTATTAACAGGCGTTCCTGAACTTCCACAAGGAAGAGATGAATCCTATCTGTCTCTGAAGAACAAGACACTACATTGGTTGAATGCTAAAAGACCCTTGCCCCTAAATTTGAACGGGGAAATCCTGATGGTCCGAAGAGTATCTTGGGTAGGTCGGGGTGTGAAGAATATTAAGGGGGATTGTATAATCGTGAATTTTAAAGATCCTAGGGTCGTAAGGTACGTGGGTGAGGGTGGTTGGAACAATATGACTGATGGAATTCATTCCCCCCTCCTTTCATATTTTTACCCGCTGGTAGCACCAAACCACAGGAGGAATATGCCGATTGCTCAACCGCCTGCAGAGAGATCACGCTTAGGCCATAACGGAAACCAAGAGACTGATTTACATCTTCCCTATTTTAACGTTCCTTGTCATAATAGGTTCAGTCCCTTGGATTGCATCGATTGACTGGAGCTGGTTGCTGATCCTAGGTCTACTGCCACGACCCAGACAGAGCCAACTGAGAGCCTGGCTGTACTTACACAGCCTCTGGCATTCACAGCCCCAGTTAATCTGAAACACCTCGATGTTGTTGATAGGAATTTTCTATCTCCAGGTACTGACCAGGGCAGCTCTCTTGCCCTGATTTCGACCCTGCATCTAGGTGGATGTTCCAACCCAGGGCCACTGCGTCAAACGGAAGTGATGACAACCGACTCACTACTCCTTGAGCCAATAGTGCCCCGTCCTGATACCACTTCTAACACTGCAAATGGTAACTCAAGAGCTTCATTGCCTATAACACATACCTCCCCTAGGTCTTACCCTGCCCACCCTCCCTCACACAAGGTAATGGGGATGAAAATCTTGTCCTGGAATGTCGCAGGTCTATCACGGCTGTTAGATCTCCCCGACTGGGGAGACTTTATTGATGGCCATGATATCTGCCTCTTCCAGGACACATGGGCATTGAAGCCCTTTCATCGTGTGGGGTTTGCTACTTTCTGGGAATCTGCAGTAAGGCCAAATGGGGGAAGGCCCTCCGGAGGGCTGTCTATTTGGGTTCGGACCCATCTGGAATGTGCATTTAAGAGAATTAGCACTGATTCGCCGGATATCATGTGCGTAGTTATGTCCGAAAGGGAAAACCAGGTTTTGTCCATCATAAATTTATACTCTCGCCCTGTGAGGTTCGGTCAGGAGTCTCCTACTCTGAGAAGTTTGGACCTTCTCTTGAGTTCCACTATTAACACTGACACTCTGATAATTGGTGGGGACTTCAATTGTCACTACGAACCCTTAAATGGGCTGACCTCCCCTGTATCTCAGGAAGAGGATCAGGAGTGGGCTATACCACCTTCCAACTCTTATCCCACGAAGGCTTGGACTCCACTGGTTCTCCAACTCACTCAATTGACATTTACCCACTCACTAAGGGCATGTAATGGTAGGTTTCCCGCAGATAGTCCAGGTAATCCAACATTTGTGAGAAACGATCAAACGTCCATCATTGATTATATGATGCTTAGTATGGAATTGTGGCCAAGGATTTTGGACTTTCGAGTTTATAAACGCAGCGAAAGTGACCATAATCCCATCATTGTCACCTTGGAGGGTTTTACAAACCATCACTCTCCTCCTATAGTTTCACTTGGCGCCGTTCCCTTGACTTTATCTGATGGCTCTCGAAGAGTCAGATGGGAGAAGTTTGCCCTATCCGACAGAAATCTCGGTGCAATGTACTCTGAGATCTATCCCCTCTTGGAGAAATTGATGGTAGTCCTAACTTCATCAGAGGCTCATCTAGACTTAGAGTTGATAGGAGCCACACACATAGAACTATGTGCCAGCCTCGAGTCCCACCTTAGTAGGGCAATTAAGAGAAACTCATCATCCGAAAGGGAGACCCCCACTTGGTTCAATAAATCATGTAGGGAAACAAAGCTATCGCTCCTGTCAACGCTTAAAAATGGAACCAAGCTAGAAATAAAGGAATCTAGGGCCCTTTTTAAGAATATCACCCACGAAGCCAAAAAAAGAGTGGGAAATTAGCAGATGGGAGGAAATCTCCCATGCACTAAAAAACAGGGACCAAAGATCATTCTGGAATTTAATTAAAACCGGAATGTCACGCCCAACCCAAGCGCTTCAACCTAATCTTGGGCAAGAAATCTGGCGTACTTATTTTAAAGAATTATACGCAATTCAGCCCACACTTCTGCCTACCTCCCTTACCCACACCAGTTTGTGCCTACCCTCAACTCAGGCTTTGACCCCGATGTGTACCCTCAGCGAGGTTAGAGTTGCTCTCACAAAAGTCCAACCCAATAAAGCTCCAGGCTTAGATAGGATCCCAGGTGATCTTTTTAAAAGTGAGCCCGATATCTGGGTTCCATATCTATTTGGCCTCTTTAATGCAATTCTAGCAGGAATGCCGTTACCATCTACCTGGGCTGGCGCCGAGATCATACCAATACATTAAAAGGGATCGCCACTCGATCCGGCAAATTACAGGCCAATTAGCCTAATAGATGTTGCCCAGAAGATTTTTGCCCGTATTCTCTTAGGGAGATTACAAACCTGGATGGAGGAATCAAACATCTTGACCCCCCTCCAGGTGGGATTTAGAGCTAGAATGTCAACAGTGGATCAATTGTTTAGGCTACAAATGATCCACTGGAAAAGCATTATCTTAGAAGGGGGCAGCCTTTATCTCACGTTTGTTGACTTGAAGTCTGCCTTCGATATGGTGGACCGCAGCCAACTTTGGGAGCTATTAAAGGGGATGGGTGTACCTCCTTACCTCTGTGATCTATTAAAACGCCTCCACAAGGACACGTTTGCTAGAGTCAGGTTTGGACTCCATGGAGATCTTACAGATCCCTTCAGGGTTGAAAAGGGAGTTAGACAGGGCTGTGTTCTAGCTCCAACACTTTTCGCCCTTTTTCTGAACGGACTTGTAGATGATATCTTGGCCTTGAGTGACATAGATTCCCCTAAGCTCGCAGGCAGGAAAATTCCCGTACTTAAGTTTGCGGATGATACTCTGCTCCTGTCCAGATCACCTATGGGTATGGCGAGAGTCTTGGATGGCTTTGCCAACTTCTGCAGGAAAAGGAACCTAATTATTAACGTGAAAAAAACCAAATACATGGTGTTCCACGCAGATACCACCAACTGCCCCATACCGAAACTGGATGGACTGCCCTTAGAACGGGTGAACACTTTTGTTTATCTTGGCCTGACCATCAATAACAAAATGACCTGGGCCGACCAGATCTCAAAAGTAAATTTAAAACTCGCCCAGATATCAGGGGGGATCCTAAAGATGCTCAAAAAGAGCCACTTAAAAATAATAAGCCCTTTGGTAGAGATCTACAAAAGCCAGGCAAGGGGGATGGCAGCTTACGGTGCGGAACTTTGGGGCCACAACCCATCCTTAATCTTAACTAAATCAGAAAACAAATTTTTTAGACAGCTATTTGCACTCCCGGTGAGTACCCCTATACAGCCGCTCAGGATGGACCTGGGTATTCAACCAATCGCAGACATGGTCGCCTCCAGACCAGTAATGTACTGGCGACGACTATGGAGCACTCCTGAACTTGCCATCTTTCAGGAAGAATTGAAAACTATCTTATTGTTACCAAAGGCAGGTGCTATTCCCTGGTTAGCCCATGTTAGGAAATTACTCAGAGATATAGGGAGAGAGGACCTCTGGCTTTCACCTGAGGATACCTGTCCTTCATTACCCAAAAGATCATTGGCAAAAATATTGCAGGATTTTAAGCTAACTCAGACTATTAGAGCTGTTAACACCCCAAATTTGACCTCGGCTTTTCTTGAGGTCAAAATTAGCTATAGCTTCGAGCCTGCAATCGACTTGATCCAACCGGTACTGGCCAAAAAATTGTACCTACAATTCAGGTATGGCTCTCTCCCCCTTTATTCGAGAACAAATAAATGGGCTGGCTCACCTAGGCAACTTTGTCCTGGGTGTGGTGCTACTGAGGAAACTGAGGTCCACGTTGTAATCTTCTGTTTGGCATATAAAACCCTTCGTAGGAAATGGATAATTCAACTTGCTAAGAATATAGGGGTTACAAATTACAGAGATCTTTTCAGGCTGTTGAAATATGATCCTTCCCCCCTATACGTCACTGTGTCAGCTAAATTTCTTTTTTCCATGTGGCTAACTAGAAGACAACTGCTACCTCAATAAGACAATTTTATTGGTATTTATCTCTGTTATTAGTCTGTTTTAATTCATGAATTGTCGAACTGTATTTCCCAAAGAATCATGTTTTAAATTTGTTAATATTATGTTATTTTATGACTTTTATGGCTTGTAGCCGAAATAAAGTTTTTCTGACTGACTGGCATGCCCCTGCTCCATCCTTTTTGCCCACCATGTTCCATGGACCTGCCACTCCTATCTACTCTGAGTGTTCTGTTGAGCTGCCACTCCCCTCCCACCTGCCTAGCATTGTCAGATGACTGTAACCTGTCCCTGCCACCTCCACCCTGCCTGTCCACATGCCATGCCCCTATCCTCTTCCTCCTGTCCTACATGGTCCATTGTACTGCCACACCCTTCTGCCCTCCCTGGTCTGTTGTGCTGCAACTGCTCCTCCTGCCTGCCCCGTGCGGTCTGTTGTGAGGCCCCTTCCCCTGAACTTTCCTGTCTGTGCACAGGTCCTGACCCTCCCTTCTATCCTCCATCGTCCTTTGTGCATGCCCCTGCACCCTCCTTCTTGCCCATCATAGCCATTGTGCTGCCACTAACCCTCCCACTTGCCATGCATGGTCTTCTGTGCTGCCATGGCCCCTCCCACCTTCCCTGTGTGGTCAGTTAGCTGCCCCTGACCCCCTCCCACCTTCCCTCCATGGTCTGTGTGTATGCCATCACAGTCTCACTGTTGCTCTTCATGGTGTGTCTTGCTTCTAGTGCCCATCCTGCCTGACCTCCATGGCTATCTTGCTGCTCCTGCCCTGCCCCCTTGCCCCCAGCCCTCTGTTTACATGTGAAGACCACTACTCCCTCCCTCCTGGCTTGTCTGTTCCATTGTAATTCCCCTGATCCGTCCCTCCTGCCCTTTATGGTCTGTTATGCTGCAGCTTTCTCTCCTGTCTGTCCATTATGGTCAGCTAGCTACCATTTCCTCTTGCCCCTCTGTTCTCTGTTGTCCATGTGCATGGTCCTGTCCCCTCCCTCTTGCTTTCTATGAATTGTTGTGCTGCACTCCCGTCCCACTTGCCCTGTGTGGTGTATTGTGCTGCTGCAAACCCTGATGCCTGCCCTGCAGGGTCAGTTTGGTGCACCTCTCCATGTCCCTCCTGTCCTCTGTTATCCAAGTCCATGTCCCTACCACATTTCCTTCCATGATCCAATGTACCATACTTGCGAACATTTTGAGCTTGGTAAGAGGGAGATTTTGAAAAAAAACTGGGGTATTGATTTCCCCCTTTATGTTACATTGAAAAAGAGGAGATTGTAGACAGGAGACAGATCAAATAAAGCCCATTTGAGCTTAAAAACATTGGACGTTTCCTGGCTGAATCGGGTCTGTTGGCATGTATGGTTGTACTACCATTGCCTCTTCCTTCTGCCCACAATGGTCTATTACATTGCCACAGCCTCTCTTGCAAGTCCTGTATTGTTGGTTTGTTGCCCCTGCCCCCCTTTCCACTGCCCTCCATAGTCTGTTGTGCTGCCACGGCCCTTCCTGCCTGCTCAGTGTGGTTAAATTGTTGCCTTTGCACCCTCCTACCTGCCTTCAATTTTCAGAGTCCGTGCCCCTGGCCTCTGCCTCTCAACAGTATCCTAATGAACAACTAGATTGCTAACATTCTATATTTATTACAAAAGTGTGGAACGCCTGACGTCATCTTGATGTAATCAAAACTGTAATACCTAGAGCATTTCCTTTAGAAATTACATATATGAGAGGGTCTTATTGGCATCAAAATTATGGTTAGTGCTCTAAAAGACTAAAATAAGGACATATTTTCTGAGTTTTCAAATAGCGACAAAGTACTTTTAAATTATTTGTTATCTTTGTTTTTTTATCCAGTTGACCACTTGATTAAATGTTGCACTTAGGGGAGAGGATGTGGTGTTACTTCCAGAACTGCAGACTTTGCAACTGGGGAACCAGGTTGGAGTTTCTGCTTCAGCTCGACATTCTGTGATTCTGGTCAAATCACTTAGTCTCCCCATGTCTACAACCAAAATGAATTTGTTCTTGTGTGATGTAACCAATGCTCATGTAAAGCACTCCAATACCTGACAAGTCTGCACTATATAACACTGCAAAAACACAAAATAATAAGTGTTTTGCACACTTCTGTCATTGGGCTATATTTGGGCTACATCTGGGTGATTTTGGGCTACATTTGGGCTCTTTTGTCTCCGGTGGCCATCTTGGGAGATTTATTTGTTATGAAGTTTCCTAATTTCCTCATGTACTGCAGTCTCCTCAGTAGGAAATGCTTTCAGTTTTTTACTTTGATTCCATCATGAAGGTATTCAGATATGTCACACATTTGCCATAAATTCTGAAAGTTAGCACTCTAGTTGCTCATTAGATCACTGTAGTAAAACTACTGTTCACCATGGAAGTCTGCTCCTGGTATTAAAAGTGCATGTTTCAGTCTGCATGTCAGAATTTTTTAATGAAATAGAAGAGGATTTGAGAAGTCACTCAAAATGTGCCCTCATTTTTTTTCTTCAGCATTAATCATAATTTCTATGGCAAAATGAACCCCCTCATTGTGTTCCTTTTTAAATTAAATGTTTTAAGTGTTACCAGTTTATTCCAATCAAGATGGCTTCAGGTGTGCCATACTTTTGTCATAATGAAGACAGTAAGCGCTCTAGTTGTTTTTAAGAACACTCTGGGACATTCTGTCATTGGGCTATACTTGGGCTACATCTGGGTGATATTTGGGCTCTTTTGTCTCTGGTGGCCATCTTGGGAGACTTATTTGTTATGAAGTTTCCTAATTTCCTCATTTACTGCTGTCTCCTCAGTAGGAAATACTTTCAGTTTTTTACTTTGATTCCATCAAGAAGGCATTCAGATGTATGTATCACACATTTGCCATAAATTCAGAATGTTAGCACTCTTTTTGCTCATTAGATCACTGTAGTAAAGCTACTGCTCACCAGGGAAAACGGCTGCTGGTATTGAAAGTGCATGTTTCTGTCTGCATGTCAGAATTTTTTTATGAAATAGAAGAGGATTAGAGAAGTCACTCAAAATGTGCCCTAATTTTTCTTTCTGCAGCACTAATCATACTTTTTATGGAAAAATGAACCTCCTCATTTTGTTCCTTTTTAAATTAAATGTTTTAAGAGTTACCACTTTAATCCAAGCAAGATGGCTTCAGGTGTGCCATACGTTTATCATAAGTTGGACTGTTAGCGCTCTAGTTGTTCTTTGAAACACTCTGGGAAGCTGCAGTAGAACACAAAGGAATCAACTGACAGTCTCTGCCCTTGTTGGATGTACATGTTTTACTGAGAATGTCAGACTTCATTCTCACATGACTGAGAAAGATAATGTGAATTTACAGAAAATAAGCTCTCAGTTTAGCTTATAGATCACCTTCCAAACCTCTGTGGGAAAAGCATGAGAAAATATTTTTCTCTCAATCATGATATCCCAGCAGAAGGCTTTTTCACGTGGTGAAATCACCTTAGAACATACCACAATTCCTAAAATGAGTATGGTACCATCAACAAATGATTTATAATGTAACTAAAACCTTAAAACCTTCTATTAACTGCAATACTTTTTAATGAGGTGCTATCATGTATATTGGACCCAAGATGGCTGCCAACACTTCTTGGATGAAGTGCTGACAGCCAATCAGATCTCAGGATGAGATGTGTGGTTAGGCTCCGCCCACATATATATATGATTTTACTTTTGATTTTTTCAGGAACTACTGAACAGATTGACACCAGGCCTGCAAAAGGCACATCCCTGACCTGAGGACTACCTCTTTGCCAAATTTAAAGTTATTCTGTTCAGCCGTTCGGGCTGTACCTGGGACTAAAGGTCCCTATGGAAAATTGCATGGGGAAAACGCGTTTTGGGACCCCCCTTTTTTCTCAGCCCCCGCTTGACGAATCCCCCCGAGACTTTCAGGGTAGGAGCGGAGCGGAGGGCCCCATCTATTTTGATAATTTCGCGAGGATTCGTCAACCGGCGCCAAAGTTATTCCAAATAGAATGTTGCGGATTTCCTATAGAAACACGGTCCTAACTATAACTATCTACTGGCGACCGCCAGTAGATAATATATATATATATATATATATATATATAATTATCTACTGGCGGTCGCCAGTAGATAGTTATAGTTAGGACCGTGTTTCCATAGGAAATCTGAAAATTCTATTTTGAATAACTTTGGCGCCGGTTGACGAATCCTCGCGAAATTTTCAAAACTAATGGGGCGCTCCACGCAGCTCCTACCCTGAAAGTCTCGGGGGGGATTCGTCAAGCGGGGGCCAAGGAAAAAGGGGGGTCCCAAAACACGTTTTCCCCATGCATTTTCCCATAGGACCTTTAGTCGAAGGTACAGCCCGAACGGCTGAACTTAATTACTTGAAATTTGGCAGAGAGGTAGTCCTCAGGTCAGGGATGTGCTTTTTGCATATATGGAGTCAATCTGTTCAGTAGTTACTGAGAAAATTGCAGTTAAAAGCACAAACATATCTATAGCCGCGCACCGTGCGAGCACTGTGCGAGCACCCTAACGTGCGCGAGCGTAATTCTGATTGGTGGTTACATGTTAGTCAACGTTCGAATCGGTCGAAATCAGGAAGTGTCGGCCGCCATTTTGTTTGTTTTCAGTGCGAGAGTGAAAAAGGAAGGTGGCGAACGTGAAAAGGGGGCAGGGTAGAGAGTTCCTGACCCCCTAGCCCTTGTCAGGGGGTCCCTGAAGGACCCCGAAGGCAGAACATTTAAAAAAAAAAAAAATTTTTTAAATCGCGGGGGTGCGCGCACGGTAAAAAACAAAAAAAAACATATATATTTTTTTTAATACGTAGTTTATTGTAAAATAAATATATATAAAAAAATAATAATACATACATAATTTAGCATTTAAAAAACCTTTGAAATTCACTGAAAAAACCATAGGTTTCACACACACGTTATAGTTCGGAATTAGCATTTAATAAACCTTGCAAATTCACTTACAAAACCATAGGTTTCACACATGTTATAGTTAGGTGGATATTTCACTCGTAAAAAAACAATGAAATTCCCCCGTTATAGTTAGTTCAGATAACTATAACTCGCGCGACGGCCAATCTATCACAAGGATGATGTCATCAGTGATGTCATGAGTGATGCCACTGACCATGTCATGAGTGATGTAATATGTGACGTCATGAGCAGGATTGCGGGCGCGCGAGTTATAGTTATATGAACTAACTATAACGGGGGAATTTTATTGGTTTTTTACGAGTGAAATATCCACCTAACTATAACATGTGTGAAACCTATGGTTTTTTAAGTGAATTTGCAAGGTTTTTTAAATGCTAATTCCTAACTATAACGTGTGTGAAACCTATGGTTTTTTCAGTGAATTTGTGTATATATATATATATATATAATATAAATCAGTTTTGATCCTGTTCCTCATGGAAACAATACAGCTCGAACTGCAAAGCCAGGTCTTCTATGGACCGGAATCAAGCATCCTGGGGCCGGTTTTGGGATAACACTCCTCCCATCACCCTAGCTCAGGAAGGCCCATCAGCTTGGCGATGGCCCATCAGAATATGCAAGGCACACCTCCGTTCCCTTTGTGTGACTGTCTAGAGTGAACGCACAAGAGCCAAACTGTCAGCCAACCCAGATCTGTATTCTACTGACAGGCAGGAGCACAGAATGGTTAAGCAAGAAAATGCCCTCTTTTTAAAAATGTTATGCAAAAGAAGGGGTAAGGCCCAAGAAGACAGACACCAGGACGGGCCGTAAATAAGTACAAAAAAGGGGGGAACCTGGTGTTCTAAATAATTTATGCAATTTCCTTACTGCAATAATCACAATGAGTTGCTTCATATGATTAGGTCATTTATTAAACCTTTTTTTTAATAGCTTTTTTTATCTTTTTAATTTATATACATTAGTAAGAACATAGGCAAAAAAAGACTTCTAGTCCTTCCAAACAAAACACATATCAAATAATTCCTATATTTACAAACATTTACATATCTTTACAACATTTACCACAATATACATTACATACATTTATCACAGTGCAACAAAACATCAATATAATTCCTCAACCAATGTATCATTTACAACTGATAGATACAAATTAATTCTCTAGCAAGTCCTATCAACCAAAACTAGGAACAAAACTTCACTCAATGTTCCTCAGTACAGCAACCTGTCAGTATTGGTCTTAATGCCTTAATGCCTATTACTGCAAATTTCTTTATAGAAATTGCATTTTCAAACACACAATTTAAAAACTAACTACTGCAAAAGATGTATTTTTAAATTGTGAGTTCAGAGACCCAAATTCCAAATATCTATCTACTCTCAATGGGAAATTACATTTAAAAGATATTTCAAGGCAATCCCAACGTTATCCGATGGAGAGAGAGTCCTTGCAACAGTGAAAAACGAAATTAGCAGTATTCCACTATCAGGACATGTAAAACACACCGGTACATGTCCTACCTTTTAAATACACTGTATCCTGCCCATGGGACTGCCTTGGGCCTACCTTAGGTGTGACGTTCATGTAGTAAAAGGGAAGGTTTGGGCCTGGCAAGTGGGTGCACTTAGGTGGAAATGGCAGTTTAAAACTTGCACTCACAGACACTGCATTGGCAGGTCTGAGACATGTTTGTCCTAAAAATAGCCTAAACTAAATACACTAAACAATAAAAAAAAAAAAACGGTGGTCAGAAGCAAAACGACAGGGGAAACCACACCAAAGATGCCAGGTCTTAACAGAAACCTATTAATAAGCTTTATAATCTTTTTTGCTAGTACTGTGAAGCACGCTTTTACGGTGCTGTTACTCCTCATTGCCACGTGTGCTTTTGGCTCTGGAGAGCAGGTATAGTTGAAGTGGATTTATTTCAATAACCACAACCAAGGAAGTGCTGATTAGGTGTCTTTCACCTTTCCTTGCTCCAACTGCTCTCTCACCTCCTGGAATCTTTCTTTCTGCATTCCAGAAGCTGATATCGAGCGAGAGTAAAATAAACATAACATTCTACACATGCCGACCCCACGCTGGCTCAGCTGAGACCACAGCAGTGATTGCATCTACCATATCAGGTACCACGGGAGCAACCATAGCAGTTATTACAGTAGGAACAACAGCTATCAGAACAGAAGTGACTACAGCTGCTGCAGCATCGGTACCAATAAAATGGACCACAGCAGCAACCAAAGCTGCCTGCAAGGAAGGCAGGGACAACAGGAGTGACCACTGGTGGAATCCATGAGAAACAAAATATTTTGCAATGCTTGAATAAATCCTATCCTCTGGTGAATGCTCTGGACTGCATTGTCTCTCAATTTCTTTGTTAACTCTGTGTCACTACAGAGACAGACTAACCGTATGAAAATCAACCTTGAACCTAGTCTAGTGGCAGCTTGCACAGATAAGAATGGTGAGGCGGGGCGGAGTGGGGGGTGGTGAAAGTCGACAGACGACGTGATAAGTAATATTAAATAAAGCCACTTCCTTTGCTAGCGCCGCATTCCAAGGTCACATCCCCTCTGCATGAGAGCAGAAGCAGCCCCAGTCTACTTTTTGGGCGTTGAGGTATAGCTTTTGACCTGTGGCACAATGAGTTCAAGTTTTACGTCTGGGCATTTCATTTGTTAGTAGGGTATCTCACTGAGAAGAACAAAAAAGTACTGGCAAAACCAATAGGACTGAATTAAATCTGCAAACACATGTAAACACAGGCATTCAGAAAAACACAATTGGGCCGGAAGCTTGCAGCGCCTCGCAGCAAGTTTCACGGGGACACAATATTTGTGTAGGTCTGTGATTGTGTCTACAGGGTCGGCTTTAGTACTGGTGGCGCCCTGTGAGAAAATGTTTGTTGCCGCCCCTCCCCTCCAATGACCACCTCGCCACGAATTCCCTCACTAACACCATTTGACAATGCCCCCAAGTCTCCATAACCACTGTCTCCTAGATTCATTTAGTTTCATAGCGCCACTCTTACCAGTTTAAGGTGTCACAACACTTTACATCACACATACCTTGCACAGAGACAATCATACAAGTGTAAATCAGTGTATAAGAAATGTAACATAAGACAGAGGCCTACAAGGTGTAGGAGTCTCATCCATACATGTAGGCCGTTTAGTTTAACAGTCCTTGGTCTGGAAAAGCACCAATTCAGAATTTAAAATGTAACACCCTTGTTAGGGGTTTTCTTTAATGATATGAAATGATTTCTACCCAAATGAACCCTTTTTGCAATATTATGGTAAGGAAAGACTGGGCAAAAAAAACATGTAGCTGTAATATATTCCTTTCAGTTGACAGTTAATAGCTCACTGCTCTATAGTAAGATTTTAACTTTTAAACTGCAAGTACCATAAGTATCTCTGACAAAAGCAATAACCTATTGACATATTTATAGTGTTTGCACTTTGTGATCTGAATGGGACACGCTCTTTGCAGCAGGCATATTAACCTTCTGTGCTATGATGAGTCAAAACTTCCTCTACCAGACAAAGCCCTGTCTCCAGGAAAAAAATTAATCACCGGAGTTATCCTGACATTTTTATTGATGCTTGACAATTGCTGGGACAAGGAACATGGCATCTGGTGTTTTTAAAACTATAAACATGGCGCCTCCACCTCAAGTGTGTCTATTAGAACATTTAGAGTCAGACTTTTCCAGTGCCTTTCTTTAAACAAAGCAACCTCACCTGGTTTAGCACACTCTTGTTTTTCTCTATAGTTAATTTTGTGTTACGCTTCCCAAATTTTCTTCAGTAATTTCACCCAAAACGGAAAAAACATTTCACAGAAGCACTTGCTTGGCCTTCCAGACTGCTGAAATGAATAATGTAGCTGTACGTTCTTTACCCCCTTCAATGCCCTCCTGTTTTGAAATCAGCAGCCGATGCCAGAGCCCATGAAATATTTGCCAGTGTCAGCGGGGCACTGTATTAAATTCTGCATCTCTTAAATTAATAATAGTCGACGGGTTCTCAGCGTGCAGAAACGAGCAGTGCACAAGGTGATGCGCGACACAGTAATTTATATTTTCCCTGTAAACTCCTCTCAGGATTGAGGCTACAATACAGGATGAGGAATTTGCCTGTTCTGGAGCTGACTTTTACAAGCCTGACACAATTTATCTTGTTAATACGCATCCATGTTCACCTTATTCTTCATTTTGTTTGAATCGAGAATATCGATTTGTGCAGTAGATTTTTTTTTCTAAAAGAGAAATTTCTGTAGTGTGACTTGTTTAAATCAAATAATGAACTTGTGTATGAAAATCCTTGCTTGCTGCATCTTGTAATAGGAGGGGTGGTCTGTGCACTGCATTGAGAGGGGTCAATTGGCTCAGTTGCTGACCTGTGAGCCAGCGTAGGCTTTAGTCTTGACTAAAACATGTTGTGAATCCGAGCAAAACACTTCATCAACTTGAAGTAGTGTGTAATGTCGAAATCCGAAAGTACAGCCTGCTGCCTCACATGCAAGTTGATTCAAAATCAGACACTCTTACCACAGACTTGACCGGTTGTCCCATAGCTCATCCGCCTCCTATTGTGTTGTGAGGGTCAAGGAAAAGGAATGGAAATCCTTCTATCATAGCTCTTTGAACCTGGCTTTCTTTCTGTTCCTTCCAGTGCCTTCTTGATCACTGAGACCAAGGAAAGAAGTAGCAGTGCTGTAGTGAGGAGAAGGACACACCTACAGACCTTGCTAAGATAGCATAAGTTGGACGCCATTTTGCCGCTTTTGCTCACATCGCCCATTTCTGATAAACACTTTGCTCGCTTGCTTTCACATGAGTACTGTCTGTATTTCATGTATTTGGTTGAACACTCTGCCCCTTGTCTGCACAGCGTGTTCAAGGTCAAAAAACAAGGAGCTCTGTTGAATTGCTTTGGTCAGTCTCACGTCCCTATCCATAACCTAGAACACCGTTGCAACCCTGGAAATCTGGTGCTTTTAATATTGCTGTGCATGCATGTTAACACACTTGGAGAAAACGCTTTCCAGGATAGAAGAGCTGGACTTGTTCGGAGATGTAAATTCCTGCATCTGAACTCGGAGGTATGGGGTCCCCTGACAAAGCCTGCAGGTCTTCTATAGTTATAATAAACTAGCTTCTAGCTCGGGGAGGGTGGCAAGGTGCTATAGTCCTGTTTCCACTATCATTATAATATGATTTCCCCTTTTGTTCTATATGGAATCATAACTATGCTGATTTGTTTGATCCTATGCATTTTGCTGCTAGTACTGGCTCGTGTATTGCATTATAGAGTACGTTAGTTAAAATAAAAATTTTAAACTATACTTTGACTCTATTTACTCATGTTGTGGACAAGTACGAGAGTTTGAACGAAAGAGTGTTCTTGTTCCCACGTATCCTGAGAGAGGAGGGAGTAACATGTTCTAGGATGTCTAATCATTGGTAGCTTCGCTGTAGTACGGAGAACAAATGTGACACTGTAGCTAGTCGGATAGGGGATCTGGGTACCGAGGTGGGTATTTTGGTACACCACTACACACGGAGGTCCTGGTTTCCTGCACATAGTTCCGTATATATGCATCATCCCTGCAAAAGTGCCATGGGTAAAGGGCAACAGTGTCAAGGGTAAAGGGTTAGTCAGGGGTGGAACTGCTATGCCTGAATACCCCGAATTGTCATCCATGCTGTCTAGCTCTGTCTCATTTACATATTACCATCCGGCACTCCCTGTCATATCCTTGTTTTTTAGGTCTCGCCTAGCGTTGCAGCGCATGCGATGCTCGCTTTGCGAGGCATGCTGTATTAGGGTATGTTTTAGAAGTGGTGCGGAAGCCCGCCCATGTTTTTCATTGGCTGGTGTCATCGTCCATGGTAAATGCTTGCTTCCCATTGATAATGAGGCTTCTTAGTCCCGCCTTGTTACCGCCCTGTCTCTTTTTGTGACCGCCCAATAGGACTGGATCTTTTACTTGCATCGTTATACTGTTGGTGAGCACTATTTTGGCAATGGCTGCCGCATGTTTATTTCTGCATTGCGCTTTCACTTTAACAATACCTGCCGCCCCACCCAGCGAGTGCTGTGTGGGGAGCCATCTATTGTAAAGTGAAAGCGCGATGCAAATCTAAACAAGTGGCTGCCTCTGCACAATGGCGACAGCTTCTTCATTCTGAAAATCTTCCTTCGTTATGAGAGCAGCGTTCGGCAGTGCAAACATCTGGGGGGCTGGTCTCGAGCCCGCTGCCACCAAGTCAGCGCCTACAAACACCTCCTCTCTCCCAAGCGCTCTCCCATCGATGCGAACCATCGAGCTGTCCACTGTGTGCGGACGAGCGACGACCTCTCTTGACTGACTGACTTTAACCTCAGCGCTTGCAACCCTAGTTTTGTAAAAACTTGTGTGTATCAGCAAAGCCGGCTCCCCAAAGGTGCCAAGGCTCACTCCAGGCGATAATAAAGGGTATGACACAGCAATCCGTGTCATTAAAGAAATACCCAGCTGAGTTATCTCTTTCAAAAGGTCTGACTAAGTGAATAGTTAATTCCCCTCCCCAGTCAGCGTTTTCTGATGTGTTCGTGCGCGCTGAATCCTGCAACATGATAACGTAAAGTTGGTCAGCTGAGTCCCATCTTCCTTTATGTTTACACTGGCACCCATGCTCTTTACACTTATGACCTGAAATATGGCTCTAGTTGCACCTCTGGTGTGGCACATATCAGTGACACGCCTTGAGAACCCTATTTCGGGTCATAAGTGTAAAGTGCATGGCTGCCAGCGCTATCCAAAGACTTTGGTGAGGCCGGTCTAAGTGGAACTCAGGAGACGCGAGAGTGATGCCAGTACACACCGGGTGGTTCTCGGGGCGGGTGTTGCAGCAGAAGCTGCTGCGAGGCGGAGTTAGAGTCCAGTCAACTCAGGCCGCCTTAGAGAAGAATCTTTACACCAACACCAGTCCGTTTTACTCATGCGGTCGGTGTTTAGGGTGACCCATCAGATCCTATTTGAACCAGTAGGGTGAACGAGATTAAATCCATTGTCATTGATTAATTATTTAATGGGCGTTCCCTGCCCCGTAATTACGGCAAGCAAGGCCAGAGTTTGGTGCACCCAGGACCTCACCACCTAACAGGTAAGCCTATTTTATTCCATTTGCACCCGTCATCCCTTTATCATTTATTGTCTGTTCTGTGAACCCGACCTCACAACTGCCTTGGACTTATTGCACCCTCTGCCTAGCTGCAATCCCCTACTTCCCTGCCCGGACTCCCCTTTTCACACTGTTGTCGAAGCCCTCTCGTTTCCTGTGCTTTCTCTTTGCCGCCTTTGGCACCCCGGAATAGTGGCAGGTGATTCGAAGTTAACAGGTAAGTTGTATTTGCTCTACATTCATCAAGTACCTGGGAATTCATCAGGTTACAACCGCCTTTTCGGAGCAATCTATTACCCTCTCCTCAAGGAGACTGGTTTTGACCTACTTAGATGGTATAACCAGTCTATCTAGTAGATAGAATAAGAGGACACTCTTACTAAAAATTATTTCTTTTCTAAGGCCTGGTTAAATTAATAGCATAAAGAACATTTGATCAAATCTGGTGTAATACCGTCCAGCACACTTGTGTAAAGTAATTTCATCGGACCCCCACCACCCCCTGAAAGGACCAACCAGTTTTCTTACTTTTATTCTATAACATGTTAAGTTGTGGAAGCTAGCTAAATGTAGATTTTGTGGTGGGTTATAGGAACATGCCATCTGACTGATAATGAAAAAAATAATTTGCAGTATCGCTTTTCAATCGATCTCATTGCAGTGTAAAACGCAGCAAGCCAGCCAAACATTTCAAGTGAGATCTCAGAGTAGGGGGCTTTTTTAAAGAATTACCCAAACGCAATGTTCTTTCTTTTTTTCCTGCAATGAGTCCCATATCAAAAATAGATCTGTTGTAAGCAAAGGAGTCGAAATATTTACAAAAATGGAAGTGTAAACAAATATTTAAAAAAAATTAAGTTCATTTTTGCCTTTTATTTTGCGCATTATTATGCCGACCAGACAGGTGGATCTGTGATATATGTGACACTTTAAACCTGATTTTTTTAAAATCTAGAATACTTTGCATGGTGGAATTTTTGAGTCCGTCCTTACAAGGTTGAATGCAAAACTATAAACCCCAAGTAGAACGTGCTTCTGAACATATTTAAACAATTCAAACATTGCAGAAATGTTGAATTACCCCTTATAAATGAGCAAACTCATGATTGCTAATATGCTGTTAGCAATCAAAGTGTGATTCTTTATCAGAAATTCGTGAGTGAGACAGCGGGGGTTACTTGCAGGCCCCAATTTGGCACTTACACCCAGCCAATACAATTGTTACTGATGGCCCATTACAGAGCAGCTCAACGCCACTCAGTTCTTTTCTACTAAAATTACACCAATACTTTTCAGCAAGACGTTTGTTTGTTTGTCTGTGGATCCCAGGAAGTTAGTAAATGCTTCTCTTAGCCAAATCCTTGTGCCCCCTTCACATCTCTGAAGGTCCGCCCTGTCTGTCTTTCCTTCTGGTGCTTTCCCTCTATTCTTCTTTCCATCTGCCGCCGCCTTCCCTCTATTCTTCTTTCCATCTGCTGCCGCTTACCCCTGTTATTCTTTTCATCTGCCGCCGCTTTCCCCCTGTTATCTGGCGCTGCCTTCATCTTCTTAACTTTACTAATAGGGCTCCGTCATGGACGTCAATTCACTAAAATTCCAGGTCTCGCATAGTATTTTGCCTCTATAAGTATCAGGACAAGGAGCATGTAGTTTGCTGGATTTTATGGGTCTCCTTTATAATAAATTAGTTGTATGATCGATCTGTGCCAGCTTTTTGGAATAACTTCCATTGTTAGGTAGATGTTAAAGAGATTTGTATTCTCCTTTCCATTTAAAAAGTGCCCCTGGGTGGTCATTGGGCCCTAGCTCACTATTCGCCTTCCCTTTTTTATTGTGGTGAGCACGGACATCTCATTTATCATGTAGGAAGGTGCTGATGGTGTAATATTTGTACAAATACAATTTTGAACTGTGTTCGTATTGCATTTTTCTGTTGATGTAACTATCGTAATTGTGTCATAATGTTCTAAATCAACACCAACCTTTCTCTGTAATAAATTGCACCTGCAGGGTGACTCGATTCTATGATAAATAATGTAATAAGTTCCAGAAGCTTCTTGGTTATTTCTTAAAATTCGCTGCAACTAGTTCAGCCCATAGCTCGGACCTTTCCATGTGCTTTGCAGACCACGCCGCTTTTTAGGTCGAGCCTTGGCAGCGCATGCGCTGCTCTGCGAGGCATGCTGTATTGAGGTATGGACTTGAAGCTCTGCCCACATTTTTCCATGGCTTGTGTCATTGTCCTCTGTAAACTGTGGCTGTTCATAAGGCTTAGGAGTCCCTGCTTAGTATCTCCTTGTCTCATTTTGTAACCTTGCATGGCGACACCCCCTGTTACGTGTGTTGTTTCTCGGTAGGCTTTAATTACAGCCTCCGAGCACTATTTTCTCAAATAGCGTGTCCTGCCTGCAAAAGCAGGCAGGACAAAGCTCTCTCCTAATGCTTTTTAAACATTTTATTGCGTGCATTTGCAATGCAATAGGTCTCGCATTTGCAAAAGTTTAAGCTATTGGCATTGTAAATGACAATGCCTTTTATTTATCTGTTTTAAAAACAACACATAAATATAAGGCATTGTCATTTACAATGCTAATAGCTCAAACTCTCATAAATGCGAGACCTATTGCATTGCAAATGCTTGTTATAATCCGGTCTGACCCAGACCCACTCTAAACAAACAAGCGAGCTAATACAAACACACAGGCCCCTTTTACCAAAGGTATAGTTACAATTCTAGGTTTATGCACGTGTAAATCTACTCCTGCACCTAGGTGCAAGTATATACTTTTTCACTACTGACCATTTTCAAGTGTAGGTTTGCAGTTAGGGTGGAGTTATCGAAGATATAATTTGCAAGTGTAAAGTTGCTACTAGTATTTGGAGATCTCCCTCACCGGGGCAGAAATCTTCATATGGTAAATTACAGGCAAAATAAGAATGTTTATTATTTCTTAAAACTATATATAAAATATTTTGATGTAAAATAAAAATATAAGTAAATTAGTGTAAAAAAGTAACCTAGAACTAATAAAATAAAATGTTGCGGCACATGAACTCAAGTATATTAATTTAATTTATAAATATTGTTTTACTGAAATTAAAAAAACACCCTCCGTTGCATTTTAATATTTCTCAAATGTAATTAAAAGTTGCGTTTTCTATTCATTTGCAATAATAATTTTTTTATTAAACATTTAAAAGTTTAATCATTTGTAAAGAATAATTATTCTTCATTTAAAGATTAGTTAATGTATAAATTATAAAATATTTCATTTTTAAATTCAACTAACTAAAACTCTAAACTAAAACAATCATATATATATATATATCACCAGAGAGAGGGTTCCTTCTGGGATCGAGCCCGTGGTCAGGTGGTGCGCAAAGCCGGCGGAACCACAGCTGGACAATAGTATCCAAGATAAGTTCAGTGAAGCGCACACTGAAAACGATATTTTGCTTGTGCAAAAAACTTTATTCCTCAGTTGCAATGCATTTCGACAGTAACACGGTCTTGATCACACGCTGAGCAATCGAATGAGCGTGCATTACATAGACAAAGTTGACATGGGAAATGGACTGTTACTCAAATCATTGAGTGTGCGCTTCACTGAACTTATCTTGTATGTCAAATAACAATTTATTTAATTCTATTTTCTTTGGGGTGTTCTATTAAGTCCCTAATTTCATTATTTTCTATCAAAATGAGTTGCAATACCTGCGAATGGTCATCTGTGGTGCTAAGCTGAGCCAAGGCTAGGCTGGAGCTGATTTACTATTGCTTTGTGACCTTTTGGACTGTTTTAACTTTAGAAGTGTAGCTTGATAATAGCAATTGTCTTGTGGGTGGGTGCTTGTATTAACATGACTGACTGTGAGAGAATGTGGCCTAAGGGCAACCGGGGGACCAGGTTTGAGTCTTGGCAGGGACACTCAACATTCTATGATTCTGGGCAAATCACTTAATCTCTCAATGCCTAACAAAAATGAATGTGTCCATCTGTAACTTAACTGGGGCTCATGTTAAGCGCTCTGATACCTTCAGGTCTAGTTCACGCTATACAAAACTACAAAAAAGCAAACATTTTCCAACGTTAATCCCTCCTTTCCTCTCTGTAAACCCCTCCCACTCCTGCCTAAATCCTTCACATCTAAGATTAAAAAAATCTAATTTACAAGCCACTTCCTCTTGTCCCTCCCACATTTACACCTAAATTTTAGGCTTACTTGTTCAGATATTTCCAGCACTTCGACGGATATCTCCTCATAGAAGAGGTAGGGGTGGTGGAGTTTTTTTAATGTAGGTTTGCTAAGAGCATTTGTAACGAGTAGTACTACTGCAAAAGGAAGTTTATGAATAGACCACCTAGACTCCAGTCCCCCATACTAATCCTCGTGCAGCACCTCATGTTAGAGAAGCTTCTGCGACAATAATATTCTCTGTAAATTGTTACTTAGAGTTGGGTCTCTGTTTTTTTCAAATTTAAAAAAAGACACATTGGCAAATTGCGTCTTTGTTTATGTCTTAAATAAATACACCACAAATAGGAGACTGAGCCAAATTAAAACTATACTATACTGAAGCACAAACATACTGCATGATCTTTTTATTTAGATAACTGTTTTTATCTATGCTGAGTTGCGCAATAAAATGTACAAAAAATATAAATGCCTATTGAAAAATATTCAGTGACAGGCCACCAACTACCAGATGATCCTTATCCCTGGATCTCTCATCATCGTGAGTCTTGTTCTATGTGAAGTCTTAGACTGCTATGTGAGAGGCGGGTTTATAGCTGACCTCCAGTTCATTCCATAGCATATATATGTCTACCATAATTGCCGGTAATCATACAGAAAATGCCCACAAGTAACATGGTGTTTCATCTGCCTGCTGGTCTGAGGGTTGATTTTAGTGGAGCAGGTAATTGTGCAAATAGTACTGATGGATGAGAAGACCTTTGTGCTCCGACCTTTTCTAGAGGGCTGACCTGGCTGCCTCCCTCAGGCTCAAGAGTGTCTCTAGAGCCTTGAAACCATGACAGACATCCCACTGGTCCTTGTGTGCGACCTAGTGCTGTGGCACTAGTGAGGAACAGGACCTTAGCATGGACAGTCCAGATCCGCCGCCCTCAAAGGGCTGATATTGTTGCTCAGGGGGCACTAAGTCCTGTCCCTCATGGTACTGAGGTGCCACTGGGGGGTTTTACAGCTCACCATCCCCAGAAATCCATCTCGTTGGCTCCCAAGCTGAGCAAGAGGACTGTTGAACTCCGGTTTGTTGAGGGGTGGCAACAAGAAAAAGAAGGAGTAGAACTCAGTGGGAGGATCCTAAAGAACACCTGTTGCTGCTATTGTGGGCTAGAAAGCACAATCCTTGTCAGGGTGAACCACAAAAGACACTAATTTAACCTGTGCCCAACCTTCTGGTAGCTTGGCACAAACGTAGTGAGGCTTAACTAAGAGGCAATGTGTAAAGGATTTATACAGCACACAAACAATAATAAAATTAAAACTCTACACTAGAAAAATCCCACACCAGTTTTAAAAAGTAGAGTACATTTAATAAATAAAAAGACAGCAAAGTGACAAAAATCCAATCAGTGGAACTAGAGATATTGAATTTTACAGGTTTAGATAAAGCTAGCGCCAAAAGGCGCAAAATGCCAACTAAAGGTATCTGGTCACTGTGGACTGGGACAAAGTCCCAAGTTCAGGCCAACTGCGATGGAGCACAGGACCAAGTTTGGTCCGCTGAAGATTGTACCTCGGTCTGTGCAGTTTGGCGTTGGGAGGCTTCACGTTGTTAGTCGTTGGTTGCGGTGAAGCTGTGCGGTGATGCATTGTGTCAGTTGGCATCAGTTTTTAAGAAGCTTGCAGCTGTGCGGCAAAGCCCTGTGGTGCTTTGGGTCGCTCAGTGTCATTTCTGATTAAGTAAGCAGCTGTGCGTTGAGACTTTGCTGTGCTTAGCGCTGGATTTGATGGCATCTTTATTAGGGCCAGTAGGAGTTCTCTCTGATGCCAGCTAAGGATCCAGGAGCTGGAGAGGTACCTCTTGTGGATCATGAACTCACTTCAGCAGCTGTCAGCAGGGCTCAGGCAGGTCCAGTTGCAGACAGGTCCAGGGCAGCAGGTCAGCAAGGCAGTTGTAAGGAAGCCTTTGGGGCTTTTTGTGTCCCTGTAGCTCAGAACAGGAAGTCAGCCACCTGACCCTGTTAGTCACTCTGCCTACCGTGAAGGGAGTAGGTCAAGACTTCTTTCTCAAAGAGCAGGGCAGGCCTCAGCAACAGAGCGGTGTTCTGTCAGCATTGAAGTCCTCCTTCTGTAGTATCCACAGGTCCAGGAGTGTACTGAAGAGTTGGTCTTAGGGTCCAATACCTGATGCTAGCTTCCAAGTGAGAGAAACCTCTAGATCTCCACCCACAACTAGATTTGGAATTTCCTTCTTTCCACTGCCCAGGTCCCAAGATGTCTGAGGTGGCAAAAGGCTAGTGTGAAGTTCATTATGAGTGCAGGAGGTAGCTCCTATTGAAGTGCAAGTGTGATAGTTGACTGTGCATTTTTCTGCATGTTTCAAAGACAGATGATACAAAATTGGTATGTTGATACAATTGTAAATGAGGTATATAAATGTTTGTTTTACACTTTAGCACTTATGGCATTTCCGCATTACCAAGCTATATTGCCTGGATTTAGTCTAGATAGTTTTAGGTTTCAGAGTGCCACGCTAGTTGTTTTTGTACTTGTTCACCTATATCTTGACACAGATTTTATTTTAACTTCAGTTTCTTGAAGCATTTGTCTAAGTTTGTTTTTGTTCTGTCTTTTATATATTAGTGACATCTACTGGGTATTTTGTTTCTAATGGCCTGATGATGGTCTTGCATATAAATTATACAAGAGACGGAAATGTCGACGTCTATCCACTACTTGCTACTTTAAAACCAGATTGGCTTTTGTCAACACGCTAATAATTTTATCAACAGATGCGGTCCCGGGCGAACTATCATCTTGTAAGAGTGGACCAACAGTACTTCTGGCCCTATCTATGGACTCAGTGGGATCATTTTATGTCATTAGTCTGTTGAATGCTGGAAGTTGTGTAACCCCTCATTTCTGTTTGTGTCTTTTGTTTGACCCTTTAAGTGAAAAAACATTTGTTTTCTTGTATGCGCCCGAGTGTTGAATTATTTTTTTATCACTTTGATGCTCAGTACTAAGAGAGATCTCCATGTATATGTTGTTAATCAAATCTATTATATTTCCTGAGTTAGGGTTTTCCCCTTGTCAGCCTTTTGTTATTTGGTTTCTATTTACCCAAGCTCTCAAAGGGTTCCTGGGTTGCCCTTGTTTACTGCAATGTCAATCCTGACCAGGACACTGCTGACCAACCTCTGGAAGGTGGCAGGGGCATTCTTCAACCCAAAAGACATCACCCTGAATTTGAAGTGGCCCTTTGGGGTAAAAAATGCGTGTGTCTCTTTGGCCTCTTCAGTCAGGGTAATCTGCTAGTATTCCGACTTCAAGTGAAAGGTACTCTAAAACTTGCCATCTCCCAGCCTGCTGATGAGCTCATCAGCTTGGGGGATGGGTTGAGCATCAATTTTGGTAAATTAATTTAGCCCGCTATAATCCTTACAGAACTTGAGTTCTGGGGTGGTGCCCCGTTGGATAGCTTTGGGTACCAGCAACACTGGGCTGGACCAGGGACTATTGGAGTGTCAATCAGCTCTAATACAAGCATTTTAGATTCCTCCACCTTAATGCTAGCTCTTACCTTGTCTGAAAGCATGCCTGTAAAGAACAGGATTTACAGGCTATCTACACTATCTATGTCATGGGTACACAGATGTGTTTGGCCAGAGGTGAGGGAGAACAAGGAGGCAAACTGCCCCAGAAATTAGCAACAGTCTCCCTGCTGTTCTTGGGTCAGGGTAGAGGAGAGCTGACCCATCCTGCTCCTTGGAAGACAGGAGGTCAGGAAGAGGTTCACTCTCCTCCTCCACCCCATCATCTGTCACCAGGACCACAGTGTCTTCTGATCTCTGTGTGGTTTGAGGTGGTTTACATAGAGTACATGGTGCTCCAGAGGATTCATGACCCACACATTTTGGGCAGGTTGAAACTCAACCAGAGTGGCTTTCTGGTCATACCTCCTGGCTGGCTTCATCATCTCCTGGTTGGCTTCTAGATGAGCAGTAGCCTTCTTCCAGAAGTGCTGCATTTAGTTTCAGAGAGTCAGCATGTAGCCGATTACATCCTGGGGGGGCTTCTTGAGAGCTTGCTTCCATCCTTCCTTCACAAAGCTGGGAGGTCTTCTAACAGGGTGTCCATAGAGGCGTTTGAAGTCGCTGAACCCAACTCCCTTCTGTGGCAAGACACCTGTAGGCAAAAAGCAGGCATTGTAAGAGGCTGTCACACTTACGCCTCATGGGCTCAGGCAGGCCATAATCATGCCTTTAAGGGTCTTGTTGACTCTCTCAACAAGCATGTTGGTCTGAGGGTGACAGCGCATTGAGATCTTGAAAGTTACTCCACGCTCATTCCACATGGGCTTCATGTATGCAGACATCAAGTCACTTAATTCACCTGTGCTTAACCCTCTGGCAGATGTGTACAAAAGCAGGGAGGCTTAACTTGAAAGTAATCTGTGAAGTATTTATGCAGCACACAGGCAGTTATAAAATGAAAACACCACACAAGAAAATCCCACACTAATTTAGAAAAATAGAGTAAAACTTAATTAACTAAATGACAGGAGAACTGGAGATATTGAATTTTAGAGGTTTAAATCAATCAAAATATCACCAAGTGGTATCTTCTTGCTCTGGACCAGGACAAAGTCAAAGGTTTAGTCCGACTGCGATGGAGCGCAGGCCAGCCACAGGGCCAAGTTTGGCCTGCTGATGATTGTACCTTGTGTCCTTGGTGCGCAGTCTGCTCGTCATTGATGTGTGAGGCTTCGGTTCATTAGGCGTCTGTTCCGATGAAGCTGTGTGATGAGGCTTTGTGTTGCTTGGCGATGGCTCCAATGAAGCACCCAGTCCCCCTTTGTGACACTATTTGAGACTATTTGAGAGGAATACACCACACCAGGTTGGACCTAGGTTTGGGTGCCGGGCCTGGTTTCCCACTATGGCTGAAGTCCATGCACAGTGGTGGCTGACTGTAAATAGGAAGTTAGGTGAAAGGAACAGTTGCATGTGGTATACGATCAAAAACCTAGAAAACCACTGAGAAACGTTTTAAAGTAAAGTTATGCTTGGCCTTTGTAATGAGACTTTAAAGTCAGCTAACAAAAACACAGAATTCAGAAAAAAAATCTAATTGAATCAAATGTATGTTTCAGGCAATTCTTGTTCCCTCTCATGACTAATATTACAGTCATGATAAATGCCTTCCACCGTATCAGGTATTGCCCCAGGTTCTCCAAAATAAGTAATTGTTATACCCTTGATAAACTAATTGCAGACCAAAATATCAGACAATCTATCTAGCTGTCTGTAAAATCTCCCATCCTAGTGACATTTTGGAAATTGAGGTTATGAGAGGACTTCTATAGCATGCAGGACTAAATCATCTTCACCAATACCATCATTCAGGTTTCAGGCCTGTCAGGAGCACTAAATCCTCTTTAGCCAGCATTAGAGAAATGCTCATCCTTTCCATGGCAGAAGACAAGAGCACAGTTCTGATTATCACACAGGTAGAAAAGCTGAGAAATGTGCGAATGTATCAGAATCTGCTCTACTATGGATCCATTATAAACTAATGGGGAAACCCAATCAATGTCTACGGACCTGGGTATCGTATAGTATAAATAACAAATGGTCCTAGACTCACTTAGTGCATGGTAAATACTATACGTCATAATAACATTTTCAAATATGCTCCATGAAAAAGCACCCACTTTTTTCTAGAATCTTTGTATTTTTATTTTTTAATTTTTAAATAAACCACAAAGGTAAAGAACATTACCGAATATATACCATTTTAAAAGGTTACCGGAAAGGAGAGAGTGGGTGTAAAGAAATCGTGCTGGTGTGAAAAGAAAAGACTTCAGAGTGGAAATAATTAAATGGGAATGATTGCAACACTGTTTTTTAGTAGAACATACACCAGTGTATTACGGTCCATTGGCAGACCTGGTCCCAGCTCCCGGGAAAGGGTAGTCTGACAGTTTCTTGCCAGACACTGATGAGTGAGGAATCCCTCATCTCTATGGAGACGAAACGGCATCTGCAAGATTAAATAGGGTGATTGGTCCTCTATTGAAGGAACGCTGTTAGCCTTTGAATTCTAAGTAAGTACCACGGCTGTGCTGTGATTTTTTTTGGATTTATATTGGGTTTTGGATACCCTTCAAACATCTCATTGGATGGGATGTTTTGTTAAGCGCTCTATACCGCGCTGTCATGCGGAGTACCCTTTCCCGGGAGCTGTGACCAGGTCTGATAATTACAGGCTCCTGAAATAGTTTGCCTCCCGCAAATCCCTTGTCCCGAAGAAGACCCGCGAGCGGAGGTTTAGAACTACCCCCTACGCATTAAGTTGGGTCAAAACGTCGACACATGCCCCTAATCTGGGTCTGTACCATATTTCCTACTACCCCGTCCAACAAACAGATGATGACTCTCTGCAACTAAAAGCTGTATAAAAATGATGACATAACGATGTATTATGGACATGCCGTAATACACCGGTGTATGTTCTACTAAAAACCAGTGTGACTGTAAAGTTGTTCCAATCATTCCCGTTTAATTATCTCCACTCTGAAGTCTTTTCTTTTCACACGAGCACCATTTCTTTACACCCCCTCTCTCCTTTCTGGCAACCTTCTAAAATGGTATATATTTGGTAATGTTCTTTACCTTTGTAGTTTATTTAAAAAGAAAACTGGAAAAAAGTGAGTGCTTTTTCATGGTGCATATTTTAAAATATTATGACGTATAGTAATTATCATGTGCTGATTATTTTAAGCAACAAATTGTACTAGAATTGTGAACATCTCTGACTTGATGTGCACTAAGGGCCTTATGTAGGTGGGCTGGCATTTACCACTTCATAAATACCGAATCATACCGATTCGGTATTTATGAAGTGGTAAATGCAATGTAGGTAATGAGTCGGTAAATATTACCGAATCGGAAAAATTCGGTAATTACCGAATCGGTATTTACCGATTCGGTAATGAGGCATACCTTCCCATTGATGGGAAGGTATGCCTCATTACCGAATCGGTAAATACCGATTCGGTAATGGGGGAGCACATACAAGGGTGGCAGGGTGTCACATTGACACCCTGTTGCACCCCTGATTCGGCCATGTGTGCACATGTGGCGCACATACATGCCCTAAGGGCATGTATGTCTGCCACATTGCACACTTAAACGTGCACAAAAATGCTTTTTTTCACCTATTCGTCATTTACCACCAACCTTTAGTTGGTGGTAAATAACGAATCCCCACACCCACCACACACTCCCCCTACATCTCATTTCATGATTCGGTATTTACCGAATCGGTCAATTTACCGAATCGGTAATATTACCGATTCGGTAATTTTACCGATTCGGTAAATACCGAATCATGAAATTCTCCCCCTACATCTCAAAAGCCAAAATACCGGTCGGTAACGGTATAATTACCGAAAATCGGCCGTTACCGACCGGTATTTGGCTTCCTACATGAGGCCCTAAGTGAGTCTAGAGGGAAACAACCTTTACAACGCAATCATTACATCGCACTACCTTTATAACACAGTCATTACAACGCAACATCCTTTACATCGCATGCCATTACAACGCAGCCATTACATCGCATGTCACTACCACACGTGTCATTAAAACGCATGTCACTACAATGCATACCACTACAACGCATAGTTTTTACCCTTACACTATCCAACACTTACCCTACTGTTGCACTCACTGGAGTGGGAATAGTAATTTTTACCACTACACTATCCAACACTTACCTTAAATGCAATGGTATGCGTTGTAATCGTATAATGCGATGTAATTGAATGCGTTGTAAGTGTAGTTTCTAAAAATGCGTTGTGATGGCATGCGATGTTGAGATGTAAAAACTGCGTTGTAAAGGCATGCATTGTAAATGTTTGCATTGTAACGTCATACATTCGAGTCTAGGACCATTTGTTATTTGTACTCTACTATGGATCCAATTATTTCTCAGCAACCACAGCCAAAGAAGGAAGGGTTTGGTCAGTGGCTCCATCGAGTGGTCCATCTCCTGTCTACTGTTGCCCACCTACTTGCTCTCCCTGGCACAGCTTCCAGAATAGTATTACTTGAACTTCCAAATGAATGCTGTTGACACCAAATACACTTCTGATTGAAAAATAGGCAGGGGCTTTCAAGGTATGGGTGCCTCTGTTGAACATCTTTATTAATGTACAGTGTACTTGGTGGATTGTAAACAATATTTCATGATCAGGTATAAAACAAAAATGCAGAAAAGTGATCCAACATTTGAATGTCAAATGTATTTGTTTTAGCAAAAGTTACATATAGCTTCTGGATATTATATTTGCTCAAGAGGGAAACATGAATTTCTAATTTAATTATTGAACACTGTATTCTAGCCCTTTTGTGTGTCCTCTTGATGACTGGAATCAATACAGGTGCAAATATGTAGATTTTAAAAAGTGCAGATTTATGTGCTCAAGAGCATACCATGAATACTACCATCTATACATTAAGAAAGGTATCACAAGTATCTAGTTATCTGTAATAAAGAAATTACATAGTTTCTCAGCTGTAATAAATAATTACAGTTGCCCGCTGCCAAAGCCTTTTATAAGGTGAAAGGCAATTCACGTAGCATCATTACAGCTGCAGTTAAAACAAAGGAAAATGGAACTTTTAAAGGTGATACGTTATTTTTTTCCATGCTGTTGGGCATTACTGGAAAGATAGAATCTCTGCCTATTTTTACACATTCTAAGTGACAGCATTTTAAAGTCTGGTTTCCATTAAAATGATTCTGTCATCTTTTTCACAAAATACTGCTTTTTGGTGCGTTTAATTTTGCTTTTTTTCTTCATGTCTACAATGAACATAAATGAGCAAGGATACCAAAGATTTTAATGGTTTGTGGGAAGGCTGATGGTGTGACCATGTATTTTAAGGAATTAAATAACCATTTGCCCTACATTAAAGGTATATTTCAAGTCACCATGGATGTCCATGACATTATAAAGGAAGTCAGCTTTCTGCCATGTTGGTTACTTGCAATATACCAAAAGGTATATTTATTTATTATATAACGCCTTACCAACTGGAATATGTAATCAAACACTAGCATGAGTCCTGCCTTACTAAACTCCGGTCTCATCAGTAATGGCCAATCACAAAGGAGGGACTGAGGGCTTTTTAGACAGGTCCAGCATACATGCCCTAACAGAAGAAGAGGGTAGGTCGGCCGGCCTTTTGCAGAGTTTGCAAAACCACACAAGGAAATTCCTTGTGAGATATCTGCCGGGTATCGATGAAGTAGATAGAGAAACCCAACTAGGGTTGGTCATAGGCTAGCAGGTACTACACATAGCATGTGTTAGGTTGGTTTAAAAGGGTAGATCACACCATACAACCACCCACGTGTAGATAGATTTGATTTTATTAGGTCCTGACGAACACCAGATTGTTCAACTACCAGGCGAGAAACATGTTGACCGCACAATAGAGTGCCCTACTTAAGACATAATCTCAGACATGCGCCTTTGTTTCTTTTAATCAGGGTGGGAGACCCATTAATTAAAATAGTCTTCGCTGGGACTCCCTTACCTGTTTTAAAATGTCTTTCATGTTATACACCTCCACGCTTTCATCTACACAAATTAGGCCCCTCACTCCCACGGCACCAAACGACATTTGGAATAAAAGATCTCCGCCAAAGAGCCCCTCATAAGGATCCTGTCAGGTATTGCAGCACCGACCTAACGAGGAGCAGCCCATATGATGAAGCATGACACCTTGCCAGGTGTGTGAGGGCCCTATATTCCAGGAGGAGGAACTCTCATCCTCCTACACTTCATGACCACATAAAACCAGTTTTTCCTTGTCTCAATATTAGGAACAGCATACCTTTTGTATCTACGTCACTAATGACATCATATCTAGCAAAGGCTAGCATAAATGCTGATGATTCTTAGTTTTGGAAAAACTTTTTAAATTATTGTAATAATTAAAAACGTGTTGTAATAGCTTTCCCTTTTTGTATGATGTTTGAGGTATTTTCTGTTGACATTGGGAAATTTGTGGTCACAGTAGCATTCTGAGATCCTTAAATACTAACTTTTTCATAATTCTTTGTTTTTTAGTGAATTACTCCATCTTCATGTGCAAACTTTGCAACTTGTTTTCTCCAAATCAGTCGGAACTCCTGTCACACGTGTTAGAGAAACATGCTGAAGAAGAACTTAGGGCTGATGAAATTGTGATCCCATTGAGACCTCTCTTGACCCCCACCAGTGGCAACAAAAGCACAGAAGGTAATGTTTCAAATTTTCATCCACGTCCAATTAGTGCAGACGATGTTGGAAAATTGTACTTAGATTAGTTTGTAAATGATCACAAAACACGTACCTTAAAGGACAGTGCAGTGCTCTGCTAGTAAGGGAGTGTTTCTCCAAGTTTTACGTTTTTGTTACAAATACTGTTGCAATGTCAAGTTGATCATTAAGGAAAATAAATTTTCCATTATAATTTCCCACCCATGTAACAAAGGATAATTTTGGATTAATAATCTTCATAAATCTTTTTAAACAAACTGATTTCACAGAGAAACCATAATGGTGGATTATTTTGTGTTATTTATAAATAGATGTCGTAGTTTAGAGGAGTCAGCATGCCTGGCAATACAAGCCAGATCTACTAAAATAGCACATACCAAAAAGTAATATCACCTTCAGCAGCTGTTCTTGTGAACATTCATTAGAAGATCAGGGCAGCCCACATCCACATCACTTCATTTTTTTCTACCATCAAACAGAATTCAGTTTATAGAAGCTCTGTTTATCTGCTGTACATTCAGTTTTTATTTCATCCTAGTCTCAATAAAGATAATAGTATTTAAATGTTTGGGGATACCTTTATTTGATTTTTCTAGCCTAGACAACTACCGGACAACTGCCACTGTCTATTGGGAAGAACATCTGTTGCTTCTTAGACCTTGTTATTTTAAACTACCACTGGTACAGATGTCCTCTGGTTTTCTGTCTGAATCCTCTTTCATTGGACCCCTGTTCACTCACCCCCGTTTTATAATTCCTGCCAACCGTAAATGACTGGAATCTATTTTCCTCTGACTTTTATACATTGTTTCTCAGTACCACAGTAGCCTTGCACTACCAGTTCCAAATATTAGCTTGGGACGATCTGAAAAACATAGCTTGTGAGGTCCTGTCTTCTTTCAAAAACCTTGTCAACGTGCCCCAGGTCTCCAGAGAAGAAAAATGATTATACTAAATCTTTCAGAAAAGGTTCTGTAGCTTCGTACTTGGTGCTCTAAAAGACTTTAGACTTTCAAAATACTCTTATTCTGAAGGCACCGGGTACAAATTGTAAGAAACGCCCTCAGAACCCTTAAATAGATCTGCAGGAAAAGGTCTGGTTGCAATTGGTCCCTGAGTTACTTTCATAACCTTTCCAACTCCTTATGGCCAAGGTGCCTTCTCTACTCATCTGATGCGGGGGGCACATTTCACATGGGCTGGCACAAGAATGTCCAGTTGCCACTAGTCTGCTCGAAGCCTTCCAGACAGGAACAACTCTCTGTCTCTAGGAACGTCTACAGGCAGATGTCCTGGATAATATTATCTTTGTGGGTAAGAGAGAAGCTAGCTTTGTTGGTCCGTGTTTGATAGTCTTGAAGGCTCAAGATAAAAGGTAGATACTATTATATCTCCCACCTCCGACATGCTTTCAACAGACGTTTTCTTCTCTCCCTCTGGTCACTCAACCCTGCCCTTACAGCCGATTTTAAAAGGCAGACTCAGGTTGTGGCTGTCAGCAACCCCTAAGTATATAAAACTAAAGTTCTTGCAGTTCCAACACCCAGGTTTACCAGAGTGTGACCCAGTTACTGTTTTTGACGGGCGTTTTACTGCAGAATCTAAACCAGAGTCAATGGTACCACTGTGTATCAGACACAAGCTTCCCCTAAACTCCTCTTAAGCTTCTTCCGAATGCCAAAGTTCAGTCCAATCCTTTCTCCAAAGGATTACAGAAATTCTCAATACCTTTAATTTACCGTCTATAATAAATAATTCCTCCTCTACTTAAAAGGCACACATTTAATTGCTTCTAGTGATAGGGAGATGTTGCCTGTGTTAGGGGTAGTTCTTTGCTAGACTCCACCCACAGCAAGCCTTTCTGGCTCAGCAGTTGGTCACAGTGCTTCCGAGGTAGTGAGGTGTGAGGGGGTGGGGGCAGTCGGGGGAGCAATTACTTGTTCGGTGATTCTGCTGGAAAAGGGATTAGGCCTTTTACTAACAGCAAACATATTTCAGGTAGACAGTATGACTGACAAAACGTGGGGTGCATAAATTAAAATCCAATATTTTCTCTGATTTTATCATACTTATTTACCTCTGTTGTTTTGAAACTTTTGGCATTTTCATAACAAAGTTTAGAAAAATAGATTTATGCCAAAATGATGTACATAAAAATTGGGTGGCTGCTGCATGTCATCCAAGGTTTTAAATATACCTCAGTGGAAAGTATATCCCCTTTAAGCTTACTTTTCACATCTGAACTTTGTCTCACTCATCTAAAATGATTGTGCACACTTTACATCCGATTTACGAGGTGCCAGATCTAGTTATTTAATTACAAAAATGGTTTTCCTTTTTCTTTATACCCAGGCTTATAGACTATTGCTATGCACATGCTGCCTTTTTCTGTAGTTGTACTATGTGCAGCTGCCCGTCGTTTGTGTACATTATAGTTGTCTTGCCAAGTTACCAACTATTCCAAATTGAAACGCGCACCTTTTTCCATTTTATGGCATAGCACATGTAGACAGGGGCTAATTAATTGACCAGTTTCCCAGAATTTCAATTACCAGATGTATAGAACCCAAGAGTGTAAAACATTTCAAGGTCAAAATGACAAAAACAGGCCTCAAATGAAATGGACCTTGTGGTTATCTGCCAAACTTGTTTGAAAAATACTTAGGGAAAATGTGTTACGATTCTGTGCGTCAGGGGTAAAGCTTATCCAATGGTATTTCTCCCAGTTTTGACAATCGCATTTTCAAATAGTTACAGAAACATGTAAATGTGTAACTACAGCTGTGGAGTGAACAACTGAGCTTGTCCAATCGATATTTTGTGAACAAGGATGAGAGAAGTCTGGTTTGGATGGTCCAAAGGCAATGCAAAGTTACTGGTCAACAATTGTGTTAATAGGCCATTTTAACATTGGTGTCCCGGTGCCTATTTTCTCGGACTCTCAAATTGGTGGCAAACTGCCCCTTTAAGCTCTGTATGTAGTGGAGCTTCACAACACACAAAAATAATGTTCAATGTCCAACCAGTCGTTTTACTTTAGAAAGGATTTCAGTGGTATTTACAGTTTGGAACCCCTTCTAAAGTGGACTCACAGAATTATCTTAGCTCAAGTCATATACTGTGAACCCCAAAAATCGTACCTGTTCCAATTGTCTTTGAGGTACTGTTTAACAATTGGTGCACTGGCATGTCCTAATATTAAAAACCAGCAACCATCCACCATACTTTTTTATTTTTATATTTTTCTTTGATTAAAATAAACAAGAGTGTCTGTGAAGGCCAACCTGAAGGTTACAACCAATATTAAACAGCCTTGTCTACACACCTTTTCGCACACAAAAGCGGCAGTCTGCTGCAGAGTATATACAGTGTATTTAACCTCATGGCAACGTCATGGCTCTATGTATTTCATGCTCTTTGTATACATTGGTCATAGCATAATAACGCATTAGCAGCAGTAGTACTGATATTTCTTAGAGGAGCCGGCTAAGTTCAATCATACTGGTTCTCTAAGTTATGTCGGGGGTTAATTCTTACCTTATTGCTGAGATACATTTTGTATAAGGGATCGCTTATATATCTCGGGGCCTGGCCTGTGGTGTTTGCATCTCCACCAAGTCAAATGCCACTGTCTCACTTGGCAACGTCTTTCAACCTAGTCTGGATTGTATGCAGTGTGCCCCTCATCCAATGTTTTGCCAACAAGAGCAAAGTCGCCAACACCCTTCTAGCCCTCTGGGGAATGTTTAGCATACCGCAGGAGCTGTAAATGTAAGGTACTTTCTAATGCGTTCTCTACTATCTCCCTGATAATCCTCGCAACTTCCTTTCGGTACATAGCACAAGAGGACTTGGCAAGCCCAGGTGGAAAGAAGTCTGCATGACCAAATCCAGACTTCTAGCAATTACCAGGGTTTTTGGGATCAGATTTGTGCAGGAAACTGTGAGAGCTGTCTAGTGTATTGAGAAATGTAAAGTATATTAACCGATGTCTGTGGTTAATAGCGACCATCTTAGTTTGCTAGCAGCATTGTCCACACTTCTGGTTCTATCGGCTCTCCTAGGTCTGCCTCCCATTTATCTAGTATTCTGTTCATTGCTACAGTAAGGTTATCCGTGTCAAACCTTTACCATGTGCTTCCCTGAGCGTCTGCGTGATTGGGGTAAATTCTGGTAGTTCATCCGTGAATGAAGGCTGTCTTGTGAGCACTGCGTGTCTCAGCCTAAAGGAGTCAAACATGTCTATGGGAGTCATCTCTCTCTCACCAGGAGCTGTTCCATGATTATAAACTCATTAGCCACAAAGAGCTTTGTCACTGTCCGCATACCAGATTTTAATAGACTAATGAAAAATTTCCTAGCTAACGTAACGGAAAGTTTCAATTCTATTAAGGACTCGGAGGCGAGGATTATGCCTTCTTCCTTCACTTTATTCCACAGCAGCATGAAGGTAAACAAAAGACTACATTTCCCATGAACCATAGGGAAAGAGTAGTCACAAAAGACAACATGGCAACAACCAATCAACAGAGAGCATCAACGTCCAATCCACAGCGAGAGTGTCCCACATAGTCCTTTGCTAGTGTCCTCTCTTCCTCTTTCGGAGCGCGACGACAGCTGATCTGCACTCTTCAAATATCCTGTTTTTGAGCGTCTGAACCTGCAAATAACAGAGACGTATTACTCCATGAAACACAATGGAACCCTGTTATGGAGCAAGACAGGTTACACACGTCAGTAAAGCGTCAATCAACACTGGAAAACGTCTACTTACTGTCATACGGGGAGGGATCTCCTCCAGGAGTGACGGGCGGGATAATCCTCGCCTCCGAGTCCTTAATAGAATTGAAACGTTCCGTTCCGTTAGCTAGGAAATTTTTCATTCTATGTCAGGACTGGAGGCGAGGATTATGCTTGTTCAAAGCTTGCCCACAAACCAGCTGAGCTATATTCAGGACTGGCTTGAAATAGAACCTCTTAAACATAGAGTCCGAGGACCAATCTGCAGCATTGAGGATATCCTCAAGGCGCGCACCCAGGCCAAACGCCTTAGACGCCATTGCTCCGCGAGCAGAGTGCGCTCCAAAGTCCCGAAGGCTTATTCCAGCCTCCTGCATCACCCACCGGACCCATCTGGCAATGGTGGGTGAGGAAACCGCTTTAAAGGGTTCCCGGAGTGCAATGAGCAACTGGCGTTCTCCTGGGGGACGGAACTCTTCCGTCATCTCCTCGTAAGCTTTTAGGCACTTAACCACACATAACTTTGGTGAGTCCGGGAACGCCGGGTACGAGATTATCCTAGTATGGCACTTAGTACGCCGTAAAAGGGTGAAGGTTACCCCGTCAGGGGTGAACATCCTTCCAGAAATATCCAGGGCCCGCACATCCGATACTCTCCTGCAAGAGATCAAGCAAAGGAGCATTGCCAATTTTGCTGAAAGCTCCTTCCGAGAAAGAAACTGGTTAGGCTGCCAAGAGAGAAAAAGATTAAGGACCAGATTCATGTCCCACAAAGCGGAGTAACGAGGTTCCGGAGGTAACGAAAGCCGCACTCCTCGGAGCAACCTGCAAACCAAGGGGTGTTCCCCTATAGGCGTTCCATTAACCGGGGTGTGGCCCGACGTAATAGCCGACCTAAAGGTATTAAGGGACCGGTAGGCCAAACCCTCAGAAGCTAGTTGGGCCAAAAAATTCACCACTTGAACCACGTCTGCGCCCAAGGGATCGTAACCCCGTCGCATACACCAACTGGCCCACCGGTTCCACGCGGACTTGTATCTTTTAACTGTGCTGTCCGCCCAGGCCTTTGAAATAAGGCTCTCAGCCGCTCGCGAAAGTCCTGGGGTTTCCCATCTACCCCGGAAATCCGCCACACCATGAGAAACAGTGATCCTGCTGACACTAGCGGGTGAGGACCCCCGTCGGGATTCGTGAGAAGAGTGGGGAATTGGGGGAGTAGGATTGGAAAATCCCAGGAAAGTTCCAGAAGAACTGGAAACCACACTTGCGACCTCCATAGGGGAGTGACCATCACCAGGTCTGCTTTCTGCCTGCGAACTTGCGCCGAAGAGTGCGTGATCATTGCGAACGGGGGGAACGCGTACCCCCGCTCCACGCTCCAATCCTGCAGGAACGCGTCCGTGGCTGCCGCCAACGGATCCGGTCTCCAACTGAAAAACTGAGGAATCTGGTGGTCCAGTCTGGACGCAAACAGATCCACTGAAAACAGTCCCCAGAGCTCGTTCAGAGCCACAAAGATGTCCGAGTCCAACATCCACATGCTGGAGTCCCGGAAATGGCGGGATTGGAAGTCCGCCTCCAAATTGTCTCGACCGGGGAGATACTCTGCCGTGACTGAGATCTGGCTTTCCAGGCAATACTGCCAGAAACTTGCCGCTAGATCCGAGAGAGCTTTGGACCTGGTTCCCCCCAGATGGTTTACATATCTGACTGCGGAAATGTTGTCCATTTTGAGCAGAACACACGACCGCACCAAGTCTTTCGTCCAGCACCGTACAGCAAACGTTCCAGACAATTTATGTGTAACTTCTGTTCGTCTGGAGACCACAAACCTTCTGTGGTTAACTCCCCGCAGCGTGCACCCCAGCCGCCCAACCGGCTGGCGTCTGATTCGATTACCAGATCCGGGGCGGACCCGAAAATCGCTCGGCCATTCCAGGCCTCCATATGGTCCAGCCACCACTGGATCTCGGCATTCACCTCTGGGGTGAGAGCCACCGTGTGCGAATAAGGGAAACCTTTCCTGAGAAAGTAAGCCTTTAGGCACTGTAAAGCCCGGTAATGAAGCGGGCCTGGAAATATGGCCTGAATGGAGGCTGACAGGAGACCGACCACACGGGCGAGCTGACGGAGGGAGATTCTATGTCTGGCCAGGACACGACGCAACTCGTACCTGATCTTGGAGATCTTCTTGGCCGGAAGGCTGAGAGTGGACTACGGTGAGTCGATCATGAATCCCAGAAAGGTAAGCGACTGGGTCGGATGTAAGAGAGATTTGTTCTGGTTGATGACAAACCCAAGATCTTGAAGGAGGTTCACCGTCATCCGGAGTTGGACTTCCAGTTGGCGCGGGCAAGAGGCCATCAAAAGGAGGTCGTCCAAGTACACAATCATCCTGACCCCTCTTGCCCTCAAAAACTCCACCACCGGTTTGAGAACCTTGGTGAAGCACCACGGAGCGGACGAGAGGCCGAACGGGAGGGAAGCAAACTCGTAAACCCGGTCGCGCCAGGAGAACTGGAGAAACCGCCTGTGCGGAGGAAAAATCGGGATTACCAGGTAGGCGTCCTTGAGATCCAGGCGAACCATCCAGTCGCAGGGTTGTAAAACATCCCTCAGGAGGTGAATCCCCTCCATTTTGAAATGGTGGTAAACCAGCCATTCGTTGAACTCGCTTAAATTGATGACGGGCCTCTTGCCGCCGTCTGCTTTGTCCACTAAGAAGATATTGCTCAAAAAACCTCTGGAATGGCGGATGGCGGGAAGAATGGCGCCCTTTAGTAGGAGGGATGCGACCTCCTTGTCCACTAGGGTGACGTCCGGAGCTGAAAACTGAATGGGACGGGGACTTGCCCGCTGAACCGGGAACCCTGTGAATTCTATATGGAACCCCCTCACTGTTTGGAGAACTCAAACATCGTGTGTTAGGGACAACCAAGCCTGAAAATGACTTTGCAACCGCCCCCCTATCTTTGATGGGGAAAAAATGAGAAGACTCACCGGAGTTGGAGGCGGTGGATCCACCGCGGAATCCTCTTCCTTTGCCTCTGCGGCCTCTGGTAGGGTAGAAGTTCCCAAATCGTGACTGGTCCTGCGACTGACCGGAGCCTCTCTGGTTACCCTGCTGGTGACCTCGACCGGCCGAGCGGCCCCTGCCTCGACCGGCCCCGCGAAAAACACTGGGAAAAACTTTCTTGATGGTGGATTGTGCCCTATCGAGGGAAGTGAAGGTATTCACGAACTTGCCCAGTTCCTTCACGAAAGGCTCGCCAAACAGGCCACCCTGAGCCACGGTGCCAGCTTCGGAATCCGCTAGGTCTCCTAATTTGGGATCAATCTTTATGAGGAGAGACCTGCGGCGCTCGGTAGAAAGAGCGCAATTGGCATTGCCCAGAAATATGACCACCCTTTGAGCCCAGTTGGAGAGGGTTTCCGGGGAAATAATAGAGCCTGACTCCTTGGCCTCTTCAGCCATATCTAAAATCTTGGTAGCCGGTCCTAAGGCGTCCAGGAGCTTGTCCTGGCAGGCCCTCCAGGACCTATCAATCCCTTTTTTGGGGTCTCGGATGAATTTTTGTAAAAAGGTGAACATCCTGGGGTCAATTTCGGGGGTGAGAGCTACCTTACCCTCCAGTGAGGGTCGAGGGCACTCCGCCCGCAAGCAATTACGGACTTCCTTTTCTAAGGGCCGACGGATGTGCTCCGCCACATAAGCCGCCACCTTATCCCCGGGGACCCACTCCAAAGAGCGGGGATGAACAATTTCATTCGGATCCAACATGTCTGAGGTAATCGAGGGGGGAACAGTAGGGTGAGAAGGAAGCCACGGCCTGGAAGGGCCGGGATCTGAGTCTAGATCGCCTGACGTACCCTGATCCACATCCCTAGGGGCAGGAGGGGGGAGGGGGGAAACGACCCTTGGCTGTACCGCCTGATTGTCGAGGAAAGCTTGTCGCAACCGTTCAAAAGCCTCGCAATCCACTCCAGGCACCCGAGGGCGCTTACTCGGAGGGGAACCTGTGGGAAGGGGAACCGAGGGAGTAGGTAGGGCAGCTTGGGAACCCATGCGGTGTTCCAGGCGAGAAAACGCCTCATTTATCTGCTGCGAAAGCCTGTCTTCAAGGTGAGAAATAACCTGACCCACGGCTTGGTAAATGGAGGAATCTACCTCATCATAAAATGCATCCCCCCAGGGCATCTCCGCAAGAGGGTCTTCCTCTTCCGGGAATTGGTCGTAATACTCCATGAGCAAAGATAGCGGAGTGCAACGTAACAGCCCTGAACAGGCCTTGAACAAGAGGCTAGGTGTCAGCCAAATCAGTTGCGCAGCTGAAGAGCCGCGATATTACAGGGAAACAAGCCCCCAGGGACCACTGCTGGCAACAAGAAAAATATACAAAACTACACACACCCCTATGCCAAGAGGTGCTCACCGGTCTGGGCTGGGTCCCTTTAAGAATCCCTGGGCAGGGAAAAGTACAAGACCTCTAACGAGGCGTTCTGTGAGCAGGATACCAGACTCTGTTCGTCAACTGCTCTTTGGGCGAACAGAGCGTAATGCATCAAATACGGCCGATCGCGGGTTAACTTTGCCGCCGATCGCCGGTACAGACCCTCAAGCGGGCGTATGCCTCAGACCGGGCTCTTCGGGAATGGCGCGCGCGGTGTTTGAATTCTCTGAAGAGAATCAAACCCCGCAACGCGCCCTCCGCGACCACCAGCGCCCTCTAGGGGCGGGAGGACCAAGAGCAAGCCAGCGACGCGCCGCGTAGGGACGAGGAGAACCTCGACCCCGCGGCGTCCGTAAATAAACTAACAAACGCGCCGGAGCGCGGAACGACAACGAGTCACCACGAGAAGCTTAGAAAAATGGGAGGAGGAAACAGCGCCGAAGCGCGACTATTACACATGAAGTAACAAACTTCTCACAGCAATACCAATAAAGTAACAGCAATCACAAGATCATCTACTTGAAACAATTATCACATGAAACGCTAGCATTGAATTACCACAAGAACCCTTTAAGCACTACACAGAGAAAAAGAACTGAAGGGTACTTGCTGCTGAGCAGCGAAGAAAGAGGAAGAGTGGACACTAGCAAAGGACTATGTGGGACACTCTCGCTGTGGATTGGACGTTGATGCTCTTTGTTGATTGGTTGTTGCCATGTTGTCTTTTTTTACTACTCTTTCCCTATGGTTCATGGGAAATGTAGTCTTTTGTTTACCTTCATGGTGCTGTGGAATAAAGTGAAGGAAGAAGGCATAATCCTCGCCTCCAGTCCTGACATAGAATCTTCACTCCCCTATCCAGCGTGGGTGGAAGCGCAGGATTATGAATTAGTGATTTCTCTGGAGAGTATATCTGGGAGTATCCACATAGCTTCTCATGGTCCCTAGTGACCAGTTAGTGGAACACATAGTCTGCTGTGTGAGTCTAGGCAAGGGGACAGCTACATTAGTTGTTAGTGTCCCTTCTTCCAGCTTATCTCTTTCTATCGGCAAGTGTCATGCTCTACTTTTGGGGTGTCACCAACAGACTGCATAGTGTGACTGGGAGGTTTGATAATTTCATGCCATATCTGGCACTCTCAAACCCTCCCCAGACAAACACAAGGGTTTCTCATTTAAGTCTCAGGCATTTACCCCTCCAGAATAGTCTTCTGAATAGTGATTGTAGCTTTGCCAAGAAGGGTATGCCTAGGGAAATGGGTGTGTTGTTGAATAAATAGAGCAGTTGGGGAAGTATTAGTATTTTAATTAGGGCTATTTGCTCTGCCATGGATAATGGGAATTTTGATACATCGCTCTACCTATTCGCTCAATCTGTTCATCATCTGGTCTTAATTATCGTGTGCGACCCTCAATTTATTTCTGTGTACTTGTATGCTCAGATATCTGACTGAGCTGTCGCACTAACATAGGGGGCAATCAATTCGCTGTTTGATGGAAGCTTCTGTAAGGGAAAACATCACTGACTCGTCCCCGTTATTATTTACACCAAACAGGGCCCTAAATGTCGCTATGTTGTCAACAATTGCCATTAAGTTAAACTCCGGGTTTTTAACAAACATCACGTCATCTGCTTATAATGACAAGAGTACTCGCTTTTGTGGGAAGGCAAGGTTCCTATACCAATGGCTTTTTATGCAGCCATGTTGCCAAAGGCTCTGCAGCCAGGCCGAAGAGGAGTGGTGAGAGCCCTGCTGCGTGCCTCTATACGCGAGAAATGCCAATGATATGCATCCATTAATGCTCACTGTAGCTGTGGGCTCAACATACGTTTTAAAATTCCCAGAATATTAGTGCTTATTCCCAATCTCCATAGTGGTGCAAATAGCAAAGGCCTCTCCAACAGGTGAAAGGCCTTCTCCGTGACCAAGAATGCAAACAGTCAGGATGTGGCTAACCGCCGATCAAGATGGCTGCTTGCTAAAGTGGCCAATTAAAGTACAAACAAACTACCCAGCCCAAACTCATACATGAGGCGCAATATCTCGGCGTTAACTGGGATAGTCATTCCTCATTTTGACCCAGCTATTAATGTTAGCACCAGACACAAATCTGATATCTATATATTTGATGAAAGAATATAATTCGATTTGCTTGTATATGTAGTATTAATCAAAAATACATAAATTATTATATATAATTCAGTTTTTCAACACCACAATCAATAATCAAAGAAAAAATAATAAATATTGATCTCCCGAACCCCCAACAGTCAAAAAAATCCTCATTAAAATATCTCTGCAATCTCTCCACTCATACACATGCCTCTATCATCCAACATACCCAAAATAAATATATACAGGGATATTAGCAACAAAAAACGAAAGGTAGCTCCTAGAATTTAAATATCTTATAGTTCAAATGCCAATTTATTTATTTATTTTGAAGGTTTTATATAGCACTAGCTTCACCCAAGGGTATCAGAGCGCTTTACCTTTGCATAGTTATAAAGAAGAAAAAGCAGCAATTGTTAAGAGAGAAACAAATTATACAAGGTGGTCTGGAAGAGTAAAAAGAATAATTTAGAGTACGTAGTGAGATCGGGAAGGAGAGGATAGACAAAACCAATTAAAAGAACAAATATGTTGTTACATAATAAACAGAATTACAGTATACCAATGAGGGCTCGTAGGACATAGTAGGGTGGGGGGGGGGGGAATTGGGTAGAAGAAGAAGGGGGGATGGGAAAAGGGCTGGTAGGGGAGAGGGGTGAGGAGGGTGACAGGATGGGGGTGTGTAGGTGCGAGAGGGTGGAGTTGCATAAAGGAAGGAGGAAGGGAAGTAGTCGGTACGGAGAGCAAGGAATTGATTAAGTTCCCCAGTATTTAGTGAGAAGGTGTATTTTAAGGTCTCTTTTGAAGCTGACATAAGATGGGTTACATCGAAGGTCTTTGGGGAGGGCGTTCCAGATGTTGGGGGCCTTGCCAGAGAAGGAGCGGGATTGGAAGGCGTTTTTTTTTTTAATAGTGGGGGTATGAGGAGAAGAGAGTTGGTGCTTCTCAACGTTCGGGCGCAGCCAGCTTTATTGAGTTTGGTTGAGCGGTAGAGTGGAGTCTTTTGATAGAGGACTTTATGTGTAATGCAGGCAATTTTATAGGAGGATCTGCCTTCAATGGGGAGTCATTTGAGGTCCTTGAGGGCAGGTGAGATATGGTCAAAGCATTTACAGTTAGTTGTTAGTCTGGCCGCAAGGTTGAGGACAGATTTGATGGGGGCAAGGTGGGTTTTGGGTGTTCCAGATAGAAGAGCATTACCGTAGTCAATTTATGTTAGGACAAGAGATTGGATAACTAATTTGAAATCTTCCGCTGGGATAAAAGGTTTGATTTTTTTTTTAGATGCCGGAGTGTAAAGAGTGCACCTTTTGCTGAGTTCTTTATATGGGAATTCAGCGTTAGCTTATTGTTGATGGTGATGCCGAGTGATTTGACTGATTCGGCGAGGGAGAGAGAGCAGTTTAGGGCATTAAGGTCAGCGATCCAAGTTTGAATGGGGAGAGGGTTGTTTTTGGGAGAGAAGAGGATGATTTCAGTTTTGTTAGGGTTGAGTTTGAGGCGGTTGTTGTGGAACCAGGTTTGGATCTTAGTTAGTGCAGTGTTAAGTTGTAGGATATCAGAATGTGATTTTATTTTATAGTACAGTTGGGTGTCGTCAGCATACAGGTGATAGTTGATTCCGGCTTGTTTGAGTATGAGGGGTTCCATAAAGAGGTTGAAAAGATCAGGAGAGAGGATAGATCCTTGTGGGACACCTAGGGAGACAGATGTTGGGCTAGAGAGGCAGTTTTGAATTTTGATTTGTTGGGTTCTATGTTGGAAGTAGGAGTTGAACCAGTTTAGGACAGTGCCATTAAGGCCGAAGCGATCTTTGAATGCATTGAGTAAGGTTGGGTGGTTAACTGTGTCAAATGCAGCGGTGAGGTCGAGAAGGATGAGTAGGCAGGTCTCGCCCTTGTCAAGGGCAAGGTGGATGTCATCGACTATGTTGAGCAGTGCAGTTTCAGTGCTGCAACCTTTGCGGAAGCTGGATTGAAGGGGGTCTAGTAGGTTGTACCTATCAATGTGTTTGTACAATTGAAGTAGGGCGCATTTTTCAAGGGCTTTGGAGAGGAGGGGTTGGTTGGAGATAGGACGGAGGTTGTTAGGGTCAGCCTTAGGGTTTTTTGGGATGGAGTGATTTGTCCGAGTTGAAGGGAGATAGGAGCTCTCCCTGTTGAGAGGGAGGCATTAACGATATTGGTCCAATAGGGGACAATGACGTGCTTTAGATCTTGGACAAGTGCAGATGGGAGGGGGTCTTTAGTGTGAGAGGATGGTTTAAGATTGGATAGGATGTTGAGGACTCCAGTTCAGAAACGGAGTGGAAATTCTGCCATGAGGCATTGTTTTTAAGCATTGGGATTGTGAAGTAGGGTTCAGGAGGGGTAGGTGATGGAAGGAGGGGTGAGGGGGTCAGGGGTGATAGTGGTGTACTATCCAGGGGATATTTAGGGGTAAGCGAGAGTTGAGTTCCAAGGAAAGCACGATCAATTCTATAATTAGAAAAGCAAGTTCTTCACCTATATATAGAAAATAGAAATCCCATCACATTCAATGCAATAGACAGTACAAAGCTACCAAGTAGCTGATAACGTATCTTGCTTTTCACCATTATATGTCTTAAAAGAAATTTCTTAAGATAATCTAATCAAATCACCTAGTGTTTCTGCTATAGTCTGCACCGATGCGCGTTTCGGTAACACCTTCTTCAGGGTGCTAAGATCTGATATTCTCCACTTCAACAGGGCTTGCAATAGGGGAGGAGACGGAAAAAAGCACTTTAATTGTGTATCTGTCCGAGAGGATTAAACATCAAATTGCTTGCACAATCGCAAGTCCGCTAAATGGAAATTCTGGGAGGCACCTGCAAAGCCAAGGCCACTCAATCCTCAACGTATAATCTAACTAGGTTCAATTAATAGATAATTCTCAGCACTCACTAGGGTTCAAAATCCAGCCAGAACGTACTCAAAGTTGTGAAACTCTGCTAGGCGTCCAGGGATAAATCCTCTCGAGCGATGCGTCCAGCTAGTCAGCATTCTACACCCGGCTCAACCCGAAGCACAATAGATGAAACTCAATTCTTGCTAAGGTGGCCCTCGTCACCTATTGGCCTTATCCCCTAATATCCGTGACATCATCAGTCTTCCGTGCCAGGATTGCCTAAGAGCTGAAGGCTACTGGCCACGGGGACACCAGTACTCCTTATTTTCGCTTGGTGACAACTTTGCACCTAATAACGAGGCAGGGCCTGGGCGGCGGTGCCGAGCATCAGCCTCGTGCACACAAGCAGCCGCAAGTGAAGGGAGGTGACATGGCCAGAGTAGAGCTACCTCTGATATAAGGGGGTGAAGTACCACCCTTACAGCGACCTGCACTGCCACCGGACCGGCACTAGCAGTGGTAAGAAGCCGGCATGCTCTTGCGAAGCAGTGCGGAGTGGGTGGGGCTGCCCGTTGGCAGCTCAGGCCTGTGTGGCTTGCTGCCAGCGGCTTACCCACCTGCAAAAAAACTCAATAGTGCTCGAGTGCAGACACAATTAACAGCCCAGCTGCGCAATCTTTCCTAACCAGTGACCACTCATGCATTACCGGGGCCCAGAAGGGTAAGTGAGTTAAACGCGTCCCATCAGGCCATAGATGAAGGCCTACAGCCTGCTCTCCAGTACAGAGGAGGGAGGGTGCTCCAGCATTTTCCAAAACTAAGACAATGACCACTCACAACCACCATTTAAGGGCCCTGGAATGAAACAACCTCAATGTGAGGCCCCTGCATGAGGACTATCCATTTGGGGGTCAGACTCCTTAGCACAGACATACCACTCTGGTGGAAGACATTAAGACGAGGTCCCTCAGATAACTGAAAGCGGCTACTGGATAAATATGTGAGCATTTCCTCCCACTCTGCATCCAACTTGGTATCCACTGCCTCTCAGATGTACAACGAGGTGAAGGAAGCAATTCAGTGCAGCATCAACACTCTCCCTCCTCCGCAGCCTTGGGATTGCTAGTGGGAGACCCAAGTAGTCCAAGGGGCAAGCAGTGGAAAAATCGACAAGCCGCAGGTAGGATCCTCAGAAGGGACTACCCACTTGCAGACAGCAGTGATTACTGTGGCAAACCACCCTCCCTAATTTAGCTTCACAGGGGAGCGCCGCGAAGTCATCTCCTGCGTCAATGACTAGGGGCAGAGGCTCCTGTGGTGCACACCAAACTAAATTTGTCAAGTTCATGCTTCCCAGAAACTCGCATGTTGCAGCCGTGACAGAAGAGTCACAGACCTCTACGGACCATTCATCTCTTGAAGACAAGACACTCACACTCAAAGATATCGTGCGACAATGCATGGTGTGCTAGGCTCCCTGGAGACCAAAATGTATTCAGTCTACAGGGATTACACCAGTGAGAGCAGATCTTCGCAACATGGGTGCCCGGATATAAGACGCAGAAGACTCCCTCATCGCTCTTAAGACTGATACAAAGACTTTGAAGAAACAAGTCAAGGAACTACGCACAACCACTAAGTTCTTAGGGGCTAAGCTGAAAGATTTCGAAGGGCGCTCTAGACAAAACAATGTTAGAATAATTAGGGACGTCAAAAAGAGGAGGTGGGACCGGGAGCCGTTATTTAAACAGGTCCTGCACACAAGGCTCCTAGTAAACTGAGCTACAAGGGGTATGGAGTTCCTAAAGGGGAGAGGGGAAGGACAGGTCTTTCTTCGTCATGCCCTCACACACCACGAAGGATGGCATGCTTCATCATTGGGCTTTGCTCCTCGTCGGGTCGGCGCTGCAATGCCCGACGGGCTCACCGTAAATGGGGCTCTTTGGCAGAGATCTTTTGAAGAAGCCGTGGGGTGCATGCGGGTAAGAGTGCAAAGATAGTGTAGTGCACAGGTAGTGGATATTAAAATAAGTCTGGAGTAGTCCTGTTCAGAAACAATTTTAATGGTTCAGGTAGTTCCAGCTTAGTTAAAAGGTTAGTGGACGCCCTACGTGGATGCAATGTTACTAGAGGGCTATCGCTGTGTGATGGGTCGACATGTTTCGTGCCTTTATTGCTCCTTATGAGTCTTATGGCACTTCATCAGGACCTAAGTAAATAAGTGGTGCACTACTAGAGGTCTGGTTCCTGAAGTTTAGGGTGGTAACCAGACACAATATAGTGAAGCCGTAGTAGACCTATACTGGACAGTGGAAGACCTGTGTACCAGGGTGAAGTCACTAGTCGTTTTTTTGGCTGGGTGAGTTTCACTGGGGCTAGTTTGTCTATTGCCTTACTGATCCAGGAATCAAATTTAGTAGCCCCGCCATTGCTATCCTTAGGGTGGGGAGTACCCTCTAGCAAGGCTTCAGCTAGTTCGATGCCTTGGATGTCCTTCCAAGGGCGGGTATTAACCAGCCGAGGGCGAGATTTCCGTCCCGTTATGGATAGATGGAGATTCACCTTAAAAAGGATTACTGCGTGGTCCGTCCAAGGGACCCGTTGAATATCTTTTACAGCAAGCCTGTCATTATTGGTGAAAATTCCATCTAATGTGTGGCCTGCCAAGTGGGTGGGTTGTGTTATGATTTGGCAAAGTCCATATCCTGCCATGATGTCAATAAGGTTGGAGGAGTCTGAGTTGGTAAGGTCATCTAGGTGAAAATTGAAGTCACCTAGGACTGTAAGTGTTGTGGTATCATAACACGATTCAAGAAAGGTCTGTAGAGATTTTGTAAAAGGAGCTCTTGCTCCAGGGGGTCGATAGACCAGTAGACCGGATAGAAGTTCCACATTATTACATTTTATAACAAATGACATGACTTCAGCCTCTAGTGAGGATTCTTGTTTAAAAGAAACTTTGAGGTGGGAGCGATAGATAAGCGCAATACCCCCTCCGACCGATCCTGTCCGGTCTACTTGCGCCAGTGAGTATCCCAGGGGGACAGCACTGTTCCAATCTGGGGCAGAGGTGACCGATGACCAGGTTTCTGTAAGAAAGACTAAGTCAGAACTGGTGGCTAAGATGAGATCCTCCAGTTCGTAGTTATGTTTTGCCATTGACCTTGTGTTAAGGAGAATACAGTGCAACTCGTTGGACGATTTTGCGATATTAACAGAACTGACGTTCCTCTCATAGGGAGCCATCTGTTCAGAACATTGGGTAAGAGGGCTGAGGCCAGAGTGGTACAAAGGGGCGGAGATACCATGAGGCGTGATAAAAACCGTCTTTAGGCCGCACATTGAGCAGCAGTTAGGACCTACTGTATCATGGTCGAGCAGAAGAGTCGGCCGCTGACACTTACCAGTGTTTAAAGCCAGTAGTTCATCCGGCTGATACCCAAGTCTGTCACCGACCGTACGGCCCATGGCGCTGGCCGCGATCTTGGCGCAGACGGGCGCAGACGGGCTTGCCTTTGGCGCGACTTCGGCGCGCCGCCGGCGCGCCCGCTGCGCGCGTCCGCTGCGCGGTCGCGTCATTGCGTGTTTTATAGTGTGCGACGTGAGAACTAGAGCGCTGACTCAATTCGGAATTAACTTGCTCCGAAATGGGCTCCGCGCTAAGCAACGGTAATAAACAGAATACTCTCGTTAAACACGTTAAAAACACAGTGCAAATTCGGCAAGAAACAGTCAATAGTTTTTAAGATTAAAAAGGTGGTCTGAGCATCAATATAAAACAGTCTCTCTCCCCCCTTCAATCAGGTGCGCGGTCGCGTCATTGCGTGTTTTATAGTGTGCGACGTGAGAACTAGAGCGCTGACTCAATTCGGAATGAACTTGCTCCGAAATGGGCTCCGCGCTAAGCAACGGTAATAAACAGAATACCCTCGTTAAACACGTTAAAAACACAGTGCAAATTCGGCAAGAAACAGTCAATAGTTTTTAAGATTAAAAAGGTGGTCTGAGCATCAATATAAAACAGTCTCTCTCCCCCCTTCAATCAGGTGCGCGGTCGCGTCATTGCGTGTTTTATAGTGTGCGACGTGAGAACTAGAGCGCTGACTCAATTCGGAATGAACTTGCTGCGAAATGGGCTCCGCGCTAAGCAACGGTAATAAACAGAATACCCTTGTTAAACACGTTAAAAACACAGTGCAAATTCGGCAAGAAACAGTCAATAGTTTTTAAGATTAAAAAGGTGGTCTGAGCATCAATATAAAACAGTCTCTCTCCCCCCTTCAATCAAATGTAGACGGCAGGAACGTCTTTGGAGATCAGATTACAGTCCTGCATTAAAGAAGGAATATAATCATACTCTGGATCTGTACAAGTCCTTAATAAAACAAGCCAAAGTCACTTACTTTACTAACAAAATTCAAGAGGCTAATAGTTCCTCGAAGGAACTCTTCAAAATAGTGACATTACTATCTAGGAGTCCCAACGATTCTATTTTTTGTCCTGATCAAAAATTTGTTGATAATCTTGCCCTTTTCTTTCAACGCAAGATCCAAGATGTCTATAAGGAACTCCAGGAGCTACAATCTGCCCCTGGGAATAACATAGGCCATCCCTTGGAGGTCCCCATACCGCCCAACAGCCTGTCCCAATTCTCTCCTCTCAGTGAGGAACAGGTCAGTGACATACTACTCCAAATAAAATCTGGCTCTCCCCTAGATCCCTGCCCTCCTCGCATTTACCACTTGGCCCCTACGGTGATAAGTGCATCTTTGACTCCCTTGCTAAACGAGATCATTAGCTCAGGTGTCTTCCCTTCAACCTGGAAAAAGGCTTGTATAAGGCCGATTCTTAAGAAGCCTGCACTTGACCCCCAGGTCACTAAACATTATCGCCCTATATCCTGTCTTCCTCTGCCCGCCAAAGTTTTAGAAAAAGTGATCAATCAGGAGCTAATGCAATTCATCGATTCTAACAGCTCCTTGGACACCACACAACACGGTTTCAGACCACGCCACTCCACTGAATCTGCCTTAATAATGGCTACAGAGGAAATTCGTAGAGCCATGGACAGTGGGGGCAGGGCCACTCTTGTCCTACTCGACCTAACGGCGGCGTTTGACACCGTTAATCATGCAGTTTTACATGATAGATTGATCCAGCTAGGCATAAAGGACTCTGCTCTGGCGCTCCTTCACTCTTTTCTCGAGTCCAGATCTCAGCAGATCCACTGGGATGGTCTCCAGTCTGAAGAACTTTCTCTTCCTTGTGGTGTTCCTCAGGGTTCAGCATTATCCCCCACTTTGTTTAATCTATATGTAACCCCACTAGCCAACTTAATAAAGGATCATGGGTTAAATCTGGTTTCTTACGCTGACGACACACAATTAGTGGTGTCCCTGTCGCAAAGTGTTGAAGTTACTGCAGAGAAATTTAGAACCTGCCTCTCCAGAGTGATGGGGTGGATGAGTCTGAACTTCCTCAAACTAAACACTGAGAAGACGGAGGTGATAGAATTTGGCCACAAGCCGTCCATCTGGAACCATCTTTGGTGGCCATCTGAAGCGGGCACCTGTCCAGTCCCCGCACCCAAAGTAAAGAACCTAGGTTTCCTGATGGACAAAGACCTCTCACTGACGTTCCAAGTCAATCAGGTGACCTCGGCCTGTTTCCTGATGATCAAAATACTCCGGAAGATCCTACCTTTTATCCCGTTTACCTTGCAGAAAACAGTAGTGGGGGCCTTAGTCCTCTCCCGCATAGACTACTGCAATGCATTGTACGCTGGGATAGGGGAGCGACAGCTTTCTAAGCTTCAATCCCTGCAAAATGCGGCTGTCAGAGTCCTGCTCGATCTCCCGAAGCATCATCCCACATCTTCTTACATGAGGAGACTCCATTGGCTTCCTGTGCGTAACAGGATCCAGTTTAAGGCTTTGTGTCTAGTGCACAAAGCTGTACATGGAGGAGGGGCTGACAACATGAAATCCCTATTTCCTACCTATGCCCCCTCTCGCACACTCAGATCCTCTACCATGGGCCTAGTTTGCCCATTAAAATTTAAGAGGTCCCGATGGGGAGGCAGGGCCTTCTCGTTCCAGGCAGCAAGACTATGGAACACCCTACCAACAGCACTTCGACTGGGAACAAACATGATCCCGTTCAGAAAGGCCTTGAAAACCTGGCTGTTCACCAATTCTTAATCTAGCTCCACCTCGCCCCTTCTATCACAGCGCCAAGACGCCTCGGCATAAGTGCGCTTAATAAATAACTCAGTCAGTCAGTCACCTGTAGGGGGAGGCAAGGGGAGTACCAGGCAACAACAATAGAGGTTCAAACCTGAATGAACAGGAGGTGTCTCTTTTAAGTATGAGACCTCACACCTGGCTAAATAGTGATGGTTCTTAAACCTGCTGCACGGGTAGTGGTACTTGAAAGCATGTGAGTGCTTGAAAGCATGCATGCGAGTGCTTGTGTAGTGGGGGCATAGTAACATTGTATTGCACACACTCACTAGTGGTTATGGTAATAATGAACCTGGTAGTGACCAGTGCTAGTCACTTACATTGTACATCGTGTGGTTCAAAAATGAGGCCCCAGGGGGCCACGTGCTTGATTAAGATAGGTACATGATTGAGTGGAGGAACCCTCTCCACCCAACGTGCAATTCGTCATGTTTAAGTGCATGCCATGCCGCATACCGGACAAACGGAGGTTGCCCCACGCACTCGGTTAAAAACATTTGTTGGCAGTTTTGTCGGTAGTGCGGTAGCCAGGGGGTGCTGGCTCGCCGAGTTACATGCGCTTAAAAACATTGCACAGACATGCTAGGACACCCACGTGTGGTACACTGCGGAGGCTGAGGAAGTCACAGATAGTCATAACGCTTAACTGCATGCTAGTTAGCAAACGCTATGAAAACCGATACCGACAGTGATATACATTCGATTGTAAGCGCAACATCGAATTTTGGTGGTGGTGCCGGAGAGGCCATAGTACGTGAATGGGCTAAGTAACGATCCTTATCAGCGCGGGATCTATTACACTGGAGGCATGTACTCGATTGTAAGTGCACTCGAAAAAACCATTACTAGGTACGTGATAGTATTGTAGGGTTTAGGCATCCTTGAAAATTTGTCTGTAAAAATACATATACATGCGTTACATACTTGGTGGCAGATTTGACAGCCCTCAGATTGGGTCACCCACCCTGACTTTTGAGAAAGCTGACTTTTGAGAAAGCTGTCTTAAAAGAGATAGCAGAAAAACGGACAAACAATGCCTTCATGAATACATCTAAAACAGAATTAGAGGCAATCAAACTCCTGGCCAACGACCCTATGATCACGATTAAGGAGGCTGCAATCGTGATCATGGCGACTACCGATTACAGAAACAAATGTCTACGCCAACTACGGAATGAGCGCTATTACACACCCCTCACTGAAGACCCCACAGCACGCCTCATCACCTGGATCAACTCTATGGTCTCTGCAGCCTTCAACCAGGGTTGGATTACAAAACACGAGGCAGATTTCCTAACCAACAACCCCAGACTACCCTATTGCTACACTCTGCCCAAAATAACTAAAGGAGTAAGCCCAACCCCCGGCAGACCAATAGTTTCGGGCATAGGGTTGGTTCTGGAACCGCTCTCAAAATTCTGTGACCATTTCTTCCAACCCTTGGTCCACACCACACCAACCTTCCTTCGAGACACCAGGGAATTAATTGAGACTACCAACTAAGAGGGCCTACTACCAGACGTTCTACTAACGCTAGAGGTAGAGACCCTCTACACCAGGGGTACTCATAGTACGGCCCGTGGGCCGCCAGCGGCCCGGCAAGCCTTTCTTGGCGGCCCGCGCACCTTTCAGACATCGTACCGGTGTTTTTTTTTGTTTTTTTCTAACAGTGTCAGCAAACACAGACTCTGCTCTGTGGGGGTCCGGGGATTCAAGCGATAGTCCGAGTGGAGCTGCTGGGGCGCTAAGAGGTGAAATACAACAAAGCCTCATTATCATGCAAATGGTCTCTTAAAGACCTGTGAAGTACTCGGGTGGAGCTGTGTGTGTGCCCTGGAAGGGAAGCTGCCTCAGCTGCCACACAAGCGGAGGGCGGGGGTGGAGGGGGGGGGGGGGAGAGGTGAAAAAGAATGACAATAGAACAGCAGGGTGTGAGAGTCGGGTAAGGGGACAGAGGGTGACAGAGGGCAGTAGGGAGAGACAGAAACAGACAGAGACAGATAGAGATAGAGATAGAGATAGAGACTAACAGAGACAGGGACAGACAGAGACAGATAGGCAGAGACAGGGACAGACAGATAGAGGCAGAGACAGACAGAGAGGCAAAGAGACAGAGAGGCAAAGAGACAGACGGAGAGGGAGACGGAGAGGGAGGGCAACAGAGAGAGAGGGAGACGGAGAGAGAGAGGGAGACGGGGGAGAGGGAGGGAGACGGGGAGAGGGAGGGAGACGGGGTGGGAGGGAGAGAGACAGAGAGGGAGGGATAGAGACAGAGAGGGAGAGAGACGGATAGAAGGAGAGAGGGAGGGAGATGGAGGAGGGAGGGAGACGGAGGCGGGAGGAGGGAGGGAGACGGAGGAGGGAGGGAGACGGAGGAGGGAGGGAGACGGAGGAGGGAGGGAGACTGAGGAGGGAGGGAGACGGAGGAGGGAGGGAGGTAGATAGAGAGAGGGAGAGATAGAGATATGTATATGCCGGGTCCGGTGGCTCAGTGGACGAAGGCGTCCGCTGCAGGGACCTGTGTTCCACCTCATGGTCACAGTTTTTTTTTTGTTGCTCTAGCCCCGCCCCCTCCTCAATGACCCCACCCCCAAGGTGCGGCCCTCTGCCAGAAACCACACTGTAAATTTGGCCCCCAAGAGAAAGTTTGTGAGTATCCCTGCTCTACACCAACATCCCATAACAAAGCACACTTGAGGTGGTGGAATCCATTCTGCGCAGCGGCACATGGACCTCACCTACCCCCATCAATTTTATCATGGAGTGTGCACTGATTGCACTAACTGAAAACTTTTTCCAATTTGAGAACAGTATCTTTCACCAAACTCAGGGTACCTCTATGGGTAGTACTTTTTCCCCAAGCCTGAAATGTCTCTACATGTCAGAGTTTGAGGGCAAACACGTGCTCACCAACACAAATTCCTTCAGGGATAATGTCCAACTGTGGCAACGCTATATAGACGACATCCTAGTGTTCTGGAAAGGCACTAGAGACAACATCTCTGCCTTCCTCACTTGGATCAACGGTCTCAACCCATACCTCAACTTTACAGCCAACAGCTTGGTTTCTGAAATCCCCTTCTTGGGCCTCCTGATCACAAGAGAACCAAATAGACTGGTCACTACCACCTATAAAAAACCCAGAGACAGCCACTTCCCCTTACTCTATCACAGCTTTCATCCAAAAGCCCTCAGAGAAAATCTTCCCTATGGGCAGTTTCTGCGTATACGCAGAAATTGCAGCTATATGGATGACTTCAAGAAACAGTCGTCTGAACTGAGCACTAATTAAGCACGAAGACAATACCCAGCGAATCAAATAAGAAACGCCAAAAAAAGAGCCCAAAACACCAACAGACAGGCTCTTCTTGAAACCCAAACCAAACCCAAGACCGACCTACTGACTTGCATCACCACCTACACCCCAGAATCCAACATGATCAAGAAAGTGATCAACAAACACTGGAAAATCCTGCAAGTAGAGGAGCAAACATTTAGCAAACCCAGGTTCGCCTTTAAGCGCACAGCAAACATCAAGGACCCGGTCATAAATACAAGACCCAGGAAGCACACTACACCCCTGAACACACTTTGGGATTTACCACCCGTTACGGGTCACTACCCCTGCGGGCAATGTGTTGTATGTCCATTAACAAAAGCGGCAAAAACCATTGCGCTGACCGACACATGGATATGGATACAAAACAAACACACAAATTGTAACACATGCAATTGTGTTTATCTGATCACATGTCCCTGTCAGCGCCAGTACATTGTCATGACAACACGTCCAGTTAAAACAAGGATTACGGAACATAGGAGTAACATCAGATGTAAAAAAAACAACCCCAAGATGTGTACTCACTATGCAGAAGCTAATCATACCCCTAACGACCTCTGCTGGACCATTCTGGAATCCTGCAAAAACATCACAAAAGACGCACTGTTCAGAAAAGAACAACGCTGGGTTTTCAAACTGTCATCCCATATTAGGGGCCTTGATGATGATATCCCCTGGGTAGAACTCAACCGCTAAATCCACAGGATATAGGGCCACCACCATCAATGCCCTTCACTGATACTGGGTGAATTTCTCATGTTTTTGGCAGGTGACCTACCGCCAAAAACACACACGTGCATTCCTCTGACACGACCAACCTCATAAGCGCGCCAAAACTAGACACACCCCACACAAACTGATTCCTGTGCTGGAATGTCTTCATAGATCTTGCAAGCCCCACACACATAAACATCATATGCATCACGGGCCTGATACAAGCCTCTTAGGACTGATGAGGCAACCGTTAAGGTTCATATGCCCATTAGACACTGTGCCATTACTCACTTACAAACATTCAGGCATCATTTGCATCTCAGGCCTGATACGAGCCTCTTAGTACTGTTTAGGGTTTCTTATGCCCACTAGACACTGTGGCATTACATCCCACACACCCACCCCAATGTCCAAGGAAAACAGCATGGCAAAAAAACAGGCGACAGTTGCCAGTAGTACGCCCTATGAGTACCTATCCATACGAGATCCCACCAGGCATATTATTGCAGCGATTTCTGTCCATCATACTTCACATACATTCAATAAAGTTTTGTTTCACTCAACTAACATGGCAGTGGAGGTTAGCGCTCCAGCCCTTGGATGCTCACTTGAGCTTAAGTACATGGATCCCAGAAGCAGCAGTTACGGGGCCCAGAGCGAGGGTAGGATTACAGCTAGTTGCCGTCCACCCAGCAGTGCGTATACACCGCCGTCGCATTTGGTAATCTTCCGGGAAGACTTGTTACTAATTGTTTTAAAATCGGACTAATCCTTTCCATTCCAGCTTCAGAGCAACAACGTGCTCTGTATTTCCCCCGTCAGGACGTAGACCATTATACTGGGGGTGAGTAGACATGATTAGCAACTATTTTCAGGTGGGTGACCCAAACTGAGGGCTGTCAAATCTGCCACCAAGTATGTAACGCATGTATATATACTTTTATAGACAAATTTTCAAGGATGCCTAAACCCGACAATGCTATCACGTACCTAGTAATGGTTTTTTCGAGTGCACTTACAATCGAGTACATGCCTCCTGTGTAATAGGTCCAGCGTGATAAGGATTGTTACTTAGCCCATTCATGTACTATGGCCTCTCCGGCACCACCGCCAAAATTTGATGTTGCACTTACAATCGAATGTATATCACTGTCTTTTTTCAAAGCGTTTGCTAACTAGCATGCAGTTAAGCGTTATGACTATCTGTGACTTCCTCAGCCTCCGTAGTGTACCACACATGGGTGTCCTAGCATGTCTGTGCAATGTTTTTAAGCGCATGTAACTCGGCGAGCCAGCACCCCCTGGCTACCACACTACCGCCAAAACTGCCAAAGCTGACAACAAATGTTTTTAACTGAGTGCGTGGGGCAAACTCCGTTTGTCCGTTCTGCGGCATGGCATGCACTTAAACACGACGAATCGCACGTTGGCTGGAGAGGGTTCCTCTTCTCAATCATGTACCTATCTTAATCAAGCACGCGGCCCCCTGGGGCCTCATTTTTGAACCACATGACATACAATGTAAGTGACTAGCACTGGTCACTACCAGGTTCATTATTACCATAACCACTAGTGAGCGTGTGCAATACAATGTTACCATGCCCCCACTACACAAGCACTCACATGCATGCTTTCAAGCACTCGCATGCTTTCAAGTACCACTACCTGTGCATGTTTAAGAACCATCACTATTTAGCCAGGTGTGAGGTCTCATACTTAAAAGAGACACATCCTGTTCATTCAGGTTTTAACCTCTATTGTTGTTGTCTGTTTCTCCCCTTGCCTCCCCCTACAGGTCTTCCACTACCCAGTATAGGTCTACTAGGGCTTCACTCTATTGTGTCTGGTTACCACCCTAAACTTCAGGAACCAGACTTCTAGTAGTGCACCACTTATTTACTTCGGTCCTGATGAAGTGCCATACGACTCGTTAGGAGCAATAAAGGCACAAAACATGTCGACCCGTCACACAGCGATAGCCCTCTAGGAACATTGCATCCACGTAGGGCGTCCACTTACATTTTAACTAAGCTGGAACTACCTGAACCAATAAAATTGTTTCTGAACAGGACTGCTCCAGACTTATTTTAATATCCACTACCTGTGCACTACACTGTCCTTACCCGCATGCACCCCATGGCTTCTTCAAAAGATCTCCGCCAAAGAGCCCCGTTTACGGTGAGCCCGTCGGGCATTGCAGCGCCGGCCCGACGAGGAGCAAAGCCCAATGATGAAGCATGACATCCTTTGGGGTGTGTGAGGGCATCACGAAGAAAGACCTGTCCTTCCCCTGTCCCCTTTAGGAACTGCATACCCCTTGTAGCTCAGTTTACTAGGAGGCTTGTGTGCAGGACCTGTTTAAATAACGGCTCTCGGTCCCAACTCCTCTTTTTGACGTCCCTGTTTATTCTAAGAGTGGCCTTCAAAATCTTTCAGCTTAGCCCCTAAGACCTTAGTGGTTGTGCGTAGTTCCTTGACTTGTTTCTTCAAAGTTGTTGTATCAGTCTGAAGAGCGACGTGGAGCAAAGCCCAATGATGAAGCATAACACCCTTCGGGGTGTGTGAGGGCATCACGAAGAAAGACCTGTCCTTCCCCTGTACCCTTTAGGAACTGCATACTGTAGCTCAGAATAATTAGGGACCCTGATAGATAGGAGGGGCCTGCCGTTCACCTCCTTGTAGAAGACCTCATACTTAAACTCTACAACCCCATGGCCTCTCAAACTATTTCTGGGTTGAGCAAGCTCATCGAGTCCCAGGCGTCCTGCTACAACCGGGTGCTCCACGGTCATAGCTCGTATCTTCAACTACCGGGACCGCAACGTCATATTAAAAACAGCTTGTAGTGTCCCACCAATCAAATACAAAAATGCTACCATCACCTTTTTTCCGATTACAAAAACTTTGTTGCAGTTTTGTTGAAGTCGAAAGGGCCCTAAGGGAGCGAGATAAAATACTGATATTCCTAGCAAAATTGCAAGTGGTGGCAGACAAAAAGACCTGGTATTTTGTGACTCCAGAAGTGGCTTGTGACTAGCTGGAGACCGGTTGGTGGAACCAGGCCCGGGATGCAGCCCAGAAAACAGCAATGTGACAACGGCACCTCAGACTGAAATCATGATAATAATAAAGAGTTTATTGTGTAGTTAGTTAAAACCGTTACAACTTTAGCATAAAATCATCAAGTGTGACAACGTTCCTATTTACATTTTGAATTGTGCAGAGTTGAAAGATCGTTCGATGTTCTTAAAATGAAACATTGAACATGGTGTAGCTAATACCAGGTCAGCACATTTAAGTCCAGAATGTAGAAATGTCCGCTGACTGCTTCACAGTGATTGTAGGGAAGTTCTAAGTCCCTACTTATAAGTAATTTCAATTCTTAGCAACAGTCAAAAAAAGTTGGCGATATATATCTAAAACCGGGAAAAGAAAAACTTGAGCTATGTGCACGTTAGTACCAGATAGCTGTCGTCCTCCATTACGCTTTTGTATACATCATCCCAGTGCCCTTTTTTAGCTGCCATGTAGTTGGAGTTCGTGTGCAAAAATGCAAATATGTCAATCGATGTAATAAACATTAAGTAAATGGCGCAATCTTAAACAGCTGGGCATGTAGTGCATCTAACACTGGAGAATAATGTGCTATGTGCAAGTTGATACCAGATGACAGTTGTCCTCTGTTATGATTTTCTGTACATCTGCACTGGGCCATTTGTAACGGCCACATGATTGGAGTTTGTGTGCAAAAATGCATATTGATGTAGCAAACATGTCATGAATAGCACCAGATTAAACACTATTTGTTTGATGTTTGTAATAATTTTATGACTTGTTGCAAAAACTTGGCTGCCCTGCAAGAGATCTGTAACAACTGGCTGTTTAGTAATGCCATTACGGCAGGTCGACATGATCGAATCCGGAGAGAGTGGAAAGCTGGAAATAAAAAATACCGTCTCCAGTTGTTCACAGCTGGGCAGATACACAGGAGGTGTAAAAGTGACTCTTCTGCCTGTTCAGAGTCGGCACTGACTGGTCGGCCATGTTCGTTTCCATGTAGGAACCTGATCTTTTGAGCAAAAAGCTCCCAGACGAATCAAGAGTAGAAAATGCTGTAAAGTTGGAGTTATGTGTTGAACCAGATATGGCTGCGGCGACCGGACCCCATACGAAGATAAAACCATACATCTGTGTTTTTTCTTAGACAGGGCGGCTTTGTCCACTAGCCAGGCTTTTTGTTTTGCTGCGTTGTTTGCTATTTTTTTTAATGCGGGAAGCTATAGTTTGTGCCCCATGCTTCGTGTAAGTTGAGAGTGAGTAACGCTTGGTCAAGTGCAATTGGCCAGTCATTCTTTCCTTTTGGCTGGCTCTTCAGTTCCGTCCAGCAGTGGCCTAGCAAGGATTCTTCTTGAGCTGCTCTCAACTTCCAGCACAATTTTAGTATTGCTGCTTGCCTTTCCGGGAGTTGATTAAGTAACCCAAATTCCAAGCGAACTTGTGCCTGGGATGTAAATTGCAGAATCCGGAAAATTTGTTTGAAGAGGACGGATTGTTGGAGATTCAAAAAGTTTGCATCTTGGCCCTTAAATAATTCGAAGCCGTAAATAAGGGTTGGAAGAAACTTAGCGCCAATTACTTTTAGAAGATGGGAGTTGGAATGGACACATTAATTTCAGTCTTAGAGTGTTTAGTGCAAAACATCATTTGTTCGCCTGTGCTAGTCTTTTAATTAGATGCTCTTTAAGTGTAAATCTTGAGTCTAACACCACTCCTAAGTATTTGTAAGAGCCACACTGCTCTATACTGTTCCTTGCTGCATACCACTTATGTTTTTTGCTGTGTGGCCCGGTGTTTGTAGAAAAACAGATTACCTTTGTTTTGTTGTAATTTAGAGATAGTCCAAGCTCCTCTGTGTATTCCAACAGCTTCGTTATCAGGCGCTGTAGGCCAACCAGGGTCTGGCTGCATAGGACAATGTCATCTGCGTACTTCAGACTTCTGACTTGGCGATGTGCTAGCTTTGGGGGTCGCTTTGGACTTCTGTGAGCCTGTTATCTAGATCTGTTGTAAATATGTTGAATAAGCTGGGGGCTAGCACACACCCTTGTTTTAGGCCTCTTTGCGTTGATATCCTTGCTGTAGTTCTTTCTCCATTTCCTAGCTTTATCTGGACCCAGGTGGCTCAGTACAAATTGATTATGGCCCTTAGTAGCCGTGGCGGGATGCCCCATTTTTCCATAGTTTGCCATAGGAGTTCTCTAGATACCATGTCAAAAGCCGCTTTCAAGTCGACGAAACACGTATACAATTTGAGATATTTTCGCTGCGCTTTTTCGACAAGGAGGTTCAGGGCCAAAAGGTTACACATTGTGCTTGTGCCTGGTCTGAAGCTTGTTTGTGAAACTGGAAGGATCTTGGTGGAGGTGACCCATTCTTCGAGGTCGATGAAGAGGTTCGATGCATAGACTTTGGCTTCTACATCAAAGAGCGCAATTAGTCTGTGATTTGTCGGGTCTGATCTGCTGCCAGCTCTGAATATCGGGTGCAGAACGCTGCCTTTCCATGATGCTGGTATGCTGTTTGATTGAAAAGCATGATTGAACAGCGGCGTGGAGAATTCGGCCCAGAAACGTTGATCTAACGTGAAAAGCTTGTTTGGCAAGCCGTTTGGGCCTGGGGCTCCACTAGATCTAAGTTTATTTAGGACTATCTCAACTTAATTAAACCATGATTCGGACAACCTACGACAACTGCAAAGCTCACCACAACACCAGATAACTTTATCAACAACTTCATAGGAATGCCATAGGGAATGATTCGAGGAGGCTGGGTGATGTTGGCAAAATGGCTGTTTGTGATCTCCTGCACGGATGCTTTGAGTGAACTGGAACTTGCCCTCCGATCTTGGAACTAAATCTAGCAGTCAGAGAACAGGTGATTCAGTATGAAGGTGTAACACTTTGGTAACAAATGTCCTTTTTTAACTTTGGTGAGGTGCAGGTGAAGAGCCTCTTGGTATTTGCCACAGTAACCTAAAGTTTGAGTAATGTTTTGGGGCAACAGGTTCTCTGCAAAGTTGGGGAGGCAGACAGTTCAAAGTCCGCTATGCAGGGAAGGGGGATTTGTTAAGGGGAATTTGTTCATTTCTTTATTGTGTTTTTGTTCTAACAGTATTTTTGCAAAACGTTGTCACTGACAATAACTTCGGACACCTGACACAGACTCCCTGCCCGAGATCCAATCCATCCCAGTGCGAGATGGGAGAGCAATGCACCCCAAACTCTCAAATACTGATGGCCAGTACAGTAGTTACCTTGAATATTAAGTTATTATCTTTGAATGTTAATAGCCTGGGGGACAAAATTAAAAAAGAGGTAGTAATGCAAGACATAAAGCTCCATTCCCCAGATGTCGTTCTCCTCCAGGAAACACACCTCAAGGGCAATATCTACTGTGCACTGGACAGGTGGGGATACTAAATGGTTGCCCATGCGGGTTACACTACTGGTTCTAGAGTGGTGAGAATCCGGATGAGAGACTCGCTCACCATCCAACACATTTGGCCTGCCACACACGGGAGGTATGTGGCCCTTTCTGGACTATGTGAAGGAAAAACGATTAACAATATTTCTACCTATGTCCCTTCGCGATGACACGATACCACGTTTCTTGACTTGAGTGCTTTTCTGCTCCTTTTACCAGAGAGCAGACTGCTAATGGGAGGAGACTTTAACGTGGCACACTGGATGAGTGACCTCTGGTCCCTTAGGCAGACCGGGTCCTCTCGCCGTACGCTGGCTGATTTCTTATCAGCCCTTGGCCTAATGGACATAATCTGACGACACACAATATATATTCTACTCAGGGGCACATGACAGTCTTTCTCAAATTGACTATATCTTTACCTTGGCAGCCCACTTGCCATATTTCTGTGAGGTCCACCACTTGGCCAGGGGTATTACTATCCATCCCTAACATGGGCAGTCTACGGTCTCCAAAAACGAAAGGACTATCGAGAGATCATACTTAATCCTGGTACCTAAAGATACCTTGAATTACAGAAGGCGTACTTGAGGCTACAGAGCAATACTTCTCTGAAAGCAAATCCTTGGTATACTCTGTGTAGACCCTATGGGATGCATATAGTGAAGTGGTAATCCAGGGACAGTGCCCTTCACTAGTTGTGGGACATAAAAGAAACGAGGGCCAAATTAAAAGCCCTCGAGCGAGAGATCCATGAGCTGGAAACTAAACTTACTCACCAGGGACAAGCAGACACTAAACACACCCTAGGCCTAAAACAAAAGGACTATAGGGGCGCCTGCTATGAATGTTCAAGAAAAGTCGGGAAGTGAGCTCACTCCGTAGAGACCAAAGGTTGGCCAATATCGTTGTCATACACAAAGATGGAAAACCACCAGAGCAGTGCTTCTCATATAGGCAGAATTTGCTCTTAAATCCAGAAATTAAAATATTGGCTAAAGTATTGGCCTCCAGACTGACCAAGGTAATCATGACTCTGACCCATCAAGCTTCAAGAAGACTCCCTAGTGCTGTCGCTCGATTCCAGAATGGCATTTGACACAGTTGAATGGCGACACATGTTTTAAGTGTTGGCCCGGATGGGTTTTTGCCCGAGTTTTACAGCTTTAATAAAGCTCCTTTACACCGACCCCTTGACACAGATGACAGTGAATGGAGGAATATCCCGGATATTCTGACTCTAACGTGGGACCAGACAGGGCTGCCCGCTTTCACCATTAATGTTCGCTCTCACATTGGAACCTCTGTCAGCCTGGATCAGACAGGACTCACTGGTACGTGGTCTGCATTGGACTGACCACTGGAAATAGAGAGATATTGCTCTATGCGGTTGACATTCTACTTTAAAATCAAACCCCGTCTATACGATTGACAGAATTGTGCAAATACCCAGTTTGGCTGCTACTCTAGCTATACCATTAATTGGAGAAAATCCTTAATCTATATCCTTCACATCTAGACACCACAACTGCCCCACGGCTGCGAGGCGAGAATCGCCACAGATGGGTTCTGATACCTCGGATCCTACACCACTACTGACCCTGACATTTTATATAACAATAATCTTTTAACACCACTGGCGCAACTGAGGCGCGATGTCCAGCACTGGAGATCCCGATCCCTCTCACTACTTGGCAGGGCTGCACTTTTTAAAATGATGGCCATACCCCATTTTATTTATGCTTTACACTATATAAACCCTACCCAGTCCCTGTGTCCTACTTGGGAGCAAAACTCATATATTGCTCTAGGATGGAGGCCCAACACTCATAGCCATAAATAAACTGGTGAGGGGATAGTACGATCGAGGGATCGCCCTGCCCTACATTCAGAAATATTATTGGGCGGCACAGGTAACCACTATTAACTACTGGGTGCACCTCCCTACAGAAGAATCTGTGTTTTGCATAATAAGGCAGACCATGCACCCAGGGGGATATCTTAGGGCCATCTATGGTGCATTGTAATACACAACCTTAAAGTCCCAATGGCGGTAACAATCCGCCTCTGGCAAACAACACTTCACGCACTCGGCTAGGAACACTAGGGACATTGCTTTGATTTGATAAATGAGACCTCATCGGTCTCTCCAGGGTAGGAGACCTCTGGGCACAGGGAGAGGTCATCCCCTTCATTGAATTGCATGGCGAGTACCAACTAGCACCCAATGAGACTTATCGCTATTTACAGATAGGGCACTGCCGAAAGGAGCTGTGCTCCCCAAATCTTTACCCCAAGAGGACAGATTATTAGACGATCACATGCTCCACAAGGCAACTTCTCTCACGTACCAAAAACTAAACAACAACTCACCAGATACCGTAAAACATTTACTGGAACAGTGGATGTGCGAACCAGAAGGTCTCTAGGACGAGTGGACCAAGATCCTGGCATCCCAAAAAGGAGGTAGCTATAAGGATTCTGTTTAGTGCAGCTAAAAATTCTGTAGTAAAAATGGGTAGGGCAATGGAGGCAGACAGTGCGGCTAAATAGGCACATTCTTCCACACTATATGGAGTTGCCCTGAAGTACAAAAATTCTTGGAGTCAGTGGTTGCCTCTATGAATGGACAATGTGGGAGTAATATGGGTGCCTCTGCAAAATGGTGTCTCCTAAATGTCTGGGATACAACAGACCTAAGCCGCATGGAGCCGATTTGGATGACTCTGGAACTGGCTATAGCCAAATGGAACATTGCACGATTATGGGGGGTGGAGCAAGCACCACAACTGGGGGACTGGAAGCAAGACATGTATTGGTGCATGCTAAACAAACAATGTCCCCAGCACACTTAAACAGTAATATATTGGTTAGCATTGCACGTTGTGAGCATCAAGTAAAACAAAGTGCGATGATTCTTGCGATTTTCTTTCTTTTATTCCTTTGTTCATCCAACAGCCGACACGTGTTTCGACGCACATGGGTAATGCACCCGCGACTTTATCAAGGCTGTACATAAGACACAAACAAGAACAAGCAATGTACCACCTAACTTGATACTGGGTGTATATAACCATCCACAGTAAAGTCACTGAAATACTCGAAAGTCATAAAATAAAGTCTGTGCACACATGCACAAGGTGGATAAGCGGTAAACGTTAAGTATGTTTTGGAAGGAAAAGGGTAACTAAATACCCAAAGAACCCAATGGATGGAAGAGAAAAGAATGTGCGTCACCAATTACAAGTAGTGAATATGCGGGTGTTGAAACCCCGTCCAAAGTGAAGACTAAAATACAATAGCGTGAAAATATAGTTAAAAGCCGAATAGAAGCTTGATCTGGCAAAACGCGTGGTGAGAGTGCCTCCGCATTATATACCCAAAGTGAAGATCAAGCAGAAAATAATTATAAAATGGCTACAACCATGATAAATACCTATGTTCTCCTTTAAACAAATCTGTAAGAAATGAAGGCTATAATGAAAAACTACTCTTTTGTAAGGTAACAGCTGTAATCTAACTGTATTAAAAAGGTACTGCCACCTACTTGATTTGCGGTGATAATTCCAACCCACAAATTAAGGGTTCCTTATGAAGACGAGGTTTGCAGTTATTCAGTTATAGGGATCCAATTACGTCCCAAAATTCTCAGTATCCCTTCCTATATCAAAGGTAAACAGGAAGATTCCTGTAAGCTCATATAGTGTCAAAAGCTTCATCTCTAATCGTTCTCCTCAGAAATGGCTCATTACCGATTACGCGTTTAAGCAAACATTTATCAGTGTCTAAGACGCTCTCTTCTATGCGTAAAGTTAAAATAATGAGCTATAATCTAATCGTAGAGTCCGGGTGTCTGTCAAGAAACGCGCTATCAATGTATATACTTCTCGTGCCTATTTGCATCTAAAACTGTGTAACTCAAAGAAACCCGCTAAGCCCTTAATCTCAGAAAAAACACGAGTAAATCTATTTCCACACAAAGCGACTGGACCCCCCTTACCGATATGTTGTGTATCGTTGGTCCAGACATCGCCTCCCGTGCCTCTCCTAGTAAAGGACACGAGGCATATGCCGTGCGGTCTCGTGCATATATCGGTAACTAAAGACGCCAACGGTATGGAAATGAAAAGTGGACAACAAATCCGTCAGCCTGAAATCAGATTCACCACGAAACCACCTACGTGGCGGCCATATTGGAATGGTCCAAATAGTATATAAACAGTGTGAAATTGCTAAGAATTACCATATGGTTTCTAATAAGAAATTTGACATAAAAAACTCCTCTGAGATTAGCCACAATGAGAAATATAATAACCATCATGGTTCTAACTAAAGGACACAATATTGGGTGATTGGATCCTATAATTATCTGAAGAAAAGAGAAAGATAAATCTCTAGAAATTGTAAATGAGATATGGGAGGACGCGAGTGCACATATCCGTTATATCTAAGTGTCTGAAAATTCTTGCTTAAGTGTATGGGAAGAATCCAACATATTCAAAGTCTTCCATCTCAAGGGTACAAATTTGAAGAAGAAAGGAAAAGAAAAGCGAAAAACAGTATAATACAACTAAATACAGTTAGGCATTGGAGAAAACATTACATTATATAAATTTTCGCCAGAGTGTTGCATACGTCTATAATCAGTTTAAATAATCATACGGCATAACTTAGTGTGTACATTATGAAGTAAATATTTACTTATTAACATTATGATCATGAGAATATAGTTGTTCACACAGTGTGGCAACTGTGTGAACTCAGTCGCCCAGGAAGTAATGAAGCTCATGGTCCACATTAAGCCCTAGTTCTGTACTGCGCAGTCTAAGGATCCAAAGTGCCTCACGTCTGCGAAGAGCACGCTCCCTATTGCCTTCTCTCGGGTGTCTGTAGGTCTGTTCGATGCCGAAAAACTCAAATTGTTTGTGTGTAGTCTGGGCAGGGCATTGTGTTAAGTGTGCAGCAATGGGATATTTAACGTCGCCCTGCTCCACTGCTCTTATGTGCTCACCCATTCTTTCACATAAAGTCCTAATCGTGCTGCCAACGTATCTTCTTTTGCATCTATACTCTATTATGTAGACAACAAACTTAGTCAGACATTTGATATTGGATTCTATTTTGTATGTTTTGTTCCCAGGTCCCTCAAATTCTGTTTTGTGGTTGCATGTCCATTTACAGGCACTGCAACTGTTGCATCAATGGAAGCCTTTCGTTCGTTGTGTCAGCCTAGTTTCTTTTCTTTCTAGCCTCGGGTAACTTGGGCTCAACATGTTCCTCAGAGACATTCCCCGTCTATATGTTATGGTGGGTCTGTCTGTGATGTGGTTACTGAGAGATCTGTCTGCCCTAAGTAAATGCCAGTGTTTTTTGAGACTGCACATTAGTATACCTGACAAGTTGTTCTAGCCAGTTATTACTCGTACGTTGTCTGCCCTGGTTTTTGGCTCTCTGCATTCCTTTAGTGTGTCCTGTCTTCTGACCCTGTGTATCCTTTGTTCTGCTTTCATTAGTATGTCCTTCTTATAGCCCCTGTTCTGGAAGCGAGCTAACATACTCTTTTCACTCTTCAAATTCTGGTTCGAAACTGCAGTTGCGTCTTACTCTAATGAGTTCACCATAGGGAATCGCCCTGATTTGATGAGCAGGATGGGCACTAGATGCGTGTAGAACTGCATTGCAAGCTGTTCTTTTGCGAAAAAGTCTACTCTGTATCACATGGTCCCTAATGTATAGTTCTACATCCAAGAATGATATTTTGCTGGTACTGTGTTCAAAAGTAAACCTAATGTTGTAGTCATTGTCATTTAAGTAAACAAAGTAATCTGTTAGTTTGTGTGTCGTGCCTGTCCAGATCATCAGGCAGTCGTCAATATACCTGCCTCAGTACAAGATGGAATCGTTCCACTGTGACCCCATGGGACCCCAGATCCTCATCTCCTCGAACCAACCCATGAAAAGGTTCGCGTACGAGGGAGAAAATCTGGAGCCCATGGCCACTCCTTGCTTCTGTCGGTACCAATTCTCCTTAAAGAGGAAAACATTGTTGTCAAGTATTAGCTCAATCATTTCCATCAACATTTCTGTATGGCTCCATGTACTTGCTGACCTAGTATTCAGAATATTTCTAATTGCCCCTAGGCCAACGTCTCGTCTTATGCTTGTGAATATGGCAGTCACATCAAGGGTGACTAAAGTCATGTCTTCCTCCCAGTTGAGGTCTGCCATAATCCCCAGGACATGTTTTGTGTCGCGTATGTAAGACGGCAAATTTCTGACTAAAGCTTGCAGGAAAGTATCGACATATTCAGAGATTCTCTCTGTAGGTCCCTCATTACCTGATATTATGGGTCTGCATGGCGGGAAGGGCAAGTCTTTGTGTATCTTTGGTAGAGTATATAAGCAGGGGTATCTCGGTCTGTCCACCCTCATGTATGAAAGTTCCTTGTCATCGAGTAACCCCTGCCCATGCCATTGTCTCAGATGTCTGTTGATGTGATCTTTGAGTGCCCACATTGGATTATTGGAAAGAGGTTCATAGCATTGCTGATCATTGAGTTGTGATAGAATGTCGTTTTCATAGTCGCTACTGCGCATCACTACTATGTTTCCCCCTTTGTCTGCTTCTTTAATTGTAACATTCTTGTCACTCATAAGTTCCCTAAGTGCCTTGCGTTCACCGTGTGTCAAATTGTCTTTCTTGGTCCTGTCTTGTGTCTTTTTATTATTGTTAATGTGTTTGTCTAGGTCTGCAATCACTAATTTATGAAAAATGTCTATGTTGTTCCCTGAGAATAGTTGAGGTGTCCACTTTGATTTGTCTATCAGTCTACTGGTAATGCTGGCTGAGAAGGTGATATGAGGGTAGTGGCTGTCCTAAAAAATGGACGACAATGTGAGGAAAATGGAATGACTATAGAGGCAATCATTCCCTGCTCCCCTCACTGGTGCTGGTTCTGATATATTGCTTGCTTGTCACTCCGAATCAAATGTTATTGTTTGCAATGTGGTGGAGGGAGGGAACACTGGGACTGTTTGCTGTTGAGATCAAAATTGCCTTATTTGGCCATGCCAGTGTACAACAGTATGTTGTTTTCTTCGTCTTTTAAAAAAAAAGAAATTGCCATGTGTTAAAAAGATTTATGAAAAAGAAAAGAATGCAGACAGTCCTCATGTCGAATATTGCGCATTAGGGCAAATAGTAGTGTCAAGTTATTAAAGGTAGCTCTCCCTGGCACAAAACCAGACTGTTTAGGTACCACCTGGGATTTCATCAGAGGATTAAGTTATTTAGCAACCACATGAGCCATGTGATAATGGTCAGTATGAACCAAACACCTGGGGATTTTAACCTAGTTTCATAATTAGCAATATTAATGGCTCTCTGACTGTACGATTTTCTTAATATTGTTAGCTATTGGAGAACATGTAAGCACACGTCAGTGGTGTGGTTTTCTGTTTTACTTTTGGAGTAAGTAGACTCTCTCAGGCATGATCCACGCTCGTTTCAGAGTTTTTCACAAGTTTTCTAGGGTATCCCCTCCGCATTAATGTTTTGCATAATATTTTTCCATTCACAATATTGTCTTCTTTATTTGAACGATTTCTTCATATTCTTAAGAATTGCCCAGACTGCAAATTTTGTTTGAGTGTTTCTGGAGGACTACTCTCAAATTGCAATAGAGTGATTTTGTACGTAGGTTTCGTATATAGATTGACTAGAAGTTTGTTGTCTTCTACAAAAATCCACATATCTCAAAAATGTAATCTTTCTTTATTGTGTGTCATAGTAAATATAAGGTCAGCTGACCTACCGTTTAGCCATTCATGGAATTCTGTAAGGGTGCTCTCAGGGCCATTCCAGCTGAAGAACACATAGTCAATATATTGATGCTAGGAGGTAATATGTTCCTTAAACATGTTCGCCTCCCCATAGATCCATTTGTCCTTAAAAGGTGAGTACCATAAATCCAACCCCTCAAATACCAAAAACGTTCTACCTTATGCTTTGTCCAGGCGACAATTTATTACCTTTTTAGAAACATCATCTGATTCAAGTACAGATACAAACTTAGGCGTACAAGGACAGAATATTGATCATTCTGGACAGCAATCTTTTTTAGCGAGAAAAGGAAGGAGAGGCAGGAGCAACAGAGGTTGAGGGAGGGGGAGAGGCAGAGTTACCCTCCCAGGAGAAATGCAAACAAGCAGAAGGTAAGACTTGTAGTTCTTATTTTCAATTTATTTCAACAATATCTAACAGAAGCTGAATTATCTTTGCTGTCCAAGGGACATCCATTTGTACCGTCGGGAAATCAAAATCCAGTCGAGTCCACAGTGGAAATTCTACAATTTTTAAGAAAGATCAGACTACAAATATATTTTGCAGACAAGACAAGACAGTCAAAGCACTACTGTCCTAAAATATAAACCATCTTTCTGTCCCTCCATGACAGATATGCCCCCAGAAATCTTAATGTTTGAGGAGACCAAATAAAGGGACGTTGATTCACTTTACCAGAGACATTACTTCCTCAAGAAAAGCATCACGAAAGAGGATGAGCAAGCACTATCCTCCGTATCCACAAACCCCCAATTGATAATTAAGTCAGCAGAAAAGGGGGCTGGGATAGTGATAATGGACAGTACCAAATACGAAAATGAGGAAATGAAACTATGAATAACATCAATACCTACCATAGACTAGAGACTGAGCCCACGGTGGAGTTAAAACATAAGATCGCAAGCACCATTAAAGCGGCAATGGATAAAGGGTGGATCACTGACAAAGAATGGGATTATTTAAATAAAACCAACCCAAGAACACCAGTATTTTATATAATGCCTAAAATTTAAAAAAAATGTCATATCAGGCTGTGGATCCATTTTAGAGCCATTGGCTAACTACATAGACTTCTTCTTAAAACAGTTTATAGTGAAAATGAAATTGTTCATAAAAGATTCTATGCATTTCATCAACACATATGAAAACAAAAAAATTTGATTCCTCGCAAGAAATCTTGGTACCTTTAGATAAGGAGTCATTGTACTCAAATATTCCCCAAGATGAAGCTTTGGCAGTGATGAAAAATACCTTGAGCAAAAGAATTCAACCACACATGGTGACCACTGAATTATTTATAAAACTAGCCACTTTTTGCCAAAAGAAAAGAACATTTTCATTGAAAGATGAGCTGTTCCTACAGACTAAAGGAGTAGCCATGGGCTGTGCCTTCTTCCCAGAAATTGCAAATATTTTTATGTCATGCTTTGAGAACAAATGGACTATGGGGAGGCGAACATGTCTAAGAAACTTATTACATCTTGGCATCAGTATATTGATTATGTGTTCTTTGTTTGGAATGGCCCTGAAAGCACCCTTACAGAAATCCATGAATGGCTAAGTGTTAGGTCGGCTGATCCTACATTTTGTTTGACACACAATAAAGAGAGATTGAAGTTTTTGGATATGTGGATTTTCGTAGAAGACCACTAACTTCTAGTCAATTGATATATGAAACCTATGGACAACAACACTCTATTGTACTTTGAGAGTAGTCAACAAAAAACACTGAAGAGAATTTGCTATATGGGCAATTCTTAAGAATCAGAAGAAATTGCAAAAAAAAAACACTACTTTGTGAATGGAGAAATATTATGCACAACATTAATGGAGAGGGGATACGCTAGAAAACTTCTGAAAAACTATATGAAACTGGCTTGGTTCTGTTTTGTAGTTCCTATAAACCTATAAGGATCTGCGCGTTTAAACAACATACACTGTAGGATTGGGGTAAAAATGATTCTAGACAACCCTACCGAGTATGTTAGTCTGTATACCAGCTAGCTCACAGTGCCACTAGAAACCCCTCTTACCAAGGAGAGAATAGTTCTTGGCAACTAACGAACATGACAAACCTGATCCCTCAAGATTGTGGAAACCGTGTACTACTTTTCGCTCACTTCGTCTCAGAGAGATACACAGAATAAACGGTGGGGACGTTTTTCAATAAGCATTTATTGAACCATCATCATTCTAGTGTAAAATAGGTGTGCTGAAACAACCATTAGACACTAACAGATATAAATGATTATAAGCACTAACAGAGTAAAAGGATGGTAGATTTCTACCATCGTGCCAAAACAATGACTACAGGCAAGTATATAAATTACATGACGATAAAATGCGTACTCCTACGATGCAACCCTAACTAGATGTACCTAAGTTTACCTAGCCTGTATGTGGGTGTAAAGTCAAGAATCCCTCTAGGATAAAGTGAACCCCATTACCTGAAGTGAGAGACTGCGGAACCCCGTCTTGGTCTCAAGATGGACACCCCGCAAGGGATGTCAGACCACTGCGAGCTGGATTGTCTGCGTGCAGGAGCCTCAGCGTCTCGCGTCAGTGTGTCGGCATGGAAGTCCTTTTCTTCTCTTCTCCTGTGACTATCTCAGCAAGAGATGATGTATATATACCAAAAGTGTTACCCCCTGGGGATATGCCTTGCTGTGTCATGTCAGACTAGGATGACGGAAGGAATGACCCTTGTACATAGTTATTATGCAGGAGATGGTAGGCTTGCTGTCCTGGTGTGATTCCAAGAATCCTTATGCGTAGTGAATGAGGCTTAAGCTTTTCAGAGAAAAACCCCATGTCCTCTTTGGACATAACCGTAACTAGGTAAAATGTCAGGACTAAGAAACACTATGTAGTGCAATGGTACGGAGAATATAGGTGAAGGGTTAGGTGGTTACCTGAGCCTATGTTGGGGTACCTATATGAAACATAACAGTTCACGTCCAGAGAGAGTCTACTTACTCCAAAAGTAAGACAGAAAACCCCACCACTGACGTGTGCTTACATTTTTTCCAATGGCTTTAAACATAAAGAAAATCATAAATTTGAATCTTAAATTACATAATTCTTTTAATTTTCAAAGACCATTATTTGCATTCATGAAGGATACAAATCTCCGGCAACATCTGGTTAAGGCAGTCAGGAAAACAGAAGATCAAACCTTACTACAGATGCTAGGACTTCCGCCAGTAATGGGACACTACAAGTGCAGTAATTGCACAGCATGCAGATTCAGTAAAAATAGCAAGTGCATTATGATTAATGGGAAAACTTGGTACCAGAATGCACTGTCCATTTGCAACACCAAAAATTGTGTTTATTACATGATGTACCCTTGCCAAATGACGTATATTGGCCAAACTACTCAAGCTGTAAATAGTCAGGATCTTACAACATTGATCTAGAATAAGATGCAAAACAGAGGGAGCCCCATTGGTCTCACATGAGACAGCAGGGCAACAGAAAATGATATAGAATGGTCAGTTCAATATGTAACACCTAAAGCAACTAAAGGGGAATCTATTGAGAACCTACTGCTTGGAACAGAAGCCCGCCTGACGGCTAGGGCATCAACCTCGAATCTGGGGAACCGGTTTCACCAGGTTCGAGTCTCGGCAATGACGCTGAACATCCTGTGATTCTGGGCAAATCACTTAATCTCCCTGTGCCTAACAAAAATTAATGTGTCCTCATGTAACGCAACTGGTGCTAATTATAACGCTCTGATACCCAATGCCGGGTCAAGTTTGCGCTATATAAAACTCCGTAAAAAAAATAAAAGATTTCATACTGCTACACAAGTGCTAAATGAACATGATAAGATTTGATCTTTGATTAATGTATGATGTTTCCTCAATAGATGAGAATACATGAACAAGGCACTGATGTAAAATGCAATCATTGTGTTATTGATCAAGTGATATGATGGTTAAGACCTTTTATATGATGTATACAGAAGCTGGCAGGGATTGACCTGCTGAATGCGACAATGCACCCATTGTGGCTTTTGATATTCCTTTGTTCCACTGAATGATGGGCTCTGTTGTTCATGGAAAAATGATTTAGCACAATCTGTATATTCTATGTATATTAGTTACACACTGAGAAGGCTCGAAGTAAAATTTATAATGAAAAATGATTTAACACAATCTGTATTTGGTTATATGTATATGAGTTACAATGTGAGAAGGCGTGTTGCAAAATGGATAGGTAAGGCCTGACAATATAGCTCTCTCCATAGCGCATGGGCCATGTTCGGAAACAAGTAATTGATGACCATGTGCCCCTTCTTTGAATTTTTGATATTTATATTACCTCAAGGCTCAATAAATCCAACAGAAATAGAAGCAGATCAGGCATTTGTATGGTTGACGTTAGTGACGTGTAAAACAAGCATTGGCATAGCCAATAGGTCTCGCTTATAGGACCTTTTAAGTGTTTAGCCATGCAACAGTTGGTGTTGTTGCACTAAGGATATAGTGCTGCATACCTAAATACCTATAAGGTCCCAAAAGCGAGACCTATTGGCTATGCCAATGCTTGTTTAGGACTTATGCCCTGGTGGTGATCAATGAGGGAATACAGGCAGGTTTTTAAGTGCAAACTAGCAAGTCACCAGTTGAGGCAAGTCAAAATAGTAGTAGCAAAATGGAAGGTGTAGTACTTAGGACATGGCTTCAGGCACCACAACAGTTACCAAAGTGCTGTGACTAGTAAGATACTTCGTTTAAATAGCATTGGAAACTGAAAAATGATGACTGACAAGAAATAGATGTTTGTTTCTATTTCACCGGTGATTTACTTTTAACATCAAACGTAAAGCGTGGGTGCCGCGATTATAGCAAAAGTAAAGAAATAGATGTTTGTTTCTATTTTTTTACTTTTGCTATAATCGCGGCCCCGGCGCTTTACTTTTAATGTTAAAAGTAAAGCGCTGGTGCCGCGATTAGCTTTGCGCGAAAGTGAAAGAAAAGCAGAGGTGGAGCGTCGCGCGCGCGCTTGTGCGCGTGACCGCAACCTGGTGGCCGCTTTGGAAGCACTTCCAAAAGCAGCTTACTAAATGTCTCGCCAGAGCAGCGCTGGCTCAGGCTAGACCTAAAAACTATAAACTAATGACCAATAACTTGATTTACTGCTAACCTACGGCCGCAATAACCTCATGATGAGCCAAATGCGAGGTACTGTTCAGTCGTTCCCGATCAATATCACACAATTAGAGTAGAATGCATTCACTTCCGGGGAGGACAAGGCTTAAACGGAGGAAGTTGATACGGACACACCCTCACCAGAAGCATATCGGGAAGAATGGGAAGGCACTAAACATAAGTAATAAAGTTCTTATTTTGCCTGATGACAACAGGTCTGAGACGCATCCATTAAGAAGAAGGGCATGTCTTTGGGAAGAGAGCGATCCACCCATATGGAAAATTGATCAAACGACTACGGTCGCAGTATTTGTACCGTAGCCACGTATAGAGGGGAATGTTTGTTTAAACCATCTCAAGTTAAGGTGTGATCTGTTCTTTTGGCACTTGACTATCTATAAGCATGGGTGCAATGGGATGTGTGTGATAGTCATTTTTTGGCTTCCCTTGTCCTATAGATGTACTGTAAAAGTTGTTTTGCAGTGATTTGTTGCAGGTTATAACAGATGGAATCACGCTCCTCTGGGGCCGCATTACTAAGACCACACAGGTAGGAATTTAAGACGGCTGCAAGGCTGCCTAGTTTTTAGTGATGTGTCCTCACGCACGCTCCTTCGTTACAATACTCCTACTAAGTGGAACCCCCGCTTAAACAAGGTGAGTCCCACTAACATTTTTTTGCAGAAAAATGTATGGTAGGCATGTGGTCACTGGGCCACTTTGTTCTGATCAAGTGAGACCATCACGTCAGGCACTTTAAATAACAGCTATATGTTTTGCGGCCCTTGATGCAGGAAAGGCATGCGGTCACCGGGTCATTTATTCTCAGCTGAGCCACAACGAATAGAACCACGCGGATATTTAGGATTGGGGCACATATTAGAGCGGCTGGTTCCTTCCCTTTTAAATGCACACAGTGGGTGATTTTTTTTTTATGAAAAAAGGAAAACACTTCTTGTTTTTTGGCACTTTAATATCACTGTATATATCCCCACAATTAAGACTTAACTGGGTTTTCACATATATGTTTAGTGAGACCTATAATGACAGAGGATATTTGTTGATCTTTATGTTTTATTTGAAGGAAACAATCGCCTGAAACTGTGCAGGCCGAAACACATCAACATTTTCTGAAAAAGGAGTCTACAACTAATGAAAAGGAATAGTTAGAAAAACACCAATATAAGTATAACAACATATAGGGTTTTCACATTAGATTGGGTGGTAATTGGATATTTATGTGGACGACCTTCAAAACTGACCCATCACATATAAAAAAGACATGGGCCTGCAGTGTTATTTGAAAAACATATGAGGAAAGAGTGTATATTTCCTTTAATAGCTGAACACTTTCTGTATCTTTGAATGTTACAATTTATGTAAGAGTTAAACATTTAATGAATGTTAGAGATGGATGCTATTTAGCAGCAAGGAAAAATAAAACTAAAACAAAAACCAGATTTGCAGCTATCTTGAGTAGTTTTTGATACAACCTTTTGAACTCATGTGAAGTTTCTCAGCTATTCCAAGAATATCTAATAAAGAAACTATTGTTGATTTAATGGTGCATATCATTCCTCCCTTGTTGGCCACCTTTCGTCTTGTTTATATCAGTTTGCCCACGGCCTCTGGCCTAGAGGGTTACTTCTGTTCTATACAGATCTCTTACTGTAGGGGTCAGTCTTCTCCACCTCAATCGAATCTTTGTAAAGATCAGCGAGTCAGGGGGCTAGAATCGCTTTAAAGGCCCTTATACAATCCAGCCGTCAGACCATCCAAACCAGTTGAGTTACCACCCTCCAGTCCTTTGATAGCTAGGATTTTTTCTTGTGCATCTATTGGTTCTAGAAGAAATATTCTCGCTCCACCCTCAATCCATGCTAGTGTTATTCCATCCAAATATTCCTCTATTTCTACAGGATCAGCCATCAAGCTACTCAATTATAGTTGCTCATAATAATGCAAAAAATCATGCAAAATATTTTCACTTCTTCCAATAATTTTCATGGAGGGACGCTTAATGAAATGAATTACATTAAGTAGACAGGCCTATTTTTGTAACCATGAGAGAGTCTTGCTAGGACCCTCCCCCTCTCCGTATTTACACGCTCGAGCATCTACCGGAAAGAGGCATTCCCCATCTGCCACCTCCCTATGTGTCATCGAGGCCATATTCGTGTCTGCAGGAGTTAGAGAGCGTTGGTCCCCCTGGTATTTCCCTTCTAGTCTCGAAATAACCTTTTCTGCCTCCTCAATTGAGTAGGGATGGAACGTAACACTCCCACCTAATGTCCAGCGTGAATCCCCAAATGTGCACCTTGATAGCCTCCCTCACTATGGAGAATTTGTCGACTGATCCTAAATTTATATAAAAAAAACTCTATAATGACTTTGTAAATCATTTCAGAAGGCACTGTCATTCAGAGCATTTGACTGGAAGAGCCACACACTCTGTTGAAAAAAGGTATGCTAGATCTCTAATTGTTAAAGTACTGAGGAGTGGTCAGAGTGTATGAGGGAGGTAATCAATTCCAGTGACCCATAACGATGTTTCTTTTTTTTTTTTTTTAATTTTAATTTATTTTAAACTAACCACACATGTTGACATACATAGCTGTGCGCCTACAACCCTGAGGCCGGCTGCCATGTTGCAGATAATCACACGTCACCTCAGATTATCCAACATCCCGGAGGCTGGGCATCACTGTGAACAGCCGTTGCGGCACCAAATACCTTCCTTGTTTTCAATCCTGTATGCCATTACCTTTTGACTTTCCCCCCTTGCAGGGGCACAGTTTTTTTTACCTTTTTTACCTTCCCCATTCCCTACCATAAAAGAAAAACCACAAAAAACAAAAAAAACACAGCCCCCAACTAGAACTTAACCCCCACCCCGCCCACCCACTCACAACAGTTGAGGTTTCCTGTCAGCAACTTGCATAAAGTTTATTATTGCGCTCAGCTCCAACCCGCATCCCTGAATCACGAGGCGTCTCAAATCCTTATCATTTGCCTCAGGCCGAAACGGGCCAGTGAGTGAATCATGTGTCCTCCCCACCAACGCTCTCTCAAACTGCACTACTCTCCGGGGCCTCCAAGTTGTTCGCCCCCGCCCCACTCCCCGCAGCCTCCCCACCCCTCCCGAGATATTCGACATATAGCCCCCAAAAAATTTGGGGCCTGCTACGCGGTGGGAGAAGCTCACTAAACCTCTCCGTTTGTGTACAGCCGAAAAGTACATCTCGCGTCCACTGCGCCACCGTAGGTAAGGGGCCCGCATCCAGCAAAGCGCTACTCTACGCTTCGCAATGAGCATACCCATGTCCACCAGCCGTCGTGCCGCCTTGGGTATCACTCTAGAGTGCCCCAGCAGGGCCACCGCAGGGTCTGGGGTTAGGTCTATTTCTGCCACTCTAGCTATCTGCTTATAGGTCGCTTCCCAGAAGTTGCGTATACCAGGGCAGTGCCACGCTAGATGCATAAAGTCAGCCACCGGGTGGTTGCATCGATCACATGCCGACCCATCTCGCAGGCCATACCGATGCAGCCTCTCTGGAGTGTAATAAATCCTATTTATGAACTTGAAATGGATCAGCCTGTGTCTGCCATGCAAAGATATGCGTTGAATCCCCGAACAGGAGTATGCCCACATGGCGTTGTCTATTGCGGTTTCAAGGTCTCTCTGCCAGGCTAACCTAGCCTTAGTGTATTCCTGCGACCTCTCTGACAGCGCCATACGATATAACTTAGAAATTAGCTTATGGGGACTTTTGTGCTTAATGACAAAGGACAACTCCGGGACCTCCGGGGGCTCAGCCATATCGTCCCCTAGTTGTTGCCGCCATGCCTGTCTCACCCTGTGGAATTGGAAACGCTGCAATGGCGTGGCATCATCCGCAATGGCAGCTACCTCATCCCATGTCTTAGCGGCGCCGTCTGCAAACAGATCCCCCATCGTGTGTATACCCAGCGCGCGAAGGGACCTTACCACCCCCTCATCCCTGCAGGGGGACAGCCAGACCGCCCAGTCAAGTGGCATTGCTGGTGAGTATAATAGCGCCCCCACCGTTTGTTGTAATATGCTGTTCGAGGCATGTGGGCTGCTGAATTCATATCTGTGCATAGATCGCCGCCTAGTGTTGGGTCCGGATGTTTGCACGTTGTTGTCCTGGAAGAGTCTTCGAAGTATCCTGAGATAGGTGACTCCTCCCCTGGACCACAGTGCGCATGGGCATCCTCTCCATCCTCAGATTGTTTTTTTCCGCCATTGGGTTCGGATGTGCTCATCTTGACTCAAGTTAGGAAAATTTAGTTTTCAGGCCAAAAGGCCTCTAGTTTTCGTCGGTACAGTTCCTATCGGTATCGACAGTTTACAGGCTAGTTTCGTGATTTTAACAACTTTTCGGATCCATTAAATCCGACCATCGACCGAACTTCGACGATGGAATCGAGGACCCCATTCAAGCGGTGTCCTGTTTGCCACGCCAAATACCCACATATCGACGTCCACCCGGTGTGCAACAAATGCCTCTCACCGGATCATGACGAATCGAAATGCATGGCCTGTGCCCGATTCAGATCCAAGAAGACTCTCAGGAATCGACGAGCCGCGCGACTGGAAGCGCAGCAAGCGGCACCGGCCCCGACCAACATCTTCAGCACCGAGGACGAAGATGTCGAAAGCGTGGAAAATATACCCTCCAGCCCCGCTTCTGAACACGGTTCCAGATCGGAAGACGTAGATGAAGAGCTTTTTCACAGGGAAGAAGCCGACGATGAGGTAGGAGACTACGATGAGGCCTTAGGGGCCGAAGAAGGTAGCTCCGGTGAGGAGCAGGGCCTACCCGTCCAAATGGAGGATATCCCAGTGCGTCAGTCGACGGCTCCGGTCGAGGGATCGCCTTCGGGCCTTACCCAAGACCAATCCAGCAGTTCTTCGGCCCCGCCCTCTGGTCCGGCAACGGACATACAGCGAGAGCCATTATTACCTAAAAAGACTGGTTTCCCTTCCACGAAACCGAAACCAATCGTCGCACCGGTTCAACAGAAACCGAAAGTGAAACTGACACTGGTCGGCTCGAGGCCCACCACACCTTCGACGCCAGCCAAACCCGTCGGCTCCGACCGCACCAAAAGGGACTTCGGTACCGAACTCGCTGCAGCCGATGTCGGCGCCGACCCGAAACGAAAAGCCATCGGCACCGCCAAAGCGCCTCGGCCCCCGGCACCGAAGCAGTCGGCACCGGCCACCAAGGTGAAAATGACCACTGCATCGCTATCCACCTCGAAAGCAGCGACTACGGTCCATTCATCGACGCCGTCGACGGCTACTACCTCTCCTCGGCTCGATGACCCGGTGACTTCGAAGAAGTCCACACCGGCCTCTACGGAACCACTCGGCGCCAAAGAACCGTCGGCGTTCCAGGTGTGACAAGTGGCAGCGTCCTTGCAACGCATCAGGGAAAAAGCAGCCCTCCAGACCTCGTCGGGCTCCGAACCGAAAAAGGCACAGAAGGCACCTTCGGCACCGGCCAATATCACCTTTGGTTTGCCGCCACCCACGGCGCCGAAAATGTTCGAGATCAGAACACGGGTTACCCAGACAAGGTCCCCATCTACCGAACACTCTCCTACTGGGACATCACCGTCCCACTTCATCGACGCCGACACCGGCAGGCTCATGCTCCGGAAGCGGAAGATCACTGCCGGACAGGCTTTGGACTCCTATAGGATCCCGCTAAAGCAAAAGATGCCGGCGGAATCGGAACCAGTTCTCTACGAACAAATCCACACCTCTTACACAGATCCACAGTCGTTCTCCCCGACGCACTCCGACACAGATGCAGTGGAGGACTACATGGGGACGACACCACCTACCCCGGGGACATGGACCCTGAGGGCCAGCAAGACCCTGATCAAGTCTGGGATGACCCTGTAGACCCAGGTGCCGCTCTGGATCCACAGGACACGCAACTTTATGGCGCAAAAACGTCCCCCACAGAGGACACTGCTGCATTCAACGCCCTCATCGAACGTGCCGCAGCCAATCATGGAGTGCAACTCCACTCCGACACTATCGAGGACGATTTCTTGGTGGACACTTTCGCATCCTCCGAGAGGACTGTAAAGACTCTGCCCATGTTGAAAGGTGTCCTCAAACCAGCAAAGGACATTTTCAAAGAAACCACCAGGGCAAGGGTAATAAACCCCAGGATCGAGAAAAAGTATAAACCCACACCTGGGGACCCCACGTACATTAGAAGCCAGTTGCCTCTGGACTCCATCGTAGTTGCCAATGCTCGCAAACGGGCACACTTGCAGACACCTGGTGATGCTCCTCCCCCCGACAAAGAGTCCAAGGTCCTACAGACCTCTGGCAAAAGGATTGCAGCCCAGGCAGCAAACATATGGCGCATTGCCAATACACAGGCGCTCCTAGCTCGCTACGACCGCTCACACTATGACACGTTAGAGACCCTACTCCAACACCTACCAGACGAGTATAAAGAGGCAGCGGAGCTCCTCATCAGGGAGGGACAACTTCTCACAAACGCCTCCATCAAGTGTGCACTAGATGCCGCAGACACTGCTGCAAGGGCAATAAACACCAGCGTCATGCTATGACGACACGCCTGGTTACGGATCTCCGGATTCAAACCTGAGGTCCAAAATAACATCCTCAATCAGCCGGTCAACCCCGACTACTTATTTGGACCGGAGGTTGACACCACCTTAGAAAAGATAAAAAAAGACACGGACACTGCGAAGTCAATGGGGGCTCTGCAAACGCAGACATTTCGTAGTGGCTCCTTTCGTCGCCCCGGAAATAGAGGTGCAGGTAGAGGACAGGGGGCACAGCAAACCTACAATAAAGGGGGCACACAAAGTTCCTACGATAAAAACACCCGAGGTGGATATCGTGGCTCCAGCACCAAAGGCAGAGGACGTGGTTACGGCAATACCAGGTCCTCCCCCAAAAACAAACAGTGATGCCCTCTCCCTTCCCCCCAACCACATAACACCTGTCGGGGGAAGGCTCCAGCGGTTCCTGTCCACGTGGAATACCATCGCCACGGACAGGTGGGTCAAAGATGTTATCCAACACGGTTACTGTCTCGAATTAACCTCCACTCCACCCACCATACCGCCAAAGCAACGTCCTATGTCCTCAGAGCACTTAACGTTATTACAGCAGGAAGTGCTAAGTATGCTGCAAAAAGGCGCAATAGAGGTCGTGCCCGTCAACCAACAGGGAACAGGGGTGTACTCTCTGTACTTCTTAATACCAAAAAAGGACGGGTCACTCAGACCCATCCTAGACCTCAGACCCCTCAACCACTACATTCTCTCAGAGCATTTCCATATGCTCACCCTACAGCAGGTTCTCCCGCTGCTCAAACAGGGAGACTTCCTAGCCACACTAGACCTCAAAGATGCGTATTTCCACATACCCATACACCCGTCACACCGAAAATATCTCAGGTTCACTATTCAGGGGCAGCACTACCAATTCAAAGTCCTCCCCTTCGGCGTGACAACAGCACCCAGGGTTTTCACCAAGTGCCTAGCTACAGTAGCTGCACATCTACGGAGACAACACATCCACGTCTACCCTTACCTGGACGACTGGCTTGTTCAAGCTACGTCAGCCCAGCAATGTGCCAGCCACATGTCCCGCACCATTCACCTTCTTCACAGTCTGGGATTCTCACTAAATTACCCAAAATCACATCTCCAACCCGCACACGTACAACAGTACCTAGGTGCGACCATAGACACTCTGGCAGCCACAGCTCAGCCAAATTTAGTGAGGATCAACAGCATGCAACTGCTGATCTCAAAGTTCAAACCTCAACACTCCCTTCCTGCGCGAGTGTTCATGCAGTTGATAGGCATGATGGCCTCCTGCATTTTCATAGCCCCGCACGCGAGACTACATATGCGCCCGCTCCAGGAGTGCTTAGCACGTCAATGGAATCAGGCTCACGGGCAACTAAAAGACCGAGTGTTGGTGAGCGGTCGGGCATACAACTCTCTGCATTGGTGGAATCCACAAAACCTTTGCAAGGGCCGACCGTTCCAAGAGCCTGTTCCACAAATAATACTGACGGCGGACGCGTCTCTCCAGGGATGGGGAGCTCATGTACTCAATTACACAGTGCAGGGACTATGGACAACACAGCAAAAGAAGATGCACATCAACCTTCTAGAACTGATGGCGATCTTCCTGGCAATGAAAGCATTCAAAGTACACCTGTGCAACAAGGTCGTGTTGATCCGGACGGACAACATGACCGCCATGTACTACATACAGAAGCAGGGAGGAACACACTCTCCACAGTTGTCTCATCTGGCTCAGAGCATGTGGAAGTGGGCCATTCAGAGGAACATATTCCTCATGGCAGAACACCTCCCGGGCAAGGACAACCAGATGGCTGATCTGCTCAGCAGACACAGCCACCAGATGCACGAGTGGGAGCTACATCCATCAGTACTCCAACCGTACTTCCAACAGTGGGGTCATCCAGAGATAGACCTATTCGCCACAAGCAAAAACGCAAAATGCCAAAGCTTTGCCGCCAGGTTCCCACATCCACAGTCGCAGGGCAATGCGATATGGATGAACTGGTCCGGCAGATTTGCGTACGCTTTTCCCCCAGCGCCATTAATACCGCTGGTGGCACGCAAACTGCGACAGCACTCACTGACACTCATCCTAGTTGCTCCCACATGGGCGCGCCAGCCATGGTACACCACCTTTCTGGAACTTTCCGTGGTGCCGCATCAAAGGCTGCGGATCAAACCCGCGCTTTTGACGCAGAACCATGGAGAAATTCAGCACCCAGATCCGCAACAGCTGAACCTGGCAATCTGGCTCCTGAAGTCTTAGAGTTTGGCTACCTAAACCTGCCACCTGACTGTATGGAGATCATTAAGGAAGCCAGGAGACCCACTACCAGAGCTTGCTATGCAGCTAAATGGAAGAGGTTTGTCATTTACTGTAACAACAATGACATTAACCCGCTAGACGCATCCATTCAAAATATAATCTGTTACCTCTTACACCTCTACCGATGCAATCTGGCATACACCTCAATACGTATCCATTTGACCGCAATAGCAGCCTATCTCCAGAACAGGCAGCACCTCTCTTTATTCAGAGTGCCTGCCATCAAAGCTTTCTTGGAGGGACTTAAACGAGTAATTCCCCCAAGACACCCACCGGCACCAGTGTGGAACCTCAACTTGGTCCTCACCCGACTGATGGGCCCACCCTTCGAACCTCTACACTCATGTGAGATTCAATTCCTCACCTGGAAAGTAGCTTTTCTAGTGGCAATCACTTCGTTAAGAAGAGTTAGTGAACTCCAGGCACTAACCATTCAAGAGCCATTCATACAGGTTCACGCAAACAGGGTCGTACTACGTACCAACCCCAAATTCATGCCTAAAGTTATATCGCAGTTCCACATGAATCAAACTATTGAACTGCCTGTTTTCTTTCAGGATCCACAAAATGTCGCTGAAAGAATGCTCCATACACTAGATGTCAAAAGAGCCCTCATGTACTATATAGACAGGACTAAACACTTTAGGAAGACAAAACAACTTTTCGTTGCCTTTTCTCCACAACCCAAAGGCAACGCCATCTCCAAAGCAGGTATAGCCAGATGGATCGTTAAATGTATTCAAATTTGCTATCAAAAGGCTAAACGCACATTAACGATTCCCCCACGAGCCCACTCAACACGTAAGTTAGGGGCATCCATGGCTTTCCTGGGAAACATTCCTTTACAAGATATATGTAGAGCAGCCACATGGTCCACTATACATACATTTACCAAACACTATTGTGTAGATGTACACTCAAAACAGCAGGCAGCTGTAGGACAGGCTGTTCTCAAAACTCTTTTTCAGACCGCTGCAGCTGGCACTGGTAGCCGCCGCTAATAGGAGGTACTGCTATGTATTCTATGCACAGATATGAATTCAGCAGCCCACATGCCTCGAACTGAATATGCTACTTACCAGTATGCATCTGTTCTTGGCATGTAGGGCTGCTGACATTCATATCGCCCACCCTCCTCCCCGGCGCCTGTAGCAGCTGCAGCTCTCAGAATTACTGTATAGCATGGTCATCACTTTCTGTATCTACTCCATCACTGCCACAATGGCGAAAAACAATCTGAGGATGGAGAGGATGCCCATGCGCACTGTGGTCCAGGGGAGGAGTCACCTATCTCAGGATACTTCGAAGACTCTTCCAGGACAACAACGTGCAAACATCCGGACCCAACACTAGGCGGCGATCTATGCACAGATATGAATGTCAGCAGCCCTACATGCCAAGAACAGATGCATACTGGTAAGTAGCATATTCAATTCCATGCATGCCGGGTCGAGTTCAATGAGTCTAAAAACCCAGTCCGACGGTCCAGCGCTTCAAAAATAACCGCTGGAAGCGGGAGCGGAGCCGCAAACAATTTCTCTAATTTTAGGTATGGAACAGCGTCATCACCATGTATCCAGCTGTGAGCCTGAGCTCCCTGCGCAACCCTGTAATACAGTTCTAGATCAGGTGCCCCCAGGCCGCCCAGGTGGTAGGGCAACGTCAAGACGCGCCAGCTAACACGAGCCTGCTTACCAGCCCACGCCAGCCGCAACAGTGACCCAGTCAGTCTAGCAAAGAAGGCGCGCGACAGCACTATAGGGATGTTGACAAACAAAAATAGGAATCTAGGAAGTACTACCATCTTCATAATGGATATTCGGTCTATCAGCGAGAGGGGTAGTTTGATCCAAGTCTCAACATCATCTTCGAGTTTGCTAATGGCTCTGCCGTAGTTCTCGGAGAGCACTACCTCCGAGTCCATATGCAGTTGGATTCCCAGGTATCGGACCGAGTCGTCCGACCACTGGAGCGGATACTCCATCTCGAACGGGGTAGTAACCGGGGTCAGCGGGAAAGCAATGGATTTGGTCCAGTTTACTCTCAATCCAGAGAGCGCCCCCAAATGAACCACCTCCCTTAGTACCGGGGCCAGGTTATTCTCCGGGTCCCTAACGTATAACAGGGTATCATCAGCGTACGTGGAGACCACTATCTTATAAGTAGGGAAGTTGATTCCTCTGAGACTGTGATATTCTCGGAGGGCGCAGGCCAGAGGCTCCGCCACAAGGGCATATAGTATAGGCGACAGGGGGCAGCCCTGTCGTGTCCCTCTCGAAATGGGTATAGCCTCCGTAACCTGGTCGCCCAGACGTATCCTCGCAGTAGGTCTCTTATATAACACCCCGATCAATTGCAAGAAGACCGGGCCCAACCCCATTCTTGTCAGAACCTGTCGCATGAATGGCCATTCTACCGAATCAAAAGCCTTTTCCATATCCAGGAAAACTGCCAGAGCATGCGTGTCCCGGCGTACATGCTGCATAGTGCAGAACACCGTCCTCAGATTATACGTGAGGTTCCTGCCTGGCACGAACCCCGCCTGTTCCGGGGCAACCAGCTCCGATGTGAGCAGGGCCAGACGCGTGGCCAAGACTTTCGCGTATAGTTTAGTATCTACGTTTAACAGTGACAACGGCCTATAAGAACTGCATTCCTCCACCGGCTTACCCGGTTTGGGAATCGCCACTAAAATAGCCTCTCTCATGGATTGAGGAATGTATCCCTTAACGCACATGTCATCAAACAAAGTCGATATGTGTGGGAGTAGCTGGTCAATGAATGCTCTGTAAAAGGCCAAAGCGAGACCATCCGCCCCCGGGGCGCTTTGCGCCTTCATGCCCGCCAGTGCCTCCAAAATCTCATCTTTCTCTATGGGGAGGGCCAGAAATTCCCTATGCTCATTCGTGAGGAAAGGCAGCTTAATATAATCCAGATAGTCCCGGATGCTCTCTTCCATATCGGTCTGTTGGGAAGTATAAAGATTAGTATAATACGACTGAAAGCGCGCCGCAATGTTAGCCTCTTCCGTTAAGAGCGCGCCTTCCTCCGATCTGACCTGGGTGATGGCAGGTCTACTCCTACGAGCTTTTAGTGTATTAGCTAGTACAGATCCAGGCCTATCGCCCTCCCCATATACTCTGGCTGTGGCGTACTTCCCTAAGTGCAGCACCTCCGCATCCGCAGCCTCATGGTATTCTGCTAGGAGAACCTTCATCTCCTCCGTAATGCCTGCCGACGCATCTAAGCACTGCTTATACTCCAGGTCCCCCAGTTTGCGCTCCAGTTTCGAAAGTCTCTGCCGGATATCCCACAGCACCCCCGAGTGTTTGGCCATTGCTACCCCCTAATGTAAACCTTGAATGTTTCCCAGATCGTCTGAAAGCTATCAACGGAGTCCACATTGGTGTCAAAGAACAACGCGATATCCTCAGCTAGTTCTTCCTTAAAAAGGGGGTCCAGCAGCGGGTATGGGGGGAACCGCCACAAAAACGGCAGAACGGACTTTCTGGGCGCCGCTAAGAGCAGCAGCACCGGGGAGTGATCAGATAGCGTGCACGGTAACACCTGGCATGCCCGTACCTGCGGCAGGAGAGACGCTGACGCCAACCAGTAATCTATGCGCATATGCAAATTGTGATAAGCTGAGTAGTGTGTGAAGCCCCCCCTCTCAGGATTAAGAGTTCTCCACACATCCGCCAGACCCAAACAAAGCATTTCCCGTCCTATAACTTTAGCTGCAGCCGACTGTGTCCTTGCCGGGCCTCCAGATCTGTCCAGCTCAGGGTTCAGGACCACATTAAAGTCTCCTCCCCACAACACATGCTGCACCCCGCAGTCCCTCACCGTGCTCGCCAACGCCGTGTAAAATTCCGGGCAGTCATAGTTCGGGCCATAGGTATTAACCAACAATAAGTCCAGCCCTCTGCCCTGAAAACGCAAGAGTACGAACCTGCCTGCACCGTCCACAGCCAGTAAATGCGATCTGTAGTCCGTCCTGGGGTGAACCCAGGTCAGAACCCCCCCCGAGAGTGAGTGGTGAAACCGGCCGCGTGCGCATTACCCACCATCCCTCTAGTGCGCAGCATAGGGCTATGGTTAGGGAGATGCGTTTCCTGTAGGAATGCAATATCTATTTCATGCCTTTTAAGGTAATGCATAACTTTGCGTAGCTTCCGATGGTCATTCAGGCCCCGGACGTTCCAGGTCAGCACTCTAATAGAGCCTAGCAGTCCGGATGTATCTATGTAGTTAGGCGTTGCCATTCTCTCTGAAACACAAATCGCTTGCTACTGCGTGCCGCATGAAGGAAGGGCGCCGAAGTGAGCAATTCAAAGCATACTGACCGTGTAACCTCATGACTAAAAAAATGAAACCCGCCCCCCCTCCCCCACCCACCGCAGACCCCCCCCAACTTGGCCTTGCAGCATCCCGTATAGGGACAACCTACACCTCCCGCCACCTTACCCCCAACAAGTTGACCCCCCCCCCAAGTTGTGGAATTCACTCGCGGGCAGAGGTCGCTCAGTTCTTAGACTATAGCGGGTTAGCACCTAGTACCAAATGGCGACCCCCCGGTGCGGCAAGCGAATATCTGCCCCCACGCCATACCGTGGCCTCGTCAGGTCGTACCCCTCCACCAATCCCTGCTTCCCAGACAGCCAGCGAGGTCCCCGCGTCCCGTCCAGTATACATAACAGGATAGCCAACCCGCCGGGGCGTGATCCCTGTGCTCAGGCTCAGCTCACCCAAACCCAGTTTGTGTACGCTCAGCTGGCACTAAATACCTCAGTCTATGTGCCTGCGGCAGTCCAGTCTTCTCGATCGCTTCTCACCTTATCCCTCCCCACCCTCCCAACACCACCTGCTCAAACCTACTCTGGAATCGTAAAATGCGTCCCTTTCTTGCCTGCCAGCCAGGGTCAGTCCTGTTCGTCTATTCCGCCGTCCATTACTTCCTCCTGCCGCCGCTCCTCTGGACTCCGCCTTTGCTCCTTATTCCAGTCTTTCAACGCTTTCTGCAGTGCCTTAGCGTCAAGAAAGATGTGTGATTTACCCTGTCTGTTGACTCGCAGCTTAGCCGGATACAGCATCGCATAGTCCAAGCCCAACTCCCGCAGCTGTTTTTTGGCTGGAGCGAACTGACGCCGAGCCTCCTGTACTCTGGCAGTGAAATCCGGGTAGAGCGAGCTGGTCGACCCCTCGTATGCCAAAGTCTTCTTCTCCCGAGCCACTCGCAGGGCCGCGTCTCTGTCCCGATAGTTCAATAGCTTCGCTATAATCGGTCGAGGCGGCGCTCCCGGAGGGGGCCTGGGGCCCAGGGATCTGTGCGCTCTCTCCACTACAAACATTCCTGAAAACACATCTTTACCAAGCAGTTCTACAAGTAGCGACTCCACAAAGCACTCCATTCTGCCCGTTGACGTCGTCTCCGGTAGGCCGGTGATGCGCAAATTGCACCGACGGGTACGTGCCTCCAGGTCTTCTGTTTTGTCCTGTAGTACCTGCATAAGGCACCCAAGTCTCTTTTGGTCCACGTCCAACGAAGTCTGAGCTCCTTCCACTTCCGAAAGGCGTTGATCTGAATTGTCCAGTCGCTCCTCATGTTTATCAATGCGCTCTCCCATACGATCCATCCTATACGAGAGGTCGTCTATCTTGGCACCGAGGGAGGCGATACCACTCCGCAATCCTCTTTCCATGGACAGCAGCAGACCCCGTATATCTTGTTCTTCCTCCGGGAGCACAGGAGTGCCCCCAGCCCCCCCTCCGCCGGAGTCTGGGTTCTGGGGCGCCTCTGTTCAAATGTCAGTTTCGACTGGGACTTGTCAGTCTTACCCATCGTGGGTCTCGCCTCTGTGTGGCCACGCACTTCACTCCTCAAAATTTAACCAGTAGCGCCAACCCAGATGTCACTTCGCGCAGAGAAGCTCACCAGCTCCTACTCCCGTCGTGATCGTCTCCTGGGGCTCAGCCCGAATCGTCGCAATCTCAGCGTCGTTAGTAGTCCCCTCTGCCGGCGTATAGGCCCAGCTTCCTAGTTCAAGCCCAACGTACCGCAGTGCGTTTCTCCACTCAGCCCCTCCACCTCTTCTCCCTTCGAGGATCCAAAGTGTTAGAGAACTGGGAGGCATGCTGGGGGAGGTTGCCACACTGATTCACCCCTGCTCCGAGTGTCTCACCACCTGCTGTTGTTTGTCACCGCATCGGGGCCTGCACTCTGCTCACTGCGCCGAGGTGCCTGCCGCAGTCCGAGGTCTAGGTCTCCATGCTACGCTCGCCACATTACACCGCGACCAGCTGCACAGCTGCGTCACCTCACGCGGCCGTGGGCCGCCTCTCCCGGACCAAGGCCGGCCTCCATGCAGTAGCTTCTCCTGGCCGGCACCGTCTCCCAGACAGCTCGCCTGCAATTGCGTCCGCGGCGCAGATCCAGCCGCTCTTATCGCCGCACGGCCAGTGACCGGGAGTCTCCTGTCGCGGGGCCGTTGCCTCCCGCCTCACATACACTTCCTCGTTTCGCCCCCAAACTGCGCACAGCTTTATTCTTTCGAGCCGACAAGTCCGGTCGCCTCAGCTCGCCTATCACTGGCGGTCGCGGGAGCATCAAATTGGCCACTTGCAGCCCGAGTCACTGCATGCAGTGTTGGAGCCGAGCGCCAAGGTCTGCTCTTCCGGTACCCCCGTTTTGAAGCTGCGCCCTAGGCCTCACCTCCGGGTGTCCTCTCCAGGCCCAGGCAACGGTAGCAAGCGCCAACAGGAACGGACCGCCACTGCACGGCCCCCCTGTCCGCACGCACAGCGACGCAAGGCCGCCTGTGCGCGCACTCGAGGCCGGGGATCGGCGGCCCTGCACGCCTCCAATGTCGCCGGTCTCCGCCTCTGGCCCTCGGCACACCCCGGTATCAAAATCGCGTCTGCTGGTTGCACACCGGTCTCGTCGTTCAGCCAACCAATTCGGCTTCAGTTTTGAGGCGTGTGGGGCCGGATAATTACAGGATCGTCATGCCGCTTGCCGGAGCTCCGGGCTCAAGCAGCCATCTTCGCTGCGAGCTAAGCTCCGCCCTCCCCATAACGATGTTTCTATTGAAGATAACTAGAAGTCCATTCTGGACTGGGTATTGTGGACAGCGGAGTCGTCCGGTTGTAACTGCCACCTCAGAATATGTTTTTTTCCCCATGTTGCCTCTACAGTGCCATGACCTCTGCAAAAAACTCTGGGGAGTAAACATTTGGACCATAGATATTCACGATATTAACCGTAGAGTTGTGCAGAACACCCATCACAAAGGGAGAGCGACCTTGGAGATCATTGTGTACATGTAGAGGGTTACAAATCAAGCAATTCCACCCCATGAAGTAGATGCTGTATGAGGCAAAATATCGAAATTGCCTCCAGCTATATGCAAAGGAACTAACCTAGCCTGGGTCCAAATGCATCTCGTGACGCCCCCCTCTATGCTATGCCATGCCTTTCCAGGTATGCAACTATCAGCAATCAGCAGCTGCTTCTTAGGGTTGTTTATGCCTTGTATATTCCATGTCAACATTTTAATAGCCCTTATATGGAGAGAAGTGAAATGTAACCCACCAGCGGTTCAGTTTTGATTTGGTGTGTGGTATCAAATTGAAACAGCTTCTCCTACCTGGCTCCCCATTATTTGAATCGCTTACCTTCTCACCTTCGGTAGTGCTCGGACCATCTTCTTTTTAGGAAAATAGTTAAAAATGAACTCTTCTGCAACTAGTTCCTTCTGGCCTGTGTTCATTCACCAATAGCGCTGAGATACTACTTTGGGGGGTGATTCATGCAGTAAATTAAATTACAATCACAAACAGCTAGTCTTAGGCCTGTACTTGATCCCCCCCTCCCCACTATGACTACCCCAACTTTTAGTGAAGCAATCCCCTATCCCACCATCCCATTATATAAACCTTTAAGCACATTGTATAGGAGGGGGCTGTCACAATCGTCTTTACGCGTCACAATTTTTGTGTCTGATAAAGTTAACCATGGCAAACATTGACATAAATGGTTTTTATCAGTCATCTTTGAAGCTCGTAAGTACAATCTGTGCCTATCACTGCACACAGTACCTTTCAGTAGAGATATTCAGCTATTGTAGAGGATTTCTTCCATTAGCCCAGTGGCATTTATGACTTATTCCCCCGCAGTCACACAGGTATTAAGTGCACTATACAATATAGTCTTTCCGGATCTGATGTGCTGTGTTACTTCCTTTTCTCCAGTGGTTTCTACATAGATTTCTGGTTTGCCAAGATTTCTTGACTCAGGGGCGCCAGTAATACAATACATATGTTGTTTCTGCATGACCATGCGTCTAGGTCTTCATTCTTAGCTGTGATTCTACTCATTTCTTCTGCTCTTGGACTGTTCTGTAATGTTTTAACTACTTTTATTCAAGTACAAATGGAATTATGTACGTAGGTTTATCATCTTGCAATGAAAACCTTTCCCTTGATTATATTTTCCAGATTTTGTAGGAGTAAAGAGAAAACGTGGTAGGCCCAAGGGCTCAACAAAAAAATTCTACACGGATGAGGATGCAGCAGAAAATATTGTTATTGATTCTGTGGACGCAAACCAACTTGAAACGGAGAAGGAGGAAGTGTTGCTTAACACCCTGCCTATCAGCTTGGAGTGCCGAAAATGTAGTCGTAAATTCTCAAACTCTCGCCAGTTAAGGAAACACATCTGTATGAATTTTCCTAATGAAGAAAGTGCTGAACATGAAGATCACTGTAAGCCAAAGTTTTATAGCGGGACATTACATGCAGCTTATTGGTTAATAACTTTGGGATGTGGGTTGGACAATTGAAAGCAATTATGGAACAATCTCTGGTAACTCTGTTAATATGCTCAACTGCATGAATGTATAATGTATTGTTTATTGTCCGCATCTTTAGATTCATGTTTTCTTTTGTATCGAGCCCTTGCTTGATGAGGGAAGTTCACAAATTTTCCCAAGCTTAATCCGACCAAAATGGAACTCCTGCTTAGCCCTTGGATGTTTCTGATTTAAGCGAAGTTGTCTGGCTGCAAGATCAAGTTCCACCACCACATGCTGCCAAGCCAGTGCATAATGCTCCCGTCTACATAAGTTCTAACCTCAGCTGACGTAATAGAATACCCCATTCACTGAAAAATATCTGCACATTCCTGTGTTAAATGCCCTGTGCAAGTTAGACAATGCAAGTTAAATGCACCTAGCTCATTAGTAAAGATTGTCCCTTGTCTTCAGCTGCAGGACGCAGCTGCCCAGACTCCTCACTGGGATATAAAGACAAGAGGACATTTACCCCACGCCCAGATGCCTTCGCCGGCTGCCCTGTCTCTGTGGGTTCTGTTTAAAAACGATGACGTGCACATAATGCTGTACACAAAAAGACCCCTGCGTGTGTTTGACATTTAATTTGAGTGGTACACTCTAACTCGATCATTGCTGTCTTCGTTCACTTTCTTCTTGTAGTCCCCAAAGCGAAATCTGTGACCTGCGCCGAAATGTCCTTCTCCATCTATGCATCTACATTTTGGAATTACCTACACGTAAATCTACTTTGGAGACCAATGTGATGAATTTTAGTAAATTGTTGAAGACCTGGCTTTTTATTAAATGTCCTCCTTTTTAAGTATCTTTTTACCAAGGTCTTTTGTTCTTCATCATGGTATTTTAGTTGCTGTAGTCTAGTCTGCACCAAGAAGCTCAGTGAATGAGTTACAATGAAATTTTACACAAGCTGTCAGGTAGTTAAGGCCCCTGGTATGAAATGGTATGGGTTGATATAGCCTCAAACTCCACCACCAGCAGCAGCAAGTGAGCTGTATAGTTTGTGAATGAGACATTATTACAACCGTTTTCTAATGGATTTATTTTCCTATCTATTCCTGTCACAATGAACCAGGGTACACCTTCCCCAGCAACAGCAGCTAGATGAAAGTGCGTTGACTCTGATGGCAGACCTGTTCCCACATCATTTGTTTAAACTCTTAGGAGAATCACCCATGCTACCCATGACTAACGTCAGTACCTTTTTTGCTCACGATACACGCATTAGAATCTCAACTAGGGCCGGCTCTAGGGCGGTGTGACCGGTGATTTCGGGTAGCGGCGCCCTGTTTGCAACTAGATCATAGCTTTAAAAGTATTTGCCGCTGCGTGCCTTGCGTCCAGCAATTTTCAGACAACAATAAAAATGTCAAGATAACTCTGGTGATCAATGTTCTTCCTGGAGAGGGATCGAAGTGTTGTCTAGTGTAAGTTTTAACTCATTGTAAAGTAGAGCAGAGGGTTATTATGCCTGCTGCAAAGAACTTGTACCATGCAGATCACAAGGTGCATATAATGTAAATAGGGCAGTGGGTTACTGCTTATGTCTAAGAGATCCTTTTGTTACTTGCATTTTATAGGTTTAAATTTTAATATAGAACAGTGAGCAAAGATTTGAATGCACACTGCAAGGAAGAGATTAGAGCAGTATGATTTTTCCCATCTTTCATTATCCTAATGTTGCAAAAAGGGTACATTTGGATAGAAATCAATTCTTATTATTAAAGAGAACCCTCAACCTTGGTGGTACATTTTAAATTCTGAGTTTGTACTTCTCCAGACAAAGCACTCTTAAACTATACTACCTACCAGTATAGATGACATGTGACTCCTACACCTTGTAGTCATTTGTCTTATGATGTAAAGTGCTGTGGCACACTGCACTGTTATGAGTGGCACTATAAAACATCTGAGAGAGTCATATGGAGACCTGAGGGGCACTGTTAAATGCTGGTCGTGAGGGAATTTGTGGCAGAAGTGATATCTGTGGGGTACCAACAAACACTGGCGCACTGGGCGCCACCAGTGCTAAAGCCAGCCCTGAGCTCAACGAACCATAATATTCTGATAATTGGTTCTGCTGTTCTTGTGTTGGATTGTGGCCATGTGGTCGGACACACACAAATTAGTGACTATTGAGCATGAGGCTCAGTCAAGAATCTGAGCCATGTTCCATATGCTGTCAAATGTAATCTAAATACTTCAGGGAGCAGTAGGCAAGATTTTTGGCAAAACATTGCTGGGCGGTGGCATTTGATTCTGCTTGGAAGTGAAGGGTCAAATGAAAAGGCAGGACACCTTTCTTTGTGAGAAACACCAGTTGCAGTCTTATATACCGCAATGATATTCATCAAAGTCATCATCTTGCAACTGATATGCGCAGATGTGAGTGCATACTCACTGTGCCACGGAACTTAAGTTGCACCTCATTGACAAGGCCTAAATAAGTCATAAACTGTCGGGGGTTGCTTGAGTTCCTACTTAAAGAAGACCTGACTTTCAAGTTTGCGCTGGACTGTTGCTACTGGAGCAGCACCAGGGCTGATTTGCATATGACTGGTTCCTGTCTGAGGTGGCATGGTGGACAAAACGAGATGGGTTGGGATGCAGTTGTGCGCAATTAACAGTGACTGAGATGTTTTTCCTGTCACCTTTTGTTTTCCTTATCATCCTTTGGCACCAGTAGAATCTCTACTACCACCAAGAGGTTTTTCCTAACTTCTTCATCATTTTGTTATAATTATTATTATAAAAACGGGGAGAGGAGTTCGCCTAAGGGCTAGGGCGCTCGACCTAAGACCTGGGGAACTGGGTTCGAGTCTCAGTAATGACGCTGAACTTCCTGTGATTCTGGGCAAATCACTTAATCTCCCCGGGCCTAAAAAAAAATGAATGTGTGTCCTTATGTAACGTAACTGGTGCTATGTAAAGCGCTCTGATACCTGATTGGATTCGGGTCAAGTTCGCGCTATATAAAACTCTGCAAAATAAATATATAAACACAATTAAAACATTACAAATGGCAACCCAGTTTATTATTACATAATGTTTATCAGACAAGGTAGCAGTGCACGATTCAAGCAGTAACATGTGAACTTTCATAAAACCACTTTGTGCACGACTAGACTTTATCATATCTTTCACTTTAATCTTCACCTTTAAAATTACAAAATTGCCTGCTTCTTGTAAATATAAAAGGAGCGAATTTATACATGTTTTCTACCAAGTCCAAGATGCATGGAACAATGAACTAATCATCAACTTCATTTTGATATACAGTTAATGACCTTGGTTCAGAACCCAGCTACAATAGGGCAATGTACCGTAGACTGAAAAAAAGTGTCTGTAAGTGCATGTTGCAGCAACTTGACAGTGCTTGCATGAGACCATTGTACGGACTAGCCAGGGATAAGGACTGGTACTGTGACCATGCCCAGTACAAGCTTGTTGAATGGTTTCTTTGTGTACTTGACATTAAGGCCTGTTTGGTTGTGACCAAAGAGAAATACATAGCATATATTTAACAAAATAAAGTTACAAGAAGCTCCTGTGTGGGGCACGCGGTTCCATTTTAGGGACCAAGGTATGGAGCACATTGTTCACCAGACTGTGGTGCGATGGTAGAGTTTGGTGGGGTTCAAAGTATGGTGTGAGCAATCTGCAACTTTATTGAGCCCTATGAGCCCTAATCCCAGACATTGCATCAAATGATCTGGTGGAACTGCAAAGAGTTCTGATTAAAGCAATTTCTCCTGGAGCAAGTCATTTTCATGGGCTGGCAAACCGAAATGCACAGCTAACAGGCATGCAATATGTCAATCCTAGTACTGCATTTTCTTTTCAAGTATAATTTGATTTCACCACAGTCCACTTCACAGCTTCATTGCAAATCGTCGCTCGGTAATGCTGAGATCTTAAGGGCATAATCTTATAATGGCTTATTCTGTGCGAAAAATAAATTGGGAAATGTTTGATTGATTCCGAGTTTCATTCACCGGACTCAGCAAAGAAATGAAACAGGCGATGCTCCTGTCATGTTAACATGTTTCAAGTGGCAATCAAAGGACTGGCTTCTTATAAGCAGTATAGGACTACATAGTCTGTAGATGACTGCAAAAAGATCTTGAAGGTTTTATATTTTTTAATTTTTTCAAACATTTTACATTTGAGTGTAAAACCCCTCATAAAATATCAAAAGATTGCCTTTTCAGATAGCAAAACTTGAATACTCGCAATACTGTCAGGGAGCGTTTGATGTGTCAAATTTACAGTGAAATCTTTCCATGTTCTCATTCTCATCGAACATTAAATCAATGCCCACAGTGATTGCATTGTTTGTGAAAAGGAGCTATCACTAGGAATTAAAACTTGCGCTGTAAAATTTCCTTCAATTGGCTTAAAACAATTCCACCGACTCTCCTGTATAAGATGTATGTTATTAGTACTTCAAATTCAGAGTAAATCGACTATGAAATTTACTCCATTGATAGATGTAGATGGCGGTTTTACAGAACAATGCTGCTAGGACCTAGAAACGCACCCACTTGACTTGCTTTTTCTTATTTCTGAGATTGTGAAAAGCCAGGAAGATGCAGTTCACGGAGCTCTTATGCATTGGAAAGGTGAGAACTAACCTTGAGGTTAAATTAACAACAGCTGTTTTAGGGTTGGAACCTTGTCTAACCCTGAATGGTGTTTCACGAATTATATGCTCATTTAAATAAAACATTCAACCTACTCTCCTGCCCATCAAAGACTGTGAGCTGGTTGTAAGGGCTACTGGTAATTCAACATTAAACTCCTGTACTGACCTGTACACAGGACTCATTATCTACGTCAGTTACCAGAAAATGGAGCTATAGGAGTTATTCGTGTAAAAGACCGTGGGCCTCATTTAGAGTATGGCGGAGTGGGAGCCTTGCTGTAAATATCAGTTCACCCTCCCCATTTAGAGTTGGACAAAGCACAGGGTTTCCACCAGCAAATCCTCCGCTACCTCCGGATATAAAAATCCCTGGCTTTGTGGCTCATCCTCCGCCATGCTGCCAAATCATAGAGCAAGGGTATTGTCACTAGATTACTGTGCATTGGACCACTGCATGGAAATCCATCGAAGCCCCCTTGTGCCTAGAGAAGATGTCCTGCACAATAGTACCATTGATTGTTTTTTTGTGTTTTTCAAAAACGTTCTTTGAGAGTTTATTCTTAAAAGATAAAAATGTTTGCCAATTAGGACCAAAATACCATGGTGCCCACTCAGCAAGCTCGTCAGCCTTCAGAGCAACTTTTATTTCAGCGGTTGCTATAAAGATGTAGGACCGGATTACAATGTCGGTCGGAAAGGCTCCGAACGGCATTCGGATTTCCCTAAATCATGTCGGAACCCATTGTAATTCATCGGCCGGAAACATTTCCGACCGATTATGATGGAAAGGTAACCGTTCGGTCATCCTGAATCAGTTCCGACAGGCATTTCAAAACTCTGAGTCGGTCGAATTGTACGGCTCTACGGACTGCATTTCCGACCGGCGTATTACGATGTCGGATTCGGACAGCTTTTCCGAATCAGTCTGTCCGACACAGAACGGCTGTTGAAAACTGACTTTGGGGGCCATTGGGGTACCCAAGGAAACCCCCTGTAGAACCATGCACAGTCTGACAGGCACCATGGAGTGCCCTCCATAGGGTGCAAGGTTTTCCGAAACCACCCCTTTTTTCAATGGGAGCCTGTGTTGTCGGTCAAACACAGGCTCCCAATGGGAGACTTTCCGAACCTTGTTCGGGAGCATCATAATCAGTCGGTTGGAACATCCGACTGCGAGTAGGTAGGAACAGATTCTGACAAGCAGTTGGGAGGTTTAGTTTCTGAGTGACGTCGTAATCAGGCCCTTAGAGTTTCCTGCCAGGCAATTGGGGCTCTCTAAACTGGACAGTCCTCAGCCATGGAAGCAGTTTCAGTTGATCTTGTAGGCTGGCTGGATAACCAACCAAGGTCTAAATGGCCTTGTCCTAAATTTTTGAAGACATCAGCACTGGATCATCATTTCACTAGTTAATTTTTCAGTTGCTTGTGTAAGTGAGAAAACCATTAATGGTGTTTGGTAGTCTTATACCGCAGCTAAAATAAACCATGATATACCAAATAGATTTTTTTTACATCTGGAGGTTGAGACACCTAGAAGACATGAAATCTAAACTAATTACCCTGGGGAATTTTCAGTTTACAAGCTGCAGATCTTCACAATATGCTAATAACACAGCTGAGGTTTCACGAAAATCTTTAGACCGTTTAAAAACCTGAATTAGGTTTGTTACACTCATCCAGAAAATGCTTGTATCAAATAGAGATTAATAAAGTTAGATGGAAACCTAGGATATATAACCTTATGTCAAGGATTCAGGATCGTATGTTGCTATATAGTTAGGATGCAGCCCCATTTTCTCCACTCTTTGTTTTCAAAAGTACCTTTGTCTTAAGGATCTCTGACCCTAGTAATGGCACCCTAGTGTTGTACACCAAAATAGGTTTGCCGAAGATGAATTCTGCCTTGAGATTCTTCACACACTAGTTTCTGGTCTACACACTTTTAATAGGCAATTTTCTTTTATAGTTAGAGTAGAAGCTCAAGCTAGGATTTCATGGCAGTGTTTCAGAATTAGCGGGATAGGACAAAGAAGATGAAACAACAAATTACTGCATATGAAGACATGCCAGAAGCAAGATGCTAATTTTCATAACACAAAGAATGAGGTGTTGAAGTCAATAGTTTGATTGTCTTACTTGTACCCAAGGATCTGCAGATCAGCTCTGGCTAACCTAAAGCTTGGAACCTCTTGTCAAAACTCAGTCAAGGGCCAAAAGGAATAGGGTGGGTTGCAGTGATGAAATGTGTATTTGTATAAATTAATCCTGTGCACAACATTCAACACAAGCATGGCCTCTTGGTGCAGGAGACAGTATCAGAATCTTCAAAATAACAAAGACTGCAGTAAAATTTCAAAATTTTAAGTTAGTACCTCTATTCCAGATAAGTAATAAGTTTACTTGGCGAGTACACGCAGGCACTTAGTGAGAACCCTTACAAAAATAAATCTTTTTAGTGGCTTGGCACGGACACAGATAAAAGAACCGTGTTCAGTCATGTGGTGTTTGTTGCAATGTGGATATGTCCATAAATACACACGAGGCTCCACTTGATACTATAATAACTCCAAATTACCAATTGTATACTTTAGAGATAGATTTTATGGGTCCAGTTCTTTGACTGAGAATGAAGAATTTCCTTGCTTTCATAACGGAAAGTTTCAATTCTATTAAGGACACGGAGGTGAGGATTAGGCTGTTCTTTCTTCTTTATTTTAACCAGCAGCCATTCAAAACCAAACAGTAAACACCAAAAAGACTTAATTTCCCATGAAGCCTAGAGACAAAACCATCAAGTTCATGTTCGAGTCTATCAACCAATCAGGCGCCTCCTGGGATGATAACTGCCAACGATCCCTGCTGGTCTTCCTCTTTCTTCCTGTGACAAAGCCGACTGCTGAAGATCTTTAATCCTGCTTCAAGGACTCTGCACCTGCGGGCAGAAAAGAAGTCATAATACCTTGCATGCGAAAAGGCTATCGTACACAGCATTAGAGCAAATACATGACCGACCAGGAAATCGCTTTACTTGAGTCTGAAGCATGTCTGATCAACCCTGGCGGGTCCAGGTTCTTCCTGATTGCAGGCTATCCCTCGCCTCTGTGTCCTTAATAGAAATGAAACTTTCTGTTACGAAGCTAGGACATTTTTCATTCTTTGTCAGGACCCGGAGGCGAGGATTAGGCTAGTTCAAAGCTTATCTACTACTAGGGTCACTATGGAGAAGACTGGCTTGAAGTAAAACCTCTTGAAGGTTGAGTCTGACGACCAGTCAGCAGCATTCAAAATGTCCTCCAAGCGAGCACCTAGCATGAAAGCCTTGGATGCCAGGACACCTCTAGCTGAGTGTGCTCCAAAAACCTTCATATTGATGCTGGCCTCCAGCATCACCCAACGGGCCCATCGTGCAATCGTTGGGGATGAGACCGCTCAAAACGGTTTCCTCAAGGGAATTAGGAGTTGCCGTTCTCCATGTGGACACACATCCGCGGTCATGGCCTCGATGCATCTGGCTACGCAGAGTTTGGGAGATCCAGGAAAGACCGGGTAGGAAATTATCCATGACTGGCATTTGGTACGACGGGACACATGGAAGGTGACCCCGTTTGGAGTGAAAAACCTCCCAGAAATGTCCAGAGCCCTGACATCCGAGACCCGTCTACAGGTCACCAAACACAGCAGCTTAGCCAGTTTGGATGATAGTTGCTTGCGCAACAAGTACTTATTGCTGGCCATTTTGATAGTAGATGCAAGACCTTGTTTACATCCCAGAGGACTGAATTTCGCGGGCTCTGGGGGGAGAGAAAGTCGGATACCGTAAAGAAGTTTCCTTTCCAGCGGATGGTCCCCCACCGGATGATCCATCACTACGGCATGCCTGGCTGAGATTGCGGATCAGAAGCTATTAATCATCCTGTACTTTAGTCCCTCTGAAGCTAAATGGGCTAGAAAGTTCAGGATGTGGACAACATCCGCCCCCACAGGATCCAGACCCCACTGCAGACAACAACCCATCCATCAAGATCAGGCTGACTGGTAGCGTTTAACCGTACCATCCACTTAGGCCCGGGAGAGGAGCTCTGCAGCATATCCCGAAATTCCACAGACCTTCCATCGAGGCCGATAATCCTCCATGCCATCAGGGATAGGTAGTCGTTCACTATCGGGGGATGTGGGTTGCTTGCAGTATCAAGCAGGAGATGCGGGAGTAGATGGATTGAAGAAGCCCAAGAAAGTTCCATCAGAACTGGAAACCATGCTTGCGCTCTCCAGTCGAGGGTGATCACCACCACCTCCGCCTTCTGCCGGCAGACCTCAATCACATTATCAGGGCGAAGGGGGGAAAGGCATAACCCTGTTTCCGGGACCAATCCTAAAGGAACGTGTCAGTGACCGTCTCCTCCGGGTCTGGTCTCCAGCTGAAATACCCGGGAAGCTGGTGGTTAAGGCGAGAGGCAAATAGGTCGACAGAGAAAGGTCCCCATCGATCCTGAAGGGCATGGAACATCGGGGGGAACATCTTCCAAAGACTTGAGTCTCGAAGATGTCTGGACTGCCAGTCTGCCACCTGGGTGGCAATTCCCAGGAGGTGTTCTGCTACCACAAAAACCTGATGGGACAGGCAGTACTCCCAAAAGTATTTGGCCAAGTCCGCCAGAGCCTTTGTGCGATTCCCGCCCAGGTGGCTTATGTAGCGAACAGCTGCTACGTTGTCCAACTTTAGAAGGACGCAGTAGTGAGCTCTGTCCCTGGCCCAACAACGGACCACGAAGGATCCTGCCATGAGCTCTAGGCAGTTGATGGACCAACACCCTCGTGTGATGAACTCCCCACAACTTGCCCTCCAGCCTGAACCGCTAGCATCCGACTTGATCACTAGGTCCGGAAGGGACACGAAGATGGCCCTACCGTTCCATGCTTCCATGTGGGTAAGCCACCACTGGAGCTCCTCCTTCACATCCTCGGACAAAGGTACCTCCTGGGCATAGGACAAACCCCTGCGTAGGTGAGACGCCTTGAGTCTCTGGAAAGCCCGGAAGTGAAGCGGATCCGGAAAGATAACCTGGATCGAGGCTGACAACAGCCCTACCACCCTGGCAATGCTTCGCAGAGAAGTATGCGGCTTCCATAGAATCTGCCGTATCTCGTGGCGAATCTTTGCTATCTTCCTGGAAGGGAGACTTAAGGTCGCCTCCACGGAATTGATCACGAACCCTAGGAAGGTGATAAAGCAGGAGGGAAGGAGGCAGGACTTTGTCTGGTTTATCACGAAACCCAGTGACTGAAGAAGAAGCACAGCCGACTGGAGCTGTTGCGACAACATTAGCGGACACTGATGCATGAACTGCATTTCGTCCAGATAAACGATCATCCTGACGCCCTGCGACTTCTATCTCTCCACCACCGGGTGCTAGACCTTCGTGAAGCACCACGGTGCTGAAGACAGGCCAAAGTGATGTGAGGTGAATTCGAAAGTTTGGCCCTGCCACTGGAACTAAAGGAAACCGCGTTGAGGAGGGAAAATGGGGACCGTTAGGTAGGCGTCCTTGATGTCCAAGCGGACCATCCAGTCGTTGGGACACAACAGATCCCGGAGAAGGTGAATGCCCTCCATCTTGAAGTGCCGGTAAACCAGCCACTCGTTGAACTCTTGGAGGTTTATCACTGGACGCTGCCCCCGTCGTGTTTCTGTACCAGGAAAAGATTGCTTAAGAAGGCCCTTGGGTGGGGAGATGCGTTGCAAATTGCCCGTTTGTCCAGGAGTTCCTGGACCTCCTATTGTATCAGTACCGCCTTCCTCCCGGAAAAGTGGATTGGTGTAAGCGGGATAACCTGAACCGGGGAGCCATAAAACTCTATGTGGAAACCCTGCACCGTTTGGAGCACCCAAGCGTTGGTCGTGAGGGCCCACCAATTGTCTATAAAGTGAGCCAGTCTGCCCCCCAAGCAATGACATGAGATAATAGAAGAACTCAACATGAGAGCGGGACGCGCCTCCACCGCGTGCTCCGTTGCTCTGGCTTTTGCGGCTGGAACGAACCCTGGTGGGATAGAACCCACTGAAGCGCAAGGAGTCCTGGTACTGTCCTCTCTGCGACTATTGTCCTCTGCTGGGGGCTGTCTGTAAGGAGTGCCCAGCCGAGCACCCCCTACCACGGCCGGCACCGCTGAAAACCCGCTCATTAAAAATGCGTTTCACAGTGGTTTGTGCTTTGTCCAAGGAGTTGAACGTGGAGACAAATTTACTCAGCTCCTTCACAAATGGGTCCCCGAAGAGGCCGCCCTGAGCCACCTGACCAGCCTCTGAGTTGGCCAGTTCGCCATGCTTTGGGTACAGTTTGATGAGAAGCGACCTGCGCCTCTCCGTGGAGATGGCACAGTTTGCGTTGCCTAAGAAAATGATAGCCCTTTGGGCCCAACTAGAGAGGACATCTGGTGGGATTAAGGCTCCCGACGCCTGGGTGTCCTCTGCCATGTCAAAAATCTTGACCAATGGCCCAGTGATGTCCAGCAATTTGTCCTGCAGGACCTGTTGATGCCCTTCTTCGGATCCTTAATGTATTTAGTAAGGAAGGTCACCATTCTTGTGTCAATTTCACGGGTCACGGCCACTTTGCCATCAAGGGACGGGCGAGGGCAGTCCGCTCTAAGGTGGGAGTCGACCTCCTTGTCTAGAGGTTTCCACAACCGACTCACCACATACTTGGCCACTTTTTCGCAAGGTACCCACTCCGAAGAGCGGGGGTGAAGGAGGTCCTCTGGATCCAGTAGGTCCGACTGGGCATCGCTCCGTGGTTCTGGGGCCTAGGGAGGGTCAAGGGGCTGAGAGGGGGAGAGGCGCCAAGACCTCCCATGATCTGAATCCTCATCCGATCCAACCTGGGAGGCCGCTGCGCCCTGAGCCTTTGCAGGCGGGGGGGTCTGGTGGGGCTGTTCCTGTTGGCGTAGAGGGGTCCTTGGTGTCCAAGAATGCCTGCTTTAACCTATCATACGCATCCAAGTCAACCCCTTCATGGTGAGGGTGTTTGCGTGGTTTCTGAGGGGGGTAGCAGAGTCCGGCTCTGGAGGTTTGGGGATCGAAGGCCCCTGAGTTTCTTCCCTCGCAGGGAGGGGTTGAAGGCACTTCTGTGCCAGGTCTTCTCCAAATAGGCCACCGCCTCTGAGACCGCCCTGACAATGGAGGCATCAACCGCGTCACAAAAGTCGTCCGTGAGAGGGAAATATTGGCTTTCCTCCTCCTCCTTATAGTAGTCATCGAACTCCTCAATCTTCGCTAGAATGCAGAGAAGCTGTGGACCAGAGGTAGGTGTCAGGAAAGTAGGGTGAATAACGTGGTGGCCTCCCACCAGGTGAGAGGGCTTGAAAGGCTGTGACGGAGCCCAAATTGAAGTACCTAGAGAGGGAATTTAACCCAGGAGAAGGCGAGGGTCTGAAAAGGTCTTGTTGAAATATGGTAGGCACTCACTCACTATGTCCTACAGTGCTAGATCGGAACCCAGCAGGGGCTGTAAACGCCCTTACGACGCTAGCGCTAGACCTGGGTAGGCGGTGGGGGCAGCGGGTGGGAGCTGATATTCAGACCCGGCCCACACTGGTGAAAGTTCACTAAACGTGCAGACTAAACACATGCCCTCATAAGACAAGGGCTGCAAGAGGAAACAACCTAGGCTTGTCTGCAAACTAATAGGCTGAAAAGGCCTATGATTGTACCCCTGTTGGGTGTTCAGCTCCAGATTGGGCCGGGCGAGTTGGCACGAGACAGCAGACCGGACGGAGGCGCTATGTGATGGCCACAACTGACGCGACCTCCGACCACGTCTCGCTGAAGAGAAAGCGCCTGACAGGAAAAAAGGAAGGTGCTGCGCACTCCCCGCCGGCAATCGGTGATCGCGGCCGCGTAAGGGGAGCGGAGGCTCCAATTAGTCACAACTATGTCATACAAAAACAACGTTCATCGAATACCATCAATAACACAACTACTGGCAAGAACAATCCCAAGCAGCAAATACTGAGGAAAGTGCACTTAACTGACGCAGGCTGCCAGCAGCGAAGAAAGAGGAAGTCCAGCAGGCTTCGTTAGCAGTTCTCGTCCAAGGAGGCGCCTGATTGGTTGATAGACTCTAACATGAACTTGATGATTTTGTCTCTAAGCTTCATGGGAAATGAAGTCTTTTTTGGTGTTTATTGTTTGGTTATGAATGGCTGCTGGTTAAAATAAAGAAGAAAGAACAGCCTAATCCTGGCCTCCGGGTCTTGACATAGAATAAGTATTTAATGATGATAATAAACAAGAATTGTTCAAAATGGTTTTATTGGAAATTCATAGTGGACATTAGTAGTCAAACTGTCATCAAATTTATGAATGAAACATTTATTAGGGAAGAATTTCCTGTAACAATTGGTTAAAATGGTGTTCAGTTCACATCTCTTGAAATTAAATCATTTTAACAGCATCTTGGGCCATATGTAGGTGGCATACACTTTACCGATTCTTAAATACCGAATCTTACCGATTCGGTATTTAAGAATCGGTAAAGTGTATGTAGGTAAAAATTCGGTAAATGTTACCGAATCGGAGTAAGTCGGTAATTACCGAATCGGTATTTACCGATTCGGTAATGAGGCATACCTTCCCATTGATTGAATCAATGGGAAGGTATGCCTCATTACCGAATCGGTAAATACCGATTCGGTAATGGGGGGAGCACATTCAAGGGTGGCAGGGTGTCACATTGACACCCTGTTGCACCCCTGATTCTTCCATGTGTGCACATGTGGCGCACATACATGCCCTAGGGGCATGTATGTCTGCCACATTGCACACTTCACAGTGCACAATAATGCATTTTCACACCTATTCGTCATTTACCACCAACTATTAGTTGGTGGTAAATAACGAATCCCCTCACCCATCACACAGTCCCCCTACATCTCATTACTGTATTCGGTATTTACCGAATCGGTAAAATTACCGATTCGGTAATTTTACCGATTCGGTAGATTACCGATTACAGAAATGAGCCCCCTACATGTCAACAGCCTAAATACCGGTCGGTAACGGTATAATTACCGAAAATCGGCCGTTACCGACCGGTATTGGGCTACGTACATGAGGCCCCTGGTGTCTATCCCTAAATCACCCACAGGCTTATGGTTTTGTTATACGGTTCCCACTAAAAAAAGTCAGACTGCGTATTAGGATGACAGAACTTCAGAATGTAGGGAATGAGTCCATCTACACCATCAGAGAGTTTCGACCCATTTCCTGTGTAGCTCACAGTGCCTCACCTGAACCCCTAACCTTCCTGGGGTGGCAGGTGGTTTTGGCAACCTTGAAGATGACACTCTGAGCCCCAAAGGAGTCGTGGAAACAGATGTTACCCCTTTTGTTGTTTACTTATGCATGCCCATGGTGAACATGAGAAAGATATGAATGAAGTTTTCAATACATTTATTGAAACAATCATAATCTTACATAGAAAGTTATTCTTTCTATGTAAGCGATGATTAGACAGATAAAATAAAGCAATGTAACAAGCATTATGAACACAGTGAAAAGAATTAACAGTCCAACTGTGACAGTCTTATTTCTATATATTCCTACCTATCTCTACCCTTACTGTTAGAGCATAGTGGGTGTACCCTCTGCCCGATCTCTTAGGTTAGCCTGACCCCCATATCTAGATAACTTGGCAAGGGAGTTGGCCTGGACTAGGATTGGCAATCCTTCCCTGCAGGATGGAAGATCAGCATCAACAGAGCTGCATGTTGAACACAGCATTCGTTCCAGGACATTCGTGACTGGAGTGCTCCTCTGATCCAGCAAAGGATAGTGCACTGTTTATATAACAGGATCAAGATTGATTTGCATATGGCTGGTTCCAAACTGGAATGGCATGGCAAGCAAAAAAAATTATGTATTTAACCCAGATCTGTGACTGGGGGTGAATGTTTGATTTGTTCAGTTTTCCGCCCATCATCTGTATTTTTGTACTTTCTATATGTGGCATCTCTAGAATAGTAATGTTAAACCCAACTTTACTATTAAAGAGGATTTTTCATTACTATTCCAAAGATAAAAAACTTTTCTAATCAGGAATTACATCTTAAAAGTGTTTTAAGGAATTCCCAATGCCAGCCTATGAGAGAGTAGGCCCTCACAGCAGTGAAAAACAAATGTAGCTGTTAGTCACTACCAGGACATATAAAACGTAGAAGTACATGTCCTACCTTTTAGTTACACAGCACCCTGCTTTTAGTACCTAGGGCCTACCTTAGGGGCGACTTATGCGTAAGTAAATGGAGAGTTTAATGCTTGGCTAGTGGTTTTAAATGCCAAGTCGAAGTGGCAGTAAACTGCACGCAAATACCTTGCAATTGCAGGCCTGGAACTGGTTTTAAAGGTTACTTGCTAAGGGGGCACAACCAGTGCTGTCAGCCCACTAGTACCATTTAGATTACCAGCCCTAAGTATATGGTATACCACTTTCCAAGGGGCTTACAAGTAAACTAAATATGCCAATCAGGTATATAACAATGTCATCATATTCAGGGGAGAAGCACATGCACTTTAGCACTAGGTAGTAGTGGTAAAGTACTCAGACTCTGAAGGCCAACAGAAAGATACAGCAAAAAGTGGAGGCAAGCAGGCAAAAAGTTGGGGGAAAACAGATCTAAAACTGATATTTGGTGATAATATTAATTCATTTTCACTCTGTTGCAAGCTGATATTCAAATGACAATTCATGTTGATTTGCTGGCACTTCTTACTCTTGTTATGGCTTCAAATCATTGATAATATTAATAGCATTTATGATCTGTATGTTCTGCCTAAGCCAGTGCAATCTGTTGAATTTTATGGCTATGTCTAGTGTCTAACTTTGTTAGTTGTGGTATCTGATTATTTCTAACTTTCTTATGTTTAGAAATAATTCTACTGTCTATGGTCTAAGATTTCGAGATCTGTTGTATCTATCGCTTTCCAGTCCCGCCTCTTGGGCGTCGATTCCGTCATATTGTTTGGCTTACCGTCTATGTAAAAGTGTCAGGATGGAAAATTAAAGGAATGGAAATGTACAAGAAAAAGAAGACGTTTTAGACAGACTGAATAATTCTAGGTGGTTATGTCAAATTACATGCATGTTGTACGTCAAAAGCATAGATATCCTTTTGTTTTTTGTCTACTTTTCCGGGGGAATTGTGCTGTAAAATGCAGTGTTTTTGGAAGGGTGAAGTTTGCTCATTTGGATCAGTACAATTTGGGTCTGGTGTATGTGCCACATCTGTTTTAAACCTCAATTAGCTGCAAATGTTCGGAAAAACATTGATCATCATTGCACTTTTCAACCTGTAGTTGTGTTAGTTTACATTTAGCTTTTGCCAGTATGCGGGAGAGCTCTTGCTGTTAAATATCATAATTTAATTTCCAAAATAGTCAGTTCTTTTTGTTATGTAGCCAAAACTAATTTTTCCATCTGTTCCAGGCAGCCGTTTCTTTCCCATATCAATTAAATACCATCCTCTGAAATTTGTTAACATAAAATCAAGGCTGCACAATCTTGATATTCCAAAATATGAGTAGTAATTTTGCAACTTTAGTCATTTTAAGGAGGAATCTGATGTGATATTTGAATCTTTGTAATTATAATAACCTCGTGAATATATTATCTGTTTTGGACACTAAGGGACCAGCACAAAGTCTGTGTTGCCGCTTTACAACTCTAATGAAATCTGTACCTTTTTTATTTTATGGTGTGTGAGTAAAGGTATGTCCTGGTTCCTAGTAAGAACAAGTTTCTTAAATGAGGAAAGAGTCCGCTTTGTCCCAAGTAACTTGAATGATAGTCACAGTCACCATAGCCAAATCAACATCCGTTATACAAGACATAGGGCCTGATTTAGATTTTGGCGGATAGATTAAGTACTGTTGCCATGGCGGAGAACTTTACTGCCGCCATGGCGAGGGTACTCTGCCCACCAAATTTAGAGAAGTCTGCTGGCCCAGCAGGTATCTCTTGCATTTCCAGGAACCACTGTCACAGCGGTTCCTGTAAATTAATTGAAAGTTTTAGGGTACCGGCGCCTTTTGGCCAGGTAGATAGCAAATTGCTGTTCTGACCTCTTCTGTGCATATCTCTTTCTGTAAGAGGTGGTTTATCCTCACGTCCGAGTGTGTAGTAATATGAGGTCAAATAAGCATCTCTTGTGTCTGACAATAAAATGTCTCCTGAGAAGAGTGATTTGCAGCAGGTGGTGAAGCATTCAGTTATGCTCCAAGTGCCTGAATGTAGAGCGCCTTGCTCGTCATGGATTCGATGTATGTGATTCTTGGTGTGTGCTTGTTTGAGCTTGTAAGCTAACAATCTCCCGTCCTTGTTACCCTTTGCATAAAATCTGCGTTTTAAATAGAGTAGGTTTTTTTGCAGCATCTCGCATCAGTAGGTGTTCTAGTTCAGTACATATCTTGCACAACATTCTGTGTGTGTGGAGCAAATTGTCTTGTCTGTGTAGTGCTTCTAGGCTCCCTCCGACTCAAACGTCTTTTGTTTTCCCAGCCTTTCAAATGCTGCTGTGTGGTAAATGAGTTTGCACTTGTTACTGCTTTCGTGGTGTCCCGTAGGTTGCTCTGGCTCACCTCTGGTTTTTATTTTTGTGAAAGAAATGTTCAATCATACCTCTTATACGATCCTTCACTTGAGGGTCTCTCAATGCCACTTTGTTAAGCAGTGATGGCCAATCAATACAAGGATAAGGCGTTACTCTATCAAGGTTCAGCCACACTACAGAATGGTCAGAGAGGGTTTTGGGGAATATAAATTGTGATAATCTGAGGCTGTAGAGCTGTGGGAGTAAGGAATAGCTCAAAGTGCGTATGATACCTGTGAACATGAAAGTAGAAAGTAAAATCCCTTGCAATCTCCATATATCCTCAAACTAAATTCGATTGATCATGAATCAGAAAGGGGGAGACCTTTTTAATATGTCAAGCGTGCAGATGATCAATCAATCTCAGGGTGGAGGATGGTATGAGAGTGCCCACCAATGAATATGTGTCCCAAAACTGTTCCCTCTCATCATTAGGGGCGTACAGTGAATAGTTTGGAGGCCCCAAAAATATTTTCTGGATTCCCACGAGTCTGTCCATTTTATCCGAAAATGTAGATTTTAGCTCGAATGGCCCTGTCTGAGCAATATGGCAACCCCTTTAGATTTGTGGTGGTAACATCATGGTATTGAGCTAGAAACCAGTAGCAGCGAAGCTTAGGGATATATTTTAGAAGTAGGTGGGTCTCCCAAAGCAGGACTATATTAGCATCTTTGAATTTGAGTCATTGCAACAAGGTCGGAAGCTTGACTAGGGAATCTAGATTTGCACGTTGAGGGTGACGATGGTTGTGACTGTCCTTGTTGATCTCCATTAGACCCCTTCAATTGCAAATATACATGAGGTTTCTTCTCAAATGCTGCCCTTGCCTGGAAGGAAACGCGTCCAACACTCTCCTACCTGCCACATCGCCCCTGGGTTCCTGACGCTGTGTGTCTCCCCTGCAGCCGCTGCCTGACATCGCGCGGCCATCGCAGGGGGAGACTACAGCTCCCAGAGGGCTTAGCGCTCCACAGCTGATCGCAATCTTCGCGCCCGGAGGCGCTTAAGTGAAGGAGGCTCCCTCGGTGGAGCGGGTTTCTTCTCAAATGCTGCCCTTGCCTGCAAGGAAACACGTCCAACACTCTCCTACCTGCCACATCGCCCCTGGGTTCCTGACGCTGTGTGTCTCCCCTGCAGCAGCTGCCTGACATCGCGCGGCCATCGCAGGGGGAGACTACAGCTCCCAGAGGGCTTAGCGCTCCACAGTTGATCGCAATCTTCGCGCCCGGAGGCGCTTAAGTGAAGGAGGCTCCCTCGGTGGAGCGGGTTTCTTCTCAAACGCTGCCCTTGCCTGGAAGGAAACGCGTCCAACACTCTCCTACCTGCCACATCGCCCCTGGGTTCCTGACGCTGTGTGTCTCCCCTGCAGCCGCTGCCTGACATCGCGCGGCCATCGCAGGGGGAGACTAATGCTCCCAGAGGGCTTAGCGCTCCACAGCTGATCGCAATCTTCGCGCCCGGAGGCGCTTAAGTGAAGGAGGCTCCCTCGGTGGAGCGGGTTTCTTCTCAAACGCTGCCCTTGCCTGGAAGGAAACACGTCCAACACTCTCCTACCTGCCACATCGCCCCTGGGTTCCTGACGCTGTGTGTCTCCCCTGTAGCCGCTGCCTGACATCGCGCGGCCATCGCAGGGGGAGACTACAGCTCCCAGAGGGCTTAGCGCTCCACAGCTGATCGCAATCTTCGCGCCCGGAGGCGCTTAAGTGAAGGAGGCTCCCTCGGTGGAGCGGGTTTCTTCTCAAACGCTGCCCTTGCCTGGAAGGAAACACGTCCATCACTCTCCTACCTGCCACATCGCCCCTGGGTTCCTGGCGCTGTGTGTCTCCCCTGCAGCCGCTGCCTGACATCGCGCGGCCATCGCAGGGGGAGACTACAGCTCCCAGAGTGCTTAGCGCTCCACAGCTGATCGCAATCTTCGCGCCCGGAGGCGCTTAAGTGAAGGAGGCTCCCTCCGTGTCGCGGGACGCGCGCGGACGGCGCCAGGCTAAGCCCGGGCAAAGGGCGGGCCGTCTATCGCCGTCAGGGGCTGGACAAGGCTGGGCTGGGCCTCCCCTCTGACATCTACTATAGGAGGTGCATGGGTGACAAATAGTAGCGTTGCTTACTGGATTGTTACCTGAAGGACTTCTTCTGTAGACGCAGTTAGTGGCTTCATCTTCTAGGCTGAAGTCTCCATGTCAATGTCTACGCGATCTGGTAGGGGCTTGAGGGGGGGAGGCGGGGCTGGTGCTGGTTGTGTTTCCGGGACTATGGACCAATTTATAACCCGGGTCGTCACGGTTATCGAAAAAGAAATTGCCATGACTGAACGGCATCTTTCTCGGGAACCCCTGACCGGTAAACGCTCATCGTTGGGTTCTCTGGCATTAGTCCCTTCCCCAGTACGCTCAATAGACCCTTTAGTTAATGTTTCCCCTGCTTACAGATCCCTAGTTAATGGTTTATTAGACCCTGTCCACCCACGGGTTGTTGCGATTAGGGCAAGTCTGGACCGGTTAGAGAGCTTGTCTGCTGCGGCTTCGCAGGGAGGTGAGAGCGCCCTGCCAGAGCCTCGGCCGACTGAGACCTCTGCGCCTTTGCTCCCTGTTGCCATTTCACCTCGCCAGGAGGATCCCACTGCCCCTTCTGTGCCCGTACCATTGGCAGCAAATGGCCTAGCTTCTAGCAAAAGGAAACGACCGGCTAGTCCACGTAAGAGCAGTTATTCAAAAACCTTTAAGAAACCTAGGAGAGTTGGAAGTAGGGTGGGTTGGTCCCATAAGGGTGCAGGGGTGGATGTTGGTCATCCCCAGGGGTCAAAGGGGGGAGCTGCTACTGGTGCTATTGCAGAGGAGACATGTGTGGATTTGACGTCCTACCCTCTTGATAAACCCGAAGGCCCCGCGGTCGAGACCCCATTAATCATCCAGCTCGAAAAAATTATGAAATCATTGTTGATCCCGGTTCTAGAGAGAGTAAAGGGGCTAACCGAGCGACTGGACAGATTCGAGCAAGTCACTCTTGATAATTTCATTTCTCGAAAAACTCTCATTAAACTCCACTCTAAAAATAGGGAGGATGGTTTAGTAGGGAATTTTGCTCCTTGTGAGTCATCTACAGCCCCAATAAGTCTAACTGATACATGTGGGGCAGTGCAGGGGGTGGTTGAGGAAAATAGCCCCGTTGTACAAACTGTGGCCATCCCAAACCCTGAGGCAGCCTTAGTGGGGGTGCTGGCGCAATCTAACGCAGCACCGGGTAGCATCATCCATTCAGTGATGCCTGCGAGATTTGTGGGCCCAAGTACAAGCGGTACCGCTGTGGCTAACAACTCTGGCGATAGTAATCGTACTGGTATATCCAATACTAAATCAGGCAAAATAACGTCAACTCCCACTTTTCAATCAAGAAATGCTCAAGGCAGTTTGCCTGTCCCTAATGCCAACCTACCCCCAGATTGTCAGCCTTTTGTGACAGTACTTACTGGGGTCCCCGTGCTAAAGCCAGGTAAACAGGAGTCATACGTCGAACTAAAGAATAAAACCTTATTCTGGCTGAAGGAAAATAGACCTCTTCCTAGCTCACTAGGTGGCCGGGTTATCCATGTGAGGAGGGTTAGCTGGTTAGGCACCCGGCCCAAAGACATAATGGGGGACTGCATTATAGTTAATTTTGAAGACCCTAGTGTAGCAAGCTATGTTTGTAGTTTTAATAGTAGTGAGGGTGGCATGGGCCCCAATACAGGAATTGGTACGCGTGACCTTAGTTTTTTTAACCCCTATGTAGTTCCTACCCGGCCTCTTAAAGCCGCAAGTTTGGAGGGATGGAATGGCAGACAAACTTCTCATAACCTCCCCCAGTTCAGCCTGTTCCGTCAAAACCCATGCCCTTTTCCCACGTGGTCCTGGCAGGATTGTTGACAGAATAGTTACCAACCTCCCATGAAGTCATCTGCTGTTTTCGAAGAGGAGAAGAGCTGTGACCTAGATTGTATTGGGGTAGTTTTGGGGCCACCCTGTTACAACTCACCTCCTCTTGAGGGCAGTGTTGTGTCCCATATTGTGGAGTCAACAGGTTATTTAATTCCCGATGTGCCCGCCCTTAACCAGCTGAATTCAGTGAGTGATGTACCAACTAACTCTGGATCCCAGGATAGTCTACCCGTACAGAGGGTTTCCTCTGCGCAGGTTGTAGTTGATGACGAGGTCCTGAAGATTGTCAGCTGGAATATAGCGGGCATCTCTCGTAACCTAGACATACCGGAATGGAACTCTTTTATTGAGTCATTCGGGATATGCTTAGTCCAGGAAACCTGGTGTCTGGAACCCCGATATAAGGTTGGCTACATCACCTATTTTGTTCCTGCAATTCCCTCGCCTGTTGGGAGAGGTCGGCCTTCAGGTGGCCTGTTAATTTGGGTCAGCATCTTATTGGGGTATCATCTAAGGTGTATAGAAACTAAGTCCCCAGACTTGCAGAGACTAGCAGTTAGAGGGTCTCCTGGGGGCGGACCTTAGAGCTTTTTAATATCTATGCTAGATCCCCGAAAGGGGGCGTGCCCTCACCGACTCTACTGGGCCTAGAGGACGCACTCAGATCCTGTAGGGTAGAATCGTTCATTATGTTAGCAGGGGACTTTAATTGCACCTATGAACCCCTAGCCGAGGATGACATATTAGGCACTCAAGAAGAAGATGCTAGGAGAGGTATTCCACCCCTGTTAATACCACCTATTAAGAGCTGGACCCAAAGTGTTATCCATTTAAATGCCCTAACCCTAGAATATGGTGTGAGGGCAGTAAATGGACGGTCAAAATCGGGTTCTTTTGGGGCCCATACTTTTAATAGAGTAGGCCATTCATCTCGAATCGATTATATCCTGCTGAATTTCAAGCTTTGGGGGCATCTGTTGGATATGACAGTCCTCCCTTCGTCTGACAGCGACCATAATCCGCTGTCTTTATCACTGTCCCCAATGTGGACGGTTGGGGAAAAACTGCAAGCACCTCAGGCTTGGAAGTCGACTAGTGACGTTTGTCCCTCGAATTGCGGGAGGCACCTAAAATGGAAGAATGTAGCTTTTGATGAGGGTAAGATCGTGGTCATAAGATCAATCATGGCAAATGCCTTGTCCAGATTAGATTCTCTTGTGTCAAATGTCCATGAGATTTCCACTCTGTTTAGCCATACTACTAAAGCACTGGGTGACCTCTTCACTGTGCGAAACCCAGGTTATAGGGTCAACAAGATGGGGCGCCCTAAGGGTAACCCTGGTTGGTATTCTCTCCCTTGCAGAAGCGCGAAAAGGGACTTAATTAACGCAGTCAAACTCAAGGATACCGAATTGATTAGTACAGCTAGGAAGTTGTACAGGGGTGCTATTAGTAAGGCGAAGAAAGAGTGGGAGGATCAGTTTTGGCGCGATCTAAAACTGGCAAGTGCTGGGAGGGATTCGAAGGGTTTCTGGGATCTAATTAGAACCAGGGATAAACCCATAGATTCCCTTATAACATGTAATATCCCTGAGGCATCATGGTTTGACCACTTTTCCAACCTTTATACTGTGGCATCTGAGGGCGGGGTAGATTCAGCTGAAAGTTTTTCGGTTGACTTTTTTGGGCTGAGTGAGGATCTCCTGTTTACAGGGAAGGAAGTAGAGGATGCGATTTCGTGTCTCATCCCAAATAAAGCTGCGGGCCCGGATGGGCTACCCGGTGATTTGATCCGTATTAATACATTAGAATGGGGAAAGCTCATTGCATCACTACTTAATGCAAGTTTTTATGATACACCCCTTCCAGACTCTTGGATGGGCGCTGAGGTCGTCCCGATTTTCAAAAAAGGGAGCCGGGACGACCCAGCCAATTATCGCCCTATAAGCCTACTGGATTCCTCGCAAAAGGTGGCAGGAAAGGTAGTTCTAGGGAGGATGCTCCAGTGGGTAGAGGAGAATAGGGTACTTTCTGATTTTCAGGCGGGCTTCAGGTCAGGTACTGGAACCATTGAGCAGTCATTTCGCCTGCTACTGTTATATTGGAAGGTGGTCATGCTGGGCAAAGGCAGTCTGTATCTTGCCTTTATAGATCTACGGACTGCCTTTGACCTAGTGCCCCGCAGTCGTCTATGGAGGGAGTTGTCAGACCTAGGTATGCCACCGTACCTATTATCTTTGATAATTAAGTTTCATGCTGAAACCTTGGAACAGGTTCGGTGGGGTGATCAGGGCCAAAAGACCGCCCGAATAACTGTAAATAGAGGTGTCCGTCAGGGCTGTGTTCTAGCCCCCACTCTGTTCTCATTATATGTCAATGGAGTGGTGGAGCATCTCCTACAAAATCCTTCAGATGCTCCATCCTTGGCGGGCAGGAAAATACCCACCCTACTTTTTGCTGACGACACCCTCCTGATTTCTAAGACCCCAGTTGGGTTGCAGAGCCTCCTTGATAGGTTTCAAATTTTCTGTAATTTGAGGGGATTAGAAATTAATACGGGAAAGACCAAATATTTGGTCCTGATCCCCCGAAGAAAATGGGTAGGCCCCCTATACTGAATTCAGTGTCCCTAGAAAGGGTCAAGGAGTTTGATTATTTAGGGATCCGCCTCTCTGACACCATGAGGTGGAATTGCCATCTCCATAAAATGCTGCTAAGCCATAAAAGGGTGGTGGGGGCACTTCTTATACAACAACGGTCCTCCACCCTCAAACCGATTGCCCCAGTACTTGACATCTACAAGGCAAGAGGGGTGAGTGCGGCGCTTTATGGAGCAGAGCTATGGGGGGCACAGAATGTGGAGCAGTTGACCCGTTCAGAAAACAAGTTTTTGAAGGATTTAATGGATCTCCCTTACAGTACCCCGACTCTTCCCCTATTCCTTGACATGGGCTGCTGCCCTATTAAAGACCATGCAAGGTTGCGCCCTTTACTTCTTTGGGGTCGCATATGGAGAGTTCCAGAGCTTGTAAGCTATGCCGAGGGGCTAATCGAGGTCTTATCAATGCCTGGCTGGCATAAAATAGGATGGCTGAGGGATGTCAAGCGGTTGCTGGGCGAGTTGGGTCTTGGAGAGGCTTGGCACGCCAGGACTGCACCGCCCAAGTCTGTCTTGAAAAAATTGTACTGGAAATGGGTAATGGATTCTAGAAACTCTAATCCCAATCTAGGCAGATGTACTGCTGAATTCCTATCCGTAAAGGAGGTGGCATCACTTGAGCCTTATCTCGATATCATTTCAAAATCTAGAGATAGGGCTTTATATTTTAAATTTAGGATAGGTGTGCTGCCCGTGCGTGAGTTGACTGCTGGATGGAAGATACCAGCACAGACTACCCCTTTCTGCCCTTTCTGTGAGACCAGGATTGAGTCAGTACCCCACTTTCTATTTGAATGTTCTGCGTATAAAGCTCCTCGCCTTAGGTGGCTGAAACCCCTATGTAAAGAGCTTGGTACGAGACAAAGTAGTGAGGCCCTTCGTATTTTAAAATCTGACACACGCCCCTTATTCGTCTGTGGTATGGCGAAGTTTCTAAACTGGGCATGGTTAATCAGATCAAAAAGGCTTTTGTATGTTGTTTAGGATTTTTATGTAATTTATTTATGCCACTCGTATTTTGCTCTTGTATAATTGTTTTTCTATGAACTGGCTTTTTATTCTTTTAAAAAATGAATTGTATTGCTTTTAAAGATATGTTTTATATCGAAATAAAGCCAACTTTGACTGACTGACTGAAATATACATGAATACAAGAGAGTGATCCACAAGAGCCACCTTCCCACCATCACCATCCCCGGTTGATGCCTTGGCTTGAGGTCAATGCATACCCGATACCCCATGAGTCATGTACAATGGAACACTGTCTGATCAGTAAGTGTGTGCACAGTTGTTATGTAACAAATTAAAAACAATCTAACAGCAAAATAACAGTAAACAGAAGAACCATAATCAAATTTGTGGAAAATGTCTTACAAACTTGTTTGGGGGCTGTCATGGCCTGCGGAATTTTTGGGTCTAGCTCCAGGACCTACAGAGCAAGCTCTCACCTTTCATGGAGATCGGAATGAAGCATTATCTGAAGGCAGACGCCCAATCCGCGAACTGGACAGGACAGGACCCAGTTTTGGACTACATGGAGGAGGCGAGCAGGACTCCAAAAGTTCTAGTGCCGTCAGGAGCGGTAAAGTAGCATGCACATTGCCGTTTCTCCAATGCATACAGGGCAGTGTATCTGCTCAGTAGAAACAATTAATCATCTTACGAAGTAGCCGGTCTGTCTTCTCTATCTCTTAGTTTCTTAGTTTTCCAGTCTTGTCTGTTCTTTATGGGCTATCTTGGTGTTAGAGGTGTGCCAGGCACCTTGGATATCTGCTACAGGAGTCTCAGCAGTCTTGATGGCGATGTCATTCATGCTTGCTAGGCCTAGAATGTTCTTCTCTTCGGCCACCTCATGGATGTTGTGTTCCCTTGAAGGTGAAGACCAGGAAAAAATTGAATCCTCATCTGTAACATATGTTCTCTTGACGCGGGTGAGTAATCTGTGCAAACTCACTGCATTGTGCTAGCATGTGTGAGACATCCTCAAAGAGAGATAATATGGCATCTTGAAAGAGGATGGGCTCCTGACGACGAGTGGTGCATAAGATGGCTTCTTTACCTTTGAAGAAGTCCACTCTCATGAGCACATCTGGTGGCAGGTTCCTTTTCTGCTGGTAAACTGAGAGCACCTTGTGTGCGCGATCAAGACAAAGCCGGTCTGGTGAAGGAGGAGTTAATGAAATAAGGCAGACTCTTACACTTCGACATCTTTGAGAATCTTTTTGAGAATACCACAGATGCAGATATTATTCCTAGAGCGATTTTTGATATTATCCTTCTTATCAAAGAGATCCTTATGGTGGGCTTCCATGGTGGTCAGCCTCTGTACGAGCTCATCCTGCTCATGTGAAGTGGTCGCAGTGTCATTTTCAACTTGATCAAGACACAACTCTGCTCTCTGGATGGTGTGATCCAGGTCTGTGATGGTTCTATTAATGCCCTATTAATGTCCTGGCGCCACGCTGAGATATCCTTCCCAAATACGACCAGGAGTGCATGAATTATTCACTTTGGTAGCTCATGCGTGCTGTTTATGCAGACACCTGACCCAGCCCCTTTTCCACCTGCTGGAAATGCAGCATATTGTGCATGAGCAAGGCTTTGCCTGCTTTCATTTTTGCAGCAGCCAGGGTATGCTGAAGTAAGTTGGCACTTGTGAAATCTTAATTGTGACTGAGGCTGCAGGGAGACCAGTCCAGCTGCTGGCGACAGGATCTTGGCACACTGCAGCCACGTGTTTGCTCTGTCGCCTGAAACAGGGATGTGAGAACGGTGCATAGGCCCAAGTGGAGGAGGGGCAGCAGGGGAAAGGGCAGGCTCATGGAACTGAAGCCCACTCTGGCAGCTGAATTGTGAGAACGGAGACCACAAACTGGTGCTCCGGAGCATGGGCCGATGTTATACGTGCGTCTTGATACAAACTATCCATGCCTAGTGGGCCCAATGATTCCAAAGCTTGTGGTAGGCCTCCACCCCTCAACACTGTCAGCTCTGTGCATGTGCAACAATCGAGGCCTAAACTGTTCCTACCTAATTTGAAGGGCACCAGTGATTTTCTATGGGCCCATAACAAGTCCTAGCTGACCAGTGCCTATGTTTCCCCTAGAAAAGAGTCCACCCAAGCCGGGGAGCCCTACATCCCTGTTCGTGGCTGCCATCTTGGATTAGCGGGGTAGCCACCAGGGAGCTTTGTCGCCAGATAACTGTTTGCTTAACCCAGCAGGCAGACAATGAAGATTGCCACCCGACTCACGAGAGTCCCCTCGTCCTGGTGCCAAGACCCTGTACCGCAGGTGCTACCTGTAACCCCATTAGATACTGCTGCACTTGTTGCACCTTTCAAAATCTGGTCTCAAGTACGCCTTTGTTATGGTCCACCTAGCGCCTGTTTCCAGGTACAGAACTCAGCTCATTGACTGTTATCGTTCTCTCAAAGAGTGATCAAACAGGAAAGATTGTTTCGGGTCTTTCTCGCAGTGAGGCAGCTCGTGGCACAACCTTTTGCGCCTTTACACGTAGCTGATTTGAAGTTTACATTTCTTCCTAAATGAACAGGTGGGCTCAGGTCATTCTTTTTTTGTTTAATCTGTTTTATTGATTTTCTTATTTTTAACACAGAACAAAGCAGATATATGCAATACGGTACAACACTTATTTCGACTGCAATCATTGTACATATGTTACAGAGCATTTGTTATTATAACACTGTTAGCTCAGGCTTCTGCCTATAACAGTATGACTCTTATTTCACGGCTCATTGAATGTTTTTCATTTTGCGTGCTAGCAGTCACCGAGGATACACTGTTTGTTAATTGGCCGTGAATGTAGCATAGCTTGAGCTGCTAACTTGGGAGGCGGACAATCAGGTTGGGGACAACTACAATGTAACAAGGGATGTGGCTTTACTTAACATGGCACCTCTTGTGAGTTTGAACAACCCTCCCCTGATCCCCACAGTAATAGGCATAAATATGCATCTGCAGCACGACACGCGGGATCTTTAGAATTTGTATATGGTGTTCACTATTCGGAGGTGTCTTTTTTATTGTGATGTATGTGGGAGGTCACATTAATGCACGCACAGTTCCTGTTCTAAGGCGTGTCTAGCACAATCGCTGGCGCAGTTTCAGGGGATTCGTCTCGCTCCATGAAGTTCATGCAATATCAAATGTGTTGCAAGTGGCGTTTTGCGCAATCCCAGCGCATCTTCTCCATGCAGAGCAGCACTTCCTTTCTTCCATGGCCCATACCCGTAATAAGCACCTCCAAGCAAGTGCGACAGGGGGTTCAGGGGAACGCCATCTTTTGGTAATCAACCGTTTGGCTACAATTTAACCCCAAGATAAAGCGTGAGGTTACTTTTTGGTGCTTAGTTCTACTGTAAAGGTGCAGAACACAAGCCGCTCAGCAGAGGGGTACAGTGCGGTCTGTGTAGCGGTTTAGTGAGGTCACCACCGATTCCCAATACTTTAAACATGGGCAGCTCCATGCCATGTGTAACAAATCCGTGTCTGTGGCATGGCATCGCGGGCAGGCAACATATGTGCCGTTGTAATATTTATTGATCTTTGCTGGAGAAAGATATGCCTTCTGTGTTATAAAGTATTGTATTAAGCGAAAACGCATATTACGTGGAACACTTTTTGGTCCCTCCGTCACCTTGTTTCATTGAGCAGCCATGTAGGGTCGCTGAAGGTCGCTTTCCCAGCTCATCCGTAAGGGAGTAATGCTGTCGCTGTGTGGTGCCTAAGGGAGGCAGAGATCCACCTAATTAGGTGACGCCCCTGACCCATGATGTGTAAGTATTGGATAGTTAGATGCATTGAGGGTTCTTTTGGCATTTCACCCCAGGGTTTGTTCAATGCTGCTTTAATCGTACGGTTTATGTGAAACTGCCCCGGCTGCAGCCCATTGCTGTCTGTCAAAGAGGCGAACAACATCAGGTTGCCCTCATGTTACAAATCTCCGATGTCGTGAATCCTGCCATCTCGTCGCAATTTGTAGGCCTTGATAATCGTGCGACCCCTGCGTATACCTAGTAGTGTAAGTGCAGGGGCGTATGGTTTAGTGTCACACGTGATGAGCAGGCTGCTGCGATAGCAAGTGTATGCTACCTTAAGCAGTAACTGTGTTGGCGCTTTCTGTTTATTGCATGGATGGAATAAAGAGAAGAGGGCCTGATGGGTCCAAGGCGGTAGGTAGGTGTGTTGCCGTGTCTGATAGGTGACGTTCGGAGAACCACAGAGCCACGCTTTGCAGTTGCGCTGCAAGATAGCATGTTCTAGATTAGGTAACGTGAGTCCTCCCTGATTCGTCAGCAGGTAGATTTTCCGGAGGGCACTTCTGCTACGGAAAGTCCCCCATATGAGTCCCCTCGTCACCCCCTCCAGGGTTCGGAAAAAAGCTGGTGATATGTATTGAGGAAGGTTGGTAAAGAAGTACATAAGCCGAGGCAGGACCACCATCTTAACCAAGGCTACGCTGCCAATGACTGCCAGAGGAAGCGTGCACCAGAATGATATTTGAGAGTGGATTGAGGTCATCTCCCTACCCAGATTGCCCTTGAGTAAGTCATCCCGCCGACGATACACTTGAACCCCCAGGTAACGAAAGGTATTCATTTGCCACTCTATACTAACGTTGTTGAGTATGTATTGTGGATTGGGACATGTTTTGTCAAATGAGTTAAGACAGGGCTTGGCCGCATTTATTTTCAACCCTAACCCGACTGCAAAGTCTCGTAGGATGTACATCTTTAAGTTTAACTTTGTTTATTACATTTTGGCATTGAAACAGGTACAGTACAGGTCCCATACATTCCCGTTTAGAAACAATAAAGGCTGTCCCCAGTACCAACCCTGCCTCCTTACAACGTTGCACGTCAGCAGGAATTAGTCTGTATGACGAATGTCCACGGGTGCAAGATGGGGCCGAGGCTCCCATAAGGTAGCCAGGTATCAACTTCCGAGGAACCAAGGAAATAACAAAAGTAATCCCACCCCCCTTTAGCCCCCCCCCCCGATCCGTATCATTTGTCAGAACTGCCACTTTTCTGTCTTTCTGGGGCGTCTTCTGGTGTCAAAGTGTCAGTGAGTCGCAAGAGGCGCAGATAATTTTGGGCAAGTGGTTTCGTTGAATTCCAACGCCAGAAGGGAAAGTATAGGGTGCCAGATAGTGTTGAAGGAAGCCACAGATTGTGTCAGAGTGGCTTGTATGCGCTTCATACCAACAATGTACCATAGTATGTGAAGCCATCCTGTGTGTGTAGGGCGAGATTGTGTACCTCAAAGCGATAGAATATGGTGGACTGCCGCTCCCATAGCCAGTCCCATCTGCCTCCCCCTGACCGACTTCAGTGCAAAGGTGAAGGCATTGGGCAGCCCCAGAAGTGTATAAACAGGGAAACCGGGAATTTCAGTGTCAAAGTGTTTATCAATGTCGTTAAGTATTGCCGTCCAGTAGCCTGCCACTTCCCTGCACTCCCATAACAAATGGGTCAGTGTGCCCTCCTCGTCACAACCCCTCCAGCAAGTTGAGCTGCGGTCAGGGTTACCTCTGTTGAGTCTGGCTTGTGTCAAATACCAGTATGTTGCGACCTTAACCGCCGCTTCTCTGCTAGCAGTGTTCCTGGTCGTATGGTTGGCTCTATAGTATATACCTTGCCATTCTTTTCCCGAGAGAACTCTCCCCAGCTCACTTTCCCAGCGTTTCTGACCAGCCGAGGGTCGCGCAGGGGGTGGAGGGCAGATCATCCTATAGAGTTCTGTGATCAGCTTTCGGTCTGTCTGTTTGGTGAGAAGCCATTTCTCGTAGGCCCTCAGCTTTCTGCCTACTAAGGGACGTATCTCTGGCTGTGTCAACCAGTGTCTAAGTTGAAAATATTGATATCGTTGCGGGGCTTTAATGTCGTGGAACTGTCGTATATCGGAGAACTAGAGGAATCGGTCAAGGTCGAATAAATGGCCCGCGGACCTGCAACTCGAAGCTCGCCACTGTAAGAACGCCCGCTTCTCCATCCCCGGCGTAAATTCAGGATTGTCAAATATTGGCGTGAGCGGTGAAGGGAAGGTGGTGAGCCTCCTCTTAGTCGCCTCTGTGTCCCACACGCGCATCACCGTGCGAGTGATTGGGATTTGTTGAGGTAGGACGGTCTATCAGATCGCTTCAGAAAGGGTATCTTCCAAAGCGATGATGCCGCCATCGCTCTATCCTGGAAGAGCCATCTCTTCTCCGATTCGGGTCGGCTCCACTCCACCAGATATCGTAATTGCATCGCTTGGAAGTAGCGTAGTATATTTGGGATCCCCAACCCTCCCTCATCAGGAGGTCAGTGGAGTAGGTCTCTACGCATCCTAGGTCTTTTCCCGGCCCATATGAATTGTTGGATCGCGTCCTGCAGCTTGCCTATGGTTCCCATTGGGGGGCCAACGGGAATGGTTTGAAAGAGGTAGAGAATCTTGCTTAGGATGGACATTTTTACCGCCGCAATCCGACCGAACAATGTTAACGGTGGTTTCTGCCATCTCCCCAAATCTCCCTGTAATTGGGAGGCGAGGTTCGTATAGTTCAGAGTGACCGTCTGTTCCGTGGACGGGGTTAGGACTATCCCCAAGTATGGAATCGAGTCACGGGGTTGCAGGCTCACTTAATCGAGAAATGCCCCTTTTAGCTTGTGTGCGTTGCGTCCCAAAGGTAGGAGCATGGATTTCTCCCTGTTCATTTTGAAGCCAGACACCCTCCCAAAGGCCTTCAGCTCCCTCAAGAAGGCAGGCACTGAGTGTTGGGGCTTATCCAGTGCGGCCAAGATGTTGGCTGCGTATAAGCTAATTGTATGTTGCTTCCCCCCAAAAGGAATGCCTGTGATGTCCCGATTATCTTGAATCCTCTGTGCTAGGGTTCAATGTAGAGCGCAAAAAGGAGGGGTCATAGCGGGCACCCCTGCCTCGTACCTCGCCTAATCTCGAATGGACGGGAGCCTATACCATTCACGCGTATCGTTGCCCTCGGTTTTTCATAGCAACTTGCGACCCATGCCCGAAAACGATCCCTGATACCAAAGTGTGCCATCGTCTTATCTAAAAAAAAAACAGTCCACCCTATCGAACGCCTTTTCGGCGTCTACCGACAGAAGCATGGCGTCCATTCCCGTGTAGTGAGCTTTGTCGATTAGGTGCATACGGTGTTTAGTATTATCACTGCGCTGTCTGCAGGGATGAAGCCAGATTGATCTGGTTCAATGATACCAGGTAGTCGCGGTCCAAGTCTGGAAGCGAGAACCCCTGTGAAGAGTTTGAGTTCTATATTAAATAGGGAGATCGGTCTGTAAGCGGCGCATTGGGAGGCGTCTTTTCCGGGCTTAGGCAGGACGATTATGTCTGCCTCCAACATTTCTGAGGGTATTGAGCCGGGGCCGTGGAAGGAATTAAAAAGTAGGGTTAGGAGTGGCGCTAGGAGAGGGCATAAAGTTTTATAAAAGCCGGCAGAGAAGCCGTCCGGCCCATGAGATTTCAGCGGTTTGAGGTGGGATATCGCACCGATCACCTCCTCAATCCTGATAGGCGTATCCAGCGAGGCAGCACCAGCGGCGGTGAGAGCCATCATCGCTGCTCGACTTAAGTAGGCCTCCCCATCTTTGTCAATAGTCAAGTCCTCACTATAGAGTGATGAATAGAATTCCCTAAAGGCCTCAGCTATCTGGTCGTCATTCCCCAGCTGCTCTCCTTGAGCGTTGTGGAGGCTTGTGATTTTGGACCGTTGAACCCGAGCTCGAAGCTTGCTTGCAAGGAGGTGACCCATTTTGTCGCCTCCCACATAGTATGTGTGTCGGAGCCACAGGGGCTGCGTACTTGGCGCGGTCGAGATCCAGGCCGGCTAATTGCGCTCTGGCAGCTTTCAATTGCATCCATATCCTGGGAGCGCCCGTACGACTATGCACCCTCTCAAGTTCGACCCCCTTAGCTGTAAGGGACTCCCGCTTTTCTTTACGCTCCCTGGCTTCTGCCGTGCTCCCCAAACCACGGTCAAGGGTGTGTCAGGTTTATCATTGATTGCGAGGTAGTCAGTGATGCGCTCGTGTAACTGTTGGGCCCCCCTTTCCGCTGCAACAGGGTTTCCCGCAGGCGCCACCTGGCCCCCAATGCCTTAGTCCGGGGGACCGCTACAGTTACCAACACGGCGTCATGGTCAGATAGTGCAGCTGGGGTAATGTCCACTTCATCAACTAGCGTGGCGAACTCCGAGGATCCTATGAAATGGTCTAGCCTGGCATAGGTATGGTGCACGTGGGAGTAGAATGTGTAGTGTGTGCTCTAGGGGTGCACCTCTTGCCATAGATCCACCAGACCTCTGTGGGCCATCCAATTCTTCCCCTTTGGAGATATCGTGCCCGTGGAGCTAAAGCGGTGGCCTGATCTGTCTCTCTCCGGATCTATGACCAGATAGGGCACCCTTGAGAAAAGACTCCTGACCTGAGTTAGGAACATAAAGGGACCCTATGACCATGGAAGCTCCACCCACCCTAATACTGTATGCCAACAACCTGCCTTTAATTGTCAGCTACTCTGTCACCCACTGTGCCGTGAAAGTGCCTAGCAAACAATATAGCCACAACCGCCTTCTTGTCAGTAGTAGAGGAATAGAACTGTTGAGGGAATACTCGGGACCGCATCCTATGCCAGTCTTTAGACAGGAGATGCGTTTCCAGATCGAGGCGCCAGAGTTCTCCAGGTACGATAAGATGGCTCGTCTTTTAATGGAATTATTGAGCCCTCTCGCATTGAGGGTAATAACTTTCAGGGTAGCTCCCGTCATACTGTCTGCGTGCATAGGGACAGCAGTGTCGGAGAGTATCTCGAAGTCTGAGCCCTCGCCGAGGATCTCACGAAAGAGGCCCTGTAGATAGTGGATGACATCTGCTTCCTCCGCTTTCAATGGGACGCCTCGGATGCTGATGTTATTGCGTCTCGACCTGTTCTCTAGGTCTTCCGCATGCGCTCGCAGGTCCACCTGTTGGTCCTTGAGGCAGATGAGTTCTTGCTGTAGGTGTTCCAGCTCCTCGCTTCTAGTGTGATCAGTGTCCTCGAGGGCAGCTACTCGCTCCCCTAGCCCATCCACCTCACGTCGTATTTCCCTTACCTCTCTTGCTACCTCCTGTTTGAGCGTATGAAAGTCCACACGGAGTGAATTAAAAAGTGTCTCCAAAAACGCAAGGGTGATCGGCGTTTCCCCTTCCCTTTGGATTGCTTGCTGCTTCGGGATGGGGGGGGGAGTGTTGTCCCCTGTCTCCCGCATTGGGGCTTTTTATGAGCATGTCTTCCAGTGAATGCTCCCCTCTCTTGCGTGCTGTGGACATGTTAGGTTCCCAAACTAGGTAATCGGTTCCTGCTTCTCGCCGGCTCCTTGGGAATATTACACTGCAGGCCCTGAGTAGTCGCTGCTGTTGGGCACACCCCCCTTGTGGATCCGTGCATGCTCACCGTGCTTGGACTCGTGCCAGAGATGTGCTCGCTCCTGGGGATCCTGCCGGCGTCCCAGGGCACGCTGTGCCTCCGCGGTTTGGTTGGCGGCTGGGTCGATACCGCTGCTGGTGCGCACTTTTGCCGCTTGAGGCTGGCCCTCTCTGTTAGTTGGTGCCGGTGGGTCTTGGTGGATCCCCCGGGTTTTCTCGCTGCAGCGGGCTCAGTACGTGGCCATGTGTGGGCTGCTTCAGTGTCCCTCACCGCTTAGCCTCACACATCCCCCTCAATGCCAGCGTCGGTGGCAGTGGTCCTGCACCGTCGTACCCCGGTGGGCCTTGCCGAAGCAGGTCTAGTCCTCTGTCCGTGTGCTGTTAGTGTGCCCTGGAAGCCTGTTGCGCCCCCACCGTAAGGACCACAGGCGCATGCCTCGTGAATTGGTGGTAGCCCGTAATCTACGCTTGACTGGGTCTCCCCATCCCTCGTGCCGGAGATATCCAGGGGCAATCCCAGATGACCCCCGGTGGAATCGCCCCATGTCGCGAGCCTCTTGCTGTGAGCCAGTAGTGGGTCGTTTATCCGCTGTTGCTGCGGGCACTGCACCCCCGTCTCCGCTTATGTGGGCCCCCCAACCGCTCCCTCCTGGGTGGCACCGGTGCCCTGCAGTCCAATGCCGGCTCGCCTGTTGTCCTGAGCGCTCCTAGGATGGGACTCCGCCGCCACCATGCAAGGCGCCCCCCAGGGTAGCACTATCCCGGCCTCCACAATCGTCTCTGCGCTGTGTTGCGGTGGGGAAGCGCTATTGGGGAAATTGGCGCTTACCCTGCTCCCCTGGGTGACCAGAACACCCTGCTGGATCCAAGACGCAGGCCGTCGCCGGTTCCTCTGCTCCTCGCCCCTCAACCAGGCGCGGTCCGGGTCTCAGTGCTGTGCAGGGCTCCGCTGGCGGCTGCAGGTCTCAGGGCCTTCTGTGAGTCTAGGAATGCCACGTCTGGAGTCGTGGACAGGGGACTCCCGCTTAGCCTTTGAAGAAGATGGCGCCCACCCGCGCCCACCTAGGTCCAACAGCCCCGGCCTCCATTTTCGCGCTGCCACCCGGGAGCGTCCTGCAGCCTCCCGGTGCGAGCTGAATGCTCTGCGACGTTTTCTTCAAGTGGCGTTCGCAGTGCCGCCTCCGCCCACTCCCTATCGTCGGTTCGGGGGGCAACAGGTCACCGCGGGAGCGTTGGGATCACTACTGGCAGGCGCCCAACCGAGTTTTACTATCGTCCACTCGGCCGGGGCGCCATTTCACGGATCCGTGTTCGGGGCTGCAACAGGGTCCTCCAGTGATGTGGTGCTTCCGAGAGTACCCCCAGGCACAACTCCGCTTCTCTACTGGTCGCACAGCCAATTTCGTGCACAGTTGGGGACTAATATGCACGAATTGGCTGGGAGAAGGAGTCCGGTGCGAGGAGGTCAGCAGCGCTCCTGGTCTGCAGTGCTTCTGAAATCTGCAGTATTGCTGGTGGCGGTAGTGCTCCTGGTGTCTGCAGCATTGCTGTGGTCCTTAGAGCCCACAGGATCTGCACCACTGCTTGGTTTTCTAGCACTCGGGGGTCTGCAGCTCTCCTGGACTCCACAGCACTCCTGGGGTATGTGATCCTCCTGGACTCTGACCCCCTGCTGGGCTCTGCAGTGCATCTGAGGCGCTTCTGGGGTCTGCAGCGGTCCTTGGTCTGCAGCATTCCTGAGTCTGCAGGGCTCCTGGGGGTCCACGGCACTTCTGGGGTCTGCAGTGCTTTTGCAGTGTACATGGCTCCTGGAAGCAGCATGGCTCCTGAAGTCTATAGTACTCCTGAAGTCCACACTATGCCTGGAGTCTGCAGAGATACTAAGCTCCACAGAGCTTCTGTGGTCTGTAGCTCTCCTGACAATTCCAGCGCTCCTGAGAACACCAGTGCTACTGTGCAGAGTTGCTGTGGCCTGCAGTGTTATCTACAGAGCTCCTGAGGTGTGTAGTGCTGCTGTGGTCTGCAGCTCTTCTTGGGCAGGCAGAGTTGTTGGGTTCTGCAGCGTTGCTGTGGTCCTCAGCACTTTGGGGCCTGCAGCTCTGCTGGGATCTCTGGCGTTTCTTGCGTCTGTGGCACCGCTGTGGTCTGCAGTGCACTTGTGGTCTTAAGTGCTGTATGGGTCTATAGGGCATCTGATATGTGCAGCACACCTGCGGTCTGTAGCGCTCTTCGGGCACTCCTGGAGTTTGCGTTATTGCTTTGTCGGCAGTGCTCCTGGAGTCTGCAGCAGTCCTGGAGTTTTCAGTGCTGCTGGGGTCTACTTCTTCTGGGGTCGGCTGCACCTCAGGGGCAACATTCCAGATAGTGGGAACGGTCCCACTGTGCACCACAGCACACTCTTAGATGGATGGCACAGAGGGGGACAGTGAGCCCTACTACAGTGAATGGGCTGGTTCACGTAGAGGCACAGACTCTCACTTAGACAGGCTGTTGGAAGTTTCTGATTCAGCCCGGTCTGAGTTTCAGAGGGGAAAGAGAGCCCGCTTGCAGGCAGTGCAGTGACTGACAGGGAAATGCCCAAGCAAGGCGAAGCCTAGGATGTCCCTGGGACCACCATGCGACCCTCCTAAGGGGCACCCTCAGATTCGCACTTAGTGCACATTCAGTGTGCCTCCTGTTGGCCTTTTTGCCTCTGTGCCGCAATTCTCTATTATGCCAAAGGTGCAAAGACAAAGATTCTCTCATTTACATGGGGTCACACCTCCGTGCAAATGAGGGCATGCCCCCTAGGGAATCACACCTGCGCACACCTCGTGCCGGCAGGATCCAGAATACTTGCAGTTGTTTGTGGCGTTTTCTGCAATACCAAATGCTCTTGGGGCGCATACAGTGGGTCAACATGCCTATTATGCCCCCGGAGCGCTTTGTATAATATGGCCCTGGCGTATGCGGCATTCCTCATTTGTGCCGTGCTCCTGAGGCTGTAGTACAGGAAGCTCCACAGGGTCGCGAAGGACATTGCACCCTCTTCTTGCCCACCTCATCCCCAGGGCACTTTGGTTTCACCAGGGGCCACCGATGCTTATGCAAATCCTATGGATTGCGCCAGCACATATTTTGCATCTGGACGATCTCTCGGGGATGACCCCTCATATGAACTAGCGTGTGGCTAAATGAAAATGAGAAAAGATTGTGCTCCCATGTCATGTTACAGACACAAACAGTTGTTGTGAGCTGTACTGATTGAGGACATCCTTTGGGAGGGGGAGAACTAACCCCCTAAGAATCTATATGTGCATTAACTTCCTGCACCTGCCAGCTGGGTATGCCTTTCCCCTGCTTTAAACTGGAGCTGGCCCCCTCCAGCGAAAGACAAAGCCACCTTTTCAAACCGCAGCCTTGCCTTTCACGAATGCCCTCTCTTTAGCGCAGGCGCGAAATGTGATCGTATTTTTAGTGTAGTTGAGTGCGCCTAGTCAAGGGTGGCACAAACAAAGGCACTACACCGATATGCAATTCCAGTCCTGATGTCTGCCGTGATCCGTCTGTGCTGCTGGGACCGGGAGAGCCCACTTTCTGTGCATTATCTGTTGAACTAATGACTCTGCAAAGCATTTAGCACAGCCCCCAGCCTTTGCACAATGCACTGCTCTGCAAAGCCCAGGCTTTCCGATCATGTATAGGCACCTACTGAACGCTAAGCTTTGTGCCCTCTAAACAGCCATATACTGTCGGACCATACCGTCGATCCTCAGCATAGCACCCACACTTTCGACACCCCTCGCCCTGTTGCACATACCTTAATCGTTTCTCTGCACAGCCCTTATCCTTTACATAACCTGGCCCTCTCCGCCAAGCATTGCACTCTGCACACGTCAATGTTTGGTAGCAAGTAGGAGGGAGACTTAAGAGAAAAAAACTCAGGGGATATTAATTGCTGTGCAGAATTGGGTTGGAGGAAGCTAAAAGGATGTCATTTTAGCTGAGATCAAGAGCCTTTCATTTAAATCTGGCGTGTATGCTTGAATGGCTCTGATTACATCCTGTTCCCCTCACAATACCCCACATTGTTCAGCCGTCCACTCCCTGTACAGCACTATACTTGCTTCCTTTCGCCTGCTTCATCTCACACACACAGCGCTCCATTCTTTGTATAGCCTACAACTCTGAGTTACACCATTTTCTTCACATCTCTCCTCTTTTTGCACAGTCCTCATGTCTCCACACAGCACTCTCACTCTTTATTTAGTCCATCATTCTCCGCACAGCACCTGAATTGCCGCATTCCTCCATCCACTGCACATACGTTCACTCTGCATGCACACCGATATTTGCACAACTCATAATGCTGCATGGCCACCCACCATCTTCTCAGCCCTGCACTTTCTTCGCAGTCCTAGACATCACAGTCCACTCTGCACAACCATCTACTGTTTTCAGAGCTCCTTCACTCTGGTCACAACATCCATTGCTTGTACTTGGCACAGCTGTCACCGACACACAACTGTCCAAAGTCTGCACTACCCTGCGCACACTCCCCACACTCCTGACACAAACCTAAACTCAATAAGTCCCACTTTCCCCAATGCACCCTTACTTTGGCGTTCTGCTCTCTGAGCATTGCTTTCACATCCCAACATTCTGCACCGCCCTACTTTCTATGTACTGTCTGCACAGCCCCAAACTCTGCACAGTCCCACTCTCTGCACAATACACTCCACATAGCTCTCAGTTCTCGAAATGAACCTCTACTCACTGCACAGCCACACATCTCCACCTTGTTCTCCTTTGTGCCAATCTCCCAATTATCTGAACAGCCCTCCATTCTCCACACAGCCCCGGATATCTGCATAGGTCTCTATACATTTTTTTTATTTTTATTTTTTATTATTGTTTTTGGCAAGGTGTACAGACAACTATTAGAAAGAGAACATAAGTTATGCATTACATTAATAAAAAGCCATACCAGGCTTTAAAAAGCAAGTCATAACCACAAAGAATAGATACCAAAAATATACTTATACAGAGACATTCTAAGGCCATCCTCAATCAGTTTGATAACCTATCATACTAATGAGCAAAGCAATTCCAAATACGATTGAATCTTAACATTGAGCGAATAGATCGAGTTTTAGCAAGGGCACGTTCTTTTTCGTAAATATCCTTCATAAGAACCAGCCAATCAAATAATGAAGGCGGATTAGGACTGATCCACTCTCTAACAATACAAAGACGGGCCGTTACTAGTAAAATGGACAATAAACATCCCTTATAAGGGTCATCACATATCTTAAGCCCCAGCATAATCTCTTTAAAGGATATAGTTGAATCGAGGTTCAAATGTTGACCAATCTATTGTATGACCTTTTCCCAAAAATCCGATAGTTTAGGACATAAATAAAATATTTGAGAAATATCGGCAGCCTTTTGACCACATTTAGGACAACTTGTTCAATCCGTACTCCCACTACCAGATGCTTGTACTGATTGTTGCCACTTTATTATTTTATCTGGAGTGTAGTATAACATACAAATAGTAAGAAAGTGTTGCAACTTTAAATTAACAGAATGTACTGAATTATTTATTTTATCTAAAGCCAGCATGATTTCAGATACTTCTATATCCATATTCAAAGTCTGACTCCATTTATTCGCTAATTCCCTAAGGTCAGCACTTCTAGTGCCACACAAATGTGCATACCTTGTGCTAATTCTAGTTGTGTAAGCAAGATTTAAGAAACATGTAAAAACTACATGAGAGTGTGGCAGTTGCGTTAATTTTCGTTTGAAAAAGTGATCTCTGAATTGTAAGTATTTGAAAAATGACTGGAAGACCGAAAGATTGTTGCAACAATGCATAAGTAAAAAAACCAGAGTGATCATATAACTGTTCCAATCTCTCGATACCATATCTTGCCCAATTACAAGCAGATGAATCATGAAATATATTCGGAAGAGATGGATTATTCCATAACTTAAAATATTCATGTCTAGTAATATCCTCAAAAGTAAGTGAAAAATAACCAAGGATTTCATTCCAGATATGGACAATGTCCCTTATGGTCTTAAATCAAACTCTTTTATAATAGTTAGAATCATTAATCCTATGCAGAAACATGCGATTATCCTAATGCTAAAATAAGCCCATAGTATGGCAGTTTATCAGTTAATAGACTTTGTATACGCCCTGTAAATGCTGCCCAAAAATACTGTTTGAAATCAGGAAGTTGCAGACCGCCAAATTTATAAGAAAACTTAAGAGATTTTATCGAGCGGCGGGCTTGCTTATATCCCCAAATAAAGCTGCTAATTGCGCCCTCTAATTTGTGAAACAAATAATTAAGAACCCGTATCGGAATAGCCCGAAACAAATATAAAAATGTATGTAAAATAGTCATTTTAATTATATTGATTCGACCAATAATAGTTATTGGCAACCCATTCCAGTTCTTAAGCTGTTTAATTACTGTCTGCAGTAATGTTTCGTAATTAAGTTTCCAGATTTGGTCCACATTTTTAGTGATCCTAACACCTAAATATGAAGCCACTGTGCAAGTACCAGTGATAAATGTATCGAGTGACAAATTATGTACTATTTGTGTTTTACTTATATTAAGTTATATCCCGAAAAGCGCCCAAAAGTTTTAGCTTCTTCCTGGATAATACTGACAGTTGTTTCTGGGTCTGATGTAAAGACCGCAATATGCGATAGCTTTAAGTTGATACACACCGTTTCTAAATGGAATGATATCTCCATTTTGATTTAAGGTTTGAATAAAAGGCTCAATATAGAGTGCAAAAAGCAGGGGAGTTAGTGGGCACACCTGCCTTGTACCGCGTTGTATTGGGAATGTTTTAGAATACAGATTAGCATATGCTAATTTAGCCTGTGGGTTGATATATAATGCCTTAATCCAATTCATAAATCGTTCTGGTAGTCCGTTGTTACGTAATATCCGCCATAATGCATCCCATACCACCCGATCAAATGCTTTCTCAGCATCTCAAAGAATCATCCCCATATTACCAGATATTTTGTTAGCACTATCAAAGGCAGTTATGGCTGTGTTGACGTGTGCAGTGGTATCCCTACCTGTAATAAATCCATGTTGGTGTTCAGATACCAAACCCGGCATGTACAGTGTCAAACGATACGCCAACACTTTAGCAAATATTTTAGCGTTAGTATTAATGAGGGATATTGGGCGATGAGACCCACAATCATCAGCGCTCTTCCCCCTTTTTTTTTTTCGATTTCAAGAGTTTTTATTGGTTGTTTTCAGATATCAAAACACATATTAAGCACAAACGAAAGGACATAAAGATATAACCAATATAAAATCAATAAAGACATAATACATTGATGATTGAATTTGAGGTGGCAACGTGACAGTCTAGGTAATACAGTCCGGGTAACATGTCGGACACTTGTTAAAATAGACATAGAGCTGTGGGAGCCACCTTAGATAACCTCCGTCAAACAATAATGTACAAAACGTATTCTGTGATGGGGAAATAAAGAGAATACAATAAAACAGAATATAAAGCTAATGGTATGCATCTATTGGGCTATAGTATGCATTGACAGTATTTACCTACTAGTGAAGTACAGCGATCAAGTGTGAGAGCATCCCATTTGAGGGAGTAGTTAGTCAAGCCTCCGAGATTTGTGTTTCATGGCGGTTTGTGAGTTGAAGTATAGATCGAGGCTATCCCACATGTGTCTGAGGGGGGTTTCCATGGTGAGTTCTGGAGAGCAATGTTGTCAGCACCCCTTAGGTTGGAGACCCAGTTCAACCAACACTTGTAAGACGCTTTTCGCGTGTCTTTCCAATTGTTTAGTATGATCTTAACCGCTGCTGTCAGGAGTAGGTCTAGAAACGCCCTATCTTTGTCATTCAGTGATTCTACCCTAAGGAAGCCAAATGTCAGCGTGGATAGTTCCCTTTTGAAGGAGCATGAGAAAAGTTTAGAGATGAAGCCAAAAATTCTGTCCTAAAAAGGTACCACACATTTGCAGAATAGTAATAGATGGGCTAGGTCTCCTATCTCTTCACTACAATTCCAGCAGTTTAGGGTCTTAGCGAATCTTGTGTGAATGTAACCGGGCTGGTGTCCAGTAGGCCTTGTGTAGAAGCCAGAATTTTGTCTGGGAAAGGGCTGGTGAAATTTTATTCCTCGAGACAGAGCTCCAAGTTTTGGACCAGTCAACCTCAGAGATCGGGGAAGAGGAGTGTGAATCCCAGAAGGATATAAGCTTCTTATTGAGGGCAGATTGTTATGGGCGGAATAATTTGTAGATCCAAGAAACCTGATGCCCTAATCTATTTATTCTCGCCACGTATTGTGGCAGGAAAGGTGGTAAGGGCAGTAGTTTAGCTTTTGTCAATGCTGCCTTTATTTTTAAGAAGTTATAGAACTCCAGGGGTTCCAGGTTATATCTAGCCTGTATTTCTTTGAAAGTTAAGGGGTAAGCTGAGTCGAACAGTTGGCATGGAAAAAGATACCCCTATCAATTCAGGTTACCTTATGTAGTGTGTTCCCTTTATATAAACTTTTATAGTTATCCCAAAGGGACTCGAGATTAGATCGTCGAATGCTGCTGTCTAATTATTTATCCACTTTCAATAGTGCAGACATTGTGTTTTTAAATATGGATTTTGAGCAGGTGACGTTGGTGAAGTTTGAGGTTTGAAGGGCTGCTGGGCCAAGGTTTTTAAGTAATGATTTTTCAATTTCTAGCCAGACTGTGGTATACCCCTCCGGTGGTACGAGCCAATACAAACCCTGTTTTGCTAGGAATGCTGTTTGATAAAGTTTAAAGTCCTCTAGGTTGATGTATGAACTACCTAGATTAAAGGACAGCATGCAGTGTCTCAAGAATGACCACTTGGAAGGCGCGAAGGACTTCTTTTTGTTTTGTTTGGATGTTATTATTGGAGTCTTTCATCAAGGAAATAGTCAACTGTCTCTGCTTGTGTTTGAGGTACGAGGCTAATAGTTTGCCCGCTCTGTTTCCTTTACAGAGCTTGAGTGCCTTGAATTTGTTGATCCACACGCCCGCTCGCTTACTCACAATTTTTTTATATTCATATTTTTTCTTAACGAGTTGATCTAGGATATCCTTGCTATCTAACGCCTCGGTATGTGATGCTTCTAGGAGTTTAATTTCTTTTTCCAGTGTACCTAGTTCTAAATTTAGTTTTTTATTGATCCTTGCTTTAATTCCAATGATGACCCCCCCCCCCCCCCCCCTGATGGTCGCCTTTAGCACATCTCACAATGTAAATGTGTCAGTGTCTGGGAGATCGTTATACTTAATGTAGTCCTGAATAGCAGTTTCGATCTTTTCTTTGTCTACTGGGTCAGAGAGTACCTCATCAATAAATCGCCACCTTTTTATGAGGAAGTATGGAGTGAGTACCTGCTAATTTGGTGTTAATGCAAGAGTGGTCTGATACTAGTTTAGGGGCTATATTCGTTTGGTCTATAAGATGTGTATATGCACCTGAGATTAAAATGTAGCCAATACTAGTATAGGATTTACACGGGGCTGAATAAAATGTATAATCCCTTGTATCTGGGTGCTGAAGGCTCCACGAGTCTTTAAGATTGAACTTGGAGCAAATTTTATTGAGAACCTTGTGCGAATGTGTGGGCTGGTATCTACATTTGGATTGACAGTCAATAAGGGGGTCTAAAGGCAGCTTGAAGTCACCGCCTACTATGATGAGATCATCTTGAGGAAAGCTCTCATTTGTATTTGAAATCTTTTCCCAGAAATTGAGCTCATCGGAGTTAGGGCTATATATGTTGAGAACATGTATTGAATCATCCCCTCTTTTCAGGTGTGTGACCAACATCCTTCCATCATCATGTGTGTGTAAGACAGTGGTGATATTGGATTTTCTGTCTGTAAGGGTCCTTTTTTCCGATGGTCTGCAAGTGAGCAAGAGAAATGGGAGATCCAGTTGTGTTTAATAAAACCAACATCTTCCTCTGAGAGTTTCGTTTCTCAAGAAGTATGATGTCGCCCTTAGTTTTGGCCAGGTAGTCGAAGATTTTCCTACGCTTAACTGGATGATTAAGCCCTTTTACATTCAGGGAGACTATATTAAGGTCTTCTGCAATATCTTTAGCTTGAGTCATCAGTAGATCTAGTGGTCGCTATAGAAATAAATCAGCCTGTAGAGTAGGTGTGTACACTGCCCTCGAAATCTACGCTGTAGTATTTTAGATTCATACTGAAGGTCAACTGATAAGGACGTCTCACTTTATTGCCCATAAGGGCCCTGTCACTGATCATGTACCGGACGTAGAGAATACCTGTCAGTTCAACATAATCTAGGAAACTAATAAAACCTACATAAGACAAAAAGAAAGCAACCACAGATACTGTTACCCTCTGTCCTTCCTCCCCCCCCCTTTCACTCCTCCCCCCCCCCCCTGAGAAAATCGGATGCAGGAGCTGTGACGGCAGGTCTGTCAACAGGCAACCACGAGGATATTAATTTGAAATTTGTTTCATCTGGAGAAACTTTAAATGAAATAACGTGGAACATTACCTGTATAGCAATGGCAATGATAATTACGACTAATATTTTAAACCCATAGGTATCGTTAACCGCCAGTGGTATGTATATTTTAGCGAGAAGAGTATAAGAGAGCGTGAATAGAGTAAGTCTCTGTCTCTTAATTCATTCAATGTACCTTAATCTAGGTTCAATGTGTAACATGATGGACATAGAACAATACAACAAACAATTGTGCTTGCTTAACTGCTTTGCTGCAGCGAGCAATTACGGATAAGACTATACAATTACAATTGTGCAATTACAAAAGCACGAAAAGAGTAAACCAGTTACAATAACTCAAAAGATATCAAGTCTTCCGTTTGTTGGAGGCCCCTGCGGAAAGTTCCATCTCTTGTATTGGAGCTGCTTCCAAGTGCTGCGCTAGTTCTTTGGGATTTGTAAAGAAGTATGGTTTGCCACTTTCAAAGATTCTGAACTTAGATGGGCCTGCAAATGAGAATTGAATGTTCTTTTCTCTCAGTTTGTCTCGTAGTTGAAGGAACCCCTTCCTCATGTCTACCGTCTCCTTTGAGTAGTCTTGTGTGAAGTTTATTCAATGGCCTTCCCAGGATACTTGGTGTTTTTTTCTGGCGAAGTTTAGGATGGCCTCCGTATGCTGGTAGCGTAATGGTTTGCATATCATGGGACAAGTTCCTTTCCTGTTTGAGGAGTTGAACGTCGGAATCCTATGCGCTCTGTCCTGTTCCAAGCCATGATGACATTTTATCCCAGTGAGCTTGGGTATCCAAGATTCCAGAAAGGCCACGCAGGATCCCGCATCATCCTCCGAGCCCTCTGGAATTCCAAAAATACGTATGTTGCCTCTTCTATTTCGGTCTTCCAACTCAGCTACGTGTCTTTTAAGCTCGCTTATGGTGACTCGGAGGTGTTTAATTTCTTTGCCGGCCTGGGTGGCCACATCTTCGACGCCGCTTATTCTTTGCTCTGCATCGTTGATTTTTGAGTTCATTGTGTTCATGTCTGCCCGGATGGCGGTGAGTTCCAGCTGCATGGAATCAGTATTTTGTTTCGTAGATTTTGCCAGGTCGTGTACCTCAGCCAATTTTTTTAATATCAAGTCCATTGTGATATTTAGATCCGATTTGGCTTTGAGTGGAGAGTCCGAGATAGCTGGTTCTGCTTTTGACTTTTAAAAAAAAGCTCTAGCTTCTTTGTCAGCCATCTTGTGCCATGGAGTGTGTGCAGGTAGCAATAACCCACCAAAATGACAGACCCAGCTGTGAGGAGTGATGGAAGGGCTCTTGGAAGTCACCTCCGTTTTAAAGGGTCACTGGACAGACTTAGCCGATGTGGTTGATATGTGCTGAGGTATAGGTATTTGTATAACTGGAACCTGTAGTCACAAGAAGTTAGTGGTCGTTATGGCGGCAGAGGTTGAGAGATTAATGGATACACATGGATATATGTTGCTAAATTGGCGCTGTTATGAGCTGAGTTTTAGGAGTTGTCACGGTGTTGTGCTAGTGAAATGGCAATACTGGCAATGCTGTTATTTGTCATGGTTCTTGGTTTTTGGTATATCACCGCAATTTCTCTGTTCCGAATACGCCTCTTGCGTTTGACCAAAAAGCGCTACAGAAACACCTTTTGCGTGTAGATCGCACTTTCACTAGTCATCAGCCTCAAGCCTCATGAGCACAGCCCCCTCCCTATCCGCAAGTGCCTTCTGGACTGTTCTAGCATCCAGAGAGAGGCAGCCTGTAGACAGACTATAGAATCAGAGTTTTGGGAGCCCCAGCACTTACGCCAACCTCCACCAGCCTTCACCAGCACTAGCCTTCACCAACACCTTTGCCTTCGCCAGGCACAAGCCTCAAACCTCACTAACACAATCCCAGCTCAGCCCCTTCATAAACCGCAATTACTTCCACTTTGTAACCCTGTCTTCAGAGGGTCGACCCGGGTCTGTTGAGTTATATAAACTCCCATCTCTACCCTTAATTGAATCTATCCAGGTTTTAGCTTTCTTGCCTGCCACCTGATAGGCCAGTAGTCGACCAACCTGATCCCCATTTTCATATTGGTTCAATCGATTTTTAATATAGGCAGCTGCAGCCTTCTCTTTAAATTGTCGAGTCATAAGCGCCCTTGTGTTTTATTAATGCAGAGTATATAGTTTCTTTATTTGAACCATTCAACCTAATCTCTTGAGCATGTAATAACTCTAATTTTATTAAAGTATTACAGTGCTCCTTCATCCGCCCTTGAATAGCCTTATTCAGATGATAAATGTGTTGCTGCGTGGACCCCCGTATAACAGCTTTCATCGTATCCCATACTATAAAAGGAGAAGCAGTATCCATATTAGGTTGAAGGTAATCAGTAAGAACCCCTTTAGTATGAGACATATAATCAGGATCAGACAGCAGATACCTAGGAAATGAAAAAGGGCGATTGCTCTTATCCTCTGTAAAAAGACTGCAAATATATCAATAGCGGGTTATGATCGGATGTTATTCGTGGGCAGACCTCTGTTTGATTTCCCTAAGAGGGAGCGACTCACAGAGGTGTACGTTGATCAAAACCCATTGCAGTATTGATATAGGAAAAGGTCTAAATGGCCACAGCTCAGCAGGCTGGCAATAAGCTATCTGGCTTGCCCTGTCGCAAGTGTCTCTTCCGAACAACTGTTTACAGCACTAGTCTTCTTTCTATTTCACTTGTCACGCTATGCTCATATAACCGCTATACTCTTCGCGTCTCCAATTACTAAACATGGGGAACTCGGGCTAACCTTGGTGACACGCTGTCCATTGTAAGTTGTACCGTTTAGTATATTTGTTTAATCTTCTACCCGGTCACCTGGTTATCGTTCACTCTATCGTTGTTAACTCATCACACTCGGTGAACGGTTTCGTTTTCAACCACCGCTTTTTTTCGTGGGTTTATCTTTGTTTCACTGCAACTTTGCCACTTCAGTTTTTATTTGCATGAGGATACCACGTTGAGTCGTATTTTACCGGCCGCAACATGTTTTTTAACCTTCGTATTTCCTGATTTGCGGCAATTTTATCACGTTTGTTTTCATTTGTACGAGGAAACTTTATTCAACACTATTTGTTTTCTATTGGTTAAAACACTTTTTGCTTTCTGGTATGGTTACGTTTCGCTACTTTCTATGAGATAGCTATCACTCGTCTATTTTCCTGCACGCCACTGGTTTTATGCTGGTTTGCCATTCTGGCTCGATTTTTCTTCAAGGATACATTGCACTTCCTTAATTGCTTTCCTATCTTGGTGAGCCACACCATCAGTTCCTTCCCTTCAGGATGTGTATTACTGTTACATCGGATTTGATGAGTTGCTTTTTTATGCTTTGCCATGATGATACCAACATTGACATGAACTGTTATGTTTTTGGTTGCTTCCTGATTCTTTGCTTTAAACTTTTCTTGTAGATCTGTCCCCTGTTGAAGGTCTTTATAGGACCGAAATGCATTGGGCAAGGTTCACTATAACTAATGGATTGATACCTTGAATATTCTTGGATGAATCTTTTGTGATATGATCAACTAAATATCATCAAATTAACCATCCCAACATAGTCTCCGACTATTTTTTCAAACCACCGTGTACTGATTATCGAACTTTTTAAACCCTTTAGGGGTTCTTGCTGTGCGCAGGGGGACGCCCCCTACTTCAGGAGACGCTTGCCATATTTGAATTCTGACACTCTAGACCAGAGAATGATACCCCAGCAGCATGCCACAGCCAACCACAACGCTCAACACGGATAGTGCGCTTATCAATTTTTTGTTCTCAGCAATGCACAGTGTGCCAGAGGCCATCGAAGCGGACACCGGAGCCAAGATGGCAGATGTGGAGGCCCGGACACTGAACAAGGATGCACGTGAGGTAAACACAGGGGCAGGGGTCACGATGAACCCCTCGCCTGCCTCCATTAAGGCCAGACGGACACGTTACGAGATCCTCATCACCCTGACTAAAGAGGAGCAGGGCACTGGTGGGGTTACGGAGCAGGGCCCGGCTGCTGGGCCCATTTCCCAGGCAGGTACGGGCAGCCAGGGCACTCGGGCTCCGGCCAGCCTGCCAGGCTCTGCATGTGAGCCGCGAGAGGCACAACAACCTGCGGGACCAGTTCCCTATCTGTCAGCTTCGAAGGAATCCCAAATATTCTGGCAACATGGGGCGGGACCCTACCGCGCGGACAACCCCGACACTCCCGGTCACGGGTGCCCCGGTGACACAGAGACGGAGCTGGGTGCCGAGCCCCGGCGGGAGCATCAAGCAGAGAGCTGCGACAAGGGACAGGAGGTCAGGGCCCGACGAGTGCCCTCCCAGCCGCACCACCTACGGCGGAGATGACAGGTGAGCCTCGGGGCCAGCCGGGCGGGAAGAGAGGAGCCCCAGACATGGCAGCGCTGGAGCCACCTGCGTCACGCTGGCTGAGGGACAGTAGGGCTGGGGTAGGACAACGGATGGTCGTTACAGGGAGGTGCTGAGTGACAAACAGAACTTCCAACATGGCACCGGCGGCGCACCTGTGTCACGGGAGAGATGGGGGAAGAGGTGACATGGCACTGATGGGGTCACGGGACCACCGTGAGGTATGGAAGTGGGGCGCCAGGGTAGGGGCATGTGAGTCCATGACAGGAGAGAGTGATGGCTAGGAAGAGCATTGTGAGCAGGGCGTTCTGGAGGGCAGCTTCAAACACTGGGGGAAAGGGGCGGGTTAGAAGCACAGGGCGCTCGGGCGGTTTTGGTGTTTACGGTGTAGTTTAAGTTTGCTTATGAGGGAACCAAGAAAGGCAGATTAAGGGTGAGCCCCTCCCTATGACCCCAGTGTCAGCTTTTCAAACTGGGTACCATGCCAACTTCTCGTGGTTTATCAGTGCCAGCTTCTTGTACTGCACACCAGTGCCAGCTTGTAACTTTGCCCCTGGGCACAGGGCTCACAGGCTGCTAGCCAGTGCCGGCACCTCACACTCACCAGGCGGCTTCAGAGCTGGGGTGGGAGGGCAGACCTCAGCCATTTGAGTGCTGTACCTCTCAGCGGCCACGGCAGCCAACTTGTCTGCTAATTATGGGTTTTTTATGTGGGAAATGAGAAAGTGAGAGGGGAGTGGGTGAGAGAGAGAGGGTGGGGGATACAGAGTGCGAGGCAGGTGAAAGGGTAGGATGAGAGACCCAGAGAGCAGAGAGGCTGACACCTGCCGAGAGAGAGACGGTGAGGAATACGAGAGAACAATTCTGGATAGTAAGGAAAAATATTAAACATGGGAGACACCGAAGGAAATGTGCAGAGACCAATGACGAGGCAGGTGAAAAATGAGCGAGTAGAGCACCGGAAAGAGCGTAATACAGCAGGAGAGACAGAATGAGAGAGACAAGCAGTGCTTCAAATGGGCCGGTACTAGTACTGGCACTTGATACTTTTCATTGGAGAGTGCCAGCACTTCTCAGAAACAAGCAGGTACTCTGGTACAGGGTACCTGCACTTATATTTTTTAAGTTCAAGCACTGGAGACAAGGGTGAGAGACCGACATAGGGAGCCATCCGGGGTAGAAATGCAAAGAGGAGGGAGACATAAGCACGGAAAGAAGCAGGGTGGGGGCATTAGGGAGAGAGCAGTGACAGCCAAGGGGGTATCACTTACAGGAGCAGACAGAGAGTGAGAGAAAGCGAGACCCGGGCACCCAGACATGGGGATGCTGCAGATAGAGCCATAAAGATGAGAGACACGAGAAAAGAAAGACATATGAATATGTACGCAGGGAACGATAGTGCGGGTGTGAGGCCGTCACTGGGGAAGAAAGGCAAAGTACAGAGCGACCAAACACGAGGAGAACAAGCGCGGCCCGTCATGGGACGGACAGAAGATGTGCACGCGGGGGCTGCCTTTACTGGCGGTGAAAAAAAAGCTCCCCAGTGTATCATGCCGCCAGTAAAGCATCCAATCCTTGCGTGCACATCTTTTGTCTCGTTTGTCTCCCCGCGTGCACGCTGGAACCGTATTGATTCCAAAAGGCCTCTCATGGCAGAGCAGCGCATGCGCTGCTTTCGCCAGGCCGAGACCTAAAAAAGGACTTGTCAGTTTGGAATGCCTTTATATAGGTAATGCACAGCTGGAATGCTTGGAGCACCAAGTTAATAAAATTAGTAACAAGTCTTCCCAACGCCACACTAACAACCACTCAAATATCACCTTAATATATTTTTGCAAATTCAACCATTTTCTCCAAACATCATCTTATGAGTTCTAAAATACACACATTTTCCTCTTGAATATGCGCTTTTCACTTTTGCTATATCTATATAATTTTCAGCCAAGAAAAAGCCCCTAATTTAGCAGACTGGGCTGGACACATGAGAGCTACTCACAGGTAGCTGGAGAGCAACCAGTAGCTCACCAGCTACTCGTTGGAGAGGCCTACTCCAGAACATTAATGTCTTGCAATCGTCAAAGCACCTTTAGAACCATATATCTAATTTGCACAATCTCCTTAACTAAGTACAAGTCTATAACTCTGCAGTTATACTCTCTCTGCTCAGCCTTATTCATTATAAACAGCCCTCTATCCAGACCCGGTTTCATCATAGTCATTCGCTTTGCAGATTTCTCTACACAGCCTCCACTCTCAGTACAGTTTACCATTTTGTGTTCAAGACTTCATCCAGGGCGGTGGACCAATCAATGCACAGTGTTCCTTAACTCTTCATCTTAGCAAGTTTCCATTCTCTACCCTGCCCATGCCTGAATACAGACCTCTGTGCTTCACATTCCTCAATACTGCACTCCACTTGTCGTCCCTGCGCTGCCTTCATCTCTCTGGACATGCACGCTGTGCAGACCTTTGTACAGTGCACCTTCACATGCTCAGCATATGCCCGTATGCGTGCTGTGTAACATCATGTGAGTTTGTGATATCTTGGCAATACATGCATGCATCTGGGTGCCTGTATGTCTGTTTTCAGTTAGTGAATCCAAATGTCACAAAACATCCTATGGTCATTACAATAAATAACGTATATACTTGACAAAAAGCCAGTGAAACTGGCTTTGCCACTGCTTGTTCATATTGCAGTGATATCAAAAAGCAGGAAGTAAAAAATATTTTTTTGACGTCAGTCATAGCTATGATGGCTACAACAGGTGTATCTGTTTGCGCTTGTGGCCAGAGAATTCTTTCCCTGTTGAATATTGTAATGCTGTCTAACTAGGTAGAACAGGATGAATTCATTTAGACACATCTTTGCTAATACATTAGCTACTGTTTTGACAGGCTAGTTATGTATTTTGTGTAGATTTACTGGTAGACATGACCCATAAGTGAGTGTATTGTTTCTGGGAGTTGCTAAATGTTTGAAATTGCAGCATAAAACACTTTACATGAGATGCCTGCTTTGAGGAGAATGTCCTGAAAAGCAAACCCATCAGAGTGCCCTGCCCGGTGGCATCCTTGATGGTAAGGTACATGATTGCTATCATAAGTTCTTTAATCTCTAATACATTTCCAGAGATCTGGTGGCTTTCTACCTGTTTTTTTAGCATGCTCAGTCACTGTTTGGCATTTTAGTACTAGTATAAAAGATTGGGTAAGGATTCTTTATCAGATACACAATGTAATCTAAATTGCCGAGGACCTTAAATACAGAGTGACTCGCGACATTGTGACACATACAGTCAATGGACTCCAAACCAGGATATTAATTACTCAGGACGCAGGAACGATGACTTTAAAAGTTTGTTATTGGGTAAGAGAAGTAATGTCTAAATGCTGCATATGAGAGTATTAGAAGGTACTGGCATAGTGCTGTGTGGTGGAGGCACAGAAGGTTCTTCGGCCACTAATCCTAAATCGCAACTCTTTCTTTAGAGCATCGAGCTTCAGTATTCGTAATAGAAATATAGGGCCTGATTACAGTAGCGGCCACTTGTATTTCAAAGTGGTGGGGTGGTATGAGAGGGAACACAAACAAAACACCCCCCAGAATTATGAATAAAGGAAATAGCACTTACCAGCTCCACTACCACCGCCTTGGTCCTGATCCTCGTGTCTCGTCCAGGAACTGCTGCACACTGTGCAGATTCCCAGCTCCCAAGCCCAGTGCTTTTTTTTAACCTTCTTAAAAAACGCAAGCCTTTGACTAGACAAACTGCAGCATTTTAAATTGGCTAATATTGAGCTTACTCAAGTAGCCAAGATAGAGCGATTCTTCATAGTCTAACTAACCATGAGTGTATAATTGAATTGGCAATTGAAGTATTTCTCTTTGGTAGCCAAAAGGTAAGGTAGACACATGATGCTGTCTTTTTGGGATTGCCGGTTAAAATAAGCCACTACTTACACTCCAACAGGTCTCCCATCCTGCAGATAACAACATCTTTAACTTATCAGAAGTCATCTGAGCCAGTTTGCACCCACCCATTTCAAGTTTTCACAAGACATTCCTTAATCAAGAGGCCTGGACTTAAAGAACCCTCATTCAGCCTATGGAGAGGTTTGGTGTTGTCAGGGTATGAACATAACTAAGGATCAGAAAATGAAAGAGATGAGAGGTCTAAGGGCACACAGATAACGTGACTAGAGTCATAAATCATGAGATAACGGAACATCTAATTTGATACATTTCGTGGTGGTAAAAACTCCTCTGAAACGAGGGGGGGGGAGGGAAGTAAATTGATATAGGCAAATGGGTAACTGTTTAGGAACCTAATCGCCCTCTACATCATAATCTTCCTGGACTAGGATCAGAAGCGACAAACGAGTTCATCCTTTATATCTCATTTTATTGTTTTGATGCTTGAGAGAGTCCCAATCCTCATCCTTTTGAAAGTGCACGGGATTGTCAAGGCTTTGTGACAATGCCAAACACGTATTTGGAAGAATTCTACCAATTAGCATTCAAGTGGAGAAATACCCATGTTAAGATAACTGGAGCAAAGGTGTGTAATTGTATTCTGTAATTCTCGTATTCCATATGAACATATATGAAGAGGAGCATAAGTGGTATGTCAATATATCCTACGCCCTTCAAGTTCCTAAGCCACCACTATAATTTACCCTAGTTGTTTCTCTCCAAAAGGGACAATCAAGTGGAGGCCTTGTATTGCCTATTGCTCAGACACATTTACCACTGCTAAACAGTGTTAAAGTGCATCTGCCCTCTGTGTAAATTGTATTGATGATTAGTTTATCTATGATTGACATATTTGATTTACTAGTAAGTCCATAGTAAAGTGCACTGTGTGTGCCCAGGCCCTGTAATTCAAATGCTACTAGTGGGCCTGCAGCACTGATTGTGCCGCCCACATGAGTAGCACTGTAACCATATCTCAGGCCTGCCATTGCAGTGTCTTTGTGGGTTGTTTAGAACTGCCAGGTTGACCTGGAAAGTGTTCCCACTTTCCAGGCCCAAACCTTCACTTATACTACATGTAAGGATGTAGTGTATTTAAAAGGTAGGACATGTACTGGTGTGTTTTACATGTCCTGATAATGAAATACTGCTAATTGCGTTTTTCACTATTGCGATGACTCTCTCTCCTACAGGTTGGCTCATTAGAGCTGGCTTGTAACTTCTTACAAGTGTAACTTTCAATTGGGAAGAGATAGAGATTTTGAGTTTGGGGTCACTGAACTCACAATTTAAAAATACATCTTCTAGTGAAGTTAGTTTTTAAATTGAGTGTTTGAAAATGCCACTTTTAGAAAGTGGGCATTTTCTTGCTTTAACATTTTTTGCCTCTGCCTGCCTGTGGAATCCATGTCTGAGGGAGGGTGACAGTTGGGCTGGTTGTGCATTCACTTTAGACAGTCACACAAAGGGAGCTGAGATGTACCCTGCATTTCTTGATGGCCCATCACCTGGCATATGGGTCTTCCTGAGCTAGAGTGGTGGGAGGAGTTGACACTGACACCTGAATAGGTATGTGCTTGTCCTCATGCAAAGATGTCTCCACCCCCTGTAGCGTGTCTGGAGCCAGGTAAGGGAAAGGCAGTGCCTTGTGCACTACAAAGACTGTCCTTTGAAGTTTGCCTACCTCAAAGGCAGGAACTAGTATAAGTACTGGAGCTATGACACCATAACTTCAGACAGCTTCTGTACTAAGAGGACATTCTGCCAAGAAAGAATGCTGGAGAAGCTGTAGGAGGGGAACTGCCACTCTGCTTGTTGCTGTGTTGTGGTGGCCTACTGCTTGCTGTTTCTGTCTTGGAGAGTGAAAGGACTGGACTTTGTTTTGATCCTCCTGCTTGCCAAGGTTCTCCAAGGGCTTGTGTGTGCTTGCCTCCTATACTCCTCTGCTGGGAGTTCTAAACTACCAAGTGGTGCCAATTCCAGTTCTGGGCCCTTGGTGGTGACCCTGCTGCATGAAGAGGAGAAAATACACATATCGGCCATCAGCGTCTGTTTTTCCGCCGCATTCTTGCGGTTAAAAAAACGCATTGGGTCAGTGTGGCAGAAGAACGGACACAACGCCTGTCATGCTGCTCGAAGATCGCCGCAGCCCGAGTCCTGAGCACAGTGCCGGCAAAGTCTGAGGGACCCACTCCGACACAGGTCCTGCTGTGCGGCTGAAGTTTCGACACATCACCTGAATCGCAATTGGGAAATCAAGGCAGCACCTGTTTCCCCTCCGCATCAACCCAGCGCTACCAGATTCTCCATGCATCACACCTGTGCGCCAACTCTTCATCGACATTGGCCAGAAGTAAGGAACCGAGGCCACGTGTCCGGACCTCAATGCATCACCTCCCCTTGCAGAATGAAACGGACGCATCACCTCCCCTGACAGCAAGGAATCAACGCATCACCTCCTCTGGCAGTAAGGAATCAATGCATCACCTCCCCTGAGAGTACGGAATTGATGCATCGCTTTATTTTTGGTGCCTCCTCTCCCCTGCGCTTGTTTTCGTCCTTTGATTTTGACGCATCTCAGGTAGTTTGCACTCAAAAGTGACGCATCCATAGTTTTCTTTGAACTGCACTATATTTAAAAATTTTAAATTGATGTCTTTGCTTATGTATCTTGAATATATTTAGTTTTTTTTGGATAAAGATTGGTTATTTTTTTTAACTGTTGTGGTGTCCATTTGTAGTGTTTTAACTGTGTTACTGTGTGTTTATTTACAAATGCTTTACACATTGCCTCTCAGATAAGCCTGACTGCTCGTGCCAAGCTACTAAGGGGATGAGCAGGGGTTATTTTAGCTGTGTAGTCCCATTACTAGAAACCCCTATTTCTAACAAACTCCATTTTGCTTTATGCCGTTTTATGTAGAAGTACAACCAGTACCTCCTAGCTAGTGAAAAATAATGTATTTTCAAAGTAATACCACCATCTCCTGTTTCCCTGTACTGGAAGATGTCTCCCTAATTGTTTCTGTGCATACTTGTAAAACACATTTATTCAAATTTACTGCATGGAAGACATGCAGCCACAGAGTTTGTTACAGCCCAGAAGTCCTTTTCCATGTAGTGCATCCCTTAAGTATATAAGTAAAGTGTATATATGCAGGACAAAGGCCATTACTCCAAGATCTCCTGTGGAGAGAGGCCTAAAAAGCTGTGTTTGCATAACGCGTATGCATTAATACCTGCATCAAAGTAAGGAAGTTTATTTAAAAATTTGAATTTTCTCTTTGCTCTCCGAGTCATAGATGACTCAAAATATTTTTTTTAATGTGTCGTATATGCCTAAAAACAAGTTGATTAGATGGTCATTCGACACATGAATAAATGCCATTTAACATGCTCAGATCACAGGATAATCAATGGACCACATGTTTCATTGCCAAAAACAATTCCCTCAGGGCAAGAGGACCAGGCTGCCACTCAACAGTACAATTCACCTAATGAGGAAGGGGAAACAAAAGAAAAAGAAAAGTGATCAGTACAACATTCATAACCCAAATCTTGTAACCTATGCAGGTGTGTCAAATGGGTGAAGAAAATAGTTTCTCAATTTATATTTACCACATCGCCACCGGGTGAGGACCTACCACATCTCAAAAAGCTTCAATCGATGAGTCTTTTGCAAGTACACTGACCCTCATACAGAACAAATGGTCCCACTTAATCAGGAGCCCAACCAAGGACCAATTTGCCAAATAAAAAGAAGCTGATTGTGTATTATGACCACAGGTGTAAGAAACTGGTCATGTGCTAGGTGGAAAAGATGTCAAGAAAGGCTAATAACTTCCAATCTAGCACAGAAAACCGCACTGCCATTGAGAAGAAACGATTAGCCTCTTTTCAGGCTCACTGTAAATGTTCACACCTGAACCCATATTACTGTGAAAACAGAGCTAGATTGGATTGTGCCATGGGAACAGACACTGGTCATATATTAAGCGGTAGTGTTAAACGCCAGCATAGCCACCATTGTAGGAAGACACCATCTTGGTGTTCTTCTCTGGGAGAACTCACCATAAGAGATACAAAGCCATTCATGGAATAAAAGGTGTTTATGAGAAAGACCAGCCCCTGCCTACAGGCCCACGCCTGAAAGACATACAGTATTGAACTGGTAGTAATACCTAAGTTCTGACCGCCAAAATAAATGTGTCCATCAACCTCCGCAGACCCCCATCCCTGGAAAGGCAACCAAAACAGCAAACTCACTTTCCTAGAGTAATAGTAACTTCCAACAACCTAAGTGAGTACCCCAAGAGTGCGACAGCATAAAGGGGGTACCACATCCCAGGTGCCAGAGTAGAAAGTTCTGTGATCCTGCTGAAGGAGTCCAGAGGACAGGCACACATAGTATTTATATCCTCGGGTCATTGAGAATAAGTTTGGCATCTGGTTCGGAGGCGAGTGGTCCAAGGTGAAATGTGCCTAGGATGCTCAGCATCTGGTGCTGTGGAGGAAAACCTAAGAAGGGCCATCTTAAGGAATTTGGGGGCTCTGGGACAAACATGTTTTTGGGGGGCTGTAAGGAACAGCTTTGGATTTTTTATCTAATTTCGACTCTTTCATGCCCTCTTTGGGCAGGTCATTGACAGTGCACAGGTACACTGGTCCAAATTCTAAATGTGTTTTCATCTTCTAATCAGGGATAATGACGAGTGATTTTGATATTATAATAAAGCAGCAACTCACTAATATTATTGCAAATAATCTCTGTGAAAACCTCCCATTTCTCTCATATGAGGTCCTGTTTTGATTTTAAAAACTTTTTTTATGGACGTTGCATGGTGTTGAAAAACATAAACACATCAATTCTATGCAAAATATCTGTAATATACATTCTGATGGATACATCTGCCAGTGGATTCCTCACCTTGTGAATATCCCCTGCGCCAGCAACATTCGGAAACTTTTGTAGCAGTCCACGCCGATGAGGTCGAAGACGACGTCACAGAGACACGGCTCCGCACGTGACTCCGCTGACGTCACCGGCTCCATAATCAGACCTCGTCGGCGTGATGACGTCAGTTCCCTTTTTTCCGCGCCATCGACGCCAACGGATTTCGGGAATCGCTGTTGGTAGCTTCAGTTACTTTGTGTTTTTCTCTGGTTTCTCTGTTTCTCTTTCGAGAAATATGTCGGCTAGGAAGTCGGGCTTCAAGCCCTGTCGAGAATGTGGCAAACATATGTCCATTACTGATCCACATGAAGACTGTGTTTGGTGTCTCTCTTCCGACCATGATGTGGATGACTGTTCTTGTTGCCGCAAGATGAGCTCTAAGGCTCTTAAAGAAAGGGAGGCAAAGCTTTTCATCGCCAAGATGAAGAAGGTAAAGAGAGGAAGGAGAAAGTCGAGGTCGAGGTCGGCGTCCAAATCGACTTCGGGGCATGCTTCGAGAGGTAAGAAGCATAAGAAGAAGAGGAGACATTCTTCACGGCATCACTCCGATAAGAGTTCGGCTCCGAAGACTAAGTCGCCGGCTCGACGTCGGAAGGAGTCCGTGTCACCTTCTCCAGTCCCGGCCTCACTTCCAGCTCCTTCGTCTCCTGTGGCTTCGCTGGTCCCGGCTTCATCTCTGGTTCCGGTGGTATCCCCGACTGCGGCTTCATCTCCGGCTCCGGATTCGTCTCCGGCTCCGTCTCCGGTTGAGGATCTTCCAGTCCCGGGTGAGCCTGCGACGCCGTTGATTCCACCGTCGGCGCCGGCAGGCCCGAGTCCGGTGATGCCTGACCAGTACCCTGCTTTTCCTGGACCAGGTCAGGACCCCTCGCATTATTTGAATGCGATGTATGGGGTGTTTTCGAGGGCTATGTATACCACTGGTGCACCTGCGGGTCCGATTGGTCCGATGGCTTTTGACTTGGGAGTGCCGCAGGTCTATCCTCAGGCCCCATTCATGCCGTTCTTTCAAGCGGCGCCGTCGTGGAATCTACCGGCGCCGAGGACGTCGACTCCGCTTCCCTCCTCACCGGCGCCGGCTCGACCTCGTTCGACGCTGGTTGCTCCTGCGGATCCACGCTCGACGCCGATGCCGGCGCCGTCGGATTCGAACACGGCGCCGCTGGTGCGGATTCGTTCCAGAAGGAAGGCGCAAAGAATGGTGGAAGAAAGGAGGTATTTGTTGGAAGAAGCTGAACCTGAAGAGGGAGAGTTGATTGAGTCTGATGATGTTTATGAGGAGCTAAAGGACGCAAGTGGTCTGGATTTGTCTCCTGAGTGGCAGATCACTCCTCCATCTGATGAGCCCTCAAAGGATGCAGCACCGTATCATGCGGTTATTAGAAAGGCTGCGGAACTGCTTGATCTCCAGTTGCCATCCACGGAGTTTAAGTCAAATATACTGACTGAGGTGTTACATTCTCCTACGGCAGTGTCGGAGCCTTTGCTTCCTTTCAATGAGGCTATAATTGAGCCTGTGCTGGAGGTCTGGCGTAAGCCTTTTTCAGCTCCTGCGGTTTCAAAGACTGTTGCCAGGAGATATAGAGCGGCTCCAGGGGACCCTGACTTTTTATCTTCTCATCCTTCGCCTGAGAGCCTGGTGATTCAGGCGGCTTGTTCGGGGAAGTCTAAGGGGGCTTTTCCTCAGGTGCCTGGTGACAGGGAGGCTAAAAAGCAGGATCAATCGGCCAAGAAGGTCTTTTCATCGGCCAGCATGGCTCTTAAGTCTACAAATGCAACTTGCCTCTTGGGACGATATGTGCATGCGCTTATGGATTCCGCTAAGAAGCTGGCGCCTAAACTGTCTGAAGTGGACAGGGCTGGATTCAATGAAATCTTGTCAGATGCCCAGGCGGCTGCACGTCAGGTGATCCAGAGTGGGCTGGACACGGCGGATTCGGTGGCGAGGGTCATGGGATCTTCTGTTGCCACCAGAAGGAGTGCATGGTTAAGGTCGTCCGAGTTTTCACAGGATGTGCAGTCAACTCTTTTGGACCTGCCATTTGATGGATCTGGCCTGTTTGGCAAGAAGGCAGATGCTGCTCTGGAGCGGTTCAAAGAAAGCAAGGCGACGGCGAAGTCCCTGGGCCTGCAGACTCAGTCGAGGGGGTCTTTTAAAAGATATAGAGGGTTCGGTAGGACATCCTTTCGATCCTATAGACAGACCCAGCAGCAGCAGCAGCAGCAGCAGCAAGGTTCTTCGTCTAGAGGTTTCAGGGGGAGAATCAGGGTTCGTACACGTGGCCGTCAGCTCTCCTCCTCCTCTTCCTCCTCCTCAGCCCCTCCCACCACCGCAAAGCAGCCCTAGATTCGTCATTCCGGATCATGTTGGTCCTGTGGGGGGCCGGCTTACCCATTTTCTACAAAATTGGGAATCTGTAACTACGGATCTCTGGGTTCTAGATCTTGTAGAAAATGGGTACGCCCTTCCCTTTTGGGAATTCCCTCAAAACTAACCTCCTTGTCAAGGGGTTTGCTCAGAAGGCCTGAAGTCGCACAGGAAGTATCTCCGGTTTACGGTAGGGTCGCAACATTATCAGTTTGCGGTCCTCCCGTTTGGTCTTACTTCGGCACCTCGAGTCTTCACGAAGGTGATGGCAGTGGTGGCAGCCCATCTCAGAAGGTCGGGGGTCTCGGTTTTCCCTTATTTGGACGACTGGCTGATCAAGGCGTAGTTGTCGGAGAAGGTGCTACGTCATCTGCAGGATACAACTCAGCTGTTGTACAAATTGGGTTTTTCGATAAATGTGCCCAAATCTCACCTGGTGCCCTCTCAGCGCAACCTGTTCATAGGTGCGGTACTGGACACTACTGTGTGTCGAACATTCCCTCCTCCTCAAAGGATTCTCGACATACAGGAAATTATTCCTTTATTTTACAACGGAGCGGTCGTTCCAGTTTTTGAAGGTCCTTCGCCTGCTCGGTCTGTTCGCCTCCTGCATCCTGTTGGTCAACCAGGCACGCTGGCACATGAGGGCGCTCCAGTGGTGTCTCCGCAAGCAGTGGTATCAGCACAAGGGAGATCTCAGGGAGTCTGTGAGGATCTCCAGAGAAGCTGCAGCGGATCTATCTTGGTGGAGCGTGGAGGGCAATCTGTCCCAAGGAAAGCCCTTCCATCTACCTCCATCGGTGGCCACGGTGATAACGGATGCATCCACCTTAGGGTGGGGTGCTCATCTGGGGGATCTGGAGATCAAGGGTCTTTGGTCTCCAGAGGAAAGGTTGCTTCACATCAACCTTCTGGAGTTACGGGCGATACGTTTGGCGCTCAAGGCCTTCCTCCCGTCCCTTCGTGGTCAGTCTGTTCAAGTCCTGACGGACAACACGACCGCGATGTGGTATATAAACAAACAGGGAGGGGTGGGGTCTCTTTGTCTCTGCAGAGAGGCCCTGCGTCTATGGTCCTGGGCTCAGGACCATCAGATTTGTCTGATGGCAAATCATCTGGCCGGGGTTCTGAACGTACGTGCGGACAGTCTCAGTCGGCAGTTCTCTGCCGACCACGAGTGGAGGCTCCATCCGGAGGTGGTTCGTCACGTCTTTCGGACGTGGGGGACTCCTCGGGTGGACCTGTTCGCCATTCTGCAGTCTCCAGTATCCGATGCAGGGAGCGTTGAGGGATGCGTTTCAGTTGAGTTGGGGCTCACAACTCCTTTACGCGTTTCCTCCCATACCCTTGATTCCTCGGGTTCTGAGGAAGATTCGCCAAGACCGGGCCCAAGTCATTTTGGTCGCCCCAGATTGGCCGAGAAGGGTGTGGTATACAGATCTTCTCCACCTCTCCTCGTGCCCTCCGCTCCGTCTCCCTCTGAGGGCAGACCTCCTCTCGCAGTCGGAGGGGCAGGTTCTACACCCCCACCTCCAGAGCTTACACCTTCATGCCTGGAGATTGAACGGGGCAACCTGAATTCTTTCTTTCTCCCGCCGGATGTGGTGGATGTTATTTTATCGGCCAGGCGACACTCCACCAAATTTATATACTCATATAGGTGGTCTAAATTTGTGCTTTGGTGCGGAGAGAGGTCCATTGATCCCTTGAAGGCTCGTTTGTCTAACATTCTACAGTTTGCCCTTTCACTTGCTCAGCAAGGCTTTGCTGTGGCTACTGTGAAAGGATACTTATCGGCTTTGTCGGCTTTCCTTTGTTTGCCGGATCAGCCGTCATTATTCAAGTCACCTATTGTTCTTCGTTTAATAAAGGGCCTTACAAACAAGTTTCCTCCAACTCCCTTTATTATGCCTCAATGGGACTTAAACCTTGTATTAACTTATCTTATGGGTTCTCCCTTCGAGCCCTTACACAAATGTCCCTTGAGGCTGTTGTCCTTTAAGACGGTATTCCTTATTGCAATCACCTCGGCAAGGAGGGTAAGTGAGCTTCAAGCTCTTAGTTCAAAACCCCCATTCTTGACTGTGCATGCTGAACGAATGGTACTCAGGACCAGGGCTGCGTTTTTGCCTAAGGTGGTAACTCCTTTCCATCTGGGGCAATCCACTACCCTCCCTACTTTTTATCCTCCCCCTCACCCTTCCAAGGAGGAGGAGAGACTTCACCGTTTGGACCCTAAGAGGGCGGTGAGCTTTTACCTGGACAGAACAAAGGACATCAGAGTTGATGACCAGCTCTTCGTGGGCTTTGCTGGCTGCAGGAAGGGTCGAGCGGTGCACAAGCGCACCCTTTCCAGGCGGATTCTCTTGTGCATCAAGATTTGCTACTCCCTGGCTGGTAAGGAACCTCCGGAGGGTTTGAGGGCTCATTCCACTAGAGCAAAATCTTCCACATCTGCTTTGTCTAAGGGTGTTCCTGTGGAGGACATTTGTAGGGCGGCAACTTGGGCCTCCCTCCACACCTTCGCAAAACATTATTGCTTGGACACTGAGGTGAGGAGGGACGGACATTTTGCACGATCCGTCCTTCAGGACTTTCTGGTATAGAAGGGTGGACACCCTCCTCTGGGAGTGGGGACTGCTGTGGAATCTATTCACAAGGTGAGGAATCCACTGGCAGATGTATCCATCAGAAGAACAAGTTACTTACCTTCGGTAACGCTTTTTCTGGTGGATACAGTATCTGCCTGTGGATTCCTCACTGACCCACCCGCCTCCCCGTTGTCCATCCTTCTATACCTGTAATTCTATGCCTGTAATTCTATTGATGGTGTTTCAAATGTGTTTAATACTGTCAAAGGCATTATGTTATTTCTTGTGCTTTGCTATTTATTCTCCACACTGTGTGTGTTGATCTGCATATTGTGTACTGTGTATACTGTGTATATATATTGCTGTCAGTCCGTCCGTGTGCCTCGAAGGCACGGAAAGAAGGGGCGGAACTGACGTCATCACGCCGACGAGGTCTTCTTATGGAGCCGGTGACGTCAGCGGAGTCGCGTGCGGAGCCGTGTCTCTGTGACGTCGTCTTCGACCTCATCGGCGTGGACTGCTACAAAAGTTTCCGAATGTTGCTGGCGCAGGGGATATTCACAAGGTGAGGAATCCACAGGCAGATACTGTATCCACCAGAAAAAGCGTTACCGAAGGTAAGTAACTTGTTCCTCTCACATCACCAACATCAAAAATAAATTAAAAGAAAACGGTATTTAAAACAATCTGAGTAAGAATTATTAATGCCCATCAGGGCAATACTCTCTGCAGAACATAGCTGGCTCTATCAGGGGGCCCCTTGAAATGCTGGGGCCCTGAGCCAGCGTCCACTTTGCCCATACATTAAAATGTCTCTGAACCAAAGGTATAACTGTGCCCTGGGAACTTTCGTCCAGCGTCTTGCGCATCTGCCATCTCTTATCATCTTATTGGAATCTCTTTGGCCAGCCCGCACCTACCAGGCCTGCCTTTTGTGGTGCAAGGAGGTACAGGCAGCACAAACACAAGCACGTTTTTTTCTCTGTTTGCTCAACAAATCTATCTGATTTAGTCCAGTTTGCCCGCGGACCTCTGACAGTTTTTAACCATAATTTAGTTTTGAGTGTGGACTAAAAAATATGTATTGATTTTGATTTGTGATTTAGCTAATCTTTTCAACCAACTCCACTTAAGAATGACAAGGAGGGTGTTTTCAAACGATGCAGCTCCGAGAGCCGCCAAACGCCAAAGTGGTGCCCATTTTAAACAAAGAGAAAAAAAATCAAGTGTACCATTTGATCCCAAGACTCCCCCTAACCAACTCACTAAATTAAAATAAAAGTGCTTTGAACTCTGTGAGAGATCCATAACTTTTGTATGATCCTATAAGTGACCTTTTTATGTTCCTTGTTTCTCGAGATTTTGTTGCTTGTGTCTGTCCTGTCTCCCCGTTGTATTTTGTGTGGGTGCATGGCCATCATGTGATGCAAAATCCTCCTCCATCTGTCAATGGACTCAATAGTAAGAATAGGCGATTGTTCTCCAAGTTACTGAAAGTGTGCTGGTATTTTTAGGTCGAGCCTGGGCAGCGCATGCGCTGCTCTGCCAGGCATGCTGTATTCGAGTATGGCCTTGAAGCTCTGCCCACTCTCCGCTCATATTTTTCATTGGCTTTTGTCATTGTCCTTTGTAAATGCTGGCTTCTGGTTCTTTAATAGGCTTGTTAGTCCCTCCTTAGTATCGCCTTGTCTTCATTTGTAACCTCCCAGGAGGACTGCCCTTTTTACTTCCGTTGTTACACAGTATGTTTTATTTAGTCTGTAAGCACTATTTTCGTCAATGAGTTTCTCTTACTGCAGGGAGGACATGCTTTCCTGCAACATTCTGCGTGCCGTGCGCACTTTCAGTTTCCAAGCAGCCCGGTACAATGGCGGCTGCTTCTTTGAAATTAAACAGGTCTCGTATTTACAAGAGTTTGAGCTATTGGCATTGTAAATGACAATGCCTTTTATTTATGTGTTAATTATCAAAACGGATAAATAAAAGTAATTGTTATTTACCGTGTCAATAGCTTAAACTCTCGCAAATTCAAGACCTATTGTATTGCTTGCACCACTTGTCTCTATGATGAAAATCTAACATCTGAATAACACAGTCTTGTGCATCTTCTGTGGGTTTGTGTTCAGGTAATGATTCTGATGCTGAATTTGAAAATAGTTCAAAGGAAGATGAGAAAGAAAGGACATCAAAGAAGCTGCGAATGCAAAGAACAGAGAAAGTTTCATCCACGAGGGAATCGGATCAAATTCCAGGAGCTAAGAAGCCTATCATCTCCGTTGTTTTGACAGCTCATGAAGCTATTCCAGGTAATAACTGCATCTGTAGAAAAAAATCCTTAAGAACGTTTCATGTTTCCTCACAGCAGTGCATCTGTTCACATTCACTTAGTCATCTTAGCCTTTCAATGGTGCTGGAACCATTTTAAGACTGGGGGTGCTGGCCAGTGACATCAACTCACAAAATCAAAATGCTGCTGAAAGAGCAATGTATTTAATGAGGGTTTCCCGTTTAGGTCCAGGATGGAGTAGAATGCGATGCAAAAGTGGACTTTGGAGCCCATGCTAACAAAAATTTGCCTAAAATGTGGAGTCTAGGATATTGTCCTGAAGTTTGCGCTTGTATCATGATTCCAGCTTATGAGAAACTACTGCTGTTTTTCCAGCACAAATTTTGTCTGGTAAAACCAGGCAAAACTTGGGGAAATACTGCAACAGTCTGAATTGTGCAGTTCAGAACACTGGGAAATTTGTTATTATCATGTTATTCCTCATTTCGAGATATAGGACTCACAGTGGCTTGGTAATTCCACTCATGGTGAATAGCACACCAAGTTTTAACGGGTATGATATTACCTTCTCAAATACCATGAGCCTCATAATAACACTACTATGTTTAAATGTTGACATTTTTTGAAATAGCTCAGTGACATTCTGTAGCCTTCTGCTTTCACACTCTTCTGCGCTCCATCTAGGTTGTCATTTAGTCAGGTTGCTAAATACCTTCACTCCGCGGGCTCCAGCCTCCCGGAAATTCCACTAACCAATCCTAGCGCTACTCTCACCAGCATGATAGCAGCGCCAGGATTGGTTAGACTAGAGCATCCTGGTTGGACGCTCCTTCAGGCCCTTTTAACCTGTGTCTTGTCTCCACCCAGCTGTCTAAGAGAGATGAGTGGCAAACTGCAAAGTGCGCATATCAGTTTGGCTGGCTCAAAAGAGCTGGCCAAACTGACATGCTTACTTTGGAGGGTTCATCTTGCTCCTCCAGTCCTATATGCTACACATCAGCAGCAGAAGAGGCCACACCCCCATTTATCCCAGCTGGAGGCTGCTGCTCACTAAACGGGAAAAATAAAGTGTCCATGAAATAATGTTGTTACTATTTTATTTTTCATGTTTAGCACGGCTGCTGTGGGCAGGGGGAGTGAGGTGCCCTCGCTAAGAAACTGCCCCTGTGCAAGACAAATCTAGGAAGGCCTCTATTACTAATCTTGCTAATTTTCAGCTTGTGTGCCCGCTACAGATTTGTTTGTCTGGCACTTTGTACATTTTGTAGCCAGAAGCGTTTACAATATGAGCTCAGATTTTAACCTCTTTCCAGTTTATTTCCTGTAGTCCAGATACTCTGGAGAAGATGTAGAACTTCTAAATTATGTCTGAAAAATTCCAATGAACAAGGGATCTTTTAGTGAAACCATTATAGGGATCTTAGTCGGTCAAAAAATTGTATTCGATGTTGAACCCAAATAAACAATCACAAGGATTGCATTAAAACCTCACAATGTAAAACATAAGATATAAAATAATAAAACCTAATCGACAAATAATTTGGGCAAAATTCTGGTACTAATGTTATTGCAGAGATCTCTGCTACAGTGCTGCTTAGATAAGACAATCATAAACAGAAAGTAATCTCCCAAGTATCAGACATCAAAATTCAATGTAGATAAACGTCATTGCAACAGGTCCTAATATATTAAACTCCATATTATCTAATGAGAACAAGGTGGGGTTAAAACTTGATTACTGATTTGCTGCAAAATTTTCTTCTGAAGTCCCACGTAGATATGAGGAATCTAGACATACTATGCGCCATGGTTCATCTGGTGTCTGATCTCAAGAATGCAACAAGATTGCAACAGTATAGTTTGAATAACTAAGATCTTTTCAAGCAACCTTGACAAAATCGGTTTCTCCTGCTCTTCCGATATAAGATGTTCAAGCATTGGGAGCGGTTTATGTTCTGCATGTCTCTGGGTGCACTCCAAGGTGCCAAATTTGGCCAGAGTGGAAAAGCGATTCCTTACATCCTTGGTCCATTTGCCCTAGAGTACTCCCATCTATACGCCTCCAGATAGATGTGGGGGTCAAGTGCATTGTGCAGAAAGTTAAAATGAGGCCACTGCTTTATTGGAGGCGAATTTGGAATACAGAGGAACTTCCTATAGAATGGCAGTTGGGAGGGGGTCATTGCAGTGAACTCCCCCTGTGACATTTCATGGCTGATTTCCCTAATCGTATCTAAACGCCTTCCGTGTGGGAGCACTATGGGAAACCCCAAAGGACGCCAGCCGTTATAGTTCAGAAGACAAAATGTTTAACAAACATTGAATCGACTGCTGACGCTACACCTTCACATTTCCATCAGCCTGTGTGCGGAGTGAGTGGATATGCACTCCCAGTAAAAGGTGTCAGCTTCCTCCCTGTGACTCCCCCCCCCCCCACCCCCCCACCCCGTCTGCTGCCCGAGGTAACATTGAGTCAAGTGCTCTTTTCGAGGAGAGTTTTTTTCCCCAGGATGGTACCTCCCGATGGCATGTTTTTTCGTCCCAGTGCCTTATTTGTGTAATAATGAGTGTCCCGGTTCCGAAGGCTTTCACCAAAAGCCTGCCGCCGGCGCTTTAAAATGTCAGAGCTCCGAATACCAAGCCTGTATGGTCCCGAATCCGTCAGACCTCTTTCGTACAATGCAAGACAGGCTCTGCCCCGTTATCTCACGCTTACAGGTTCCTGCTTTCTTCCATAGTGAGGATTGTTCCGTCTTGCTCTTCCTCCTGTTTTTCAGTTTATGTGTTTTCCCTGTCTTGCTCTTGCGAAGTGTCTGATGAGAAAAAATAAGTGCAAGTGGCCCCCATCGGCATCGACCGGCTCAAATTAAGCACTGATTTCACCCCACCTCAGGCTCCCAGATACATTATTTTGAGACCAATAGAAGCAGATCTGCAATTATCCGGCAGTTTAGTATTCCTGTGTTTCACCCATGGTGCATCAGAGATTACATTTCCACCCTTGACAGAGCCTTCTCGGGTAACAGGCTAGACAGGCGGCATCTCTATTGCTTAAAACATTCCTTCATTGTAGGACCTGGGGTCTCCAGGCCCTATGGGGCGGTAACGTGACACGAGCGGTCGGGCCCCCAAAGGTCTGTGTGTAAAGCAACCATACAACACGCACCTCACATGGGACAAGGAACACACACAATAAGGGACGCCACACTGGAGGAGTTATGTAAATACTCAAGTTTATCCAAGTAGATCACGTTAAATGCAGTTCATGAGGTAGCAGTACATTTCATATGCGGATAATACAATAGCTAGCGATGTACATATCAGTCAGGAGCTATAAAGGCTGTTTCTACCACATATGCAATTCATGAAATGACAGTACTGCTTGGGGCACAACTACCACTCACGTAGCTGCACACGCGCGTTGAGCGCGCTAACCGGTGACGACCTCAGAACGGGGCACCTAGCATGGAGAGCTACTCGTGATCTCTGGCACATAGCACTGTAATAGGGAATATAAATAACAGAGCGCTACTCGTAATTAATAGCGTTTAACACATCAATATGGCACAGAAATAACAGCGCGCTACTCGGACTTGATAGCATGTAACACTTCAACCTGGCACATGAATAACAGCGCGCTACTTGGACTTGATAGCACGTAACACTTTAAAGCAGGGCATGTAAAAACAAAGCGCCACTCGTAATCGATGACTCTCAGTACTTTGGAACGGAGCATATAACATAAAGCGCCATTCGTAATCAATGACTCTCAGTACTTTGGGACGGAGCATATAACATAAAGCGCCACTCGTAATCAATGACTCTCAGTACTTTGGAGCGGAGCATATACCATAAAGCGCCATTCGTAATCAATGACTCTCAGTACTTTGGGACGGAGCATATACCATAAAGCGCCACTCGGAATCAATGACTCTCAGTACTGTGGAGCGGAGCATCCAGCGGGGAGCTCCGGTGCAGTTCGTTGGGCACCGCGCTTCAGTACCGCTCGAGGGGGCACACGGAAAGGATCCCTCGGCGGGGTCTCTTCCGTCGTGAAGACAGGGGGGGGGGAATCCCACGGAGAGGAAACCCGGCTAAGGTTGCGGTGTGGCTCCCAACCCGCAGGGGGCGCACCGGGGGCGATCTCAGCCTCCGGGCTTACCTTGATCTCGGCGTCAGCAGGCGTCCGCTCCCACGATGATGGGGGAACTCGGACCCGGCCTCGCACACCTCCTCACGCAGCTGCGACGGCAGCGGCGGGGCCCCGGGCTTCTCCGCGGGCCTCGTGACACGGCAGGGCACTTCTCCAGGCCTCCAGGCCACGGCGGTGAGTGCGCTGGCTTCGTCGTCACCCGGGGGGGGGGGGCTCAAATTAAGGATGGGGTTCTGTGCTCAGCGGAGCACGCTGCCGGGGGTCCCAGACCAGGGCAGGGAGCGCAGGGGTCACAGCGCTAATACCTGGTCGATCCCCTGTGGTTCTCCAGTCAGCTTTGCATCAGGGTTCAGGGGTCAGTCTGGACACGCAGTCTGTGCTTGGTGAATAGGTTTCAGAGTTCAATCTGGACACGCAGTCTCAGTGCTTGGTGAATAGGTTTCAGAGTTCAATCTGGACACGCAGTCTCAGAGCTTGGCTTGTAAGTTTCTGTTCTTAGATGTCAGATAAGGTTTTGTTGGCGCAGATGTATCTGGCGCCCTTAAGGGGTTCTGTTATAGGGGGGTAGGGATGGAGAGGGCGACTAGATCCTTCCTAGTCAGGCTGGGCAGAGAGTCTCTGGGTCCTCCTACTGCTGGGCAAGATCAGTGGGTTTCACAGGGTCCCTCACTCACTTAAGAGGCAGCACCTAAATCCTGTCACTCTCAGAGGCATAAGTCCCTGGCTAGGCCCTACCGCCCACACTCCTGGTGGATTCTTCCAGCTCTGCTTCACCCCAATGGCTAACTCACCACAAAAGTTTCCCTCCCTCTCTTAAGTAGCCCTAGGTCAGGTGACCTCTGGCCAAGGCGGCAAAAGAAAAACCACACCTCCCTTCTAGAAGGTTCCAGCACATTCCAGGAGCTTCCCCACTCTACCTATGGGACAAAAAAGCGGGCTGGAGTCGCAACATTGTTGTGGGGTTCCAGCCAGCTCCTGGCAGCTAGGGTGCTACTAGAACAGGCCACTCTGCCGTAGCAGGGGCCTGTGGCAGCCATCTTGCGTGAAGGGAGCACCTGCACCTTAACACTACAAAAACGAAAACATTCAGGGAAAAAGGGCCAAGTCCAACATTCATGTTTTCACGTTTTAGCGTAAGAAGCAATTTCTGTAGAATTCCACTGAATTGGATAGAATTTGGTGTTTTGCTACTAATTTTTTTCTTTTCACAAGTTGTGGTATTTGCAAGGCGTCAGTCTTTTTATACACCATTTTTATTATGTATTGTCGTGGTTCGGTACAGCTGCCTCACACCTCGTTAGTGCCACAAAACATTTATGTAGAGGGGAATTAACAATTTTAGTCGAACGGTCTTTCTCTACCATTAATATAGTTGCTCTGGCCTAAGCCACTCATTGGACATAACCATTATTTTTCTGGATCTCCAATTTTAGATTTGTGTCCGATGTAATTCTTTTGGTGTGGCATTCGATTGAAAATCAAAAACATTATTTAGTATTGAATGTCGGCATCTATATTTTGTTGCTGCATTACATAGATTTGTGTCTTCCTAGAGTGTTTTTATAGACTGCTTTTAGGGCAGATAGTCAAGTTATCGCTCTTCCTCTCACTTCAGATCTATTATTAATGGCATTTGAGATCAAACAAGCTTTTTTATTAAACTCTATTTTCATGCCTTTGATCTGGATGCGAAGGGAACTCTGCCATAACACATTGGTTTGCGCATACATTATTTTTCTTTCATGTCTCCTGAGCCTAGGTGAACTGTAGTTTCCTCCACACATTTATATACACTTCACTCATAAGGATTATTTTGCGTCTTGAAATTTTGAACACTAATTATTTTTGAAATTGAAATGAATTTAATGAGTTTTTGATCTGAGTTTGAATACCTCAAATGCCGTTCATGTTAATAGGCGTAAGCACTGATACCTGTTTCTTCTGCATGTGCCTATAACTATTGTTGCAATAGTTTACTGTACGACTGTAGCATAATAATGGCTATTAGGTCGAATAGAATGTGTTTCTGGGCAGGCCTTGTAGACTTTTAGACTGCAGACTACGTTCTCTAGTAACAATTTACGAGTTTGCATTCAGGCTTTAAAACGTGTGTTTTTCAGTAAAAAGTAGTGAGATGATTTTTCGTGATCCTCGTTCGGGAGAGAGATCCGGGATGGGTAGACACGGGATAGATGGTCGTTAGTAAAGGGACACTAAATTTTTAGAACAACCAACTATCTCCTTGAGCAGCAAGCCAAGCATGCGACTTCACTGTAGATCAGATGGGTAGCTTACATGACTAGCAAAGCTGAACCTGTTAGAGGACTAAATAAAGGCTTCCCGGCACGTGGTGTAGAAATAGCAAGGATTCAATAAACTAAACTGGTGGGCGAAGGGTAGATCGGTCTCAGTCTGTATGTGATCTGTGACTGAGCTCCCGCACAGTCTGCTCATTGGCATCTCCAGGGGGCAAACCAGTCTTTCTACTAAAGGTATTCTCTGGCCCACCAAGGGCAAAGACTAATCTTTAGAGATGTATGATGGGTGAATAGGTTAATGACACTTCAAACAACATGACAGTTAAGAAATAAAAAATGGATAGAACCAGTGTGTGGGGAAATGGAGTATTATGTGGTGTGGGAGTTAGACCTCACCATGTAATACTCTCACAATATACCAAAGATGGTCCTTTACTAGAGGAGCATGTGTTAAGCATCTCAGCGTACCAACATGGACGATAACTAATTGACACGACTCGAGAAATCCGACACCAGTTTATAAAAAATAAAATGTACTTTATTTTAATTTAGACAACAAACAGAATTGCATACATATAAGCGGAGTCAAAGAATTTTTGAAGCAATATAAAATCAGTGCAGAATAATACAGTGAAACTTTATCATTGGGGTTAAGAAGAAAACCACAAATGACAATCAGTTATTTGCAGGTTGAGTTGCGTTGTACCCTTGCAGGGTAAAGGCGACTTTGGCTCCATTACCAAGCCATGATAGTCAGGTCAATTTTGCCTGGCCTGTGAAGCCCGACGGCATAGTTGTCCTGGCTGTCCCCGGTGCTGAATGGGAGTCACAGGAGTGCTGCTTTTTTTTTTTTTGGGGGCGTGAACTTGACCCAAAGGTATCTGGTATCAGAGCGCTTTACACGAGCACCAGTTGAGGTAGAAGAGGACACATTCATTTTTTTTGTTGGGCACGGGGAGATTGTCATTTGCCCAGAATCACAGGTTGTTGCGTGTTCTTGCTGAGACTTGAATCCAGTTACCCAGATTTGAGGTTGATCGCCCTAGCCGTTAGGCCACATCCTCTTTACCGCTGAAAATGTGCTGCTGGGGGAAAAGATGCAAAAATGCAACACAGGGTGGTTGCTGACGTCCATCGAAGGTAGGATGGAGTTCCCTCTTAATGCAGAGTCGAGTAAAGGGGTCCGTTGCCGGACTTGCGACCAACAGCCTTGGCAGCGATAAGTAGAGCAGAAATAACTTGGCTGTCTGGTGGTCTAGGGGAATTCGGTAGCTTCCTGTAACTTTGTGGAAGGCATGACTCCAGTTCCCACAATTCACTATCCCATCTGGAGTTGGGCGATCGCTTGGAGGGCCCGATGGCTAGCGATTCTAAGTATCCGGAGGGTTGTTTTAACTTCAGTTTGCAGGGGACTACTGGAACTAGTCCAGGGGAGTCTGAGGGTGCATCAGGCCTCCACTGGGGCCCTCTGTCTGGGGGAATTGAGAGATAGCCTAGGACACGTCTCCAGTGAGTCAGTTCCAAGAGCATTGCCACAGGTTCAGAGTATCCCTCTTTTGCTTTGTGCAAGCCTAGCAGGTTTCTTCTTTGCTCCTCTTTGATGCAGGTTGTTCAGAACTGAGGTTCTGGTGTTCCTTACATTCTATATTTAGGGGATTTAGAGTTGTGGGAGCTAGTAGCCAATGGGCAGCTGGTTCCTGCTGCTAGTCCGCCCCTGAGGTTACCACATCCGGTGGTGTGGTCGCCTTTTCTGCCTAGAACTTTCTGTTCTGACACTTCTAAATATGGTTAAAATCTAATTTTAGTGTACAGACCAGTCTGCACACCCTGGAGGTCTGGCTAACCTTCTGGGGTTGTACACCTCCTTGACTAATTAAATTCCCACCTGTCCGGGTGGAGAGGTGCCTGGACTAGAGGAAGGGATGTTTCCTCCACTGGAAGTCAGCCCTGATGCATATTAGAGGTGGTGCAGTCTTTTAAGCTCATCGCCTTGATGTGCCACTTCACTGACCTGCTTGGTAGGAGGGAGGTGGGACCCCCCTTCTTGCCCAAGGCTTTGTTCCTGACTCCTGGGAGTGATCGCACTGCCTGGCAGGAGGTCAGAATCCTGTTTTGGCAGCAGCAAATGCGGGAAGCGTGGGCTTGCCAGCCAGAGCACAGATAAACTTGGGCAACCAGGTGGTCAACCTCTAAGGTAGCCACCTGGGTGCATTCCACATCACCCAAGACATGAGATTTGTGTCAGGGGGGAGAATGCATATTGTTTGATAACAAACATGACATATTTCAGCTGTACCATAATGGAGCCTTCATCCTCAAGAATGCCCGGGTGCCAGACCCTGTTTTCCTATGGACCACTAGCAGTGGTTGCCAATGGGGAATGCCAATATATGGACATATAGGCTTGCACTTTTATGTCCTCAACTCTAGTATAATGCACCCTGCCTCCTAGGCTTAAGAGGCCTTCCTTAAGGGTGCCTGACATATAATAAAAATAGTGTATTGACTGTGCCTTACATGGTGATGGCACAGTCGAGTTCAAGCAGTTTGCACTGCTCCTGAAATCTGCAGTGGTAGGCTTGCTGTCAGTGGGTTCCCATTATGAAATAATGGGATAACCCAATAAGCGTCACAGGACCTGGGTACAGTATATAATGAAAAAGTTGGTCCTTGACTGACTTGAAATAAGTACTTAAACAAGGAAAATTTGTGATATGGGGGTTGCCAGGAGATACAACCACTGGTAATTAATACAATACAGTTATGAATTTACACCCTAGAAAAGCAGTTAATTCCTCAGATCATACAAACTTTGTATATAAACTACACCCACACGTATTTTAGTTGAGTAAGTTCATTTTTTTTATATATTCATTATAGTTAAAGTACATACATGAATCAACAAGTAATGTTATTACCACACAGAGTTGATAAAAGTTACACACTGTTACTTATTTCAGAAGGGCAGTGGTCTATATGAGAGCCAGTAATATCAAGCCTGCCCACAACCTTTATTCAGCATCTATTTACATAATTCATGAGTGCATAAATGCAACATCAGATTGTAGGGGACAAATGGCGGTACAGGCCCTTGCTGGGGGGGTGGTTGCGTCGACGTTTCGACCTGTCTTATGTGAAGAGGGCGACTTGAAACCTCCGCTTGCGGGTCTTCTTCAGGACGCTGGGGTAATGGCAACCTAGGGAATTAATTGGATGAAATTAATGGGTGCAATCTCCAAACGAAGGAGAAGTATAGAAGAAAAGGTCTGTGTACTGACCTAATATTGGTGCCAATGATGGCATCAGGAATTTAGTCCAAACTAGCCAGGTGCCAATGTAGGGCGAGCTCTGTAACTATTCCCATGAGTGGAAAGGTCTGAGGAAAGAAGAGGAACTAGTTAGTCTTGACAGCGCCTAATTAGATCAGGTTTAGGGTGTTGTGAGCGCGGAAAAAAAACTTTCCCGCAATTTGAGGTGTAGGCGCGCTGGGGAGAGACAACCAAAGGTGAAATCCTCAAAGATGAATTTAATCCAACTTAGTGAAGTAGCCTGGAAAGGGATCCAATCCTAAAAGGCAAGATGAAATGGCACTAAAAACCAAGCTCAAACCGTGCTGAGTGGGTAGTTGAGCGAGGACTGGGCATTAACCATACCTGGATGATTGTAGAGCTGCCGCGCCTCATGGAAGCTGCTCTGTCCGGTTTCCAAAGGGACTGACAGGCGAGCGCGCTTTGTTTTAAGAAGAGCCGGCCTCAGCTGCTACGGCGTGCACGTCGCGCATTCAGCATCCAGTGGTGTACGTCTGCATGCACGCCAACTAAAATACGTGTGGGTGTAGTATATATAAAGTTTGTATGGTCTGAGGAATTAACTGTTTTTTTAGGGTGTATATTCATAACTGTGTTGTATTAATTACCAGTGGTTGACCCTCCTGGCAACCCCCATATCACACATTTTCCTTGTTTAAGTACTGCTGTCAGTGCTTGGCACAAAACTGTGCTGCTGTTTTGGGGACCACTTTACCTTCTATGCCCTGGCTTCCCCTGGTGCCATATACTAGGTGCTTAAAAGAGGGTAAATTCTTTGCCAATTGGAATTGCTAATTCACCCAACAGTTTTAGGGAGAGATCACTGGCACTGAAACCTGGTTAGCAGGCTTCAGTGCACTTCCAGAATTGAAAACCAGCATATATTAGTGTAATTGGGGGCAAAAGTGGGGGCCATATGCAAAAAGCCCTGTTTTCTAAAACAACAACAAAAAAAAAAGTTTGAAGAAACAATGGAAACAGCAAGTTTTGGTTAAGTCTTGTCAGAGCTTTTGCCTTTGCACATTTCCAAATGTCCTTCTACTCTGAGCTGGAGTCCTCAGCAAAGAGAAGAAAATGTAAGACTAAATCTTCATCTAGTAAAAAGTGTTTTTGACGGCCAATGCAGAATGTAAAGTTGCTACTGCCACCCAGTCATTCCTATGTGTGTCAGCTTTCAGGAGCTCAGGTAGGTAAACAAGCTGCTGCCGAAGATGGGAAGGAGGCCTCTGTGGGTACATACTTCATAAATAAATAAAATTACAGTTAATTTGGAGGCCACCGATGGGTAGTATGGGAGAGAATGTCAGTGACCATGCTAAATCTAGGCTTTCCTTTATCTAGGGACTGAAATACGCACCATGCGGTCAGGAAACAGAGCTGATTGAGTTTGAAGTGGAAGGGGGCAGATACTCTGTCTTTAACATAGAGCGGGGTTTGTTGCTTAAGTTCATCTTATCTTCTGAGTATTAATATTTTAATGCACTTTAATGCATTTTTCTGTGCCTTAAGTGAGATTTGGTGTTTTTAAGCAAGACACATTTGGAAAATGAATGGGAAAGAAGTGTCTTATTGTTTCAAAACGCAATACACGATGACATTTGACTGCAAATCTACTTTTTTGTTTTACAGAATGTTGGAGTGATGATGCTATATTACAACTTTCAGCAGTATTTTCGATAATTATTCTAACCAACGAACTGTTAAGCTCCTTGGAGTACAGAAAGAATGTATTTGTTTCTTCCGCGTTTAACTTCTGTGGACGCTGACTTAGTCAAACCTATGTGCACTTTACAGTCATGTTGTTTACTTTGCTTAAAGAAAGCAGCAGAGTGCTAACTGTTTTTAACTACACAACATAGGGGCAACAAAAATAGTTCCAGTTGAAGCTCCTCCTCCCGATGTAGAACCAACAGATCTGGAACCAGCGGAGCAGGATAATACCCAGCGAAGAGGGTATCAGGAGTATGCCATACAGCAAACACCCTACGAACAGCCGATGAACCCACACAGGTATTCTTCTATATTAGCTAGTTTTTAATATAAAATAAATGTTTAGTTCAGTGAAAAAGGCCTTAAAACATTTAACAGCAATGATACAACTTACATGGCTTTCATGGTTTATCAACATTAGAAATGATTACTTTTCCAGTCTTGGGGTAAATTAATGTTGAGTCATCTTAAGGATTTTCGGGGCCCCGGGCAAGACATATTTTGGGGGCACCTGATCGGAACAACTTTGAATTTTAATACCCATGTCTTGCTAATTCAAGCCTGCATGATGCCAAGCAGCACTGAAATATATGTTAAAATTTTAACAGGATCACACAAAAAAGTTGGAATATGTTTTGCCATAAGATGACAGTGGGTAGAGAGACAGAAGTAGAGGTAGTCAGAGAGAGGTTTGGATAGAGAAATAAAATAGAGAGGTCAAATAGAGAGTTCATTTTCTCAGGAGGGGGCCATTGGAAGGTGGGGGCCCTGGGCAATTGCCAATGTCTTAAAACGTCTCTGCCCTGCAGTCCCTCAAGTCCCCATTTCATATGATATTTTATCACTCTTAAGGTCAAACCTCACATTGCCAACAAGCCTTGCTGAGGATTTACATCTACATTTTTTACCTACATCAGTAAGTCCAATGTCTCGCTTGTCGAACCAAAAAAATCACAAAGTCTTTTAGGTGGAATTTTATTTTCTTATATCAACTTCTGCAACCCACTTGTAACAGGTCTCAGACAACAGCCCCAACTTTCACATTACTAATTCGCTCTGGAGATTTTCATCTAAGTCCATTGAAAAATATAAATCAGTATCATTCTCAATTTTTTTATATTTATCAATGTGGATAATAATGATTTAGGTCACGTATGCACACGTTTTTGCACAAATAGGTATAACTTCGTTGAACAAAAACATAGAATTAGATCTGTACCTTAATACTCGTTGTACAGTAAATACAATAATAGAGTATTTGAAGTTCAGACTAAACTTACGATGGTAAAAATCTATCATCATAACCAACATAGAAATCCTTCGGTCTAGAATAGTGAGATAAACAGAGACACTAGAAAAAATTACACAGAGAAAACTGTGGGATAATCCCTTTCAGGACGTAATCCCTCACCCACCAAAGGTAGCATGCTTCATCGTCTGGGACTGTCCTCCTGGCGGAAACCCTAGTCCCTCCAGAGGCTACAACCCCCTCTCTGAGTGGGAGGAGCTCAGGGATGTTTTTTTAAATCTACTCTACAGAGGATATTCTAAATCCAACAGATGAGCGGAACAAGTTGTGGTGAGGGCGCAGAGCAACAAAAATTAACTGTGTGGGGAGTGATATTAAAACTAACTAACGAGAACCAAATATTCGCTTTATTGGCTTGTTCTCGCTGCCAGGGTTAAAAACAGTGCACCTGCAGTAAGAATTTAAAACTGCATGTGTCTGACGAAAAAGAGAGGTCTACATGTTTCAGCCATTACGACCCAGACGGTATCAAGGCTTTCGTCAGGACCTAGATAGATGCTGCTGCACACAAAATAAGTGAATTGTGAAAAATAAACAATACTGATACTGAAATACAAAACCAGTGGTACATCTGTTTTCAGTTCAAAATATAGTGATCGTACCTATTGGAGAAAAATACAAAAACATAGAATACAAGTATGTAAGTAGCTCTGAACATGTTTGTAAGTGCCATTAAAGATGCTCCTCCACCTAAATCGAAGGATGATCTTAGATCTTTCTTAGGACTTGCAGAATTTTATTCAAAATTTGTGGACAAGTTCTCAGAAAAAACTTGTGTAATGAGATCCCTACTTAAAAACAAGGCACAGTTTATTTGGTGTGCTTCTTGCCAAAAATCCTTTGAGGAAATAAAAAAAGCCATTGCGCAGGCACCTAGTCTTCAAGGTTTTGATCCGTGCGCACAAACTATTGTCACCACTGATGCTAGTAGCAAGGGGTTAGGTAGTGTACTGACACAATTAGATGAGAACAACAAAGAAGTCATTATTGCTTTCGCATCACGTTCCCTCACTCCCACTGAGGAACGTTATTCAGTTGTAGAAAGAGAGACCCTAGCTTGTGTATGGGCTCTAGAACATTTTAGGAAGTTTCTTTGGGGAAGGAAATTTAGCTTACGATGCGACCATAAGCCATTGACTAAATTATTGACCACTGATGGTTTGACCAATGCTACAGCCAGAATTGCCAGATTATCCATGAGACTACAGGACTTCATGTATGAAGTTCGATATATGCCAGGTGTCAAAAACTTTACTGCAGATTTTCTTAGTCGTATGTCTTTACCATTGGATGAGGTTGACATGAATTCTTGGAATGATTTTTCTGTAGCTCACATATCATCAAATAGAACTCAAAGTAGTTTAAGCAAAGATGAATGCCTCGAAGCGGAGAACTCTGATCAAATATTACTTGTCCTCAAACAATTAATTATGAAGGGATGGAATGGGATTGATAAAAAATTTGTCAATGATGAATTGAGAGCTTTTTGGGAGGTTCGGAACAAACTAAGTCTTTCTGGTACTCTGGTTTTACGTGGCGATTAAAATTGTACCACCCAAAAATCTAAGGAATAGAATAGTTGAGTTATGTCATGAATGACATTCAGGAATTACACGTACCAAACTACGTTTGAAAGAATTATATTGGTGGCCTAGGATTGATTTAGATGTAGAAAGATGTGTGAGATCATGTGTGAAGTGTGAGATTTCTGATAAAACGCTTAAGACATTCAATCCACCTTTAGCTTCTCCTGCTTGCCCCAATTTTCCCTGGGAAGTTGTTGCCATTGATTGTATGGGACCAATTTGTTGGCAAGATAGTTCTCAGAAATACATTTTGGTACTCATTGATATTTTTTCTAGATGGTTAGAAATATGTGTCGTAGATATCATCAATACTAAAACAGTAATAACATTTTTAGATGATATTTTCTTAAGGGAAGGTTTCCCTAAATTCATTCTGTCCGACAATGGAGTACAATTTAAATCCCTTGAAATGAAAAACGACTTAAATGCTTCTGGGATTCAACAGAGATTCACAGCATTGTATCACCCAAGTGGCAATGGTATTGTTGAGAGAGCCAACCATAGTATTAAAGGAGTTATCCAACTTGCTAACAAAAGTAACCTATCCTGGGAAGAAGAGTTAAAAAAACTTCTTTGGGTATTTAGAAGTACTATCCATGGTACCACTAGTAAAAGTCCTTTTTCCTTAATGAAAGGCAGAATCCCACATTCAAAAATCAACCCTGGTTGGTTGAATAAAAGTGGAATAGTTCCTTGCGACATACCTAGTGTAAGAGAGAATATTAAAGAATCTCAGATGAAGAATAAGACTTATTATGATGAGAGACATGGCACCAAACAGGTGAACTTACATAGAGGTCAATGGGTTAGAGTTAAAAGTGGGAGGAGAGTTTAAAAAACTGAAAGCAAGTTTAGTGAACCTAAACTTGTAGTCAAAGTTATGAACAACACTGCTTTACTTCAGAATGGTGAAGTGTGGCATTGTAGTCGTCTTGCGCCAGTTTCATATAGTCATGAAACAGAAGTTTGTAATAAACGCAAGAATGTTTGGTGGTTAGATACATGTGATTTCTCAAAACATATTGATAATTTCAATTCAAATGATGATAGTGTAACTCCTGATTGTTCTGATATTCCAAGAATGTCTTCTAATGTTAATCCTGAGAATTCAGGTGATTGTATTATCTCGCAAAAAATTGTTTCCTTACCTGAGGTTTCCTCCGATGTTAATCCTACTCGGAGTGACAAGCCACATGAGGTTCAGAATTCTGTGGCTCCACAGTTATCTTGTAATGAAGACATCGTAAAAACATCTAGTGGTAGGATTGTTAAAAAAACTAAATCTTTAGAAATCTTTGATTGTAGTTGATCTTATTTACTTATTTTTGCTTTTTTTGTTGTTGTTTGTTTTCTTTAAGAAGGGGGATTGTGTAGTATGTTGCTTTAAGATGTGTCACACTATTCTAGAGTGTAGAATGAACTGTGTTCTGAGATTCTTTCTAAAGGCAGTCGTTACGGAGACTGTCAGCGCTGGAGGTGCTTTTCCTATATGCGGGGGGGCTGTATTAAAGAACTCAGCCACTTCACCTTTATTTGGTCTGAGTCTCATTTGAAGATGCTACACTCTGCTTCCCTAGAAGCTGTTGTATTCATTATCAGCCAACATCCTGTTTTTCCCATTTCGCACTCATTTTGCATCTGTATTTGCAAATACCAAGTTTCATCAATGCCTGTTGTAATTTTAACTGAGAACTTCGTGCCTTACAACTTGTACCTATCCTGTTTCCGCATGTGATCTTCTTATTACTAATCAGTGCTGTGGAAGGTCTGGGTGTGCGTGTGGGGTCTGCACTTGGCATGCCATGTCTACAGTTCTGGTCTCCGCAGTAGCCACTCGGGGTCTTAAATATGACCTGTCCACCTTTGTGTACCCTCTCCTGCTTAAGTTTTCCTTGCCTAGCTCAGCTACCAATTCCCTCTCTATGCTTGGACAGGTGGTTTATCTGGGAGCTTTGCTATCCCCTCATCTTCTGTCTCATCATTTTCAAAGTCTAGGGTCTCCCAGGCTCTCACCAATTCCTTCCATTGGTCTGCTATTGGCTTCTTACGTACCCACTTATTCCCCAAGAAGTGCCCTCATCTCTGCTTCCGCCCGGCTTGTGAGGTCCCTTTTCCAGCTTTCCATTTGTGGTCCTGTGTCATTCTTCCATGCCATTGCTAGTCGTCTCTTCGCAAGGGCCATGGCCAGGTCAATAAATTTGTTTCCTACCTTCCGCTTCTGCAGACGGTGAAAAAGACCCAAAAAGCACGCCTCCCCAGTGTTACTGAGATCTCTCCCCAGTGTCGCTCCTGTTTGTCGGACTACTTCGACCCCGAAGGGGGTCAATGTTGGGCAACTCCAGACCATGTGGACGAAGTCTACACCGTGCTGAGCGCACCTTGGACACGCCTGTGTTTCCCCCCCATGTATCATTCTAATTCTATGTTGGGTCAGATATGTCATGTGGACATAGTTAAACTGGATGTATTTCAGTCTTGCATTGCGCAAAATGGTCTTGGGGGGAAGCCAGGACCATATCCCATTCTTGGTCTGTAAATTGTTTGTTTAACGCTTGTTCCCTGCTTTCCCTGATTTTAGACAGTGTCGTCAATGATGCCTCTACTACCGTCATGTAAAGCCATTTTACTTGGTGGCCAGCCCCTCCCAAGGTGAATAGGGCATGGAGCAGGGGATGTGTTTTGGTTCCACTCCTCCTCCTCCCCATAATTCTCTAAAGGTACAAACTAGGGCCTCATACTGCAGAAACTGGCCTACCGGCAGTCCATATTCTACCAGTTCCGCAAAGAGGATCAGCATCCTTTCCCGGTAGAAGTCGCCCACTATCTCGAGACCAACTCCCTCCCATTCTGTCAATTGCTCCTCAGTGAAAATTTGGCTTAGGGTTCCATGTGGTAGGCCTACCAAGGGGAGCTGGGGTGAGTATTTGCGGGCTACGGGTAGTCTAGCTAGGCTTTTCTTCCAGCATTGTAATGCTGTAGTCTGTAGGGTCAGCGTATAGGGGTCTATGACCCTTTGCTCCAATATCTTGGCCAACACCAGGGTGGGACGGGCTCTCAAGTCTCCCATGAATATTTTCTCCGCATTGGCTCCTTCAAGCCACTGGGTCAGCCACGGCAGCTGGGAAGCCAGGTAGTACATTTCAAAATTGGGCACCCCAGGCCCCCATTGCGTACTGGAGGCTGCAATGTCGCCAGGGTCCATCTTCCAGCATCTCTGATCTGAACTGCAACATCGGGATCGGAGTTCTGTTTCTCGGGGGACGATGAAAAAGTAGCCATGGGTTATAATCTGAACAAGTGTGCCCCAAGTATTCGGTATGTGTGACTGTCTCATTGATGTGTGCGGAGCTAAGGAATATGTCAAGTCTAGTGTGCAGCTGAAGTAGAGGGAAGAAGAAGGAGTATTCTCTTTCTGTTGCATGCTGTACCCTCCAAGTATCCCCCAGGCCCTAGCAATCTCCCCAGTCGCGAAACCCTGCTGCTAGGTGGTGTGGTTGTGTCCCCAGTAGGGGAGGGTGTGACCTATCCCGCCACACATCCTGCACACAGTTAAAGTCACCCCCTATTATTGTGGTTTCCGACTGTAGGTCTGCCAGTTGAGGCGACAGCTTCCGAAGGAAAGCCAACTGATCGTAATTTGGGGCATATATGTTTCCAATGGTTATATTCTTACCATTTAGTTTCCCATGTAATAGTACATATCTCCCGTCTTGATCTAGCTTGGTGTCAATGACTTCAAGAGTAGCCCCAGCCCTTATCCACACCAGGACACCCCTGGCAAATGCTGAGTAACTCGTGGCATAGATCTTCCTCCTCCACCGTTTGTGCAGCTTCGTGACTTAATTCTGCGTCAAATGCGTTTCTTGGAGTAAGGAAATCTGGACCCCCCTCCTCCTCAGGTAGCCATGTACAGCTCACTGTTTATTCATTGAGCCCAAACCCCTCATATTCCAAGTCAGGAACTTAACAGTACCTGACTCCACTGTCATGGCTGCTGATATCTGGGCAGCATCTAGCTCCCCACAACCCTCCCCAGGAGTCTGCCCCTACTTTTTGACCACTTACATTGAACAGGAAGCAAAACAGAACACTATTTCTCCCCATAACTTACAACTCCCTTCCCCCAAAGCACTTCGGCAACAGTCAGCTGCCCAAACATTGTCTCAAGCACTAACCATCATTGTAGGGCAGGAACCACAGCGGTGCCCACCCGTCGGGCAAAGGGGGTATTGGGGGTGGTTAGCCAGTAATGAAGTTCAGCAACTTACCCTATTTCTGAACCAGCCCGATTCAGTCTATCTGGTCCCCTCTGCTTTCACAGAGTCCATCTAAATACGATTCTCCTTCTCAACTGGCCATGTCTGGCACCTCTCAAACCGTTGTTAAATAATGTCATCTGCTGTCCCAGGGGTGACTGTCGGCAATGCCATGCTGCTGCTTTCAGAGGCCGCCGCCTCCGACCTCCCCGTCTCCTTAATTGAGGCCGATCTCACCTCAGGGGAAGCCTCTGCGCTGTTCATGATGTCCGCCACTGCCTGCAACTCTGCTGCTCTTTCTTTCTCAGTCTGTGAGGGGCTTGGCTTTTCCGATCTCTCCCTAAGCGGCCTTCTCCTGGGTCTTTTCCGCTGGTCTCCTTCTGGTTGTCTCCGCGTCTGGTTGCCAGCTCCCATCGGAGTCCCAGTTTTGTATGTTTCCAACCAGTTCCAGGCTGTCTTAGGGTCGTCACAAAAATGGAATTGTTATGTTATGTTATGTTATCTGGAATTTGTAGAGCGCGCGGCTACTCCAAAGAGTGTCCTGGCGCTACGAAAAGACCACCACAACTACTGACAAACCAAACACCCAACCACAGTACAAGAAAATCCTATTGCTGGAAAAGCCACGTCTTCAGATTCTGCCTAAAAGTCAGAAGGTCCGGGATCTGTCACAGCAAGGGAGGGAGGTTATTCCAGAGTCGGGATGCTACTACCTGGAAAGATCTTCCTCCTACCCGTGAGAGCCTGACCCTTGGAGTCAAGATCAGGCACTGGGTAGAAGATCTTCTTCTTTTTTTTTTTTATTTGTTTTTATTGATTTTAACCAACAGTGATAAAGCAGCGTTATACAAATAGTATCTCAGTTCTTTACAGTTTAACTAAGCCACTTCTTCCTATACCCTCCTCCCAATCCCTCCCCTTCCCCCGCCGGTGCGCCTTGAGATCCTGCATTGTTACCAATAGTCTATTTCTGCAGTTAATACGGTAACTATATTAAATAACATTAAGACAGTACTGGGGGTAGCAAATCCTTAAAGAGTATTTTTTTTCTTCTTGCTCCAGTGCTGTAGCTGAATCCCCTCGACCTTCTAAGAGCGATCCCTCCTCCGAGTCTGTGTCTGGTGTTTGGAGTACTGTAACTAGGGCCTCCCACGCCCTTGCCGCTTCCTGCGCTTTTTCATTATTAGTACGGAAGGCTTGTTGTAACCTAAATATACCTTCATTCCGTGCCCACTTGAGAAATTCCGCCCGCCATCTCTCCATGTTAGACCCCTACGTGCCTTCCAATGCATAGTAAGCTCCCGTTTGGCCAAAACAAGGCCCAGATCTAGAAATTTGTTGGTCACCTTTGTTTTAGCAGTATGTGGGAACCAATGCAGTAAGCAATTGGTCTAGGTCTAGTGTCCGGTCAGTTATGCTACATAAGAGATCCAGCACTTCCTCCCAATATGTTCCCAGTTTCGCACATGCCCACATCATACTCTAGGTCTAGTGTCCGGTCAGTTATGCTACATAAGAGATCCAGCACTTCCTCCCAATATGTTCCCAGTTTCGCACATGCCCACATCATACACTGGGTAGAAGATCTTAAAGAGCGCTGAGGCATGTAAGGCTGAAATCTTTACCTTAGATATGGGACCCGATCCCATGGAAAGCCTTGAAAACCAGGACTAAAGCTTTGAAATAAATTCTTTTTTGCACTGGAAGCCAGTGAAGTGAGGACAAGAGATGAGAGGTATGTGTTCTGGGCCCAGTTAAGAAAATAGCCCTGGCTGCCATATTCTGAATGATCTGCAGACGACCCAGTAGATACTCAAAGTCCCAGATACAAAGAATTGACATAATCCAGTCTCTATCACTAAGGCCTGGATCACTGTTTTACGGTGAGATACTGGTAGAAGTGGGAGAACGTTTTTCAGCATTTTCAATGTCCCAAAACATGTACCTGCCACTGATTGGACTTGCACCTTCATAGAGAGTGCAGAATCCAATTTGACCCCCAGATTTTTCACAGTGGTGACCTCAGACAGGGGGGGGGACATGTCCTGTGTGCCAGGCTTCATGTGGGTGGGAGTCCCCAAAAAATTATCTCTGATTTATCAGAGTTACATTTTAATTGATTACAGTTAAACCATAAAAAGATCTCAAAGAGGCAGAATTGCCCATCGAGTACTATGCGTAGGCGAGTGGGTAACATCACTGAATATTGAAGCCACTCGTCGCACAGGGCTTTCTTTACCTCCAGGTAGGACGCTCTTCATCTTTCCACTGCGAGCATGTAGTCTGAGAACATGGAGACATCTGATCTTGCCTTCCGCAGGTGCAGATCTCTGTCCTTATAGTGCAGCAGTCTTGCCACCACTTGGCGTGGGGTCGACCCGGTACCGGAGGTCTCCCAGGGACTCAGTGCGCTCTCTCTAAAGTATAAAAAGTGGACAGCCCTTAGGGCGCAACTACCGTCTTGAGCCAGGTCTTGTGGTAACCAGTCATGTCTTCGCCTTCTACTTTTTCAGGCAGGCCTACTACGTGATATTATTTCACCTGTTGCGGCCTTCCGCTCTACGTTCAAGCATGTCCACTCTGGTCGTTAGATCTAGGATTTGGTGCAATGTCACCACCTGGCCCGGGGCCAGGCCCTCTATTGTTGCTTCTGCAATTTTTACCCGTTCCGATAACTTTTGATGTTCATTACAGAGGAGCCCTAGGCCCACCGAGAGAGTACTGATATCCTGATGGAGTGTGGCCTTAGTATCTGCTATGTCCTCCAGGATCTTGGTCAATTGCTGTAGCACTGGGTCTCCAGGCAGCTGGGGTTGAGCATCTGATTGTTGCGAAGTCTGAGGGTCTTCCTCCTGTGCCGGGAGGGGGGCTCCTACCGATTTAGTCCGGGGCTTTCCCATAGTGCAGCACACTCGCCAGCCAACTAGTAGCCCCTTCAGGTCGACATTTATGTGAAAGGTGCTGGTCAATGGTTTCCACTGCAAGCATTTTTTCCCCCTGTTTTCTGCCTTGCACGCCGCCTTTGGGCTCGTAACGTGTTCTGGTACGGTGCTCTCACCAGGGCGTGCTCCTCTTATCTTAACAGAGCCAATGGCACAGTTAGCCCTCTACCGCCAGTCTCTCCACTGCCCAGGCAGCGCCCACACTTCGCATCGCCTGGCTCTCTTTGCCCTTGAGTCTCATTCTCTGTTTCACCTGTATAGGCCTACTTCCACTTTTGTTATTGGTGGTTCAAGTCACTGTCTCCACCGTAGCCTCTCACAAAAATTCAGGCCTCCCTGGTGCCCCTCTCGCTGTATGTCCTCCGTGCAGCAGGCCTGTGCTGTTCATCCGTTATGGGGCCCCTCTATTCCCCGCACCTCTGTGTCCGCTAATACATGGCCTCCAGTGAGGTGCTCTGCGTTTTTCAAGGTGGTCTCCTTCGCGTCTCTCTACTGCTCAGTGGCGCCCCGCTTCCTGTGGCCAACGGCCTTGCCACATAACTGTCTGCGATCTCCGCTGCTGACCTCAACTTCATGCGCACCTTTGATGCGCTTACCCGGTCTGTTGGTCCGGGCCCATACACTCTGTTCTCACGGCTGCCGAGGCCTGCACTGGAGTGCCACTCCTGCAGATTACTCCGGGTTCCAGTCGTGGCCTTCACAGTGCGCCGATGTCACCGTCAGCGAGCCGGGCAAGCCTTCACCACCGTCTCCAGGCCCACTCCTCTGGGCACAGTCGGTCATCGACCTTCCGGTTCTGCACTAGGCCACCGTCACCGCTAGTTGCGCAGGGTCGCCCCTTGCGTCTCCCACTGCTTGGCTCTTTTATCGGCAGTCAAGAAAAGCAGGCCACTGCGGCCTCCAAGCTCGTCCTCTCTGCCGGGCACGATCTGGTGATGCCGCCGGACCTCCCGGCCCTTGCCGCAGAAGCCCAGGGAGCGTGCCTTCAGCCTCTGCTCGCCGTTTCTGTGTTGAGCGCCGCTGCAGTATTCCACCCCCCCCTCCCCCCCCCCTCCCCTCCCAGGTGCCCAAACGCCTCTCCACCTCCGGGGCGGGGGGGTTTATCTGTTGTTACCCATTGCGGCCCAGCCTCTGGGATATACAGGATAAGTAGCGTGCTGGTGCAAAGCTCCGGGCTCACGCATCAGTCATGTTCTGCAGTTAGGCCACGCCCCCGAGCAGACCCTATAATTTATATTGCGGTTACTGGAATTCAAATGTCAACACAGGCACAAACCTGGACAGGTTCAGCATCAATAATGGATAAACTCGATTGACCTGATTCAAACCACTCAGCAGTGCTCCACTGCTTCCTATGACTATTCGACATGATTTGGTCCACTTAATAAAGTAACCTTGTAAGCAGCAATTTCAGATATATTTTGTTAAAGTTGCCAGTGTGCTGTTACACAATGATTTGACCAATTCCAGCCAAGGAATTTTATTATTTATTTGTATTTATCAAGATGTATCTTGTTATCCTTGTTAAAATACAGTTTTAAATTGAGAAATATGTGCATTCTCTTTACCAATTGATGCCATCAGATACCTGCGATGCATTGATGAGAGTTAGTTTACTTACCCATGAGCGACATGCAGGCAGTCTAATATTGACAATTTGATGACCCATCATTGATGCATTACATACAAAAATGAAAGGTCCTGCTTGGGAAGCAATGATTCCCAGCATAGATGGAGTGAGTTTGAGAGTGCCACCTGAAATAGCTTAGTATCTAAGAAAATAAACAGGTTTAGATGTAGAGAATAGGTAGATTGGTGGAGCACCATGCATGGGGTATTCTTCAGGAGAGGAAGCACAGACTTCGTAACGTGGAGAGGAACTGAAGTGTTCGCTATTAAGCACTTTGCATAAAAATAGGATTTTTATGTGATTCTGATATATTTATTTAGTTAGCGGTGGTTAAGAAAAATAATAATTTCACTAGGTATTAATAGCTTGAATGAAGGGGTATGGAAGAAAGTGACATAGTGGATGGAGAGAAGAGAATCAATTGTTGTTCCAGATGGGAATCTTTGCAGTTGGTGAGTGATGTGAAGGAGAAGGATTAGTCACTGGAGGAGAAATCTGTCATAGTTATACAAATGTTATGGTGTGGTATGTCGATTTGTATGGTGTAACTTCTCACCCATGAGGGTATCCAGGTGCTGGAGCAGGAACGTAGGCCAGGCGGTGCTCCTAGTTGAGCAGCCGGTTCTTCGGTTTCTTGCAGAAATTGAAAGTGAAGTTGCAGTTCCCATGTGTTGAGGAAGTTCATTTCAGTTCTTGGCGGCAGTGAAGGAGAAGGCGTGCCCTCCTGACTTGCTTCTGCGGATGCAGGTGCCCCTGTGAGGGAGAGAGTGGAGAAGCGTAGCTGCTTGTAGGGATGGTAGAGTTGAAGTTGTTTGTTGAGATATGCAGGTCTGGTGTTGTGGAGGGCTTGGTAGGCGTGAATGAGCAGCTTCAATTGGCAATGTTTCTGGATGGGTTGTGTGTAGTTCATTGAGGTAGAGAGTGATGTGAGCGCTTCTGGGGACATCTAGGATGAGTCCGGCGGTAGTGTTTTGGAGGGTCTGGAGTCATTGCATGAGCTGATTGGTGCTGCTGACGTAGGGTGCATTGCTGTAGTCAAGTCTACAGGTAATGGGGGCCCGGGTGACCATGCATCTTGGGTGTGTTGGGATCCATTTGAAAGCATTCTGAGGATGAGGCAGCAGGATGCGACCACAGCGTTGACTTGTTTATTCATCACAAGTTTGTCGTCAAGGATGACGCTGAGGCTTCTGGTGTGGTCCGTGGGTTTTGGACCTAATTTCGTTGGCCAACAGAAGGAGTCCCAAGTGTAACTCTTGTTTCCGAAAATTAGGATCTCAGTTTTGTCTGAGTTTAGTTTAAGACAGTTCTTTTGCATCCATCTGGCCATGTTGGACATGCAGGAGGTAAAATTGGTGCTGGCGGAGTTGTTGGTGAAGGAGAGGATGATCTGGGTGTCGGCATAGGAGACAATGTTGATGCCTTTGGCTCTTGTGATGCGGGCTAGGGATGCCATGTACATGTTGAACAAGATGGGGCTGAGGGATGAGTCCTAGGGGACTTCGCAAACAAACTTCTTGTGTTCAGAGGTGAAAGAGTAGAGTCTGATTCGTTGAGCTCTGTTGGAGAGGAACAAGGCGATTTAACTCAGAGCGGGCCCTTGAGTCCAGGAGTCTGGCGATGAGGGTGCCATGGGAAATGGTGTCGAAAGCTGCTGAGAAGTTGAGCAGGATGAGAGTGGTGGTTTGTCTTTTGTCCATGATGGATCTGATGTCGTCAGTTGCTTATAGGAGGGCTGTTTCCTTGCTGTGGTTGCTGCGGAACCCTGACTGGGTGGGGTCCTTGAGATGGAACTTTTCTAGGTGGTCGGAGAGTTGCCTGTTGGTCTCTTCCTCCAGGACTTTGGCCGGGAAAGGAAGGAACCAGATGGGTCTATAGTTGCTGAGTTCTTTCAGGAGAGCTGTGACTTCTGCATGCTTCCAGGTTTCTGGGAAGTTTCTGCTGACGATGGGGGGAGGTGATGATGATGGTGGTAAGATTGGCGTTGAACAGTGTTCTTCTCAGGTTGTATATGTGGTGAGGGTAGAGGTGTGTGGGGGACTCTAAATTGATGTTGTGTATAGTTCTGACGGTGTCCTCTGTGGTGAGAGGGCTCCAGTTAATTAGAAGGTGAGACGGCCAGCCAAATCATCATGCGCACTGAAGTTCACATACCACCACTCCTTCCCCTGCTGGCTGACAACCCAGCCCACCTCGCCCATTAAAGAAAACTGGACGAGTACCGTAAAAATGAAATTATAACGTTATGTTATTATCATCTTATTTTTCATGTGGGGCAATGCTCCTCCACCTTCGCGGAGGAGCCGCCTCTGGACTAAATGGGCACAAAAGCTAAGCAACAAAAGCTAAGCAGAGAAGACAAAACAGACACAAATGCTAGGCACAGAAGATAAAACGGGCACAAAAGCTAAGAACAAAGACAAAGCGCAAAAGATAAACTGAGCACAAAAGCCAAAGCACAAAAGAACACGCTCACAAAAGCCAGAGAAAGACAGGCAAAACGGACACAAAAGCTAAGTAAAAAGGTAAAGCACAGGTCAAGTGAGTGTGAGAAAGAATGGAAAGAGAGAGGAGGAATGCAGCATGGTGGGGCCTCGAGGCAGAAGCCCATGTCCGAGAAGGGCCTTAGACTGGTTGGAGGACCACTCCAAGATCAGTGTGAGCAGTTTAATGGGATAATATCATAGTGTGTAGGTGCGGGAATCCACAGCGGTTAAAGGGACAAGGAAGAAGCGGGAGAGCAGGTAAGGAGAGGGCGGAGGCGGGAAAAGCGGTGAAGCAGGGGGAATCCAGGAGCGAGGGAAGAAGCAGGGGAGAGAGAAGGGGAGGAGCACAACAAGGCTGTCAACAGAGGTGAATCGGCAACAAAATAGTACAGATGCGGGCAGAGAAGCGAAAGCGCAAATGACAAAAACTGTCACAAAGCTAAGCACAAAAGGCAAAACGGGCACAAAAGCTAAGCACCGAAGTTAAGTACAGAAATCAAAACGGAAACAAAGTTAAGCAACAAAACCCATGCACAGAAGACAAAATGGGCACAAAAGCTAAGCAAGGAAGAAAAGGGACAAAAACTAAGCACAGAAGACAAAGTGCAAAATACAAATCGGGTACAAAAAGCAAAGCACAAAAGAACAACAAGGGCACAGTGCACAACAGGCAACATTTGCAAAATATCCAAGTGCAAATGCAAAGCAGAGCTCAAGAGAGAGTGTGAAAGAGTGGAAGGGAGAGAGGAGGAGCGAGGCAAGGCCTCGAGGCAGATGGCCAAATCTGAGAATGGACTTTGTTTGGACAGAGTACCAGTCCAAAGTAAGTGAGAGCTGGGGCCTAGAGCAGAACAAGGGAAGCAAAACATACATTACCGGCTTATAATTATCAGCCATTTCCAATATTATATTCATTTACTATAACTTGCAATCACATAATGGCACTTCCAATGTTTAGCCTTCGTTAACAGAACTATTGTTATGTTTACAGCTCCTTTTCCATGTTATTTCAATAAGGCTTCAAACATTTCTCTCTTTTCTGTCTATAATTTGAACAAATTAGCCGATAGTGGTTGAAATTGTCTTTCCTCCTTGTTTTACAACATCATATTAGGGGTCTGTATCCATTACCAGTTCATCTGGTATCTTTCCTTCTGAGGAAGCATTGACATTCTTGCTCTTGTTAGAGTTTTTAGGTCTCGCCTAGTGTTGCTGCGCATGCGCTGCTCGCTCGGCGAGACCTATAGTGAGAGAGGAGATTTCTGAAGGGGACTTGAAGCCCCGCTCCTCTTTTTCATTTGCTGGCGTCACCGTTTATGCTAAACGGTGGCCTCCCATTGAAAATTAGTTTTTTTTGTTGCCGCCCTTTCGCCTTTTCATCCAGCCCATCTGGACTGGCTCATCTGCTTTGCAGCTGTCGCAAAACAATTTTGTATCTTTATGGGGGCCATCTGTTTTCACTCAACCCCGTGTTTATTTTTGCATCGCGCTTTCACTTAAAGTGAAAGTGCGATGCAAATATAAACAAGCGGCTGCCTTCCTGCAATGGTGAGCGCTTGTGTTATGATGGCACTGGAATACCTTACCGTTCCTTTGCAGCCACTAAGTTCTTAAATTGTGCCTGGCATATTTAAGAAATTAAAGAAGATGTAAAGTGCTTGTTTACTGAAATTCTTCAATGCACGTTTACTATACACTTGATTGCCAGTCTTTCTGATTATAATTATGCTTATTTTTATTGTGTTATAACTTTTTTTTTTATCTTGCTATGTATGGATTGATCCATTTAATGGTATTATGCGTTTAAAACGAATACAACAATAAATTGGAAATTTAGAACTGGTGTTTAAGTGATCTCGTGTAGTATAAAATGAATAATGCAAATGGCTATTGCGTTATGAAAATAATATTTAGAAAAAGCGCACAGTAGTTTTAAAACGAGCCAACGCTGCTTTCTGTTGTGCCTGATGACTTCCCCCTTCGCATCTTTATTCAGCTTCAGGGGTGGCCCAGCTACGTGGATCTTAAAACCGGCTGAACTCGGCCTATGGAAGCACTATGCACACAATCTGGACCCTCTCTCCCCAGCAGGGCCCTAATCCTCTCAGCCCAGGGCGCAGAGCTCCTCCGCTAACACCTCCCTCCTCCCACTGTGGCACTCACACTCACTGCAAACTGCCCGCGCACCAGATCGAGCCGGAATTCTGCCTTTCAAAACTATCTGAGCCGACGACTGCTTAGAAACCACAAACTGCTCCGATCCCACGGGGGGGTCGCGTACTCCCGGCGCCCAGGGAATGCAGGTTGGGGTACGAAACCAGCAGTGTGCACAGGTGACGAGAGTCAGACGCTTGCTCTGCTGCCGCAGATCGAAACTGCCGCTGAGCGCCTCGAAGCGCGGAGATCCTCTCCAAGAGATACTGAAGCTGTGTCACTTGGGACGGGGCAACTTGAAGCCGTCAGCGCTTACGGACTGCAGCCATGAGGAATCAGCAGGGCCTCCCTGACAGAGGGCACGACTCCCTGTGCGGCGAGTCGGCAATCACCTCGGCGTATCCCACTAGGAAGGACAGAAACTGCCCCCTCACGGAAACGGGGTGTCCAAGCCGCGCCCCCGGCAGCAGCAGCATACGCTGGTGGGAAAGTGACGTCTGCAGCAGAGGTGAGGTTGCATGCTTTATTATTTTTGTATCTCATTTTATAAGTATTTTGATTGAACAACAAATCGTTCCAGTAAGATACACATCATACAATTTTATCACTCACTATACACCGGGCCTGAGGGGTGACAGCAGTGTGCCTGCGCCGTCCGCCCCCATGTACAACACATGCCAATGGTCTTGGCATTTTAGCCACCAACATGTTGCATGCAGTGATTGATATACTGCAGGCACTCAATTATGCCGGGAAACACAGAACTAAAAAACCCAGAATGCAAAGTAATAATACACACAGACAAATGTGTCCTTCAAGACTTGGCACCAAATAGACAGCTAGCCAACGCTACCACATAGATTTTCTGCGAATTGGGCAATCTTCTCACTTTGATGTAGCGCTGACGTAACTTCGAGGAGCTACAAAGCGCTTTACTGGGAACATTTGATTTGCTGCAGAGACAGCTTGAGGATATGATTCTATACCCAGAAAGTTATGGTGGCTGGTAACATAGGCACTGGTAATTTTGATTGTATGACAGGAGAGGTCTGGTAAACCAGGGCCCGCAGCGTCTTTGCTGTAGGGTCCTAAGTGTGGGGGGTGAGAGCTGCAGTTTTTACCGGCGTTCAGGGTCTCGCAGTGAGATGCGCAGCATCCGGCCATGAGCAGTATGCAGGGTAAGGCCGGTCAGTGAGCTTTATTCCTTTCTATGTCTGTATGTCTGTGAACATGTGGCGGCACAGCTCATCTCCATGTTTGTATATAGACATTGCTGGGGTTATTCCTACATAGTATAAACTAACCTCTGTGTATGCCAATCTGTGGCACTCTTTTTAGGTCTTCTTCTCTCTCTGTCACCCCCCCCCCCCCCTACACCCTCACCCCATCACACTTTTTTTTTTTTTTAACATTAATAAGCTCGGCGCTGTCTTCACAAACACCGCACTATGCAATGCTATAGGTGTTGCTTTTGGTATTGCAAATAACAATGCCTTTTAATTTTTTTGAAAGCATTGCCATTTACAATGTCAATAGCTCAAAATAATGTCATTGCGAGACCTATTGTATTGTAAATGATTGTTCTAAATAGCTGTATGGGCCAGGTATCTACACCGAATTGTCCCATAATTCACAATATTCATTATACAATTTGAACCAAATCATTCATCATACAAAGCCGGATTCAGCGGATGGGTTACTCCGTCACAATGGTGACAGATATCCCGTCTGCCGAAATTTAAATCCCATAGGATCACCATTGTGACGGGGTAACCCGTCCGCCTAGATCTAAATCAGGCCCAGAGTCTTTTGACAGGGTAAGAAATTCAAATTTGTATATTTTTAAGATGTAGACTGAAATGTTCCTGTTTTCATCTGTATTGCTGATACATTAGCTGATTTATGTTCTTCTATAGTTTATCTTTTCGATTATCTTTTGATATAAACCCACTTAACTGCTATGTTTTCACTGTCATATAATACAAGCATTGGCGAAGCCAGTAGGTCTAGCCTTTTTAGCTATTGGCTTTACCAATGCCCGAGTATAAAGCATTTCTTAAAAATAAAATACAAAAATTCTAAATACTGTTGAAAAGGCAAACACAAGGTATCTCAAGGCTGTACATCGAATTTAGTATGTTCAATATTTATAAATGGCTTGGTTTATTTTTCAAACGCATTTCATGCAGGAAACTCTGAACAGAAGTTAAAAAAGAATAGGGAAGTGCCAGATTTTAAAGGAAAATACTAGCAAGTTTAATTTACTTTCCATAAAGGTCGAAACTGAAGTAAATTCTCTGTTCATTTTGCTGTGCGGTAGCCTGGGAGCAGATCTACAGCAGCGCGCACAACCACCAGCTCCATAAATGCTGAGTTTGTGTGCCAAGGCCTAGGCTTTCATGCAGAACGTAGAATGAAGGAGATTAAACAAAGTTACCTGGTAGAGTGTGCTCTTTAATTAAACCTGGGCAAAAATATACTTTTTGCTTTTGATTACTGGTGAGCTGGGAATTTGGCTCCAAAACATGAAGAATTGGATTTTACAGGGACTATTCATATACAATTGGTACAAATAGAAACGACTGTTCACAGTTTACACTTTTACTACTCTGGAGTTGGAAGTTTCCGGACCAATTCACCCTGGCATGCAAGAATCCTTAAAATAGTATCGGTCCTGTAGTGATTTCATTTAATGTTATATTTATAACATGCATCAATCTCCTTAAGCAGTACTCTAGCGCTCGAGAAGCCTAATTGAAAAGTAATAAGGCTTCTACGTTCCTTAGGCAAATAATTACCAGGCTGCTAGTGTTCACCAAGGAGGATTCAGCTCGCATATGGATGGGTAGTCTGTTTGAGAGTCTAGCCACAGGGAACGAGCAAGCCCTGCCTCCCAAAGTAGCTCAGTGGAATCTAGGAATAATGAACTGCAATGCTTTTTCGGAACTTAGGTACGTTTTGGTGTGTGAAGAGAGAGGTTGGGGGCGTGAATCAAAATGAACTTTGTGAACCAAGCAGAGAGATTTGAACATAACTCTGCTTACAGGAAGCCAGTGGAGTTAGGTTGGGGCTAGCGATATTGAGTCAAACTTTTTTAAAACTGAGCATGAATCTAACTGCAGAAATCTGAACAAGCTGAATTTTATTTAGTGCCTTTGCAGGGAGATGGAGATAAATGACATGTCAGTAGTCCAGCCTCACAGAAAGAAGTGCATTCAAATCTATAGTTTCAATCAATCAGTCAATCAGGTTGTACTTGTAAAGCGCAGCTTGTCACCTCAGAGGGTATCCAGACACTTGTTGCAGGTCTCAGTCAAACAGCCAGGTCTTGAGCCCCAACGAGGGTGCAGAGGTGGAGAAGGAGAAGTTCAGGCTTTGGTGGCGATAAAGGAGAAGGAGCGTCCTCCTGAGCGGCAGTGGCGTATACGGGGTATATGTGCGAGGACTTGGTGTGCAGAGCGGAGGTTCCTGGGATATCAGAGGAAGTGCAGGCGGTGGTTCATGTAGGCGGGTCTATGTTGTGGAGGGTTTTTTATGCGTGGGTCAGGAGCTTGAAATGGCATCTCTTCTGGACAAGGAGTTAGTGGAGGTCCTTCAGGTGCTGGTTCTCTTGGGCAGGTTGAGAATCAGTCTGGCAGCTGCATTCTAGATCATGTGAGTTTGGTGGTTGTGCCTGCACAGAGAGCATTTCCGTAATCCAGTCGGCTGATGATGAGGGCTTGATCACCGTCTTCCAGGTGCTGATGCGGAGCCACTTGAAGATTTTGCAGAGCATGTGGAAGCAGGCTGAGGAGACGGCGTTGACCTGAAGTTTCATGGAGAGTTCGCTGTTGTGGACGATGCCGAGGTTGCGGACATGGCTTATTGGCATGGGGGTGGGTCAAAGTTCCGACGGCCGGCAGGAGTCATTCCAGATGGCGGTGTTTGCCGAAGATCAGCACCTCAGTTTTGTCTGTATCGAGCTTCAGGCAGTTGTCCTTCATGCAGGCTGAGATGTTCTTGATACAGTTGTGGAAACTTGTCCTCATCAAGGTGGGTTCGGCTGAGAGCAAGAGGACAAGCCGAGTGTCGTCTGCATAGGAGATGATGTTGATGTTGTGCGATCTGATGATGTCTGCAGGTGGTGTCATGTAGATGTGCAAGAGGGGTAGGCTGAAGGATGAGCCTTGTGGCACGCCTCAGATGATGATCTTGGTTTACAATGTGAAGGGAGGGAGGCGGACTGTCTGGGTGCATCCCATGAGAAAGAATGCCATCCATCTGAGTGCATTGTCTGATAGCAATAGTGTGTTGTGGGAGACAGTGTTGAAGACTGCGGAGAGGTGAAGCAGGAGCAGGTCGGCTGATTCTCCTTTGTCGAGTAGGGTGCGGATGCCATCTGTTGTGGCGATCAGAGCTGTCTTGGTGCTGTGAATATCTCTGAAGCCTGGTCCAGTAGGTTGTTTCTCTCCAGGTGTTCAGAGAGTTGAAGGTTTATGGCCTTCTCCAGGACTTAGGCGGGAAATGGGATGGTAGTTCTGAAGCTTGCTCGGGTCTTCAAAGGGTTTCTTGAGGAGGGGTCTGACCTCCGTGTGTTTCCAGATAAAGTGGCTTAGGTTATTGAGGTGTTGAGGATGGTGGTGAGTTGTAAGCTAATCTCGTCCCTTCCGAGGTTGATAAGTTGGTGGGGACAGGGGTCGGTGGGTGCTCCAGAGTGGATGGAGTTCATAAGAGTGGTTGTGTTCGGAGCACTGAGTTGTTCCCATTAAGTGAGTGGTCGGCGATGGTGGTCGATGGGATGCAGAGGAGGTCAGTGGGTTAAGCATCGTAGATGGTTGCTATCTTGTTGTGGAAGTGGCTGGCGAGGAAGTCGCAGAGTTCTTGTGAGGAGGGGATAGGGTTTGCGGTGGCTGACGGGCAGGTGAACTCTCTTACGATGGTGAAATGTTCCTTTGCTTGGTTGGTGCTGGTCTCGATCCAGTGGGTGAGGTGCTCCTTTTTCACGGCTTTGATCTGGCGGGGTAGTCGTTTAGGGCTGATTTGAAGATGTCTTGTAGTTTCTACAAATCAGTAGGAAGTGCACGTTTGTGGACGACATAAACTTTGGGATGGAGCCAGACTGATTCAGTGCAGCCCCGCAGGATATGTTGTTCCTTAGACCAGCTAGCTCACAGTACCACCATAAGCCCCCCTAAACCTGGACAGGGAACAAACATTTCTGGCCACCGCTCAACATGAAAACTCTGTTCCCTCAGGAACATTTCTCTCATACACTCATGCTCTTGTTTGCTCAGAGAAATATACAAAGAATACTCAAAGGGAAGCTTAAATGTTTATTGAACTGAAGTGATTCTTTTTAGAATATATGCGCTGCAATGATCAATAAACCGAAGCAGGTGAAAGTTTTAAAGAGTGTCAAGACAGTGAACAATGCGAAAAGTTCCACCATTGTGCTGAAACAACGTACAAATGCAAGCATATAAAATAATATAAAAATCTGGTGTACTCCTACTGTCCAGACCCTCAGGAACTTTTCTCTCATACACTCATGCTCTTGTTTGCTCAAGAGAAATATACAAAGAATACTCAAAGGGACGTTTTCAATGTTTATTGAACTGAAGTGATTCTTCCATAGAATATGTGTGCTGCAATGATCAATATAAAGAAGCAGATGAAAGTTCTAAAGAGTGTCAAGACAGTGAACACTACGAAAAGTTCCACCATTGTGCTGAAACAACGTATACATGCAAGCATATAAAATAATATAACAGTCTGGCATACTCAGACTATGCAGACCCTAACCTACGTGTCTAGGGTGCATGTGTATGTTCTTCTAAGAAACCCCCTACTGGATTATCCAACTCCATTACCTCGTGGGTAAGAATGTAGGACACCATGTTGGTTATGAACTGGACACCCCTCACAGAGATGTCAGTCAGCTGCTGGGCAAAAGCTTCAGCATGTAGAGACCTCTTGAAGTCAACAGAAATGCCTCCTCTGATTATATGCATAAACAGATGTTTTTATATAGAAAAAGGCATCCTTGCCTTGGAATGAGATTGGGATCAGGCTGCCATTGTTTGTATTCTACAGATAGCTGTGTCACCAAATGGATATAAATACCAAACACTTTTGCACAACGTACGTTTAGGCCTTGTACATAATGCTAAGGCAATATGATAGAAGTGAAGTTGATTCATGTAATCAAAGTCGGCGTTTCCAGGAAACTAACCCAAAGTGTCACAAGTGCAAATGAGTGGCAAAACTCAATGTGGAAAGTGAGGGCAGCGTTAAGAAAGATACATGTACATGTAAAAATGGCAATGTGTCCTACTAGGCCTAACTGGGACACCTGACAAAGGTGGCTCATCGGAGTGGTTCTTGCTGGAGCGCCATTTTCTTTCTAGTTGTTTTCACTTGTGTTTTGATGCACTGAGTTCTGGTGTATACCAGCTGGCTAGTATGGAAGTCTGTGTGTTTTGGCAGGTTTGTAGTGACTCGGTCGGCAGCACTGGGTATCCAGTTGTTGAAGTTCTGTACTGCCTGAGCCAGGTCGGTGGTGACGTCGGGCTGTGTGGCTCTGAGGGCGTCGGTCCATTGTTGCTGAGTGACCTTGGACCAGCTGCCGAAGGGGGCACTGTGGCAGTTGGGGGTGGTACGGGCGGGTCTGGCGAGGGTGAAGTGTACGATCGAATGGTTTGACCAGGTAAGTTCTGAGGTGTGGCTGTATTTGATTCTGTTACTGGATGTGAAGATGGCGTTCAGCATGTGTCCTGCTTTGTGAGTGGGGACTGTGACTAGTTGCGTGAGGCCGATGTTGTCCAATCCTTCCAGGAGGTCGATGGAGTTGGTGTTGGTGGAGTTGTCCATGTGGAAGTTGAGGTCTCCCAGGAAGATTGATTTTGATGGCAAGTGGGGTGATTAATTCAGTGATGGCGTTGCTGAGGCCGGTTCATGGTCCTTGTGGGCTGTATGTGAGGGTGCCTTTGATTATGGTGTTATCGTAGGTGCGGACCTGGAAGTTCATGTGGTCCATGATCGGCATGGTTTCGTCGTTGGTGATAGTGCAGGTGATCGATTCCTTGTGTACAATGGCAATGCTGCCTCCACGTCTTGTATTTGATGGGTGTTGCCATGGCAATGTCTGGGGTCGATGCATGAGATAGCTACGTCTCTATAATGAAGGTTATGTCAGGGGTGAGGGTGGAGATGGTGTCCAAGACTTCGGTTGCCATCTGGCGGGGAGCAGTAGGCCGCTGAGTTGTTCCACCGGGGATTCGGCCTCTGTGGCTGACCTAGCACTGGTTGCTGTGATAGTGATAGGTGCAGGGGTGGAGGTGAACTGGCAGCGTTAGCAACTGCAAGCTCCCGCTGTGGAGCGGGGTGATGTGAGGCAGCAGTTGTTGTTGCGCCTGGGATTCTGGGCACGCAGGTCTGTGGCGGATTACCTGTGGAAGTACAGGTGGGCCAGGGTTCCTGGTTCTGGGCATGATCCAGGCGTGGAAGGATGCAGGGGGGCATCCCTTTGGCACACCATCGGCACGGCACGGCCGGGCAGTGGCCTCCAAAAGAATTCCTGGTAGGTGGGGGGAGCTGGCAGAGAGGCAGGAGGGTGGCAAGCTGGGAAACAACAGGAGCGGTATAAACAGTGGGAAATGGCGCAGACTAATATATAATGCAATAAAAAGAACCCAAGAAAGGTACCCAAGAAAATGCTTAAAATACCGATACCAATAAATGCCAATATAAACTACAATTACTGGCTAAAACAGGGCACAGATACACTCAGGGAATTACGGCAAAAAACCAACAGATGGTCACCTGACTTTGGGCCTGTGGGCTGGAACTGGCGGGTTCGGGGCTGGGAGCGATGCGGCAGTCACACAGAGCTAGTAAGCAGCAGCAGGGGGAGCGCTACTATGGTTTGCATTAGAGCGCAAATATGTAAACACCGTTTCAGTGTGTGTAGCTGAGAGAGGCAGACTTTCAATATGGAGTTAACTAGATCTTCCATGATAAGATGCATGTCAAATTTACCTAGGGCCACATGTATCAACATATGTAATAGCGATGACCTAATTGCTAATTTCTGCGAATCGCAGTTAGGAAATCACTATTGCAAATGTATATAGAGATTCGTGGGGGGGCGCAAACGACCTACCTCTTTAATAATAATAAGATAGGTTGCAATTTGCCACCCCCTAGGAATCGCTAAAATCACAGGGATTGTGGCATGCTGGGGTCAGCAGCCCACCATGTCCGTAATATGCTTTTAAATAAAGCAATCTTTTTTTTTTTTAAAAAGAAAAGTTTTCTTCTCATTTTTTAAGAGTAGGCAGTGGTCTGTGAGACCACTGCCTGCCATTAAAAAACGTGTTTGCATACAGGTACAAATGGGAAGTGGTTCCCTGGGGACCCCTTCCCTATTTGCGAATGGGTTACCACCTACTTCAAGTAGGTGGTAAAATGCAAATGTTTTGCGACCTCATTTTGGTCACATAACATTTCTACATACCAATGCGATTCAGTATTAGGAAGGGATGCCCTAAACACGCTCCTTCCTAATAGCGAATCGCTAACCCATTTTGCGATTCGGTAATAGGTTACTGAATCGCAAAAAAGGGTTTGGTACATTGGGAAACCCTTTTTTCCGGTCGCAAACAGCCCAAATCTGCAAATCGGGTTGTATGCAACCTTAAAGGTACCTAGTGCTACTTCCTGTACTCATAAATTATTTTGTGAATTAGTCCCATAGTATTTACCATCTTCATAATGCATTATTGTGCCTCTTAACACATTTTACCCCAATGTTATTTCTCATTGTAGTATTCTTGGTATTTCTTCTGGCTCAATCTCAGCACTGTTTCCTCTTCATATCTAGAGCCACATGTACAAAAGGTTTTAGCCATCGCAAACGGTGAATCAGGCCATTAGCGACTGCTAAATAGTCTTTTAACATGTACTAACCCTATTTTGCGAGTCAGTAACCTATTACCGACTCGCAAAAACGGTTTGCTAGTCTGTAGTAGGAAAGGGTGTGTCAAGGTTGTCTCTTCCTAACAGCGAGTCGCAGAGGGATGTATGAGTGTTTTGCGACCGGAATGCTGTTGCAAAACATTTGCAGTTTACGGCCTACTTCAAATAGTTGGTAATCCAATCGCAAACGGGAAGGGGGATCCCTTTGCCTTTCTGAATGCTCGCAAACATTTTTTTTCACAGACCACTGTCTACACAAAAAATTAAACTGAAAGTTCAATTTTTCTTTTTGAAAATCACCCTGTTTTCCTTTAACGGGCTAAATTTAACAAAAAAGTGTTGCTTTATTTAAAAGTGAACACAGACATGGTGGTCTGCTGTCCCCAGCAGGCCACCATCTCTGTGTTTTTACGGATTCCCAATGGGTGGCAAATTGCTACCTACTTAATGAATATTGATGAGGTAGGTCAATTGCGACCCCATTAGGAATCGCTAAATGTGTCTGAGACACATTACAAAAAGAACTATTGATGGACAGAATGCAGAACAATGTCATACATTCACCCCAGTACAGAGATCTGGGCCTAAATCCATCGTTTTTTTGCTCACCATGCCATTCCAGTTTGGACCCAGCCATATGCAAATCAGTCTTGACCCTGTGCCCCATGGGAACAATCCAGCCCGAACTGCCAGGCCAAGTCCTCCCTGGACTGGAAACAAACATCCTAGGACCGGTTTCGGGGTTTCACCCCTCTTCAGCCATGATAGCTTGATTCCAGTGGCATGGAGAGCACAGGACTCGCGTCTGAGCATACCCGTCCCACTCGGGGTGACAAATGCAAAAAGAACAATTGATGGATAGAATGTAGAACAATGTCATACATTCATCAGAGATCTGGGCCTGAATCCATCGTTTTGTTGCTCACCATGCCATTCCAGTTTGGACCCAGCCCTATGCAAATCAGTTTTGACCCTGTACCCCATGGGCACAGTCCAGCCTGAACTGCCAAGCCAGGTCCTCCCTGGACCGGAAACAAGCATCCTAGGACCGGTTTCGGGGTTTCACCCCTCTTCAGCCAGGATAGCTTGATTCCAGTGGTATGGAGAGCACGGGACTCACGTCTGAGCATACCCTTCCCCAAGTGCGCCAGGTATGCCCAGACATGGCTCCTGGGCTCACTGTGCCACTGGAATCAAGCTATCCTGGCTGAAGAGGGGTGTAACCCCGAAACCGGTCCTAGGATGCTTGTTTCCGGTCCAGGGAGGACCTGGCTTGGCAGTTCAGGCTGGACTGTTCCCATGAGGCACAGGGTCAAGACTGATTTGCATAGGTCCAAGTCTAAACTGGGGTGGGATGGTGAGCAAAAGAATGATGGATTTAACCCAGATCTCTTGACTGGGGGTGAATGTTTTGATTTATTCTGCATTCCGTCCATCAATTGTGTGTCTTTTGCTTTCTCGCCCCAAGTGCGCCAGGTATGCCCAGACGTGGGTCCTGGGCTCACTGTGCCACTGGAATCAAGCTATCCTGGCTGAAGAGGGGTGAAACCCCGAAACCGGTCCTAGGATGCTTGTTTCCAGTCCAGGGAGCACCTGGCTTGGCAGTTCGGGCTGGACTGTTCCCATGAGGGACAGGGTCAAGACTGATTTGCATATGTCCAGGTCTAAACTGGGGTGGCATGGTGAGCAAAAGAATGATGGATTTAACCCAGATCTCTTGACTGGAGGTGAATGTTTTGATTTGTTCTGCATTCCGTCCATCAATTGTGTGTCTTCTGAGACACATTACTACATCCCATTTTGTGTCAGTTTGTTTTTCAACCCTAGTATTTGATAACATGCTCTCCCGGTTGTAAAACCTGGCACGTTTAAAGGAGTGAGTTATTAGTTTTTTTGGTTATCCCCTCTCTTTCAGTTTAGCCTTCAGCGTTTCTGAATGCTTGTAATAATCATCCAGTGTAGAACAGCTCCTTCGGAGACGAAGGAACTGTCCAAAAGGGATGTTATCTTTCTGCGCCTTAGGGTGGAAGCTAGAATAGTGCAGTAGAGTGTTTTTATCTGTGGGTTTTGTAAATAACTCCACTGCCAAGCGTCCACGTACATCCTTAATGCTAAGATCTAGAAAATTCACAGCATTGTCACTATACTGTGATGTGAATTTTAAATTTGCATCACCCAAGTTCAACCATTGTAAAAATTCTTCTAAACGTTCTGAGGTACCTTCCCAAATAAAAAGGATGTCATCTATGAATCTGCTCCATTTTAGCACAGACTCAAAAAATGGAGCAGATTCATTGAAAATGTGTATATCCTCAAAATGTCCCACATAAAGGCACGCCAGACTAGAGGTACATGTGGACCCCATGCTGGTACTCTTACATTGAAGGTACAGACCATTTTTAAACAGAAACAAATTGTGCTTAAGAACCAATGAAGCACATGCTAAGATAAATTCCACATTAGCACCTCTGCCTTCTGCAGGGCCCAAGATACCACTGATGACATTAAGTGAGGCGTCCTGGGGTATGTTTGTATACAATGTTTCAATATCTAGTGTCACTAGTAGTTGTGTGTTACGATTGAAGCTGCAACCCTCAATGTTATGAATCATGTGGGCAGAGTCCTTAATATAGGATTTTTGTTTCTGTACAAGCGATCTTCAAAACCTTTCCACATATTTGCTTAGTGGTTCAAGTGTTGAGTTTATGCAACTCACAGTCAGTGTCATAGGAGGGTTAGTTAGGTTTTTATGAATTTTCGGCAGACCGTATATGGCTGGGATAATGGCTTTATCATTGTAGAGGAACCTATATTCTTGTTCTGAAATCCAATTGTTGGTTTTTACAGGAGTTTTGTAATTTCTTTATTCAGGTTATTCCATTGACTCATAGGGACTTTTCTATAATGCTCTTCCTCTCTGAGAAGCTCCATCACCCTATATTCATAATCAGGGGTGTCAAAAATGACCACCCCACCGCCTTTATCGGCGGCTTTTATAGTGATGGTACAGTCATTCTTAAGGTTATTAATAGGTTCCTTTTGTCATTTACTGACGTTATGGGTCATGGGTGTTCGTTGATCACAAATTTTCCGTATCCTCGATTCGACCACTTGTTTAAAAATCTCAATTGTGCGGTCAACCTGGCTAATATGGGGAGTAAAGGTAGATTTAGGTTTTAATCCGGAGATGTTGTTATCTTCCCTACGCTCTCTATCCTCAAAGAACCGTGTTATGCTAATTTTACAGAAAAATGATTTAAGATCCTTTTCCAATAAATATTTTTTGACCTGTGTGGTAGGGGCAAAGCTAAACCCTTTCTCTAAGACTTCTAATTCAATCTGATTCCGAGTCCTATTGGAAAGGTTAATAATGGGGAATTTGTTGGAGGTCACCGCCAATATTTCTGATTCCTTGTCTGAAGGTATTCCTGTTGAGGCTGATGCTGATGCCTCATATAGTCTTGTTATGGTTGATGTCTCTCATACTGCCCTCTCCCGAAACCCCCATTTGATCTCAAGCCTCTCCTTGGGCGCTAGTCTAAAAAAGAGTTAGAAGAGGAAGATGTGCTAGCAGTTAAACTACCTGGTCCATATTCTGTATTCGGAAAATGATTGCCTGATATAATATTGTGATATTGCACTGCACTGTAATTTTTAATTTTTTTATGAGGATAAATAAAAATAATTTTCATAGAGATATACTATATGTGTTGTTGAATATCTCAACAATTGTATTTGAGGGTTCATTTATATACATATATGTGTGAGGTAATAACGCTCCTGAGGCGAACAGCCGGGAGCATGCTCGTGTGTTTTTAAAAACTGCTTTTAACAAATTCTGTGTTATATGTTGGCACTTCCCCCCTGAGCACTCCCCCCACCTGTACCTGAATTCCCCACGCAGCCGATGTAAACGCTGCCGCGGGTCGGAGTTCTTTTTGCCGCCATTCTCGCCAAGCCCAAAGGCCATGCCCACGGCCGTGAGGCTACAACCCCTCTCCCTCATTCAAAACAATGTGCATCCCCCGGACGCGCAGCGGACGCGCCGCCAGCGGACGCGCAAAGGCAATCCCTTCTGCGCCCGTCCGCGGCCGGCCGGGGACAGGAGCCACTCCCCCTGGCCCCCTCCTAGGACTCAATATAGCGCTGCTGCCCTCCTTACACTTAAACCCCCCACGGAAGATAGCTGCCTTCACCAACACCATCCCCTGAACCTTCTCACATATTGTCAACACTGCAACACTAAACTCCAAACTGCCCGGCTCAGACCGGCCCAGCAAAACTACTCTCTACTGCTCCTAAATTGCAGGTCTCTGCCAAAACATAGCGCAGAAATCTTCCTGCTTTTAGATGAGCGGACTCCTGACGCCGTCTTCCTAACCGAAACTTGGTTAACCCCAGACTGTGACCCAGATGTGATTCAAGCCCTTCCACCGGGCTACCAAATTTCTCGCAGGGACTGCACATGCGGAAAAGGAGGAGGCCTTGCCATTATCCATAAATCTACATACCAGTGCCATTGTATCCTGGATCCAATCCCAGACTGCGAAAGCATGTCTTTCTGCCTCAAACTCACCCCCAACGACAGTCTAACAGGGGCACTTGTATATCGCCCCCCAGGCCCATTGAACCACTTCCACTCCTCACTACCCTCGTTAGCGGCCGAATCTGCTATGTCCTCTTCCAACTTCACGGTGCTGGGTGACTTTAATATTCACTTCGACAACAGCACTGACAGCACCGCTAACGAGCTAGTTTCTAGCTTAGCCGCTATTCAACTAGAACAATTAATTAGGTCCCCCACTCATAACAAAGGTCACCTGCTCGACCTAGTCTTTAGCAATTGCCCCAACCTCACGGTTGGCACTATTACTCCCCTCCCATGGACTGATCACTTTCTCATTCCCCTTAACTGGTCCACCCACAGATTCACTCCCTCCTCCCCCACTTCACGAAAGATGAGAAACTGGTCGAGACTCTCGCTAGAGCAGTGGTCGAGCCTCCTTTCCACATCCAAACCCGCTCTCTCCCAGAGCCCTATACCCGATAGCAGGACATTCAATAAATGGATCGAGGACTCCATCGACTCCATCCTCCCCTCCAGGAAAACCATGTTAAAAAGAGCACGAGAAACTGCCCCCTGGTATTTGGAGAAGCTCAGGGAGTTAAAACGTCAGTGTAGAAAGCTGGAAAGGAAGTGGCGCCTAGGATACGCCATCAACGAAAAAAACAGGTATAGGGAAGCTATTAGGGCATACAAACTCGAAATAAACTCAGCTCAAACCAATTACTACAAAGAGAAAATCATGGCAGCTCGATCTAAGCCAAGAGAAATATACCAAGTAGTTAAAAGCCTTTCTAAGATCTCCCCTCCCTCAGCCCCAACCGACAATCCTATAGCTCGATGCAACGAGCTGGCTGAATTCTTCTTTCAAAAGATCAATAAAATATACTTATCCTTCGCAGCCCCCAGCCCAGAGACTATCACTGCCAAACCACCACCTCCAAGCGCCACAGAACACCCTCCGCGAGTTTCCTTGAATGAATTCCCACCACTGACTTGGAATCACTCAAATCCCTTGCACATCAGGTAAAATCAGGCTCTCCCCTCGACCCAGTGCCCCCTCAGATGATGAATATGGCCAACCAAGTCATCCTCCCCACCCTCATGGACCTACTCAATAGCTCCATGCAAACAGGAGTGGTTCCCCCTTCTTGGAAACAGGCAATGGTGAGAGCATTACTTAAGAAGCCCAATCTCAATCCTACGGACCCTAACAACTACCGTCCAATCTCCCTGTTGCCTTGGGCAAGCAAAATTCTGGAGAAGCATATTAATCTTCACCTCACTAAATTCCTCGAGGAGAATCTTCTACTGGACTCCATCCAAACAGGATTCCGTCCTAAACATGGCACAGAAACGGCTCTTCTAGCCGTGACGGAAGAATCCAGGAGGATCTTGGACCGAGGGGGGTCAGTGGCAGTGGTCCTCCTCGATCTAAGTGCCGCGTTCGATACGGTGTGCCATAAAACCCTGCTGTCTCGACTAGCCGATCTGGGAGTCTCAGGAGACGCTCTTGACTGGTTGGGTTCCTTTCTGAGCAGAAGGACCTTTCAGGTCTTCGACGGTGACTCCTGCTCCACTAGCAGACCTCTAAACTGCGGGGTACCCCAAGGTTCCTCCCTGAGCCCCACGCTGTTCAATGTGTACATGAGGCCGCTGGCTGAGGTCGTCCGACAATACGGTATCAAGATCATCTCGTATGCGGACGACACTCAGCTGGTGGTCTCTCTGGCACAGAAGAACAGCGGGCTCCCCCAATCCAACCTGGCAGCCTGCATGGAGGATGTTAGAAGATGGATGACAGCATCCTCATTAAAACTCAACGGCGACAAGACTGAGATTATGCTCCTCGGCCCCCCTACTCCCACCCCCACTGACCAGCTATGGCCCTCCAGTTTAGGCCCACCTCCATCCCCGAAGGAGGACATTAAAAGTCTGGGAGTCTGGCTGGACAAAACCCTTACCTTCAATACTCAGGCAACTAAAACAGCAGCAACCTCCTTCGGGATCATCCGAATGCTGAGAAAGATCCTGCCGATTCTGCCCTTGGAAGCTAAGCAGGTTGTTATTCAGGGCCTCATCCAGTCCCGACTCGACTTTAACAACGCCCTCTACTTGGGAGCCCCTGAATACGTGCTGCAGAAACTTCAGCGCACGCAGAACTGTGCAGCTCGCACGCTACTCCAGATCCCTCGCAGAGAATCGGCTAAGTCAGGGATCAGGTCACTCCACTGGCTCCCTGTCAGGGAAAGAATAAAATTCAAAACCCTGTGCATATCGCATCAAGCCTTCCATAGAGCTAGTCCTGAGATTAACCACACACTTCTCACCCCCTATTGTCCCGGTAAACCACTTCGATCTACGAACGCATTCCTTGCTGCAGTTCCCAGAGTCAAAAGGTCCAGAGCAGGAGGCAGGTCCTTCACGCTCAACGCTGCTAAATTATGGAACTCCCTTCCCTTCTCACTAAGGTCCAACCCTATTCTCTCGTCCTTCCGTAAAGAGTTAAAAACATTCCTTTTCAGAAATTAGCTCCCCCCCTGGATCTCTCCCCCCTGTCCCTCAGAGTTCTATTCCCTCTACTTAGCGCTGGGACGCCCTCGGGCAGCAGTCGCGCTTTACAAAACCCCTTCATTTCATTTCATTTCAATGTGTAAGACTGATAGTGACATATGAATGGTTTGAGTATAATGTTTCTTTAAAATAGGTGTTCCAAGAGAATGTCTGTTTTACCTTCCTTCTTTTTTTGTCTGCCTTCCTTCTTTCCTTTCTTACTCCCCTTCTTTCTTGTCTTCTTTCTCAAGAGCAGGGCTAGCAGCCAATTCCATACCCATGGCTTTTTAGGTCTATAGTAGCCAAGACCTTTTGATTTTACATAATAAATACCATAGTTACTTATAAGGGTTTTCTGCCAGAGTTAATCAAATAATCTGAGATTGTGTCATTCATATTTTTCTTCCACCAACTCCAGCAGGCAGCGATGTTAACCCCCTTTATCCTTTCGATTTACTTCACTATGCGTTATGACACGCTGCCCTTTCAGAAGACGCTCATCCACACACAAGGCAGTCTCTTTCAATCAATGCTGGGTGTACCATTGTAATGTGTACTTTTATGAGAGCAGAAAAAGACATTTGCCTTTGGCTAATTGTTTTTTTTTTGTATATTTAATGAGGGCATGGCAGCTTTGTGAAAATCAAGTTTTACAAAAAACCATGACAAAATAAGAATTGCCAAAAGGCCGGTGGCCAATGCCAGACCTGTATAATCCTGTGACTGGTCCTCCAAGAATGAGTGAGTAGCCAAACTACCCTGTCAGGGTGACGGGAAATAACCCACAAAGATAGGATGCCTTCTCTTCATTATACCTGTGGGGAGGTGTAAGTAATGGACTGCATCTTGCTGTCCCCCCCCCCCCTCACGAAGAAATCACACAACTTGAAGTGTGCTCTGTATGGGTATAGAGTTACGGGCCAGGTCTACCCACAAAGAGGGTGATACTGTTTGTTTAATTTCAACAGTGGTAAATGCAAGTGATTCCTGCGAGTAGGAATGGCTGCTTCAGATGCAGCCTTCCAACTGGTCTGTATACTGTGACTGATCACTGGGTAGCCGTCTTCTTTCAGGGAAATGTCAATACCTTATCAGGTTAATATCACCCATGCCCTCTCTTTTTAAATTGGGCTGTTGTGATATACCTCCTTGAGTGGAGGAAAGAGATTTAGGTGTCAGTGAGCACTTCTAGGAGTGTGAGTAAAAAAAAGGCGGCATTCTTAATTTAATAATTGAACATCCCAAGTAGAAAAATAGTGGGTGAATGGTTCTCTTTCCAGGAAACAACTGGAGACCGTCATGAAGACATCTTGTTGGAACGATTAAAAGTGAGAATACCAGACAAATGGATAAAGAAGTGGGAACATGCTTATCTGCCTCCTCCCTTCTCTTATTCCTTCAAGGCCTAGTCATCATCCTTATCGTCCTAAACCTCGCCATGTAGGATATATTGAAGAACAGGAAAGAGCTAAACAGAACCCTGAGAAATACATTAAGAAGGTTACATCTTTACTTGGTTAGACTGGGATAATGTAGGTTTTCCATTGGCTAACACCATTCAGGCAAAGGCAGAGACTTGTCTTTAAGATGATGACCCCTCATTGTTGAGCATCCTGTGCTTTAATGTGTTCAAAAAGCTCATCATTCATGAGTGAGTAAACTTAGAGAATACGGCTATACCTCAGAATAATGCAGCAACTATGCCCTTCTGAAGGGGCTGCGATCAAACTCTCACAACCCATCTCAATGGATGCAATCCTGTTCACACACCTTAAATCGGGAGGCACACGTTTTCCCTTTCCCTAGAAAGATTAAAGCCCCTTCAAATACTAGACATACAGAAAATTTGCTCTGTAACCTCACCCCCCCCCCCCCATAAATCCCCACTGTAGTCCTGACTGTGACTTCATGGAGGACTCCTCACAGAGAAAGATTTCATGCTTATCAGGAAGTGTGAACAACAGCATAAGATCTGGGAGTGGATGGATTGAATTCTTGGATGGATTGAATTCTTGGAGATCCCTCACAATTCAGGTATGTTGCTTTGTGATGCAATGGCAAACAATTGAATGTGCTCAGGCAAAGACTGACACTACTAAGGTTTCTGAAGTAAAGTGACAGCTTTCTCATCAACTTGACAAAATCTCACTTGGAACCATATTAGGAACTTCGATTTATTGGTGCCATGTTCAGAGGAGATTTGGGAGAGGTTTGGGCAGCCAAGTTGCTGTTGCATTTGCTACAAACTTTGCAGCAAGATTCTGGCCCATCTCAAGTTATATGTGCTCAAGAGCTCAAGATTACTTCTGCATGTAGCCTGCTTGCGCCAAGAGTGACTCCGTCTCAGGCTTTGATATCAGTTCTTGTTTTACTTAGAGGCAGCTGCAATTTCCGTAACCCCATGGATGAGACGAACATGAAGAAGATTGCTCAATGTGTGCTACATCATTGGAATCTGAATTATCTCCACTTTGACTTCTGATGTTGGTACAGATGTACAGGATATCCAGTAGTGGGTAATGCCATTGATCCTGAACAGGCCATCCCTCTGGTCCTTTCAGCTCCAGTTATCGTGAACACAGTTGTTTAGGACATATCAGGTGGAGACATCCATTGAGTTGCTGCATCAGAAAGTACTTTCTTTTTGCTCTCAAGACATTTGCATTATCAGTTCATGATTGATCAGTTGTGATTCATACTGACAACACGGTCTCAAAGACTTAGGTTAACCGATAATGGGAGCTTGATTCAGTTCCCTAACTGTTCTGGCAGTGCATATTTGTAGCTGAGCTGGGTGGAGAAACCCTTCTATACCAAAAGGCAGCGCCCAATGGCAGGTGTAGACAGCCAGAGCCGGGTGTTTCCTTCATCCCAGTCATTGTGTCTCCTGCATAAGGCAATTGCTACTTTATGTGCATGCTATGGGAGCCCAGCACTGGATTTGTTTGTGGGAATGGACAATGCCTTAGTTCCCCTATTGTTCTCTTACTTCGAGTTAGGGGGACTTGAGGCGAGATCTCATCATGACCACTAGCTCATCTAATTCCTCTGGGATCAAATGGAAGAGTTTGGAAGTGATTTTCACTGTTTCATTCTTCAAATGGATGTGGTGGTTTCCTCCTTTATACTAGCTTATGATAGCCCCGGAATGGGTATACAGCACCATCCCTTGTTCCAACGGGCTTCCATTTCTTCTATCTAACGCTTTCTGTCAAACCAACACTAGGTGCCCTATAGAGCCTGGTGCATTTGTGGATACCCTTCAAATTTGAAGCCTTCCTAGGTCTAGATTTTCCTAAAGAGGGGCTTTGAGTGAGGCCTCACATCAGCTACCCATACACCAATAGGGCTGTTAGATAAATTTAGGAAGGATTGTAAGAGTTAGAAGATGTTTCCTGTTTGTTGACGAGTTTCTGTTACCACACCTTACAGTTATATATTAAGCCCTGGTGTGGGATCTGCCCTTGTTGCTTGCACCTGTGCACTTTGTCAAAGCCCATCATCATCTGCTTTCTTTCAAAGTTTAGGTTTTGGTGCTAGTCATTTCACATTTTGCCTGCAGGAGGCTGGATTCACTAGTCTCCAGGCAACCTTTCCTATGCATTTTCTCTGGAACACTTGCTACTGTGACATGGGCAGGTTTCATCCCAAAGGTAGCCTCTGCTTTCTGATGTAACCAATATATTGCCCTTGTATTTTTTTCTTGTGGAGCCGGCATCTCCCAAAGAGTAGAGGTTTACAGGACTGTAGTCTTTTACCCAACCTCGCACTGATGACATTAGTCAATGCCACATTTTGTTTTATGATCTGTGCTCCACCTCTCCAGGATTCAAAGTCTCTGATATTTACTCTGAGTAATTAGCTTCAATCCATCATTTGTATGGCTTATGACTTGGGGGAATAGTGAAAGACAGAAGGTAGTCTATGCAGGTTCACCAGAACATTGACAGCCTCTTGAACTTAGATCATGAGTACCAAACTAAATATCTGTGGTGCAGCTTCATGGCTTTTCCGTTAATCCTCATTTCTCATGATGATTAGTAGAAGAGGGTCTACAGCTGAATTTGGAACCTGGTTTGTCTCATTGAATGAATTAATCTCACATGTATTGTGGCTGTTCTATGGTGATTCCTCACTGGTATGATCATTGCCCCAAATCCATCTTTTTGCGCAGCCCATGCAAATAAATACAGCCTCTTGAGTTTAGCTAGTCAACACAGACAGTTTGGCAAAGGAGGCTTTACATTAGAGGGCCACAAGCTTGAGAAGGAGCTGAATGATGTGAAGTCTCAACACAGTCTGCAATGTGAATGAGTGATGTGTCGTGCAGAGACGTCAGTCTATGTAAAGACAAGGAAAAAGAGGATGAGTTTGGTGTAATCAGTTTACAGATACATAATCAATGCATTTGTAGGCAACCATGCCTATTTAAAGAAACCTTTATCTTTTAAGTTTATATTAAAAACAATAGATTTCTCATGACATAGACATGCGCTGTGCAGGCGAAACCTAAAATCAAAATCTGCCTTTAAGATAGTGTTGCTGTGAAGGACAGATATCCTTGACATTGATTAGTCCTTCTGAAATTTCGCGGTGCATTTAAAAATAGCAACCTTTTTGTAAATGAGCAAAATCATTGCAGTCAGGGGAATAACTCACATGCAGATCAGAAGACTTAGGTTGGAATCCAAGTCAGTTAAACTGATTCCCCAGACACTTAGAGCAAGCCAGTGCTAATCTGTCATTAAAAGTGAGAGCAGGGGAGGCACGCCTGTGGTTGAACAGTTATGCAGTAGATGGTAGGAATCTCAGGGGCAAAAACAACAGTTGATGGACAGAATGCAAAACAATGTCATACATTCACCCCAGTACAGAGATCTGGGCCTAAATCCATCGTTTGTTTGCTCACCATGCCATTCCAGTTTGAACTCAGCCATATGCAAATCAGTCTTGACCCTGTGCCTCATGGGAACAGTCCAGCCCGAACTGCCAAGCCAGGTCCTCCCTTGACTGGAAACAAGCATCCTAGGACCGGTTTCTCCCCGGAATCTCAGGGGTCCTTAACACTTTTTGCCTCTTGTGTTATGATACTGAGTTGGAGGATCCCATCAGTTGTCTAGGATCAGTGATGCTGATCACGAGCCCTCAAAGTCTTAGGGCCTCCTTCAAGGTTTAATAGAAAGACTGTTTTGCTTTAGCAGTGAAGGCCCCACATCTGCATCTCCACCCAGAGCCAACCTGCTAAAATCTATCTAGTCAGTCTTTTATGCAAGCATTTTGCCCCCAAAATGGCTCCCTCAATCACACAAGGAACTGCATGGGGGCAAAACCATAGTGGTAGTTCTGCCATTCTGAAGACGGAACTCAGAGCAGAGGTCTTATTTGAAAATAATATAAATGATGCACCCCATACACTGGATGTTATCTCCCAGTACTAGGGGACATTCGAGGACTTTTTCTGTCTGGGACAGCAATGGTTGACATGATGAACATAAATAGAAGGGGCCCTGGTGGTAATGATATCAGAGCAACCACCCCAAAATGACAAGATACAAGATAATAGTCTCTCAAACACTGTCTGAGAATCTCTCCTACTTTTTTGCTGACAAGATGGAAAAAAATTGGCAAAAGTTGTTAGAAACTACACCTGATCATTACATTGGGGATCATGTTAATAACTCTGCAACCTTTAGCGTGTTTGAGTGCCTTTTGATTAAATAAAGTATTAAACTTATCACATAGAAAAACCTGCAGCTGCCCTCTAGACACTTGCCCTGGCACAATCACAAAAGAGATTGGAAACTCCATTACCCTAATATAGTCACGGATATCCTAAATTTCCTAAACTTTGCACTGGAAAAGTCCCAGACATCCACTCGCTATAGAAAAAAAAACCCTAACAAGATCTGAGTGATCCAACTATCTTTAGAACAATATCCTTAATTCCATTCCTACCTAAACTTGTTGTATCTGAACAAATACAACATTTATTAGAAGAATTTCAGTTACTTGACTGAAGCAGGATTCAGAAAGAAAATGGGTACTCAATCTGTCACTATATCAGTAGTTGTCGACCTAAGATTAATAGCAGACCAGGGTGGATTGGGCACTACAATATTATTAGCAGGATCGACTGGGGCAGAAAATAGCGACTAAATAAAAGCGACCCCAATTAGTGAATTCGAGAGCTAAAAAACGGGCTCATGTTTGCAAATTGAGACAGCTGAGTGATTCAAGGCATTGAAGACTGCATGGATTCGAGCTTGCTGCACAACATGTTTGTTTTAATATCGGGGAACTCAACAGTAAACGCTGGCCCAGACAACCTTAAAACAAGCCCATAAACATCCAAATAAACGGCCTACACACTGCCCTGTCAGACCAGCCCGTCAGGCATTGCCTAAATGCCCTATAGGCCAGTCCAGACCTGGGTATTTGACCTCATTTCTGTATTTGATACTGTCAATCACTACTTCTAGGTCATCTTAAAAACATCAACATCACGGGAAATGCTTCAAAATCACTAGCTTCTTTCCATACAGGGAGAGATCCAACTTGTGCTGTGTTGAATGAGGAATACTGTAAGGCTCTCCACTGTCCCCTCTTTTATTTGACCTTCATGCCAGTCCATTGGTCTTACTCCATCAGCAATTCAACATCAGTATGCAAAACATACATAGAAAATCTTCAGCCTTTAAACTTAAGAACCAGAAGTAACTAATGCTATGGTTCAAGCTGTTTCAAGCCCAGACTTTAATGTTTGCCAATTGCATAAAATGTAATCCTTCAATAAATACCTTACAAGTCAACAATATATTAAACACCTAAGACCCCAAGTTAGGGCCAAAATCCATTGGCCCCTTTCCAGCTGCAGATAAGGAAATTTGTTATCACGTCCTAGTACTAGACTGTCTATTAATAATGTACGCCTATGTCACATACATCACCAAAAAATGTTTTTTCCATCTGAGATCCCAGCTCCGGATCTTCCATGTTCTCAGTTTCTCTCAGAATGACTTCAATTAATACCCTGATCCAGTCCAGTCTGAAAATGAAGTTTTCCTATGGATGTCTTGCTTCAATTTCACTAAATTACATTGTACCCAAAACGCTGCTGCTTGACTCCTACTCACATCTAACAAGTTTGAGGATATATATGAGCATTTGCATAAACACCATTGGTTATTAGTTAGGAAATGAATCTAATTTAAGGTTGCCTGTACTGTATATCGCAAATTTCAGGTTAAGGGTCCCAAAATTCTCCAGCAGAAATTTCTTTAATATCGACCTCCACGATCGTTCCACTCTATATCCACTCAACAGTGAAGCATTTCAAGATTCTAATTGAAAGTATGGGGAGGAAACCTTTTAGAATGGCAGCCACTCAACATTGGAATATTATCCCTATTGAAATGCGCCAAAGCTGCACTTTGCAGAGCTCTCAGAAAAAAATATATAACCTGTTTTTTTTAAATTTAGTATAACCTATGCTACTGCATCAGTCCTTCGTAGTAGATGAATGAACCTGTTCCTACAACACCAAGAGACTCTACAAAAGTGCTTGAGTGCTTAACACATTTACCTGATTATAAGTTGTAATATGTGACATATGGTAAGAGAGCTCTACAGTTACTTCTACTTTTTACCTTGTTAAGAGTCAGTTAGGGCAGTTTGTGTTTGGATTACATAGATAGAACAGACACCCCATCAATCCTTGTAGGAATGAATTAGCCTCCAGTTATAAAGATTTTCCTCAGTCCTCACTTACCCCTATCAAAACAGTCTTCCATTTAACAGGCAGAAAATTTGACCAGCTCTTTCTTAAATAGCTATTCTGTCTTTCCATTGAAGGGTGAATAAAATTCAAGACCGGGTGCCTTGTTTATAAAGCTCCCAATCTAAACACCACCCCTTTTCTGGTAAACCTCATTCTCTAAGCTGGCAAAAGAGGTATGAAGACCAACATTTCTGTATGTCTTGAGTCACCTAAATTCTGCACTCCCGAACACTGAAGCAAACCTCTGTAGGTGTCACAGCATCCTTTGGGAACTTCCTTTCGCTCATGACCCCACTCTTCAAACAACATGCGGTCAACAGGTAACAAAGTCCAAGGTGACAGGCAGACAACTCACCGTTTATCCCTTTCATCTGTCATCACCTCTTTTCCAACATCCTAAGGCCGTCATTATGATTAGCTGTTTAAATCCTATTCCCTCACAGTTACTGCTATTGTGAGTCCAGTAATTGCAGGGGTAGGGAAATAAAAGAGGCACATAAGATTTATGGGATAACATGCTGAAAGTGCTGTTTCCACTTCGATACAAGCATGTTTTACCTTAGTGTTACACATAGACCTTTCAGCAGCAGGTGACACCCTTGTAGCTGTGAAATTCCCTTGTACTCTCCAATTCCACTCACCCCTACTGCGGTCAGTGACAGGTGAGTGAATGACATTGCAGCATCTGTTCCTGCCACTGTTTCAGAGTATCCCACATCTGATGAACCCTCTAGTTCAGATAATGGTATACACCGACATGTTGAATGAAATAAACCCAGGTCAGTCCAGTGGCTTAACACAGGCCCCCGCAGCTGCCGTGGTGCGGAGGGGGGGGGGCCTCAAGCTACAGGGGCCCCCTCAGCACAAGGCTGGAGAGCTCCCAATTGAGTCCAAAGGGGACCCCTTCATCTACCTTACAGGGGGCCCCATTAATTTTAGTTACGCCAGTGGGTCACTCTCTCCCCATCCATTATTTGTGCACCATTGGCAGTTTGCATAGTTTGCACCATTTCAACTACTATTATAGCTGTGGGCACCTCATTAATTTATTTGGGTTTCTAATTTCCGATGCCACAAATAACAGAAATGAAATAGCTAACAAAATTTGATCTCAGATTTGATATTTTGAGGTCAAATAAACCACCATGACCGAAAAGAGTAATTTATGTTTACTGCTGCGCCTATGTTACCGACCAGGCGCTTAACTGGGAATGCCCTATTACTTACTGGTAATCTTCATTACTCCTGGTCCCGTTGTCCTCGTCCCATTCTTTGACAAAGTGAGATAACCTATCTCACCAACAGAAAAAAAGAACGAAGACATGCTGGCCCTACCACACCCCTCCCTCTGGGAGTACATAAGTGTAGCTATACCAGCATTCCTCCTGAAATACCAAGTCCCAGATGAAGGCCGGGGAGGGAGGGAGGGTTGTAATGAATGGGACGAGGACAACAGGACCAGGGGTAATGAAGATTACCGGTAAGTAATAGGGTATTACCCCCAGGTCCCCCCTGTCCTCATCCCATTTATTGACAAAGTGAGAATACCCAAGCAACCACCGGCATTCATCCACAACAAACCACCAGGACACAAAATACAGCAAAACTCGGAGAACAAGAAAGTCAGGAGCACACTGCATGCAGTACCCCCAAACCGAAATTAGCATCATCCCCTAGTAAATTCTGGATCTGAAAATGCCTCACAAAGGTATTAAAGGACACCCAAGTGGCCGCCCTACAGATCTCGGACAGGGAAACCCCCAAACCTCAGACCAGGAAGTCGCCACCCTCCCGGGTCGACGGACTGTGAACTCCCGCCGGAGGAAGAGACCCAGAAAAAGAGTAAGCCAAGGCGAGTTAAAATCCGGGGAATCCGAGCCAGTGGAGGGAATGCATAGAGGAGACGAGACGGCCAAGGAATGGTCAGCTCATCCACCCCCCCAGGAGCCCTCATGACGAACCCGGGAGCAGAACCTGGGCAGCTGGGCCTTGTTCTGGGAAGCAGAGAAGTCGAAATAGGGAAGACCAAACCTCCTACACACAAGCTGAAAAGCCACTCGAGTCAGAGACAACTTCTGAGAGGCAGGGAAATAACTGCTGAGGGCATCTGCCAACCCGTTGTCCACACCCCGAATATGAACAGCCGGGAGAGACAACAGATGTCCCTCCACCCAACAAAACAAGGGAACTACTACTGCATTCAGAGACTTGGACCTGGAACCCCCATGATGGTTCAGGTAGGACACCATGTTGTCGGAATGCACCACAACATTGCGCCCCGACAACCGGCCGCGGAAACCATTTCAGCATGAGACACTGCTGCCAACTCCCGCCAATTGGAAGAATGCCGACCCTCCAGAAGTGACCAACAACCCTGAAGCGACAGAGAATCCAATGTCGCCCCCCCACCCAAAAGAACTGGCATCCGTAGGTAGGACCGCCGGAGGAGAGGGCTGAAGCGGCAGTCCCCGAGAAAGATGTTCCGACACCGTCCACCAGTGCTGGGCAGGGAGGATCGAAGTAGACACCGGAACCAGAAAGGCCCGATCACGAGACAACAGATTCCAATGGTGCAACAGATACAACCACAGAGGACGGAGGTGAAAACGAACCCAAGCCACCAGAAACACTGTCGCCGCTATGAGACCCAGAAGCCGCAACCAGAGGCGGACCGGAAAGGAACCCCCCTCCAAGAACTCCTGAGCAAGAGACTCTAAGGTCACAGCCCGAGGAAGAACTGCAGCCGACCTCTGACCAATAATCCTGAATCCGCAGCCATATAGTCAGGAACGAGGCTTGAAAAGGCAAGACTTCGCCTTTCTAATCCCAACCAGAAGAAAACTTCCCGTGGCCCCTGAAAAACTGCAGATGAGAAGGAGGATGTAAACAAGACTTAGGCTTAGAGGAAACAGTCACAGCAGAGGGCTGCTTAAGGGAAGAAGAGTGTTTTTCTCCTTAATCCCCACCTCCTGCAGAGTCTCCTTGATCAAACGTTTGATCTGATCATCATCCCCCTCCATGCGGCGGTTAAACCTGGCCAGAGAAGGGGAGGAAGAGGACTCAGAGGAGGAGGAGCTGTCCCTATGGCGGCTCTTCCGTGAATGCTTGCCTATGACAGGAAACCAGGCACAAAACAGTGCCAGGAACCACAGGTGGAAAGGACCCAGAGACGCACCTCCAAGAGGGTAAGGACTCTGTCAAAACCCCGCAGGACAGTAAATGCCAAGTGTCCCACAAATCCAGAAGGGAAGCACATACGAGCAAACACGCGGGGGCTCCAAACCAGCTCCGCCCGCCTTCCACAAAATACTCCAAAGGCAATCAATAGAAATTCAAAAACCGCAATGCGGAACTTACCATAGCTGGCTCCTAAATACAGGCACCGCGTAGGAGACTGGCAAAGCAGTGCCTGACCTTCAGTCCCACCTGCAACCTGGAAGTCAGGCAGCGCGACCCGGAAGAGATTCCCCAGGAAAGAGCCCGCTTTCCTGCAGAAGAGAGATGCCGTGCCTCCCGACGAGCCCGGCAACCCGGGAGGAGCGGACCAGGACTCCTGCGGCAGCAAAACCGTAAGTACATTACCCATGAGCTCCCTAGCTCCTGCATCGTCCCATTCTGTCAACAGACAGAAAAAAAGAACACGAGGAATGCTGGGATAAGTACGCTTATGTACTCCCAGAGGAAGGGGGTGGGGTAAGGCCATTATTTCTTTGATCTTTTTTTCTGTCGGTGAGATAGGTTATCTCACTTTGTCAATGAATGGGACAAGGATAGGAGGGACCTGGGGGTAATGTGGCCTGCAATTTTACAGGGGCCTTATAATGACATTTATTCCTTGTCAGTGCCATCCTGAGGGCCTAAATGAAAGCGAGGCCAATGCCACGGTAGCAGGAGCTGCACCAGCAGAACAAAGGCATGCCATTTTAAGTACACTTGAAGAAAATAAATGAAACTGGTAACATGCTGTTCTGGTGGAATTCTACATGGGATTAAACATTTGCAAGTCAATGAATTCTTGGCTGCAAGAACCAGCTCCTTAACTGGGCTGCTTGGATCTTTCTTGTGAAATCACATATTTAAAAACAACTTTATCCCTCCCTCGACAATTATTCTTGCATGTTACTATTCATATCAGCTGTATGGACTTGATCAGAGAATTACAGCGGGCTCTGGTTCGATGTCAAACTCCCAATGAAAGAATGCATACATGTATTAAATTGTTCACATTTGTTCAGTGGGCTTTCCAGGTCCTTCTAGTTTCTTGATTTGAGTAAAATAGGACTCATCGTTGAACAATGTCTTAAACCAACTGAGGTTTTTGTTGAACTTGTTTTTTCCCTTTACTTTTTGTCACCATATTTACCTATTTCATATTATTCTCCGTCCTTATTATACGTTGTCGATTTACTCTGTGCTTTATTGGTTTAGATTGAATAACACACGAAGAGGAAGTTAGTTGATTAACTCACTGTACTCGGTCATTAATGATATATTGGAAGCCCACCAGAAGGTGTCTGTTCCATGTACAGTGCTGACCAGATCCCTTGTGGAACAGTGCATTCTTTACGGTATGCTTTACTCTGTGGTCACAGGTTTGAATCCCAGCCCATTCACTCAGCCTGTTATCCTTTCGAAGTCCCTAAAAATTAATATCATTAAGTTGGATAAAACTATATAAACATGTGTAATGTGATGTTTAGCGGCGTCCGGCATGGCTCGTTCGAGGGTGCGCATAATAAAAAATAAATAAAAAATGTAACTTTCCGCCGGGTCCCGCGTTTCTGCTCCTGCTCTCAAAGAACAGGAAGCACAGCCAGCCTCCACTGACCAATTGCAACGCTGCAATGCAGCGTTGTGATAGGTAGGCACCCAGGCTCCCCATACCAATCACAACTCTGCAATGCAGCTTTATGATTGGTTTTGAGCATCCAGGTTCGATGCTCAAACAGGGAATTGGGGCCTGGGCATGTTCTCCACACAGGCTGGATGATGTAACACTTTCACAGTTTTCTCGAAAGATAAAGACATGCGGTACCCAGGTAAAAGTTAGACAAACTAACTTAACGATTGGGCACAAAATGGAGTCTGCCCTTTGGGTATTTACGACACTAGTCGCTGTATTGTAAGTTCTTGGATATTTTTAGTTAGACACAGTGAGAAGAGTGTCATGCATCTCTCACATTGTCCACAAAATGTGCCAATGTTTGGTTTGGATCACTGTTTCCTGACGCAAAATTCAGCTAGTTGGCCACTAGACAACATAAAGGACCATGCTGACTTCTGCACATTATCCAAGGTCATGGGGAGCAGGCCTAATCCGATGCGTGCTCTAGTGCTGTAATTCAGAAGAAAGGGTTTTATGGGCTTTTGAATGAAAGTGGCAACAGCCTACCTCTTCACAAGAAGTGTTAATCTTCAGTATGTTCCCATTTTGTCAGGCTATTCCCCAACAAATATTGTCCTATTGAGAGAACGTGCCTCAATACAATTGTCAACGCTCTAATTAAAATAATCAAGAGGGTTGATGAGTAGGATCAGGATTATCTAAGTCTTCATAAGACTGAGTCCAATCCAGTACAGCAAACTTGTGCAAGACAGAGATACAGGTTAAATTGTATGGGTTTACTCAACATTAAGTTCATTGTATAATGCAAAAAGTGGTTAGTTAATCAGCTGCAATCAAAATCTCAATAGTAAATCAAAATCAAATAATGGGAGAAGTTTGACATAAGACATATATATCTCCAAAGAAATCAATCATCCAGAATAAGTATAGTTCAGCAAAAGGACTGACCTAGAGCCTGCCTCCAAAGGAAAGTCAGAAAGTACTAAGTATAAATCAAGTGACAGACTAGCATAAGGATGGCACAGTTAGAAAGTCATGGCAAGTCATAGAAGGGCTAAAAAGCCAAAGAAAGTCTGACACATATCCCAAAAATATTGTAATAACAAAGGAAATGACATGATGTTTATGTAATACAGGAATGCTATAGACCGTAATGAATGGTCCCAAAGAAAGGCTCAAGCAAAGGACCTTGAAAGTTACACAAACAGGGATATCCTGTGCATGGCTTTCTCACTAGGAACACAAATGAATTAAATTTATTAATACAAAGACCATGGATTTGGCTTCTATATTGCTGATTTTCTGATGTGTCTGTGTAGAGCTGGTGGGTTCATTCTCAGATTCACAGAAATGAGGTCTTTGGACACCGTCCTCACCCCTTCTCAATTTGGTGTCCCATATAAACGTTTTCCTGTGTCAGTTCTGCATTGTAGCATGGGACACCTTATGCCCATTTTCAGCCAAATCATTTGTATGCAACTTACAGCCCTCTTTTGTTTCATCTGCATTCATCAAATCATCAATGTACTGCATGAGTACTGTATCATAAGGCAAATTTAACTTTCCAAATCTTTGAGTATTTGTGAACATATATTGATGGACTTTCCAAATGCAAATACAAGAACCTCCCACTAGACCTATATTGTTTTTATATAGGCTAACAATATCTCTAAGGGGCTCTTAGTTATGTTTCCACTTTGAAATTTCAGATACCCCAACCACTTGCCTTTATTTTGTTATATTGGTGGTCCTGAAAAAGGTGGTCTAAAAGGGATAATACCCACCGAAACGTGCATTAACCCGGATGTGAGATACCCGATCCACAACACTGTCACGGAGACTGTATCATTGCGGTCCTCTTGGTGACCATATTAGTCTGTGCGATCTTGGGAGGGTATGATATGGTTTGTTGAATAAATGAGCATGCATGTTGGTGTGAGAGGCTAGTATGTAAGTGTGGTCAATTTGTAGGGGTCATACATATATATAATGATGCAGATACCATTGTCCATCTCAAAAAAGCAATGTCTATGCTGATCTTTTGAAAAAATGAAATTGTTGAAGACCCATGTAAAAGAAATGTGGAAGGATATTACAGAGACAATGTGTTTTTACTCTTTTTTATATAAATTATGAAATAATGATTTTTGAACAAAATACATTTCATGTAAAAAAATATCATATGCTTGTTATGTATTCATTGTGGATAGCCCCTTAGAGCTATTGTTAGCCTATATAAAATCAATATAGGTCTAGTAGGAGGTTCTTGTACTAATCTTTGATTGTTGTCTCCCCCTTTTCTCCCAGACCTAAAAAAATAACCTATAGGGGGTACCCTTGATAGTGTGGACTATCTAAATACCCATGTGGGACCCTATATCATACTAGAACTTTATTTTGTAATCTGAATGCAAAAAGAAACTGACTATCCTCATGAAGAGGAATAGAAAAATACTGAACACAAATCAATCACTGTAAACCATTCTGCTTGAATTTGAAACTAATCACTGCTGGATTCGGTACCAAGCGCTAACATGGAATTAATATGTCATTTATTTTATGCAGGTCTTGAACTAGCCTCCATTTGCACTTGTCTATTTCAAGTCCTTTATGTGTAAGTTAAATGGGCTTCTTAGTACTTCCTTCAAAATGCCCTGCTCAATCATTTTATCTGTGGCATATGCAAACTTCTCCTCTGCTTCATGAGAAAAATCCCAAACTTCCGTTTTCACATTGTGCCTTAAATCTGGAGGTACAGTCCTCTGTTGTGGAAACTGGGAACATTCTCACGTTTGTGATTTTAATTTGAAATCAACTTCGTCATCCTTTGTCTGAATGCAGACAACATCTGGTGTGGAGTAAATGATGTAATGTAACTTTTACAAAAGATAACAACCCAACAACTTCACTTGACTTATCTCACTAATAAGGAACTCATGATTATTAATACTTGAACCAATTTTAATTGGGATGTTTGCTGACAACTTATTAGTCACTTGTTTATTTGAAGTGCCTACAACAGAGTCTTCTTTTTCTTTTCCCGAGAGGGATAGTTTAGAAACTTCCGTCAGTCTAACCGTGGATCGGTAACACCTGTTTCAATAAAAATGTATTGGATGGCCATTCACATCTCTTTCTACAAAAAGAGCCATTAACCTCTTCTTCTACAAAAGAGCAATTCTAGACTACATCTAGGACTGCACCAAACAAGCAATCCTGCTCCCCTCTCGGGTGGCATCATTGTGCCTGACTTGGTCCTATAGCAACTCAGTGTGTAGCAGCAAATTGGGAAAAAGTGTCATTAATTGTTGAATGTTTTTGCTGAAATTTATTTTGGTTACAATCCTGATATATTATTCGCCATTGGTTGTTGTTTGACTGGGGCTGAAAACATATTCCTATTTAACTGCCCTACTTTCTGCATATACTGTAAAGATGCCAGTAAGGCTGGGGCTACAGACTGCATCATTCCATTCTATTCCTTCTGATTCATATTATGCTGCATTTGAGGAACCAATTGTAACTCATTTTAAAATTTGCTCACATTAAGGGGCCAATTGCGATCCTGTATTTTTTTTTCCCGCCCGACTTGTTTCGGTAAATTTTTCCATACAAATCGTACAAGTCCCGTCCGACCCGTGAAGTACGGTTCGTACGGGAAAAATACAACTTTTCCCGATCCTTACAAATCGGATCGGGAAAAGTTTTACCAGACGGACCCGGACACTTTTCCATACAAATTGTAAAAATGCAGTCCAACCGTACTAGTACGATCCGGACCGGCTTTCCGATTTACGATTTGTACGGAAAACGTCCCGTACACGGGGAATGCCATTACCCGCTACGAAGCGAACTTTGTACGACTCTTATCCCGGGAAAAGTTGGTCCCAGGGTGCGAGTCGTACAGGTATACACCCCGTGCGTTGTGTATGTACTGTGCGTACCCCAACATCGCGTATGTACTGTGCGTACCCCCAACATCGCGTATGTACTGTGTGTACCCCAACATCGCGTACCCCCAACATCGCATACCCCAACATCGCGTACCCCAACATCGCGTATGTATGGTGCGTACATACGCGATGTTGGGGTACGCGATGTTGGGGTACGCGATGTTGGGGGTACGCACCGTACATACACAACGCACGGGGTGTATGCCTGTACAACTCGTACCCCTGGGGACTCTGCTTTTACAGCTGTTTTTGGCTCCCGTAAGAAAAGAGCCATACGGAGTGCCGTAGGGACGAATCGTACTTGCTGGGCTGGAAACCGCTGCATAAATACATATAGACGTCGCGTGCAACCTGTTCCGGATCAGAATCGTCGGTTTATTTTAGCTGTATGGTCTTTTGTACGATTTGTATGGAAAGAGGCTTTCTGTACGAATCGTACTTCCTAGGTTGTAAGAAAAGTTTACCGGGTACGAGTTGTACGGGAAAAACGCTCCATTCAACGATTTGTACAGCCTTTTTCCAGGATTGGAATCGGCCCCTAAATCTAAAAACTTGGTTCCCTTGACCTTCTTTACCTCAAATGTGACTCGCTTCAGTTTTCTTTTGCACATTATTATCAGTATTAAAGGTATTGTTAATAAAATTGTTACCCCACCTCAAAGACCATCACTTCAAACTTTCACAAATTGCACACCATCACCAGGTGTTTGAAAAGCTCCTTGACGAGGTTGTTGAAAGAACATTGTCTGCACAATCAACTTATCCTTTTTCAGTTTCTTTGTCACATCACAACAATCTCTACAATACTTCGCATAGGCAAGATCTCTTCTAACGGTTTTACTTGCCAGCCCATCACACTCTGCTGAATATGTGCACTGATCTCTGGCCACAGTCCCAACACGTCCTGAAACAAATCCTGGCCCACCTTCCTTTGCCAGATCATTGACTCCGCTATGCTCTCTGTAAATCTGCATCAATCTCTCACAATACGCATGCACTGACTTATCTGTATTTTGCGTCTCATAATTTTCAACCGATTACCTTTTTTTAAAAAATTCTTTTTATTTTTTTTCATACCAGACCATGTTATTCCAAACATTAATGTGAGCACAATACAGTATACCAGTAGCATGAGTGATTCATCAGTCGCAATAGCAGTGGACCATCATGAAATATTCATTACATCATCACATCCTAGGAGCGACATATCAGGCTGTGCGCGTTCCCCCCCCCACCCCCCCATGGGCCCCTCTCCCTCCCATCATGCTAGTCATCTCTATCCGCACTTGCAGGCATGACAGTCTGCATGCGGTTCAGTAATCTGTATGTGTATGGCGTAAGTGGTGCCAATAATCACCCCATGGGATCTCCCTCCATTGACCTCCCCACGCAAGCACGTGCATACTAGGCCAATACCTCCCCTCTCCCCCATAGTTCGCTACTCTATGGCAGTTCTCCCAATTCCATACATATCCCTAGGTGGGGGCTCACGCCCCCCGAAACCGGGCGCTCACTCGGGAAGCAACATTGTGGTTATGGGGGGGAATCCCCCCACGATATCCCATGCGCCCCTACCTATAGTGCAAGTAGAATCTTAGGAAGAACCTTCCGCGTCCGAGGACGCGGTCCTCTGCCTATCTGACAATAGGTAGCACGTCAGGGGGGCCTATATGTCCCTAGGTCTTGAGGCTCTGGGCAGCATCTCGGCATATATGGCCAATCTTTCCTGACCGGTCACCAGGTCCGCAATCCATGTCTTAAACTTAGGTGCCCGCCCCCTACCCCAGCGACAAGCCACCCTTCGCTTGGCCATAAGCAGGGCAAGGGCAACATACTTACGGTGCACCGCCTGTATAGGCTTAACGTAGCCAAGTAGCGCCATCAATGGCGTAGGGTCAATGCGTGTGTTCGTCATCAGCGCCAATGCGTCAAAAACTTCCCTCCAGTACTCATGTACTTCAGGACATTCCCACGCTAGATGGAAAAAGTCCGCCCCTGGCGCACGACATCTATCACACCTATCCGTGTCCCGCAACTTAAATCTATGCATCTTGACTGGAGTGTAGTATAATCTATGGAGAAACTTACAGTGGAGTATGCGGAGCCTACTACTGGCTGAAATCCTCTCCGTTTGCAAGCAGCAATATTCCCATTGCTCGTCCGTCAGAGCTACCTGCAATTCGTCGTTCCAGCGTCCCCGGCAGGGCGTGTCTGGTAGTACCCTCTGCTCATGCACCATCCTATATATCTGGGAGACCAGACGCTTGTTTGAGGCGGGTTTCAGCATTGAGTGGAGCGGGGCTGCTGCCTGCGGTTCCGACGGGAATTCCGGAACCACAGATCGTATCCCGAGGCGCAGTCGTATGTATAGAAAGACATCCGGCGGCGTCTGTTGTATACCCTGAAATATATGCTCAAGAGTCCGAAAGCGCCCATTATGAAAGAGATCTCCCCAATTGACAATCGTGGTGCGCCTTTGACAATGCCGAAAGATGGTCTCCTGGAGCAGAGGTATTCGCGGGTGCCAGGTCCTTGCCGTGCAAGTGATTGTGGTCGGATCCCTATGTCTGGGCGTCACCGGCTCGTGTATCACTCCCTCCAGTGGCGTGGGATGTGCAAGTCAGTGCTCAGCCGCCACCTGCGGCATGTACCTCGGCTGCTTCACCCAGAACCATGGATAGTGTGCCTGCGCACTAAGATAATAGAGTTCAAAATTTAGTATGCCGAACCCACGTTGCGCAAATGGTCTTATAAGTATCTTCCATTGTAGCCTTGGCTGTTTTCCCCCCCACACGAGTTGCGCCAGCTCTGATCTCAATGTTTTGAAAAAGTGAGCCCCAGGATAATACGGTATGTTTAAAAACAAATAGAGCAATTGCGGTAGTATTATCATTTTAATTAGGGAGGCCCTCCCTGCCATGGAGAGGGGAAGCGCTATCCAGCGACTGACATCCTCCGATATGCGGGTCATAGCCGTCCCATAATTTAAGCGCATGAGCTCCTCCCTGTCCTTAGTGACTCGAATACCCAGATATCTCAGCTCCTCCTCGCACCACTCTAAAGGATAGTCCAGTGAAAATCTCGTCGCCGTCAGCGGAAAGACGCAAGACTTCCCCCAGATGATCTGTATCCCCGAGAGCACCCCGAATGTTATAAATTCCCTCAGTACCGGATTCAAGTTTTGCTGCGGGTCCCGTATATACAGTGTAATATCATCTGCGTACAGTGATATGAGAATCTGCCGCATATTGCACCGCAGAGCCCTGTCATTATGGTGCTGTCTCAGTTTTGCCGCTAGTGGCTCCACCGCCAATGCAAACAGTAAAGGAGATAGGGGGCACCCCTGTCGGGTGCCCCTAGTAACATGAAAGGCAGGGGATGCGCGCCCATTGATAAGTGCCCTGGCCACTGGCCCTCTGTACAGCAACTTTATCCAAGATAGAAAAAGGGGGGGAAAGCCCATCCGCAGCATAACTCCAAACATATAATCCCATTCGATGGAACCAAATGCCTTAGTGGCATCTAGGAATACTGCAGCTAAAGGCAATTCAGGCGACACATTATGTAAGATGGCAAATAGCGTTCTCAGGTTGTGCGAGGTTGCTCTTCCGGGCACAAAACCCGACTGGTCTGGGAGGATCAAATTCTCCATAAGCAGGCTTAGACGTGCAGCGATAAGTTTAGCCAGAATTTTGGCATCACAGTTGAGGAGAGAAAGCGGCCGATATGAGTCGCAATGTTGGGGTGGCTTCCCCAGCTTCAGAAGAGAGACAATAACGGCCTCCCTCATGGAAGCGGGTAAACTGCCCACCTCGAGGGATTCCTCGTATACCTCTCGCAGTATAGGGGCCATTAGGTCTATGTATGTTTTGTAAAATTCGATCGGAAAGCCATCCGACCCCGCGGCCTTCCCAGACTGCATACTCATGATGGCGTCCTTTACCTCATCCAGCTCGAATGGTGCACACAGAAATTCACGCTGTCTATCACTCAGCCAGCCAAGCGCCACATCCCCCAGAAAGCCGTCCAGGTCCAAGTCATCCCTCCCACTGGTGGTATACAATTTTTGATAATGCTGCACAAACGTCTCCCTGATTTGGTCCGAGTCCCAGTAGGTTGTACCGTCTATATCCTCACGCTCCATAATGTAGCCAGAGTATCGGGACTTTCCCACCATCTGCGCCAAGGCCCTACCGGGTCTGTCCCCCTCTCTGTAACAGCGCGCCACCCAATATTTCCCCCGGAACCGAGTCTCCCTCTGCGCCACGTCCATATATTCCGAGAGCGTTTCTCGAAACCTGAGCTGGACGTCACTGCTAGGGTCTAAGGCTAGCTGCATTTCCAAGGACCGAAGCTTCCCCTCCAATTTGCTCAACGTATTTGATATGTCCTTCAACACCCCGGCTCCCTTCGCGATACAGAAACCGCGGAGTGTGGCCTTGAATGCCTCCCATATAGTCTCCACGCTGTCCACGGAGTCCATGTTATGAACAAAAAACTCCTTTATCTCATCCCGCAGCTCAGCCTGGAACACAGCATCCAGAAATATGGAAGCGTGCATGCGCCAAGCCCCGCGTGGTATGCTAAATGCCGACGAGGCTAATGTAAGCTTGACAGGGGCATGATCCGAGTAGGTACGGGCCAAATGTTGGACCTGTACTATTGCTGAAGCCACACCCCTAGACACCAGCCAATAGTCCAGTCGCGCCCAGGACGCGGCCTGTGTTGCGTAGTGTGTCCCCTCCCTGCCATGCGGATGGGTGTGTCGCCAGGCATCAACTAATTGATAGGTTTCTATGGTGTCTTGAATAACCACCCTCGCCTTAGTGTAATGATGTGGTAAAGGATGTGACCTATCCAGACTGGGATCATACACTACATTAAAGTCCCCAACCCATATTATGTGACTGGAGCCTATGTCGTATATCTTTGCCCATAGTGTAATAAAGAAGTCGGGGGCACCCACATTGGGACCATAACAACAGGCTAGTGTGACCGAAGCTGTGCCCAAACGCCCCCATGCCAGACAGTATCGCCCCTGTGGGTCACAAAAAGCTCCAGCCAATTGAAACGGCACCTGTCGTTTAATAAGAATTGCCGCCCCTCTTGCATACGTGGAATAGGAGGAGAAAATCCTATACTCCGCCCACCTACTCGCAAAGTTGCATGGGCGCTGGGATGCGAGATGCGTCTCCTGCAGCATGGCAATGTGTACCCCATGCCTGTCTAAATATGCTAATATTTGTCTCTTCTTCCTGGGGTCCCCCATGCCTCTGATGTTCCATGTGATGACATTTAATCCTCCAAGACCACTACATGTCATGTATCAAGACATTCGTTCCCAACCGGGACCGTGATCATTACAAAATCAGCCATGCTCTGTTCCATATAAATCCGCAATCCCTGAGATCGTATTACATGCCCACATTCCAAAACATCAAATGAAATCTCGAAGCCCTCCAGTTGGAAGCTATACATGAAGCTCAACATTCGAATAACCCACCAGAACTAACAGCTGCCCTCCCCCTCCCACTGAAGCAACCCCAACCTGCCCGTAATCAACCCCCTCCCACCCCTCCCCAAATCCCCCACACACCAACAAACAACCCTTACAACCCACATGCATCCTGCAATGAACATTCCCCGGGGTACACCCTCAGGGGGACGTTGCTAGAGTGCAGCACAAAAACCTCCCCCTTGCTGGCTTCCATTCCATGCTTAAGCAGGAGGGGGGGTGCCCAGTGCATCTTTAATAGTGCTCAAGAAAGATAATCCCCGCCCTAAGAGCAGGGAAAAAGCCTATTCATGTCTCTGCCGGAGATGTCACACCCCAGTATAGCTTACGTGTCGCTGTCCGCGCGGGATACAGATATGTCCCAGAGACTGCTGACCTCCCTATGCCTCTCCCGCTCCAGATTGCGCGGAGCGCTGTTGCGGCTCCCCACTTCCTTCCACACGATTTCCTCGTTTGAGTCTCTTAAGGAAGTCCTCCACCTGCTGTGGTTTAGTGAAAAACTGTTGTTTCCCTTGGTGAGTACTCGGAGCCGAGCTGGATAGAGTAACGCATAATCGATCTGTGCACTTCCCAATTTGGCCTTCACCGCCATAAACTTGCGTCGCTCCTCCTCAACCAACGGCGTAAAATCCGGGAAGATGGTGAATGTATTCCCTTCAAAAGATAGCAGTTGCTTGTTTCTTGCTGCCCTTAGCGCTACATCTCTGTCTCTGTAGTTCAGTAGGTGCGCTATGATGGGTCTCGGCACGCCGCCGGGCGGGTGACGAGGCCCCAGGGCCCGATGAGTGCGCTCCACAATGAACTGACTGGAAAAGGACTCAGCTCCAATAGCAAAGGACAGCATTTTCTCTACATACTCCTCCATTTTCCCTATATTGGTGGATTCGGGAATACCCATTACGCGAGTATTGTTGCGCCTACTGCGCGCTTCCAAGTCCTCATTTTTTGCAGCAATGATTTTGAGAAGCTTGTCCATTTGGGCCAGCTGCGTTGTGTGGCTGACCGTTGTGTCCTCTGCATCGGAGATCCGCCGTTCTACTTCCTTTAACCGGTCGTCATGCCCCTCCAATTTGTGTGCTATGGCATCCATCCGAGTTGACATCCTGTCCACCTTGTTAACAATGGTGGCGAATCCCTGCCGCACCTCCTGCAATATACTTTGCACATCCGAATTTGAGGCCGCAGCCCCCCCCTGGGCCACCTCCCCCCCGTCAGCGCCGCGGTCATCCGGCAACACCCGGGGAGGTTTCTTCGCCGCCTCGAAGTTCAGCTTGGGCTGCTTGTTGTCTGATTTGAAAAAAGAAAGGGAGGTACCCCTTTGTATTTATAGGGACAAGGTATTTAAATAAACACAAGACAAAAGTTCCCAGATTAAAGCAATTAAGCTAAGAAAAAAGGCTTGTTGGGTCCTGAGAGTGATGAATCTCATTGGGTAAATCTCTTTTACCTGTGGGACCCACTATCAATAACTCTTATTTGTAATGACACAGTACAATATATGGTTTGAAGAACATACTATTAGTACAATCACGGTTAAAACATCAGTTTATCATGTGGAACAAATATATACAGAATTATGTATTCGATAAAATGCTATATGTGGCCTTCCTCCCACTAGAGGTTACAATCTAATAGTAAAAAAGCAAGAATTTAAAAGGATTAATTAAAAAAACAGTCGCTGTTGGTTTTTTGATGAGGCAAGCCTAAGAGAACCAAGGACAAATTGACGTCAAGTCCCCGTCACTACTTCGTAAACAACACAATATAGTGGTGTATACTTGATTTCCAAAACCCGTAGGCTACCTCACCCTGGCATTCAAAGAGACTAATGTACTGTGAGGGCCTTACGAATAGGAGTCCCTGTACTATCGTTTGAATAACGTAGGACTTTTCTATGTATATAATATTTCAGAATTTGATGTTTGTAAAGTGTATAAGAAGATTTATGTATCGACTATATGATTTATCTATGTCTTATTGTGTTTATATATAAGTCTGTCTTGTGTTTGCTCCCCATGTAGGTATTGTAAATTTGTACTGAGTACTCATGTTTTTGTTTTAGAAAGCGCTGCATAGGATCAACAGGTCTTGATGGAATATAGAAAAATATAATCTAATTGTAACCTAGTGGAAAATAAAAATCCACTTGGTACGCTAAAGTGTGTTCTATTTATGGTGTCAGAGGTAATATATTTTTTCCCATAGTATTGTGATTCCAACCTCTGTACCCCTTCACAGAATCAATCCCCTGTTGTTTATAAAGCACAAGTTCAGCTGAATGCAGAGGGCCCCCAGGGCGAAAGTCCAGTGCTGAAGCAGCACACCCGCCGCGCCTCGGTGTAGATACAGCAGGCCCCTCTGTCCCGCCCGCCGTGCTCCACTTCCCTGGTTTCAGGCCCAGCAGGCTCCAAGGTGAATGAATGAGGAGGGCGCTGCAAACTCAACCGCCACACCACTTCTGTTACAGGATGTCCCTGACGCTCCCACTCACCGCCATTACGTGGCTCCTCACACGGGGGGCAACGTCCCCCCCAAGACCTCTCACCGATGTCCCGCTACCGCTGCCATCGGCACGAGCCACAGACGTAGGCAGCGCCCACACGCCGTCGGGCTGCGGTCGAATCCCGGCAGGCCTCCGGGCTCCGTCTTCTCCCAGCACCACCGGCAATCATTCCGCCCACCTGTCCGACTCCACCGAGTCGCGGGCCGATTCCTCACCCGCCGATGCCACAGCCGGCGAGCGGGACACGTCTCAGGCACGCTGCCACTCGTCGCCCGCAGTGTTCCCTGGCTCCGGCCTAGTCTCCTCGTGGGCAGCCGCGGCCTCGCGTTGCCAGCGAGGCCGCTCTGGGGTTCCACAGCACTTCGTCCGCTCGCACGGGCGGAAGTTCACGAGGTCCGCGCTGGGGCACCATCCACCCCACAGCTCCACAAGTCGCAGCGAGTCTGCAGATAGTGCCAACCCATCGATGGCATGAGTTTCCAGGTAATCGGATAACTTCTTGTGCAGGATAAATGGTAAATAAGGCACCGGGCCGCCAGAGCCTCACATATGTGCGGCCATCTTGGTTGCGCGCCCTCTAGCGCCCCCTTCAACCGATTACCTTGTTTCTGTGGAACCTTTCCTTTCAAATGCTCAATTTCCTAAGTATACTTCTGCATGACAATCGGAAATGGCTTGAAAGGAAATACATATCCTTGTTCTTCTTGATCTAGTCTTTGTACTGTTGTCTTACACTTGGCCCACAAATCTTTAGGTACCACAATAGAAAATACCACATCAAGAGCTTTCCAAAGTACCAGTCTACGTCTGTATACCACTTTTCTGGCTCCTCTGGAAGCTTTGGAAAATTCTTTGTAAAGGTTCACAAGTCCTGTTCTGTCCAGGGTTCATGCACATATGCTCCTCCTGGCATTTTTCTCAACGGAATCTCTTTTTCAACAATCATTTCATATCCAGAATCACTCTTTTTGATTTACTCTTTTTCAACTTTTCAGACTTGTCAGAAACCTTTGTCAATTTATCTCTGTACCTTGTCTCATTTTCCCAGTCTTTGATTACATTAAGTAATTGTAGGATGCTGGCTCTGTATATACTATACCAAAGTATAGTATTGTGTGCACAGAGTCCAGTGGATCCCCAGAGGCTTTACAGTGACTAAAATGAGATAATACTAATGATCTTGTTTGTGGTAGTGTGGTCGAGCAGCTAGGCTCATTAGAGGGCTGTGTTAAGCATTTGAGGGTACACACTCAGGGAAGCAATAATTACACACCCTCAATGACTAAATCCGAGACCAGTTGTTTGTAAAAATATTACTTTGTGTATATTTATTACTTAGAACCAAAGATACTTTGTTGCAGTAAAATACTTTTTGTAAAATCACAGTTTTTAAGTATAAAAAGTGGCCACAGTGCATTTCAGAAATGTAACCTATGCAGTATAATTTCACAGTACAAGACTTACAATTCCAGTCTTCGGTTTTTATGACCAACATTGGCCAAGGGTCAGATAAATGTAGAAACTGCACCATTAGTGGCACTGAGGCATCTGGGTGCAAAGGTCATATTCGGTCACTGGGGCCTATGTTAGTCAATGGAGACATGCAAAGAGGTGCCGGTTGCAGGTAGGTAAAATCGGAGTTGGGGGTTCAGTCTCCGGGGTTTAAGACAAGCACTGGGGGGTGGGGGCTTGAGGCAGCACCAAACACACAACCTCAGCAGCACAGAGGTTGCCGGGTGTAGAGTGCCAACACAGTGTCGGGAGCCCAATGCAAATCAATGGAGAATGAAGATTTCAAACAAAGACTTCAGGACAGGAAGCTGGATAAAAGGAACCGGTGCCACTGGAGTTAAGTTGGGATGTTGAGGGACACCTAGGCACTGTCAGTCGGTGTCCCTAAGACCTGGGAACTTCGGGTGCCGGGGTGTCCTTTAAAGTCGGAAGATCCTTACCGGAGATGGTCGCGGTTAGGGGATCCTTCGCGTTGAGGTTGCAGGTGCTGTATTAAAGTCCAGGTAAGGTCACTCCGGGGTGGACTCGTGCTCAGGACCGCTGGGGGCCGAAGGCGTCAGCTGCAGAGGTAGTCCCAGAGTTCTGGTTGTGCGATTCAGCAATGCACTGGAGCTCCTCTTGTCGGTTTCTTTGTGGACAGGGCTGCTGTCTTCAGGAGTTCTTGATCTTTAGGGAAGGCAGGCAGTCCTGCCAGGGTTGTGGTGGTAACTGTGCCTGCAGGATGAGTTGCTTTTTGGCACAGGTTTCTTTGAGGGCTGCAGACAGGCCAGTAGGGCTGGGGCCAAGTCAGTTGTCGTCTGCTGTCTTCACTGCTGGTACAGCTCTTCAGTCCTCCTTCTTCTTTAGTTTGCCAGGAATCTGAGACTCAAGGTTCACTGGTGCCCCAAAATGCTCAATTTAGGGGTGTTACAGGTGCTCGCAGGTAGTAGCCAATGGGCTACTTACCTTTTGGGTGACGACACCTTTTGTATATCCTGGCTGAAATCCTCTAAAAAAATATGGAGGATTTTCAAAGGGGGGCGGGGGGTCACTTCAGTTTAGGACATCTTAGGGTGCGGTCCTGGCTGAGAGGGGTCACACCTCTTCTTCTTACTAATTTTCCCAGGACCTTTCTGCCAAAAGTGGGGCTTGGTCAGGGGAACGGACATCTCCACCAGCTGGAGAGGCATTTATTTATTTATTTGTTTGTTTATATAGCGCTAGACTCGACCCCCGAAGGGGTATCTCTGCGCTTAAAGCGGGCTGTGAGGGTATGTGACAGTTCAAGCGGGCTGTGAGGGTATGTGACTAGCGTTGGCTAGCATAACAAAGGGAAGTAAGTCTCCCAGAGCAGGCTTTTTTTCTGACCCATAAGAGCATAAAGCTCCCACCTCAGGGGGTCAGAAACATGTCTGAAAGTGGCAGACTGGTGCAGACTAGTCAGCCACACACTAGCGGTTGGGTAGGTTTTTAGGGGGTACCTCTGAGGTGCCCTCTGAATGCATTTATTAATGAATCTGACACTGACATCAGTGTGGGTTCATTAAACTGAGATATTTGGGACCAAATATCTTCGGTTTTGGGAAGCCATCATGGAGCTGTGGAATTTATACTGGCAAGCTTCCAGCCCATGCACTCAGTATGGCTTCAATATGCAGTTATAATGCATAAGAATGGACGTAGACACTATATCGCCATATCTGCTCATGCAGTCATGCCTTCACCAGAGGTATAGTGAACCCTGCCGTAAGGTTGTAAGACCTGCTGTAGACGTGACTTTACCCATGCCTCTGGCAGTGCAGGCAGGCCTAGCATACAGGGATGTGTGCCAGGTTGACCATTCACTTTTAGTTGTACCAAAACATGCAGGTTGCAGTGGCAGTGTGCATGTGTTTGGTGAGGGATCTCTTAGGGTGGCATAATACATGCTGCAGCCCTTAGAGATCCTCTCTGGCCACAATGCCCTTGGTGCCACTGATATCTTTTACAAGGGGCTTATATGTGGGCCAGAGGTGTGCCAATTGTGTAATCAAAGGTACCATTTGGGAAAGAACACAGGCATTGGGAACCTGATTAGCTGGGACCCATTGCACATTCAGTCAAAGTTGCATTCAGAGTCAGGCAAAAAGTGGGAGGTAACTTGCTAAAAGGATCACTTTCCTACAGTAATTCTCTTCGATTGTCTCACAAAAAAAGGTGTTACCTTTTGTTTTTGCCTACCACATTCTGTCACTCATTCTAAAAGTTTAACAAATTCTCTTTTTAGATTAGTCCACTTTCAATTCTTCAGCATATTTCTAAAGTTTTTCACATACACAATGATCACATTTTCTCACTTTGTGCTCAAAAACTCCAATTTATCTCGATTAAATGTTGAAATGTTATCACTGTAAAATCCTGTTTGCACCATTTCATCCAAATCCTGTTGAGGTTAAAAAAAAAAATATGAATCTCTGCCAATTTCATATCACTTTTTGAAGATGGACCAACTTCTGGTTCCTCTTTCTTCACACTCTCCTCTTCTGTCTCACGTCTTGCACTTGCACAAGTCTTATTATACAGGGTGGTCTTGCTTCAGTTAACATACAATCCATTGACTCATCCTCTCCCTTGAAATATTCGTATTCTCACTTTTTGTCGCCTTTTTAGTTTTTGTTTTCTTTGTTTTTTTCTGAATCAGCAGCCATTACAGGAAATACACCCACAATCTCTAACACATCCTCACAATGCTCCCTCTTCCATAAACACGATCTGGCATCCAGCCAATTGTTAACAGCTTTACCGATCCAACCTTTCAGTATTTTCTCATGTGATTTTTCATTGACCCTGTTGTACCAATCATTCAGTTCTTCAAATTGCGCAGTTCTCAGCTGCGGTCTTTGCTCAAACATGACTCGCCTCAGATACTCCAGTGTCTTCATATCGAACGTAGAAGTCTTAGGAATTTGCAACTGTTTATCATTCGCTGTAATTGTATGCCAACCTTTAAGCCACAAACATGTTTGTAACCCGTGATCTAGGAGCATCTCAGGTGCAGCACTTTCAACTGGAAGCGGAATTTCTCCATAGAATGCTTTGCCAAATTTTGCCATAAGCCTACCCATTGTAGACTCAGCCAAACTTTACATTACACATAATACAACATATTCAATCAGAAAACAATTTCAAAATAAAACCTTAACAGAAATTGTAATATCAATAAACTAAGACCTACTGGGATATGGGATAAAGTAAAATTCACGCCCTAAAAGGGAAATTGGACCATAAAAACTCTAACAATCATACACGAGGCAGGTTTTGATACCCGTGACAACCTACCATTGTATTCAGGGTTGTCTACTACTCCTGATGAGTCTCCATTTCAACTGAACTGTTAAGGATATGATAAACTTCAAATTCTAATTATCCTGGTTTCCACACGTTTATTCAGCAGACAATAATATATCTAACTCGAGTTTTTCTTAAATCCAAAACCTTTACCTTTTATAAAAGCAATTAATATCTTTAACAAAATATAATCTGCAGCACGTTACAAAGACGCACAGCACACTGATATACAACTTTAACATGTAACTTTTTCCAACTTATGCACAAAGTACCACATCATTGACAAAACACAATCACGAACAGAATCATCACATCAGTGTAACATCTCACATGTCCGATGACATCTCAATCTTCACTCTGTTGATACTCACTGAATTCACTTATTAGACGCCCGCATGGGTACTCTGGCAATAATCCAAAATGTCCAAGATTGTCCAAATTTCCGCCACCAAAGTGTTTTCGACACTTTAATTAAAATAATTTAGAGGATTGATGCGTAGGATCTGGACTATGTACGTCTTCATAAAAATGAGTCAAAGCCATTCCAATAAACTTATGCAAGATAGAGTTCCAAGTTGAGCTTTGTAGGTTTATTAAAAACTAAAATCTTTTCAGAAGGCAAAAAGTGGTTAGTTAAACATGCTGGAATACAGAAAATAATGACAGTAGTTATTGAACAGAAACAAAACATACCATAGGATCACATAGATCAACATCGAGCCTGAAAAGATGGGTTTTCTGTATCCACCTAAAACAAAGGAGATTGAAATTGTGTTAAGAATAAGGTCTCCTCACAACAAAGAGGTGTGAGAAAAAGGTTTATTCAGGAATTACAGAGGAACAGCATCAACGGTCCGCTTTCTCCCTCAACTCCAGTTCCAAGTCAATCCTATCACTAACATTCCATGACATCCTAGAATTCTACATATAACATTCCTATCTAGATTACAACACATCCCCTTTACGTAAAAGAAAATGATACATAAAGAAAACGTAATAAAATAAAAACAGAATTAACCACAATACAATTTTGCAGCAATAAAATCAGAAATATTAACATTTTAATATAACAAGAGTACACTTATACTCTACTTCCCCAAAGAAACTCTGGAATAATATATCAAGTAATGCAATATATAATCCTTAAATTTCCTCGGTAGAGATCTGCGTCTCAGAGAACATCTTCTTGGATATAAATCCTCTTGCAAAACACACCCACCTTCAAGATTTCCACTGTGAGATTGCATACCAACCTCACAATTACCATTACCTAGATGAACATTAGATTAGATTTTTCAAGATACTTCACCAACCTTGACATACTCCACACAGAACCAGAATCAACTCTCACCACATTCTTCCTGATAGCCACGATCGTGAAAGGACCAATGAAAGAGGATTTCCCCTTTAAAGTATGTTTTGTATTCCTTACCAAGACTTTGTCCCCTATATTCCACTTTTTGTCTTTTACTCTCATCCTAGAGTCATAGTCGGCCTTATACTTATGCTGATACTCTGAAACTCTCTCTCGACATTCCTCCCTGCTCCTTGTAGGACCAGCAGACACAGGCAACCAAGAAGGATTGAGTTTTGACGTTGCTTTCCTACCTCTCAAAGCCTCAAATGGCGAGACCTGAGTGATTGCATTAGGTGTGGTGCGATGTGCCCACCACGTATCTCTCAAAACCCCACTGAATGAAACCCCAGAACTAAGCGCTCGTTGGGCACAGTTTTTCATAACTCTATTCATTCTCTCTGATAACCCATTAGCTTGTGGGGCATACAATGCTGTCTTCTGATGTACTATACCGTAGTCTTTGAGAAACTCCGCCATTTCATGGGACACAAATTGCACACCATTATCTGTTACTAGAAACTTTGGTATCCCTTCAGATAGAAAAACGTCCTTGAGGAACTTAATAACCATTTTAGTATTTACAGAGGGCACACACCTTGTGACCACCCATTTGGAAGTGTAATCCACCACCAAGATAACAAAACGTTCATAGGATGGTAACAAATCAAAGGGGCCCACAATATCCAAACCCAGTTTAGACCAGACCACATCAGGGACCACAACTGGAGACAACGGAACCTTACTGACAATATGTGACTTGTCACTGGTGGCACAAGACACACAGTCCTTCACTACTTCCTCAATCATGTGATCCATACCTGGCCACCAATACCTTTCTTGCACTCTAGCCTTCGTAAGACTCCGCCCTAGATGACCTTCATGACCCGTGTTAACAATTTTACCTCTGAACTCCACTGGGGGAATTACCCTCTCACCCCTCATAAGATTACCTCCAATAATAGATAAATCATCTCTTACTGACCAATAAGCCTTCATTTCATGATCCAAAATTTTGTACTCAGGCCAACCATGAGTAATCCAGGCTTTCAGTGACTCCAGGACTTTATCCTTGTTGACTCCCTCGACCCATGATTCTAAAGACAAAGAAGGTTCAGCCACCCAACATACAATATCATCATCATTTTCTCCACTCACCATACTGACAGGCAACCTAGAAAGGCAATCTGCAGTCTTATTGCTGGATCCAGGTATATACTGCACTACAAAATTGTATTCCTGTAACCCTTCACTCCATCGTTTAATTCTGGGAGTAATATGTTCACTGTGCCTGCAAGAGAAGATTTGCACAAGTGGACGATGATCAGTCCTGACTAACAACGGTATTCCCCACAAATAAAACTTAAAGTTTTGCACAGCCCAGAAAACACTCAAAGCTTCCCTTTCTATACATGAATAGTTGATCACAGCATCTCTAAGAGCTCTAGAAGCAAAGGCTACCATTTTCTGCTCACCATCCACTACTTGGGAGAGCACAGCCCCCAATCCCTTAAGACTGGCATCAGTAGTCAGAACTGTTTTGTTATTAACATTAAAATGCCCAAGAGTAGGCATCCTTCCAATCTCTTCTTTAATCATCTCAAAAGCTTTCTGACACTCTTCAGACCACACAAAAATTGATCCCTTCTTCAACAGAGCCCTGATAGGTTCCGTTACACAGGCAAATCCTTTAACACATTTAGAATAAAATTCAGCAAGACCCAAGAAAGATCTCACTTGCTCCTTGTCTCTTGGCATAGGGGCTTTGACAACACTTTGTGCAAGTTCAAGTTTAGGCTGAATTCCCTCACCTGAAATCACATGACCCAAATATGTCTCAACACCAATGCGACATGTTTCCTTTTTTACGGTTAATCCCTTCTCCTTTAGTCTCTCCAAAACTTCAACCAAGGTTTTATCATGTTCTCCCCTACTTTTACCATAAATCAATATGTCATCTTGGAAAAACAATATATTCTTTATGTCACCTAGTACCTTCTTCATAACCCTTTGAAAACATGCCGCAGCAGAGGCTAATCCAAACAGCATCCTCAGGAACTGATAGGCTCCAAGCGGTGTCACCAACGAGGTAAGATGTCTCGAGCCCTTATGCAAGGGAATCTGGTGATAAGCAGATGACAAATCTAGTACACTGAAAATACGCGCTCCCTTGAGCATACTCAACGACTCTGAGATGTTTGGTAATGGTTGTCGGTCCACCCAGATCCACTCATTCAGACTCCTCAAATCAACGCACATCCTGACCCCAGCACCGCCATCCTTTGGAGCCAAAACAATGGGCGCCAACCACTCTGAGGCTTCTATTTCTTCAATGATACCCAATGTCAACAGTCTGTCAAGCTCAGACTTGAGAGGCTCCATCATCATGTTGGGTACCTTCCTCACCTTATGAACACAAGGCGTTGCTTTGTCTTTAAGAATGATTTGATGTTCGAAACCCTTAAGACATCCCAATTCATCAGTAAAAACTTCAGGAAATCTCACAAAATGTTAGCTATTTTGTTCATTCCTCACTACACACTCATTTCTATCCTCGATCAACATTACTTGGTCCTTGGGATCTTTGGCATTGGGGTTAAGCATGATCCCTAGATCTCTCTGATGTCTCCATCCCAGCAAATTGTCACCTCGTTCAGCTACGTATACTTTCCCTACTGTATTTCTGTTCTTGAACTGGATGCAAGCTTCAATGTATCCTAAAACATTGATTCTAGCACCCCCATAGCTAACAGGATTGATGTCTGGAGGGAAAAGTGTAACATTATCCAACCCTACTACTTCGTCCCATTGTTTGTTCCCAATCATCGTGAACGGAGAACCCGAATCAGCCAATACCAGAAAATCATAATTATCTACAGAGATCTTGCACTCTGGCATAGATAATTTTCCAGCATCCACTCCTCCATTATCCTCATCAATGCTCAAGATTATAGTACGTACAACTTCTGTTTTTTTTTTTCTGCAATCTGGTTTGATTTGCACACACTTGCGTAGTGACCTTTAACCCCACACTTCATGCATATTGAATCTCTTGCGTAGCAATGAGGATAATTGGAAAACTGAGCTGTGCTTCCACACCTGTAACACTTTATTTTGGGCAACTCTTTGGTGACTTTTTCTAGATCACCCCAGGAAGTATGAGAGTTCAAACGAACTTCACTGTCAGATTTGATAGGAAAATTCCTCGAAGCACTACTAGCTTTTCGATCTTTGTGAGGAGCTCTAAACTTCTCAGACAAATTAATTTTGGCTTCATTTTCTGAGCTTACTGCACTTTCTTCACAAATTAGAGCATGAACTTCATTTGAATTTTCTTTCTTCTCATCACCTCCTTTTTTCATCTCTTTCACCCAAGAAGAGGTATTCTCCATCCCCTCAACAATTGCAATTGCTTCAACCAGAGTGGGATTTTTGGATAGTAATTTTTCTTGTACACGGGTACTGTTTGTACATCTTACCAGTTGATCCCTGACTAGAGAATCAGAAAGGTCACCAAACTCACAAGTTCTCGCTAGGGTCTTGAGGGAAGCTACATAACTCTTGACACGTTCATTGCTACCTTGAGTCCTGGTGAAGAATTTGTGTCTCTCGAGAACAACATTCATACGGGGACCAAAATATCCCTCAAGCATTGTCATGGATATCTCATATACATCACTAGAATCACCTTCACCCGATCCTACAGGAATAAGGTCCATACTATCATAAATATTACGTCCCTGTACGCCTAAATTATGCAACAGGATGGCTTGTTTCCTTATTGCTGAAAATGTTTCCCCACCAATTGCTACAATGTAAGAATCAAACAAGTTTCTCCATCTTTTCCAAGGTAGTATAGGATCACCCAATAATAATAATATAATAATAATGCTTTATTGATAGTTAATAAAAACCATTACAAAATATAAATATGACAATATGCTAAAACACCAAGAATTTACACTACTATGAAAACAATAATAAAGGTAAAAACAGATGTCTTTCTACTGCAAGAAGTAACAAGTTCCAAATTCAACAATTTGCTAATGTTTTTTGCTTTTTCTAAAAATATTCAATGAATTTGATTGTCCTGCAAATAAATTGTGGGTCTACTGTACATAAGGTTTGGGTGACAGCGGACCGACATGTTCGTATTCCATACTCCTTGAACTTGGTTTTCAACCAATTCCGACGTTCCTGTGTAAGAGCTGGGCAAATACAAATCAGGTGAATGAAGTCTTGTCTTGCTGCACCACATAGCCCGCACCATTCACTGTCTTGGGGCTTCCATTTTGGATGCTCGGCATTAGTTGGTAGATTACCCAGCCTTATGTTAAGGTATTTGCGTTTAATAAAAGGTGAAAATGCAAGGTCCAAAAAGAGCGCCGGCACTAATTTTTTGTAAGAATGGATTGTCATCCAGGCATGTGACCGGCGGCTAAAAGCTATTTTGTCGTCCAGCAATGAGTGTCTAATGGCTGCCTTCCTGGCCAACTGTTTGAATGAAGATACTGGGAGTTTGAGTTCCCAGAGGCCAGCGAGGTTTGTTGACTCTATTGACATTTTGAGATACTTGGCGTGATTTGAGTTTGGGTTTTTGATGATAGTTTCCCACATGGCTCGATAGAGCATGATCTCTTGGTTCATCCAGACATTGTACCAGAATTTTATGGTCTCATACTTTCTCAGCAGCACTTGAGATTTCAGGCCGAGTTCCAGTCTTACTTGGGCCAGTGATGCGTTACTTGGTAGGGCAAAGACATGCTTATAGATTTTCATTTGCACTTTATCCAAAAGTTGTGCACTCTTGCCATGATGCAGTGTGCTCCCGTAAGCTATCGTTGGGATTAGTTTAGCTTTCATTATTGTTAGCAGAGGCGAAACCAAAGGATCTTTGAGTTCAGTTGCTAAGTTCGTGAAGGCGTGCATTAGGGCCATGCCCTTCTTTTCCATGCTGGTGTATTGTGCCTGGAAATTAAGACGCTTGTCCAGCAGTATCCCGAGATACTTATAACTTCCAACCGCTTCCAGTTTGACGTTATCTATTAAGAAGGTTGGTGGTGTTTTATGGCGTCGGGTTATGACCATGGTTTTTGTTTTCATGCAATTTATTTCTAGCATGTTCTGCTTTGTGTAATGGGTTAGCTCCTGTAAAAGGCGTTGCAGGCCTATTCTTGTCTGGCTTAACAGGACCACATCGTCGGCATAGGATAGATGTGTTACACGAAGCATGCCCAGCCGGGGCGGATGTGCGTTGATCAGGTCAAGGCTTGCTGTTAGATCGGCCATGAATAAGTTGAAAAGATGGGGAGCCAATATACAGCCTTGCTTTAATCCGTCAAAGGTGTGGATCTTCCTAGTTAGCCTTTGCCCATTGTTGATTTTTACCTGCATCCAGGTGTTACTATACAGGTCGATAATCGGCATTAGGATTGACTCTGGTAGACCCTGCTGCTTCAATTTGGCCCATAGTAAATTCCTATTGACATGGTCGAAGGCCGCCTTGATGTCGACGAAACAGGTATATAGTTCCCTATGGTTATGTAGACTGTTTTCGCCAATCAAGCACAGCGCCATTGCATTAGCCATTGTACCTGTTCCACGACGAAACCCTGTCTGATTTAACGGGATCTTGCTGTTCGTTTCTGACCATTGTGCTAAATCGGCTAGCACCAAAGATGCATAGTATTTTGCCTCTGCATCGATCAGTGCAATTAAGCGGTAGTTTGTTGGATTTTTGCGGTCTCCGCCTTTATAGATGGGATTAATAATGGCACCCCTCCAACTTTCTGGGACCCGACCTGAGTTGCTGATTGTCCGTAACAGGCGGTTGAATTTGCATGCCCAGAATGTGGGGTCCTCTTTATAGATCGCCTGTGGGATGCCATTTGGCCCTGGTGCACTCTCTTGCTTGCCTTTCTTAATTATAGTTAATATTCGTTGATCGTCAACTGACCACATTGATCGATCCAGGCTCTCCTGGCAGTTGGACGTGCCATTGAGGCTGAGAACAGGCTTGCTTTCCTGTACCATATTTCTTGGAGATTCGGATACCGTTGTAGCCATCGTGACCTTCGTGACCTGATGCTCCACTGGCTTTACCGAGAATGTATCGACTATGTGCTGAGCCCAAACATTTTCAGGGATGCATGTCGTGCTTATGGGTTGTGCTGCTCTATTGATGGAGTTGACTTGCACCCAGAACGCCCTGGAGTCTGCTTTTTTGTGTTATACATCAATTTGGCCCAAAAGTCATTGGTTTTATTCCTTTTTTCCATCCATACTAGCTTTTTATATTGTTTCCTTATCGACCGAACTTCTTGCCAGATGCTTTGGTTTGTCCTTGAACCGTGTATCCGTCTTGTAAGCTTTTGAAGATGTTTCTTCATAGCTAGTGTAGTTACTGAGAATTTGGTTTTGGTTGTAGGACCACTCTGCTTCTTAGCCTTACTGCTGGATCTTGGTAATATTTCCAGGAAATTAGCCCAAGTTTTTGAGCATAGATCCTTCTCTGCCGTGATTGTTTGTAATAAGTTCTTAGCGTCCAACGCTATTTGAGGTAATGTGATGCTTGTCCACTGTAACCGCTTCAGATTGATTGTTGAGAGTTGACCTGGTATGGCTGGAGCGTTTACATACCTGGGAGAGCTTAGTTTCATCTCAATGTGTTGCATTGAGTGATCGCTGTCCAGAGAGCTGATTATTTGGAATTTTTTAACTAAACTCAACAAGGGCAAAGTTACTAATGTGTAATCCAGGATGGAATTTGTATTGTGACCTATGTATGTGGCAGCAGGGGGTTTGTCGTGCATGGATCTTCCATTTATTACCCGTAAACCGAGTCGTTCCAGGTCCCACACCAATTGCTTGCCCACTTTGTCTCTCTTCAAGGCCGATTTGACCTCCTGAGATTCGACATTCCACATTTCGTTTGCCACTGAGATGTTGTCCTCTTCCTCCGATTGATGTAGAAGATTGGAGTTAAAGTCACCCGTAGCTATAATCTCCCAACTTGGGTGATCAAGGCGGATGGAAGTTACAACATTAACAACACGTTTGAACAGTTCTTTTTTCATACTGTTTTTTCGGGTGGGCGTATATGTTAATTAAGACCATTGTTTTTACCACGCATTTTATTATACTCTACAGCTTAATAATTTGCATGTCTGCTGCTGATGTAGGCATGTGCGAGACGTTTATCTTTAGTGCAGTGGATACGTAGATAGATAAACCCCCCCTCGCGCGGCCATAGCGCCGGGAGCGCGTCGCGCTTTCATGGAAACATAATCTTCCTGGTATATCGATTGGCTCCATTGACCATGTTTCTTGCAGCGCTATGATGTCATATTGGTCCCAGGCAGCTGTCTTTCTACTGGGATTTAAGATGTTTTTTGCTCCTGCGATGTTCCAGGAGAGCAGTTTTATTACGTTTTCTTCAATTTTACCTGCCTCGCAATAGGTTCAAATACCATTAATGCCCAATAACTGTCTCTGGTGATTATTAATTGTGGTTTCGGCCCCCCTGGCACCGTGTAATATTGAGCGAGTGGTCGGGTTGTATGATCTTCTCTTTTCCTACATCTTCTTAGCAGGGGTGACGGGTAACCCTTTTTTATTTGTTCTTTCAGAGAAATTCCCCACTCTTCAAATGTATTCACTTCTGTGAGAATGCTTTTTGCCACTTTTAAGTTCCTCCAGGTGGCAAGGATCACCCTTCTCTGAAAGAAATGCTGGAGGTTGGGACATACTGGTCGCAGAAGCCATTGTTAATCAAAATTTCAACAGGATTGTTGGACTTGGCCCTTTTTGCAGGGTCATCCCTAAACTTTGTGCCTTCCTCCTGCATTTTTTTCTGACCTGTTGTTGGCTGTTTTATGACTCTGGGCACTTTACCACTGCTGTTCAGTGCTAAAGTGCATATGCTCTCCCTATGTGAAATGTATATGTTGGTTGGATTCCATGATTGGCTTATTTGGTTTACTGTCAGACCCCAGTAAAGTGCACCAGGAGTGCCCAGGGCTTGTAAATACAAATGCTGCTGGTGGGCTTGCAGCACTGGTTGTGCCACCCACAGAAGCGGCCTAGTAAAATGTGTCTAAGGTCTGCCATTGCAGAACCTGCGTGCAGTCTGGTAATGTCATGCTGACTGGGCAAGTGCACCAACTTCCCAGTCCCTAAACCTTCCCTTAACTTCATATTAGTCACCCCTATGGTAGGCCCAAGGGCAGGGTGCATTGTAAGCATAAGGTAGGACAAGCCCTGATGTGTGTGGCATGTCCTAATAGTGAATTACAGCCATTTTCGTTTTTCACTATTGTAAGGCTACCTGTTCTCCATAGGCCAGAATGGGCTGTTAGAATTGTTACATCCTATGATCCTAACAGACCCAGGGAACATGGTAGGAAAACGAGTTTAGGATGCCTGAACTCAGAATAATAACCATTTCAGCCCGCCTCTGCTATGATGTGTATCTGCCTGTCTGGTTTGTGTGAGTGACAGGGCTGGGGAAACCCAGAGGGGCAGGGCTAGGTAGCCTGGTGGTGAATAGAGAGATTGACATCCAGATGGGTGGGAGGAGTGCACCTGGACTCTGAATAGGGCTGTGCTCTGCCACCACAATGCTGGCTCCACCTCCTGTGGAGCGGCTGATGTCTCTGCCCTGCACCCTGAATAGAAAGGCAGAGTCATGTCAACAAAGTGCTCAAGAACTGGTTTGGACTGGTCAAAGGCCCCTCTACCCCAGAGGAACAAAGGAATTAGGGGTATAAGTATTGGGACCCTGCTCCCAAGAAATTAGATCCTGCTTGACAAGAAGAACCTCTGCCTGAGGAGAAGGAACTGGGAAAGCTGTAAGGAGGAGTACTGTCCCTGACCTGGGGGATTGGCCTGCAGTGGTTGCCTTGCTGCTGAAAGGAGAGGAGAAAAGACTACAAAGACTTTAATTCAACTTGTGCTTAAAAGATCTCCAAGGGCTTGTGCTGAGCTTGCCCCCTGAACGAAGTCCCAGGACCAGTGGACTTCACCCCCAGCTCCCCAGAGTCTTTTGGAAGTGCCTGCTGCTGTTGTTGGGCCTTCTGAGGGACTGCGTGTCGCAAGGAGCTGGAAGGGCGACTCAAGAAGGAGAAGCGTGCCGCCGTCGGAGCTGTTGTCATCGCATCTCGCAAAGGGTGTCGCCGCTGCAGCATCGCATCGAGCGGAAGCGTCTCTCATCATTCCGGAAGTATCTTGCAACGCCGAAGAAGCGTGTCGCCATCGCAGCCATCGTAGCTGACGCATTGCACTGCATCAAGAGAAGAGTCTCGAATCGAGGAAGAAGTGTGTCGCCATCGCAGTTGTCGCATTGCACCGCATCAAGAAAAGCGCCTCGCATCCATGGAGAAGCGTGCCGCCGTCGGAGCTGCTGTCGTCGCATCGCGTAAAGGGGTGACGCTGCTGCAGCATTGCATCGAGCGGAAGCGTCTCGCAAACGTTGGAGAAGAGTGCCGCTGCCAAGGCCGCTGTCGTCGCAACGCGTAAAGGGGTGACGCCGCTGTAGCTGACGCATCGAGTCGAGTCTTCTCGCAACATCGGAGAAGCGTAACGCATCTGGAAGATCTTCACGTCTTTATTTCTTTTCACCAAAAACTTAATCGCATCAGCATTGTTGCAACACTTTCGTTGCCCTGCGTGTCGCATCTAAGGTACATTGACTTAAAGAGTCGCATTTAAGAACTTAAGAGAACTAAGCAAACTTCTACCATCTAAAGTAACAGTATTGTGTATTTTTGTCGTTTAATGGTCTTGTGGTAACTCTACATAAAGAATCTATAAAAACCTGTGTGGTATCCATCTGTAGTGTTGTCACTTGGTTACTGTATGTGTTTACAAATGCTTAACCTATAACGCTCTGAGATAAGCCTTGTCTGCTCGCGCCAAGCTACCTAGAGGGTGAGCAGGGGTTATTTTAGGAGTGTAACCCCTTACCCTGACTGGAGGAAAGGTTCCCTGCTTGTCACAAGTACCTACCTGTGCCAACCAGAGAACCCGGATTCTAACAAGGATAGATTACTTCGTTCAATGTACAATTAGTTTGCAAATAACACTATATCAATGTACATAGACAATGTAAAAAAAACAAAAGTAGTCACCGTAGTCTAAGAATGTTGTTTAGAAGTAAGATAATTAAAGTAGGTAGATAGTTAACACAACAAACTAACATAAATAATGTAGTCACCGTAGTCTTGGAAAAGTTAGTTAATGTCTAGAGAAAAAAAAAAGACATCAATAAATAGATACCAGTAGAGGTTGGTTGTTTCCTGAAATCGCGTTGAAAAACCTTTAAATGGTTGCTGAGATCGTGTTATTCACGATGGTAAAACACCCATAAAACTCGTTAATCTAGTAAAACGCTCGTAACAGTTTGTTGTCTGCTGAAAATTAGAGACTTCAGGAAAAAAAAATGGCAGTCACGTAAAGGCATGCTGCGTGCCCCCAGGCGTGATGACAGCTTGATGTTCACGTAAGCAAGGTTACGTTGCGTCTCTGCAAGCGTGGTGGCATCGTAAGCAATTCGTTCATGGAGGGCGCGCTGGAGTTCCGCGAGTCAACAATGCCGCGTTCAAATGATGCAAGTGCGGTTACTGGCCATTTAACTGTAAGTGCGTTCGTAAAAATATTCAACAAGATAGAGTATCTTTCCAACGAGTTAATCTAAGTTCTCTAGGCCATCCAGTAATCAAAGTCAAATGAGTAATACTGAGTCATACTGAGTATTCAGTATTAAAACATAGAAAGATCGTACTCACAGTATTAATAGTAATATCACCGATGGCCACCATATATCGTTCAATTCAGCAGTATCATTGCTCAAGTCTATTTAGCATTAACAGCAAATCTGTGGCCACCGTATCTCGTTTAATTCAGTAATATCATCTGATATTGCTATATTCAGGTAGCGAGTCTAGAATCCAGAGTCCCGAGTTTATTTCTTGATGAGGAAGGAATAATAAATATATGATTCCAAAACTCGTGGGTTAATCCAGTCTTCAGGGGAGTTGATGCTGAGATTGGCTTGTCCCCAGTCAAGCTAGTTGGTCCATCGTCGCCAGTGTTAAGAATAAGGTCTCCTCACAACAAAGAGGTGTGAGAACAAGGTTTATTCATGAATTACAGAGGAACAGCATCAACGGTCCGCTTTCTCCCTCAACTCCAGTTCCAAATCAATCCTATCACTAACGTTCCATGACATCCTAGAATTCTACATATAACATTGCTATCTAGATTATAACAGATTTCTTCTCAGTAAAATGAGGAAAGGAGCTCCATAGGTAATTGTAACTCCTGTTAACAATTCATTTAGGGAGGCGTTTTGAAAATTCTTTGTTTCTAGGTACAAATGTTGAACTATGGCGGACTTTGCTGTGTCATTCTAGCGCAAGTGCAATTTATGCTTTTGGTTGTTAGGTATCGACTTCCAATGTAGTTTTAAATATGGGTGTAATGTGAGATAGTCTGCAGATGTTAGCAGAGCCATAGCATTATTATTTGTGTAAGTGTTTTCACTTTCTTTTAATGTCTTATTGTTTAATGTACTCATGCGTTTATTTGGAGATTTACCTTGTAGTTCAGCAGTGTGTTACCTCGCTGCTAACTCACTATTCAGTGTTCACTAGTCTACAGAAAGGGTGGGCTTAACAAGGGATTGCTGCATCAGGTTGTCTCTTTTGAGGGCTTTACATGGAATCAGTACAACTTTTCCAAGGCTTTTTATGCCCAGAGTCAATCAGTACCCTTCCCTATTTTTTGGTTGTCATACGATCTCAATCATTTTGAAAACATGTCTTCCTGAGTGGTCTGCATTCTGACATACACATGTGTTTTTGTTGCTATTTGGGATGATATTTTGTCGTTGTCATCGTTGTCATCAGCTATTTATACTGGTAATTTTTCGAATTGAGATTGACCGCATTTGACTTTTTGTGGTGGTTCAGTTAGTTGCTCATCATACAGCTATTACTGGTTGTCTAAACTCTGATAATGCAGTCTGTTCCGCACAGGGCTCCAGCACCAAACTTTGAAATGCTGCTTCATTGTAAAATGTACTTTCTAGGACTGCTTGGGACAACACACAAAAAGTGACCCAACTATTGCCAATCACTTCTCCGAACAAAAAGCCAGACCTATTGCATTTACCAATGCTTGTTGAACAGGTACTAGTGGAAGGATAAGGAGTGAAAAGTAAACAAAACAAGCATGGCTTTTAGAGCTCCATTTGCTTACTGTTTGTGCTGCTCCCTATGTGGCCTTTGAAACAAGGGTCCCTGCCAGGCACACCAAAGTGCAAGCCAGAAGTAGCATCCTTACTGCGATACATGCCTGCTCAGTCTCAGAGTGCATTTAAAGCCCTTTGTCATATTCACCAAACCTTTTTCAAATGCGATCCCTATTATCTAACCAAGCCATTCAGCTTTAGTGCTCTCCAGAAATGTCTGCAAACACAACTCAAGGCTTTTGGTCGTCATAACATGGGGACATAAGTTCTCTAGCTTCCACTTTATGGGTAAACGTTTGTCCTTTGTCACGTTGGATAATATATTTTCTTTGGACTTCCATAGACCTGTATATATTTTTCTAATATTCTTGTTTTGCCATTCTTCATTTAGACAAGCTTCAGACACCAATAATTATGGTGAATTTTCTCCCACATTGGTTTACAGCTGCATTGTGAGGTCTGGCATAGACATCTTGAGCTGCTTTGTCAATCTTATACAGACTCATTAAATAATGCATCGTAATGCAGCACCCTTACATACAGAAAGTGGCTATCGGGGCCCACATGGAACAATCCAGTATCCACAGAGGTACATTTATGTCTTTCACAACGTTGACACATTTATTGTGCACTCTCTAAAACATAGATACCCTGAAACCTCAAACACATACTGTCATACAAATATCCATACTATGGAAACCGGTGCAGACTTAATTGCTGACTGGCCAGGTAAATGGGTGAACGCATGCATGCTCCTTTAACCACTCCACGAGGCAAATGTGGGAGAGAAGTGGGCAGGGTGTACCATGATAAAGAGTGGGAAAGAATATTGGCCTACCACACACACAGTAGTCTTAATGAACGCCACGTTCATACAATTTACATTCGTGCATCGGGCCTACCTCTCTCCCGTCAAAATTAATGAATATGTCCCAGAAGCTGACGCCTATTGTCCCTGCTGCTGTGCTACTGAAGCAAATATGATGCATATGTTGTGGTCTTGCCCGACTCTATCCCAGGACTGGTCGACACTAACATTGCAGCTAGAGCAGGTAACAGGTTATACTGCTGTAAACACTTGGGAGACATTCACACTGGGGACATTCGACACACCAAAGAATTCAAACAAACAGCAAGATTCCCTGATCTGGCCTATTTTACTCCTGATTGAATGTTTGAACTATTTCTAGGGAAGACACTCTCCCGCCTTAGCCACAACATAAATCATAGGCAATGCAAGCGCATGTCTAACAGGTACCATGCAGGCACATGACTCCGCCTGTAGATGTACACAGCACCTTCTTTCGATAGACTGCGACCACAACTATTCATCACCCTGCTCTGGTGGTGGCTACCCCTAGGTATCATCTGCTGCCCAGGCTTGGGATATGAAATGCTGTACCACATGCCTTTTGGTGACCTCCTGTTACGCTGTATAAGCTGTGATCTACTGTAAGTGTTGTTGCTACATAACATTGTGTAATCGCTCTATCCCGCCGACTTTACCCTTTACAGTTCATGTTTTTCACATGCATGTGTGGCATTGTTATCCTTACAAAATAAGCATTGTGTATCTCACGTACACTGCCTACCTACTATGTAACTCTCTTGGAGATGTGTAGTAGAAACTAATCCTAAATTGTCATGCATAGTTTTGAGTGTTTCGAAACTGACTATGCTTTGTACTGCTTTGTTCTCTGTTCGTTTAGGAAAAAACAATAAAAACATACAAACAGAAAGTGGCTTCGGGTCAGCCTTTTTTTTTTTGTTGCCATTTGTCACTTGGCTTAGCTCACATGATTGCATGTATACAGTGGGTAGTAGGTCAGCTATTTTAAGTCATTGGCTATGTAGGCAGTGTCTAATTTTGGACCAGTCTTTTAGGACAGCCATTTGCTAAATACAATGCCAGTCATGCTGGGTGACAAAACTTTTACGAGTTGACCTGTGCTTCTCAGAGACAAAAGAGTGTCTCTTTAGGATACCTCTTTGCCCTCATTTAACACAATAAACCAAGTCACTGCTTTCACCACATCCCCTTGCTCATAGTAGGTAGCCTGCTACAGCATAACTGCATCTCAGCGGCGGTAACGTATGATTTCTCACACCGCCTGTTGTTTCTAATAAACTGTCACATTCCCCTTTCACTACTCTTATTTGTTTTCTTTTAGTGTTGTTTTCATTCTCAGCCCTGTTAAATGTATGATCCCTCTGTTCTCTTTTATCTCTGATGAAGGACTCTTCACTCCAAGATGGCTACTGCATTCAGGGCTTCGTGGTTGTACAAGCGTTGCCTTAATTCCACTCTTCTATTTCTGTTGTATTGCCTGCCTTATGTCTGTGGTGTGAGTAAAGCACAAGGTGTTAAGATAAGCACCGAGCTGCAACCGTGATGAGGAGCGAGTCAGTATGTATCAAAGTGTGAGGGTGTAGGTATAGTGTGTGTGTGTGTGTGTGTGTGTGTGTGTATCGCACATTCAAGCACATGTTTGTGAAAGTAGAAAAGTAGGAGATAAACTGGTCCCAAAAAAGGCCACACATGTCAGCGTTGCCAATTTTTTACATTTACTTTGATTTTACTTAGTAAAAACAGAAAAGTCATAAGGTGTTCATAGGATGTATGGGATTTTGACTGATACTTAACGTTGCGTTGTTTTGGGAGTGACTGATGCTCCCCCCGTAGATCAGTTGGTAAATTACATTGCATTGGTGTGTGTTATATGAATAAGAGCCTCTTTATACAACTCTTTTTATATCCACAGATTGCCATCTTCACCAATATGTTCGTCTTTGTTTGTTTTCTTTGAGTTTAAAGGTTGAATAATTGAATATGATTCCAAGCACACAGAGAGGCATGTCTTAAGTAACTATCACCTTTTAACCCCTTCGCTGCGGCGCGAATTCCGCCGCAGCGCTGGGGGGCTTGGGGGGTTTGCGGCGCCGCTATGCTCATGACGGAACCACGCCGTCATGAGTCACGGGCGAGCTGTGCTCATGACGGCGTGGTTCCGTCATGACTCCACCCACTTGCGCTAATCGCCCGCATAGGCGGGGAATCAGCGCCGCGTGGGCGGAGCAGCCGCCAACGGCCGCAGCATGACAGAACCACTCCGTCATGAGCACACGGCGCCCGTGGCTCATGACGGGGTGGTTCCGTCAGAAGCATGCAAGGGGTTAAACACTAGGTGCCATATGTATGAACACATTTTCCCATAGACACAGAATGGGTGAAACCCTTTGATACATGTGGCCCAAAGTGACTTGTTCTTTCTGACGTGTGTTCTTAAGTTCTAGTTTAGAGTCATGCATGCGCCAGGCTTTTTGTGATATGCCCTATTAAACCCTTTCTGTTATATGCCCTATTAAACCCATTGCATTTGTTTTTATTTTTTAGATCAGCTTCTACTCAGTTAAAGATCTTCACATGCGAATCGTGCAATAAGGTTTTCAAGTTTAAACACTCCCTCGAGGCTCATTTAAGAATTCATACAAATGAGAAGCCCTTCAAGTGTCCACATTGCACCTACGCCAGTGCCATCAAAGCCAACCTCAATGTTCACATGCGAAAACACACAGGGGAAAAGTTTGGATGTGACTACTGCTCATTCACATGTCTGAGCAAAGGCCACCTCAAGGTGCACGTGGAGCGCGTCCACAAAAAAATTAAACAGCACTGTCGCTTCTGTAATAAGAAGTATTCAGATGTGAAAAATCTGATCAGGCATATCAAAGAATCACATGACTTACAGGACCAAAAAGTGAAGGATGCCTATGATGCACTCTGCTTGATGACGAGGGAAGGCAAAAGGCAACTCTTGTATGACTGCAATATCTGCGAACGCAAGTTCAAGAATGAGCTTGACCGTGACCGTCACATGCTGGTTCACGGGGATGTAAGACCCTTTGCATGCGAACTCTGCGGATATGGAGCTACAAAATTTCAAGCTCTTGATTTGCATGTTCGAAAACACCCATTTGTATATGTGTGTTCTGTGTGCTTGAAGAAGTTTGTCAGTTCAGTAAGGCTGAGGACTCACATAAGAGAAATCCATAGCACTCTTGAAGAAGCAACTATGTTTACCGACTCTATAAATCACAGTTTCTGCCTTCTGGAACCTGGTGGAGATGTCCAGCAGGAAGCACTTAAGGAGGTGGGGTCACAGACAACAGCTGAGTTGGCTATATTGAATTCTAATGTCCCTCTCGTTTTAGAAGAATTGCCGCCAGAAGAAGAGCTCGTTAGTGGAATGCATAATTATCACAACAGTCTTTCAGAAATAGAAGTCATTTGTTCAGTAAAGTCTCCAACTACTGAGACAGAAAATGAAAGTGCAATAAAACTACTACCTACAGAGTCTGATAAACTAAACAATTCCTCACAAGTGTCTTCAATAAATCTGGTCGCCTCTATTTCCGATGATCGCGAGGACCAAAAATACTCAGCTGAACAAAAGTACTCTTCTAATGTTTCACTCACTGTCAAATTTGAAGGAATATTTGAGCCGTCTGTATCTCAAACTATGGATGGTATACAAGACTTAAAACTCAGTGATGACCTTTCCCTCATTGGGCTGTTTAAAGGAACTTCTCCTCTGAAAAAGGCAGAAGCAAATGCAGCTCCACACCAAAAGGCTATAGAACAGGGGGACACTGCTAACACAGTGGATGGTGCTATCTCTCCCAGTGCACAACTGCCATCTCATAACATTACAAGGGAAAATCAGCAAGAAAGTGCTGCATTTATGCAAATTTTGGATGGCTTGCTTAAGAGGGAAATGAATATGGACCTGTTTGAGAGGCTCAGGAAAGTTTATGGGGACCATGAGTGTGAATATTGTGGTAAGGTGTGACACATTATTGTTTATGATTTATGAATGTATAAAAAGGTGAATATTATCATGATCTTACTTCTGACCAATACTCTTGTGTGGTTTTCAGAAATGCGATTTAGTCGGCTATTGTATGAGATCTCCACCTTCCTCCATCCTACTTTCATTTATTGGAGGTAGCCCTGAGGTAGCCTCTTCCGACCTAATCCTCAAAGGTCAAAGAGCCAAAGTATTTGGTGATTAAGTTAGTTGTATTTTACAAATTGTACTCTTCTACTTTAGTACTGTGATTGTTTAAACAAGGAGGTGTGGCTAGGAAATGAATTGCTACACATCTTAATAGGTTTGCTATATAAAAGGTAACTGAAAATAGAATGTTTTTCGTGTAAACTATGTTTTATTGAGCAAAACAGCAGCGACTGTAATGACAGTGGCTGCAAGAAATCCATTGACAAAGAGTCAAATATAATGGTTCAAACTCAAAGAACCAACACTCAAATATATAATATAAATTTTAACCGTGTATGAATGCTGAAAGGAGAAGCCCACTATTGCCCACAGCCCAATGAGACCATTGAAGAAAAAGGTGTGTGTGAAAGGCATTGGAAGGGGACGGTAAGATAATTAAGACAAACAAACATTCAGAGAAATGCAACCCACTCTTCAACATCCCAAAACAGACAAGATGCAACATCTTAGTCATTGGGGATTTTTTAAAACAGAGGATTTTAAAAAACATGCTTAAGAGGTGGCGTTCACACAATCAAGATCGAGTAAGTCACTGTTCTTAGACTCCAGATATTCATGAGAAGACTTCACTTGAGTGAAAACATAAACAGCATCGCCTTCAATGACTCAAGAGTGCAGTTCTTAGACTCCAGGAACTATCAAAGGCTGCAACGTTCAAACGAATAAGTTATTTTTTATTACATTGCCAGTCTTGCCTCATCCTCTGTGTCACCTGCCTCATGTCTTAAAAATCAAGATTTTATTACACATATGGGTTGATTCTTATCTCGTTCGGAAGGGCTCCGAGCACGATCTGGCCGTAAAAATGACGAGCCATACGCATGTTTCCCGACTGACTCGTACAGCTGTACGAGCTTGCAAGTACGATGCGAGACACGCGAAATCGCCGACCGAATCGTTTCCGGGTCCGAACCGCTCCGTACGTCTCGTCCGTAAGCAAACCGTGCTGTGCAATGGAGGTGATTCCCGACCGAGCCAGTACGATGCACGATTCGGACAGCTGTATCGAGGCGGAGCCTCCAACACGTAAACGCTCTTGGAAGCGGACTTCGGGGGTCCGCGCCGGACCCCCCTTCACCCGTGGTCGTACGAGTTGAACACGGGGGGCAAGGGTCCCCCCTACACATGCATGTATGGTGAGGGTGGCACAGACGCGTCCCCACTACCGGGGGCGACCTTGTGCGCAAATTCCCTTTTTCGTCAATGGGAGCGTCATTCAACAGGCTCCCATTGACTTCAATGGAGCTCCAAGCGACCCGTGTCCGTCAGCACTCGTTCGCATCGTACTCGAGCGCTCGGAGCCCCGGAGCACTAGTCGGTTGGAAAGCCCTCCGGATCCGAGTCGGACGGAAGCCTTCTCCCAGCGAGATCGGAATCTGCCCCTAATGTTCATGTTTTTCTTTGGACCACAACACTCATCACCAGCTCCCTCTTCAGTGAGCTGCCCAAATATGCAGTGACCTGGTATCTTACTCCTGGGCCCCATTATGGAGCTCTTTTGAAAGTGACATACTCTCCATGATCACTTCACTAATTACAAATGGGAGAAGGGAAGGCCTCCAAATCGTTAGCAGTTGAGAAATCCTGCATTCAAATTCTGAACACCCTAGCCGTTGAGAGGCACCTCTCTCATTCTTCATTTCCACCATTGCAGTTATTGCACATTTCTTGAGGGCTGTGCGTTGTGCCATCTCTGCACGGCACGTGTGCCTGGGTTTCAGGCTTTTTGTCACCCTTTTCTCAAGCTCCTCGACCATGTTTTTTGTCTTAGTGATTGTGGCTGACATCTTCTCCATCCACTTCTGCAATAGCAACATACTGCAGTCATTCCACTTAGAAATACTGTTGGCTGTCTCTCAAGTTATGACAGAGATATACTTTTGGCTGTCTCTCAAATTATGACAGAGACCAGTACCCCCCTTGGTTCTTCTCATCCCCAGTCCATGGCACCAATACTCAGAAAGAGAGCTTTGCTGAAGCCACAATTGTGTCCCCTCAAGGCTCATATCTCAGCTCCATGCTTGTCAATATCTACAGGGCCCTGCTCGCCAACATTGTCCGTACCCATGGATTTAACATTATCTCGTACGCTGGCGGCACTCAGCTCATTTTCTCCGTTGACACTCACAGCACCCAAGCAAAGTTTATCAACTTCCTGTCAGAAGTCACCATCTGGTGAAGCTCAACTGCCTAAAGCTGAACTCAGATAAGACAGAGGTAGTACTCTTTAGAAAAGCCAACTCACTCTGGTCCTTCAGAACTAAGACCCACGCCCACCTCATCAAGCCAAGCTAGGAACTTAAGGATCGTGATTGACAGCCATATCTCAGTGCCCAGTAAAGTAACTTTATCCCCTCCTGTTTCTACACCCTCAAACGCTCAGGAAAAACCTCAGATGGCTTCCTCTCAAGACCTGTAGTGCTATTATCCAAGTTCTAATCACCAACAAGCTGGTCAACAGTAATGCACTTTATATGAGAATCTCATCTCAACTCATCAAGAGGTCCAGGCTATTCAGAACACAGAAGGCAGACCTCCCAGCCGACACCCACATACCCACTCACCCCTAAAACCTCCATTGGCTCCCCATCCACAAACTTCTTTTTCAAACTACTCATACACACACAGAAAGCACATCCTGAGACCTGTGTACCTGAACAGCCACATCAGTTTTCACATCCCTGCCAGAAACCTTTGCTCTGCCAGTGTTCTGCTAATCTATGCCCCTCGCATCCAAAGAGCCAGTGGCTGTGCCTTTACATACCTCGCTCCTACAATAAGCCCAAGATCGGGCAACTTTTCCATCTCTAAGCACCAGGATACCCACCTTATTATTTGCGCACTCTACAAGTTAACATAACATAACATGGTATGACATAACTTCCTCTCTACAGCTGGCTTAGCCTATCTACCCCAAATAATGGATCTTTTAAGATTATGCTTTGCAAGAAAGGGTATAGTACATTTAAAAAAAAGAGATATACCTTTTCCCCTAACAAGTCTTAATATTACAAAAAACAGGGCATATTTACAAAGGTTTCTATTACACTGATACAACTGATCGGAGAGCCATTGTTCCTTGGTGACTAAGTTATTCTTTATTAGTTTGAATTAGCTCATATTGTCAAAAAATTTCACAACATGTAAAAAACTGATTAAACAACATTCATCACCCATTAAAAACAGTGAGATAAAATCCTTCCTGCAGCCAACAAAAAGCACAGAGTGCTGAGTGCTAATAAAAAAACATAGGCTATGCTTTAAATTTTTTAGATGGCTGGCGGAGAGCACAGCGGTGCTAAAGTGCTGGTGTGTCAAGAATGTCAGGCAGGGTCAGGAGTGTCAAAAGGAGCCTGTCGGGTGGGGTCGTGCTTGACGCAGTTTGAGGCACCCAGGATGGGTGACAAGGTCAAAGTGCGAAAATTGTGAGGGCATGGACTGTGCTTTTAGGGCTTTCAGACCGGCAACCTAAAGGCGGGGCCACTAAGATGTGATGTGCTGATTGTAAACAATACTCCCTGTTTCACAACCGGTGCATGACAGGGAGCTGGGTTGATATTACTGAGTTCTGGCCCTTCGAGTTAGCACCGTTGGTTAAAGTGGCGAGTGCTGCTTGTCCCTCGTAGTGTCTGTTTTTCTTAGTCCACCTGGGTACAGATATGTGATAAAAAAGTGCCAAAAGGTTTATGAGAGACTTGATGGTTTTAGCAGCTTTTGTGATTGCTCAATGAATTGGGCGAATCTTGCCAACTTCGTGGCCGGTTCCAGGTTGAAGAGGAGATCTTCCGCCTCGCTGCATGTGTGTATACTGTATTTAAAAAAAAAATGAAGCTTTATTAAAGTGTGGCGTGCATTTAAGAAGACCCGGCATATGCAGATCGGATGAGCCAAGGATTCCTCTTGTGATTGTGAGTGATCGAGTTGCACAAATATCGAGTAATCAATATCGTGGGTCAGGAATATCGACAGCAAGAATATTGTGGTCAAGAAAATTTACTTAAGGTAAGAAATATCATTTTAAATATTGAAGTGTTAAATATCGTTTGCAAAAATATAGTTGTTAAAAAAATCGTTTTTTATTATGTATTTTAGTATATATTTTATATGTATGTGATGTATGCTTTTTGTATAAGATGTACTTATATTTTTAATATATGTATTACATTTTTAGTGGTTATTAATTTTTTTAATTATAATTTTGCATTTTAAGTTGCGTATCGGGTTGTGGGTTTATAGAGGAATAGAGTGGGAAGTAATTTAATTATATAAAATGTATTCATTTTTATTTTATTTTAGCATTTGTAGTTCCGTTGTGGGTTTATAGGGGAATAGGGTGGTAATTAATTTAATTATTTTTAATTTGATTCATTTTTATTTATTAATAATTGTTTAATTGAGATGTTATAGTGTTAAATGTTTAAATTAAGTGATTAATTTATTATTAATTAATTAATAATTTCTTGGTAATTGTGTAATTAATTATAGGTGTGTGTTGTAGTATTTATAGGTGTAAAAGGTGGGAATGAATTTATTTTTAATTCATGAATTAATCATTGCTTGGTAATTAATTTTAATTAATTTATTATTAATTAATTAATCATTGGTTGGTAATTGTGTAATTAATTATAGGTGTGTGTTGTGGTGTTTATAGGTGTAAATGGTGGGAAGAAATGTATTTTTAATTTATGAATTAATCATTAGTTGTTAATTAATTTTAATTAATTTGTAATTCATTTTGGTAATTGTGTAATTAATTATATTTGTGTGTTGTCGTTTTTATAGGTGTAAAGGGTGGGAAGTAAATTATTTTTAATTGATGAATTAATAATTGTTAATTGTAATTCAATAATTGGTAATTAATTATGGTAATTGTGTAATTTTATGTCTGTGTTGTGGTGTTTATAGGAGTAAAGGGTGGAAAGTAATTTGTGTTTAATTAATTTATAGTTAATATTAATTATTTGATATTTATTTTGGGTAAATGTTAATTTTTTTGCGTTTTTGTTTTTACTTTTTAAGCGGTAAAGGTTGGGTATTAAATAACAATTTGTTATTTAATTATTAGTTGGTAATAGTAATATTTTAAAAAAAATATATAATTGTGTTTTATTATTTTATAGTTTAATTTAGGTTTGTGTTGAGGACTTTAGAGTGTTAAAGCTTGTGTACTCAATTATTGTTTATTTCTCTTTGTTTATTAATGCAATGTTTTTTAATGTTTTATTAATTATGTTAATTATGGAAATAAATGTAATTAAAAATGTTGAACTGTTTTGTTATTGGTGTGGTGTTATAGGGTGTGAAATAAAATAAATACATTTATCTTTTAAATAATCTTTTTGTTTGTTAATATTTGCTGATTTTAATTAATTATTGTTTATAAATGTATTAATTTTATTTTTTGATAAACACATTTTTATTGATTTCACTGAAAGTACCAGCCAATCACCATGATACCATGATAACAAAGGATTATTTGCATTAATCCGGACAACCCAAAGGTCAAAGACGTATAAATTCAAAAGGACGGATATTGGAGCATCCCCATCAAGATCAGACCATTCCCCCCAACCACTTCCCCCAGACCCTACGATATTTCTTGTGGCAGCCACGTGCTATGTACATTGTCTTCTCTTGCATGGCACACCGGTCCACCCCGGCCTGCCACTCCCTTACGGAGGGAGGGTCAGGACACTTCCAGGCAGAAGCTATGTCTCTTTTGGCCACTACCATTGCCCTTAGTGTAAAAAAGTTATTCGTACCGGGTCCCATCCAACCCGTCTGTGATGCCCAGACATGTCTTGGGTCGTATATATTGATTTATCTTATATACTATTTGTAGGTTTCTGTTACATGTAATTAATATTCCAATATGTGTTCTTTTTATATGTTTAATAGATTTAAATTTATATATATATAAATATATATATATTTTTTAATGGTTTTTCAAATTTTGTAAAAAAAAATTCAACTGTTTAAGTGTTATTAGTAATTTTTGTTTCTCTGCTATCCAACACTTTCCCTAATGTTGCACTCACTGGAGTGGGAATAGTACATTTTTACCTCTTCGCTATCCAGCACTTTCTCTACTGTTGCATTCACTGGAGTGGAAATAAAAAAATTTACCCCTCCGCTATCCAACATTTATCCTTCTGTTGTATTCAGTGGAGTGGTAATAGTAATTTTTACCCCTCAGCTATCCAACACTTTCTCTACTGTTGCATTCTTTGGAGTGTGAATAGTAATTTTTACCCCTCCGCTATCCAATACTTTCCCTACTATTGCATTCACTGGAGTGGGAATAGTAATTTTTGCCCCACCCTCTGTCCAACACTTTCCCTACTGTTGCACTCACTGGAGTTGGAATAGTAAACGTAATCCCTCTGCTATCCAACACTTACCCTACTATTGCAATCATTGGAGTGGGAATAATAATGTTTACCCCTCCGCTATCCAACACTTTCCCTACTGTTGCTCTTTTTGGAATGGGAATAGTAATTTTTACTCCTCCGCTATCCACCACTTTCCCTACTGTTGCACTTACTGGAGTTGGAATAGTAAATGTAATTCCTCCGCTATCCAACACTTTCCCTACTGTTGCAGTTATTTTATTGGGAAATGTTAGTTTACATCTTTTTTAAATAGTTTAATGTATTAATTTATTATAGTTTTTTTTATTTTAAATTATATATATACATATATAAATCCAATTTTCCAAAGTAAGGCGCGTGTGAGCAAGAGAGTTTACTCTCGAAACGCGTAACGTCGGAATAAAAGATCGCTATTATACCCTAAACTGAGAGCGCGCCTTACTTTGGAAAATTGGATTTATCATTTGTGCCGGCTGTGGCTCTACCGGCCCCGTGCGCCACCAGACTATGGGCGGATATCCCAGGAGGAGCTGAATGAAGTTTGAAAATATATACATATATATATATATATATATATATATATATATATATATATATATATATATATATATGTAAATCAATCCGATAGGAATGAGGCGGCACACCGTCCTGGTGTTTTAATCGCTCACCAACAACAACGCGTTTCAGCCGTAAAACGGCCTTTGTCAAGTTGCCAAAGCGTTACAAAATAAGCATTTTTAAATATTCAGCGTCATGATAGACATAGACGAGTTACTTTGTAAGTATCGCACAAAAGTCAAATACAAAACACATAATTGAAAACACTTTTTTTCGTTTTTTCAACCATAATTCTCAATTTAGAGATAAGGAGTGAGACATAATCGAAAGAAAATTAAAGGTGAAAGAATAATACCTTTCGTTCTAAATGCATAATTGTATTCTTAACATCCTCCATGTTCCTATACGTCAGATCATGGAAATAGAGAGGGGTTTTACTGCACAATTGTAAGCATATAGACATAGATGGATTACTTCGTAAGTATCGTGTCAATAACAAACAAGAGCATACAAATGATCAAGGATGCTGTTTCTCAATTTCATTAACCACAATTCTCCATTAGAAAATGAAGAAATACAATGCATTGCCATTGAAATGGTCCCACCATTTCCCATTTTACACGTAATAGACTAGAGTGCGATACAAAATCACATAACGAGAACGCTTTGTGAATAAAGTTCTATGTTTGGAAAAAAATGTATGTGTGAATAAAGTGTGAAAAATAAAGGAAAGGACATATGAAAAAAGAGGTATTGGTCTCATGTTACCTTTAAACAATAATGGCATCGCTTATCTGCAAGGCTCGGAAGGATTCCAAATCTACTCCTGTAGGTATAAACTGTGATAGATATGACCCTAATGGGATAAAATATAGGACAAATGCCCAAATATGTACTATTACAGAAAAAACCAAGCCACAGAAAACGATATCATAGTACCAGGCATAACAATCAAGGATTCATGTCCATAATAGCCACCTAACCTCAATGCTAGTCTTAACCAATGTGAATGTGTATCCCAAAGTGACATATTCGTAAATGTGAATCCAATATAACAAGATGAAATTTAAACAATATAGAGAAAGGATAAAATCACTTAGGGACATGCAGTTGGGTTACAGAATAATTACAGTCTGAGCTATTGGCCAATATGAGTATTGAGTTCTTCCTCTCTGTTTAATCCATAAGGGGCCCTGGTGTTTAGGTCAATTATGTACCTTGATTCCAAGGTACGCAATTGCTGCTCTCTGTCACCACCACGTATATGTTTCATTACTCTATCAATTCCACAGAACTTTAGTAATGTAATATTGCTGTTGTGTACATTGTAGAAATGTCGTGCTATGGGGTAGTTAAAATCCAAATTGGTTATAGCCCTCAAATGTTCAAGAATGCGCTTTTTTAATTGGTGTTTAGTACTTCCAACATAGCGCATATTGCACGGGCATTCCAAAAGATATACTACATGGTCAAAGGTGCATGTAATAAATGTTCTAATGGATTTCTCCCTGCCATCTTGCATCTTGTAGCTTCTGCAGCTGACAGTATTTCTACAAGCTTTGCAGGAATTACACTTGTGGAAGCCATCCTTGGCATGTAGCCAAGTTTGAGTCGATTCCATTTGTTGATAACTTTTTACCAATTTGTCTTTGAGAGATGGAGATCGTCTGTAAGTCATTAATGGGACTTTCCCCACTTTGTCTCCAATGACTGAATCAGCTTTTATGAGGCCCCAGTGTTTAGTCATCAGGGCTTTCAAATTGCCAGATTTCATGTTATCATGCGGGGATCTCTGATGTTCTCCTCCCTGTTCGGGTTAGTTTCCTTTTTGCGAAATAAGACCTCACTGTGTTCAATAGTTCCCAATTTGTCAGTGGCTTGTTTCAAGATTTTATCACTATACCCACGTTGTTTGAATCTCATAACCATAGTGTTTTTCTCAGCATTGAACCCCCTATCTGTATTGCAATTTCTACGGGCTCTTAAAATCTCTCCGTAGGGAATACTACTAATCAGTGAGGGGGGGTGATGACTGCGGGCATGTAATAGTGCATTTCCTGATGTTTCTTTTCTGAAAAGAGCAGTGGTCAATCTATTGTTAGTGTTGTCAATGGTGACTTTTACATCAAGGAAATCGCATGAGGTTTGACTAATTGAATGAGTAAAGCTTAAATTCAGATCATTGACAGATAGTGCATCAATGAACTCCCTGGCCAAGTCTACACCTCCGTCCCAAATGATAAATAAATCGTCGATGTATCTTAGCCATAGGGGAACATGATCAGTGAATTTTTTAAATGCGTCGCTCCAGACCACCTGCTCCTCCCACCAGCCCAGGAAAAGGTTCGCCAGGCTTGGGGCAAAGCAGGTGCCCATCGAAGTGCCCGATCTTTTTCTGTACAGTGTGGTATCGAATAAGAAAATATTTTCCTGTAAACAGAAAAGCATTATCTCTTTGAGCATTAGTGAATGATTTAACATTTCCAAAGGTTGACGTTGCAAATAATACATACAGGCTTGGACTCCCTTCTGTTGGTCAATACATGTGTACAAGGAGCACACATCAAGGGAGATCATAACAAAACCCTCTTCCCATCTTATGTCATGAATACGTTTTAGAAAAGCAGTAGTGTCCTTACAATAGGATCTAAGGTCTCTAACATATGCAGCTAGGAAATGATCCAAAAATATAGAAGTATTTTCAAGTAAGCCATCATTGGAGGACACGATAGGCCTTCCAGGTGGTTTGTTGAGGCTTTTATGTACCTTTGGTAATAGATATAAACATGGTACCTTCGGATTCTCATTCCTTAGAAATTTGTATTCATCATCATCAAGAAGATCTTGTTGCCACCAATTCACAAGGAGATTATGATATTTGGTTATCGTTTCATCATAGTACTTCCAACTGATAACTTCGTAACAGTCTTTATCATTCAACTGACGCAAAGCCTCATTCTTGTAGTCCTCAGTGTTCATTAAAACGACATTCCCACCTTTATCCGAAGGTTTGATTGTTAAGGTAGGATCTTGTAGTAGATTTTTCAATGCTTGTCTTTGTCCTCTAGTGAGATTATCCCGAATGCGATAATCTTGATTGTCCCTCATTCTGATAAGTTCATGCATCAATACTGAATGAAATGATTCGATGTTGTCATGTGCTGGGTTGGGATTGTATTTGGATTTCATTTTGAATCCACTTCTCCGTTTGGTGACTACTGAGAATCCTAGGGATTGTAATTGGATTCCTTCAGATTCATCACTAATTTGTGAATTATTTGTCTCTAGTTCGTATAGTTCTAAGATGTTGCCAATATCATTCATAGTGAAATTTGAAGATGGAGAGGGTGATACTTGTGTGCCAGCCATAGTAATGGGGCGTTGCTCACCTCGTTTGGATAATAGGTGCAGTTTCATTAGTTTTAATTTTCGTATGTATAGGAAGAGGTCGATTCTTGTGTCCACATAGTTCCAATCAGTTGTGGGGCAGAAGGAAAGACCCAATTTTAGAAGTGTCTCTTCATCTGATGTCAGGGTGCGTGTCGATAGATTAATGATGGTTTTTTCACAAGTATCGATATGTACTGTGTTCTTGTGCCAGAATTTCTTATGACCACCCCTTCTTGTTATTCTTGATCTTATTTTTTGGTTTTTGGTCTTCCTCTTCCACGGCCTTTTCCTCTTCCTCTTCCCTCCCCCTCGAAGGGGCTCACTTTATCCTTCTGTTGTTTGAGGATTTGAAATTCGTGTAAAAAAGTCAGTGGTCGTGTCCCCAAAGGGGCAGGGATGGTTTGATGTTCGATGTCGGAACTTAGTTCAGAACTGGAGTCTGTTGAGACTGTATTTGATTTTTCTCTTTGAAAAAGCTGTCGATCTCTTTCCACCCAGTCGAAACGTTTTGCATATGTTAGGATTCTGCCTTCTGCATAATCTTTTTTGACTCGGAGGAATTTTCGATGCTTTTTTACTTTGATGCTTTCTTTATATATATATATATATATATATATATATATATATATATATATATATATATATATATATATATATATATATATATATATATATATATATATATATATATACATATATACATATATACATATATACATTTCCACAAAGTGCCCAAAAGCGGAACGCACTCCCAGTTTGCATTCTCCAATTGAGGGAAGATACAACTGCACTCGGCGCCAGCAGAGCCTGTCGCGTTTCATGTAAACCACCCTTCTTCATAGGCTTTTCTGCATATTGACAAACTGCAAGCAAAACGACAACCAGTTACTTTAGTCCCTTATTTATTGCAGTTAGCACAATCAAACTCAGGTGCCAAAGTTCACACTCCAGTGAGTAATTTCAAAGCAATGTATACTGGGACTGGTAGTCCTTCAAATATGACCCTAGTGGGCTGCTTGCAGTTCCATCAATAAAATTAATTCAAAGTCACAAATGCAATTGCACATAACTTCCCCGTTCAAGTTTTCGTCACAACAGGTCCGCCACGCTGATTGAGGCACCAGCAGTGGAGCCGCTCAAATGTGCAGCATATATATATATTATTTTTCTGCCATTTTAAACTTTAAAAATTAATAAAGTTAATAGTGAATACATTATTTTTAAGTAAAAAATGTATATGTATAAATTATTGTTTGTGTGTTTATATTTTTTTAATTTAAGTTTATTTGTTATATTTAGTTAAAATGTATATTACATGTAATATATATTTTTAATATTTTTAAAAATATTATTTAATATATATTATGTTATTTTATATATATTTATACATCGATATTTTTTACATCTATATTTTTTTACCTCAATATTTTTGTATTTACCAGTTAACCCCTTCGGTGCTCATGATGGAATGGTGCCGTCATGAGCACCGGTGCTCCTGTGCTCATGACGGAACCATTCCGCCATGAGGACAAGGGGTACGAAATTCCTTTGCTGCAAACAGAAGAGGGATTTCCATTTTTTGGGGGGCCTCAGGAGGTGGGGAATAGCTTCCCCAACCTCCAGAGGCCCCTCACTGGTTTTCAATCTAATGACGATCGTGCGCATAACGCGCTGTCGTGAACACTAGATCCTCATCCTCGGGTCCAACCCCTCAGCATGGGATGACTCATGATGGCCCACAGCACTGGGGACCCCCACCGACCACGCACTCAACCTGGGAATCATCCTCGACTCAAAACTCACCATGACCAAACAAGTCAACGCAGTCTCCTCCGCCTGCTTCAACACCCTCCGCATGCTCCGCAAGATCAACAGATGGATCCCGACAAACACGAGGAAAACAGTCACCCTGTCCCTAGTCAGCAGCAGACTCGACTACGGAAACGCCCTCTACGCCGGAGCCTCGTCCAAGCTCATCAACAGACTACAGAGAATTCAGAACACCTCTGCACGCCTGATCCTCGACGTCCCGCGCCGGGACCACATCACCCCCCACCTAAGGAACCTGCACTGGCTCCCCGTCGAAAGGAGAATCTCCTTTAAGCTCCTGATCCACGCACACAAGGCACTCCACAAGACCGGACCAGCCTATCTCAACAACCGACTCTCCTTCTACGTACCCAACAGGAAACTCCGCTCTGCTGACCACGCCCTGGCCACGGTCCCGCGCATACGTTTAACAACTTCCGGAGGCAGGTCCTTCTCCCACCGCACCGCCAGGACCTGGAACACCCTCCCCCTTTACCTACGACAAACCGAAGACCTGCTGACCTTCAGGAGACAACTCAAGACCTGGCTCTTCGACCAGTAGCAGCAGCCGCCCCCACACCTCCCCCCAGCGCCTTGAAACCCTCACGGGTATGTAGTGTGCTTTACAAATAACTTGATTGATTGTTTGGATTGAAAACGAAACTGAAACTTAGTTTCAGTTTTAGTGTTTCAATGCTCGTGGGGCTATCTCAGCCCCGAGCACTGAAACACTTGGGAGAGGTTTTGTTGGAAAAGGGAGAATCTCCCCTTTCCAATGGTACCCCTCCCTAGTGGATCCCTGCTTGGTGATCGCCCCAGGGAGCGAACCCCAAGCAGGGGTCCACCCACTAGGCACCAGGGAGGGGGGTGCAGCCCCTTGGACAAGGGCCTTTGCTCCCCACATATTTTTGGGGCTAAATTCAGTCTTTCTGCCCCCCCGGGGGCAGAAAGCCCACTCGATGCCAGTGTTTTTTTTTTACGATTAATTTAGGGGTGGGGGTGCCCAAGATGGGCATGCCAATGCCCCCACCCCTCCCCCCACAAAATTCCAGTCTTTCTGCCCATCCGCGGGGGGCAGAAAGCCCACTAGAAACCAGGGGTTTATTTTACTATGTAAACTGGGGGTGGGGGCTGCCCAATATGGGCACGCCAAAGCCCCCTTCTCCCCTGCACAATAAGTCTTTCTACCCCCCCCCCCCCCCCCCCCCCCCCGGGTGTAGATGGAGGTCCTAGCCCACTAGACAAGTTTTTTTTTTTTACGATTAATTTAGGGGTGGGGGCTGCCAAAGATGGGCATGCCAATGCCCCCCCCTTTCCCCCCACGAAATTCCAGTCTTTCTGCTCCCCTGGGGGCAGAAGGGGGCAGTAGCCCCCAATCTCTCCCCCAGGGGGGCAGACAGCACTCTCGAAGGCAGGGATTTATTTTTTATGCGCCAGTGGTGGGGGCTGCCCAGAATGGGCATGCCATAGCCCCCACCCTACCCCCCAAATAAGAATAAGACGTTCTGCCCCCCCAGGAGGCGGATGGGGGCAATAGCCCCTGATCTGCACCCCGGGGGGCAGAAAGCCCACTAGGCCCCAGGGATTTTTTTGTATATATACATAGGTTTGGGGGCTGGCCAGAATGGGCATACAAATACCCCCACCCAAAAGAAAAAAAATGCTACAGTCTTTCTGCCCCTCCTGGAAGGCAGATGGGGCTATAGCCCCTTATCTGCCCCCCGGGGGGGTGGGGGGGCAGAAAGCCCACTAGTCACCAGGGATTTTTATTTTTCCAAAGTTCGGGGCAGGGGCTGCCCAGAATCGGCATGCCAATGCCCCGACCCCCACAAAAAATGGCACAGTCTTTCTGCCCCTCCCCTCAGTAGGCAGATGGGGGCAGTAGCCCGGGGGGGAAGAGAGCCCACGAGGCGGCAGAGATCATGCTTGCTTTTTTTTTATATGCAGGGGTAGGAGCTGCCCAGAATGGGCATCCCAATGTCCCCACCCACCCAAAGAAAATAGCCAGTCTTTCTGCCCCTCTAGGGGGCATATCGGGGCTATAGCCCCCGATTTACCCCTTCCCCAGGGCAGCAGAAAGCCCACTAGGCACAGACTTTTTTGCGGAATGTGCCTACTTCTGTATTTTGGGTCCTTGAGCAGCTAGCACCCAAGGAATCCTACCAAACCCACACATTTCTGAAAACTAGACACCAGGGGGATTTCAGGGAGGTATGGCTTGCATGGATCCCCCAACGTTTTCTTACCCAGAACTCCCTGCCAACCTAGTATTTAACTGAAAAAAAGCACTTTTTCCACACATTTTTGTGTGGGAAAGTTGTGGCATCACCTGGCTGACACAAATTCCCTACCACCCAGCGTTTCCCCAGGTCTCTTGATAAAAATGGTGCCTCACTCGTGTGGGAGGCCCAAGTACCCGCGACAGGCAAGGGCCCAAAACGTATTGAGGCGACATCAAAATTGCTTATCACAAAACGACCTAGTTTTGCAACGGGGGTCACCAGGGTTTTTGGCCCCGTGCTTGGCGGCCAGCTAGGGAAACCTACCAAGCCCACACATTTCTGAGAACTAGACAACCAGCGGATTCCAGGGAGGTATGGCTTGCGTGGATCCCCCAACATTTTCTTACCCAGAATCCCCTGCAAACCACAAATTTAGCTGAGAAAATCACCTTTTTCACACATTTTTGTGTGGGAAAGTTGTGGCATCACCGGGCTGACACAAATTTCCTACCACCCAGCGTTCCCCCGGGTCTCCCGATAAAAACGGTGCCTCACTCGTGTGGGAGGCCCAAGTACCTGCGACAGGCAAGTGCCCAAAACGTATTGAGACAACATCAAAATTGCCTATCACAAAACGACCTGGTTTTGCCAGGGGGGTCACCTGGGTTTTTGGGCCGTGCTCGGCGGCCAGCTAGGGAAACCTACCAAACCCAAGCATTTTTTAAAACTAGACACTCCGGGGATTCCAGGGAGGTATGGCTTGTGTGGATTCCCCAACGTTTTCTTACCCAGAATCCCCTGCAAACCTCAAATTGAGCTTGGGCCGAAAACCCAGGTGACCCCCCCTTGCAAAACCAGGTCGTTTTGTGATAGGCAATTTTTTTTTTTTTTTTTTTTTTTTTTAAAAAACCTTTATTTCTTCAAGAGTCTGGACACAGCTATTCAGCCGACAACCCGGAGGTTCGGCAGCTTCGATAGGAGAATACAAAGAATCGTCCACAGTACATTGAAGGAGCAGTGAGAAGGTTCCATTTTTAATAATTACAAACACACAACAAACCCCAGCAAGGCAACAACACTGAATGCCCACAGTGGTAGCCCCTCAGGGTGTGATAGGCAATTTTGATGTCGCCTTAATACGTTTTGGGCCCTTTCCTGTCACGGGTACTTGGGCCTCCCACATGAGTGAGGCACCATTTTTATCGGGAGACCTGGGGGAACGCTGGGTGGTAGGAAATTTGTGTCAGCCCGGTGATGCCACAACTTTCCCACACAAGAATGTGTGGAAAAGTGATTTTTTGCAGCTTAATTTCAGGTTTGCAGGGTTTTCTGGGTAAGAAAACGTTGGGGGATTCACACAAGCCATACATCCCTGGAATCCCCCGGGTGGCTAGTTTTCTAAAATGTGTAGGTTTGATAGGTTTCCCTAGCTGGCCGCCGAGCACGGGGCCAAAAACCCAGGTGACCCCCCTTGCAAAACCAGGTCGTTTTGTCACCTCAATACGTTTTGGGCCCTTACCTGTCGTGGGTACATAGGCCTCCCACACGAGTGATGCACCATTTTTAACGGGACACCTTCGGGAACGCTGGGTGGTAGGAAATTTGTGTCAGCCTAGTTTGAAAAAATCTATAGGTTTGCTAGGTTTCCCTAGGTGCCGGCAGGGCTAGGGTTCAAAATCTATAGCTAGGCACTTTGCAAAAAAAGGGTCAGTTTTCACTGTGATAATGTGGTGTGTCTACGTTGCGTTTTGGGCAGTTTCCTGCCTCGGGCACTAGGCCTACACACACAAGTGAGGTACCATTTTTCTCCGAAGACTTTGGGGAACGCGGGGTGGCTGGAATTATGTGGGGCCACGCAGATTCCAGAACTTTCCACCACAGTAATGTGAGGATTAGTTTAAAAAAAAAAAAATGTTTAAGTTTGCAAGGGATTCTGGGTAATAGAACCTGCTGAGAGCCAGTCAAGTCACCCCATCCTGGATTCCCCTGGGTGTCTAGTTTTCAAACATGTACAGGTTTGCTAGGTTTCCCTAGGTGCAGGCAGAGCTAGGGATCAAAATGTACAGCTAGGCACTTTGCAAAAAACGGATCCTTTTTCACCATGTAAATGTTTTCTGTCCACGTTGCGTTTTGACCCATTTCCTATTGCGGGCACTAGGCCTACCCACACAAGTTGAGGTACCATTTTTATTGGGAGACTTAGGGTAACAGAATTGTAGAGCAAGTGTTATTTCTTATTGACTTTCGATGCATTTCTGCCTTCCAAATGAAAGACAATGTGTAAAAAAGAAGTCATTTTGAAAAATGACCTGTAATTCTCATGCTAGTATGGGAACTCACAATTTCGGAAATGTGCAAATATCTACTGTTTCTTAACTCTATATTTTGTTCCAATTTCAGAAATACATAGGTGTCTTTCATACCGATTTTTCCATGTATATATTTTCCAAATTAATTGCTATATACCCGGTACATAATAAAAAAAACATTGCAAGACGCTGCTTAGTTATTGGCTCTGGGTTTGTTGGGTTCTTGGTGAACCTACAAGTCCTATATATCCCCACAACCAGAAAGGTCCAGCAGATGTAACGGTATATTGCTTTCAAACAGCTGTCATAGTTAGAAGAAGTTATAGGTGGAAACGTTGACACAAATGGCTGTTTTTTTCAACTAATTTTCAATTTTTCCTTTATTCAACAGTTAGTTTCTATAAAGAAACCTTGAAGGATCTACACAAATGACCCCTTGCTGAATTCAGAATTGTGTCTACTTTTTTAAAATGTATAGCTTACCAGGAGCCATTATAGCTTTTATACCCATTTCCGCCAATAACTAGAAAGAGATTGAAAGGACAAAAAATTAGCAAAAATAGGCTATGTCCCAGAAAAATGCCAAAACTGTGTAAAAAGTTTTGGTTTTATGACAAAAGTCTGCTTGTCGCTGAAAGCTGGGAAGATGGTGATTTCAGCACCACAACCCCTTTTTTGATACCATTTGCTGGGGAAAAAACCAGACGCTTTCATCTGTAGCCCTTTCTTCCCATTGTAAAAATAAAAAAATGTAGCTGTATTTTGGCTAATTTCTGGGTCCCTTCCAGGGGAATCCACAAACCCTGGGTAACTTTAGAATCCCCATGATGTAGGAAAATAACAACGCAAATTTGGCATGGATAGCTTATGTGGTAAAAAGTTTACAGGGGCCTAAGCGCGAACTACCCCAAATAGCCAAAAAAAGGCATAGCACGGGTTGGGGGAAAGGCCTAGCAGCGAAGGGGTTAAGGTATGGGAGTCAATATTTTTGTAGTCGATATTATTTATTCCTTATTTAAAACATCGAAGTTTGGGACATCAATATTCTATCGGTGAGCCAGTCTTCATAGCAGCGGCGGCTCCTCCGCTATGGTGGTGGAGGGTTCCCCCCCGCCCTCAGAGGCAAATAAAAAAATAAAATGATCATTTTATTTTTTGGCCTGTAGCTGAGTCTTGGGGGTGGGGCCACAGCACTGCAGCAGGGGGAGGCACTTCTGTCAGTGTGTATGGCGGTTTGACCGACCGTCTGAGACTGGACAAACCGTCATGCCCACTGACATCTCTCCAAACTAGCTGTGTTGCAGGTTGGAGAAACCAGCAGGTACAGGCTTCCAGCTCCTGATAGAGAGCATAACAAATCCTCTCCGCCCAATCCCGACACTGCTCTATTGGGTATGAGAGCAGGGCCTAGATTGCCCTTAGTGGTGTCTGAGATCTTCAGCCTGTGTCCAGAGGAGCAGAAGAACAGCTAGCAAAGCGTTGAGCAGAAGCCCGGAAGGAACATTTTTTTTATTGTTTGTTTTGTTACAGGCCCGCCGCCCTGCCCCCCCCACATTTCCCTGACACTAGACGCCACTGCTGCATACCCCAGGATTTGATAGTGACTTCCAGCAGCTGTTTAGGTCTTTGATTGGAAGAACCATGAGTCTTGCAAATAGGATCTGCTTGAGGACTGGCTTTCTCAACATACAGATTAAGTATAGCTGCCAGTCCTTTTCTCTGTATGAGTTCAGTGTGACCTGAATGTTGCAGTTAGATGCTTTGATAGAACTGTGATCTTCCTGCCTAGATAAGAGCCTGACTTGATCTTTCAGTACAGTTTTTAAAGCAGTAGGGTGGTCTACAAGGTTTTTCCAGTTGTCCGTGACCAGGTGTAGTTTAGAGCAGGTTACCGTCAGGCATTTTGATCAGGTTTTCTTTACGTTTTAAAAATGACCTTCAAGATTTGTTTCATTGTGTTTGAAGTTGATGCACGAACTCGGATGTAGTATCGGACTATGACTGACCAGTTCTCAAAGGATTGCATGTTCAAGCCAAACTCAAGGCATAATAAAGAGTTACGAACATATGAAGGGATTTGAAGGATGCACTTGTAGGCGCGGCACTGCACACGCTCCATGGTGTCCACTTTGGCTCCCGGTTGGGCTATTTGTCCATAACAAATGGAAGGTAGTAGTTTTTCTCTGATTAACTTCTGCATTGCATTGCATTGGTGGTTGGACTGTGTAGGGTGGAGTGAAGTTTGCAGAAGGCATAGATCACTGCGTTGCCCTTTTCTTCTTTGCGTGTGATGTGTGCCTTGGGCTTGCTGTTAAAAGCAAACCACACCCCCAAGTAGTTATTGTTGGTAGCGGACCTTATTTTTCATGTTTCTCAATCTCCACTGCAGCTTGTGCTTATTGGGGTAGCAGCTAAATATGACAACCTTTGTCTTCTTGCAGTTTGCCAGTAGTTAGTTGGTGATGTTATAAGCATTTAACGCGCCCAGGGCTCTATGCATTCCCACTTTCATGTGGTCCATTAGGATCATGTCGTCAGCTTACTCAATCGGAAACAGCTTGTCTTGCCCGATTTTAGGTAGTAGCCGATTAGCAGTTTTTACAGATTTTCCTAGACCGTGATGTACAAGTTGAAAAGCATGGGCACAAGGAGCCAGTGTAGATGTCTGAACAGCTTCACATAATGATGTTGCTACTTTAAATATTGCATAATGCATGAATTCTTCAACACTGACAACATAGGTTGGATGAATTGTTCTAGTAAAAAGCTTTGTGGCTAACATTAAGAGCACAACAAGATCAGTGAAGTGTACGGGGAGGCATTGTAAATGAAAGGGAAGCTTGTTAAGACAAACTTTCACAAGAAATTGCTTGTCCCTCCAACACCCAGTGGGAGAGAGGTAACATTCTTTAGGATTTACAATAAAGGCATTGTCCACAATCTGGATTAAGTCAATCGCTTTTTGAACTCCAGTTATTAACTGAAATACCTCACTTGAGTGAAAGCCTAGACTTTATCAACTTCAGTGACTTTAGCCGGGTACCTTGTGAAAGCTGTCACATTCACACAAAGATATTTTTAATACATTCTCAGACTTGCTTCTTCTTTTGTGTCACCCACCTGTGTCACCCAGCTGTTAATTTCTGGATGCATCAATCACACCTTCTTCGGTTGTGTAAGCGTGGGTGTGGCGCTTTGGGGACCTTTCTGCATATATTGTGGGAATGCCCGGAGGTGGAGCGATTCTGGCGTGGTGTGCCTGAGGTCCTGCGTGTGGTTACGCATGTGGTGCTGCTACCCGAAGCGAGGAGATGCCTGTTGAATGTGTGGGAACCTACCGACTACTCGGCGCCACAGACGTGGTGAGTGACTCTGGTATATATGGTGTCCAAGCGTGATATTGCTCAACTGTGGGAATCCCAGAGTTCCCCGACTGTCTCGGCCTGGAAGGAACATATGGATTGGTGCATGTTTCGGGAAAAGGTGGTGTATGTGGCGAGAGGTAAGCCTGGGACATGGGTGAAAGTATGGGGCCCCTGGAACGCCTACCGCGGGGGAATCTGTGCTCCGCCGTTATTGCCCGATCCGTCGCCTGCCCCATCCCCTTAGCCAACCCATCTTCCTTGTTCCGGGCATTGAGTTTACCCAGCCCTAGTCCTGATCTCTTCCCCTTCTTGATACTCCTATGGACTGGTAGGGTCCCCCTCTCAGGGGAGCACATGCTGCTATTTCTGATTGTGGATTGCCTTGTGGGTTTGTTTTTCTGGTTGTTCTTTCAGTTTAAAATGAAACCATACAGTGGGGTCCGGATGGTGTGGCTATCAACGCTGCTAACTCCTGTGCATCTTCCTCAGCCGCAACACACGCTCTACAATGTGTATCATATGCTCCTTTTGTCTGCTAGCGGCCGGCCGGAAGGTTGTAGGCCCATCTTTGTATATTTTTTGAGTTTTGTAATAAACGGTTTCAAAAAAAAAAAAAAATCACACCTTCTTCTCTCATCAAAGCTGCTATATGTAAGGGTGACTCCTACCTGCACCCACTGTAACTTAAAAGTTTGGAAAATGACATGAAAGCAACAGGTGTCTCCTTGTAGGGACATTGATTGTAGTAAAAAGACTAGTTACATAAAACTTCCAGGCAGATAGGCTATCCAAGCTGAAGAAAGGTAAAGCCACCTGGCACTCTCTAAACCCGGAATGGAGTAAGGGAGGAAGGGTCTAAGCAGATAAAGAGATTCAGAATCGAGGAAAAGTTTTCTGAACAAAACGTTAAGGGATAATAATCAGTACCTAGAGGGTCAAAACGCATTGACAAAAAGTTACTGTAACATTTGTGACTCGTGGTACTGAGAATTCTACCTGCTTTTATAGGGCAAAACTGGACACGTGTGAGGATGTAGTAGAAAGTGGCCTATAGAAAACATGTAGAAAACTGGCAAGCCCCAACAAATAGAAAAACTAACAGGCAGTGCCTTAACTAAGGCATCAATGTTGCTTTGGGAATAACATACAAAGCCACTTCCTTCTTTTGAAGAATACAAACTGCAGAGAAGGAGCCTTCTTGGACTTATACATTAAGACAGAAATTGCATCTAAATAGTTCTTGGCTGTAAGAGGATTACAGAAAGAAAATGAGTGCACAGGCTTGCCACCTGGCGATACCTAAATGGAGCGTGAAGGAGGCACACGTTTTTATTCAAGACTGCTCTCATCCTCCTACGCTATGCTCCAAAGAGATGCCTCTTGGGGAAAGGACTGCCTAAAAGAAAACAAGGTGACCTCATAACTTGCAAACCAGGATGGAGGTCAGAGCGCTTGCATGCAATCTTCTCAAGAACCCTTGCAAGTTCACTGGCACTCTTCTCAAGGATTGCATAAAGGTGATCACAACTTGAACTCAGACTGTCAGCCCGCAAGGCAGGACTCTGGCTCAGGTCTGGATAATTAAATTCTTACTCATCCTAAAGTCCACCTTTGAGCTGCTGACTTCATTACCTGCTCCCCCTGTACTGAACAATGACTGTGCCATTGCTTTGTATCTATTATCCAGAGCTCTGCAAGTGGATGCAAATCTACTTTGAGATCTCCAGCAAGGTGCCATATTATCCAGGATCACTCTGGTATATAAAATTTGGAGAAGCAGAACTTTGACCTCTTCACCCTCTTGTACAGGTGGAAACCCCAGCTTACAGGTCCTGGACTCCAAAGACTTATTCTCAAGCGCCATTATATTGTTCTGTAGGCATGACCACAGTTGTACAATTCCCTAACTGTATAAGAAGTGGATACATCCAGCATGCACCTTTGGAGGGACTCCACTTGTCACTGTCTCCATGGCTAAGAGCCATTGATCTTGGACTTATTCCCACACAACACATGGTCCAAATTAAGTCTAATTGAGATTCCTGGATACCACTGCAGCTCATTAACCCCAGTCAACATCACATCGCCAAACTACCACAGTGTGCTTTGGATACCAAATAGCTATGAACCACACTGCAGTTTTTTAGTCCTAAGCAACAACTGGTAAAAGGAACGTAGATCTATGAACTGCTCTATAGCCACTGTCCAGCCAACCCTAGATTGAGCAACAGAACAACTAAAAGTCTGTTATAAACATTTTAAGCATGAACACATTGGTTAGGATGAATTAATATGGAGTGATTTACAGACTTGTTCCATGCACTCATAGGTGCCAGAAACTACTCTTAGAGTTATGGAGTTACAAATTATGGCTGTGTATACCCTATTCAATTCAGAGGTGCCAGCAACAAGGCTTAGAAAAATGCAAGTACATGCATAATATTCAAATACATCCGTATTATGTATACTGATCATTTGAAAATTGTGTACCTGATTGAAGAAAAACACACTGGGGGCCAGAGTAGCTCAGCTGTATGGCTGTCCTACTCCATGCTGCCTAGGCTGATAAAGCACATCAATGAGGCTAAAATCAGACTCTCCTCTCTGCTCAGCCTCCCCAGCACTCTGCTCTGTTCTGGAACCCATGTAGTAATAATCCAAGACCAACGCTTATTCCTATGAGACTTGCTTATTACATATAAGCCTAGAACAATGGTTCTCTCTCAGAGGAATCTCCATTGAAATCATAAGTAATGAATAGTCCCACACACACATTCAGGGACCCCGGAGCAGTTCTTTCAGAGTCACATTCACCTCTTCTTACTTCTGAAAGGCCAGAAGGCACATGTGACGTAAATGATACATTTAGGGGCCGATTCCGATCCTGGAAAAATATTCCCCGTACGAATCGTATCTGGATTTTTTACCGTACGAATCGTACAAGTCCCATACAAACTGGCAAGTACGAATCGTATGTGAAAAAGTCCATACGAATCGCATTGGGTATATTCCCCGACACGTCCTCGGGTCGGAAAAGGTGTCCGACACGTCCCCGGACATTTTTACGTTCTGAAAACTGAAGTCCGAGCGCGCAAGTACGATTCGTACCGTCCGTCCGATTGTACAACCGTATGGTAAAAAGACCGTCTGGAGCGAACTCCTATAGCAACCATGGAGACTTCCAAACAGGTGCCCGGTACGCGCCGAACACCCCCCTCCAGCCCCCCCGCGGATGGACGCGCCGTACCCCCCCAGGCCCCCGTGTGTACGGCGCGTACCCCCACCCCCGTAGGTACGGTGCGTACCCCCACCCGTGAATGTACAGCACGTACCCCCACCCGTGTATGTACGGCACGTACCCCCACCCCCGTAGGTACGGCGCGTACCCCCACCCGTGTATGTACGGCGCATACCCCCACCCGTGTATGTACGGCACGTACCCCCACCCCCGTAGGTACGGTGCATACCCCCACCCGTGTATGTACGGCACGTACCCCCACCCGTGTATGTACGGCGCGTACCCCCACCCCCGTAGGTACGGTGTGGAGCCCCACCCGTGTATGTATGGCGTGTACCCCCACCCCCATAGGTACGGTGCGGAGCCCCACCCGTGTATGTACGGCGCGTACACCCACCCGTGTATGTACGGCGTGTACCCCCACCCCCGAAGGTACGGTGTGGAGCCCCACCCGTGTATGTACGGCGCGTACCCCCACCCCCGTAGGTACGGCGCGTACCCCCACCCGTGTATGTACGGCACGTACCCCCACCCCCGTAGGTACGGTGCATACCCCCACCCGTGTATGTACGGCACGTACCCCCACCCGTGTATGTACGGCGCGTACCCCCACCCCCGTAGGTACGGTGCGGCGCCCCACCCGTGTATGTATGGCGTGTACCCCCACCCCCGTAGGTACGGTGCAGAGCCCCACCCGTGTATGTACGGCGCGTACACCCACCCGTGTATGTACGGCGCATGCCCCCACCCCCGTAGGTACGGTGCGGACCCCTACCCGTGTATGTACGGCGTGTACCCCCAACCCCGTAGGTACGGTGCGGACCCCCAGCGTGTAGCGCTGGGGGTCCGCACCGTACCTACAGGGGTGGGGGTACGTGCCGTACATACACGGGTGGGGGTCCGCACCGTACCTACGGGGGTGGGGGTACGCGCCGTACATAAACGGGTGGGGCTCTGCACCATACCTACGGGGGTGGGGGTACGCGCCGTACACATGGGGGGCTGGGGGGGTACGGCGCGTCCATCCGCGGGGGGGCTGGGGGTACGGCGCGTCCATCCGCGGGGGGGCTGGGGGTACGGCACGTCCATCCACGGGGCTGGGGGGACGGCGCGTCCATCCGCGGGGCTAGGGGGGGACGGCGCGTACATACGGGGGGCTGGGGGGGGACAGCGCGTACCGGGCCCCCTATTCCGCTCGCATCGCGGCGTACTTCGCTTTTCCGGCACTTTTTGGGTGCCGTAAAAATATTGCTGTCCGGACTGCTGTCGGTACGAATCGTACTTGCTGGGACGTAAAAACATGCCTAACTCCGTCCGGACGTCACGTCCGTGGTGTCCCGGATCACATTCGTATGTATTTTGCTGTCGGTCGGTGATTTTTCCGACTCGTACAGAAATGGTGTTTCCGCACGATTCGTACTTGCAAGTTTGTATGGTGTTTTTACCAGGTACGAGTCGGACGGAGAAAACGCTCCGACCGACAGTTCGTACCCGGTTTTTCCAGGATCGGAATCGGCCCCTTATTCGGCCTTAAAACAGGCTATTTTGCGTATTAGATTAATTCATTTTAAAATTTTGAAGGAAAAAGGCTTAAACCTTTAAAAATCGCAGGGAAAAAAATTACCTTTTAAAGACATAATCACAAACTTTTTACTTATTTTTAAAGTGTGAGAAAGGGAAATATAGGTCAATGTAGCTGTATAGGCTGCTTCATTGAAACCGCAGAATAGGTCACTGCGCCTTTAACCTTGACCTCCAGTGTCCCAACATGCTCTGCAGGTGGCAGTTTACTCAGGATTATGCAGAAGATGATCCATCTAGACAAGGACTGTTTGGAAGTGGCAAAACATTTTCATAAAAGCCCATAGTTCACAAAAAGTTGCTTTGATTTCCTTAAAGCCTTCGTCCTATTTGGGTAAAACTTCAACATCCTTCTAACATTAAGAGTATAGAGAAATGTCTCTGCAGGAGAAGAGGGATTTTGGTAAATATTTAAGTAATGAAATAGTTTGATTGACATGAAGATCTGTGACTACTTTAGGAAAGAATTTAGGATGGGTTCTTATCACTACCCTGTTACTATGAAAAATGATGTAGGGCTCATGGGAACACATGGCCTGTATCTCGCGATCCCTACAAGAAGAAGCTGTGGCAAAAAAGAAGGAAGCCTTTCAGGATAGATGGTGGAGAGAGGCCTTATGAATGGGTTCGAAGGAAGGACCCGTAAGCTTTAAAGGACAAGACTTAACTCCCATGGAGGGGAAGGTCTCCTCTTGAGGTGGATATATCTTTTTTTTTTTTAAAACAAACTGTTAAGTTGAAGGTCAATGACGGAAGGCATTTCCAGGTAAAGAATCATGTTAATTCTTAAATTAGTACTACAGCCACATCCAGGAGCGTCGCACCCTCAGAGGCTCGGTCAGCAACTGCCAGTTACCAATCGAACCTCCGGGAATGCACACTCCATGCGTGAGAGAACAAAGAATGGAATTACATCAATAAACCATGACATCAAACTATATACCGTATTGCTAATATAACTGCATACTATAACTATCACACAAACTTTATTGTCTTTTATTGTCATCCAATAATACTATAATGAACATGTATTGAACACATTTGAGTCTACCCAGCCATCATGGATCTCACATCTCTAAGGAGGATATATCTTCTTAATAGCCTTTAGAAATTCCTTTACCACAGGTATTCTGAAAAAGGAGATTGTGAAGAGCATTTTCGGTAAGATGTGATTGCTGCGATATGCACTCTAACAGAGGAGAATTTTAATTTTATTTTAGCCAAATGGAGGAGGTATTGAAGAACCACCTCATTCTGACAAGTGACAGGACTAAAGATCTTCTCAGAGCACCAGGTGCAGAATCTCTTCCATTTGAACAAATAGGAAGTTTTAGTTGAAGCTTCTCTCAAAACATCCATGCATTCCTGAGGGAAGTTCAGGTGACCATATTGCAGGAGTTCAGGAACAAAACAGCCAAGTCCAACGAGTGGAAATTCGGGTGTTGAATCTGGCCTCTGTACTTCTCAAGAAGGCTTGGTCTGTAAAGCAGCTTCCTGTGTGGACAATCTGAGAGATGAAGGAGATCTGTGAACCACCATTGTCAGGGCCACTCCAGAGCAATGAGAATCATTTTGAACTTCGAGCATGACAGCTTGATGATCACTGTTGGCAGCAGGGGAATTGGAGGAAAGACTTAAATACATTTGCCTCACCAATCAATCCATAAGGCATTCTCCAGTGTACATGGGTGTTTTTTTCTCCATCTGCGAAAAGATGATTTTAGCGATTAGCACAGTCTGAAAAGATGTCCTGAAGTGCAGTGTCATTTCATATCCAATCATGATTTTCTTGAATGATTCTGCTGAGAGTGCCTGCTCATTCTGGATTCCTGGTAGATCGATCACTCTAATCTTGAGATTCCTGGATATTACCCTTTTCCAAGTTGTTTGTGCTTCTAGGTAGAGAGAGCTAGACCTCTTCTCTCCCTACTTGTGCAGATAATGCATGGTTGTAGTATTGCCCATCTGAATAAGGAGATAATTTTTCCTGAATTATGGGAGAAAAGCCGCCAGGGCTAGATATACTGCTCTCCGCTCCAGAAGGGTGACGTGGTAAGATTGTCCCTTCTGAGACCACATCTCTTGGTCTCAGAAGTTGATCCATATGAGCGCACCAACCTCTAAAGGAGGCATCCGTCACTATGGTTTGGGTTGGTACATCTTGATGAAAATGTACTCCTTTGAGTAGATTCCCTGAGCAGCACCACCTCCTCAGTGACTGTTTTGAAGGAGTATTCAAAATCTCCGTGTCCTCCGACTGTCCAGAGAATTGATACCATTGTTTTTCTAGACATTGTTGTTGAGGCCGCATATAGAGATGTGCATTCTGGACAAAACATGATGTCATTGAGCCCAGGAGAGAGGAGACTTGTCTTGCCTTTGGTTGGACTTTTGTCTTCAGATGGCAACATTTCCAAAGGATAGAAAATCACAACATCTCTCTTCTGAAGGAAACACTTTTGTGTGCACTATATCTATGACTGCACCCATGTAGTGTAGGGATTGAACTGGAATCGAGATTGATTTGTCTTGATTCACACGCATACCCAGCTGATTGAGAGTCATGACAGCTAGATGATGATGTTGATTTCCTTGTTAGTATCAAGATGCCTTGATGAGCCAATTGTCTTGGTATGTATAGAGGAACATTTTACTTTTCCTGAGGTGAGCTGCTACAACCACCTAAAGATTCAATCAAAAATTAAATTATCATAAATTATATGTTCATTGCATGAAGACCGTTGGTTATTATCAAGCAGATTACAGTCCATCTAGTGAAGAATCAATGGAAAAAAGGGTATGTGATGGGAACCGATTTTGTTAGAAAACATGAATTAACATGTTAATAATGCCATTGAAATCAAGTAATATCAAATTTCCAACACATGGAAGCGGCACTGTGCTCTGTAGGAAGTGGTTAAAACATAAATATTGATGAATAAAGTAAAAATGTTTATCTGTGCTGTGATTATTTTTCTCTACAAGAGCTGAAGAAGTTTCAATTCGTCGTAAGGTGCTCTGTTATATTAAATATATATACAGTATAAGTGTTAAATTGTTGACATTTTAACCCTGTTAGTCTTATCAGGATAGAGCTAAGTTGTTCTGATATAGCCTAAATGGAAAGAGAGGTTCCCAGTTATTTACATTGGCTACTCTGTGAGTCATGTGAGGTGGAGATAATTATTTAACTATTCACTTACAAAGTAAGCAAAAATATGTCAAAACGGGTCAAGCATTATGTATAAAAATGGAGGAGAAAAAGATGCCACAGACGAGTCCTCTGTGTGCACACGCTTCTCTGTATCCTAGTGTCGCATGCTTGAAGGTTCTAGGTTTCTCTCTTGCATGAGAATGGTAAAGGCTGTAAATGCAGTGGACAATACGTCACAAAGCTATATTACAAAAAACAGTCAATGGGCAGTTCAATAAAAAGAAAAATAAATCACCTTAACTCGAACCTTACTTATGATCTATATGTGCGTGAGGAAACATAGCTTGGCAGTCTTTGCATCTGCCGCCAATACTAAATGGATGACGAGAGTGTGCCTTTGAAGATGGCCGAATGACTGAAAGGCTATAGAGTGGACCTCTAAATGACCAACCCATAACGTGGGAATAAAAGCAAAAACATTTTGGCAAACATTCTTGAACTATCAAGAGAAAATTGACACCCTACAGGGGGATGGCAAATGTGTGATATGAGGTTCAAGGTGCTTTCATTCAGTCCTCCTCACTTTATTCATGTGGTTTTACATGCATTTCACTTGTCATAGAGCACTGCACTGCCTTACATTTTATGTCACTTCTTTTCTAATGGAGTTGAAAGGATGTTAATACGTATTTTTTAACAATGCAGTGTCCCTTCAGTTAATTTTGTTTTCATGAATTAATTCTTGAAGGCATGAATTCAAATCTGCCTGTTAGGAGCTGTTGGTCTTCATGCTATGAACATGTATTTTTTGATCATTCGTTTTTTGGATGAATTACTAGGAACCACTGTTATATTCTCCTTGAAGCTGGAATACTGTGACAGGCAGATACAGGCTGTGGGCAATTCTGGGACTGCAGTACTCTGCTATTGGTGCCTGATGGGACGAGGGAGGCAGCAGACAGTACTAGGAGGTGGGAGGAGAAGAGTTTGCTTTTAGCATGTCTGGGCACAAGACTGCCAACAAGAATTCTGGGAATGAGTCCCATAATCCTCATGCCCGTGTATGTTCACCCACACCCAATCCCAATGTTGGTTTACAGGTGTAATGTGGACTGTAAGCGTGGTTTAGGTGAGCATACCTTATAGAGGCGGGCAGAATAGCTTTCGGCCTTCCACACCATCCAGAGGAAGGAGGTTTGAGTGTTCCGTGGTCCCACACGTGGCAGCTCTCATGTTGGGCGGCAAGCACAACTGACGGGGGGCTAGCAAAGCTAGCTGACCTGAGGTACTTCAGGGCACTCTCAGTCAGTCGCCTGCTTTAAGGAAGAACGGTCTGCACTGCATTCAAGTTGCATTTCCACGCAACCAGCAGAGCCAACTGTGCCAAGCCGGTGCACTAAGGTAGGGAATGACTGCAAGTGTAGGCAATGTCGCAGACTGGGCTGCACGTCCTGCCTCAGCTGAATCAGTCAATGGAACACAGGTGTTTATTCGTGCTGTTAGCCAGCGAAAGGTACATGCCCATGACTCCAGGGACATGCCTATGGCTTATTGAAATTCAGTTAGTGACCTGTCCTCTTATTGGCTGGTTGCAGCACAGGCTCTGCAGCCTGAGCCCATGCTGCAATCAGCCAGTCAGATAACCAGTATATCAGCTTCATTCCAGTGAATATACATGAGGGCTAGATGAAAGGCATTGGTGGTCCTTATGCTGGACAACACTTCTGTACACACTTGACCCCAAAGAGCTGGTACTGATAAAGTAATAGACTTAACTGTGTTGTTTTCTGGGAACAAGAATGGGATTTTTGGGGAGGTATGGCAAGCATAATTGGGAATTTAGGGCCTTATTCCAATATTGGTGGGCCCACCACCGACAGGCCGTCAGTGGTGGGCCCACCGACATCTACAGAAGCGAACCGACTGCTGGATTCTGATCCGGCAGGTGGAGGGCCCGACTGCTGCTTTTCCAACGGGCTCCTTGAGCCCGTCAGGCAGCAGTGGGACCGTAATCCCCACAATAGGGTGGTGCCTGCTCAGGCACCGCCGTAGTGATTACAATGCCCGTTTCCCTCTGCCTTTTCATTGGGGTTACAACCACCATGAACCGTGTGCCAAGCATCACGTGGTGCCTGGCACACTGCATGGGTGTTTGAAAATATGCCTTTTTCAATTGCAGTTGAAAAAGGCATATTTCCAACTGCCGTGCTGGAGGTTGCATTGGCAAACGGGGGTGGAACCGCCGACTACTAGTTCCACTCCGAGTGCAATGTCAGTCGGACGCTCGTCCGACTGGCATCATAATGAGCCCCTTATTGTCAGTGGATTCATATTCAGCGCCCTGGTCCTTCAGGATGTGACAGTGGTTGTCTCTCTTTTTCGATTATATTTTGTATGTAACAAGTAGATTTTTCTTTACTGAATGAACAATTAGACCAACTTAATTTATTGAGATCTGACCTTACATAGGCTTAGACACCTTTTTAACCAAACTTATGTGAGTCCTGGTCATTTGATGGTTTCATTGGAAATAAAGTAAATTGGACAGTGTGTAATGGTTCTAAGTGCCTTTCTGAGTTTGTGTTTTTTAATCTAAACATATCATTGTTATATAAGAATGGAACAAGGTGAATAGAGTCTTTGTAAATTCTTTTATAAGAGTTTCAGAACAAGCTGCCAATTGTTCCCACCTTCTGAGAGTCAATAGTAATATTCTCATCAGCAAAATCCTGGTGAATTGTTGGGTTGTATGGGATTTGTTTTTTATCTGGATTCTAGGTCAGTGCAATGCCTTGGCTAATGTTATCCAATAGATCTTCAAGAATCAGTCACATGCTCGTTGTTAGAAAACAGCTCTGCCACAGACTGTGGGGTTAAAGAACACTTATTTTATAATTTACAGGGAAGCTGTTTTGGTACCAAGTGCATTACGACATGCATGTTCGGACCCACACAAGAGAACACTTATACTACTGTTCCCAGTGTACCTACTCGTCAATCACTAAGAACTGCTTGAACCGTCATGTCATTCAGAAACATAGCAACGTCTTTCTAAAGTGCCCAACTGAGGGCTGTGACTACACCTCTCCAGACAAGTACAAACTTCAGACACACATTAAAGGACATTCCGACCTGGTAAGACCAAACACAGTGTTTTTTTGTTTTTTTTCAAAAGGTTGATTTGCATTTTGTCTAATGGAGAAAGGTTTGGGGCATAGAGTTAATGGGATTCCTATGCAAGTGTTAGGATTGCTTTCTTTTGATAAGTTTACAGCCCACTATGTCAAATATATGGTAGACTTCAGAAAAGGCCACATGTATAGTATTGCTTTGTTTTTGTATCTGACATTGTGGAATGGAACTGTGCACTCTGATTTTCAAGACACCTGAACATTGGCATATGTCTTAAAGAAACCCATATGTTTAGGCCGAGCCCCTTTCATTTGAGCTAATTATGGCTGATCTCTTCAGTGTATAATTACATTTAAAAAGTTACAAATTCATATCATACATCTACTATGGTTCGAATCTGATTTTGCTCAAAGTGTTATAAACTTGAAGGCATTTTTAGCCGTGTTAGTATAGGACTGGTTGCAGGCAGAGCTATTTGCTTTTATGTAGTTTCATTGATTTTTATGTAAATGGAACACGTTTGTTTGGTTGTGTTAGGGGCTCAGTGTATTTGTATGACTGGTTCTGCACTGTGCTGGTGATATCACCCTGGTTTAATAATGTAATCAAATGTGGTTCTGTCGGAATAATTTCTAATAACATTTACATCATTATCAAGAGTACATTAATGTTTTCGCCTCCTGTTTCATACTCAATACATTAAATGATGACCAACAAGCTCAGTAATGTGTTCTCCAGTTCATTAACCGTATAATTATTTATATATTCAACAGAATGTTTCAAAGAATACATTTAAAAAAGCATAATGAGCCGGTGTATAGTGGTAAAGTGCATGTGCAGTTAAGAAACAGTGCTAGTTCAAGAATAGATATCCAATAGAAATGTTCTGATTTCTTCATCAAGAGACTTGGCTATGGTCCGTTTGCCAGCTCTCATCTAATGACGGGGCAATAAAAAGAATTGTATCGCTACCAGATGTTGGTAGTCCAAGTGCTGCATATGAATGCGTAGACGTTTCTAGATTAATATGTGTAATCCTTAATATCAAAGCAGGTCTTCCTCAGGGCCAAACCAGAAGTGTAAGACGTCAAACTCTCACAGTACTGCAAAGACCCAAAGGGTGCTTTCACCTGATTCCATGTTATTCATCTATCATATATATAAATATCAGCTCACTCTAAGTGAGCTGCGGTACGAGCAACCAACAGGTCTTCCCTGCACGATCCTGTAGTTCTGATGCGCTGGCACTGAATATCTTGGGTTTATCTTCTGAAAGCCTATATGTATGCTTGTGACAGATGAATAACAAGGAATTTATGTGAGAGCACCCTTTAAGAGCATGCTTTGGTCCGACCCTGGGGAATGGGTTCACTGGGGCCGGTCTAAGGTTTAAGGCCTGACTCCCTCCTTTCCATAAACAAAAGGGCCCCGGGGATGGCGTCCTTGGGGGCCTTAAAGAAGATCAGGTAGGATGGCCACATGCCCCACTCCCCAAATGAACTAATTGGCCCAGGGATGGGGTACTTACAAAGGCTCGGGAAGAGGGTGCACACCTCTTCTCCATAATGGAAGAATCAGTCACGGGGATCTTTGTTGATGTGTTGGCAGCCAAGCACATCTTATTTTTAGATCTGTCGGCTTCGCGGACCCTCCCTTGCGCAATATATGCACACATTTAAAACCTTATTTTCTCAAAAACTTACTGAACAGATTTATACCAAATCACAAGCAAGCACACTTTCTGGACCAAAGTCTAGCTTTCTGACAAATTTAGTATAATTCTGTTCGGTCATTTTTGAGGTATTGTTGTTTCATTTTCCTATGGAAATTGGATGGGAAAAACACATTTTCAAACCACTGATTTTTCTCAGCTCCCACTTGACAGACAACCCTGAAACATTCCAGGAAGAAGCTGAGTTGGACGAACTCTTTCTTTTTGGAAAGTTTTGTGGAAATTAGTCAAACAGCGCTGAAGTTATAAGCAAACCAATAAATACATTTCTTATGGAAACATGGTTGTAACTATAACTATACAACTACCCAGTGACGAACGCCACTTGGAAATATATATGAGAATTACTTTGCACATACTTCAAATCCCAGCATGCAGCACTAGCGTAAATCAACAGAGAGACCCACCGGAGGGCAATTACCAATTTAAAATGTAGAGGGGGAAGAGAGAGGGTGTGTCAAGCATTTGTGAACTGCCAGCATGCCTTTGAGAAAGGAGCAAGTGCTCTGAAACGCGTCAGGCTCCAAGATTGATTGGGAAGAAATTAAAGTTTGTGATGAACACATCTACTGCGTCTTCAATTATGGGGCACTTGTTGGAAAACATAAATATATATGGGCTCGGATGCGGGGTAATGAATGCGGATAACTTGGAATAACTAATCAAGCAGAGTGAACCATGTAACCAGCAAAATAAGCACCGCCCACTGGAGGGAATCATAAAGAGACTGCCGGTTGGAACCACATGCCCCAGAATGCAACAGAAAAATGAGCCACCGGAGGTTGTAATTATAAAAGCGGACATTTGGATGTGGGGACAAGCGGCATGTGAGGTGCAGGCTTACCTTTGATAAAGGTCTATGTTGGACTGAAACGCGTTAGGACTGCCATGCTGTTTTTACTAGTATTGAATTAAATTGGAAATCCGGCAAATTACGAGTGCGGCTCACCTTCTTTCCGTGAGGGGAGAACTGTGTTGATGTGTTTTCGGCTTGGTCCTGCCGAGGAGCGACGCACCACCAACAAGAGCGCCACCATTGCCCACCCTGGACCGGTTTTGTTGCTCGTGAAAACGTATCAAGGGCAATGAGGTGCCGCCGAAGACCGGCTTCGGTATTGGACCTGTTCCAGCCTTGAAAATTGGGCTCGGATGCGGGGTGATGAATGCGGATAACTTGGAATAACTAATCAAGCAGAGTGATCCATGTAACCAGCAAAATAAGCACCGCGCACTGGAGGGAATCATAAAGAGACTGCCGGTTGGAACCACATGCCCCAGAATGCAACAGAAAAATGAGCCACCGGAGGTTGTAATTATAAAAGCGGACATTTGGATGTGGGGACAAGCGGCATGTGAGGTGCAGGCTTACCTTTGATAAAGGTCTATGTTGGACTGAAACGCGTTAGGACTGCCATGCTGTTTTTACTAGTATTGAATTAAATTGGAAATCCGGCAAATTACGAGTGCGGCTCACCTTCTTTCCGTGAGGGGTGAACTGTGTTGATATCTATATATATACATATATATATATTATCTACTGGCGGTCGCCAGTAGATAGTTATAGTTAGGACCCTCTTACCATAGGAAATCCGCAACATTCTATTTTGAATAACTTTGGCGCCGGTCGACGAATCCTCGCAAAATTTTCAAAATAGGTGGGGCGTTGAGCTCCGCTCCTACCCTGAAAGTCTCGGGGGGATTCGTCAAGCGGGGGCTGAGATAAAAGGGGGGTCCCAAAACGCGCATTTTTCCATAGGACCTTTAGACAGAGCTACAGCCCGAACGGCTGAACAGAATTTAATGAAATTTGGCAGAGAGGTAGTCCTCAGGTCAAGGAAGTGCCTTTTGTAGGTTTGGTGTAAATCTGTTCAGTAGATTCTGAGAAAATAGCCTTTAAATCAATATATATATCTGAGCCAGCTTACGGTGCGCTTACGGTGCGCTTACCGTACGCGTACGGTGACGTGCGCGAGCGCGATTCTGATTGGCCGTTAGATCTTAGTAAACATTCGAATCGGTCGAAACCAGGAAGCGGCGGCCGCCATTTTCTCTCTCGCACTCTGACAGGGGGTTGAAAAACAAAGTGCAAAAACATGTAAAGGGACTGTTTAGACAGCTCCCAAGCACCTAGCCATGTCGAGGGAGTCCCCAACGATCCCCCAAGTGAAAAAAGGCAATTTTAATTTTTTCGAAAATTTCGCCGATTACGCTTACCGTACGCGTACGGTAATAAATAATAATAATAAAAAAAAAAATTCCACATTCTCCCCACCCCGTGTGCAAATGGTGCCCGAAGTGCACCATTTGTGCATGGCTTATTACAGCAAAACAAAACATATATTTTACCTGTCACAACGATGCTCATCATATGTCCTCCATGTGCGCACGGTGCGCGAGGATTACGGTCGCGTGAGTTATAGTTGCCTACAGTAACTATAACGGGGGAATTTCATTGGTTTTTTATCAGTAAAATGTCCAGCTAACTATAACATGTGTGAAACCTATGGTTTTTTCAGTGAATATATATATATATTTATATATATATATTGAGATATATATATATATATATATATATATATAAACACCAAAACTTCTCTCCCAGGTAGGAAAAAAGCGACAACTCTGCTCCGGGTATTGGAAGGCAAAATCAGCTTTTTATTTTTGCACAGTCGCCAGTAGATAGTTATAGTTAGGACCAAGTTCCCATAGGAAATCTGAAAATTCTATTTTGAATAACTTTGGCGCCGGTTGACTTATCTTCGTGAAATTTTCAAAACTAAGGGGGCGCTCCGCTCAGCTCCTACCCTGAAAGTCTCGGGGTGATTCGTCAAGCGGGGGCTGAGAAAAAAGGGGGGTCCCAAAACGTGTTTTCCCATGCATTTTCCCATAGGGCATTTAGCCGAAGGTACAGCCCAAACGGCTGAACAGAATTACTGGCAAAGAGGTAGTCCTGAGGTCAGGCATGTCCCTTTTGCATATATGGTGTCAATCTGTTCAGTAGTTCCTGAGAAAATTGCAGTTGAAAGTACATAAATATCTATATGCGCGCACCGTGCGCGCAGGGTGCGCGCACGGGGCGCGCACCAAATGTCCGCGAGCGTAATTCTGATTGGTGGTTAGATGTCAGTCAACATTCCAATCGGTCGAAATCAGGAAGTGTCGGATGCCATTTTGTGTGTGACAGTGAAAAAGAAAGGTTGAGAACGTGAAAAGGGGGCAGGGTAGAGAGTTCCTGACCCCCTAGCCTTTGTCAGGGGGTCCCTGAAGGACCCCGAAGGGTGAAAAAAACATCGCGCACCGTGAAAAACCCTTAAAAAAAAAAAACATTTTAAACTGTGTATAAGTTTGTAGAAGATATTAACTATGCTGTTCAACTTTATCCAAATAAAAAAAAAAAAGAGCTGAGCCATTCCATATTACAGGATACAGTCAATCTATAACTATATACATAGGTAGTTTATTGTAAAATAAATATATAAAAAATATAATAATACATACATAAATTAGCATTTAAAAAACCTTACAAATTCACTAAAAAAACCATAGGTTTCACACACTTTATAGTTAGAAATTAGCATTTAAAAAACCTCACAAATTCACTAAAAAAACATGGGTTTCACACACGTTATAGTTAGGAATTAGCATTTAAAAAACCTTGCAAATTCACTGAAAAAAGCATAGGTTTCACACATGTTATAGTTATCTGGACATTTCACTCGTAAAAAAACATTGAAATTCCCCCGTTATAGTTAGTTCAGCTAACTATAACTCGCGCGACCGCAATCCACTGCAGATGACGTCACATATTACATCACTGTATTCACTAAGATACTGTTAATAAGTCAGTTATCCAATTAATTTTACAAAAAAAACATCCATTTAGACACGTATTTACCCATTTATTCTTCCATTAACCTTTAGATATACATATATAAAAAATATTTATTTTTCAGAAAGACACATATTCACTGGATGATGTCATTTGAGATGTCATCAGTCACTGACCATGTCATGAGTGATGTAATATGTGACGTCATCAGCAGTGGATTGCGGTCGCGCGAGTTATAGTTAGCTGAACTAACTATAACTGGGGAATTTCAATGTTTTTTTACGAGTGAAATGTCTAGCTAACTATAACATGTGTGAAACCTATGGTTTTTTCAGTGAATATATATATACATATATATATATATATGACAGCTCCTATCTTCAACGAAGACACTGCACTCTTGGAGTTCATTTAAAACTTTTTTGCGGCATTCAAAGGACCAACACGCATGGCTGCTTGTTCATAAAGTGCGAGCTAGAAGAAGGTAGACACGCCGAAACGCGTCCTCGCAATAAGGTTTTAAATGAACTCTGAGAGTGTAGTGTCTTCGTTGAAGATAGGAGCTGTGATATTTTTAATGGACCCACCGCCATTTGTCCCTGTCGGACCCCTCAAAGAAGCCTAGGGGGCAGAGTGTTTCTACCCTGCCCTCTTTTCTTTTTTGTAAACATTTTTTCTTGTAACTCGGTTTGAAGTGTTGGCAGTCAATCCCATCTCAGGCACAAGTTTGGGAGGGGTGGCGGATCCGTTGCAGATCCACCACGGCCTTGGTTGTATATCTTTAAAAATCTTTACATTTCGGAGCAACGACTGAACTAATTTATACCATTTAGCAAAAATGGCGCTTTCTGGACCAAGAGCTGCCAAATTTGGTGTAATTCCGTTCAGCAGTTCAGGCTGTAGCCATGTCTAAATTTTCCTATGGAAATTAACAAGGAAAAAAAGCGTTTTGGGAACCCCCCTTTTTTTCGGCCACGCTGAACGGATCACCACAAAATTATGTATATATATAACCAATCCTGGCAACATCCATAGACAGGCACCAAATTTGGCATAGAAAGTTTTATTCCAACAAGAGCCCAGACGCGTTTCGACGGCGAACCACCTTGATCACTACATATATAAAAAAAGGTGCTACTTTTTGACTAGTTTGTGCATGGAAAGTTGGTGAACCATCAAGCGGGCCCGAGTAAAAAGGAGGAGTCCCAAAATGCAAAATCCCCATGTATTTTCTATAGACTTCTTTAAGACTGGCTACTTCAAAACCTGCTAAATGGAATTACACCAAATTTAGCAGGAAGTTAGATCTTGGTCCGCAGATTGTGCTTGTGCTTTTTCTGATTTTTTGTAAATGCGTTCAGTAAATATTAAGACATTAAGGGTAAAATAATATTGTATTTATGGATGGTAGGGTTCGCGAGAGGCGAGACAGAGACTTGTGGGAGCCCAGTGTAAAAATGGAGCATTTTAAATACGCCGGGAAAGTGGCTTCTCGGTCATATTCCGATTTCTCCAGATGTTCTGGTTTCTGGAGCCGGTAAGCATGTTACTGGATCCGGTTGGTGCAGTGAGATGGCCCACTGTGAAGGTCCGTGGCGGCAATCATGCTACCATATGCCGCCCTGTCCAAGACAAAACCCCCATAATCCTCCATGGGTCGTAGTCTGTCCCATTACGCGGACTTGAGTGGGAGTTTGAGCTCAGACATGGACAGTAGGTCCAAATTATCCATTCCAACTCTGCGTGCCAAATATGTATGCTAAACTATGTATGAATATGGATTAATTATGCTGTACTGTCACTTGCAATACGTATTATACTCCCTGACACAACTATCTCTCAGCTTGGTTGATATAATAGCGTATTGTTCTTGGATGGTAATGGGTCCCTGTGTGAACCGCTCTTTAATTTCTTTCAATTTCTTTACTTTACCCTTATTGTGCTCTGGAAGCTGTGCTCTGGATATTGCTTCTTTCATTCTTGTGAGTTATTTTCTGTTTTTGTAGTGTGCACAGATCACCTGGTCCAGCATATGTAACTTGCTCATTATGTACTGTGCTATACTATCATATCATTCTCTCCTTTGTTGTGTGTTTATAAAATCCAATAAAAACTCTTTGAAATAAAATAAATAGAGCGATCTGATTGTCCCAGGGAGCTTTATTTCCCTTGAGACATCTCACTCCAGCGGGGCTGAGCACTCTGACTGCCTGCAACATGAATTTATTTTTGCTGGCAGCCATTGTAGGACTTGGGGACTTAGTCCTCTGTCCTGCATTTAAATAAAGAAAAATAGTGTAAGGGGGCAGGGAAAGGATACCCCGACCCCTCAGCTCCGTGGGTGTGGACCTAGAGGAAACCCCACGGGGCCAAAAACAAAAACCATCTGAGCAGAATTTATTAAGTTTATGCCCAGGGGAGCCCCCCCCCCCCTGCTGTATTCAAAAAGGGAAGGGGGCTAGATGCCTCCCCGAGCTATTAAAGGCACCAGGGAGCCCACCCCAGTATCTGTAATCACAAAAAAGGGGTAGGGGGCTGCACAGGCCCCCTTCCCAACTCATTAAACGCCTCACCAACACGGCCCACCTACCACAGCCTCTAAAGGCCCTAGGGAGTCCACACCCAGGGCCAAAATTACTCAGAATGGGGCGGGGCACGTAGTAACCAATTAAATGCTTTAGGGAGCCAACCGCCAGGGCTGATTTGTTTAAGGGAGGGGGTCTAAATGACCCCTCTCCCCGAGACATTAATGGCCTGGGCCCGCAGGGTCGGCTCACATGCTATGTCCCAAGGAGCTCATCCTGGGACATAGCGTCTTCCTTGCCCGCACCTAAGTATAACTACCCAGTGGCAGTTGTCACTGGGCAGTTCTAGTTAGGTCAGCCCTTCCATAGAAATGTCTTTTTTGTTTTGCTAATAACTGGAGCCGTTTGATGAATTGCCATGAAACTTTCCAAAAAGTTTATCTTTTTCGCATAGAAAGTTTCAGGGTAATCTGTCAAGCGGAGGCCGAGGGGAAACAAAAAGGGGGTCCCAAAATGAAAAATCTGCATGCATTACCGCAAAAACTGCTGAGCAGAATTACACCAAATTTGGCTAGATCTTGGTCCAAAAAGCATGCTTTCTGTGATTTTGAGTAAAACCATTCAGTAGTTTTTGAGATATTAAGTCTCACAAAAATTTGTGTTTCTGGACAGTTCCGTTCAAGTGACTCTTGCGAGAGCACCTCAAGCCCTATTTTGAAATATAGAGCATTCTATTGGCCCATGGGGCCATCATCTTGTTCCCGTATGAGTCAGACTTCAACGGAGTTCTCTCATTGACTGCCAGCAACATGAAGAAAAATGTTGATGGCAGCTGTTACAGGACTCAGAGACTAAGTCGCCTGTCCTGCAATTTTCTAAAAAAATTATATAAGTGGCGGTAGTGATACCCTGACCCCATAGCACTTGTTGGGCCCAAAATAAAAAAACATCTGTCTTTTTTTGGCCGCAATCCCGCGGTACTTCCCCAGGATCCGGGCAAAAACAAAAAAAATAAAATGACAGCCTGCCATTTTTAAAATATTTGTGGAGGGGGCGTGAGTATGCTCTGGGATGATTTCAAGGCAACTATGCGATGAGTCATTTCCGCCATATCTATAGCTAGACCTCGGTAGGCACTCCTGTTGGAAGCTAACCTCACAATTGAGATCTGCACCTTGGAATGTGCAGAGAAGCAACGCCTCACAACGCGGTCTAATTGGCAATTGGATGTGTTGCAGGGTTAACTCCGAGCACATCGGGTCAACAAAGCTGAGCGGTCCCTTTTGGCACTTAAACAAAAATACTACTAAGGAGGGGACAAGGTGGGCACCCTGTTAGTCCGTAGATTGCGGCACAATACACTCGTGCCCATATCTACAAAATCAAAACAGAGTCCCAGGCTCCGTCTCGTCCTCCTTCCACACCCTCCACCTCCTACGTAAGACCTTCAAATGGATCCCCCTTGGACACAGAAAGACCATCACTCACGCCCTGCTCACCAGCAGGCTTGACTACGGCAACGCACTCTATGCCGGAATAAACAAAAATCTCACCCGCAAGCTACAGAACTTCCAAAATGCTGCCGTAAGACTGGTCCGCAACCTGCCAAGACACTGCCACATCTCCCAGCACCTGCGTACACTCCACAGACTCCCCATCGAAACTAGAGTCACCTTCAAGATGCTAACCCACATTCACAAGGCCCTCCACGACACCGGACCAGCATACCTGAACAGCTGACTCAAATTCCACGCACCCCAAAGCCTAGCTCTCCTATGCCGTGTTCCCCGCAGCAGAAAGACCAGATGGGGAGGCCGCTCCTTCTACTTCCGCGCAGCCAGAGCATAGAATGACCTTCCGCTCCACCTCTGACAGACAACATCGCTCCCCATCTTCACGAGAAACCACAAAATCTGGCTCTTCAACAGACCCCCTCCTTGATGGACTGGTACCTGCGACCCCCCCCCAGCGCCTTGAGACCCTTACGGGTGAGTAGTCGTGCTTAACAAACACCTGATTGATTGATTGAAGCTTGGCTATCCGTGAAATGGGCAAACAAGTGGCCTTCCGCACCTTCTACACCATTTTTATGTTAGCAGTAGGGAAGATCGATCTGTTATCGACTCATATCTTCGAAACTGGAGCTGGCCAACTATAGACTCACCGGTTTGTACAGGACACGGTGGCACCTTTTACATCGGCAGAGTTTTACAGTGCTCTTAAGGAGCTCCCCGTATAGAAAATTCCAGACCCAGGCGGCTTGCCGGCCAATTTCGATAAGGTCTTCCTCCCTGAAATCACACTCATACCAAAACCTGGAAATAACCATACACCAATAGCTTTGTTAAATAGTGCCGCACAAAGCTACACAAACATGTTGGCAAACCAGCTTGTGTCTTTGCTAGGTGTGAGAGATCCGGACCAGGTTGGTTTTTATCAAGCCTAAACAAAGTTCTGATAATATCAGACTTCTTGCCCACCTCATGGAAAAGTCCCAGAAGTGCAATGTCCCTGTCTTCCTCCTCTCCCACGACGCCGAGAAGGCATTAGATAGTGTGTGCTGAACCTTCTTGTGTGGCCCTTCATTAGATTGGTCAGGGCCCGATATAATCAGCAAAATTATGGTCTTGTATGAAGCGCTGACTGCAGCCATCTGAGTCACTGGACTGGTGACGTAACCTTTTACACTCCACAGTGGCACCCACGTATCTCCAATGCTCTGCTCATGCTCCCTAGGAATTGTGGGAGGACTTGTGTGCCCAAACCTTCTGAATTATTACTGGGAAGCTCACTTGTTCTACATCTCAGCGTTGGTGGTTCATGAGAGTGAAAAGCACTGCTTTCATATGGGTCGGGCAGTGGCCTGAAGACCATTGTGGGACCTGGTCTTGCTCTTGAAGCAGCTGTAGAGCATGCATAGTGACCCCGACCAAGACGATCCTAGAAATATGGTATAAACTAGCACTTCGGAGAGGCCTAACTACATTTCCCTCCCCGAACACCCCAGTGGTGCGTAACCTTGACTTTACACCTGTGCTCCCTACTGGCTTCTTCATAAACTGGCAGATGGCGACTGCAGAACCCTGCAAGCCTTTTTTAAGAACTGATAATTAAGCCATTTGATCCATGCAAATATGACTTTAACATCCCAGACACGCTACAATTCCAATATTTACAACTGCGACTTTGGGCACTATTCCCATCCAATACTCTAGGAGCCACTCGACCCCTCACACAATTTTTGAAACTTTGGTCCGCAACTTTGAAGGCTCATGAGGCCTAAATGCCAAGACATATGCTGTTTTACAACAATCCCACCTGATCCCTAGGCACTTGTACCAAACAAAATGGAAGCTTGATAGTACCCAGGGCATTTCACCGAAGCAGTGGGAGCTCCTGTAGCGTGAAGTTCCCAAAATCTACAAAAGAAATGGCATACAAGATTATGCTGCAAAGATATTATTCTCTCATGTGCTTACACTCTATCTACCCTGCAAACTTGGCCAATTGTTGAAGAAGCAGAATACAGGAGGAGGATTTTCAGCACTTTTGTTGGTCCTGCTCTCTCATTGCCATTTGCTGGAAAGGAATCCTGTGTTCTATCAAGAACATCCTCGGATACCCAATCCCGACAGACTATCACACGGTTATTTTGGGAATACACTCTCATACTGCACATGACAGGAGTAGCAAAGCAGCTTATCGCTTTAACTTGGAAAGCTCCCTCTGCCCATCCAGCAGCGACTTGGTTTAAACAGCTTTGTCACACCCTGGCCATAGAACATCTGTCCTATAAGCTCTCACTCTCAGAGAAAAAATTCACATGCCTCTGGCAGCCTTTAATTGATTGCATGTCCCAGATAGAATACCTCTGTTTCCTCCCACCCAGGCTTCGAGCCCTCCACAAGAGCTACTCAGTTACCTCTGAGCAGTGCTCAGGGGGTACCCTCTGCCCTGGTGGTGCATTCCCCGCACTCGTATATGCTTGTGCTATCCCCCCCACTGTACCCCTGGTGATTTGATAGAAAACACAGAAGCTGAGCTTCCTCTAACTTCTGTTGACCGCAAATAACAAGGTACACTTTCACATGATCTCCTGCTAATCCTTCCTACCACCTGCTGGGTATTGCCCTATTTTATCGACTCTTTGGAAAGTGATGCATATGCTGTATCTGCAATGTAAATTTATGCTGCGACACCTGTTATCCGCAATAATATTGTTGGCTACTGTATTGTTTGCAGAAAACTCAATAAACAGACTTGGAGTACGACATTTTTTTGTTTGGATTCGCGGTGGATCCTCTAATCCGCGAAAAATATCTAGAAAAGAAATCACTGGCTTCTGCCGTTTATATTAAAAGACCCCCAGTTGGCCAGGCGGGGGGGGGAGGAGGTGTGGGGTATATTTTTGAGGGAGTGAGGTTGCAGCCCCCTTCTCCATGCCTCCACGAGGCGCTAGTGACCCTATCCCCTGCGGCTTATAACTTAAATAAAGTGTAGGGGGGCATGCATTCCCCTCCCCAGGAGAGGCCCGGGAACCCCATCCCACAAGGCTGTCTTTCAGTTAAAGGGGAGAGGGGTCATGTGGCCCCCTCCTCATGGCTCCAGGAGGCCCGGGGTCCCCATCCCTTAAGTAAAGGGGAGGGGGGCCATATGGCCCACCTCACCGGGCCAGGAGAGGACCCTGGGACCCACTCCCCAGGGCTGTCTTTCATTAAAGGGGATGATGGAGGCCCAAGATGGCGAGAGTGTAGAGGATATGCAACTCATTTTGGGGTTCTCTATAGAATCAGGAGCCATCAGAAAGCTAGTGGAGAGAAATTGGAAAGTGTTACAAACAGATAATGTGATTGGTAAGATCATACCTAGTAGACCTGAGGTCACGTACCGGAAGAGCAAATCATTAAAAGATCTAGTACGAAGTCACTTTTCTGAGAGTGTTTCCAAAAATACATTGGCTAGTTTTTATCCATGTACTGCCTGTAAGGCATGTAAGAACAGTAATAAAGGAACATTCTGTTCCAGGCAGGAAGGGGAAGTGTAGTATTGGTAAACTGATGAATTGTAACACTAGTTTTGTTGTTTATTGCTTGGTGTGCCCGTGTGGTCTCCGGTATATTGAGAGCACTATCCATCCTGCCAAGAAACGAATATTGGAGCACACACGGGCAATCACCAACTGTGATGCAGCCTATCCAGTGGCAAGGTATTTTGCGGAAATGCATGAATCGCGGAGTGACAGATTGAGTTACTTTTGTCTGGATCATGTGCCTGTCACAGAAAGGGGAGGAGATAGGGTGAAACAGTTATGTCAGCTTGAAGCAAGGTTTATTATCGAGCTCCAAACACGCATTCCTGGGGGGCTGAAAATGGAGGAGGAATTGTGGTCCTTTATTAGTTAAACTGCTCAGATTATTACTGTGATTTTTTTCTTGATTTTTTCCTTAACACCCTAGATAGCTCACAGAGCTTTTTCGAACTCCCTGAGAATTGAACTTTTTTCATAACTTTTTCATAATTGTTTCCTTTATTCGAATTGACATATTTTTTTATGTGTATTTTAGGATTAAGTATGCAAACTATGCACAGAGCACTTATGGATGAGTAAAGGTTGCTGCTTTATAAAGTAGAATTGATGATTGATAGCCCATTGGAGGGCTTAATTTTGGAGGAGTGAAACATTTAGCGCTGTTGAATGTGACAATGCAAATGGCCATGACTATGTTTTCCAATGGAATAGTTTATTGGGCTTTAACATAATGGTGGCATTAATTAATTGAAAAAGTTCATGAAAACTGATGACCTTAATAATTGGAGACATTTTGACTAATTTGTTTATATTATTATTATATCCTGCAGAATGAATTTGGCAATGTAAATGTTGCACTGCATTGGGTTTCAATAGCAACTCAATATTTTGTACCTAGTTTAAAATGGCTGCCTTGGTAACATAAGCCTGTGTATTACATTAGAAAGTCCCTTGTCTATGTTGATCAATAGCCCTGTTGACGAATGAGAGAGCCCGTTATTTAACCCCTTCAGCGCTGCGCGGATTCCCCCGCGGTGCTGAAGGGTTCTAGCGCGGGCGTGGTCATGACGGAACGGTTCCGTCATGAGCACAGCTCAACCGATGCTCATGACGGAACCGTTCCGTCATGAGCATCGAAGGGGTTAAAGGTTATGAATTGTGTAAACAAACAAACACTGACGAAGGCCAGGGTGCCGGAACGCGTGTGTTAGTATTTGCTTTGGAAACAGAATTTAAAACGGTTTTTGATGGAGCTGGAGTGCGCAGCGTGTTTTCCTTGATGGAGACGTAGTGATTTGGAGTATTGGCTGCGATACCGTCCACACAACTGCTCACCCGCACTGTGGAGAGCGAGGGAACTGGGCGGTTCCGTGTTCATCTATATATATATATATATATATAATATTCACTGAAAAAAACACAGGTTTCAGGCATGTTATAGTTAGGAATTAGCATTTAAAAAACCTTCGAAATTCACTGAAAAAATCCACAGGTTTCAGGGACATTATAGTTAGGAATTAGCATTTAAGAAACCTTAGAAGTTCATAGAAAAAACCAAAGGGTACAGGGACGTTATAGTAAGGGTGATATTTCACTCACACAAAACCAGAGAAATTCAGCCTTTAAAGTTAGCTGAGCTAATTATAACTTGCGCCCCCACAATGCACTGCTGATGACGTCACATATGACATTTCTCATGACATGGTCAGTGACATCATTGATGACATCATCCAGTGACTGAGTGTTTATGAAAAGTTAATTTTTTTTATCTATATATACACCAAGGTGTATTGAAGAATAAGTGGGTGTATGACTGTATGTATGGATTTGTGACTGACTGTATAAGGGAGTGATTAAACATGTCTTAGTGAATGTATGGGTGAGTGACTAATCTGTGTCAGTTGATGTGTACTGGCTGCATGAGTTGGTGAGTAGTTTTTTGAGTGTCTATATGGGTTAATGATTTGTTGTCTGAGTACCTATATGGGTGTCTGAGTGTCTGTTTGGGTGGCTGAGGGTGTGACTTCCATCATGGATGTGTGAGTGGGTGATTCACTGGGTGTATGGGTTCATGAGTGCGTCTTCGATGGGCTGTATGGGTGGATAAGTGTGTGTATGGCTGTGTTGGGGAGTGAATGGATGTCTCCGAGGTATATGACTGAGTAACTGCATATGTGAAAGTCAGTATATGTGAGTGTTGGAGTATATAAGTGACTGTGTGAATGATTGTAAGAGTGACTGTATGGGTGAGTGCATGCCTGTGTCAGCGACTGTAAGGAGAGTAAGTATTTGTTAGTATATGTATGAGTAGTGTGTGTATGTGTTTCTGTATGGATGAGTAAGTGGCTGTGCGATTGAGTGTTTGGGTGAGTGAGTAGGTGTATGAGTAGCTCTATGGGTGACTGATGGTGTATGAGTGGCTGTATGGGTGTATGAGTGGATATCTTAGCGGCTGTATTGGTGAGTGACTGGCTGTATGAGTGCCCATCTGGGTGAGTGAGTTTATGTGTATGTAGACCTATCAATCAGTGAGTGGGTATGTACCTACTAGTATTGGTTTGTCAATGGTTACAAGAATGGTAGTCTGTTTGGAGTAGGTGTATGATAGCTTATTTTGGGGTGTGACTAGGTGCATCAGAGATTATGTGGATGATGTCAGTGATTTCATCAGTGATGTCATTTGAGATGTCTTCAATGATGTCATTAGTGATGTCACTGACCATGTCATCAGTGATGTAATATGTGATGTCAACAGCAGTGCTTTGCTGGGGCATGAGTTATAGTTAGGGCTCCCGGTTTTATGGTATTTATTTTTTTGCCATTTCCGTCTGTATTTATCCATATTTATTTTTTGTGCATTTTTTCTGTATTTATCCACATTTATTTTTGCCACAAGCAAAAGCCAACGCTACAGCTAGTATTTTTCCACATTTATTTAAATTGACAATGCACACAGGGCCAGCTCTTGGGCGGTGCGACTGGTGCCATTGCACCGGGTGCTGCCTTCCTGGGGGCACCGTGTTTGCAAGTTTAGTATGTTGTTCAAGCACCTGCTGCAGCGTTTCTTTCTTCTGGTAATTACCAGGCATCACAAAAATGTCGAGAAAACTCGTGTGATTAATTATCTTCCTGGAGAGAGATCAGTGTTTTGTATAGTTGAGGTTTTAACTTATGTTAAGTTAGTGCAGAGGGTTAACATGCCTGCTGCAAAGAATGTGTACCAAGTAGATTACAGAGTGCATATAATGTAAACAGATCAGCAGGTTACTGCTTTTAAAAAAGACATCCTTTTGTTACTTGCAATTTATAACTTAAAGTCCTAATATTCAACAGTGAGCTATTAACTTTCATCATAGGACTGCATACCCACTGCAAAGTATACATTAGAACATTGATTAATGTTGCATAAAGGGTTAATTTGGCTAGAATTCGATTATTATTATTGAAAAAAACTCCCAACTATGCTGTTTCTTTTTCGACTCTGAGTTTGTGCTTCTCCAGACCAAGCACTCTTAAACTATACAGCCTACCAGTATGCATGACATGTACCTACACTTTTAGTCCTTTGGCTTATGTAACATTTCCTATACACTGATTTACACATGTATGATTGATAGTCTCTATGTAATGTGTGTGTTTGATGCAAAGTGCTCTGGCACCCTACACTTGTATGAGGGAGAGCCAGGTACCTATACCCACAACCCAACATGCAGAGGCTGACACACACAGACAAAGTACAAACAGGATTGAAATCAGTCTCACCCTATGCAAAAACAATCAGACAGTGCACACTCAGGCATGTAGAGAGGAACAGGGAGATACACCGACAGAAAGGACGATATATAAATGCAGGTTTCATGTCCACCTAATATTTAATCATTTGATGATGAACTTGGGCGGGCACAGAAGATCCTGGGCAGAGAGGGGGGAAGTGCCGATGCTGACAGGCACACACACACGGACAGTTTTTGAGCTGCCAGCCGCTCCCGAGTACTTCACAGGTCTTTAAAAGACCATTCACTTGGGGGGGGTGTCAGGCGGGGGCTTAATTGGGAGTTTTATATAGCGCTGGCTAGACCCGAGGGTATCAGAGCGCTTTACAAGACATAGCATTGATAGAAGAATTCAACAAAGTTTAACAGGAAGTAATAACAACAATGCAACAACGTATATGAATCTCAATGAGAAACAGACAATTCAACATTATCCATCATTTCTCCCCAACTTCCCAGTGGTAAACCTCCATTGTTCATCAATCTTTTTTTATAGCGCCTTCTAAAACTGAATGCTTCTGAGAGCTTCCCATGAAATGTATAATTGGAGTAACTGGATGAAAGCGATCGAGCAGTTGGGGCATTCTGTACACCCCAGGGCAGGCACCGAGCGGACAAGCACGGATAAGCTATCTGCACGTGGGGACTGTGGGACAGTCTGTCGTGGATCATGTAGGACAGCCAGGACAGCCTCAAGGGCCAAAGCAGATTTTGGAGAAAACGCCTCTTCACTTTAACAATGGATGATTACATTCAATACGATAATAGAAAGTAACGCCGTCACGCATAAGAATGTCCTAACTTCAGAGGTAGTGGGGGGGGGGGAGGCGGGGGCAGGGTCTTCGCAGAGATAAACTGTATTATTCAAAAGGATGCCAAGAACTGATGTGTAAATGAGCCTTGGTGTTTTGGCCTCAGGTTACGGGTTTCACAACAACACAAAAAGCCACAACCCCGCAGTACATAGGAAGTCTAAATGAACACACACACACACGCGTTCAATGAATATGCATAAGCTGTGAGGCTTTTGTGTCAAGCTGAGGCAAGCGCACTAAGTGGTCGGGCTCCTGGGAAGTTTCCCTCTGCCTCTTTCTGCCACTTGGATCCTGTTAACCCTTTGCGCCCCGCTTACCCCTGGGTTGTTCCATCACCCTGGGTTCACCTCTCGCTGCTCTCTGCTCGTGCTCAGCTTCTGGGGGCTAATGTTACACCATTGCAGTGGGGAGGATAAGTGGTTTGAACAGGATGAGTGAGGTGACTCGCGCATGTGTAGTGAGTCGGATAAGTGGGAGGAAAGTGACACGGGTGAGAGTTTACTGGTGATTAGATGGTTGAGCGGCTGGAGAGGGTTAAACAGGGCATGGCAAGGAAACTCTGCACTGAAGCTCGGCAAAATTTGCTAGTATTTTGCCGTTTCTAAATATAAATACAGACAAAGGAAATATAGTTTTCCGTCTGTATTTATATGTAGAAATCCGTAAAAACTGAAAACCGGGAGCCCTAGTTATAGTTACTGCAGCAAACTAATAATTATATATATATAAAAATAAATAATATATATACATATAACTGAAAAAACTTTATAGTTAGTTGGACATTTTACTCATACAAAACCAGAGAATTTCGGCCGTTCTAGTTAGTTGGGCTAACTATTACTCGCGCCCCCGCAATGCACTGATGATGACGTCACATATTACACTCCTTCATGACATGGTCAGTGACATCACTGATAACATCACTGATGACATCTCAAATGACATCACCGATGACATCATCCAGTCACTGTGTGTTTCTGTAAAGTATAAATATGTTTTTATATATATATATATATATATATATATATATATATATATACATATGCCAAGGCGTATTGAAGAGTGAGTGGGTGTATAAGTGTCTGAATGGATGATTTAGTAGGTGCGTGACTGACTGTATAAGTGAGTAATTAAACATGTCTTACTGTATGCATGGGTTAGTGACTAAACTGTGTGAATGTCTGCATCAGTCTGTCAGTTGGTATGTAAGCGGATGATTGGGTTGGTGAGTAGCTACATGAGTGTCTATATGGGTTATTGATTGGTTGTTTAAGTATCTGAGTGTCTTTGTGGGTGGGTGGGGGTGTGTCTGTGTATAGATGTGTGAGTGGGTGATTCACTGGGTGTACGGGTTCGAGTGCATCTGTGAAGGGCTATATGGGGGGGTGAGTGTTTGTATGGGTGTGTTGATGAGTGAATGGATATCTCAGTGGTACATGTGTGAGTAACTACATATGTGAAAGGCAGTATATGTGAGTGTTGGACTATATAAATGATTATATGTGAGTGATTGTGAGAGTGGCTGTATGGATGAGTGTGTGCTTGTGTCAGTGATTGTATAAGAGTGTAAGTATGTGTTAGTATCTGTATGAATAAGTGAGATGGTGTGTGTAACTGTATAGGTGAGTAAATGGGAGTGTGATTGATTTTTTGCAAGACTGACTAGGTGTGTGGGTAACTATGGGTGAGAGGCGGTGTGTGACTGGGTGAGTGGATGTGTGTATAGACCTATATATCGGTGAGTGGGTATGTACTAACTGGTATTGGTGTGTCTATGGTTTCGAGAATGGTAGTCTGTATTTTAGAGGGGGTGTATCAAAGGTTATATTAGGGTGTGAGGAGGTGCATCAGATGATCACGTGGATGATGTCATCCGTGATGTCATCAGAGATGTCAGTTGAGATGTCATCAGTGATGTCACTGACCATGTCATGAGTGATGTAATATGTGACGTCATCAGCAGTGTATTACGGGTGCGCGAGTTATAGTTAGCCCAACTAACTATAACGGCAGAATTTCTCTGGTTTTGTACGAGTGAAATGTCCAACTAATTATAACGTCCCTCAAACCTGTGTTTTTTTCTGTGAATTTTTGAGGTTTATTAAATGCTAATTTCTAACTGTAACGTCCCTGAAACCTCTGTTTTTTTCAGTGAATTTCAAAGGTTTTTTAACTGCTGATTTCTAACTGTAATGGCTTTTAAAATGCAAATTTTTGAATATGCCTACATAGGTAGGATGTGCAGAAAGATGTAGAAAGGCGCAGAAAGAACCAACAGAGGTGCATAAAGAGGCCTACTTTGACTGTACCTCACAACAGACTCATACAAAGTACCGAAATCACTAATCCTTCTCCGAAGATGTCTTTAAACCTCACTTTTCTCTTGAAGGTTCACTATTAATCGACTGCTCAGAATGTTAAGCCTACCAAATATAAAACAGCAATCCTAAGCAGATCACTATTGTAAGTCTGACCAAGTTTGTGAAGGTATGCATGCGTGTCTATGCTTTTACCTAGTGACATGTTAAATTAAAATAAACATACAAACACTTGAATACCTGTGTTTCAAACAGCATACTCTGTAAATTTGTGTAAAAGAAGGTGTATGCATTTTTTTCTGCTCACAACAGAGGGCTCATGGGTATTCAATAGTTTATTTGAGGGGCTCTATAACACATATATGCATAAGACATGTCTGCCTGTGCAACCGAATGACAGAGCAGAACTGAGAAGATTTGACCACCTATTGGAGAAGTTACCCTCTGTTTAAGATACAATCTTCAGATGCATAACACATGCAAGAATACATATACAAGTAGACATATACCTCAGTCACGAGAGCATGCAGACCTTTAAACTTGACAGTTTGCACTTCCCATTTGAGCACAGAAGGAGGCAAGAGAAGTACAGAAACAGGTAAAAGAGGTGCAGAAAGAAGCAAGAGCAGTGCTGAAAGAACCAACAGGTGCAGAAGGAGGCAAGAGGGGTATAGAAAGAGCAAGAGGGGTGCAAAAATTTGCAAGAGAGGTGCAGAAAGAAGCAACAGAGGTGTGGAAGGATACAAGAGAACTGCAGAAAGAGGGAAGAGAGTTGCAGAAACAGGCAAAAGGGGTACAGAAACAGAGAGCAGGTGGGCAGACTGAGGCAAGAGGGGTGCAAAAAGGGATAGGAGAGGTGTACAAAGAGGCAAGAGGGGTACAGAAAGGCAGGATGGGTGCAGAATGAAGGAAGAGAAGTGCAGAAAGAAGCAATAAAGGTGCTGAAAGAGGCACGAAGGGTGCAGAAAGAGGCAAGAAAAGTGCAGAAAGAATCAACAGAGGTACAGAAAGAGACGAGTGGTGCAGAAAGAGGGAAGGAAGGTATAGAAAGAGGCAAGAGAATTTCACAAAGAGGGAAGAGGGGTGCAGAAAAAGGCAAGAGCGGTGCAGAAAGAAGCAAGTGAGGTGCAGAAAGAGGTAGGAGAGGTACAGACAGAGGCAAGAGAGGAGCACAAACAGGAAAGAGAAGTGCAGAAAGAGGCAAGGGAATTGTTGAAAGAAGCAACAGAGGTGGAGAAAGAAGCAAGAGAAGTGCAGAAAGAGGCAAGTTAGATGCAGAAAGAGGCAAGAGAGGTACAGAAAGAGGGAAGACGATTGCAGAAAGAGACAACAGGGGTGCAGAAAGAAGCATGAGCAGTGCAGAATTGTGGAAATTTAGCTTGCGAACTGAACATTATCTGCGCCATCTTGTCTCTCCCCAGCGCGACACACAGGAAAGCGCACGGCAGCCATTTTAGGCACCCTGGTCTCTCCCTGCTCATTGCCGATCGCCAGCGCGTCCCCCTGGCGCTGCAAGCATTCCCCCGCACGCCGGCCACCCCCGCTCTCTCATACACGGGCCATAAACCCTCTCCTTCTGCGCGACCCTGCCATGGAACCACATCCCACGCCTGACCGACATCCCATACATGGTCATGCATCTCTTTGATAACCCCCTTCCTCTGCGCCCCATTGTCCGAACCGATCCCAGGCCATCACCTAGCCCTGCGGATGCAGTTTATTGCCCCTACTGTAAGGGAAACACCCCACATCAAAGGGATTACAGTAGATCAAGGCCCTCACCCCCTGAGACCCGACCGGTCGCACACACCCCCGGGAATTGGCAGAATGTCCAGCTGTGTGATAGCCATCTCCTACTGTGGGTGGGGTGGGGACTTCTACTGTATCTATGTGTGGGATCGGATCTGAGCCGGGGATTCTGAGGATGTTCTTTCATGCATCAAAGTGATCTCAAGAATGTGCCATGTATGATAACCCTGCAATAAAGTCATAAATGTGTGTATAAGTGACCAGGTCTCTGAGATGCAGTTAGAGCACCTCGTGACGATACCTTGCTGTCTGATCTGATGTGTTCCACTCCGACGGAATAAAACTTTGTTTCCTGCCTTCCAGTCTCCGGCGCCTGCCTCTTTATTGGTTTAGCATCGAATGGTATAAGAGGCGATTACCGCCGGGCAATATTTGAAAGGTTATCGACTACGACTGCCGCTACCATTTAACAATTGGCGTCCCAAGCGTGGGGCCCATCAGCGACACGTGGATCCAGTGGGAGAGGTCCCGACGACAGAGTGAACGACTGCAACGATCGGGAGAGCTCCTGCCCGATAGACCCTCGTCTGGCAGCCGATCATCCGAACTTCACTGGTTCCGAGCAGACCTCTCTCGAGTGATCTACGGTCCTGACTGGGAACCATCAGGAGTGCCGCGGCAAATACGGAGAGTAGAGGACCATCGGGCGCTGGAGGCGGAAGACGAGAAACTGTCCATGCGGTCCGGGTAAGGTCGTGAAACACGACAAATTGCGAAACGATTGATTGATTGATTGAAAATACTAGTATTGCTTATTGATTGTTCTCTTTGAGATATTCGCTGTCTACAAACGGAGAAAAGTAGAAATACTCTCTCTTCCTTTGCAGATAGTGAAGGGTAGGTAACGCAGACTTTTGTCCCCATTGTAACCCGTCGTGCCTATCTTTATCTCCCCACTGATTGATTGTCCGAACATTGATTGTTTTGAAGAATAGTGCTCTTTTGAGATATTCTCTGTTTGCAAATAACGTAGAATAGAAATATTCTGTCTAGTCTTTGCAAATAGTGAAGGGTAGGTAACGCAGACTTTTGTCCCCATTGTAACCCGTCGTGCCTATCTTTATCTCCCCATTGATTGATTGATTGTCCGAACACTAGTTGTTCGATATTGGTTCTTTGGAGGTATTCTCTGCTTACAAATAACGAGGAATAGAGATATTCTATCTAGTCTTTACAAGCAGTGAAAAGATAGGTAGTGCTGACTTTTGTCCCCGTTGTAACCCGTCATGCCTATCTTCTCCCCACTGATTGGTAGTTGGTTCTGCCCGGACCGCTTATTAGAGGTGGACCACCCGGCTCCACTGGAGGGCACCCCTAATAAGGACATGTTCACTAAATATGGACTAGTCGCCGTAGCTTATAGCAAGCTATGGCATAAATATACAAAGAAGGACCCCGAGAGTCAGTGGCCACTGATGGGATCCTTCGACGACCATTAAATAGAAATGCTAGAAATAGCTCTGCGTAGTAATAAAACGACGCCTACTATGCTTGACAGTGTCGGCATGTGGCGCAAAGAAGCAACACAACAAAAAAAGAGGGAAGAAGTAAAAGCAGAAAAGGAATTACGAAAGGCAGCTCACCTTGCCGCTAGAAAGTTAGAAGAAGAAATAAAGGAGAGAAGGGAAGCTAGACTAAGACAGGAGCCTGAAACATCAGGCCAGTACCCTGTTAGGACCCCCTCTATGCTCTACCCTGAGTTGTCTTCTAAGCAACGAACGAATGACGAATTGCTATTAGGTCCCCCGATCATTTACATGCCCCCTCCATACGCACCCTCCCAACCGGTAGTGCAACCCCCACAACCCCCAAACACAAGCGAAAACAGTACAGGGGCCTCGGTCCTCACGGCCTTCGCGCCGGCCGAGCCTCTTGTACTGAACACAACGTTGGCAATAACGTTGGATGACCCTGAGATGAGAAAGAAAGATCCCACCAGAATGAATCGACTAACAAGGATGAACGAGCAGGAATCGACAAGATAGTAAGGACACTGGTGGAGCGAAAGGAAAGTGAGGAGTATATAACAGACGTGTATAACTCGTATGCCGATAACCGCAGACGACACTTTGTCGTACGACTTTGTTATCACGCCCTGAATACATATGAGGATAGGTACCACGATAAAGGTCCCGAAGGCTTAGCGGCCCTATATAGGAAGGTAACCATTGGGGAAGAAGGAGAGGGCGATGTGACGGACCTCTTCACTCGTACACTCGAGGTCTACCGGCACCTTAAAGAGCACAGACAGACAACCAAAGCAGAAACCCCCATAGCGACTAAGCCCCAGGCAGGAAGGGCTGATACCATGATGCCCATCAAAGAGGCCGCCCCCTACTGGGTCCCCCCACGAGGTCAGGGAACACATGACGACATCAACCACCAAGATGCGAAGAGAAGGGTCGTATATAATTGGGTCTACCAGCCATGGGACCGACAAGACATTTTGACCTTTAGAACAACCCTACCCGACTTAAGAAAGAACCCGACTGCCTTCTACACCGAACTAGGTACAGCCTTAGGTTCAACAATAATGACGACTTGTTCTTCGGGTTATGTCTGCCGGCTGATGTGTGGAAGCAAATCTGGAAAGTTGACCACGTTGAGCCGTTCGGATATACTTGGGTACAACTTGATACCATAGACAAACAGCGAGAACCAGGACAGAAACCCCCGAAAGCCATATTGGAGCTCCCAGACAAGATTGTACAGAAATTGAAGACTCTAATCCCAGAAAGAAAGGTAGACTGGTCGATAGTGACGGCTTGTCGCCAGAAACCCCAGGAGGATGTGTCTGAATACTTCTCTCGATTCGAGACCGTGTTTTACGATTATAGTGGCCAGGACATGACCACCGCAACCGGACATCACCTCTTTGTCCAGAATTATGTGAAGGGTCTGTCACAAGAAGTCTCCCAGAAGCTACAGACCAGCGAGAGTAGTTCGGCAGCCTCCAAACCCGCAGCAATCCTCCAGATGGCCCAATACTACGAAAACCAAAAGAATGAGAAGGAAGAGAGGAAGAAAAAGGAACTGAAGGAGAGGGTAATGATAGCACAGTTACAAGGGGTGACCATAGGAAGGGAACCCCCAAAAGGGAATTACCAACCAACCGCCTCTAGAAAGCTACCCCCTAGAGACCATACACCTGCACCCTACAACGGACGGAGAGACTTAGATGGGAACCAATGTGCGTTCTGTAGAGGGTTCGGACACTGGAAATCCCAGTGCCCGGTCCTTCTGGAAATGAACAAAAATAGGGACCCCAGAGACACAGCATATGACCCCAGAAATAGAGGACAGGGACGAGGGTACACGAACGACACCATCAACGACAGGCCAGGCAGACCAAACACCTTTGATCGCCCCCGACAAAACCAGTGTCAGCAGTCCGACTATGAAAGCACCCACGACTTCGCATAGGACCGCCAGGGGCAAGGGAGGGATCCAGTCAAACTCCGTGTTGACCAGCAAGGTCCTTACGTCACTGCTAAGGTCTTGGGCACAAAGTCTCCATTCCTGGTAGATACTGGGGCGACACGTAGTGCATTATCTAAACGACTGATTCCTAGGGCACCCTTGTCTGGCTCACACGTAACCTCAATAGGCTTCGATGGAACGCCCTCCACTAACCCCTTATCAGCACCAATCTCCTTTGACTTAGAAGATAACGCCACTGACACGACCTTTCTGCTCTCCTCCAACACCCCCGATGCTATTATGGGACTCGATTTGCTAAAACATTTCCGAGCTACCATCAGATGTTCCCCAGACGGAGTTCGAGTCATCCTGCACGATAACCCAGATCTGTTCAGACCTTGTCACACACGACGTATGCTCTCTATAACTGATGCTAACCTGTCCCTACTCGACACGTTACCCTCACATCTATGGGCTAAAACCGACTCAGATGTAGGGCGCATGGTGATCGACCCAGTACACATAACCGTCCGACCGGATGCAGTGCTACCAAAGCTTCCACAGTATCGAATATCGCCCGAAGGTGAGAAGGCATTGGTGGAAATCATCCAGTCCCTAGTCAATGCAGGAGTAGTAGAAGAAGTAGTCAGTAATGTTTGCAACAGCCCTATCCTACCCATTGTAAAGAAGCAAGGCGAGGGAGATGAGAAAGCATACCACTTCATTGTTGACTTACGAGAAGTTAACAAAGTAGTCATACCTCAGTACCCCGTGGTCTCAGACATCACCACCATCCTCACCCTAATTCCGTCCACTGCCACCACCTTTACTGTTATTGATCTCAAGAACGCATTCTTCTCCATCCCCATCCACCCAGACAGTCGCTACCTGTTCGGCTTCACTTTGAAAGCCCGGTCGTACAGATTCTGTAGGGCACCCCAAGGCTACACTGAGAGTCCCAGCATTTATAGCCAAGCCCTCAAGAGACAACTAGATACAGTCCAATTACCCGATGGAGTGGTGTTAATACAGTACGTCGACGACATTCTTTTGGTGGCCGACACCACCCCACTTGCTGTCACGGCCACCCTTCACCTCCTCCACTTCCTCGCGGAGAACGGTCACAAGGTCTCCAGGAAGAAGTTACAGTTCTGCCAACCCCAAGTGACATACCTAGGCCACCTCCTATCCAAGGATGGGAGGAAACTTACCCCTGACCGAATTCAGACCATCCTAGAAACCCCTGTTCCCAAAACTCAGAAGCAAGTGCGGTCTCTAGTAGGCCTCACCTCCTTTTGTCGACAAAGGTTGCCAAACTTCAGTCTTATTGTAAAACCTCTGCTTTCCCTGTTGGCTAAAGATGTCCCCTTCCCCCTCCCCTCGACACCCGAATGCCAATCCTCCTTCAAAGAATTACGAGACGCCCTCTGCTCGGCCCCAGTCCTAGGAACCCCAGACTACACTAAACCTTTCTCCCTCTACACCCACGAAAGGGAGAGATGTGCGTTGTCTGTCCTAACCCAGTCCATAGGCCCTAAACAACGCCCTTGTGCCTACTTCTCTGCCACTCTTGACCCTGTAGCCAGAGCATTGCCCGCCTGCCTTCGAGCAGTAGCCGCCGCTGCTGTCTCTATCCGGCAAAGTGAGGGGATCGTGCTCTCGAACCCCCTCACTGTATTGGTACCCCATGCGGTTGACACCCTCCTGAACCAGACCAAGACTCAACACCTGACTAGCGCACGACCGACTGGCTATGAACTGACTCTGCCTGCACCCCACATCACATTGAAACGATGCACCACTCTGAATCCAGCCACTCTACTACCTCTCCCTGACACTGACCCCAATGCGCCCCCCATACATGACTGCGTGACTCTCACCGAAGAACAGACCAAGAGTAGGGTTGACCTTCGAGATACTGCCTTCCCGGACCCTGACGGAGAACTATGGGTGGATGGCTCATGCATCAAGCTCCCCGATGGCACCACTTCCGCTGCCTATGCAGTCACCACAGCCCGAACAGTTGTTGAGACAGCCCGCATCACACAGCGATCCGCACAGGCGGCTGAACTGATTGCTCTCACACGAGCATGCATCCTGGCAGCAGGGACAACCGCAAACATTTACACAGACAGCCAATACGCCTTCGGGGTAGTTCACCACTTTGGGCTCCTTTGGAAGGAGAGGGGATTCTTGACTTCCCATGGCACACCCATCCTGCATGGAGATCTAGTCTCTGCCCTGACCGAAGCAGTCCTCCTCCCCACACGGCTGGCTGTGATCAAATGCCAGGCACACAAGAAAGTGACCGACATTATAGGACAGGGAAATGCACTAGCTGACATTACTGCCCGAACCACAGCCGAGAATAGGTCCACAACCCGTATGTACGTAACCAGGTCACAAACTGAGAAATGGAAGGATGCTAGGGAAACGATTAGGGACATCCAATTAGCCAGCTCCCCACACGAATTAACTGAATGGGCCCGGGTGGGATTGAAGGACGATGACGGTTGCTGGCGAACTAAAGACTCGAACAAATGGTTGCTACCTGACTCATACTTGATCCCCATGCTGACCATGGCACACTCCCCCGCACACATAGGGTCTGCTCCCATGATCGAACTCATCTCCAAAGTCTGGCACAACGACAAAATCTCAGACTCAGCCAAACGTCTGGTCCAACAATGCCTGGTCTGCCTCCAACACAACCCTGGGAAAAGAACTGCTGTACCCCGGGGAGGGTTTGGGGTTCCCAATCACCCCTTTGAAGTCCTACAAATGGACTACGTCCAGTTAGAAAGGTGCCAAGGTTTGAAGTACGTACTTGTCGTTGTGTGCGCCTTCAGCAAGTGGGTGGAAGCCTACCCAACCCGCGACAACACCGCTATGACTACCGCAAAAGTACTACTGAAAGAATTCTTCCCCCGGTACGGCCTTTGTCGAATTTTGTGGAGCGACAACGGCCCCCACTTTGTAGCCGAGGTTATCCAACTCATCTTAAAGGGGCTGGGTGTAAAACAGAAATTCCATGCGGTCTTCCATCCCCAATCTGCAGGCTTGGTTGAGCGACATAATGCCACATTGAAGCTTAAGATAGCAAAAATAGTTGCCACCACAGGACTGAAATGGCCAGACGCTCTCCCGCTAGCATTGCTATCAATGCGTTCCACCCCCACCAAACACCACTTAACCCCCTACGAGGTCGTCTTCGGGCGGCCCATGAACCTTTGGACTGCACCGAAACCAACATCCATCCACGACGTCCCGGACGTCCTCATGTCTGACTATTTGTACAACCTAACTAAAACGTTGTCTGTTATCCATCAGCAGGTGCTGCAAGCCATTCCCGACGTTTCCAGAGGCCCCGGGCACGACATCCAACCGGGTGACTTTGTCTTAGTGCGTAGCTTCCAGCGCACCAAGAGTCTGGAGCCCCGGTGGACAGGCCCTCTGCAAGTCCTGATCACCACCCGAACAGCTCTTCGAGTGGAGGGGAAGCGCAATTGGCTGCATGCACACCACTGCAAGAAGGTATCATCGACCCTGACGACCACGGACAACATCACCGCCCAAGAGGAACTACTGGACAAAGACCGACCATCCCTGAGCCACTGCCCGGATACAGAGACACTTGAATTAACGAAATATCCCGATCCCACTGTCCCATCCAAAGAAGGGTATAACCTACGACGAAAGGAGGGAACTTCGGCTAAGCAGACCACAAACTAAGTTGAAATCTCAGAGCGGTTGCCTAGCCACCTCAAAGGCCACCAGGAGAGAAACTAAACAAAGTCTGTGGTTCTGCCCGCTACCGAGTCCCTTGAAGGTGATGGAAGCACCCGACATGAAGATGATGGAAGCAACCGGACGCCCAAAGACCCACTACAAAAACCCCAAAACAGCTCAAAGACTATTGCACTTTTCATTACCCTTCTCTTTTGCTTTCTCCTCATGGTCACCTTCTGGATCATGGAGGAGAGCCCACCCGCTCATAAGATATTGCTGACCACCGTTCCACCTACCACCATGAAAGAACACCATCTGATCTCACTTTCACCCCAAATCCGAGAAAGGCGTAAGGAGTTCTGGAATAACTCTTTTGTGCAGTTGCTCCACCAACACAATCTTGCCTCCAATGCCCCTAATTGCTGGATCTGTGGATTGCTACCACATGCCACCGGACACTCTATCCCTTTCATCCCTTCACCTTTTTCGGTCCATGGTTCCTGCCTCGCCTGGCTAATCCTCCTGCAGGAAAGCTACAAGGACAATGCCACTTCCGGCAAAACTGTGTCACACTTCTACCATGGGTTCTGACTGAACAAAACTGGAAAAACTTCTGCCCCCTTCTGTCCTCTGAGATTAAACACTTCCTTTCACATGGACATCCCTGCCAAAGAACGAGTTGAAATGCAGGTGTTTAACAACCCAGCCAGACCCACCTTCTCTTACCTCCGGAAACGAACGGCCGCCACCCTAACAGTGGCCCTATCCGTCATCAACATCACTGGACTTGTGTGCCTCGAAGGCCTGGGGGCGCAGCTGGTGGGCCACAGCTCCTGCCTCATCATCCGAACATTGGACTCAGTTGATCCACCCTCCTTTGTTGCCTCCCCGAATATGTTCTTCGTCTGTGGTACTAAGGCCTACACCTGGCTTCCGAAGGGTTGGGGAGGCACCTGTTACATCGCTTTTGTCCTTCCTCCGACATATGTGGCTCCAGGAAACCACCACCGACAGAAACGTGCCAAAGACATTGCGCAAGCCGACTCCACCGGAGCACAGTTCATGGACGCAGTAAAAGGTCTTGTTCCACTCTGGGGTCCAATGGCAAACAGCCGTGCCATCCGCCACTTTACCCAGGCAGTCGAAACGGCGATGAACATTACGGCTGGCATCCTCGCCAACAACACCGCCGAGCTTCAGGCCGTCCGCCTGGTGGCTCTTCAGAACCGCCTCGTTCTAGATGTGGTTCTGGCTGATCGTGGAGGAGCATGCCGCATCATTGGGTCCAGCTGTTGTACCTACGTACCGGATAACTCACCCTCAGTCTACAAAGCAATTGAACACCTCCACAGACTTTCCGCAGAGGTTCATCAGGAGCAAGAAGAATGGTCACTGGGAAGTTGGTTTTGGGACACTATTAGAAGTTGGGGATGGAGGCTGTTTTCATTTATCCTAATACCAATTGTGATACTATGTGGATGTTGCTTGGGGATTCAGTGTCTGCCACCTTTATGTTCGCTTTTTATAAACTGCATCTGCCCTAAGACTTTGAACTTTGAAGCGGAGCGAATGAAAGCTTTGTATGAGGTGGAAGTTCGTAGTATTATGGGGATAGATCCGAACTAAACAAGCTGGCGAGATATGTTAAAAGGGAGGACTGTGGAAATTTAGCTTGCGAACTGAACATTATCTGCGTCATCTTGTCTCTCCCCAGCGCGACACACAGGAAAGCGCACGGCAGCCATTTTAGGCACCCTGGTCTCTCCCTGCTCATTGCCGAGCGCCAGGGGGACGCCGATCGCCAGCGCGTCCCCCTGGTGCTGCAAGCATTCCCCCGCACGCCGGCCACCCCCGCTCTCTCATACACGGGCCATAAACCCTCTCCTTCTGCGCGACCCTGCCATGGAACCACATCCCACGCCTGACCGACATCCCATACATGGTCATGCATCTCTTTGATAACCCCCTTCCTCTGCGCCCCATTGTCCGAACCGATCCCAGGCCATCACCTAGCCCTGCGGATGCAGTTTATTGCCCCTACTGTAAGGGAAACACCCCACATCAAAGGGATTACAGTAGATCAAGGCCCCCCACCCCCTGAGAACCGACCGGTCGCACACACCCCCGGGAATTGGCGGAATGTCCAGCTGTGTGATAGCCATCTCCTACTGTGGGTGGGGTGGGGACTTCTACTGTATCTATGTGTGGGATCGGATCTGAGCCGGGGATTCTGAGGATGTTCTTTCATGCATCAAAGTGATCTCAAGAATGTGCCATGTATGATAACCCTGCAATAAAGTCATAAATGTGTGTATAAGTGACCAGGTCTCTGAGATGCAGTTAGAGCACCTCGTGACGATACCTCGCTGTCTGATCTGATGTGTTCCACTCCGACGGAATAAAACTTTGTTTCCTACCTTTCAGTCTCCGGCGCCTGCCTCTTTATTGGTTTAGCATCGAATGGTATAAGAGGCGATTACCGCCGGGCAATATTTGAAAGGTTATCGACTACGACTGCCGCTACCATTTAACAGAATGAAGCAACGGGGTGCAGAAAGAGGCAGGAGACTTGCTGAAACAGGCAAACAGGTACAGAAAGAGGGAACAAGTGTGCAGATAGAGGCTAGAGAGGTTCATAAAGTGGTAAGAGGGGTGCAGAAAGAGGCAAGACAGGTGCAGACATTTGCAAGAGAGGTACAGAAAGAAGCAATAGCAGTGCAAAAGAACCAACAGTGGTGCAGAAAGAGGCAAGAGAGGTACAGAGGGAGGCAAGAGAACTGCAGGAAGAGGCAAAAGAGTTGCAGAAATAGGCAAAAGGGGTGCAGAAAGACGGAACAGGTGGGTAGACTGAGGCAAGAGAGGTGCAGAAAGAGGGAAGAGAGGTGCAGAAAGAGGCAAGAGGGATGCAGAAATTTGGGACAGAGGTGCAGAAAGAAGCAAGAGCAGTGCAGAAAGAACCAACAACGGTGCAGAAAGAGGCAAGAGGGGTACAGAAAGAGGCAAGTGAAGTGCAGAACGAAGTAAGAGAGGTACAGAAAGAGGCAAGAGGGGTGAAAAAGAAGCAGGAGAAGTGCAGAAAGAAGCAACAGAGGTGCTGAAAGAGGCAAGAGGGGTACAAAAAGAGGCAACAGAGGTGCAGAAAGAGTCAAGCCAAGTGCAGAAGCAGGCAAGATAGGTACAGAAAGGGGGTGCAGGGGTGCAGAAAGAGGCAAGAGGGATACAGAAATGTGCAAGAGAGGTGCAGAAAGAAGCAAGAGCAGTGCAGAAAGAAGCACAAGAAGTGCAGAAAGAACCAAGAGAAGTGGACAAAAAAGGAATAGGGGTGCAGAAATAGGCAAGAGGGTTGCAGAAATTTGCAAAAGAGGTGCAGTGCAGAAAGAACCAACAGAGGTGCAAAAAGAGGCTTATGACATATTGATCCATGCAGTACCATTTGCTTCTCTAGCATCTTAGGGATCACCACTGGCGTGCTTGCTGCTGGGAGTGGAGAGGTACGCTGTGAGGGCACATATGTGCTGTGAAATGCCGTTCTGTCTTCAGGTCCCTCTGACCCATGACGTGAGCCTTGTAAACCATTGCAGAAGCCTGTCCTGCGGTACTGTCACTTGCTAAGCATCTACATGCATTGAACCAAAGAGCTCGGGAAGAAGATGGCATGACTTCACAAATGTTTAGAGTTAAGTACAAAACAAGCGGGCGAATTAGAAAAAAATATATATCTAATGAGAATAAAACAGGAACATATAGAAAAGGCAAGGGGTGTGAGGAGGCTGACAGTTGGAGTGTTTGAAAAAAGGCAAGTAAAGTAGAAAACAGAAAAGATGCACACATAGAAAATGGGAAAAGATGGGCAGAGGGGCAGGAGGGGAAAAGAGACAGAGTGGTCAACTGTCAGAAAAGGCAGGCAGAAAAGATTAAGATAGATAGAAAATGAGAAAAGACAGACAGAAACAAAGGTAACAAGGGAAACACGCAGATAAAAACAATTAAAATCACAACAAAGAGACAGTTACAGTGAGCTATGGCTAAAGCGGAGGCAGGCAGATAGAAAAAAAGGCAAAAGGATGAACGAATATTCAGATGGACAGGTGTCGCGTAGCAAAGAGACACAGGAAGGCAGATAAAAGGCGGAGAAAAGCTAGCTATGGAAAAAGTAAAAGCAAACAGAGAATGACAACAAGGGATGAGGACAGTTAAAGAAGGGATACACACAAGTAAACCAAGAGGGGAAAATGAAGAAAGGCAGGATAAGGGACAGATACTATAATATTTTTTTTAAAAAGCAGGCAGTTAAAGAAGCCAAAAAATAGGTTTAACCAAGAAGACAGACGAATAAAAAAATGACAGACAGACTGAAAAGTAAAACAACCATTAAGCAGTAGGACAGAGAATGGGCAAACGGCACACAGATGCAAAAAGGTAAAAAAGAAATTCGGCAAAAGAAAAATGGAATGACAAGCGGATGGGAACTCAGACAGAAAATGGTAACCACACATTCGGGCAGCCATGCTCAGCTTGAACATAGGAGAGTCGGGCAGACAGAGAGACACTCATGTACCTATTCACCAACCCATGCAGCCACTTACACACCAACTGACAGACTGATACAGAAATTCACACAGATTAGTCACTCACCCATACATTCACCCAGACACGTATAATCACTCACTTATAGTCAGTCACACACTGACTGAATCATCATATATATATATATATATATATCACATTCTCAAACTTTTTAGAAACACAGTCACTGGATGATGTCATCAGTGATATCATCAGTGATGTCATTAGAGATGTCATCAGTGATGTCACTGACCATGTCATGAGTGATGTAATATGTGACGTCATCAGCAGTGCATTGCGGGACGTGAGTTATAGTTAGCTCTGCTAACTGAATTTCTCTGGTTTTGTACGAGTGAAATGTCAGACTAACTATAACGCCCCTTTAACATGTGGTTTTTTCAGTGAATATCTAAGGTTTTTTAAATGCTAATTTCTAACTATAATGTCACTGAAACTTGTGTTTTTTTCAGTGAATTTTATATATATATATATATATATTTAATTTCTTCTCACTCTTACAAGGAAGGAATCAGCACTCAGGTTGTAGTTTGTAAGAATTTAATCTGCAAAGGACGCGATCCATGCGTTTCGGCTTGTCCGAACCTTGATAACAATACAAGATGTCAATATAGCGTCCTTATTTAAATGTACAAATGCCTCCAGTTGCCAACATTAACAAAGGACTACATTACTTTATTCCAAAAAGCTGACGGCCATATTGGCCTGGTCACGATGTGAAAATTCAGGAATTGATACAATAAAGAAAAGAAAACAAGTGTTAATATGCACACAATGTCATTTCAGCATATCTTGCCCCGTGACCACCATACCTGTATGTTTGTCAGCGTGACTTATTCATAATAAACATACTTGCAAAAATCAACATAAACAATGGACTACATATTACTTTAAAGTGAAAGGCTAATGGCCATATTGATCTGGGCACGTTGCGTATTATAATGGTTCTTACATGAAAGAAAAGAAAAAAAGGGGGTGTTAATATACACACACTATCCCTAAATAAAGTTCTAGCAATTATAGTTTCATTCCATTCACAGCTCATTTGAGATGCCATGAGTGATGTCATGAGTGATGTAACTGACCATGTCATGAATGATGTAATGTCTGAGGTCATTAGCAGTACATTGCGGGGGCATAAGTTCTAGTTAGCTCATGTAACTAACTATAACTGCTGAATTTCACTGGTTGTGTATGAGTGAAATCTGAGTCTAACTATAACGTCCATGTAATCTTTGTTTTTTTCAGCAAATTTCTAGGTTTTTTTTACGTTAAGTAAGATGCCTATTACAATGCATGGTGGGGGTTGGAAGCAGGGCCTGGCCTGGCATTGTGCTGCCCCCACCCAAGCTTACTGCTCCTGCCTCCCCTCCTCCTAGCCATCCATTGTCCAAGCCCATGTCCCTACTCCCTTATTACAGCCCTGTGTGGCCATTGTTCTGCAAGGACCTTCCCGCCTTCTCTGAACAGTTAGCTTGCTGCCCCATCCACCTCCTCCCTATCCTCTGTTGTCTGAATCCATGCACTAGCCTCCTCCCTCCTGCCATGCATGGTCTGATGTGGTGCCACTACCCTCCATTTGGCATGATGTCCCAGTCCACTCCTCCTGCCCTCCATTGCCCAATTCTATGCCCTGTCATTGACCTCCTGCTTAGCCTTTGTGCTTAGCTTGCTGCCCCTACTCTCCTTCCCCCTGCCCTCTGATGTCTGTGTGCATGCCCCTGCTCCATCCTTTTTGCCCACCATGTTCCATGGACCTGCCCCTCCTATCTACTCTGAGTGTTCTGTTGAGCTGCCACTCCCCTCCCACCTGCCTAGCATTGTCAGATGACTGTAACTTGTCCCTGCCACCTCCACCCTGCCTGTCCATGTTCCAGGCCCCTATCCCCTTCCTCCTGTCCTCCATGATCCATTTTACTGTCACACCCTTCTGCCCTCCCTGGTCTGTTGTGCTGCAACTGCTCCTCCTGCCTGCCCCGCATGGTCTGTTGTGAGGCCCCTTCCCCTGAACTCTCTGGTCTGTGCCCAGCTCCTACCCCTCCCTTCTATACTCCATGGTCCTTTGTGCATGCCCCTGCCCCCTCCTTCTTGCCTATCATGGCCATTGTGCTGCCACTAACCCTCCCGCTTGCCATGCATTGTCGTCTGTGCTGCCACAGCCCCTCCCACCTTCCCTGTGTGGTTAGCTAGCTGCCCCTGACCCCCTCCCACCTTCCCTCCATGGTCTGTGTGTATGCCATTATAGTCTCACTGTTGCTCTCCATGGTGTGTCTTGCTTCTAGTGCCCATTCTGCCTGACCTCCATGGTCATCTTGCTGCTCCTGCCCTGCCCCCTGGCCCCCTGCCCTCCGTTTTCCATGTGCAGACCCCTACTCCCTCCCTCCTGGCTTGTCTGTTCCATTTAGATGCCCCTGATCCCTCCCTCCTGCACTTTATAGTCCGTTATGCTGCAGCTTTCTCTCCTGTCTGTCCATTATGGTCAGCTAGCTGCCATTGCCTCTTTCCCCTCTGTTGTCCATGCACATGGTCCTGTCCCCTCCCTATTGCTTTCTATGGATTGTTGTGCTGCACTCCCGTCCCACATGCCCTGTGTGGTGTATTGTGCTGCTGCAAACCCTGATGCCTCTCCTGTAAGGTCAGTTTGGTGCACCTCTCCATGTCCCTCCTGTCCTCTGTTATCCGAGTCCATGTACCTACCCCAATTCCTCCTGCCTTCCATGATCCAATGTACCATACTTGCTAACATTTTGAACTTGGTAAGAAGGAGATTTTGAAAACAAACTGGGGTATTGATTTTCCCCATTGACTTGCATTGAAAAAGAGGAGATTGTAGACAGGAGACAGATCAAATAAACCCCATTTGGGCTTAAAAACATTGGTTGTTTCCTGGCTGAATCAGGTCTGTTGGCATGTATGGTTGTACTACCACTGCCTCTTCCTTCTCCCCACAATGGTCTATTCTATTGCCACAGCATCTTTTGCTTGTCCTGTATTGTTGGTTTGTTGCCCCTGCCCCCCTTTCCACTGCCCTTCATAGTCCGTTGTGCTGCCACTGCCCTTCCTGCCTGCCCAGTGTGGTCAAATTGTTGCCTCTTACCCTCCTACCTGCTAATTTTCTGAGTCCATGCCCCTGGCCTCTGCCTCTCAACAGTATCCTAATGAACAACTAGATTGCTAACATTCTATATTTATTACAAAAGTGAGGCACGCCTGACGTAATCTTGATGTAATCAAAACTGTAATACCTAGAGCATTTCCTTTAGAAATTACATAGATGAGAGGGTCTTATTTGCTTCGAAATTATGGTTAGTGCTCTAAAAAACAAAAATGAGGACATATTTTCTGAGTTTTCAAGTAGCGACAAAGCACTTTTAAATTATTTGCCATCTTTATGTTTTTTTATCCAGTTGACCACCTGATTAAATGTTGCACTTAGGGGAGAGGAAGTAGTGTTACTTCCAGAGATGCAGACTCACATCAACAATCAACCGCAAATATATGGGAAACACTCATTGAATACAGTGTTAAATCTGTATACAACTGTTCAGAGAAATCCAAAATGGAGATGCCAGTTCCAAAACAAATGCCCTACTTTGAACAGCTTTTATCTGTATCAAACCCCTGACACACCAAACCTACATTAAGAAATGAAGGTGATATCAGTAGAGAACTAAGTACTGTAAACAGTGTTTACTGTATCTACAGAGTTAATTCTAGACCATACTGTTTGCAAACCGTGAAAATCTCATGGGAAATTTCACCAAAAAGTATTCAAAAGAATCTACTAAGAGCAGTATTAAAAAAAAGAGACTATTTGCTAAAAATAACCAAGATCTGAAGGTGCTAAAGATCACACTACCTGCACCCTTCATACTGTGGTTAAAACGTTACCGATAGCTCTTCTTCAGAAGAACAAGAAACCCGTGTATATAGGTTAGTACCTGGTTCGCACACTCTTTCATGTGTAGTATTAATTATAAAGCTGACACGAGTCTCTCTACTAACTCAAGGCTCCTTTAAAAGTTATTTCCTACATAGAATCCAACCGTGGCCCGTGCATGTAAGAGCAGTCTATCGTCAGGGCTGGGTTGGGGGCAGATTCGACTGACTACCATGAGGGAAAATTAAATAATTAATTTCCCCTCATCATCGTCTGTCGAAATCCCCCCCGCCCAGTCACACCACCCACTGTTCTTACCTGCAGGAACCGTGGCTGATAGGATCGTTCTCCTGTTGGAAACGTTTTCTCCAGAACCTAAGTGTTGTGTGCAGTATAATGAATACAAGTCAACATCACCTGCACACAGAGTTACTCTTGAATGGAAAGATGTATAACACCTTTACACACCTATGATGGATTAGGAGCACTTGCATTTTGTAAACACTTACACCCATTATCAGGGCACAGGCTGTAGAAAATTACATTGAGAAGTACTATGGTAGTTACCCACCACTATGTACATTTTAAAACAAACAAACTAACACACTCATTGGATGATGTATTCAGTGATGTCATGATTGATATTATAAATGATGTCATAGAACATGCCATGAATGATGTCATATGTGAGGTCATAAGCAGTGCACGGCCGGGACGCAAGTTATATAGTTAGTGCTGCTAACTATAATTAGTTAATTCTTGCGTTTTTCTTATTTCTAGCCATTAACATGGTCACTGATAAATTTACCTAACTATAATGTTACTTTAAACTGTGTTTTTTTTCCAATGAATTTCTAAAGTTTTTTTCTAATCTAAAACACATACTTTTATTACACCTAACTATAATGTTATTTTAACCTCTGTTTTTTAAGCAAATTTAAATATATAAATATAATAACTCGCTATACAGAAATATTCCCAGCATAGTTTCTTTACTGTTTGTATGTATCTTTACATATTTATATTTCAAAAAGACACTAATCAGTGTTTCATGTACTGTGAACTGTCTTTTCACTACGTACATCCATTTTTAAGGTGTTGTCATCGCTCTCGAGATCGTGGAGATTGTGAAGTTATAATTTTCGTTTTAATCTATTGTGCAGAGATCTTTTTCATGTAGTGAGTTATTATTGAATTCTAATCTACAATAATAAAGTCAGTACAGTATGTATATTGTATCAATTAGTTCGTTTACAAAGTTACGGCTCTCTCGAGACGATTGTCTGAGTCGAACACACAATGCCCTGCATGGACTATGAGTGGGCTGTACTTCCTGTCCAGTTCTCGCGATCCGCTGTCAAGATCGTACATTTTGAATTAAGTTCATAACTGTGTTTTTTTGTTGTTTGAAGAAAGTAAGACATGAGAAGTGATGTTTGAAGTAGAAAAACAATTGATGTATAGTTGCATTTGAGATAACGTTTTCTGTTTTTACGATCTCGCAGGCCTCTCATGAGAGGAAAGAAATCCCAAGGAAAGAATGTACTTGGTTCATATGGATGTCTTTCTTTAGCAAAGAAAGATTATTTCTTGTTGCTTTATTTACCTATTGGGTTTTGCTGTGGTTAGACCATTTTGGCTAGCACTGTGACATTGCTGATTTTCTGTCACCAGAATATCATCCTCAGATTCTGAGGAGAACCCTACTGCTGTCCCTGAAACTAAGCCACCTCAACCACGCACGGAGTCCTTGGCATTTACATTTTTTTAAATGAGGCTAGGTGGGAAAAAAGTATCTAAGAAAAATGTGGTTTGTAAAATATGCAAAAAGGAGTTAAGTTGGGGTAGACGGAACAAGCAATACAGCATGAGTACCACTGGGAGATGGCGACATTTGATGGCAATGCACCCTCAACGCCTTGCTGGGGCTGAGTCAGCCTGTGCTGTAGATCTTGATAACTGTACATCTTGATCATCAGGAGCGTCTACATCTTTTCAACCTGGTGACACTGTACATGGCCAGGTACTCACTGCTGAAGCAGGTGAAAATTCTGCTTATTTGAACAAAGCCCTTTTTTGCTGCTTACGCAAGCAGATAATTTTTTCTTCTGAGATAAGCAAGACTGTTCTGGACAGGCCTGTCCAGGATCATAATTGCTTGCCTAGGCAGTTGTTTTTTTTCTTTGTTTTTTCCCCCTAGTTTTCTCTAAACATTTGTTTTGAAGGAGTTGTTTTATATTTACTCCTAATTTCTTGATTTTGTCTTACCCTTTTTAAATAAAAATTGTTAAACATGTTAAAAACACACAAAAATACAGTTTATTTATTAAAAAACTATTTACTATTTACTAGTTACCCTATAATTTTGAGGTATCGTGCCTAGCATTGCAGTGCGTAGCACTGCTAGCGCAGCGCAAGACCTCATGTAGGGGCTTCAGAAAGCTGACCACACGCTTGTGTGTGTGCTTTTGTTTTTGTCGGCTGCAATTGTGCGTTTTAAAAAAAAATACAGCACGCAATTGGGTAAAGGCGGGCGCATGTCCCGCCTTTGCTCCGCCCACTTCCCATTGGTATCTGTTACGCGCACAGGGTAACATTTGGTTTGCATTATCGTGCCCAGACGTGTGCACGATAATGCAAAACACATAGCTCGCTGTGCTTGCCACTCCCGACCCCCTTGCTTGTCTGTGTTTGATGTGGGGAAGCCCTGTCTATGAGGATGCTGTTGGCTTGTTTACTAACTTGCCTCTCAACGCGACATAAGATACCGTGCCTCCTCATGTGAGAACACGGACGGCACTTTCATTTTTATCTTGTTTATGGGCAGCTTTTGTTTCCTTTCTATGACACAGGGTCTTTCATTTTTTAATTAGCAGACTTAAACGGACACGCACTCTGGCCGGAGGTACGTTCCCTGTTCCGGTTAATGTTGACTGTGGGCAGCAATGCACCATGTAGACAGGTTGGCAAAAGTACCTGCCTTGGCAAGAAACCGTCGCACAACTCATCTGACCGTCCTCGCTGTGGCAGTAGCACTGTCCGCTTCACCTCATCTCGATTCCCGGGACAGCTCCACTCACTGTGCTGCTGGAGAAGCACCATTCACATGCGAAGCTTTACTTATTTTGTTTTCCTCCCAGTACTGTAGGGAGGAGGAGGGAGTTAATTGCACAATAGCGGGGGAGGGGTAATGTGCATACTTATTTCTTTGCCTTCCCAGCGAGATAATTGACCCGTGACGGAAGTCCCCGCTGGGCTGCCGGCCTGGAATTGGCTTCTGTAACAGGCTGGGTGCTGCTTGCATTCCGCCTCATTTCCCCAACCCCTCTCCTTCTTTCTGGAAGTGCTGAGGGAGCTGTTGGTAAGGGGTAGGACTTTTCTCAATCGGAGCTCTTTCAGGTTTTTATAAAATATTTGTATTATGCTTTTCCCTGCAGTGTGTTGTACATGTCATTAGACAACATGCACAGTGTGAATAGATTTCTCCTTCACCTATTTTTTTTTTATATATTGGCTCTGTTTTGAGCGCTCACTCTCTCTTCTTCTCCCCTCCTCAGTTTCTCTCCTCACTGTGTCCTTCTCTCTTATCCTCGTGCACCCTTATTCGCTCTCTTTGTATATCACTTTCTCCTGCTCTTTCGTCTTACCCAATGTCTATCGAAACTTTCTAACATGTATTTTTCAGTTCTGCTTCTACATTTACTGTTAAGCCCTCTCTCCAGTCCGGCTTTCCCCTCCTCTCTAATATATTTATTCTGTGGTTTGCTCTTTTTCTGCCCTTCTCTAAATTACTTATGGTTTTGTTCTTCTCTCTTGTATTTTTAGCTCTGTCGCACTTTGCCCTCTGCTCTCTAATACTGCCTCTTCCCATTCCTATCACTCTGTCCTTGTCATCTCCTCTTCAATATTTTTCTTCTGTCGACTCTCTATCATCTGATGTAATTTTGTTCCTGCAGTATTGCTTGTTGGCCCCTCTCTATCTGCTGCACTTTTTCTCTTTCTCTATCTCGCCTGCAGACTAATTCTTGTTCTGAAGCTCTTACCACCATATTTTGTTCTGGTACCTCTCACTCTATCTATCTATCTATCTATCTATCTATCTATCTATCTATCTATCTATCTATCTATCTATCTATCTATCTATCTATCTATCTATCTATCTATCTATCTATCTATCTATCTATCTTCTGTCTGTCTGCCTATCTGTCTAATATTTCTTGGTTTGACTGTCCCACCACCACTCTTTCCGCTGTTGCTCCCTTCACTTATTTCTGTATTTCTTACCCCAGTTCCCCCAAGTTCCAGATGGATGTTTCCTTACACAAATTTTTGGCCTTGCCTCATTTCTATCCTTCCTTCTCTCTCTCTCGTTCTACTCTTTTTACTGCAGCTGTCTCACTACAAATTCATTTTCGAGCCTCCTCTCAACTGCCATTCGCTCTCTCTCGTTCTTGCACAATGCTTTTTTCTGTATCCCCTCTGCCTCGCCACTAATGCCTTCTATTCTCTCTTCTCCCTCTCTCTTCACTAGTGTTTCAGCAAATTTTTAGGTCGAGCCTGTAGCAGCTATTGCTATTGGTGTTCCATTATTATTAGCAATGCCAATATCTCAAACTTTAATAATGCGAGACCTATTGCATTGCAAATGCTTGTTTATGTTTATTGTTTGTACTGTTAACCTTATTAGGTTTCGCCTGGCGAAAGCAGCGCATTGGCTGCTCTCGCCATGGAGAGGACCTTTTGGAATCAATTCTCCCCAACGCTTGCATGCAAGCGTCTGCATGGACAAAGATAGCTGCTCTCGCGATCTGTCCAATGCAGACAGCATGCGTGTGTCCGTAGGGACTGTGGACAGTCCGATGCCATTTTGTTTTCATAGCAACGGAAATGCCGCGTCAGGCTGTCCACATGCACGTGTAAAGCATGCAGTCTGCAGTAGGATGGAGCAGCAGCGACCTCTGCTGGACAGTGGAGATGACAGCTTTTTTTAAATGAGAACACGTTTTTCTTCAAAAGCTTTTCAGACACGGCCCTGTAAAATCAAAGTCGTTCAAGTGGATCACAGGGATATTTTAAAGTTAGGGAGGGTTCATTTCGAAACCAGCGCGAAGTTACATTTAAGCATTTGTTTTGTGTTCTCCTTTAAGAGCTAAATTACCCACACGCGCCATGATGACATCAGTACTTACCGCATACCACAACTGCACACATGCAGCTTTTCTGCAGCCTAGGGTTGAAGCTTGTGTTTATTTATTTGTGGTGCGTGGTGTCAGACGAGCTACGTACAGCGGCATACGCTGTTGGCTCGTAAGAGGACGACAGAACGCCTTCTTCTGATTCAGCTTGCGTGCTCGCATCGAAAATATTTTATTTAAAACAAAACTATGATGTGTTCGTCTGTCCGTGGCTGCCTTTGAGTCACTTCCAAGGTCACACCTTTTGTTTTGCATAACATTAGGAATAAGCTTGGCTGCAGTGGCCCCGTCCTGGCGTACCTGCTTCCCACTCGGCACCCTCCTCACCTTCAGAATACTCATCCTACAGCCTCCACGGTACCGCTACCTGTCCCCTCTATTTCTCTCCCCGCAGCTGTGTATCTGACAGTCAACAGTGCTCCGTTGCTCCTCCCACAGCGACTCCTCCCTTTCCTCGGCACGTCCATTCCATCGTTACAGTCAGTCTGTTCACCTATAAACTGGTCTCTCCCGAGGCTACTTTCAGTTTACCTCCGGGTCTTTTACCACGTTTTCCAGAGCTGGGAATGGCCGCGCGGCTCCTGCCCTGGACTTTGCCTCGTGTCCCGGCAACCTCACCCTATAGGTGAGTGAATTTCACGGACTGGGGGTTCAGACCAATTTGGAGGGTACGCAGGACAACTCTGATAACTCTTGGCCCTGCAACACCCCTCCGCACGCAGGTTGGACTAGACCGTGCACGAATGGGCAGGTGAAGGACATATATGAGGTCTTGTCTGAACTCCGGGCAGGTGAAAAGACTGGGTTCAGTGGTGCGGCATTAAGAAGAGACTTTAAGGGTGCTGGGGAAGGGAAAGGGAGCGAGCGAGTTACATTTCGGTGTGGCATGTTGCATCAGTAAGAAAAGGTTGGTGCAGTGCAGTAGCACAGGATCCCGTTCTTTGCATCCACTGAACTCCATTTTTGAGTGTATTTTACTGTCAGATCAGCCACAATAGAGGCGATGGGGCATTTCCTGTACCAGGGCCCGTAGCACCCTTGCGAAAGGGTACAGTGAACATTGGGTTATTAAGAAGAAAGCAGACAAGCATTAAAAATGCAATAGGTCTCGCCTTTCATAAACTTAAGGCCATTTGCTTTGCTATACAATACCCTTAGCAAAGCAAATGGCAAATGGCTTTAACTTAATTAAAGGCGAGACCTATTGCATTTTCAATGCTTGTGTTCCTTCCTTTTTACTGTTGAGAGACACTCGCGAGAGCCATGATGCTCACATATGTAGCGTAGTTGACTCTCGCAGGCTTCTCACCAGAGCCATGTGCAGAGTCCTCTACTTCCACCTCTACTGGGAAATGTTTGCTGCTTTACGCTTATGATCCTCTAGTGAGAACATAATCTGGTGTAATTTATATGCACCAGAAATTTACTACCCCCTTTTTAGGTCTCGCAGACCTAGCGCTGGAGCCTTGGGCTGCCCTTGTGGTGTGAACATGGGGAGCCTGGCTCCCCGCCCTCTTGTCTGTTTCTCACTCACACATACTGCCTTGCTCTGTAGTGGGTGCCGCGAGGGGCCGTGTCTGCTGCTGCTAAAGGTGTTTAGCTGCTGCTGAGGATGGCGTGTGCAGCAGGTGCCCCTTTGTGTAACGTTTCCCATACAGTCCGGTACATTGCCGCATGAGCTCACCCCACAGATATGTTCCTCTCAGACCTGGGTTTAATCTGCCGGCAAAGGCACCGATTTGTGCTTCCATAGTATTGTGACATCCTTTGTGGAGAAAGGGAGGGGGCTGCAGCTTTCTGTTAACTCTTCTCCCACACGGTGAACGCATCCAAAGCTGCGGGTGCAGACAGACACATGATTAGTTAAATGTTATTATTTTGTTACCGCTTCACTGACGTGGATATTTCCGTAAGCAGTTTTTCAAAATAATGCTGTTTTTCTGTTTACAAGTTAAGGTATTCATTATTTTAAATTAACTATTTTGGTGGTCTTTTCAAATATTTTTACGCACCCATCATGACTCATATATTTTGATTGATGTTGCAGTTAAGATGCACAAACATTTGTGTGCACACTTTTTAAATCTTTGTTTATTGTAGTTAAGAAGTATGGAAATTGGCATAGGGTGTGGCTTGGAGCACACTTTCAACTTTTGTTTTCAAAGTCGTTACTGTAGCGCTTACATTTGGACATGTCTGCCTGGCTTCAAACGTACAGCAAAACAGGGCACGGCAAAGCGAGGTTCCAGGTGACTAAATCTGGGGACGCATTTTATCCAGTCCAGGGCGCTTCTGTTACCATAGGAAACTCATATTTTACGACAATGATTTAGTTGATGTAAAACTAAGTCTCAGCCTCACAGAGTTTAGCGCCTAGTGTTCACCCGTGGCAGTGATTTTTTTCTAGTAGCCATCAAATAAGGTTGCTTTCATTACCAGGGGAGACACCAAGTGCGCCTTGGGATCGAATGCTGTTGAGTCATGTATCAACTTGTCAACTCTGGGAATCAGTGTTGTATTCGTAGCAGAATGACTACAGCAGTGAAGGAACATCACATGCTACTATCATTTAATTAACTGTTTCAGAAACTTCTGTGGAGACTTCTACAGTACCGTAATTCCAAAATCGTATTTAAGCCAGTCCCAGAGCCTGAATATTATAGGAGTATTTAGGCTAACCTGTGTATCCTTTTTAGGTCTGGTTAGAGACAGCTTTAGCTGTGTGTCAGACATCTTACTATCTACATAAAGAGAGAAGGGCAATAAGGTAAGCCCTCTTGTTAAAAAACACATGTTCATCTGCTATATGTTGATTTTAAGTCATTTCTGCTCTATATAGTTTTTCCTCTACACTGTCATATATATGGCCGTTACATAAGCTCTTGAAATTTGCATGGAAGGGATGCACACTTTTTTTCCTTTCTGCCCAGAGCATATGCTTTAGCACGAATAACCTGTAGTGAGATCTACATATACTGAATAAACGCATGCAAACCTGAAGCTTTTAGCAACACACCAGGCGAGCTAACAGCAGAAAAGGTGCCGGTGAACAGATTTGATTGTTGCTCACTTTTTGCATTAGTTGCATCTTCAGTTAGTCATGTTGTTGGATGCTTTTGGCTCCCACTGGTATGCACTCCCGTCATTTTGAATCCAATGATTTGAGGTTCATAAAGGTTCTCTCATAAGAGTTGTTTTTTGGCCAGAAGCCTGTTGTATCACTATGGAGGCATCTCATCTTGGGTCTCGCCTTAGACAGCATATGCTCTGTAACATTTTGTTATCTTACAGAGGGCTTAGATCCAAGCCGTTGCTTACCATTTGTTGATCTCATTGTCACTCATTTGTTAGCATGCGTCGGTTTTCCTTCTTGTGTTTGTCCGTCCTCTGGAGCATTGATGCAGTACTATGTGTTTCCACTGCTCGCTTTTTCAGACACTACTTTTTCCTTTTTGTTTATGCACTCACTGAAAGTGCATGCATCGTCCTACTGTCTCCCTCGTGTGACTCTTTCCGACCTCTCTGCTTCCTCTCTCTCGCCCGTATGCTTCTCCCCACTTACCCATGCTGCGTTCTCTTTGTGTGCTTGGTCCCCGCCATCTCCATGTTGCGGTCTTTTGCCCATATGATCCTCCCACCCGCAATCCTATATTGCAGCTTCCCACCTGTGCCCTGTGTGGCTTTTCCCCCCAGGTATGTCCTAAGTTCCTTCCGCACCTCATTCCCAGTGTTGCTTCTGCCGCCACCCACACCATCGCTTTGCTTCCATCATTGGTTACATTCTCCTACTTGCTTTAAAAAACCATCTCCCCACCTGCCTTCCTTTTTACTTCTGTCATTCATCTTGCACCCTCGTGTCGCTCTCATGCCCACATTAGCTTTAAAAAACACTTTTTGTGTTTTTTTAAATTTTTTATTTTAGTTACTGACCCATCTTGATTCAGTACTAAAAAGGAACAAGCATTGGCATAGCCAATAGGTCTCGCTTTTGGCACCTTATGAGTATTTAATTATGTAGCACAATATACTCGGTGTAACAACATCAACTGTTGCATGGCTAAACACTTATAAGGTCCCAAAGGCGAGACCTATTGGCTATGCCAATGCTTGTTTTAAATATGATCCTGCGGGGCTCCCGCGAGCGTGAGAGCACCCAAACATCTGCCTTTAGCCTTGTATTTCTCTGTGTCTCGCAAGCTGAAGCATTTACTGTATTTCTCATGGACAGCAGGTCTGTATCCTTCAGTGTGGATAATAGAGTATTCAAACTCAAAAGCCTGGGCACTGATACCTTTCTCTATGAATAATTTTATCCACCACCTTTTTTTCCAGGAACTCTCAAAACTTGAGAGATTGTAATTTTTTTAAAATCATATAATGTACACTCTCCTTCATTACAGTACTTCCAACTTTTACTTCCTTTTCCTAGGACTTTAGGATAAAGTGACCACTCCAGTCCATTTTGCACAGTATGATAGTAGTATAAAGTATAGGTTTTCATAAAAAATGATGAGTGATGAGAGACTAGACTCTTCAAAAACACCTCATCACAAGATAACCACTGTACATAGTAGGGTAAAATAGGGACTGCCCTTTCCACTGAGACCTCACCCCAGGACAACAATGATGTGCAGTACAGTGTGGGGAAGGACTGACCTCAACACTTTCTATTGGAAGAACGGTATGTGTGCTAGGATGTAGGATGAAACTGACCTCTAGACTGAGACCTCTCTCAGACTACGGTGTGCGTAGTAGGGTGTGGGAAGGTACTAGCCTTTCTGATGAGACCTCTCTCTGGGATGCTTGGTGCGTGCAGTAGGGTGTGGGGATGGACTAGCTCCTAACCTTAGATCTCTCTCTTGGATGATGGGTGTGCATAGTAGTGCGTTGGGAGGGACTGGCCTCTCTGCTGAGACCTCCCTGTTGAAAGACAGATCTCCAACTAAGGTGTGGGGAAAAAATGAGCTCTATACGAGAAGTTTCTGTTGGATGACAAGCATACAGACTAGGTTATAGAGAGACTGCTGGGTCAGCTCAAGATATCGCCCTAGAGTGTAACATGTGTGCAGAATAGGCTGTGGGCAGAGACTGCTCTTTCTGCTCATACCTCTGTTCATGTAATAAACGCCATTAGTAGAGTATAAACTATTGTATCGTTTCTGTTGACAACCAGTGTGCATACTTGAATGTAAGGACACATTCTCCTCTCTCTCAGGCAACTCCTTGAGGACAGGCATGTAGAGTCAGGTGTACATAGAGACAGACTTCTGTGCTGAAACTTCTCTCAACAGTGACCAGCATATATACATATAATATGACAGCAGTGCGTAGTATACTCTGAGAACCCATTCGCCTCTGTGCCAGAGCCTGTCTCTTGTATAAACATCTTTACACTACAGTGAGAAGAAGCACTAATCTCTCTATGGTACCGTAAACATACATATACATGCAGCAGAACAGAGGTCTTGAAGATGGAACTGCCTCTTTAAATCAACATTACAAGACTGTAATAATATTGAAATATTTAAAAGCTATGAAGGAAAGAAATCTGTAGTAACTTTAAACATTTTATTGAAAAAGCAATTTAACAGCATTACAAACACCAACTACATTGACAAACTACATAAAAAACTATAAAACAAACAAAACAACAAACTTGACTCATTTATAAAACAAAATGTGACTCATCACCAGGCGCCAACATCTCCTACCCTTCTGCATCATTTGCCTACTGGATTTTGATGTATGTAGATCTTCTTTTTCTTTCTTTCAGCCACTCTAACTTACCAAACAATGTTTACTTAAATTGTCTTTTTCGGGCAGACTAGGTGGCAAAACAGGCTTTTCAAATAAAATAACAAATTCCTAAAAAGGAGTTCAGCTGGGAAATGTGAAATAATCAGTGTGTTCTGTCCATTACAGGAATGCAAAATTATTGTAGATGCAGTCATTCTGAAAGGATAGCTAAGACAAACTCAGCTTGGTCAGACAAACTACACAGTTCTTTAGCTCCCTTCATGTGGTTTCATCTGGGAGATACAACCTCTCCCCAAGTACTTACTGCTAAAGCAGATAACAACCATCCTTATATAAATAAAGTACATTTTTGCTGTTTAAGTAAGCAAATCAATTTGTCACTAAAAACAGGTAGAGCTACGGAGCTTCTCCAAGTGCAAAAAATCGCTGTATGCAGTAAGAACATCAGCTGTGCAATTACATTTTTTTCCTGACATTCCACACAGTTTCTGTTCTGTCTTTCTTCTAAATTAAACAATTTTTGTTTTCCTCCTCCATATATAGGGTGACTTGATTCTTCTGTTTTCCAGACCTTCTGTTTTCTATTTTTCGCCTAAAAATACAAAGTGACCAAAAAATGTAAAGTTACATACTGATCAATGATACACCACTATATTCTCCAAAGATTGCTACAATTTTCACTCACATTCACATATTTATATGCACTGTACAATTTACTTCACATTTTGTTTCTCTTTCAAAATTCCACACCCTCAAACACTGCATTTTGTTTATCCACAATTAAATTATAACATACTTTCACACATGGTTAGATAACAATTTGTAAAGTAAGACATTTCTCTTTACACACCTTTCCGAACAGTGAGGACAGTTTTTTACTTTGGAAATTGCAAGATCGCCACTCAAATATCTCATGGGGTAAAATATGTGTTCAGTAAGGTTCATAAAAATACTAGGCCTTGTATTAACAGATAGTAAAATTGTTGTTTTATAATTTAGGAAACACTGCCTGTTTTTCTAACAACTACATACAGATTGAACATTTAATTTTAATGTCTAATACTCAGTGATATCTCTCTACATTCTAAAGTCCGTCTCTCAAAACCTGTATTTAGAAACATACACCTCTACAAACAGCTTATGACTCACTAAACCTTCTATAGAATACTTTTCTCAATAGTAGTGCACTTACATGAGAGGTGTGCATAGTAGGGTGTCTGCATGGACTGCCCTCTCTTTCCACACCTCTTTCTCAGATAACAGGAGTGAGTAGTAAGGTGGGTAAATGGACTGCCATCTCCTCCAAGACCTGTCTCTCAGATGACTAGTTTAATGGTAGGGTGTATGGAGACACACTGGTCTCTCCACTAAGTCCTCTGTCTCAGATGACGAGTCTATGTATTAGGGTGTGTACATGGACTGGCCTCTTCTGTCAGACCTCTGCCTCAGATGACAGATATGCATATTAGGCTGTATGTAGAGAAACTGGCATCTCCAGTGAGACCTCTGGATTACATGTGTGCATAGTATGCTCTGTCCAGGGACTGTTCTCCCAACTAACACCCCTCTCTCTGATATGGGTGTGCAAAGTAGGGTGTGGAAAGAGAGTATACTCTACTCACAACTCTTACAAAGCCGATGGACGTGATAGCAGACTCTGATAAACACCATCTTCAGAAATACTCCTTCCTACAGTAACAAGTATACATACTAGACTGTATTACCCGAGAATCTTTGGGCTGGACACCTGAACCTTGCCATTTCGGAGCTCTCCCTACCCGAGAGTGTGTTCTGTTGGCCAGGTCTCCCTCCCGCCGCCGCCACTGCCATCTCCGCGGCCGCTGTGTGGAGGGGGGACCACAATCCCCAGACTCCTCCGCTTTCCAACCCCGGAAGTCGACAGCTGGACACTCGCGCCTGGAGGCGCTATTTAAATTGGCTACACCCCCGGTGGAGCGGGCGCTGCAATACCAGAGAATCTTTGGGCCGGCCACCTGAACCTTGCCATTTCGGAGCTCTCCCTACCCGAGTGTTTGTTCTGTTGGCCAGGTCTCCCTCCCGCCGCCGCCACTGCCATCTCCGCGGCCGCTGTGTGGAGGGGGGACCACAATCCCCAGACTCCTCCGCTTTCCAACCCCGGAAGTCGACAGCTGGACACTCGCGCCTGGAGGCGCTACTTAAATTGGCTACACCCCCCGCGTCGCGGGACCGCGCGCAAGGTAAGCCCGGGCAAAGGGCGGGCCCTCTGTGGCCCTCAGAGGCCTGAGGAGCCTGGGCTGGGCCAGAGATCCTGGTCGCGCGCGTACCGTTCACCTCACTTATACAGGTGCAGTAAGTGTTGTCTTGTTGGGGCCAGCATTTGTGTGATTATCCTGTAGTTATTATCGTTTGCTCGTGTTTACAGTTAGTGCTCAGTTCTAATTGTACTCGATGGCCAAAGGCAAAAATGTGAATACACAGTATGGGGTAGGCACACTGGATAACTACTTAATCAAGAAGGTTAACCAGATTAATAATGCCAGAAGGGCCTCCCTGGGAAAGGAGACCCCTATCACGATACCTAAAGAGTTGTCCCTCACTCCGATGGATACACATCTTCCCAGCAATACCACTACTAGTGCTGGGAACCGTGTATTGACTATAGCTCAGGTGCATGACGAGAGACATGAAGACCAGTTGGGCAACTCTAGGGTTGTCTCTGAGCATGCCCCGCCATCTGTTAGATCGGTAAGAAAATATAAAAAAGCACATCGTAGGCGCAGGAGGAATGATAATCAAAAAAGAGTAGTAACCGCTAAACATAAAAGGGACTCCTTTATGCAGATCTTATCAGGAACAAAATCTGCTATGTGGGATTCAGGGACTGTGATTCCACCAAAGATAAACCCCACCAATTTATTAGTAGACAACTTTGATATGCCTAATTCTGGAGACACGGAGGATATGGGGGAAGTCTTGGTTAGTTCTTGTATTGATGATCCTCCCTTCAGCACGCCTGACAATACCTGCGAGCTATTGCCCAGCTTCTCTATTGGCAATGATGAAGAAGGGTCATCATATCTTCTTAGATTTCCCCCCGCATCATCCTCAATTCTAAAAGACATGTCCCCATACAATGTTGATTGCAAGCAAAGAGGGGGAGGCCCATTATTGGAGCGGCAAATAGAAAACCCACAGAGGAATTCACATCCAATTCCGAGGATCGTAAATGATCCACCTATCCCCTCTGAGGCTACCCATTGTTTTTATAATGAAGGAGCCCTTTTGGAAAAAATTGAGCATCTGGTAAAATCATCAATGCAGCCCCTTTTTGAAAAAATCTTGATGGTTAACACCCACCTGGACCTGATCAAGAAAAAGGTAGATGAAAATTCAAATTTATTTTCTGGATTGGCAAAAAATATGGGTAATATGAATTCAAACAAAATACCCGCCAAAGTGTTGACAGCGGTAATACCAGCTCCACTATGTCCAGTGACCACTTCAAAAACCACTCAGAGTAGTCAAATATTACCTTGCCCCCCCGAAATAAAGGTGTTATCCCCGCCCTTGTCAAAGACAAAGCCTGCCCTCAGGTTGGAAATCCAAAGTAAAGCAGGGGATCTAACAACGGATAATCTGACCTTAGAAGGAAAACTAGCACCATCTCAAAATAAGGCCAATAAGGCCATTAAGGACAGTGAGGCTGGTAATATCGTTAATAAAAATTGGCAACCTCACAGTATAATAGACTTACCACCTGAAGCAGCGCCTTACGTGATTGTTATGGCAGGCGTCCCTGAGCTCCCCCTTGAAAATAGGGAAGACCATCAAGCCTTAAGGAATAAAGTTATTTACTGGCTGAGCAATAATAGACCTTTGCCTGCCCATATAAATGGGGAATTACTACACGTTAGGCGCTGCAGCTGTGAAGTACCGGGTTTTTAGAACTCAGCGGTGCAGGGGAACACACCCTCAGACTTCGGATTCTTCCTGTTTCAGACCCACAGAAACACAGAGTCTTCTAGGTGAATTCAAAGAACGTCTTTATTGGCTGCAGACCAATCACAGATATCCGAGAAGTACAACACGATGTATGTTCTCAGGAGACTGCTCCCGTTACAAAACCAGTCTTCTCCTTATATACAAAATATCATGCTTCAGGCACACATTCCTCGTTTTACGATATGGTCATTCATATGTATTCATTACAAAAGAAAAGGCAGAGTCATGATGACCATCCCACATTTCAGTTCAGCCAGCCCACAATTATTTACCCAGCAAGGCTCAGATCCCTCATCAGATATCCGCAGACCCCAATAAACACGGGCACCTCCTGCTCGTAAAAGAAGCCATAAAGTAGGAAACAGAGTCAGGTGTGAAAACAGCACAGTCAGGGATCGTGTGCGAACAGGGGCTTTATGATGGGTCGAGCCCTGATGCAAATCACATTAGGCCGCGAGAAAGGAACCGGCCGGACAGGATTGACCTCGGGCAGCGGAGTCGGCTTGCACAGGTCAGAGAGAAGTCACCGAAGGTGTACGTGTCCTTTAAGCCTAGGCATGGCCTTAGTGCGCAGCCTATGTGAGGGCAACCACAAAAATGGCTACTACTGTAAAATGGAACCCATGGATAGTATCGTATACACGGTGAATGCATCAGTGGAACATGATGAAAACACTCATACATACCGCGTTGCTAATTTGCGGTTCGCTGATACCAAACTTGGCATGGTGGGACCATGCCACCTACATGGTTCCGATTTTTACAGTACCACAGCTGGGTGGGGGCTCGGCGCAAAGATAAAACTGGGGATGTGATCATTATAAATTTTAAAGATCATAGAGCCGTTAGGCACATTGGGGACTGGTATGATCTAAGTTGTAGTGATTCCATCTCCACACACTACCTTAATTACTTTTACCCATATACTTTAGCCCATCATCGTAAGAACCAGGAGGAAAGAAGATACATTGCTAATAGGTCTGCCTATATTTATCGCGACTATAGTCGGACCCCTTTGTTACAACCATTTAATCCTCCTAATTTCCACTCTAGGCAGCCCTATCCTTGCATCCGAGGCCCGAATCATGGAACTAACTCTCTGTGGGATAATAGAGGTATGGTCCTATTTGCCCACACGGTACCGACTTATAATCAGTTTGATGTTTTCTCGGGCCTTGAATGCGTGGATTGACACAAGAAGGCTATCCGTGTCACTCAACCGTTCAGTTCAGTTGGGCTTGCCGACCCATTTAGTAAAAATATTGATGTTCAGAGGCCATTGGCCCTTAATGAGGATAACTTACAAGGTCAGCCAGTTTTCAGAGCGATTCGCCCTGATACTGGGAAGGATTGCTGTAAGGCTTTGAGTATATTTACTGTTAACGATTTGGGAAATAACGAAGGTTCCCGCTACAAGCAATCTGAGAAGGTAACGAATAAAGGACCTTCATTTGACTCTGGAGCAAATGATATAAGGAAAACCTGCACATTCCTATTTTGGAATGTGGCAGGATTAAAAGAGAGAATAAAACATCCATCCTGGGAAACTGTTATAGGTGGACATGGTATATTGGCTTTCCAAGAAACTTGGTCCATAGACCCAGTAGTTATTAATGGTTATAAAAGTCTTTTCACTCCGGCGGAGGGCGGCCATCATGGAAGAGCAAAGGGTGGTTTACTCACCCTTGTTTCTAATCAGCTTAAATGCGATAAGATTCAGTTTACGCCAAAATCTAGTTTTTACCAACTAATAACCCTAAGAAATAAGAAGGGGCTTAATGTCGTTCTTATAAATTTTTATAACAATATTCCAAGGAAAGAAATCCCTAGTATTTTAACAATGCTGAGGGAGGATATACAACATGAATTGAACAAAATTAGCAGGGAAGTGATGATTTTATGGGGTGGGGATTTTAATTGTAAACTTTGCTCTAGGGGTAAACAGGGCATCTGCGGTCTAACTATCGAGCAGTAGACAAATCTAACTCACTTTGACCATTCCTTGCTTGGGGACTTATTAAATGACATATTGTTTATCTATGATCTGGGATATGTTAATGAAATTGTTCAAAAACCTACTACCTTTGTGCCCACATTTATTGGCAGGGGAGCACTGTCTATTATTGACTTATCGTTGCTTCAAATAGTTGCAGTTACAAGATTATTAAACTAAACAATCTGGATTTACCATTAAGTGATCATCTGCCCCTAATAATGGAGGTTGAAAACCCCTTTTTCGATGGGCGTGAAGATGTACCCTCTATGTGTACTGTCCCTGATGTAGTTTTAGGTAGACAGAATGGATATAACTTAAAGTGGGGCAAGGAAGTTCCGGAAATGTTTTTGGGCAAGCTGTTGAATGCTTGCCCAAGCAGTTTTGCTATCTGCCTGGATGAAAAGTCTAACCATGAGATGATAATTCAGCATTTCAACATAATAGCATCCACAATAAAGGAACATTTATGGGTGGAGGCTAGGAACAGGCCAAAGGGTAAGAAAAGCTGGTTCGATAATCTTTGTACTAGGTCTTTAACTGACCTAAAACGTGCAATTCATAGGACACCTCGAAATCCTATTGAAATAAGAGGTTGTAGGAAAAAATACAATGAAGCCCTAAAAAACAGGAAATATGCCATAAAAAAGGAGGCCCTGGCAGTCTTATGTGAAGCATCGCAGTTCAAGGATGCATCTGCATTCTGGAGGGCCGTTAATACCCCTTTCCTCTTTGATAATTCTAAAGCACGCATAGAGTTTGCTATCGCTGAGGAGGACTGGGTGGAGCACTTCTCATCTCTTTATAGGTCGCAAGATGTATGCCATAGCTTAGATTCTCCAGCATGGGATAATTTGGGTGCTGGGGTTGAAAAATTGGTAATAACCCTGGAGGAAGTTATCGCAGGTTTGAAAGCAATGAAGGGTGGCAAGGCCGCAGGTCCCGATGGGATCCCAGTAGATCTGTTTAAGGTTAATATTGAGATATGGGGACCAATGCTGGTGCAATTATTTAATGCAACATTGGCAAGGGGTCTAAACCCGTCTTGGCTTACCTCGATTATTGTACCCATTTATAAGAAGGGAGACAGACAAAGTTGTGTATGTTACAGACCTATCTCCCTTCTGGATTCATCTATAAAAATCCTTGGGAGAATCGTTTTGGCAAGATTACAAAGTTGGGCAGAGGAAAATGAGTTAATGAGTGATCTGCAATATGGATTCCAAAAGGGCATTGGCACAGTCGAACAATGTTTAAATCTAATGATCCTTCAATTGAAGTATATAAGGATAAAGGGCGAACGTTTGTATTTTACGTTCGTGGACCTTTCATCGGCGTTCGATTGTGTTTCTCACGCCAAGTTATGGGCAATTTTAAAAGAGATGGGTGTGGAGGACTTCATTGTCTGCTTTCTTAAAGACTTATATTCAGGGGCCACTGCCTCGGTCCGTTATGGTAACGGGGGCCAATGCACTAGAAGGTTTGAGGTGGGCCGGGGTGTGCGCCAGGGCTGCGTCTTGGCCCCTGGCTTATTTTTGGTTTATATAAATGTTCTGGAGTCCCGCCTATTGAAGGAGTGCGGGGATATGCCTAAGGTTGGGAGGAGGTCTGTCCCCGTACTCCTGTATGCGGATGACGCGGTCCTGATGGCGCGCACCCCTGTGGCACTACAAAAGCTGATAAAATCATTTGAGAACTTTATGTCTAGCCTAGATCTAAAAGTTAATTGTAGCAAAACCTTCTCAATGTATTGTGGTAATAGAGCTCGAAAGCAGACAAAAAGAATGTTTTTGAATAATGTTCCTTTGGAAATCACTCCCACTTTCCCCTATCTTGGAGTCTTGTTCCATGACACTGGGGCGTGGACTAGTGCGGTAAAGGCCAGAACTTTATTGTTCCAAAAAACTATAATGGCCCTGAAAAATGTTATAAAAAAACTGGGTAAGAAACCAATAAAAGAAATTTTAACAATATACAAAGCTACATGCACATCGGTAGCTATGTATGGCTCGGGCCTCTGGGGGTACTCCAATATAGATTTAATTCAAAAAGCAGAGAACAGGTTCTTGAGGTTCGTCCTGACAGCACCTCAAAGTGTTGCGACCTATATCTGCCACATTGAACTTGGTCTATCCTATATATCTGACATTATCAGAATACAACCCATTCTCTTGTGGCACAGGGTGTGGACAACTAGTGAGTGTGTCATGAACCGGGCTGTCTTACAGGATGTCTTAAAACTGGAAAATGTGGGTAGACTTGACTGGCTAAACTATGTCAAAAAAAATTTCGTTGAAATTGGCCGCAAACAATATTATGAAGACCCACTCCTATTGGATAGTATATCTAGAAAACTATTGTCTAAGATATGTATGGAATATCTCGAGGATAAAAGAAGGCAAGAGGAAGCGAAGAAGAAGTCAGTATTTTTGCATTTTTCTTTGCTAACTTGTAACAAAGTACAGCCATACCTAATCCTACCGATGTCAAACTACGATCAATTTCCTCTGACCCGTTTTAGACTAAATATCACGTTTAGACTTCTGACCTTCCCAGAAATGAACTTATGGTTGTCTAACTTGCCCATGTGCCCGTGTGATGATTCTTCGTCTCAATCTGATATCCATATTTTATTTTTTTGTAAATTTTACATTTTAACCTCGCAGGAAATTCATTATCCCACTCCTCAAAGTATTGAATTTAAACAAATGTCGCCCAGCTTTCCTAGAATTTCAAAGAATGGACACTGTTTTAATGGTTACCCCAGTTTTAAGCTTTTTTAAATATGTTTTTAAACTTCGGAAAACAATGGGCCTTGATGAATTATAATTTGACCCGCTGTTTTTCTTTTAATACCTTTCCTGTGTAATTTGTAATATGATGTTGTTGCTTTCATGGTTTTTGTCTTTTAAACCGAATAAAGTATTTCTTGAATCTTGATAAGAATAAGCAAAGTGAAGTGAAGTATTCAAAGATCAAATACTCTTTCATACTTTTCATGATCCCTTGAGAGTCACGTAACTTTTTTTGAAAATAAGAATTAACCATCTAGTCATCATAGTATTTATCTCCTACACACTTCCTCTCAAAAACAATTAGCACAAAACGCATTCCTGCTAACGGAGTGTATGGAGAACTCATCTACTCCTTTTTACTATGTCCAATTCAGCAAAAGTCCTGCAAAATTGTAAAAATGTGTTAAAAACAATATACATTTATTTTCTTTACAGTAGTTATCTAGGGGGACATCGTGCCTTTCTGCTGCCCCCTTATGTAGCTTTTTTACTTCATTTCCACAAACCCTCCAATGTTTCACAGTTAACAGTAAAGGAGCCCATTTTATTTCTAAAATTCCAACAGCCAGCCAATCAGAGCACTTGCTCCGAGAGACTCGCAGAAGCATCCCACAAGAGTATAAAGACTCATGGGAAAAATGTGTTTCTTGAGCAATCACAGTGCTCCATTTTTGATTTTGCGCTCTCGTGGGACTCTCGCGAGCCTAACTGCTAAAATATATAATTATTTTTCACCCTTTATATCTCAAAAACTACTGCATGGATTTTCACCAAATCACAAAAAGCACAATCTGCGGACCAAGATCTAGCTTCCTGCCGAATTTGGTGTAATTTCGTTCAGCAGTTTTAATAAAACTAAGGTCTATGAAAAAAGTATGGAGATTTTGTTTTGGGCCTCCCCTACCCTCCCTCCTTTTTTCTCAGCCCCTGCTTGACTTAAAACGACAAAGCTTTTCAGGAAGGAGCTGAGGTGGACAAACTTTTTTGGGGAAAGTTTAAACACCATACAGTTGCCCTAGGTTGGTTACGGTGAAATGTAAATGATAACGCTGATAGCCCAGATCGGTTCATTTGGAAAATATACACCAGGTCTGTTTATTATGAAAAGTTATGACAACGAAAGCGAACCTAACATATTGGTTATGAAAAGCATACATGGAAGCAAATAGGCATTTATGGGTGGATTGTTATAGTGTATTAAAGTCTGTAGACAGGTATTGTATTACATGGAATCTCGAACATTACAATAGTAGGCAGGGAAATTGCAGTTAGGTACCCTCTCTGAGAAACAATAGAGGTAGATTTGCACCATGGTAAAATTTGTTAAGCCCAATTAAAAGGTTTTGTATACTGTATTGCCAACACTAATTCTGTACCTATTGGAAATTTTAGAATTCATAGTTGCTTTGGGGAAAAGGTTATTCTGAATTTAGTAGGTATGAGCGGTTCATTGTATTGTATTGAAATTACATTTATATATCGCTTACTGCCCCAGACGAAGCGTCAAAGCTCTTTTTCAGAGAGTAGCACGCTACTCTGGAACCCATAAAGGATTAATGGTGAATTAGTATAGTGAAATATGAATGTAATTTGAGTAGTGGATATGTTAGTCAGATATTTGGATTCAGAAGGACAGTGGAGGGATAGAAGAGGGAAAAGGTTTGTGTGTATGTAGCGCTTGCTACCCCTGATGAGGTGTTGAAGCACATTTTTGGCAAGGAGCATGCTACTCCTGAAACCATAAAGGATTAATGGTGAATTAGTATAGTGAAATATGAAGTAATTTGAGCAGTGGATATGTTTGTTTGTTATTTGGATTGAGAAGGATAGTGGAAGGCTAGAAGGGGTAAAAGGGTTTGCATTTATTTAGCACTTGCTGCCTCTGATGAGGTGTTGAAGTGCTTTTTGGTGAGTAGCACGCTTCTCCGGAACCCAAAGGGGATTAGTGTAAATTAGTATAGGAAAAATATGCAATTAATTTGAGTGGTAGACATGTTCATCTGTTATTTGGATTGAAAAATAATAGTAATAGTGGAGGGATAAAAGGGTCTAGAATTTATTGTATTTTTTGGGAAGTTATAGGACGGGGTTTGTGATGAGTACAGGGGAGGTGTAGGGGAGTTAGTATAGAGAAATTTTAAATTATTGTATGTGGTGGACATGTTAGTCTGTTATTTGAATTGAAAAGGAATAGTGAAGGAATAGAAGAGTCTAGAATTTTTTTGGGGTGGTTCATAGCAGTAGGAAGGGGTTTGAAATGAGTAAATGGGAGGTGGAGGGGAAAGAGTCAGAGGGAAGGGTTTAGAAAGGGCTGTTTCGGAGATCTGAATAGTAAAAAGATGTATGAGATGATGCAATGGGGGTAGAGGAGGGAAGAGTCTAGAAAGGGTTATTTGAGGGATAATAGTAGTGGTATGGTGTTTGGGATGAATGAGATAGTGGAGGTAGAGGATATATTAATAGAGGTATGGAGTTAGAAATAGGGTAGTGCATTGGAATGAGTAGTAGAATGAGGTTTGAGATGAGTCAGAGAGTTGAGGTAGACGATATATTGAGAGCGCCCTAGGGTGAGAGATAGGGTAGTGCAATGGATCAATCAAGCAATCAAGGCATTTGTAGAGCGCACTACTCACCTGTGAGGGTCTCAAGGCGCTGGGGGGGCACTGCTACTGCTCGAACAGCAAGGTCTGGAGAACCCTCCTGAAGGTTAGTAGGTCTTGGGTCTGCCGTAGGAGGATGGGGAGGGTGTTCCAGGTCTTGGCGGCGAGGTAGGAGAATGATCTGCGGCTGGAGGTCGCTCTTTGGATGCGGGGGATGGTGGTGAGGGCGCGGTCGGCGGAGCGGAGCTGGCGGTTAGGGGTGTAGAAGGTGAGTTGTCTGTTGAGGTATGCTGGACCAGTGTTGTGGAGTGCCTTGTGTGCGTGCGTGAGGAGCTTGAAGGTGATCCTCTTGTTGACGGGCAGCAGGTGAAGGTCTCTCAGGTAGGGTGTGAAGTGGCTGTGTCGAGGGATGTCGAGGATCAGGCGGGCCGAGGCATTCTGTATGTGTTGCAGTCGTTTCAGCAGTTTGTCCGGGGCTCCCGCGTAGAGGGCGTTTCTGTAGTCCAGCCTGCTGCTGACGAGGGCCTGGGTGACTGTTTTTCTTGTGTCGTGGGGATCCACCTCTAGATCTTGCGGAGCATGTGGAGGGTGTTGAAGCAGGAGGACGAGACGGCGTTGACTTGCTTGGTCATGGAGAGTGTTGAGTCGAGGACGAACCCCAGGTTGCGTGCGTGGTCGGTGGGCGTTGGTGCTGCTCCCAGAGCGGTCGGCTACCAGAAGTCGTCCCAGGCTGAGGGGGTGGAGCCGAGGATGAGGACCTCCGTCTTGCCCGAGTTCAGCTTCAGACTGCTGTTCTTCATCCATTCGGCGACTGCTTTCATTCCTTCGTGGAGGTTATTCTTGGCGGTGAGGGGGTCCTTGGTGAGGGAGAGTATCAGCTGTGTGTCGTCGGCTTAGGAGATGATGTTGAGGTCGTGCAGTCTGGCAACGTGGGCGAGCGGGGCCATGTAGATGTTGAACAATGTCGGGCTAAGGGATGATCCATGGGGTATGCCGCAGATGATCTTGGAGGCTTCAGAACGGAAAGAGGGAGGTGGACGCCCTGGGTTCTGCCGGAGAGGAAGGAGGTGGTCCATGCCAGAACCTTGTCTCAGATCCCTGCGTTGTGGAGGCGTGTGCGTAGGGTGCGGTGGCAGACTGTGTCGAAGGCGGCTGATAGGTCCAGGAGGATGAGGGCTGCGGTTTCGCCATTGTCCAGCAGGGCCCTGATGTCATCGGTGGCGGCGATGAGGGCAGTTTCTGTGCTGTAGTTGCTGCGGAACCCGGACTGGGACAGGTCCAGGATGTTGTTCTGCTCGAGGTAGCGGTTCAGCTGCTAGTTGACGGTTTTCTCGATTACCTTTGCTGGGAACGGGAGCAGGGAGATGGGCCGTAAGTTCTTAAGGTCCCTCGGATCTGCCTTGGGTTTCTTGAGCAAGGCGTTGATCTCGGCATGATTCCAGCTCTCCGGGAAGGTCACGGTCTTGAAGGAGATGTTGATGGCCTTGCGGAGATGGGGTGCGATGGTGGCGCTGGCTTTGTTGAAGATGTGGTGTGGGCACGGGTCTGACGGGGAGCCGGAGTGGATGGTGTTCATGATTTTGATGGTGTCGTTGATGTTAGTCCAGGTGAGCAGGTGGTCGTTGTGGGTGGTGGTCGTGGGGTCTGAGGTGTCGTTGGCTGTCGTGGTGGTCTGGTTGTCGAAGCTGTCATGGATGTCTGTGATCTTGCGATGGAAGAAGGTGGCCAGGGAGTTGCACAGGTCTTGCGATGGTGGGATGTCGGTGGTGTTGGAGCTGGGGTTGGAGAGTTCCTTCACGATGTTGAAGAGCTCTTTGCTCTTGTGTGCGTTGTTTTCGAGGCGGTCCTTATAGGCGGATCTGATGAGGTGATGGTGTTGGTGCATGGCGTTCTTGTGGGCTGCGTGGTTCTCCGGTGTCTGTTCGCGGTGCCATTTCTTCTCTAGTCTTCGGCAGGTTTGTTTGGATGTCTGGAGGTCCATGGAGAACCAGCTGACATTCTTGTTGGTGTGTCTGTTGGAGGGTTTCTTGATTGTGACGAGGGTGTTGGCGCAGTCGTCGATCCAACGCCTGAGGTTGCTGTCGGCGGCATCGGGGTCGATGGGTGGGCTTCAGGTGAGGGCGGTGTTAAGCTGGTCTTTGCTGATTTTGCTCCAGCAGCGCCAGGGGATCTCTTGGGTGCGGTGGTGCGTGGTGGGTTTCTGGAAGGTGAAGTGGATGCAGTGATGGTCGGTCCAGTGGAGTTCGGTGGTGTGGCTGAAGGAGACGTGGGAGCTTGCGGAGAAGATGGGATCAAGCGTGTGGCTGGCGGAGTGGGTGGGCGTTGTGACGAGCTGTCGGAGTCCGAGGTTGGTGAGGTTGTCAATCAGGGTGGTGGAGTTGGTGTCGTTGTTGTTCTCGAGGTGGAAGTTCAGGTCTCCGAGGAGGATGTAGTCTGTGGAGGTGATGGCGTGTGTGCTGACGAAGTCGGTGATGGAGTCGCTGAACTGAGGCCAGGGTTCGGGGGGTCTGTAGATCAGACTTCCTTTGAGGGTAGTGTTGGGATCAGTGTGGATCTGGAAGTGCAGGTGTTCGGCGGTGCTGAGGGTGTCGTCGGAGTTGGTCGAGACCTTGAGGGTGGACTTGTGGATGATGGTGATTCCCCCTCCTATTCGTTAGTGCGGTCTCTGCGGGTGATCATGTAGCCATCCGGGATGGCTATGGCAATTTCCGGTGCCGAGGAATCGTTCATCCAGGTCTCTGTCAGGAAGGCGACGTCCGGGGAGGATGTGTCGAGCAGGTCCCAGAGTTCGACGGCGTGTTTGCGTGCGGAGCGGGTGTTCAGTAGCATGCATCTGAGGTGGTTACGTCCTGTCCTGGTGGCCGGGTTGGCGGCTCGGAGACTGGTGAAGCTGCATCTCCGGCAGGAGAAGGTTCCTTTGGTGCGCTTCGGGCGGCCAGGAAGCAGGTGTGTGCTCGTCCGGTGTTGAGTGCGTGGAGGGTGTTGGTGTCATAGTGGAGATGGGCGTCGTGGTGTTCGTGGGGGCTAGGAGTTCTGTCGCTGGGCACCGTCCAGGCGCGAACTGGCGCAGACGGGCTTGCCTTTGGTGCGCCAGCGGCGTGGCCGCACAGCGGCTACCATAAGAAGGGGAGGTGGGAGGGAGGAGGCAGGTGGGAACGGACGAATGGGCGAGCGGGGGTCGGGGACGCAGCGGCGGGAAAACGGGGGCAGGAACGGCGAAGGAAACAGAAGGCAAATGGGCACATGGCACAGAAATAAAATTAGGAACAAGGAGGAAATAAATAAATAAACAAATGAGACAGAAGCAATACAATTACAGCAAAAAAAACCTATGGCCTACCACTGGCCACCAGGGATGAGGCGCAGGTGGTAGCCTGCGGGTGGAGAAGGGCCTCAAACTCTCCTCAGCAGCGGCAGCTGGGGCTTAAGGGCAGGACTCACAGGTGGTGCTGTGCGGCGTGGGGAGCGATCTGCCTATGAAAGGGTCAAGGGTCGCTCCCCACGTTGGATGTAATGAATTAGACGAAAAGTAATAAATATATAGATTCATGAGTACATGGAGGTATATATATGCATAAGGAAGGCAATATATGTAGATTAAAGATACATTCAATAAACTCCGGCTATTAAGTGTTGTACTTTAAATTAATTTATTTGTTTTCAATTTTTATAATTTAATAGGGAATCAATTGTAGATAAATAGTTATGATAAAAGATTTACTTATTTATGCAGCCATTTATGTAGATGTTAAACATAGAATAATGTACCTATTAGTAATATGTACGTTTGTTAAGCAGAACTAACGAATATCTATAGTTTTTAAACATATTTATTATACACGTTGGTACAAAGCAATGCACATATGTAGGTGCATATCTATAGTCCAAATAAATGCTGATATACAGAGGAATATGCTTTATATTTATGATTGTGCATGGTAGTTATGTGAGGAAGAGCCAATTCTTGAGTAGTTTTCTGAAGATTAGGTGATTATCCATGCTCTTATGTTGGGAGTATCCATAGAACCCCCTTTTCCCATTTCCTAGGGGTGCCCTCAGAGGACGCATTGACTGTGCACCATCTGTATGTGAAGCACAGTAAGGTCTAGTTTCTTACCGTTAACTTCAGTTTTCTCGTAGCGGTATTTCCATGATAGTCATAAGCGTTTCACAGTCCCTCCTTCTGCCTGCCCACGGGGGACCCCAGAGCACCCCTCCCCAACACATGCTCCCAAATGCTGAGGCCCCCTATCCCCCCCATCCAGGTAAGGCCCCGAAAAGTCACTCAAAGTCACAATGCAGTCCATAAACTAATGAGGAAAGATATAGGGTTGATTGGGAACTTTTATGTCAGATGCTATAAGTTTAATCAATGTATTGTGAAAGTATACAACAAAGGCCGTAGGCCTATCCCTAGGTTTACTCTTGAAAAACAAAAGATTAGATACCATGAAGAGAGTAACCCAGAGGAAGCCCGGGATAAAGCACTTTATTTGGTTGCGGAGGGAATTTGTATTTGAAGATCATAATTTTTTGGGTGGGTGGAAGATCCTTTGTAAGTTCACACCCAGGGTTTCAAATGCTGATTCTTTTAGGTGCTAGATAGAGCGAAGAATCTAATTAAATGAAACATCGGCCTCTTTTTGATAACGCGTTACCAGGGTAGCACTTCTAACCTCAGCCTTCGTGTGTGTTTTTAGGTCTCGTCTGAGACAGCGCTTTAGCGCTGCTCTGGCGAGACTTATAGTAAGCGCGTTTTGGAAGTGCAAACAGTGGCTTTTCAGGCCTCCAAATACAGTGCATGTGCGTCGGCCGGGCGCGCGCACCATTTGGAGGCCTGAAAGCACTCGTTTGCTTTCACTTTCGCGGGCCGCACGTCCGCTTTGATGTGATCGCGATTACTTTCACACACGCACATACCCTACCACGGCCAGTTGTTACAGCATATGGATTTTGGACGCTGGACAATGAAATAACAAATATGCGTATTTCTGGAGGTAAAATGCAACCACTGACCGATTCCAGAGGACACCAATGATCAGTTCAACACGCAAGTGGAATCTGCTCCACAGAAGCCCATGAGATGGCATTCTAGTTTTCGCCATGCTTTGGAATGCCCTCTTTCGCGCCCCTTGAACGGGATTTACAGGCCGGGGGGGATGCCGCTCCCGTGCCAGTGAACTTCGCACGCGTAAAGCGCCTCACGCCTGCCAGACATTCGTTTATGAATCCCTGGCAGACATGCAAAGGAAAATTTAGTCACAAGCTTATATTTGCTATCAAATGCGTCATTCTGAATCGGGGCCCTGGTGCGTTTGCGTCGACTGCAGGGCTTGAGGGGTCTCCTATTGCCAGCTTCAGCTGGGCCCACCACGAACCCCTCCTCTTAAAGGGCCATGGGCACTTCAAACCCTGGCCACGTGCCAGCTGGCGCCTGACACCTTGATGCCAGTGCCCCCGGGGAACAGAGATACTCCGCGTGTTGTCACTTAACAAGTGCTTAAGAGATAAACCGTGAGTTGGAGGCATGTTTTCGACTTTTCCAAGCTGTTTGCAAGAGAAAGGAATGCTTGCACTGTAACAATGCCAGATGTATCCGGCGGGGGCGATCACAGTAATAGCTCTATATAAAATACTTATTCATGTGTTTATTACTACCCAAAGCAAATGTTTCATCAATCGTAATGTAATTAAAGACTGAAAAAGGAACATTAAGGCTGTAAATTAACGCCTGGTACCATGCACACTGCTCCCCGAGGGGGGTCATCTTACGGCTGTTACACCCTTCAGCTTGCTGGGTGCACAGTGGTCTCCGCAGCCGGTACCTTAACTCAGAAGATATTTTAAAATGCTGTCTGTTCTTTTGGTGCAGTGGCTTTTGTGTTAGAAATAAATGTACAGGTTCAGACTCACTCTGTTGCACAGGACTCCCCCTCGTGAGCCCTCCCTTCTGCTGCTGCCACCCCTTTGACTTCCGATGTATGGGGTCCTATAAAGGTTTTCTATTCCCAGCCCTGGCTAATTCACTCAAATTGTTTTTTTTGCGCGAGGTCTAGATTCTAGTTGTGTTTCGCATATGGCCCCCCTGTCCATGGGCGGTCCATAGTGAACATTCCCTGCTCATGGCTGTGCGCAGCTCCTGCACAACGCCCCTCCCCCCCCCCCCCCCCCGCCTCCTCTCACCCCATAAACCCCCGCTGCTCTGGCTTGGATGTTATGCACAAGGCTCAGATAACACACACTGCCCTTCACATGCAGCAAGCAGAGTGCTGTGTAGTCCCATGACCCTTGCCCTCGGCCCTGCAACCTCTGCACCGACCCCAGTTCTGCAGGTCACAGCTGCACACCTGACCCCCACCACCCCGCTTTCTCCCCACACTCAGACCACTGTTTGCTAAAACACAAACAAACAAGCATTTGCAATGCATTAGGTCTCGCATTTACGCGAGTTTGAGCTATTGACATTGCAAATAACAATGCCTATTGGCATTGTCATTTACAATGCCAATAGCTTTAACTCGTGTAACTGCGAGACCTATTGCATTGCAAATGCTTGTTAATATTGCGTTAAATTGTCATCGGGTATTTACTATGTGGTGTTATTTCCTTCCATATTGTTTACTGTAGTACTTGGCTGTATGTACGTTCCGATGTTTGCAGGGATATAAATTAATAGTAAAGATAGAGCAACACATTGATCTTTTATACCATCAGTAAATCATATACATAAGAAAAATGCTTTGGGCCTTGCGTTATGTCACCAGTCACTTCCGTAGCAGAGGATAATATGAATCATTTTCTTTAAACAGTTGTCAAGGCGATATGAGACTTGGATTTTAACATTTCGCGTTCATCCACTCCCGTGGCATCTTCCGCTCTCCAATGCTTCAAATGGCTTCTTGATAGCATTCGAGGATGCCCGCTTCCTTCAGAACACCAGAGGCTCCCCCTGCGCGCGCCGGGCCCTCCGAAGAGCTGTGACCGCTCCGCTGCTCCTCGCGCTGCACGTGGCAGTCTTGAAGCCTCCATTAGGAGAGGAGATGTTCTACCAGACTTGATGTGTGAGTGATGGGGTTAACGTCAAGGACTGGCACGCTGGTGGCACCCGGGCAGACAGCGACAGGAATGCTTCTAAGCCACCGCATTTAATGTCGCCGGCTGTACAACGCAGCGGGCGGATTAGAGCTGCCGTTCTGAAAGATTGCGCCGCAGCGGGACACGCGCTGCAAGAGGTCAGAGCTGGCAGGCGCGTGCACTCCGGAAACAAAGCACGCTGAGAAGGGCAGTGTGTGCAGGCAGCATTCAGGGAAGATGTGTCTGATTAGCAAATGTCGGTCTGAGAGTTAGTTTCAAGGCTGGCATAATTATTTGTAGGTAGCTGTTTAATTTATGCTTTCTGTTTTCGGGGCCTTTCATTATATTAAAACGTGTGCGTATTCATTAATTTCAATAGATGTATTCGAGAAACGAGGCCCAACTAACAATAGTACTTTCTTTCGGCAAAATACCTTAGACTGGATTAGTACATCAGATGTCAAAAACAAACAGATGTGCATTTTAAACAGCATGCTGGTGTTCTCACTGAAATAACAAGGACTCAAAAAATATGCTCTGCAAGTCAAGCGACTTGACACCAATGCAAACTCAGCCTTTCATCCTTCCGTGGAGAACTGTTAAGCTAGGTAAAAAGTAACACTGATTAGCTTCAGCACTTATTAGAGCAGGATAGGTGGCAAGAGGCAGTGGGTTTGACTTTTTGGGCGAATGTGAGATTGAGTTAGTGGGTACATGGGTTGCTGCAAGAATGAGTTAGGAAACTGACGAATGAAGAGGTGAGTGCATGAGAGAATGGCAAGTCTCCGGAGGAATAGATGAACACATGGTTGAGGGCACGCATAGCGGAATGGGCCATGGCCATGGGTGCATGGATTTGTGAACGAGTGAATGGATATACTAGTTAGAGCGAGACGGGATGAAGAGGTGACTGAGTGCATGGATGGTGAGTGGGTTCTCCGTCACAAGTGATGTGTCCCTGTATTTTTCCTCACTTAGAGATGGCAGAGCATTAACAGGTTCAATCACCGTGATGATGGTCTGGTCAAATCATTTTTTGTGAGCGCAGAGTTACCCCCTCTGGGTGCATTGATAACATTTGAAAGTTGGAGGCGTGGAACGACCTACACCACTGGCAGGGTTCCTGATGACATCACTGCTGCCAATGTCAGACCCACACAGGCCCTCCTAAAAGTGATGTTACTGTTTGAAAACTGGAGACGATACCAGGGGTAGCTGCTGAGGGCGTCCCTCTTTATGCTCAGAGACACATCACGGTCTTGCCAATACATTTCCCTGGAAAAGTACAGTTGTGAGCACCAAATGTGGGCCAATTCAACCACCACCACCACCACCCAGGCGCCCGTTGAATTGTGCAACGAACCTCGCGCAGCTCAACCGACAGCAAAGGATTGGCTTATCAGAAAGTATAATTCCCGGAAAATGGTACAGGCTGAACAATACAATGTAGCATCAGTCTGGGAAAACACCAGGGGTTCCACAGCATGCAGGTCGATGGAGGAGAAGTATATGCAAGGGACGTCCACACACTCACATAAACACACAGACACACACCAACAGGTAAACGTAAAGAAACTAACTAAATGCACAGGTTCAGCAGAAGTACACTCGGTAAGTGTCATGTGTCAGTACATCAGCAGGTACATACATGATTTACACACAAGTGCAAAATCTATGCCCTAACAGAGTAACACATTGGAGTCCTCAGCACACCATATCTACACTGGAGCTGCACACATCGAGTCTACAAGAGAATCACAGACTGAACCGAGTACCTGGTGCAAACAGTCGAACGGTAGGGAGGTGAATCATTTACCATCCGACAGTGTAGGAGGGCACACATAGTTTACTTTATTGGAGCAAAAGGAAAGGAATACTCTGCTTCATGGGCGGTACGCAGGAGTATTCACTATTTTGACTGAATGTCAGGCTTCTGTGCATCTCCTAGAAGAAGATGCACAGATGATTCTTTGCCTTTGCCAGAATCTTCTTTGCCTTTGCGGTAACTGGCCAGAAGTCTTATTGGAGCACTCTTTTTAAAGTGTCAAAAACAATGAATAAGTAACCCTGTTATATTATAAGTATGCCCTAGCAATCAACTCACAAAAGATACCCAGAAGAAAATTCGTGATGGTCAGGCTCAAAATCAGCTGCCATTCAAGGCAGTGAAAGAGCAGAACAAGACTGAGTTCATTAACATACATAGGAGTGAGCAAGTGGATGAAGAGGAAGAGGATGATGACAGGTCTGAATGGGAGGAAACAAACAATTTCCATCTATTGGTCTAAAAATAACAGCTAAGTGAGAGGGGTTAAGAAAAAACAACAAAGAGCTAATGACGTGCTTCTAACCTGAAAAGAGGTCTCTCCCCTTTCAGTGTTCACCTGTTGTGTTTAAGTAATGCCTAGCTTTTGATTGAAGTTTAAATGTATTCGCTGAAATTTGATTGGTCTATTAGGGATGAGTAAGTGACATACCATTTTCCAGCTGTGATTTTCCTTGAATCCTGATGTGCAATGTCTGCAAGAAACTCACACACACAAACAGCTCAACCATTTTGGAAGGTTTTTGCTACAAATTATAACAGATCAAACAGGTATACAGCCATCATCCTGCATGCTGTCTTCCGCGTGGTGTGTGAGCTCATGGTATGCACATTGACCTACATATGTTTTAATTGAGAAACTCCACTGGCATAGGACTAGTTTGCAAGCTTCGAGGAGTCATGCAGCGCAGCTACTTGTGTCAAAGCACACTCCAGGAAGTCCAGACCAAGTGCAACATGCACATCTGTGTAGCCCACCAAGATTAGGAGGCAACGCCAATCAGAGGTAGGCACTCTAAGAATACTGATATTGTAAAATAACCATGATCAACCAGCTGCTTATGCTTTGACTAGTGTTTCACATAGGGCTGATATGTAGAAAATAGCTTCTCGAAAGTTAGGTAAAATATTATCAGTTAATGGCACAAATTCGGATGACCAGAGATGACTGACGAATAAGACGACACTCAAGCATAACACTATTTTCCTGTAATAACAATATGAAATTGAATTTAGTGTTAAACTATTCCAAGTCTGTCAGCAAAGGTACAATACATGATCTTTCATAGTTTGCGGTTTTTTTCACATGACAATGGTGACAGACAGCGATGGAGTCAAAGCTGCTTTGAACATTTTGTTACACAAAAGAGAAGCAACATTTTGCCCATTAAATTGCACCTGGGGTCTCACCAAGCAACTATGAAAGACACGCAGTCTGAGAGTTGGATTTTTGTCTCTGTTGGGAATCCAGGGGTAACCTGCTCACTAGAATACTGCTGTATTATCTCATTTTGTATAATAGACAATCCTTTCATACAAAGTACTTTTCTTACCAGGCCACGATTGTTATGTTATTAGCACACATTCAATGCTTAATTTGTAAAAGAATAACTGCCTGGCGCAAAGTTTTGCTCAGAAGGCTGTAGTGCTGAATGCCATGGCTGCATAGCCTTAATACCCCCTCGTGCATCTTTAATGCATCACCAAACACTCCCTGACTCCCAAACCCAGTCCTACACATTCTTTTTAGTCTCTGCTTTGTCCCTTTGCCACTGTGTTCTGTCTTCTCCTTCATCCTTCTTTCCCCTTTTGTGTTTTTCTCTATCTTGTTCTGCATAAAAGTCTGATGAGTAAAACATGAGTGCCATTGCCCAAAAATAAGGCCAGTGTGCCTTGCCTGCAACCACTGGCTCAGATCAAGCATTGCACATGCTTTACTGTGCGGGTCCATTTCTGATGTGAAAGAAGCTTGTCTCACTATGTCTAGATCACATTAATACCTGGACTGTGGTGAGTAAGAAGCCCAATGACGAAGCATGCCACCTGAGTGGGTGAAAGTTTGGCGTCCTTTTACTCAAGTAGTCTTGAAATTGTGTTCTGGCCACTATCCCTATGAAGGGAAGGCATCCATTGTGATGATTGGACCTTCCTTGTTCTTTGGCTTTCCATGCTTTATGAGGCTGATAGCGGGTCTGGTGGCTTACTGGAATGATGCATCCACTGTAGCGGTCTGTGTTTGACCTCATGGTCACAGGTTCAAATCCCAGCGGGTCCACTCAGCCTTTCATCCTTCTGAGGTTGATAAAATGAGCACCATTGAGTTGGTGAACCATAAACATCTGTTATTCAGCGCCAACATACCCTTGTGTGAATGTGAGCTTTACAAATAGACGTGTTGTGTTATGTTATGTTATGAGTATTTAACTCTACAGGGATTGAGGCAACAAGGACCGCACTTATCTAATTGTGGGGATGGTCCAAAACTAGTTTTGGTGCAAAGAACCAGAAGTTCAGTTCCCCTAAACTTCCCAAGGTTAAGGAGCCCTTAAATCATCAATTAAATGCATTGTGGTTCAGCACCCAACATCGTTTGAATCTAGTAATTTTTATATCAAGCAAGAGGTCAGCAAAACACTTTAACAAATGTTGTGACACAAATTATATATTTCCTAATACAAAACATCGATCAGACATATTAGATTTTTAATCCTTTATTTTTTTATCTTCTTCTCCATAATCAGTTTAAAATCCGTAGCCAACGTGTTTCGGCCTCTCGGACTTCTACTGGGCTACAATGACATACATAAATATTTATCTTAGTTACAATATTTACAAATCAGTAAAACAAACATACAACATAATCGGTTCTGACATAATAAATAACTGTACATCATTTATTTTAGTAAGTAATATCAAATCCTTATGTCACCCATACGTGACAACATATTGAGTCAAAAAACACATTATTTTAAGTAAGCTGAACTCCATCATCTAGAATGCTTTCATAAATACTGTGTGGATTCGAAAGACTAGTTTATCTTCCAATGTTTGAGTTTATCTTAAACTCACTTTGAATCATTTAAAATGTTTTACATGTGGGATTCATTCTTTATTTTTTATATTTATTCTAGAGGAGATGGAGCTAGATACATACAGTATCATAAAATAAAACCCTTACCTCTCAATCAAATTCTTCTTAATTTGGCTAGAAGATATAGCTCTGTTAGTCCCTCTGCTTAAGGTTGTGTAATTCATCAGTTTTTGTATCCTACAAAAAGGTTTTTATAAATTATATATACATATAAGAAAGGCTGGGGAGATGCCAATAAGCTATCACAGCATGGTCTTTAGTCCTTTCTAAATACATAATAGTCATTCATACCTCTTAATTAGAGGAGCATCCGCATAGATGTATATTACAAACTTATAATTTAGGATGATGTGAAGGGTATCGTCATCCACAATATCCACTCTATTTGGTGGCGTCCTATAGTTCAAGGACCTAAGACCAAAATTGATGCGTTAAAATTATAATTTTTTGATTAAAGGGGTCTTCTGCTAGTTAAGATCAAATTATAATTTAAAGTTGATTTAATTAAATGAATGTAATAGAGATCAAACTCTACAGGACAAGACTTGTTGCACAATTCCTAAGTGTCGAATGGAGACAAATCCTTCTCAAATCAATCGTTAGTAAACAAGGATACGCAGTAATACACAGAGCCATCAGGAAATGAACCGCCACAAAATATCCTAGTTGCTATCATTTACGATTAGCATATCAAGACCATCACCCAAATCTTTTGAACGCCGCAAGGTAAATCTCACACACAAAGAACATGTGTGAACGGACGCCATCTGTAAAAGTTCCATAAATTGACCATACTTAATGGTATTTCAATTTGAATATTGTGAACAATCCAATTACACAAAGAAATCAAGCAATCCATCCTGTGAGAATAGACCTAATGTTTGGAAACACTACTCAAAATTGCTGACCGAAAGTTAGCGTAAGTATTAGGCGCAAAAGAATGGTGTTTATTGGGCGCCATCTTTACAAAGAAAATGTATACATTTCAACGAATATTTTCACATATCCAATATTATTTATAATTATAACCAAATCGTACATCGTCGTAAATTCAAAGAACACAATGACATTTTCATCCAAATTTAGCCTCACAGGAATCCAACTAGTCTATATACATGGTAATGAAAACCGGGTTTGAGCGTGTGGCGCATGCAAATGATTTAGCCAGCGCCATCTTCAAAATGAGTTACTTGTGGACCATGGCTGTCACGCTTGATAAAGGTGATCATATAATATAAAAAAACAGCAAGTATGATGCATTATTATACATTTAATTAACTTGTTACTGTTGTGATCAGGAGTCCCTTTTGAAAAGGCATGACACCGCCTGAAAATTACTTTCTATACCCAGTGATATCAGAGAAAAATTAACTACTGTAGCTTCATGACTACTCACAGAGTCTCAGTTTCTCCATGTACTCGTTTCCACGATATAACGTATGGCGAAACCCTGGCGTTCCAAGCCCAACGTTTAAATTTCCCGCCCAGGCCACCACACCTTAAACAGGATAGCAAAATAAGCATGGAAGAAGTACCAATTTGTTGACGCCATCTTGGAGTACTTATTTTATGATTGTTAAAATCCAATTTATTTTTTATAACGTCGGTTGAAAATGTTATATAAGGCAACATAAATGTTTTTATCTTACCATTCATAATAAAACCAGATTTATGATGTCCTGATGACATCTCGCTCCATATTATATAAATGATAACAGGCTGATACGGAGTAAGCGAATCAACCATATGATCTACACCACCTTGAATGAATGAATGAAGTTGAACTTGTATAGCGCATGGCTACCCTGAGGCCTCCCAGCGCTGCGGACGGATCAAGTGGACCGGAAGCGAATGTTAGAGGGGGATGTTAAAAAGATGAGTTTTCAAGAGTTTTCGAAATGCGACCAGGTTGGGCTCCTTCCGCATATGCAAAGGGAGGAAATTCCAGGAGTTGGCAGCGTTGAAAGAGAAGGAGCGCCCGCCCCATCCGACTCTCCGTATTCTGTTCATAACAGCAGAGAAGGTGATGCTGGATTCCTGGCCGGATGATAGGGTGTGACCAGGGAATGGGATATAGCTGGGCCACACATCCAGAAGGCCTTGTGTGCCAGGCACATGGCTTTGAACAGGATCCTTGCCCTGATAGGGAGCCAGTGAAGGTTCCTTAGTGCTGGTTTAGCAGAATGCCTACGGGGGATCTGGAGAAGCAGAGGGGCAGCCCAATTTTGGATGATCTGGAGCTTGTAGATGGTGGATAAAAGAGCTCCAGATAAAGAGCATTTCCATAATCCAAGCGGGAAAGGAGAAGGGCTTGTATCAGGATCCTTCTTGCCTGGAATGGGAGAAGGGGGAGGATCTTGCGAAGCATCCTCAGTAAGCCAAAGCAGGTTGCTGAGAGCTTAGTAGCCTGATAGTTAAAGCTAAGGGAGCGGTCAAACCACATACCGAGGCTCTTGATATGGTCTTTTGAGTCTGGTACAGGACCAAGACAGAGAGGCCAAAGCAAAGCAGGGTTGCATATAGTTCTACTTTACAGTCACTATAATAGGTGCCATCTCAAGAGGGTATCCCATTACCTAGGTTCTGCATAATGGTGATACGGTAGAAGGAAAGTCATAATCTAGTAGTCGCAGTACTGTTTTGAATCTACATGTTATGGATGAAAGATCCCAATCGCTTGATAAGTAACATTACCTGAGTGGTCTCGCCCTTTTTTGCATGAGAATATCATGCTAATGCGAGGTGTGTGTATACGCTATGTAATCTACACTGTCTTCAAAGAGTGTAAAACACGTAATATTGCCTTTTAAACTTTTTCTGGTCGACCTCCCCGGGGAACTGGACAAGAGCACATCACACGCCCCGAAATTGGGAAAAACATCGCTGTCCAACCTGTTATATGCAGATGACCTGGTACTCGTAAGTCAGTCTCCAATTGGCCTGCAACATCTCCTGAATACCACTAATAGTTTCTCACAATGTAATGCACTAAATATAAACCTAAAGAAAACAAAAATAATGACAGTAAATTATCATAAGAGGAAAAAGATCAATTGGTACTTGGACGGGCACTGCTTAGACCAGGTAACAAACTACAAAAACCTTGGAGTCTTGTTGGATGGCAGAGGCTCGTACAAACCCCAACTGGAGGGCCTGTGCCGGAAGGGCACCACGTGCTACCTAGCAATGAAGCCTCTGTGGAAAGTGCTGCCAGACCTAACCCTTGACCCCTTATTACAGGTGATTTGAGCAAAATTACAACCAACCCTAACGTATGGGAGCTCATCAATGCAAGGGAGAGATGCAGTGGCCTTGGATAAAACAATCCCCAGCCCCTACAGAGCAATTTTCCATCTACCAAACTATGTGTCACCTGCCCAAATACGCTTAGAATTTGGGCTACAAAGACAATCGGTGGAAAGGAGGGGTGCATATATAAAAAGCTGGCATAAGATCAGAGGTGCTGAGGCAGCATCCCTAAACTCGCACCTTTGGAAAGAGCTGTCATGCCGTGGAAAATCACCCGCCAGGGAGTACTTGCTTGACTCTCTAAAAAGACTGGGACTGACCAACCTCTGGGCAACCTCTGCAGATCACTAGAGTTTTAAAAAGTTTGTAACAAAAGTAACAAGAATGGTATCTACTACAGAAGATAAGGAAACACTGGCTAAAAGGGCTCAGGGCCGGACAGTGCTTAGTGACTACAGAGTTCTTAAACCTCAATTTTATTTAAAAACAGGACTTAAAATGAGAAGAAAAGAGAAGTTCCTAAAGCTTCGTTTTGGCATTTTACCAATTCTTCCGCCTTGGAAAAGGAGACAAGGGGAGCAGAACTGCCGCCTTTGCGAAAAAGGAAACAAGGACCTTGTGCATGTCGTTTGCACCAACCTAAAGGATATAAGACGCACCTTACCCTGACCAGTGCTCAAACAGAGTAGTATTAGGACCTTCAGGCAGGCAGTAAAACTGTGCTATAATCCGGCGGAAACACAGCTAAATTGCCGATTTAACAAAATTCTTTGAAACAGTGGCAGAGAGACTTAAATACATATTGCAGGCGGACATTAATAACAACACAGTTGGGCCGCTTTTAACTGATGCTTAACTTGACAAGGCTCCTGTTAGTCTACCTCTTGAACCACAGGCACTTTAAATCTGATGAGTTGTTTAAAAGCCTTAAAATGTCATTGGAAATGAGACCTGGGAGCAGCCCCCATTTATATCGTATTGCCAGCAAGCTCAATATAAAAGACTTTAAATCCTGATATTAATTAGTTGCTGTAGAAATTGAAGAAAGGAAGGAATGTTTTTATTGTGGATTTCAACATGTTGCATTTTACGACGGTTTTAATTCTTTTTTATCTTGCTTTGCATTATGTAAATTAATTAGTAAATGATACGTGTACGCAACGGTTTTTATTAATCATGCAGAGCAATAATAAACTAAATGTAATATTGCTTAACGATATCTATGGCAAAAGCCATCTTTTCAAAATATCCCGTTAATGATAATAAGGTGGATGTAAAAAGGCCTTAATCTAAAAATCGCAGTCCTGTTTTAACTCTAAACATGAATAACTCAAAGTCTGAAGTACCTAACAGGTGAGATACCTGAACAAGGTTATTCCAATCATTTCACATACCAAATCAACTTCAGATCATGTTATGATTACCAATAGCAACAGCCAGGGAAAAGCTTCACGTAAATATGAGCGCCAACTTTAACTGGAAACTCCCCGGTATTAATGAGCGTAATATATGGTGGAAAAGACAGGCCTTCCATATCTAACCCTCAGAAACCGTGCATCAACAAAGGCAGGGCTTAGAATTCGGACCTACCAATTAAAATATAAGCCATATATGCTCAATATAGTGTAAATGAATGATACCCAAACCATATTTATGGTAATTGGGAAGTCATGTTTTCTACATCGTAAGCACTATATATAGAGGATGGAATCATGGACACAACTCACATGAAGTACAGATTCAATTATTCATGTGTTCCCAGAACCAATGGATGATATCTACATCACAACCGGTATATATAGAAGATGGAGTCATAGACATAACTCACAAGATGTGCAGATTCAAATATTCATGTGTTTCTAGAGAGAATGGAACAATCTAACTTGGTTCATAAAAACAAAAGTAGGGCTTGGAGAAAGTAAAATGAGCATGCCTGGATAGTATTTTAATACTCTAAACTCGTCTTAGAACTCATTAGCTCAGATAGAGATTTCAGAAATAGAAAATATCAGCATTTCAGAAAATGATAGTATTCATTATTGGTATTAAGGTCAGTCGGCAAATCCAACTAGCCTCTGCCTATCTCAGTGCCAGTTCTCTATTACCCCCACTCTCATTGGCCGTTATATATTCTATTGCATGAAACCAAATCTTAGTTTCATTGGGGTGTGTCTCATGTATGTGTATAGCTACTGTATATTTATCGTCTACATGTCGGATGGCTCGTCTACATGTCGGATGGCTCTGACATGTTCCTGTATTCTAAGTTTTAGACTGCGAATGCTGCTTCCAATGTAGATTTTATTACAAGAACAACCTACAACATAAACAGTGTAGGTAGAATTGCAGTTTATGAATGTGTTTATCGAGAATTCCTTGGACATATTGTATCTGAACCTGTTTTTTTTTATTAAGTCCTAGATGACAAATAGAGCATGTTCCACATATATGAAATCCCGGAGGTTTGCTCGGAATCCAACTCGTTTTTGCAACTTGTCTGTCCCTCACATAACTCGGACACAATTGTTTTTTCAGAGTATTACCTTACGATAAACCACTCTAGGTTTATTTGCAGTGGTTCCAGCCGGCATATGTCCAGAGTTCAGTAAATGCCAGTTCTTTCATTGAATATTGTTTATATGATTGCTGTACGCATTATATTGTGCGATAAACATGACTTCCTTCATTTCATATTTAATTCATGTCTTTTTAGATTTCGGCATAAGTGTAGTTTTTCTATCCAGATTCCTAGCTCTAATGAAAAATGATTTCAGCTTTCATTAGACAATTATCTTCATACCCTCTATCCTTAAAATTCTGTTTTGTTGAATTATCATTTTGTACAAAGTTAGAATCTTGGCTGCAATTTCGTCTTGCGACCGTAAAGAATGGGGGACGGGGAGCAGTTTTAGAAAAAAGACTAGGTCCAGTACCGTTGCTCCCAAGTTCTAACAGGTAATCACTGTGTGGTAACTGTTCCTAAAGCAAAGACCCATAACCAACTTGGTTACGTTTGAGAGAAAAAATGGAGGAAAGGGAGGTAGTCTCTATAGGTGGGTCCCAGTTGATGAAGGTGGGGGAATTTCTCCTTTGGAAATTAGTGCCTTCACACACTCTTGCGAGTGTCATGCTTCATAATCGGGCATGGCTCCTCGTGGGGGTGGCGCTGCTGTCCCCCACGGGCCCAGCGAGAGGGCTCTTTGCTGGAGATCTTTTCAGGAGACGCCGCAGTTGTGCATGTGGGTGCGTGGGCTTAAAAGGGTTGGCGCAAGTGTGTTAAAATTACCCCGCCGGTACCCTGAGGTCAATTTTTATTTGTAGGTCCGGGAGGTAAGGATAAAAGAATCATACAGGGGCGTTGGAGTACCTCTATTAACAAATAACATAGAGGTCAGGGTATTACTCTGCTGCTCTTAATGCCCGTTTGTGACTGTGAATGTGTGTGTTGGTCAACATGTTTCGCGCTGGGAATGGGTCCCTAGTGGATCCCTATGCGCTTCGTCAGGACCGTGTGGAGTGAAATAGTGAAACAAAAATAGGAGTAGGGAAAAGACACCCTATCTTCCTATGGTACCTCTTTTCAGGTGTAAGTGCGCTGGATGAGCGTCCATCCAGCGGCAGGGTAGGTAACGGGCAAGAACGAAGGGGCTTTAATATATTCCCCCTCGAGACCACGGGGATTTGCCGAAGAGGCACATAGTTTTCTTTCAAAGGGGCATCAACAGGAAAACAAGAGAGGTGTTCCTTTGAGCGCAAATAACGCACTTACACCTGAAAAGAGGTACCATAGGAAGATAAGGTGTCGTTTCCCTACTCCTATTTTTGTTTCACTATTTCACTCCACACGGTCCTGACGAAGCGCATAGGGATCCACTAGGGACCCATTCCCAGCGCGAAACATGTTGACCAACACACACATTCTTAGTCACACACGGGCACTAAGAGCAGCAGAGTAATACCCTGACCTCTATGTTATTTGTTAATAGAGGTACTCCAACGCCCTGTATAATTCTTTTATCCTTACCTCCCGGACCTACAAATAAAAACTGACCTCAGGGTACCGGCGGGGTAATTTTAACACACTTGCGCCAACCCTTTTAGGCCCACGCACCCACATGCACAACTGCGGCATCTCCTGAAAAGATCTCCGACAAAGAGCCCTGTCGCGGGGCCCGTGGGGGACAGCAGCGCCACCCCCACGAGGAGCCATGCCTGATGATGAAGCATGACACTCGCAAGAGTGTGTGAGGGTACTAATTTCCATAGGAGAAATTCCCTCACCTTCATCAACTGGGACCCACATATAGAGACTACCTCCCTTTCCTCCATTTTTTCTCTCAAACGTACCCAAGTTGGTTATGGGTCTTTGCTTTAGGAAAAGTTACCACGCAGTGATTACATGCAATTTCGTCTTGCCCTAACCATTTCTCCATAAGGAATGCCATTGATTGTTGTTTGTGGATGTGCACTGCTAGCGTGTTATATACTATTACATGATGTCTGTTTTTTAAATACATCACTCTGTATAGTGTCATCCGCTATATATAGTCACAGATCCAAAACATCTATTTCCCTTTTGGAGTACTTGATGGTCAACTTTACATTAAAGCTGTTGTTATTTAGGTATCTATGATAAGCAAGGAGTTCCCCAACACTTCCATTCCAGATGGGTATCACATAATTAATGTAAAGTCCATTTAAAATTGTATTGTTGCTCCAATCATGAGCACCAGGTCCCCAGGCATGCTCCGTCTCATATAAAGCCATGAAAAGGTTTGCATAAGGACGGAGCAAACCTGGATCACATTGGAGTTCCCTGCCTCTGCAGCTACCAATTGCCATCATGCAGAAACACATTGAGAGTCAGGATCATCCTAGACATTTCCAATTACATCAAAGTGTGCTCCAGATGTTTAGCATTCCGTTTGTATAGGAAGTGTTGAAGAGCCTCCAAAAGCACACCCAGTTTTGATACAGGTGTAAAGACCTTTAACATCCATAGTGACAAAAATTAAATCAAAATCTTCCAATTTACATGGCACATCCCTACTATCTTTCAAATATGAGGGAAGGTTTGCAACAAAGGGCTGCAAAAAGGCATCAAAATACTCTGCAATGTGCTCTGAGGGCACCATTACCCTATATAATGGGTCTACCAGGTGGAAAGCGGCCCCCCTTATGAACCTTTGGTAGTATGTAGACACAAGGGTATCTTGAGTGGTGGGCCTGTAAGTATTTGTATTTCAAATCCCTTAGTAAACAGAATTCATGCCAGTCCTGGAGTCTAGCATTAATGTGTTTCTCAGTTTCAGCAATGGGGTGTTCTTTCAACCTCTCGTAACAACTTGTGTCACTTAGTTGTCTATTGATTTCACTTAAATAATCACAGAGGTTCATCAATACGATGTTACCCCCTTTATCAGCCTCTCGTATGACAAGATTAAGATCTTCCCTCAATGATTTCAAAAGCTCTTTATCTCTCTTAGACATGTTAAAATTATGTTTACATTGTACATTTTTAGCATGTTTATCCTCCAATAGAAGAAGGTCACGCGTGACCCTGATGTAAAATTCGGCTATAGCTGCGTCTTGCATGTTTGAGGGCATGAACTTAGATTTATGGCGCAAACCACTGTCTCCCGTAGTGTCCTCATGTATATTCAAGATGTTAGCTAGTTGTACAATATCAACATTATTCTCTTCTTCATCCAATGTTGCATGCAAATGAGTATCACCAAGATCAGATATCGTAAATGTAGAAACATTTACATCATATGTCATTACACATGGCACAGAAGGATGCTCTTCAAAATATTTTTGTAATCTCAATTTTCTGATAAATTTATACAAATCAATATGTGTGTTTACAAAGCTACACATTTGAGTAGGACAAAAGTTCAAACCCCTATGGAGGACAGACATTTCATATTCCGTTAACTCTTTAGATGACAAGTTGATAATGCTCAATTCATTAGAAGTCAGTGGATCACTGTTACCAACACAAAGATCACCCCGATAAGTATTTCCATATCTTGGAGGAATACATGACGACAGCCCTGCTGTGAAGATTGCACCGCATCAGGAATACAGTGGGGACAGCAGAGGCTGGAACCCTTCCTGAGACTCATTGCGGGATTGCAGACTGGCTTGTTTAATTAAAACTGGCGTTCACATTCTGAGGCCCACTGGAGGGCAAAGAGTAATAAAAATATTTAAATAGGAAAACAGCAAACCCACTGGAGGGTATGATTTACGCTTAGGAACCGCAAGTACCAGCGTGCAATTAAAAACGGATTTACCTGAGAGGCCCAATTAAGGGGCAAGAATCATCAATTGCATGCAGACAATGGCACCTTTGCAACTGCTACGTTTCTCTATAGGCTGTGAACAAGGACCGAGAGGCCCGAAACGCGTCAGGAAGGAGGACTTCATCTGTTTGTTAATTCCGGTTTTGCCTTAAAGAACTCTGTAGAGTTTGCCTGGTATCAAGTGCATCCTTTTTTGAGGGCAACCTTGGATGAATACATGACGGCAGCCCTGCCGTGAAGATTACACCGCCTCTGGAATACAGTGGGGACTGCAGAGGGTAGAACCCTTCCTGAGCCTCATTGTAGGATTGCAGACCGGCTTCTATAATTAAAACTGTCATTCACATTCAGAGGCCCACTGGAGGGCAAAAGTGATTAAAATATTTAAATAGGAAAACAGCAAACCCACTGGAGGGTATGATTTATGCTTAGGAACTACAAGTCCCAGCCTGCAATTAAAAACGCACTCACCTGAGAGGCCCTATTAAGGGGCAAGAATCATCAAGTGCATGCCCCTTTGCAACTGTGAACAAGAAGCGAGAGGCCCGAAACGCGTCAGGCAGGAGGAATTCATCCATTTGTTAATGCCGGTTTTTCCTTAATAAAGAACTCTGAAGAGTTCACCTGCTATTGAGTGCACCTTTTCTTTGAGGGCAACCTTGGAAGATATATCCATATCCATATCCAGTAACACAAAAGTGAGGCCCAATGCTGGAAACAAGGCTTTTATTCAGGCAGCACAGCTTACTTCCATTCGCTAACGTTTCGGCGATTGCCTTGTTCACAGCTGGAAGTTCCACCAAATAATTTGCAAAGTGCGTCAGTGCGTGCTTATAAAATGTTCATTACGTGACTAGATGCTCGAAATACAAATCCCACAGTGCATGATGGAAGGGATTCGTGAGGGATGATTCCTTCAACGATCGTGCTTGATAATGAGGCTTGCTTTCAGGCAAAACGAACATTAACAGCAACATCGCCTGGCTACTCTGATTAATGATTCTAACTAACCACAGTGTCATTGCCAAGTAAGAACTCTAAATTTACAATTATGGCGAAATAATAACGAGAATCTTCATGACATTTACTCACAATTGATTTACAATGCACTGTGGGATTTGTATTTCGAGCATCTAGTCACGTGATGAACATTTTATAAGCACGCACTGACGCACTTTGCAAATTATTTGGTGGAACTTCCAGCTGTGAACAAGGCAATCGCCGAAACGTTAGCGAATGGAAGTAAGCTGTGCAGCCTGAATAAAAGCCTTGTTTCCAGCATTGGGCCTCACTTTTGTGTTACTGGATGGTGTTTTCATGGGTCACTCCGAGCCCATTCCTGTGAGGCCGCCCTGAAGGGTCGGGGACTCCAGAATCTGGGAAATGTGTTCGTATATGTATGTATGTATATATATATATATATGTGTATATATATGTGTATATATATGTGTATATATGTGTATATATATATATATGTGTATATATATGTGTATATATATATATGTGTATATATATGTGTATATATATATATGTGTATATATATGTGTATATATATATATGTATGTATATATGTGTTAGACCTGTCAGCCCTTTGGCAGTTCCCTCCTCATTTTATTCTTTCCCCCTTTTCCTTCTCATTTTTTTTTCTGTCCACTAACTACTTTTTGGGTGCTGATGTAGAGACTCTGGGCGCCCTCTTCTTACTATCTGAGGGAGAGGCGCAAGGTGCTTTGATGAGGAAACTAGAAGAGGGAGGTTAGTGTCACAAAATGGTGGTTCCCAACTGTCACCTCAACACCTGAGCCATAGACTGCCATGAGAGGTTCCGGAACCTTCTGGGCCACTCTGGCCAGTCAGGCTCCAGGTGATAAATAGAGGTGGGAGCGGGGCGGCCATTTTAGGACTTAGTTGGGCTGTGAGGTAGTCAGGAGTAAGGCACCTGAGTGGAGAGGTGGCTGCGCTAGATAGGGATTGGACAGGTCCTAGGGTCTGCGCGACTTCCCTCATCAGTTGACACCACCCTCAACCTTCTGACCGGTCCCTGTACACAGCCAATGATTCTGGGGGTCATCGTCATCGGGGGAGCCCTCAGCATAGTCAGAAACCCTGAAGTAGAACCAGGGGGAAGAATCGCCGTCTGGGACTGCTTTGCCCTCATCCTGGGTGTTGCCTGGGAATTTGACCCCCCAGCGGCCCTAGCGACTGTCCACCTTCCCTGGCTATAAGGGAAGGGGTCGTGCCCAATACTCCACGGACTGGCAGGCCTACTCATCTGTTCGACTGAGAGCCTTGCACCCTTAATTTCCACCCCCCCTGCCACTGATCTCTACCCAGTATCCTCACCGCCGCAGCTCCGAGTTGTGGGGTTTCCTGAGAATCTCCGGTGGTGGCTTAAGAGCGCCGTGAGGTCTGGCAAGGTGTCGGGACTCCTCGGCGTAGCCCGCAAGCATTGCGCCTGTCAGCTGAGGGGAGTGCTGCAGCCAGGAAGCCTGGGTCGGGACTGGCCTTGAAGCCGACGTACAGGTCATGTGAGCCGAGCCATAGCTGTAGAGCCGCCCCCTTCTAGCAGCCGAGGATCGAGGCCGCGCCCCCGCAAGCCGCGCTGCAACTGGCGGCTGCGGGTGCGCCTCACTAAAGAAGCGCCCCCTTTTACCAGCCGAGGGTCGAGGCCGCGCCCCCGCAAGCCGCACTGCTACCAGCGGCGGTGGGAGCGCCTGTCCGAGAAAGCGGAGCGGAGAAGAATCGGCAGGAGTGCGCCAACCGAGGAAATCACCTCACGGGGAAGCCCTTGAGGGAGGTGGTCGGAGGGTGTACATTATCCTCAACCCCGTTAAGGAAGGCTCCCTCTTGGACGACCGGCGAGCACCGCTGCATGAGGAGGATTCCGGGTGCACGCAGTAAGCTGGGTGTGAGAACAGGGGGAAGGTGATGGAGAGTATACGTTCTAGGTTAAAGGATGGTCTATTAAATCAAAGTACTGATGTATTGAAGAAATATCGGTTCCAGCTAATTATACAGGCGCTGTGGTAAAGCTTCCCCCCCTGTGTGACTGAAGTAAATACATTTACAGTTTCAAGTATAGCGCCAGAGATAGCAGCTCGAAGCCTAGCAACTGGATAATTTGTATGTGCTGCTTAACTGTAATGGAACTGTATTGGTGAGAAAGGAACCTGCAAGTAAATTGTCTTGAGGTTGCTAATCAACTGCCAACCAAATTGTTGATCTCAATATGTATCTCAATATGTAAAGGGCTGATTCAAAATGACGGTATAAGGGTTAGAAAGTATAGCAGCTAGGGAGACCTTTTATCAGACAAGCGCCGGATAGACTGTGGTGAACATCTGAAGTCGTGTATTATATAAATATTCGTTGGAGCGCAATCTGAGGGGATTTGAATGGGCACTCCAGCATTAAGGCAGGGTGGAAGCCTCAGGGAGTGATTAAGAATCTGCTGTACTAAAGTGAAACATCAGGGGAATGTTACTGTCAAATCTAATGTAATGACATTTTTTGCCCTAAAATGTGCTGGATGAAAAGTAACTGACTGGTTATATTGAAGAGGGAGAGATAAAGATTTCTTCTAAACTTCATCAAAAAGCGGTGTAGCGTCCTTTTTAAGTGGTTTTGTGTGAGATTGCGAGTTGGGTGTGGTGCAAGCACGTTATGCCTTTCTGGAATAAAAGCCCTTTGGCCTGAGTCAAGCTACCCCAAGGACTTTAGGTCCAACAATATGTATATATATATGTATGTGTATCTATATATATATATATATATATATATATATATATATATATATATATATATATATATATATATATATATATATATATATATATATATATATATATATATTCTACTGGCGGTCGCCAGTAGATAGTTATAGTTAGGACCTATTTTCCATAGGAAATCCACAACATTCTACTGGGAATATCTTTGGCGCCGATTGACGAATCTTCGCGAAATTCTCCAAACTTTTGGCCAGCTCCGCTCCTACCCTGAAAGTTTTGCGGTGATCCGTGAAGTGGGGGCCGAGAAAAAAGGGGGGTCCCAAAACGCGTTTTCCCCATGCAATTTCCCATAGGATCTGTTGTCGCAGCTACAGCCCGAACCGCTGAACAGAATGACACCAATTTTGGCAAAGAGGTAGTCCTGAGTTCGGACTTGTACCTTTTGCATATTTGGTGTGAATCTGTTCAGTAGTTCCTGAGAAAATTAGGGTAAAAAAGTTAGTGATATCTATGGCCGGGGAGGATCCGCGGACCGTACCCGCACCGTAAGCGCACTCTCCCCGAACGGAGCGCGCACCCTCCCGATCGCGCGCTGAATGCTAATTGGCTGTCGAGTGTTTCTCTACATTCGAAACCAGGAACTGTTGGCGGCCATTTTCTGCCTCGGTAGAAGCGAGGCTGAAGATGGAAGGGGAATAAGTGTGTAAAAGATATAAAGCGGGCAGAGTGGAAATACTCTGACCCTCTAGATCTGCTTAGGGGGTCCCAGAAGGACCCCCTGTGACCCCCTTTTTTTTTTAAAAAAAAAGTGGCGAAATGCGCGCACGGTGCGCGCTTCCTATCGCGTTGGATGCACGGATTCTCTCGCGGTGGGTGCGCGGATCCACGGCAACGTTTTTTGAAAAGAAATCATTGGTTGTATAACAACTTTCTACACTGAAAGGTAGGGTGTATATTTTTGTTTTTTTAAGGTATGATTGTTATTGGTTAACAAAAACAGATTGTAAGGAACATTATATATGATAAGCTGATATGTTGAAAAGTCAAGCACACTTCTTGCCTTGTGTAGGAACATTGTGTGCTGAACTTGTGACCTGTGAGCTCAGTGCAGTGTTCCATGAGCTGTTTCTATGGTAACAGGCAGAAGGCAGATTGGTGGAAGGGTTGAAATGTATTTCAGTTGGAAAGGGTTGAAATGTTTAACCAATAAAAATGTGTGTTTGCTTTTGAGTTTATGTGTGAAGGATTATGATTTGATGTTTACATGTATATGTGTGGAAAATGAAAGGGAAACTTTTTCATTCTTTGCTTTTGCTGAGTGGTGCACAGTGCAGAGATTCTGTAAAAGAAAATATGGTAAGTGATTGATATACTCCTTAATCTACAAAAGATCTTGAAAAATTAGTTATTTAATTGTGAGGGGATGTATGTAGACTATTTTGATTTTAATCAGAGTAATGTATTTTTCCTGCTAAAGTGTATGGAGTACTTTTTTTCTCTACAATGTGTGTGCATGTCGAAACCATTCTGTGATAGGCATTTGTGTTTTTCATGTGTTTGTAGACAGATAACTGTGCAGTTTTTATATTTTGGTAGAATTAGAAACCAGTCATTGTTTATGAATTTGTGAAATTAGTTATGTTATGTTTCTATACTAAAATGTAGTACTACTTCTAGATGAAGAAATGTGTTTTGATCTAGTGCAAGGGATAGTGTTGTTTGTCTAGAATCACACTGTGAGTCTGTGTGCATTGGGGATCAGTGTGAGAGAATCATTTGGTAACATCATGTATTTGCTGACAGATAACTATTTTAAAATCTGTCATGTTGTGAAGTTTTAGTAGCATTAGAATCCAGTCTTTGCTTATATGTTGATTAAATGAGTCATGCTTTGACACTGATGTGCTGTACTTAAATATATAGATTGTGTGCAGTACCATTAACTCTTCCAGACTAGTGAATGAGTTTTGGTAAACTCCTAGGATAGTGTTGCTTGTCTAAAATCACACTGTGAGTCTGTGTGCATTTGGGTAAGGATTGTGAGAGCAGCATTTGGTAACATTGTGTATTTGCTGACAGATAACTGTTTTAAAACCTGTCATGTTGTCAAGTTTTAGTAGCATTAGAAGACAGTTATGGCTTATGCTTTCATTATATGAGTCAGGCATTGACAGTAAATTGCAGTTGTGAAATATATAGATTGTGTGCAGTTCCCTTACCACTTGCACTGTAGTGAATGAGTTTTGGTAAACTCCTAGGGATAGTGGTGCTTGTCTAGAATCACACTGTGAGTCTTTGTGTATTTGGGAACCACTGTGAAAGAAGTGTTTGGTAACATCGTGTATTTGCTGACAGAAAACTGTTTTAAAACTTGTCATGTTGTCAAGTTTTAGTAGCATTAGAAGCCAGTCTTTGCTTATGTGTTGATTAAATGAGTCAGGCATTGACACTAAAGTGCAGTCGTGAAATATGTAGATTGGGTGCAGTTCCCTTATCACTTCCAGTGTAGTGAATGAGTTTTGGTAAACTCCTAGGGATACTGGTGCTTGTCTAGAATCACACTGTGAGTCTTTGTGCATTTGGGAACCACTGTGAAAGAAGCGTTTGGTAACATTGTGTATTTGCTGACAGAAAACTGTTTTAAAACTTGTCATGTTGACAAGTTTTAGTAGCATTAGAAGACAGTTATGGCTTATGCTTTCATTATATGAGTCAGGCATTGACAGTAAATTGCAGTTGTGAAATATGTAGATTGTGTGCAGTTCCCTTACCACTTGCACTGTAGTGAATGAGTTTTGGTAAACTCATAGGGATAGTGGTGCTTGTCTAGAATCACACTGTGAGTTAGTGTGTATTTGGGATCACTGTGAGAGAAGCATTTGGTAACATCATGTATTTGCTGACAGATAACTGTTTTAAAACCGGTCATGTTGTGAAGTTTTAGTAGCATTAGAAGTCAGTCTTTGCTTATGCTTTGATTAAATGAGTCAGGCTTTGACACAAAAGTGCAGTCCTGAAATATGAAGATTGTGTGCAGTTCGCTTACCTCTTCCACAGTAGTGAATGATTTTTGGTAAACTCCTAGGTATAGTGGTTGTTGTCTAGAATTACAGTGGGAGTCTGTGTGCATTTGAGAACCACTGTGAGAGAAGCATTTGGTAACATCGTGTATTTGCTGACAGATAACTAATTTAAAACCTCTCATGTTGTCAAGTTTTAGTAGCATTAGAAGCTAGTCTTTGCTTATGCATTGATAAAATGAGTCAGGGTTTGACACTAAGGTGCAGTACCATATACTATTCTGTTCACTGTGGCAGTACTGAAAATTTAAAAGTTTTACCTAAGCACTGTCCTAGAAGTAGTCTGATTATTTAGTCAGTTTCTAAGTACCAAATAGATTGCTTCAAATAAAAGTGTTCTGACATACTATACACTTGTCTTTTACACCTTCAATTCCCTAGTCAGTATCCATACACTTCCAGGAAACATCCTGTAACTTCCTTTGCAGTCCTCTAGAGACCCATTCAACAGCATGTACTAATCCATTGACTGTGCCAAAACTCAAACACTTATAAATTCACCTAGACACTCTCTTTCCAGTACTCTAATGATTCAGTCACTGCCTAAGTATTCATGCACTGAGCCAGGTCTTAGCACATGGACAACGTCAAGTCAAACCCATATCCACTATGCATGCACTCCTCTAACCACCTACACACTTGTCTTTCACACCTTCAATTCCCCAGTCAGTATCCGTTCACTTCCAGCAAACACCCTGTCACTGCAGTTGCACTCCTCTAGTGACCCCTTCAGCATCATGTACTAATCCATTCACAGCGCCAAACCCTAATAAATTCACCCAGGCACTCTCCTTGCAGTACTCATTCATTCAGTCAGTACCAAGTACTCATCCAGTGACCCAGGCCTTAGTATATGGACTGCTTCAAACCCTTATCCACTATGCATGCAGTCCTCTAACCAACTACACAATTGTCTTTCACACCTTCAATTCCCTAGTCAGTATCCATACACTTCCAGGAAATACCCTGTCACTCTCTTTGCAGTCCTCTAGTGACCCATTCAGCACCATGTACTAATCCATTCACTGTGCTAAAACCCAAACACTTATACATTCACCAAGATACTATCTTTGCAGTACTCTAATCATTCAGTCAGTGCCTATGTCTTCATACACTGAGCCAGGCCTTAGCACATGGACTGCTTCAAACCCCTATGCACTATGCATGCAGTCTTCTAACCACCTAGACACTTGTCTTTCACACTTTGAATTTCCTAGTCAGTATCCATACAGTCCAGCACTTGTCACTGCCTTTGCACTCCTCTAGTGACCCATTCAGTACCAAGTACTAATCTATTCCCTGTGCGAAAAGCCCAGCACTTATAAATTCACCTAGGCACTCTCCTTGCTGTACGATAATCATTCAGTCAGTACCCAAGTAGTCATGCAGTGAGCCAGGCCTTAGCACATGGACTGCTTTAAATGCCTATGCAGTGTGGATGCAGTCCTCTTATCACCTACACAGTTGTGTTTCACACCTTCTATTCCCTAGTTAGTATTCATACTCTTCTAGCAAACACACTGTGAGTCACCCAGTGTGTCTCCTTATACTACTGTAATCATTTAGTCAGTTAGCATGTAGTCTTTTAGTGAGGTAGGCTTTAGGGCATGAACTGCTTCAAAGTAGTATGCACTATGCATGTAGTGTTTTAATGATCGTCACACTTGTGGTTCAGGGCTATAGTTTCATAGTCAGTTTTTATATAAAATGTGTTTGTACAGTAATGGAATAGTATAAATTTGAAAGTTATTAATATACATGTATTTGTGATTCTTTTTTACAGGTACAGAACAGGAGTGTTTCTCATCTGTTTGCACTCTTCTCGTGCAAGATTGTTTGGATGAAGGGTCCTTAGGTGTATCATCATATGCTGTGCCGCACGAGTATTTTTTGTTAGGTTCTCCTCGTAACAGAACTCTTTGGCAAATCTTGCGAGTGACGAAGGTGGCATTGGTCTTTGTTTGCTCCTTGGAAAAAGTAAAACATTTCCTCACCACTGAAGAAAAACGTTGTTGTGTGGTGCCTTCTGCAAAATATTTTCTTCAGATTCTGTAAATATTTTAAAGCGGCAACATTTACAGTTTTTGTAAGTTAAACGTATAAAATTTTGTTAGCTGTATGCATTTTATATATTCGTGATTTGTTTCTTGTGGTATTTTGTTGAGAATACCATGTTGTTGTTTTTTTTAACAATCTTTCTTATTTTCCAGGTCTGTCGTCGACATCCATTGTCCCCACAGTAGTGTTCCGCCTTGTTGTTTTTTATTATTGTTGTTACATTTTGTTTATTAGTTTATTGTTCATATATATGTTAATAAAAAAATAAAGTTTGAAAATAGTTTTGTCGTTTCTATATTTATTATTATATAAAATAAAGTTTGAAAAAACAATTAATAACAATTTTGGTTGTTCTCTTAACTGCTGTGTGACTCTTTCTTGTTCTTATTACTGTTATTTGATGGAGTCCACCATGGTGTTAAATTTTGGGGCACTTATCGCTGGAATACTGGTGATATCTGCAGTTTGCACCAAACTTCTGAATAGTGTGTTAGATTTATCTCAACTTTACTTCCGTTAAAGTGCTGATAATGAAATGGAGAGCAGCCGATCCCGTGCAAAAAGACACGAGGTGCACCTTTCCGATTTATTCTAAATACTAAAATCCTGTATTGAATTGCACTGAGGTATTGGTTGCACTTACAGTGTACACACAAAATCTATTAAGAAATCTCATTGTCTTTATATTGATTGGGAATAGTGCGTCAGGTGCTGGATCTTGATGAGATACACTGCTCAGTTCATATATTGTTCTGCACACGAAAAAAATCACATCACAACTTTCACACCAATTGCAATGCGAAACAAATTCCGGCGATAAGACAAGTTAGCACCAGGGATTGTACACCTGCTTTCTGCTGGTGTTAAGCAGGACAACTACCTGCACCATGAAAGGGAACACAGCCAAGAGCCACACCAGAACACCCACAGGTACCATAGAGTCAATGAGCATGATACAGGGATACCCATGAGGGCCAGAAGACTCATCTCAACAACTCCAGGACCGCCAATGCCCCCCAAACCCACATCTTAGTAAGTGTGTCCCTGTGGTCATTGTCTTAGCATGATAGGCACGAGCCCTGCAACATCACAGTGTGCTGTCACCTCAGCGTTGGCAGTGAGCCTGGATGTGTAGCTATGCACGCATCCTCCTGCATGCACAACTGGCGTGTGCTGGTCTGGGGTTCACAGGTCAGTGCAGGGGTGTGCCTATCTGGCAAGGGGAACGGGGTGTCTCGGACATGTCCGTGTACAGGAAGTGCGGTAAGTGTGTCTCTGTGTTCTGGTGTGGCCTGCTACAAGAGCCGCAGCAGTTGATGTTGTAAACTGGCATGCACCACCTCCAAACGGCACTGTGATGTTGTAGTTGGAATGTAGCAGGACATGCGCAAATAGGCATTACAATGGTGTGCCGTACGAGTGCACGAGATACAACAGCGCACCGTACAAAAGTGTGGGGGCTCGTGGGAGGGAGGTGCAGCCATTTGGCAACATAACACACAGTGAACTCAACCATGTGCCACATGCTGGGCATCTCATCCATGATGACCATGGTCGCAGACATGCCACAACACCAACGACTGGCCTTTGTACACATCCTGTATGAATGCAGCGTGGTTTTCACTTCTATGCTCGTTCAGTGGTGTGATGTTGGCGGGTTGTGTGACTTGTGCGGCTTGTTGGTGTGTTTCATTTTGGCCATTGTTAGTCTATATGTGTGTTGTACTTAATTGTGCATGTGTGCCATTCTGCCCATCTCCCCCCACTCCCCACTTCTTCCTCTTCCTAGTACTGTTGTGTCTATAATTTTGTTGCTGCACACATACATACATGTAAAGAATAAATTAGATTAGTTCCTTGATTCTTTTAGGTTTCAAAACTTCTCTATTGGTTTCTTTTTAATTTTCCATATGAACCGTTTTTTTTAATATTCAACAACACATAGATGTCAGAAGTGCAACGTATTCTATCAACACTTTCTAGAACATTCTACAACACGTGCAGGTTAAAAGTTCATAAATTTTTTAAAACTTAACGATATTTTTTTGTCACATTTTCTTGAATATTTAACGACACGTGCAGGTTAAAAGTTGACGATTGTTTTAAGTTCGAACAGTGCCTTCCAAATGCAAGTAGCAGGTGTGGTTGATCTGAGCAAATTTTATCCTTTGATATGTACTCCACGTTGAAACTGCTTTTTCTTAACCAATCACAAAGATGCTTTTCCACAAAACTAATGTGCACCCTACTTTTAAAAAAGAATGCTTTTCATGATATCTTCAGAGATAAGTTATAGATAGGAATTAGCATTTAAAAAACCTTTGAAATTCACTGAAAAAACCATAGGTTTCATGCACGTTATAGTTAGGAATTGGCATTTAAAAAACCTTTGAAATTCACTGAAAAAACCATAGGTTTCAGTGGCGTTATAGTTAGGAATTGGCATTTAAAAAACATTAGAAATTCACTGAAAAAACCATAGGTTTCAGGGGCGTTATAGTTAGCTGGACATTTCCCTCGTACAAACCCTAGAAATTCCCCTGTTATAGTTAGTTCAGCTAACTATAACTCGCGCCCCCGCAATGCACTGCTGATGACGTCATATATTACATCACTCATGACATGGTCAGTGACATCACTCATGACATCACTGATAACATCTCAAATGACATCAATGATGACATCACTGATGACGTCATCTATGTGATAAATTAGTACACCTTCTCACACCATATAACTTTTGATACACCAACTCAAAATTTCAGACGGCCATTTTGAAGACCATAGATACTCCAATACCAATAACTACATACCCACTCATTGACTCTTAGATCTACATGCATCTCCACTCACTCATTTGTACAGTCACTCATACTTACAGTCACTCTGCATTTATACACCTATATAGACACACACACACACCGCCAATCATCCATTGAGGTACTGACACATCTAGTCAGTCATGCAAATAATTAATCACAGTAAAATTTACTCACCTATACAGTTAAAAACACTCAAGTTCACTTACTCATAAAAATACTAACAAATTCTGTGTCTTCCTGCAGAAAAACAAACAGCACATGACACAAATATCCTTGCACTATGGCGCATACAGCCACTCCCAAAATCACACACTCTCACATATAGATAGTTATATACTCTTACACACATATACACTGCGTTTCACATATGTAGTTACTGACACATGTACAACTGAGATATACATTCAATCACTAACACACCCATACATACACTCACCCAACCATACAGTCCATCACAGATGCACTCTTAAAACCATTCACCCACTGAATCACCCACTCACACATCTAGTCACAGAGTCACACACACCCTACCCACACAAACACTCAGACACCCATACAGATACTCAGACAACTAATCAATAACCCATATAGACACTCATATAGCTATTCACAAAACCATGCAGCCACTTATACACCAACACACAGACACATACAGACATTCACACAGTTTAGTCACTAGTCTGCAGTAAGATACATTTAATGACTCACTTATAGAGTCCGTTACACACTTAGAAAATCATCCATTCACACACTTGTACACCCAATTATTTTTCAACAGGCCTTTCCCTATATATATTAAACATATTAAAACTGTTCAGAAACACATACTCAATGGATGATGTTATCAGTGATGTCATCAGTGATGTCATTTGAGATGTCATCAGTGATGTCATCAGTGATGTCACTGACCATGTCATGAGTGATGTAATATGTGACGTCATCAGCAGTGCATTGCGGGGGCGTGAGTTATAGTTAGCTGAACTAACTATAACAGGGGAATTTCTAGGGTTTTGTACGAGGGAAATGTCCAGCTAACTATAACGCCCCTGAAACCTATGGTTTTTTCAGTGAATATATATATATCTGTGCGCTTGCCAGCTTTTCTATTTCATGGATGAAAAAAGGCAAGAGTGGACCCGTATTCTTTTAGAGTGATTTATTAAGCAATCACCATGTCGCCATGACGCGTTTCGGCCGGTAGAGACGGCCTTGATCACATGACAACGCATGGGCGGCATCACCTCCATTTAAAGTGCAAATGCAGCAGCAATAGATATAGTAAACATACTACACATTTGAATTTTACATAAGTTTCAGCAAAATGGTAAAATCATGTTTAAAATGTGTGTATGATTTGACAATTTTCCATAAAAACCAGTAAAAACAAATCACTGTAAAATACAGAAAAGTGCTTGTAAGAACCTGCTAGATAATTATCAGGAGTTGTAATGAATACGGAGATATATTATAGTCAAAATTACTGATATGTACCCCATCAAGACTGGTTTCCTTTTTTATCCTGGTTTAATCCTAAAATCCAGCTGCCATATTTGAAAAAAATAATAAAGTGTATAGTAAATTGACCCCCATCTTCCTAATGTGTGAGACCCATATTGTTAAAGTTATGTGCAAAAAGTGCATAAGATAAATATAAAGTGCAAAGTGATTCATATGTGCAAAGAGAGTTTTAGCAGCATGACAAATTTGAACAGCATAGTAGGTGTTGGCGAATGCATGTTACCTAAAAATCACCTGATATAATGTGAATCACAGTCAGTATAAAGAGCAAAGGAGAATACATCAGTAAGTTAGTCAAAGAGATGAAAATAGGCTGATTCCCACATAATGATTTTCACAATATAAATATATAATAAAATAATTTCAACCTAAAATCTCAATAAATTAACTAAAACCTCCTGTTATTGCTCTCAAACAGCATAGCATTATAATCTAAGAAAAAGCAGTGCATGATTTTGAGATACAACCAAATTGTCAATATGTGCCTATAAAATCAAAAGTATATAAACATACAAGCTTCTTGGAGACTTGTGCTGTATCGGCTAGCAAAAAATGTTACCTAGTAACTTTCCCATAAATAAGCAGGTCAGCAACCATATACTCAATAATACTGCGTAATCACCTAAATAAATAAATAAATATGCAATAAATATTAGATAAATATGTAAACTCATTACAATAACTCAACATTAGATGATATCAAAGGTATGTATACAAATCCTCACTGGTGTTAAGACCCTTGGGCTGCTTGGTGTCTAGTTCTAAAATAGATCTTGTCTCCAAGCGCCGCAGTCTGGCTTCTCTATTGCCCCCTCTTTTGTTGAAAGGCACTGTGTCTAGTACATAATATTTTAAATGTTTCAGGCTACTGTGGTGGTTTTCTTTAAAATGCCTGGCTACTGGATAGCTGGGATCTTGATTTACAATAGCTCGTGTATGTTGCAGGATTCTTTTATGCACTGGTAGTTTCGTGCTGCCTATATATATAAGATTACAACTGCATATCAGTGCATAAACGGCAAATTCGGTTTTACAGGACAGATATTTTGATATAGTATGTAACTTGGGGCTAAAGGCCGTTTGGTAAGTCTTGGTATTAACACCAAACTGGCATGCTTTGCAATTTGCGCATTTATAGAAACCTGTTCTTGGGGCCAGCTACATACTTGAATCCATATCTTCTGGGTTGTTTTTCATTAATGCATTACCCATAGATGCTGTTCTTCTGAAAGTTATGGATGGTTTTGTGAGCATGGCTCTTCCTATGACAGGGTCTCCCATTATAATAGGCCAATTGCGTCTTATTATCGCCCTTATCTGTCCTTCCTGCCTATTGTATCCCAGTATCAGCCTGGTCGGTTCCTTGGGGATAATACCCGATGCTGCACTAGATTTGGATTTATATGGAAGTAAATCCTGCCTTGCTCTAGCTCTGGATTTGGATATTGCAGCTTCTATAGTATGATTCTTGTACCCTCGCTGTAAGAATCTATTTTTGCATTGTTGTTGTTTCTCATGCATATCTTGTTCCTCACTACAAATTCTCTTAATTCGCAGCATCTCCCCATAGGGGATGCTGTTTATTAAGTGAGGAGGATGGGCACCAGTTGCATGCAATACCGAATTTCCCGCTGTGGGTTTTCTGAAAAGTGTAGTTGCCAGACCCTTGTGGGAGATGTAAACCTTGGTATCTAAGAATGTGATTGTTTCACCACTCATGTCATATGTAAACTTCAGATTAAAGTTGTTTATGTTAATCTCAGTAATAAACTCTTGTGCACTTTGTATTGAATCTTTCCAAACAACAAAGAGATCATCAATAAATCGTAACCAAGCCACTACCTTATTGGAGAAAATATCTGCAAATTATTTCATGAGGACCAGCTCCTCCCACCATCCCATAAAGAGACAGGCGTAACTGGGGGAGAAGCTGGCCCCCATTGCCACACCTTGTATTTGTTGGTAGACCTGATTCTTATATAAAAACAAGTTATTCTCCAAACAAAATGTCAATAGATCTATTAACATCTGATTGTGTTTAGCATATTTGATGGGTCGACTTGCCAAGAAGTATTCCACTGCTTTGACTCCATCATGGTTGGGTATGCAAGTGTATAGGGCTGTTGCGTCTAAGGCTATAAGGCAATAGTCCTCCTGCCATCTGAATTTTTTCTATTTTTCTGATGAAGTCACTTGTGTCTTGCACGTAAGAGTTAAGGTTTTTCACATGATATTGCAGAAAAGAGTCAATGTATATAGACATGTTCTCTAATGGTCCATCGCAGGCTGAGATTATGGGCCTGCCTGGCGGTTTCTCCATTGATTTGTGTACCTTAGGAACAAAGTACAGTATAGGAATAGTTGGATTTTCTTTCTTGAGATATTTGAATTTCTGTAAGTTCAATAGGCCCATACTCTTCCATGCCAACAATTTCCCAAAGAACATATCTTGTACTTGTTTGAACTTTTGCATCGTGCTTTTGCGGTAACACTCCACATCACTCAATTGTTTTGTTGCTTCCTCTGAGTAATCTTTTAATGACCACAGCACCACATTTCCCCCTTTATCTGCATTTCTCACTACAACCTGTTGATTTTTATTTATTTTCTCCATCAGTTGATGATATTTTCGCTCTTGATTATTGATTGGTGTATTATTTTTACTGGTCTCCATGTAAAGATGTTTTAATTCTGCCACTATTTGCTCATTAAATATGTCAATAGCATCACAAGGCATAATGGGTATGAATTTAAACTTTTCTTTAAAACTTGTGTTAGGCTTAACACATGTTTCAAAACTCGGTGATAGTAAATCCTGGGATCTCAGTTCCGGGTTTTCCCCACCACCTGTTTCACATCCGTCTCGTATCTCACATTCTTGACCCAGATTATACAAGACTTTGAGTGTTCCCAAATCAGCCACATTAAAACTACTTTCCTCAATCTCTTTAATATGAGGGCATTTGATTCTTGAGACATATTTTGAGCGCTAGGCTTCATGAGATGGTATTTTTGAAGTTTGAGTTTTCTAACAAACTTATAGATGTCCGCACTTGTGTTTGTGTAATCAAAGTTTGAAGAGGGGCAATATGATAGGCCCAGTGAGAGGATATGTTGTTCAGAGGGGTCCAGGTGTATATCGGTGAGATTGATGATGGTGTTATTGGTAATGTCTGTCCTTTACATTTCTGTAATCCCTGGGTTATATTGATCTGGAGATATTATTACTTCCTCCATTGACCCCGTCCTCACACTTGTTTTGTATTTGCATTGTTTCCACCTTTCTTTGGCAGCCCTCCTTCGTTGCCGCCTACTTTTTGTCCTTCGTTTTTTGACATTGTGGTGGCCCGGGGTCTGAGAGTTTCCCTGCGGCTTCTTCTGAGGCAGTCTAATTTTTCCCCCAAGGACGGTTTGACTGCCCCTGGGACTAGTCTGCCCCTCATATTTTCTGCCTCAGTGTCGCTTTCAATGGCGGAGCTCAGATCAGATGCTGAAGTTGATAATGCGCCCCCCTGATCCTCATTATGTTCTTGTTGCAGTCTGTTGCCTCTTATTGTTTTGGTTCTGTACACGTCATATTTCCGTGCAAAAGTGAATATCTGTCCGTTAGCATAATCGTCTTTGTCTCTTTGAAACTTGTAGATTTTTCTTTGTTTGATTTTATCTTCTTCTTTATTGAGCCTGATTGACATCTCCTCATGATATTTCCTTCTTAATTGTGTGTCTCCTTGTTGCTCAATTTCTGCACTGAGTACTTCGATTTTTCTCTGTAACTCTAACCTGTCCACCAACGCATACTTTACAAGTATTACCACTAAACTGCGGGAGGAGTCCAGGTTGCACTCAGCCCACTCAGCCATCATGCGTGGGTTAGGAGTATAATAACTGGGGGCTAGCATGATTCTCAGCCCCCTCGGTATTCTGCCAGCATCCAAATATTTTTGGAGAGACTTTGCCTCCCACCACTTAGCAGTTTCTTGTTTCATAAGTTTCTCTAGTGCGCGGTAATTATCTTTTAGTCCTTTAGCTGCCGTTGTTGTTTCGCCGCCCCCCTGTTCATTACTTTGCTGCCTCTGAGGAGGATTATCCATAAACATCTCCTCCGCTGCAGACTCTCGGTCTCTAAGCGCTGCGGCAGACATGGTGATTGCTGAAAATTAGTGCTATGATTAATTGCTATACTCGCGGTCCCAAACGTTAATGTCCCTGGGACCAGCAGTTAAGCAAAAGCCCCCCCGCCTGTGCCTTGCTGTTACGCTATAATTGAAAGGAAATACCTTGTTCGTCGGGCGTCTTGCTATGGACAACTTCTAACGCTGTTGCTGAGCAGCTCGGCCGAGCGGCTACCGGCGTGTCCAAAGATTGCACCAAGATCGTAGACACCTTCTGGCTGGTTTACTCCTTTCGTCTGTTGTCTGCGTAAGCACAGGGAGCTTCGTAGATTTCCGACCCGGAAGTAAGCAAACAACCTTCCGAACCTCCCGCGGTACGACGCCACTCGCCGAAGCTGACAGCACCGTTACTGGGGTATTCAAAAGGCAGAGACCGCCAACCACGGAGCCAACTTGAGGAGAGGGGGTCCACAATACCGGAGGAGGTCAGTCCGGTCGTAATATCTGTGCGCTTGCCCGCTTTTCTATTTCATGGATGAATATATATATTCACTGAAAAAAACATCGGTTTCAGGTATGTTATAGTTAGAAATTAGCATTTAAAAAACCTTAGAAATTCACTGAAAAAAACATAGGTTTCAGGGACGTTATAGTTAGTTGGACATTTCACTCTTATAAAACCGGAGCAATTCGGCTGTTATAGTTAGTTGAGCTAACTATAACTCGCGCCCCCGCAATGCACTGCTGATGACGTCACATATTAAATCACTCATGACATGCTCAGTAACATCACTGATGACATCACTGGTGACATCGGCGATTTTTGAGTTAGAGGTCCTGATTGCGGACTTCAGTTATGCAGCACAAGGATATTTGGCTGTTACATTTCATATACTGAAGAAGTCTAAATTTTGGAATCTTATAATATCGTATAAAGGAACCTATCTACACTACTTTCAAGGGTACAGAAGACAGCTTTTCGTCTTTTTCCTTGATATTGACTTTGTCAAGTGGCCCTGATGAAGTCCTGGGCCGATAGCCTTAGGGACGAAACACGTGTTGGCTTGGCTTGAAGGCACTAGCTTGAACTATATGTACAAGAACAAGAAACACATGAGACAAGACTGAATTAAAGAAGAAGAAACAAACATAGAACGGACATTTGTTTTTTACTTGTCCTCTGATACAAGAACTGCTTTGCTCGGTTTACCTCTCTCTAATGAACTGTGAAGTGGGTTCTGCCCATATTTTACGACGTTGGGTGGTCATCGTAAGGTTGACCTTGAAGCAGCAGCTCTATTAGGATATTTATTCTTACTACAATATCACTTCCCTGCGCAAAGATCCCCAACCACCTTTCCTTGTTTGCTTGTTGTACCTCGCATACTGTCTTGCGATTATAACAGCTCATATCTCTTACACGAGAACCAAGACTGTTCAATAAATCCTTTTATTGAAACGCCCGTCTATCTATTTCTGTGTAACTCTAAAGAAACTAAGCATGCACGATTGATTGAGTGAAACTGTTATCTGTTGTTTCCACGATTCTGAGACATGTTCCGATTCTAAGGGAAACAAAGTTGTCATGTTTATGCGGTTGCCAGAAACTACTCTAGTGGCCTCCGAGTTAGCTGGCATACAAATTAATTAAGTTTAATGTACTCGATAGAGGCATACTGACCTCAGTTCTATGCCACAACTATAGTGTATATTATTCCAATGCCCAGAGCCTATAAGGGAAATAGGAACTACACTACAGGCTGAGCGTGAGGTTGCAGGAGCCCTGGTGGAAGAGGTCACTACCTCTAACTCGGATACTAGTATGGGGGATATAGTTGAAGAGACCCCTCAACCTGAGGACCCCATAATGGATAAAGGAACAGTGGGTCATATGTGTCTGATGCTGCTCACTGCTGGGGGGGGGGGGGGAGGTTGTACACCTGACCCCGGTGTTGGAGTGCCAGGGCGGTTGGCCCATGGTGGAGTGCTGATGGCCGGAATTCAGGTCATGTATGATGTGAATGGAATGAGCTCTGACTTATATGACTTGGACGGGTACCTCGCTCTCCTCATCTACCTCTTTTCATTGTTTTATTCCCCTTTATCACTTTTCCTTCTCACCTTTCCTCTTCTCTTTTCTTCCTGCTTAGCCGTTCTGTGATTTGTGGATTTGTTATGTGAAAGGGCATGCTTGGTTTATGATTGAGTGTGTGGTTGTGTGCGTGTAGTGGCTAAGGGTGAGAGGGTGCAACCGGGGCACACCATAGTGTGACCGCCACTGGTGCATCTCCTCAGCCTGGCACTGTGTTTTTCTGAGGCTGACTGTGTTATATGCGAGAGGGGGTTTGATGCTGCAACACATGGCTCACTAGTTGCTTATGTGGTGGCTGGGATTGATTGTCACTCGATTGGATCTTGTACATTATACATCCTCTGTTATTTTTGGGTGTGAAGAAATAACGGTTGTGCACTATTTGGTGTTGGGGATGGGGTGTGCTCTGTGGGACACGATGATGATTGGGGAGGCACAAATTGTTATTGCTGTGTTTACCCGGAGGGTGGGGGGTTTCACTTATTGTTATTGTGGGTTTTGTTGGCAGCGACGATGGTGGGGCAGCTGGCAGACGGAGCCGAGATGGCTTGTGGCTGAGAGATGGGTCAATTTAAATTGGTGATGTGGAATGTGTGGGGCTCAACTATTTTGTGACATGTTTAAGAATACAGACCTATCTCCGTAGACCGGGAGTGCACGTGCATTATTGCAAGAGACACACGTACCATACCCTGAAACTCAAAAGTTACTCATAAAATGGGGGGTAGATGTTTGCGGAAACTTTTCCTACATATGCCCCGGGGAGTGGCGATTTGGGTAGCCCTGCAGGTCCTGTTTCGACTACATCATTATACGGCGGATGTAGAGGGAAGGTATGTAGTGGTGCATGGATCATTAGATGGGATGGAGATATGCTTGTTGAAAGTTTATCTTCCGAATGTGGATGATGGTGAGTTTTATCTGGCACTGGAGCAATTAATGCTTCCATATGTGGGAGTGCCACTAATATAGGCAGGAGCCTTTAACTGCGTGCTTAAAGGGAGCTTAGATAGACAACCTCTGAAGCTACATACTAATCCCAAAACGATGACCGATGTGCGGGAGGTGATGGACCGGCTGCGCTGCATCGACATCTGCTGCGAGACGCACCATGGAGTGCAGGGATATACATGCTATAAGCCTACACAAATGTCTCTAGTAGGCTTGTTCGCTTCCTGCTATCAGGTGAGGCCGCTGTGGCTGCTGTGCAAACGTTAGCATTGGGACGCTTTTTGTCGGACCATGCTCTGTTACTGCTAGAATGCAGGGTGAGTAGAGGCAGGCCGAGAGTTCCCTTGTGGTGCCTACATCCCGAGGCCCTTAGAGACACCATGTTCCGAGAGGAGCTTTGGGAGGCAGTTGTCGGATATTTCAAAACCAATTGGTAATCTATCACTAGCAGGAGTTTGGAGTGGGACTCGCTAAAGATGGTGACACAACTTGAATGGCTGTCTAGAGTTGGGGGTACAAGGAGACGGCTGGAAAGGGAGCTTGCTGAGGATGCCTTGGCCGGGTTGCAGCATGGGAAGCACGCTACGGAGCCGTGAGGTGAGGCACTTCTACAGGCCCAGCGTCAAGTCGGGGAAATTTGGGATAGATTGCATTGCCTCATTAGACGCAAATATCGCCAGCTGTTACACAGGGAAGGCAATAAGTTGGGAAGACTACTGCCATGATTATTAAAGCGAGAACTCCCACTCCAGCTCATACTGACAGTCAGACACCATGATGGGACTGAGGCCATCACACAGGCTGGTGTTAACTCTTTATTGCGGGATCACTTAGCCGCGATATAAAGGGAAGGCTCAACCCTCGACCTGACTCAGATTGAAGGGTTTCTGGGTGACCTTCTGCTCATCCATCTTACTGTATCGCAGACGGGCTAACTTGACAGGCCCTTAGACTTGAGGAGCTACAGGAAGCAACACATAATATGGCACGATTTAAGACACCAGGACCAGACGGTCTCCCTGTTGAGTTATTTCAGGAGTTTGCCAACCTCCTACTCCCCCGTTCACTGGAGACCTTACAAGAGGCCAAGAGATTGTGGTTTTTACCATCATCCAGAGGAAGGCACAGATTGTTATGCTCTCTAAGCCAGGTAGGGACACACATGATCCTGGCTCCTAAAGGCCTTTATCAGTGCTGGGGTTGGATGCCAAATTGCTGACCAAGGTTTTGGCGACACGTCTGGGTAAGGTAGTCGTAACACAACTGGTCCACAAGGACCCGTGTGGGATCATGCCTGACAGGGGACACATATGAATATACGGCGACTCTCACATGTGCTGCATTCGGTGGCAGATGGTGGGGTTCGGGCAGCAGTGGTCGCCCTAGACATTGAAAAAGCGATCGACACCTTGTGAAGGGAATATTTGTGGGAGGTGCTGAGGAGGATGGGTCTGATCCAGGAGTTTATACCTTGGGTCCGTCTCCTGTCCTGATGGCCCGTGTCCGCAATGGCAGCCTGATATCTGAAGGTTTCCATATTGAGAGAGGTACGAGACAAGGCTACCTGTTGTCTCTACTCCTTTTGACCTTGGCATTGGAGCCACTGGTGATCAGGTTGCGGCAAGATATGGCCCAAAAGGGTATCGCCGTAGATGACCATACCCATGTAGTCTCCTTCTATGCGGACAACGTGCTGTTGTAACTTTGTCACTGGAAGGGAGTGGTGCCTGCACTCCTGGATGTGCTAGCCCATTCGGAATGGCTTTGGGACTCCATGTTAATTGCTAGAAGTCAGTTATATTCCCACTGGCTGCCCTGGCACGAGGGGATGCTGCAGACCTTCCTGATGTGGGGCTTCGATGGGAGCATGACCATTTTCACTATTTGGGTGTACAAGTGGCTCACACACCAGAGGCCCAGTATGCCCTGAGTATGGGGGCAGTCATCACAGGCCTGGAGGTGTCTATCCAGTTTTGGAACCGCCTGCCCCTTTCGATCATGGGACGAGTAGCCTTGGCAAGGATGGTTATGCTTCCCTGTTGCCTTTATGCCCTCCAGAACTTTTTCTGTATCCCAAAATCTGCCTTCTATACCTTAAATAGTCTCCTGATCTCCTTGGTGTGGGTCGGGAAGCACAGCAGGATGAAACTGGGGGTGCTTAAATTGTATATGGACTCGAGGGGGCGGTATGAGGACCTGGGTCTTCCTGACTTTACTCTCTATTATCTTGCAGGCTGCTACAATATGCAGCGCAGTGGGTCCCAGTGTAGAGAAGGTGCTGTTGGCGGACTGGGGTGTGGAGACAGAACTCCCGAGGTACCCTTATGATGGGCTCATGGACTACCTTGGATTGCCCGTTTGTGGTCGGTCAGATCGCAGAGGCCTGGAAACGGGCAGTTATCCTGGTCGTGCGTAGGGCCCCATATACTCGGTCGTTCGCCCTTCAATGGATTAAGGGTTTCTATTAATTACAGACTGTCATGAATCTCATGAGGTGGTATGACGGGGGGAGCACGATAGCTAGGGACCTGTAGCTCAATGGGACTTCCTTAATTTTGACGATGCAAAGGAGTGTTTTCAAGTGCTGAATGGCCATTTCTTACAACACACGAAAATATCTTGTGGAGCTCGCGTTCCCGGATGAGCTAGAGTATACACAGACCTTGGCACTGCTGCTTAACCCAGGCTCCTATATGGGATTAATCTACAGCATATACAAGGCTCTGAAGGCGAATCGCCAGATCGATGTGAAAAAAATCCAAGGCAGATGGATGGCTGACTTATTGTCACTGGTCACAGAGGGCGAATGGAAACCGACGTTCGCACAGGTCCGGGAGGTGGCTAGCACCACATTCTTTAAGCTATCTGTTATTTAATTTACATCACATGTATCGAATGCCCCAGAGAGTGTCACGGTTTGATGTGGTGTGCCCTTCAACATGCCCCCGGTGTGGTGTAGGACCTGAGGCTTTTTTACATATGACCTGGGATTGTGCTTGGCTTTAGAAATATTGGCAGGTGGTGCTACGCATGCTGCGAGAGGTCACAGGTGAAGGTATTGAGGGATCAGTCAAACATTGCCTCTTAAGCATGCTCCCGATACCCACTCGGATGCAACATAAATTTGCTCTCCTGGGACTCGTACTGTCTAAATGCCACATTGCCATGCACTGAACTCACCCTTTAGCCCACCCTCCCCGGGTAGATAAGTGGAGGGTGGACCTGCATGAGTGGGACGTAGCTAAGGAGCGCCGACTGCGCTAGTTTGCATGGATGAGAATACGGAGCATGACATGGAGATGTGGGGAAGTATGTTGGAGGGCCTGTTGGCGGATGATGGACCAAGCGAGGAGGATGTGGCCTCTTTGCAGACGATGGCCCTCGATGCTTGTGCGATGATCTTGGAGGATTATCCCCTGACTGGCTGATTGAGTTGGTGTGCAGTCTTTGGCAGCAATATGTACGCTGAAGACTGGGCAGACTGCGGGTTGGGCCATGTCCTGAAGTGTAGGTCTGGGAGGAAGGACATGGGACAATTCTCCAAATGCCCCCAATTGTTACATTGAAATAGCGGAATTGTGGGCCTAATTTAGTAGATTGAGCCACTCTTGACTGATACTCTGTGCGCATCCGGCTTTGACCCTGCTTAGATGAGATGATGCTCTGCCTCTCCCCCCTCCCGTTCAATTGGGGGGCTTCATACGCTCACATAATTGTTCCCTACCATTTGATTGAGGATTCTTTTAGGTAATACCACACGACTGCCTGGCGCTGGCAAGTTATTATTATAGTTTTTAATTGTTAGTTTTGTTTTTGTACATGATTAATATCTATGGGAGGGGTAATTGTTTATTTGTACATGATTAATTAACATCTTTACAAATATCGTGTAACATTGAGAAAATGAAAATAAAAGAAAAATTGTTTAAAAGTCATTAATGCATTACTTTAAAAAAAGATTATTTAAGATCAGTTGGAAAAGGTTTTTTAGTTGTCATCAAGTCTCTTTAGTCTTTTTCCTGTTAGATCAAAAAACTTTACAACCTGGCAGTTCAGTTTGATATATTTCGGGTTAAAACACAGTTTTACAGCTTGTCTACAAGTCCGTGTGCCATACTGCTTGAAGAATGGACATAGTAGGTGCCGCCTTAAATCATTCAGCTTGATGCAAATGCAGATTACATGGACAATGTCCTCCTTGCCGCTTTTGCACAGTCGGCACTGCTCTAAGGAGTTCTTCCTCTCCCAAGGTGGCAGATGTGGGAGTATAGGAATTACTCCAAGACGTAGTTTCAGGAACCTTTCTTTAATTTTTATTTTCACGCCAGTGCTAAGGTATACTTGTGGTTGTACTGGCCCATAGTCACCCAGCGTTGTCCAGCCATGCGCTCTTTTCGCTAGATCATTCTTGTCTTCAATTGCTGAAATGATTTGCGCAGATTTTTTTGTGATTTTTTTGAAAGAAAGGTGGTCTGTTGGAGTTTCCCATAAGTCAGTCAGGCGCAAGGCTTGAAGAGATTCGAGTAGATAGTCTCTAGCCAGAGATTTTTGATGTCGAAGTAGCTCCCCCCATACATTAGAGCTTAAGGTGCCAGTCTCAGCAGTGCGAATCTTGTGCCAAGTCCCTACGTACGCCCACCGCCTTCCTATTGTCTGTTTGATTATACCAAATTCCAACCGAATCTGGTCAGGAGAAACATATTTGGGGAGATTGAAAATGGCCCTGTATGCTTTGGCTATAACTGTGTCCAGTAGGACGGCGTCCTTCCCATATAGAGATTTGCTCCCGTAAGTGATGGTCGGCTGTAATTTTGCGCGTGGTATTTGAAGGAGAGGTTGAAATGTTAGGTCGGGAAGTTTGGCCTTTAGTGATTTGATGGCCAGGTGGATCGTAGTCGCCTTCCCTCGTAGGGATTCAAGTTGTGGCTTAGACGTGTTTTTTGCGTCCAAGGTTACTCCCAGATATTTATAAGTAGTTACCAGATCTATTTTCTCTCCGTTCAGATACCAACGAACTTCCCTTTTTTTTACTGTGGTTCACAGCCATGGCCTTGGTCTTTTTAAAGTTTATTTGAAGGGCGTTTCTTCCAGAAAAGGTATATGCAACGTTCAGGAGATGTTGAAGGCCCATTGGGGTTCGACTTATTAACACTAAGTCGTCTGCATATAATAAGATGGAAAGGGTAATTGACCCCAGTTTAGGCACATGGTTGGATGATTTATCTAGTTCCCCCGGTAGGTCAGCTAGAAAAAGATTGAATAAGAAGGGAGCCAGTACACACCCTTGTTTTAATCCTTTCGTTGTCTTGATAGGTTTCGAAAGGTGTGTTCCTGTTCAAAGTTTAATTTTGATCCATGTATTGGAATGAAGTAGTATTAGAACGTCTAAAAGATGTTTCGGTATTCCCCAATGACTTAATTTTTGCCAAAGTTTGTTGCGATCTATATGATCGAATGCAGCTGTGTAGTCGATGAACGCGAGATATAAGGGTGACTTGGTCTCTTTGATTTGTCCCATCAACAGGGACAATGCCATGATGTTGGTTGTGGTACCTTGGCCTCTGCAGAATCCTGTTTGAGTGATCGGGATAATGGATTTTTCAGCTGCCCATGTTGTTAACTCTTCCAGATTTATGCCTGCAAAGTATTTAGCCTCTACATCTAATAATGCAATTAGCCGGTAATTGTTTGGATGCTTCTTACTGCCGTGCTTATAAATCGGGTTAATTACTGACCCATGCCAGGACTCCGGAAGTATATGGGTGTAAATTAGAGTCTTGAATAGGGATGCCAATGAATTACTCCAGAATTCCACATCTTCCTTGTACAACATGGGAGGAATGCCTTTTGGGCCCGGTGTTCCCGCAGGTCGCCCTCTTGTTATTTGTTGTTTTACGTCGGCTGGGATAATTAGGTTTTGCCATTGCTCGACACATGTCAAAACTTCTGCCGCTGGTACTGGTTTATCAAGTTTCGGTGAGATCATAGGCCCATTCTCATACTTTTCCTGGATCCTTGTAGGTGCATGACTAGTTTCTATGCCTTCAATTTTTGGCCATATGATTTCGGCACGTGGTTTGTGTGCTACAGCGCCCTCTATGTTATCCTCATTGCTAAAATGTTTTGACAGGTATTTTGTCCAAACCTCCTCTGATACGTGGGAGTTTTGACCCCGATGGTCTGGGTTATTTTTTTTTTTAACCATTTGCCAGAACTTCGAGCTATTTTTCTGCTTCCCTTCGTAATGGAGCTTTGCCCATAGTTCTTCATTCTGTCCCTTCCTTTTTTCCCATTTCATCCGTTTTAGGTATTTTTTTGCTGTCTGTAGGATTGTACGCAAGCTGCAATTTTTTTGATCCTTTCGCAGCAGCCTTAATGTTTGATTTATTGGCCGTTTTTGAGTCTTCATTTCCAGAGTCACTAGATTTTTATTTGGAGCCCCCTTCCCCTGACATAACAGATTTGGCGAGTTTTTTATCAGCTTCTGACTAATTTTTGTAATGAAGCTTTGCCAGCTATCCGACGATTTGCGTGAAGGATTGACTGTTTGAATAAAAAGATTTTTAGCTATCGTGCTTACTGACCCGATGTTATCAATGTTGCATCGTAGCCGCCGTAGATTAGACGTGACTTCCGAGCAAGGGCCTTTATACGATTCTTTTTCTAGTTGTGAGTTAACTCTTATTGTGGTTTCTAAGGGTAGATGATCACTGTGGTCACTCGTCCCTATTCTGAACTTTTTAGTCCAGCTGAACATATTTAAATATATAAACATGTAATCAAGGTGGGAAGTTTGTTTATTAGAGTGAAAGGTTGCAACTGGTGGGTCGTCATCGACATAACGCCCATTGAAGGCCCTTAGGTTAAGGTGTTCCAAATTTTGAAGTACATTTTTGGAGTTCTTAGTTAATTTGCTATTTTTTATCAGGCCTTGTGTGGGTACGCCCCATTCAAATCTCGAATAAGGTCATCATCTTCGTCCTCGCTGATGAGAGGCATGTTGAAGTCCCCCACCATGATGATTAAGTCGGAGTCCTGTTCTTCCCTTATCTTCTCCAAGGCTGCTCCCAGATCTTTTGCAGCCTTTTGCTTTTGTTTTGGATGTATGTATGTGTTAATTATAATGACTTCTTGAGGCAGGTTCTGCAACCAAAGTGAAATCTTTACCACCTGTATTGCACTCGGGGGAGGTATGTGAGAATCTATTTCTTTAATTTCGCCTATTGTTTGTATGGAGGCGAAAAGCATCAGTCCACCTGACCTCCGTCCAAAGATGGACTTGTTATTGGCCGGGATGCAACATGATGCAAACCCTAACAGTTCAAATGCTTTTTCTTCCCAAGTTTCTTGAAGCAATAGAAGATCAAATCTGTTCAGATATTGAAGGAATTCCGGGTCATTGCTTTTGCTGGCTAAGCCATTGATGTTCCATGAGCAGATTCTAATTTCCCTGATCTTGTTTGAGGGATTAGCTGATTCTTGCCCTTTTTATCAAGTTGCGCCAGTCGTTGTGCTAATTGTGTGTTGGATTGACTTCCAATTTTGGTTACGGTCCTGTGAAAAGTAACTACCATAGTGTTGATTTGGTCCTGTTTGTGGTTTTCTATTATCTTTGGAGAATGCCCTCGGGGAATTACTCCTGGCACCCCTTAGAACTGAATTGACATTTCTGGGGGCAAAAGACCTATTAGGTGATAAAAAGGGTGTTGGATAGCGGGGGAGCTGTTCTAGTCTCAGCTCTATCCCCCATTGTTGGAATGTTGCTTCTTCTTCCATGATTTTACTTGCTATTTCAGCGGAGTTCCAGGTTTCTTTCGTTATTTCCGGGCGATGGGGCTCAGTATTTGGTTGGAACTCTATTTGTGCAAGTTCTGGAGAACTAATGTTTTCTAGGGTAGTGACTGAATGCAAAAGTCTTAAGATATTACCCCTATTCAATATGTCATCCCTGCCTCGGGAAGTATATTCGGGAATAAAGAGGATTGATGCCTGACTATGCAAATGGTGAGATGCTGTTGGATTTACTGGGAGTCCCACATTGTCTTGTTGAATTAGTTGGGGGGAACGTGCTGAACGTGTGGTGTCTAAATAGTTTAGTTGCTCCATTGGAATGTTATCTGTCTTTTGGGGCCTTGTGCTGCTGTTTGCGTTCCTTTTTGGATAATGCGGTAGCTCTGCTTTGATGACTACAGCATTTTCTGTGCTTTTTGTTATTTGAGTGTGTTCAACAGATGTTAACTCGTCTTGTGAGAGTTGTGTACCGCTTGATTTGATTTGAGGACCTTCCTGTTCAAGTTCTTTGAGATCGAGTTCCTGAGTCGAACTGATTATCTGTTTGTCGCAGAGTTCTGAAAATGGTGAGGAGGTGCTACCTGTGGTCTTATACAAGGATGATAATTGTTTTCGTCCGCGAGTCACTTCTGAAGCGGGAGGATACAATTGTGTCTCTTTGTAATGCCTTCCGTGCATTGACAACCTATTCCTTCCTTTCCTTTTTTTCTTTCTGCAGGTTTTATTCAAAATTTGGTTGTTTGTTGGAGTTGAATTATCTATGAGTGTGGAGACAATCGTAGGGACAATATCCAACGGGTCAAAAGAAGGTGTTTGTTTTGGGCGTGAATTGGTTGTTAAGCTCTGCTCGGCAGACGGCTCGGTCTCTCGGCTTGTGTGTATCAATAAGGACTCTGGCGGTGGGTCCGAAGTTTGTAGGATCGGGGTTTGTAAAGTTGTCAGTTTCAGATCATTTATCAGATCTCCCAGCATTGCTGGTAACGATGATAATTTGTCTAAAATCGGGGTCATAAGTTTGTAATTCTTGAGCATTTATTTGGGACTCATAGACGGCGTCTTGTCCTCTTTTTATGAGGCCATTTAATTCTAAAATCTTCCGGTCTATTCCTGAAATTGTGTCCGCCATTGTCTGCAAAACTATGAGTTGCAAGTCCATTTTTGGGGATTGAAATTCTAGGGCCGTGGTCGAATGCTGCAGAGTTTTCAAGATTGTTGCCCATATTGCATCGTGGCCCAGATTGTCGATATTATTGGTTTTGTTCAATCTTGGTGATGCGTCGATGTGTGGGCTGCATCCAGCTGATTTCTGATTATAGGTTGCAACTAGTTCCTCCCATTCCTGCGCTGCTATGGAGGATACGTCGTTGTTTGTATAGTTATCTATAGGTTGAAAGTCATTGTACTGTAGTAAAGTGCAGCGTTGTGGTGAAGTATGTATTACTGATCTATCATTTGATACAGTTTTTCCAATGTTGTTATTTAAATTTGTTTGGGATGTCTGGTTTTGGATCAAGGAGAGGTTAACCGATTGATGGTACTGGGTTCCGTTTCCTTGTTTAATTGTTTTGGCTTGCTGCAATATTTGCATCTCTTCAAAGTCCTGAATTACCTTCTTTGATTTCTTTAATTTTGGCGAACTACTTAGTAGTTGGAGACAGTGTAGATCTTCCCTTTCCTCCTCTTTATGAATCTGGATCTCAAAATCCTTGTTCTCAACCTGGCTTACTGGGTATTGATGTTGGTGGATTACTGCCTCTATGGATTCAACTTTCTTTAATAAACTCCAATTTTTAATAACGGATTTATTGGTCAGCTCTTTCCCCGTGTTTATATAATTGGAGATTGCTTGGACTGCCAGGGTTGCTAAGTGGGTAAGTGAGTCCACTTTCCTGTTATATTCCTTTAGTGGAATTGGTGCTGATCTTGCTTCAGATACCTCAATATTGGATATGTTGAAGGGTCCAGCTTGCCTGGACGGGCTGTTGGGTGGCTATCAACGTTTTTTATATAGCTATGATTATGTTCACTTGGTAGGAGCGGTGCGTGGAGGCCCTTGATGCTCCCTGTTTTAGAAAAAATTGCTGATCCAGGATCTTTTAAGAAAGAAAACTTCGTATATATCTTCGGTTGGTAAAAACGTATCTTTTTCTTCACTGGCGTTCCATCAATGGTTATAAGGTTGTCTGAAACCGTTGACGGTGTTTTTAATGCCCAGGGCAGAAGCCCCTGGGATAGTTCCTGTGATTGCTGCAATCGTTGAGCAGCTGTCTCTAGGCAGGGTGATACGATGGATGCATTATCGTTGTCGTGGCACTTTATGTTTGAGGGTTTGTTTAAATCCGAAGTGAGGGTTAGGTCATGACTAGTTCTTGGTTCTTTGTGAATGACTAACATCGTATCTTCTCTGGTTTCCACAGGTTGACTTTCTCCGTTTTTATTGGAGCTTAAATGTATTGGTGAAGATATTGACTCTAATTTCCTTTTCCGGGGTTTGGATATAGAGTTGATTTTGGAATTTGATTTTGTATTAGATGAATTGGAAAGTGGTTGCCTCACTCTGCCCGATCTCATTGCTTTTTATTATTTTCCGTTTCAGGGGACTTAAGGGAAGTGGGTGAGGCACAGTAATACACGATGATGTGATTAACTAAGTATACAACAGAGATTTGCTGCGGTTTGAAGCAATTTCCAGCGGTTTTCCACAATTTTCGATAATATAACTCCCTGTTGGGTTGTGCCCCCCTTTATCCTTTGTGGCTTATTGTGTTTTTTTTCCAGTAATCGCAATGATAACTACAAATTACTGCGAGCGTTGCTGGCGTTGGGGATAAGAAGAGCGAAGAGGAGCTGGGTAACGAGCGGTGCTCACGGAGGGGACCTCGGACTGACTGGGCCTATCCAAGCCGCCTTCCAGTCAACCCGCCGGGCTCTTACTTTGCAGCTACCTCTAATGGCAGCCGCGCTCGTGCGTCGTTCTCTGCTTTGCCCCCAGCAGCTCTACACAACCTCGCCTCGCCTCACCTCGTTCAATTGGGAGCCAGGCGGGTAACTCCCACCCTTCCCGGGGGGATAGTGCAGACAGTAGTAGTGGGCGGTAGTTAGCTAGTCCCCCCTGAAGCGGGGTGGGAGCAAGACCGGGGCTGAGGAAAGTGTGGCCCCCCCGGTGATTTCCTCTCGGGTCAGGTCAGCAGAGCTGGGTTTTGGGTCCGGGCCACTGTAGTCCGTGAGTCCCCGGATGATCTGGCTGGACCTCTAAACAGTCTAAACAGTCTAATCAGACAGCCACTGCTCCAAGCCCCCGGCCTCACCTCTCAGTGCTATGTTGCTACTGCTTGGCTTCACTGTCCGGATTCACTGTACCGCCTTTCTCCACTGCTGCACAGCGTTTCTTTACTGCTCAACGTTTTCTCCGCTGTCCCGGCTCCCCGGGGGCAGTCGCTCCTGCTGCACAGCCCGCCTGGAGGAAACACCAGTCAGCGCCACGGTTGAGCCCGCGGATAATCCTGAGACTTACTAGACTGGACTGCCGTGGCTCGGCTCGGGTCGGGTCAGGTTTCCAGCCGATGTACAAGTTTCTGCAGCTCCTGTAGTTTGCGGATCGTGGCTCCCGCGGGTCCTGCTGCTCTTGCGACTCCTCCTCCTCCTTGCATCGGCAGCGTTGGACAGATGGCAAGATCTGGAAACTGGACTATGATTAATATCTATGGGAGTTGTCCTATGTGTCGTGCACGATGATGTATGGCCTGCCGTGATGCTTGGGAGCCGAGCACATGGGCGAACATTGAGGCCGCAGTGCTCTCCTGTGCTACTTACTTGATATGTAAGGTAATCTGTGATTCATTTTTCATTGCTTTGCGACCCAATGGGACAACATGTAATGTGATATTTGTGTGGTATTAAATAAAAGAGAAGTAGCAAAAAAAAAAAAATGGAGGAAGATGAGAGGGATTTGCTTAGGCACAGGCCCTAGGCACTGTGTGGCCACATTAGCAAATAAAGACTGTTACACCAAGTGCCTGTGCGTCAAGGGTATGGGAAGGGATGCTGCACCAAGAGTATATGTGCTTAGAATACTTAAAGTGAGGTTGCACACTTCTCCCTCTGCTGAGGCTACCAGCAAGTGCTTGTATCTGCTACATCTGTGTATTCCTCAACTATACAAAATACAGAACATCATACTCCACAAACTTTTGTTATGGAGATTTTATTTTATTTTGTTGGACCTGTCTGCCTTTGGGTGACCTTCCCCCAGACCTTTTGCTTACACCTCCATTTTTGTTGTTCTTGTTGGCTTTAATACTCTGTGCACTTTACCCCTACTGACCAATGCTGAAGTGCATGTGCTCACTCTCTAAAACATGGTAACTGGCTGAGACCCAACTAGCACCTTTAATTTACTTTTAAGTCCCTAGGAAAGTGGTACTACTTGTAACCAGGGCCTGTAAATTAAATACTACCTGTGGGCCTGCAGCACTTATTGTGCCACCTACTCAAGTAGACTTTTAAACACATCTCAATCCTGCCATTGTGTGCAGTTTTAAACTACTATTTCAACCTGCCAAAGTAAACCTTTTGCCAGGCCTAAACCTTCCTTTTTAATACATATAAGTCACCCCTAGGGTAAACCCTAAATTGCCCATACGACAGGGTGCAGTGTATTTAAAATGTTTAGCATGTACTTTTAACTTTTACATGTTCTGGAAGTGAGAAACTCTTCAATTTGTTTATCACTACCTCATAGCCTACCTCTCCCGTAGGATAAAATTGGGTTACCTTATTACATTTAATAGGTGAAACTTTCAAATGGACAAGTAGGAATGTTGAGTTTGGTGTCTAAACTATTTTAATTTAAAATCCTCTTTAATGGTAAAGTCAGATTTTAAATCATGATTCTGAAAATGCCACTTTTGAAAGTTGGCAATTTCCTGCCCCACCCATTTGGTGCCTGCAGCCTATATCCTGCGTCACATGATTAGGTGTAGCTGGCAGGTGCGCTTTTTGTATTAGCCCCAGACAGTGAGACAAATGGGGAATAGGATTGGCCGTCTATAACTTGATAGCGAGGATGAGCTGTCATCTACCACACTTGCACATCTCAAAGGATCTACCTCTGCACACTCACAAAGGATTTCACTGTAGTCTTTTGTACCACCAAGCAAGCAGGGGCCAGGGCAAGGAGGAAGTAGATTTAAAACACATTTGGAGGTAGAAGCCTCCTACTTCAAAGCTGGCACCAAGTATAAATATTTGGACCCTCTGACCCAACTGTTCATTACACCTCTGGACCTGTGAAAGACTCAGAAGGACTGCTGTGCTGCTCTGCTGCAAGAAGGAATGCTACTCTGCTGCCTGAGTTAAAAGGACTAGACCTGCATCTTGAACCCCAGAACCAACACAGTGACTCGAGAGGTTAGTTGGCTGGCCTCCTGATCAAAACCTGAGGAACAGAAAAGGCTACAACCACCAATCTGCTGTGAGTCTTGCCCCCTAAGTGGTGCCAACCCTGTCCTGGACCTTTGAAAGTGGACCTGGAAGTGCTCTGCCAGCCCAGCTATGTTCTTTTAGGCAGAACTGCTACAGATCGACGCATCTCCTCGCAGCTCTGCAGTGGAACCACCAATACGCATCTCCCACGCAGGACTTCACATCGAATCGCAGCCGCTGCTTCTCAGAACCGCTGCCATGCGACACATTCCCAACACAGGACTTTGCTTCGCAAACCTTCATCAGTGGCACCCTTGACAATGAGGCAGGAACTCGCATTGCAAGCCTTGTCAACAGCTTCATCGGAACTGCCACTGCACGATGCATCTTCGAAGTAGGATCCTGCATTGCAGCCCACAGCTTCTTGCGCACCGCCACTACACAATGCATGGTCGACACGAGATCTCGCAATCCTCCGTAACCATGATTTAAGATACTTTATTCTGTGGGCCTAACTTGCTCCCTGTACATGTCACATGCTCCATCGCAGTCGGCCTGAACTTTCAATGTATTACTGTGTGGGTGCTGCATAAGTACTTTACACATTGCCTCTAAGTTAAGCTTGACTGTTTATGTGCGAGCAAAGCACAGGGTTAAGCATAGGTTAATTTAGGGTGTCCTTGTGAGTTCACCCTGCCAGGAATTGTAGTTGCTGCCTTAGTAGTGTTTCAGCCCACTCATCCAGTAACCCAATTTCCTACATATTAGTTTGCTTTGCTGACGTTGCATTTGCTTGGTGGTATTTTTAGTAGCCACAGCAGTATGAGTTTCTTAGGTCTTTTAAATGTTGTATTCTACTAGTCCGCTTCTTATTCAAAACATGAAACTAGAACTTAGTTGCAGAAGCGACAACTACCAAGCGCTGTCCACAGTGAGTTTACTTGCATTTTCTATCTTTTTCGCATGCCATGCCTTCAATGGATATTGTTGTTAATATATATTATCTTTGCTATCATTTGCTAGGACAAGAGTTATTCCTGCCCCATTTGTGAGAAATCATTTTCAGATGATCGCCTGATAAGATCCCACATCAAGGCAAACCATCCTGGTGAGGAAAAAAAAGTATTGTTTAAAATATACATTATATTCCAGGTTTTATCTCTGTGGTTCACTGTCTTTGTTAAACAAAATTATTCTGTGTATGTCATCACATTTGTTTTTTATATAACTTGATCTTTATTCAGTAATTTATTGTACCACAAACAATGCCGCTGTCATGATTCTAGCCCAATGCTGCCAGCTGAAATGAAACATACATATTACAGTTTGATTGTAGTAAAAACTGATCCTCCAGATGAAAGCATCTTGACCGATCATTGATGGGACTGCTATTTGAAGCCTTTAATTGACCCCGCTCTATCCACAAGGGAAGGCATCTATGATGCCCAGCTGCGATGACTGAAGTATCCCAGTCTGTTTTGTGGTATTAACACCATAAAGGGATAAGTTGGATGAAGGGGGGTGGAGACTGAAGCGGACACCAAAGATATGGAAGATATGTGCGGGATTGGCCAAAGGTTGGCCCTGGGTAGCATCCATAATCATGGTGAAAGGTGCATGTGGACCTCCCAAATGGTAGAAAGTCATGGTTGTCTAAATAAAATGGATGACCTATCATATATTTTCTAATTCATATGGTCCTGCATGGGGTCGGCAATGTGGGGCATGGAGTAAATATCTTCTATTGAAGGCAGACACCTGTGTTTCGTATAGACTTCATGTCATAAAGATCTAAACTGCAATTGATCCAAGAGTTAAAAATATGTGTGAAAGACAAATCTCTAAATGGGGAGGTGATACAGTCTATGACCCTTCTCTTGCGTTTTCTTCCTTTTTGAGACTCTGTACAAAGACCGCAGCTGCCTTCACATGGGTAAAGGTCCAAAGAATGGAGCCTTAATAAAGAAGTGCAAAGAAAGGAGCCTTAGTCCTCATAATTCACTGCTTTTTTTGTGAATTTTTAATTCTTTGCATTCTTGAGGTTGTCAAGTCGCACAAATCTGAAAGTAGGAGGATACTAGATCCCTGATGATCAGCTTTTTCTTTGCAGCACCTGTCCTTAAAATAATATTCCGGGTTCCAGTATGAAAAGTCTGAGATAATCACATCTCTTTTTTCCTCATTCTTTTCAGATCCCCTTTCCGGAAGCCAAATTACTTTAATTTGTTTGGGACACTTTAAATCTAGGGATCACCTATTTAGTAATAAAAGAAATTGAATTTAGATATTAGGTCAGACTTCTCATCCATCACAGGCCTTTCAAGTACCCTAATGATTCTAGCTCTTTAGAGATTTTCCTGTCACTCATATTCCTGCATATCCCTTCTCCTGGCTCCAGCCCTGAAGGAAGGCATCCGTAGCTGTTGCCCATGGTTCCAGGTTCCAGCTTCCAGCGGAAGTACCTTTGTATCCGGTAATGCAACCGTGATGCAAATAGATCCACTGATTATTTATCTCATGTCTGGTTGAGTCGTTGGAAGGTATCCGGGTCCAGTTTCCAGAGACTTGCTCTTCTCCAGAAAGTATTCTGCTTTCACTGCTTCTTGATGCTCCAGGTAGAAGTGCAAGAAATCTTTGGCTATCTCTGTGAGAATTTTTGACTTTGCTCTTCACAGGTGTTTTATATATCTCACGGTCGATGTGTTGACTATCTTGAGGGTGAAACAACACTCTGTGGTCTCAGAAGAGGCTAAATTCTCCAATTTTGGATCCACTTTAATGAGAAGTGAAGCATAGCATTCCTTGGAGATAGCACAGTTAGCGTTCCCCAGGAAAATTATGGCTCGATTAGCTCAGCCTGACAGGGACATTTTTGGCTTTTTCCGCAGTATCCAAAATCCTGGTTAGTGGACCGTCCATATCTAGCTGCTTATCTTTTCAGGTACACTGTGATCGATCAATAGCCTTCTTAAAGTCACTTACATGCTTGGCTAAAATTTAGCTGGGAGGTTAGGGAGACTTTACTTTCTAGTGTGGAGTGGGGGCATTTGGCTGAGAGTCAATTCCTGACATCCTTGTCTGAAGGTTTACGGAGACGGGATGCCACAGAGGAAGCCAGCTTACCTGCTGGTGCCCACTTTGAGGACTGCAAATGGTAGATGTCCTTTGGGTTCAGCATGTCAGAGTGGGAAATGGTGGATTTGGTCACTGATGCGAGACAAGTCCCCTTAGGAACTTGAGCTGGCGTACCATGGGGTGGGTCAAACCCTCTGAATTGAAGTCTCCTGGTGAATCGTCTGCCATGCCATAGCCCTCTTGGTGTAGGGGGAGTGAGGGATCTCCCAAGGTGTAATGAGCTGCATGGACCCCTGGATCCTCTTGTGGTTGGTCCACCGGAGGAGGAACATCTCTAGCCAGGAAGCCATTTTTAGCCTGTCAAAGGCATCATCAAGGGAGAGCTAGTCTCTGTTGATTTTAGTTTGTGCCTTTTTTTGCACATGGCTGTAAAGCCTCAGAGGTTCTATAGGCCCCAAAGGTCCTCCATAGTCTTCCCTCCAATTGAGTGATTCCGAGTTGGTGAAGGCCCATTGCATTATTTTCTTCTCCCGAGGCACCAACACATGAGCCACTGCTCTCTTGACTGAGGTATCCAGCGCCTTTGCTATTGTCTCATCTCACGGAATGAATGTTATCTCCTGCTCCACCTGGAGGAAAGAGCGGTCACCCCTTTGCCGAAGGCAAGCTTGGTAGCTAACAAGGCGTGGGTTGAGGCGGAACGGTATGCCCCGCAACATTCCTCCAGAGGAGGCAAGCGTAGGCCTATGGTTACATGATTTTTTGGGAGTCCCTTAGGGCTATGCTTGCGACCAAGAGGGGGACTCACTACCTTTGTGATTTCAGTGGGCTGGGCCTGGGGTGATTCGCAGTGACTTGCATTGAGGGGCGGTGCAGCCAGTAAACACACACCCCTAGTAGGGTGTTGAGCTCCAAACTACATGTGATAGTGTGATATAATTATGTTCTGGAACTGTTGAATGTTACACCTACTGCATATACAGAATAAGTTTGATTTGGATGGCTATTTTTGGGCCATATTTATTACAAGAGTAGGACTATAAAAGTAGAAATCTATGTCACAGACCAGGGTCGTGATATCTTAGACCTGTTGCACCAATGGATGTTAGACATGGTATTGCAATGAGGGAGAGAGGTGCAGGTCATTCTGGAGAGAGAAGATGAGTTGGGAGATATGTGTTGATGGATCGGTGAAAGTTGCAGATGCTGATCAACTCCGTCAGTGCAAAGCAGGGACATTTAGAAAACGTACTACAAGAATGATTGATGAGGAGTTTGAGGAATGAAAAGGTTTTGTACATACCATAAAATTAAAAGAGGGAGAGGTACCAGCTAAGCACAAGTTGAGAAAATGTGCAATGAGAAAGTAATCGAGCCAATAGAAAATTCACTTTGGATTCCACCTATTGTGGTTAGAAAAAAGAGGGGGGTCAAATGAACTTGTTGTGTGTGTGTATCTCAGAGGTATAAATAAGGTGGTATTGGTGGCTGGGCACCCTTTACCAAGAATTAAAGCTAAGATATCATCAGTGCACAGAGAACTTATTCCCCAAACTAGATTTTAGGTGGTTTATCAGAAAATTCCATTAGCGGAACTCATATTACTTTAAGATGTGTAACTTTTTTTAGAGTGTCTTTTGGAGTGGCATCAGCTGCCTCAGTATTACAAAAGAGTTTGTTTAATTTATTTAAAGGTAAGCAGGGGTTCTTATTTTTTCATGGTGATATTCTCATTTTCGGAAAGGACAGGTGGGAGGGAATATGATAGGGCGAGAGCTGAGTTGAAAATATTGATGCACAATGCTTTAAGGCTGAGGAAAGACCCATGTGTTTTTACAACAAAGCAAGTTGATTATTTGGGGCACATGTTGAAGCCTGACAGAGGTAGACCTAGGGACAGTTTAATAAAAGCAGCAGACATTGCACAAACCAAGGAGAAAAGAAAATGTAATCTCTTTTCTGAGTTTACCACACATTCAATGTGCAATTAATTCGCAAATGTGCTGATAAAGTGGAACCTTTATCAATATTACCCAAAAAGGAGTTTTTCAATGGAACGCGAAATAAGACCAGGCCTTCGAAAAAAAGTTGAGTAATGCACCTATTCTCAGCAGGCTGTTTAAACTGAGCGTTTGCATTACAGCAGATGCTAGTGACCAAAGAATTTGAGCAGTGGTCCCCCAGGATTGAGGCAATGGGGATGGTTTGCATTTAGAGTTCTCACAGAAGTAGGGACATTTATTCAGTGATTGGAATTGGTGTGTGCGGGCTGTGAATAGTTGTAATAACTATTTATATGGGAGAAGTTCATGCTTAGGGCTGATCATAAGCCCCTTTTATACATGTTAAGTTGTTCGAATCATTATTCTTCTAACGCAACAGCTTAGCACCACATTATCGAAATATAATATTGGAACTGAACTTGTATCAGGGAGTAAATAGAAGAGCCAACTCCATGTCTTCATAGCCTGTAGAGATTGAGTCAAGCAAAGGAGGAGATATGGAACAATAATTGGAATGCTCTTTTGCCAGTGTAACCGACCATTGTGAAGATAGTATTTTGAAAACTGTGTCAAGGAGCTGGAGGATAACATTTTATTGAATAATGTAAAACAGTTAATTATTTTAGGATAGTCTGGTGAGAGGAATGTGGCTAAAATTAGTTATAAACCTTCTCTTCAAGGGGACCAATTACTCAGGGCAGATAAACTAGTATCACCAAGAGCGATTAGAGGGAAGTTACTAAATGTAGTTCATAAGGTTCATCTGGGGATGGCTTATTGCAAACCGAAATTGAGAGAATTGTTTTGGGAGCCAGGAGGTAGCTGGCAAGATTCTGAGAGGTGTTTTTTCTCATGTCTGTGGGGACCAGAGGAAAAGTCATGTTTGGCCACAAAACAGGTAGATAACCTTTGCATCAGGAATAAAAGTGCAGGCAAACTCAAGATGGAATTGATTTTAAACAGTTGGCTCAATCCGGGGCACCAGTACCACTGTCTCTGGTGAACGGCTGGTGACGTCCACTACAGCGATTATCCATAGCCTGACAGAGTACTCCATTATGCATTCTTGAGAAGTCGCGAGGGTGGCTGTGTCAGGGGACCAAAGTATGGTCTAGTTGCCCAGACCCATCCCCTGTTTGGGTGCCAAAGGTATTTCCACTATTACCTCAGGCTGCCAGGTCGTTTTTGGGGAACTGGCTTCTCTATCTTGAGAGAGCAAGCAGGTTTGCTTGGTAAAGCACTGATAATACTGGGATCTGTGAGGGAGCTTTCTCCCTGTGCCCAAGCCAATTTCACTAGGTTATGAAACCTGGGACCTTAGGGGTGGTCAACCATGACCCTGGCAGTTTTTAAGAAATATGAGAATGTTGGGAGATTTTCTTGTATTAGTTGTATCAAATTATCACCTCGCTACTGTGCATATTGTAAATTAATATGAAAATGGTTTGCATAAAAAGTGTTTTACTTGATATGTCATTTTTTTAATGTCGAATAAATACAGCCGGAGATGGAATATATACTCTAACGCAGAAAAGGCAGTGAGACTTGGATCATTTTTGCAGGACTAGCATTGTATGATGTCTTGGGGGGTGCCGTTTGACTAGCTCAATATTGTCCCCCTACCTGTGCACCTAGTTGGCAGTTTTTGCGATTCAACAGTTGCCCTAAAAACAATAGGTATTAACTTCTGGACCCAATTATCTATCTGTGAGGGAAGGTATTTTTCTTGAAACTCGCAGTCCACGCACCGTACACCTTTCCCTTTCGACTGTACATTTTATGTGAGCACTATCAGTAACTGTCCTAGTGATAAGCTTTTTTTGTATTTGCTGCAGAGGTTGCTTCCAGTACAATATCCGAGATCATTGGGAAGAGAGTTCAGCTAAAGGGCCTTATAGGAAAGCGAGCGGCAAAGTGCCCCTATTGTGACTTTTATTTTGTGAAGAATGGATCAGATCTCCAGCGTCACATCTGGGCCCATGAAGGTAACATCATATGCTCCCAATCCTGTTTTTCATGAAGTATTTGAACTCTCCTATTGAGCAGATATGTGAACAAAATGGTACCGTTTTCCATCCTACACCTTTTAATAAGTGCTGACAGAGATTCTAGAAACACACCATTTCAGGAAGTAATTTTTATGCCACAAGTTCAGCTGTGAACAGGTGGAAGCCCTCAACCATCGTCCTGACTTCCACCTGAGCACTGAGAGGTGGTGAGAATGGTGAAGTGTGCTATAAATATGCAGTTTTTCCTCATTCGTGGCTCCTTCGTCACCAAGGGATCTGAAGGGATGTCTCCTCACAAAGGAGGTACTTAAAAGCTAAAATTAATGAAATCACTTGCTTGTGTAGTTTTTTTCACTTACACCTATTTACATAAACAAAGATGGTCGGAGGTTATTTGAGCTTCCTTTCACAAGGGCAGTTGACTTGGCAGTTTGGGTCACACTGCGATTTTTGTCCCCTGCCTGTCTGCAGTGGTACCGTGAGTAAAACAATGGACTGTGAATGCGCCTTGGAGTAATCAATCACCAATGTTAGGGTTCACTTAATTTATTTTATCAATTAACTCAGTGTCATATTTTGTAGGCTGTTATATGTCATTTAAGGCATGTCTTGCTATCACAAGCAAGGCATACTCATGGAGGAGTCTACATCTGCCTTCCTTTTCACCATGATATGTGTCTGGCTTTCGGTCAAGGAGTGAATACAACTGCTCCCCACTTGTCAGTTTATATTTGCTCAGTCCCCACACATGCGCTTATATTCGCTCACAGCCTCTAGAGCATGCACCGCTGACATCACTGGAGAGATTTCTCAGACTCCTCATTGATACCAATTCAGTCTGAATACTAATTAGACGTACTCTCTGCAGTGACCAACTGCACATCACAATACATGTATTTTGTGTACTAATGATTAATAAAGCTCATCATTTCTCAGATAACTGAAATAAAAAGATGAATAATACGTGATTCACAAATAAACACATTTTTTTTACATCGAAGAAGAAGTAATTAAATATGTTTAACATGCAACAAATGTAATTAAAGTGGTGCCAGTTCAGATGGATGAAGTCTCGCATTCCCCCAAGGTTGTCACATTTGCCCCATTGATGTAATCATCCTCATACCCCCTCATGTCTCTCGTCATACCAGTTGGCCTCTACCTTTCTCCCAACAATACCCAGATCACCCTCAAAGTGACCAGTATCTCACTGGTACTTCTCCAGCTTTGACAAAGACCAACCTGGAATAAAAATGTTTGTTAAGGCTTAAATTAGACTTCGCAAGCGCCACCAGTTGGCCCCAAACCATTTCTGCACTCACTACCCTAGTTGCCCCATACCCATCTTCTCTGATGTTCCCATCTCAGTGGCATCCCATGCAAAGAAAATCAAGGGAATCCCTCTGGGCTGAGATCTCCGTACGACCACCAAGATCAGAACAATAACAAAGAGTCTTCTTGCAACTCAGACTTTTCAGGAAAACCAGACCCTATACTAGCCCTGCTCTACAAGAGGGAGCACATTCCTGTGTGCTTGGCAACTTCATTCACTGCTGTCCCGATGCCTCCCAACACCCTGCCTCCACAGACTTCAGCCACAGTGCGCAAAAAGAAATGAATGCCTGCCACCTGGCCATTCTCTGTTTGGTTAGAGCCTATTTTAGTACTGACTCAGATGCTGCCCATAGAGCTGACTATGATGCTCTGCTTGGAGCAATTGAAATTGTAAGAAGTTATCTTTGCTGAGGTAAGCCCAATTTTAATGATGCACCCTTGGCATAGCACCTCTGTAGGGCTGATAGATTTGACAAGATGGAGGACATTTTCAGCTCTGAATCTGAAGCCCTCACAAAGGGTTATCAGAGGCTGATGACCTTCTTTCCAAATATAATACTGATGCTAGCTTATATCTAGACTTACAAAATGTTAGTGACTTGAATACTTCACTAGAATTGAATATCCTTTATCTCTCTGCTCGCTCATCAGAAGAAGTTTCATATTTCACATCAGTATTTAGTAAAGCAGCTTATGCCTTTGAATTTACTTTGCCCTCTTCAGAGGCAAAATCTAACATTCCAACAGAGATCTTGCAACTCTCAGTGACATCCTGTTGATTCCTGTCATGGCTGCGTGGAAGAAGCCCTTATCATGTACTGTGGTCGATAGATAGCAAGTGCCATAGGTCTTCGTCAGGTGATTCCCACTTCTTGATCTCACACCTGCCACTGGAAATTCTTGTTCAAATGTCCTCCTTGAAGCAGAGCATGAATGCCTTTCCCATGACAACTCCCACTAAAGAGTCAAAGAAACTTGACTCTATGCCATCTTCTTCCTGGGTTGGTATGTTCGTGCCTCATAGAAATTGGCAAGATTTACAGTGACCAGCTTACCAGAACACATGAAAAAGCCTTTTTTATTCTTTGTCAACTATGGTTTTGGTTTATCCAAGAAGATCTTGAAGGGTGCCCTGGACTATGCAGACACCGTTCCTTGATCTATGGGTTCAGTTTTCATGCTGCATTTGCCTATTTGCATATATTCAGCTGAATTTGCTGGCAATGTTAAACCATGCTCATGGATATGTCCTTTGAAGGTGAGCAGCTGTTCAGAGAGAAATCCAATTCTTCCTCCGTGTTCATCTAAAACAGTAGGGCCACAACTTGCACACTGGATCTAGACTTCATAATGCGACAGTTTCACCACCAGTGTGGGAAGATTGGTGGCTAGTCCAGTGTGGAACAACAGATGCAACCTTTTCAGCCTATCAGGACAGGCGTGGCTGTAGGGGACCACACCAGCAGCATCAGATTAAGTCTCCACCATCCTCTGCCCACCATACTGCTGTGAAACCACTCTGACTTCCTCTTCCCACCACATCATCTTCCTGTGGTGGGCAGGAGTCTCTTGCTGATCTGCAAGGGCAATGCCCTACCCTCTAGTCGCTCCCTGGCCCTACCTCTTGACTACCCTTCTTCCTCCAGAACGTTCTGTAAGGCACACATCTTAATTCTGGAGATGGAAATCCTTGACCTGTTAAACAAATGGGCCATATCGGTGGTGTCTTTGGAAGAAAAGTGCATATGATTATATTGCCTTTACTGTTTGGTCCTCAGGATGGACAGAGGTCTTAGACTCATCCTGGATATTCACCTTCTTAACGTGTTCATTCGACAGGAAAAGTGCAAATATGTTCCCTGAACCAAGTCATACTGACCCTGAGTAAGAGACACTGGTTGACATCCTTTCATATTAGGGACACATCTTTTCCATTTCCCAATTCTTGCTGCCTGCAGGTGATTCCTTGTGGTTGTGGTGAAATTACAGCACTATTCACAATTCTATTGTTTGTATTAACCTCCGCTATCTTTGCAAAACTGCTGGCGGATGTGTCAACTTCACTACATCGATCAGGAGTCTGTGTGTTTCTGTGGTTGGACCACTGGCTACTGAAAGCAGAGTCACTCTCGTTGAACACCTTCAGGCTTCAATTACTTTCTTAGATGATTATGGCGTGATCATCAATGCCCAAAAATCTCAGGTCTCAACTACACAGAGGCTCACCTTCACGATATCTTTACTGAATGCAACACATTTACACTTCTTTCCTGCTCCTCAGAGAAGCACAGTTTATCAGGAGTTGACTATGAGATTTTTGACTTCCTCATTCTACAATTTTTGCGTCTGCTTGGCCTCAAAGCCTCATGCATCCAGTTGGTGCTGCATGCTAGATGGCTAATAATGTCCCTACAATGGTGTCTGAGATCACAATGACACCAGCATCAGAAGAGTCTAACAGCCCACGCACAATTACCCATTCTTTTCATCCAGATCTGCACTGGTGGATGGATTACTCCAACCTTTTGGTGTGTTGACCTTTCAGCCTTCAGCAGGCTCAGGGTGCTGTGGTCACAGACACCTCCTTGGTGAGCTATGGTTTCCATCCAAGCAGTATAACAGCGCAGGACCTTTGATCCCCATTAGAGCAGGTTTTGCACATAAATGTGCTACAGCTGCAAGCAGTCCACCTTGCCATTAAGGCATTTCTCTCTTCCATCTCTGGGAGCAACATTAAAATTCTGTCAGCTGACACCACCAATGTCCATGATATCAATAGGGCATTGTGGACCCTATGTTTTGAGGTGATTCGCTTGTGGAAGTAAGCACAGCATTGGAGAATCTTCCTGATAGTGACTCACTTGGCAGGTGCTCTCATTATGAAGGTGGATTCAGTCAATCACTTCTTGCTGAAGTGCCACAGGTGGGAGTTACAGCCCATAATGATGGAGGTGATCTTCTACTGATGGGGGTTTTATTCATGGATCTCGTCACCAAGGCCCAAAAGAGGAAGTATCCTCAGTTTTGTTCCGAACACTTCTCTTTGAATGGTACTCTTGGTGATGCACTGAAGTTCTATTGGTCTCAGGGCCTACTATACTTGTTTTTGTCAATCCTGCTTCTGTCAAATGTCCTGAAGAAGGTGACAGAAGATCTGTATAGCTGATTCACAGCCTATAGTGTACGAGGAGGATCTTGTGTTATCTGTTGGCATATGGCCGCCCTTTTCCCGCCCATGTATAGCACATCAGCTCTTGCAATAGGATGTTCCAGTCCTTCAACTGTAGCCCCTAGCACTGTGGTTGCATCTGTAGATATTGAGACATGCCAGTTGGAGTCCTTTTGCCTTCCTAATGAAGTCATAGATGCCATATGCTTAGTCAAAATGCTCGCTACCATAACCATCTATGCAGAAACTCTTTTAAATCTAGCCTTCCAACATGCAAATAGTTTAGTTCCTTTCACAGCAGGGTCTAAGAGTGGTTAAAGTTACGTTCAACCTGGCGGCTGTGTCTGCCTTCATGTACCTGTCTGATCAATCACTAATAGAATGTTGTCTAAAAGTTTGCTTTACTTATTTCCTTGCCCTCCCCCACTGGAATTTGAACCAATTTTAATTTTCTTGATGGCATCTGTAAGATCAGCTTCTTACAAGAAGTAGAGTGGCACAGCAGAAGTAGCTGAATTCCAAAGTAGGTTTATTGCAGTCTAGAAGTAACAACCCCATCCAGCATCAACACCCTGCAACGGCCAACTGACCAGTTGCTTACATTCTACCCCACATCAACATGTTCCACAGGTTCCATGTTCCAATTCTGGTATCCTAGGAATAGTAAGTTAGGTGCAGTTCTCAGACAAGAACACTACATCATTTCCCCCCTTAACAGCAAACAAAGTAAACAAACGGAGATCATAAAAACTTTAGGAAGGGGTTATGTACAAGGGAACGGTATAGAACTTACACATAATCATGGAGTCTGGCAGGGCGCTGAACGAGCCTGCGAGGTCTGATATTACTGTGTGATGGAGCCACCTCAGATTCCACCAACCCTTCTGTGAGTTGACACTTTGCAATAGGATGTTCCAGTCCTTCAACTATAGCCCCTAGCACTGTGGTTGCATCTGTAGCTATTGAGACATGCCAGTTGGAGTCCTTTTGCCTTCCTAATGAAGTCATAGATGCCATATGCTTAGTCAAAAAGCTCGCTACCATAACCATCTGTGCAGAAACTCTTTTAAATCTAGCCTTCCAACATGCAAATAGTTTAGTTCCTTTCACAGCAGGGTCTAAGAGTGGTTAAAGTTACTTCAATATGGCGGCTGTGTCTGCCTTCATGTACCTGTCTGATCAATCACTAATGGAATGTTGTCTAAAAGTTTGCTTTACTTATTTCCTTGCCCTCTCCACTGGAATTTGAACCAATTTTAATTTTCTTGAAGGCATCTGTAAGATCAGCTTCTTACAAGAAGTAGAGAGGCACAGCAGAAGTAGATGAATTCCAAAGTAGGTTTATTGCAGTCTAGAAGTAACGACCCCATCCAGCATTAACACCCTGCAACAGCCACCTGACCAGGTGCAGTTCTAATACAAGAACAATACAGCATCCCAGTTTGAGCTGTTACACAATTGCCCGGTTTTACTTCTCAGGCTTGTGCGTGGCAATAACTTCACCTCGAGAGGTCATTTAACTTTTTGCCCTACCAGTTTTTACACCTTTCAAAGTTATCTTCCAGACTATGTTGGTTCTTTGCACCTGCCCTTACTTTTTACCCAAGATGGCTTCCAAGTTTAATATGGCTCAGTCTATTACACTCTAAATCACAAGAGGTAGTGAAGAGCTAAATATTTATAGAGGTCCTAAACCTGTGGTCCTCTCAGAAATAGTTAACAAGGTTGGAGGAGTTGCTCGAAGTCCAGGAGGTCACAAAAGGGTGGGACCCCGTGGCTGTAACTGCTGTCGTGAGGAGACCTGAATCTCAGATCCTGGTGCCCACACACACCTGTTAGGGTGTCATGCTTCATTATTGGGTGCTCCTCGTCTGGCCGGTGCTGCAATGCCTATGGGCCTGGGGCTCTATGTGGAAGATCTTATGATCGCGTAATGCCATAAAGGTGAATGCATATGGGAGGGTTCTGTGAAAAAGTGCTAAGTTTATTGTGAGAGGTATCTAAAATAGTCTCTGTTAACCTTCGAACAATTTTATGATGAAAAGGATAACATGACTGGGTAAAAGCAATGGTGCTATTGTGAGGTCACAATGTTGCAAGATAGCGGTTAACTAGGTGAGGTCAACATGTTTTGTGCCTAGAGAGCCCAGAGGTCGGGCGGCACTTAGTCGGTGCCTATGGAGCAACTAGGTTGGTGCAGCTTCTCCAACATTTAGTGTCTATCCCTTACTGGAAGGGAGGTCCCTTGTCCCTACGAGGGCGCATAGTCACTATACTCTTTTTGGTCCTGACGTATCCATGGGAGGAATTGCAGCAGCCGCCTCATGTCGTCCCCTGGCATTGCTGGAGATCTGTTGCCAGAGAAATGTTTTTTGGACCAGCCTGAAGCCTGGAAGATAATTCATAAGGTGTAAATGCACATGAAAAATATGTATCCACCAGAAATACTGTTACCACAGCTAAGTAACTTTTTCGCTAGGGCTGTTTCCTGAACCCTGAGGTATATTTGGAATAATAGATTACTATGTTATGAGGCATATGTCTAAACAAGTCAATTCACGTTTTTGTTTTGTTTCTGTAAAAAGAATTTTCCTTTTGTGGATCCAGAGGTCTTTGGAGGCTGTCCACAAATGGTGCCTAACGTCACGAACTGTAGCATCCACTAATGTCTTGACCACTCTTGGATGCAGAGATCAGACAAGCTATTGTAAGGTGGCAACAGAGACACATGTGCATTTCCATCCGATATTGAATTAAAAAAATGATGGTGGGTTGTACTGAGCAATGATGTGTGTGACCCGACATCTCGCAATAATTTCAGTCCTATGAGACTTAACAGTCATTTTGGGTGTGATCCAGTCTATTAAGCCTCACCTAACCAGTGAGGAGCACTTGTCGTTCCAGCCTTTGGAGGAAATCAGAGATCTCTTGATTCCAGCTCACCTTTAGTTGATGTGGCTCAGCGTCCTCAGTAGTGGCTTCCATGCTTCCTCTGTCCAATTAATTCCTTGATACACCATTCAAATGCTGATCTGGAAAAGAAGATAAGAGGCACCTGATTAGCATTGTGAAAGTCTCTTGGGAGCAAAACTGGGGCAGTAGAGGATTCGCTCTGGTTGCAAACATATCTAAACCAGGATGGCCGCAACAGGCACAAATCTGAGAAAACACCCTCACTGATTAGGTAAATTTCTTGTTGAGCTGGTCCGCAGGCCTATTCTCCCTCCCCAGAAGATAAACTGCTTTCAAACTCAGGAGATTGGATACTGCCCATACACCTGTCTCCCGGGCAAGGCAATATAGGGAATGAACCATCCCCTCTGGTCCCCCATCACCACCTAATTGTCCGATTGAATGCAAACATGATGGTGAAGAATCTGGGGAAAAACCAGAGGTGTTGCTTTGACAGTAGCCAACTCCCTCCAATTGAAAGATGACTGGGCTTCCTGATGAGACCACCTGCACTGAGCCGTGGAAGATCCCAGAACTGCTCCCCATCCCAACGTGCTGACATCTGGTGTTATGGTTACTGGGAGGACTGTTTCAATTGATTAACTTTTCGGCCAGAGATTCCGGTCTGACCTACCATTGAAGATTCCCACAAATCTGAGGTGTGATTGAAATGAGAGTCTCGTAAGTTTGGGGAAGAGTATTCCAGTGGGCAAACACATAATGTACCACGGTACAGGTGATGACGACTCGAAGGAACAATGGCTAGGGATAACGCCATTTCCCCTTGACTGGGTAACCACAGTGTTACTGAGGGTGTAACTACAAGTCCTGTAAATGAAGCACCAGCCTCTCGATTTCGCCTGGAGAAAGAAACACCCCCCCCCCCCCTGTCCATATCAAAGAGGGCTCCGATGAACTGAAGCCGCTGAGCTGGCTGAAGATGGGACATCTCTGCATTGATTAGAAAACCATAATTCTGAAGAAGACTGCGTACCTCCTGAATATCTTGTTGCGCCTTAGAGAAAGATGGAGAACTGATTAGCCAGTGATCAAGATATGGATATACTTGTATACCACAAGAATGCAATATACCCACCAAAGGAGCCAAGATCGTGGTAAAAACTCTTGGCGCTGATGCTAATCCAAATGGAAGGACTTGGAATTGAAAATGCTAATGATCTACAGCAGATCATAGAAACCTTTGGTGAGCTTGAAAAATTGGGAGATGTTGGTAAACGTTCTCCAGGTCTAAGGACATAATAAAATCCCCTTGTCTCAGCAATGGAAAAATACTTTGCAATGGTGTCATTTTGAAGGATTGGTACTCCAGATACATGTTAAAGGTTTTCAAGATCAGAATTTGTTGAAATTCTCCTGTTAACTTTTGTACTGGAACCAGACGTGAGTAGTAACCTTTGGCCTGTTTTTGGAGTGGTACAGGCCGAATAGCATTCGTTCCCAAAAGGACTTGAATCCCATCCAAGAAAGCATGACGTTGGTTCAGATCTCTGGGAAGGGGTGTTGGTTGGAAATGTTGTGGTGGAGGACTTGCAAACTCCAAGTGATAGCCCTCTGAAACCATTTTCAGTGCCCACTTGTCTGACACAGTCTGACTCCAAAGCTCTTTGAAGATGAAAATACGACCTACCCACTGGTCCCTGGCTGTGGTTGTCATGCCTTTGAAGGGTGGGATTAAGGGCTTCTGGATTCTGTGAACTGTACTTATTGATATGTGGGCCCCCCCCCCCCCCGGACACGACCCCTTACCACAAAATGGCTGTTATCCTCCTTTCCCAGATGCCCCAGGAAAAGCTCTTTTGTAACCAAATCCCCTGCAAAAGCATTTAACTGAAGCCATCAATTTCGTGTATTCCAAAGTCTTTTTAATTAGACACTCAAACTGTTGACCAAAGAGAGAACAATAATCAAATGGCATCTTCATCAGAATTTATTTCTGGGGTGCCTCTGCTCTCTAGTTCCGCATCCACAGATGACAGCGGGCTAAAACAGCTGTCTCAAATGCTGCTGCTGATGCACAGAGATTATTAAAGGATAGATCAAACATACATCACCATCATGCTTAAAAGGATGGAGAAATCTACCCCTCCAACATCTTCTTTACTAATTGGTGAACGTTTTTGAGAAGAAACTGCACGGTATGTAGTATAAGTGTTTACTCTGAGCGAACATTTGGGAGCAGCATAGGATCGCTTGATGGCCTGCTCCACTCTCTTATCTACAGATTCTGGAGAAGGTGCATCTTCAGCAACTATATAACCCTGTGAAGATAAACCAGCCATGAGGTTGTCAACTTGAACCAATGCTGGAAATTCTTTAGTAAACTTATCAACTGGGTAGTGTTTGGCCAACAACCGGGGGAAAGAGGATTTACCCACATGCCTCTATTCATGGTTTAACACTCACCTGATGGCAGCATGCATGGGTAGCAACTCCGGCTCAGGGTGCATATATTGAGGCAAAAAGTCCTATGCCTACCACTGAGACAGAAATGGGGAGACAAATGTTTTCTCTCAAATGCTGCGACAGTTCAGAGAGTTCTAGACCCTGAATGAATCTGCCCCACTTATCCTCATCACCATCCTCTTCTCTATTAGGATTAGCCGAGTCTTTGAAATAAGGTTGTTTAGCAGGAAAAAGTCATTTTCTAGCCCTAAGAGCAGCTTCCACCCCCTGTTCAATAATCAGCTGGTTATTAGTCATTGCAGAAGGGGCAGATGAGGGGTTCAAATCTCCTCTGTTGCTTCTTCCTTGGCTCATGACACGAGGAAACGAGCACTGCAGTGCTCAGGAAACCAACTGAATACGTCCTGGATTTCAGCCTGTTTCTAGCTAACCCATAATGGTGCTGGAGTTCCCCCGGGGCCACCATATTGAATTGGGCTAAAAGAGGCTTAAATAGCCCCAAAGATGAAAACCATGCTAGGTGCGATATGCTTGCCGATAGATAAATCGGCCCTGTGAGAAAGGGCCTCTTTTGCATCGTTAGCCCCCGACTTTCTGACTGGTTTAGATGTGGTTTCAAATGTAGTGCACAGGGTCCCTGCCACCCAGATGCCCTGTGCCAGTGCTTGTTCCCTAAAACAAACTCCCAATTGATATTTCTGCCTCCTGTAAGTTCTTAGTAAATGGTACCCTAGGTACCTAGGGCCTGGAAGCTGAAGAGGGTCCCTTGGTACCCCCCTCAATGGGACCATGCCACTGCCCTTGCAGCATGCATGCCCCTGTGGGAGAAAATCATAAGGTTGACATGGCACCCTGCTTGGATGCCATGCCAGCTAGCACTGCCTGGCCGCTTAGGTAAGTCACCCCTCTAGCAGGCCTCACAGCCCTAAGGCAGGGTACACTATATTGCAGGCGAGGGCCTATCTGCATGAGCAGATATGCCCCTACAATATTGGGCATCGTTTCCTGATATTGTAAGTGCAAGTGGAGCCATAGAAAGTACATGGGCTGGGAAATCAACAACTCGAGTTCCACAGCATCGTGATGGCTTCACTGAATACAGGCTCCTGGTTTGCACCCCCATCTTTGGCGGGAAAACAGACAGGAAAATTCAAAAGGATAGTTCTGCCAACCCCACCTCTAAAGTAGGGGGAAGCAATATGGAGCACACTTTTCAGTCCCCGCCATCTTGCAGAGGGGGGGACCCCTCCTATCAGGACTAGGCCTATGTTCCCTCCCAGAGTAGGGTGGCATACTAGAGGGTGTAGTCACCTCAGGTAAGGTGCCCATTGGCTCTACCTGCTACTCCACAAAAACTCCTCCTAAATGTATTATTTTGGTGGCTCCCACAGACCTGGCCCTCAGATCTGCGTCGACCTAAGAAGAAAGAAGACACCTTGCAGCCAAAGCCAGAAGACAACAACTGTCTTGGCCCCAGCCCTACCGGCATGTCTCCTTCTCTGAGGATCCTGTGACCTGTCTTGCCACAGCAACCTCCAAAACCCCTGAGAGGACTGTGGCCTTCATTAAAAACTTCAGTCTCCAGAGGGCAACGGACCTGTCCAGAAGAAACCGAATCAAAAGACTCCGGATCCAGGTGGATCCGCGTCCCCATCCCTCTCTGCATCTGATTCCCATGGCCCGAGTCTGAGTGACTCACCTGTGCAGTAAAGTCTCCCCAGTGATCCTGAACTCGTGTCCAGCGTTAGCTGGCCTCTCCTGCCCTCCACGACGTGCCTGCAGTGTGAATCCAGAAGCTCCCCCCGACCGCAACCAGCTCCGGTAAGAAGATTCCAACGTCCAAAGGCACCTCTGCACCGGAAGCCCCTGGGCCTTGGTGAGAAGAACAGACCCCTCAACTCCCTACATCTCACCTTACTTCTGCTGTATCTGGTCTTCCTCCTGCAACCTCCGATGCCACACCTGCAGCCTCTTTACGGTCAAGAAAACCCCCATGAAAAAGCATTGGGTGCTCAACGCTGAATTTGCTCCCTGCACCCGGCCACCCCTGTGCCGCTGGTGGTGTATGTTTGGGTCTGCTTTGTGCCCCCCCCGTGCTTAACCCCAAAGTTTGGCCCCTGCAACCGATCTATTACTTGCAAGCAGTGTGGTTTCAGGCACCCCCTGTCTCTATTGGAAAGTATTAGATCAAACAACGATTTTGACCTTTTACCCGGCTGCCCCTGTGCCTCTGGTGGTGCTGTTTTGGTACTTGCCTGACCCCTGGCCCTTGTTGACTTTTGGCTCCGAAGACTGAATTTGAAAGTTCAATACTCACCTGGTTAACTGCAATATTGTTTTCCCCATAGGGTAACATTCGACAGTGTGAAAACATTTCTAAGTGTCAATTTTTGAAAGTGAAAATTATTTTTAATTAAACATGTACTTTCCTTATTACAAAGACATGGGTCTTGAAATAAAGTACAAAGTATAATTTTATAAAATTGGTCTGGATTTCCTTGAGTCATGGGTTCATTATTGATCATGTGTGTACAATAAATGTCTTGCACTCCTCAGTGTTCGGCCTAAGGCTGCTCGCCCACACTACCACTAATAGAGCACTTTGGGTTTTGAATTCAGCCCTGTACACTTTTGGGGAACCCCTGAACTCTGTCCACGGTATTACCACCTAGTGGCAATATCATATTCTGTTGCAGGGATTCTGCCCAAGAACAGAACTATGTGTAGGATTATGGTACCTTGGTGCGTAGGGACTGAGTCATCCTACCAACTTAGTACACATGGGCCCAGGACCGACTAGCTATAGTGTCTCTCTTGCACTCCTACTCACTCACAGAGAAACAAGTGATTAGACACCCCAGAACACAACACTCCCGAATCTCTCAGGACTCGCGGTTGCAAGACACACCCTTTCGCTCGCACTCTTGTACCTGTCCACAATAGGATCTGACAGAGACACGAAACAGTTTAAAATATTTATTTTAACTAACGTGCTCTAACATACAGGATACGTGCCACAACAAGCAGTAAAATGCATAATACAAATACAGTCAGCATAGCAGCTAGTCCATAAATCATGAAGGGAGATGTCATCATGAAAAGACAATAGTACCTGACCTCCCTCCCCTTGCTAAGAAGCAGTATTATTATATATTAGAAGATCTCTGGGTTTTGTCTGCAGACCTCATAACTTAGCCTATAGACAGTAATTCTACATCATAGGTGCTGTCTCTCTCTTCTCCCTGGAAAGGTCCCTCTCCAAGTGTGCGCCCCTTGCGCCTGTATCCCTATGAGACCACGGTTTCCAAACAACAGCTGCATTGGTATGTTTTGTCTAGGGGCTAGGGCCGGACCAGAACAGAATAACAAGGGGCATAGTTTATTTACCTTGCTTACAATGTTCAGACTAAATCCCAGGAACTGGCAGAGAATGCACACAGCAGACAGTTCTCATGTCAAAAGTACGAACAAAGTCTTTGCAAAAATAAAGCCATGTAGTAATGTGCGCAAAGCCGCGTAATGTCTGCAGAGCTCATGCTAACTTAGTGAAGACGACAATGTCCCCATGGGCCACGTGATAGTTAAGAGCCAGTTTCCTACAGGCCCATAATCCTAAAAAGGATTTAAGTCCCAGAATGGCCTCAGAGCACCTGGGAAAACCTCACTACTTGGGTAAATACCTCTGAATGCCATTATGTGCTCAAGAAAACAAGCCCGCTAAAGCAGGGTTTAAAATCATAGCAATTATCCAACAAACACAGTCATGCCTGCTAGGGTGAAGCAACCGTAGGACACATAAATAATACATAATTAGCGCTGCTAAAGCAAAACACTTTTATAGGAGGCAATAAAAGGAACAATGAATCTTACCTGAACAGCTTGGGTGCCTCAGGCCACCGAAAGAAAAATATATCATAATCAAGTGGAGGGAAAGAGAAGCTGAGGCCCATCCGGCTTCCAATGGTTAAGTTACAAATCAAGGGGGGGGGGAGATAGGAGAATGGACCACTTGTCCTGTGTTACCAGAGTCTTGTCGGTTGTGTCTGTCATAAAAAGACCCTCATACATTTACACAGGTCGAGGGCGGTATATTTACATTCTCCGCCATTTGTGTACTGTTTCAGCATCATCATTGGGTCATTTTATTGTAAAATGCTGACCTCCGCCTGGAGGAAGACCTACTGGTACTGACAGTAGTGGTCAGAGATAAATGTGAATATGTGCTCGTGATAAGGTGAAAAAATTAAGTTAAAATCCCTATGTCACTTACAACCTCAATAATTTATTAGGAGGCAGTGAATGGGAAATTAAAAAGGTATTGTGCGTTTAAAATGACTTACTTATCATAGGCACTTTTTATTGGTCAACATGTTTCAGCCCTCTGTGCATTCTGGGGGCTTTCGTCAGGACCGAACTTAGGTATGTAGAATCAATTGGTTCTACATGGAATGGTATACTCACCACTCAAAATTACATGGTCAGATCAGTTGTATCTGTGCCTTATGAGCGCTAATAGTAACGCTTCATGGAGTCACCAGCGGGCTTGTGAAGATTGCTTCAGTTGTTTCACTGTGCTGCGCATGTGCTGCCTCTCGTTCCGGTGCTTCGAGTGACCATCGGAGCACCGGAACGAGAGGCAGCACATGCGCAGCACAGTGAAACAACTGAAGCAATCTTCACAAGCCCGCTGGTGACTCCATGAAGCGTTACTATTAGCGCTCATAAGGCACAGATACAACTGATCTGACCATGTAATTTTGAGTGGTGAGTATACCATTCCATGTAGAACCAATTGATTCTACATACCTAAGTTCGGTCCTGACGAAAGCCCCCAGAATGCACAGAGGGCTGAAACATGTTGACCAATAAAAAGTGCCTATGATAAGTAACTCATTTTAAACGCACAATACCTTTTTAATTTCCCATTCACTGCCTCCTAATAAATTGAGGTTGTAAGTGACATAGGGATTTTAACTTAATTTTTTCACCTTATCACGAGCACATATTCACATTTATCTCTGACCACTACTGTCAGTACCAGTAGGTCTTCCTCCAGGCGGAGGTCAGCATTTTACAATAAAATGACCCAATGATGATGCTGAAACAGTACACAAATGGCGGAGAATGTAAATATACCGCCCTCGACCTGTGTAAATGTATGAGGGTCTTTTTATGACAGACACAACCGACAAGACAATGGTAACACAGGACAAGTGGTCCATTCTCCCATCTCCCCCACTGAAAGAAAGAAACAGGGTGCAATGTCCTTACTCCTCCCCTTTTCTACTGCCACTAAGGAATGGCGGCCATGTTGGGAGGATTTTTTTTTGTATGTCCGCTAGGCAACAAGTTCTGCAGGACGGAGATAGAATCTCGCAGGTAAGGACTGTAGCGGGGAAGACGGACGAGAAAGTATTTGTCTTTATCTCAGCGGCTATGATCAGCATTGCTGGATCTCCTTGGATGAGAAAAGTCCAGGGACTACTTTCTGGTGGTCACTGCTTGTTCGTGGAGTACTAACTGGTGGGGCCTTCTGACTAATGTAGTGGGCTTTTAGAACTGAGGTCCGGCTAATAGGCTTGCTACTGACTAATTGGGGATACTGGCAAAATGATGACTACTAAGCTACAGGATGAGAGGTCTACTGGCAAGTTAGAGTTTGTTTGCTAATGTGGGGCACTAAATTCGACAAGATGTGGATACACTTCTGACCTATGGAGGGACTACTGGCTAATGGAGAGATGACTTTATCATTGGTGGGACTATTGGCTGATGCAAGCTCATTGGTTAGTGAATACCTTACTGGCTAAAGAGGGAGTTCTGGATGATTAGGATCACAACAATCAACCACGGCAGAATGTGGGTGACCTGGATGAATATTTGTGTATTGATTGCACAACTCTTTGCAGTTGTTCCCCTGAAACGTATCCTGTTTTGATAAAAGCATGTATCGGAGGTGGTTAAAATGGTTTAACTCTTGCTTTGGAGATGTCTTTGGGTTGACCGCCTAACCCGCTTGTTCGTTTTGTATATGTTAAACATTTATAAGAACTGTCTTAAATTGCAGATTTTTTAGATTTTTCTTGCTTAGTGTATCAAAACAGAGTATACTTAAAGAAAGGTGTAGAAAGGGGAGAATTTTGCGTACTCCACAAAACCTTTCTGCACAAAAGAACATACTATGTAGTTTTGAAGCAGTCAGTTTTTCTCTTAAAACTGTAATTTTGAGAAATAAAGCTGGACTCAAATGCGTAAGTTAAATACATCGCATTGATATTTCGTTGTACCCCATTGTGCGTGTTCCCTATATGGCCCCTGATAGCACGAGCGGGGCAGGGGTTGGGCATAGGGTTTAGGAGTGGTAGGTCACATGAAGGCTGATGAACATCGTTCATCGCAGCTAGGGTCACAACTCATTATACCCACACCGCCTTTTTCAGTGTCCTATTTATGCACTGTCTAATATAATATAACTTTTAAAAACTGAGAATAGAGAGGACCGAGCCTGTGGTGAGTGAAATTAGATTGAGTCGGTGGTCAGCTGAGCGATGGCAGATTTTCCTGCTTGTTCGATACATAACTAGAAGGCAGCAATATGCATTCATTTGCAGAAATGAATTGTGCTGAAGGAAGAGGGGAAACGCTATGTACTTATTACAGAGAGCAAACGATAGTATCGGAATCAGAAACCAGACCGCCACAGCAGAGCAGGACGGGACGAGTAAAACGCCGCCGCTGCTGTCAAACGGTTGTAGTTACTGGCCACACAGCCGTGCACTGCCCTCGCACGTCACCGCAGAGCCGTGGAGCCACTGAGCGAAATCGCCGAGGGACCCACCGCTAGTGTCCGCGGAAGTCTGGGCCCCCCTGCTGCCTGCCCGACCGCCTTGCCTTGTCTGTGCCTGAGCCTGAGCGAGTTGCTCAGTTGCACCGCGAGCTGGGGAGGAGCAGAATGCAGGTGTGTGTGCAGCGCTAAGAAAGCCTATACCTTTTCGATACAGTGTCAGTGACAGTGACTGTGATTGGACACCCCCTTTGGTACCCAGGCTGCGTGCGGGCATAAGCGTTGTAATAGCGCTGCTCCGCCTGTGCTCCAGTTCTGCTCCCTGACGGCCCCCTTGTTTTAGCCCATGAGGTCACAGAGGGAGTAGACGGGCTTCGGAGCATACGGGTGCTGGGCCGCTAGACTGACATTCTTAGGCCTGGGCTGGAGCCGGGGCCTAAACTGGGGGTTCTCGGCAAAGAAAGTTGAAGATTTGAAGAACATCACTCTCAATAACCACAGGACAGATACATGGAATTAAAACTAAAATTAAATCTACAATTACAAACGCACCTAACGTTAACGTCAATACCATGAGATCGGGTAAAGTACGAACTGTGGGTTCAACATCAAAACGCGCTAAAAGATTGCAGCAACCTACTGTGCTAAAAAATGTAAAAACCAACGCACCCGGTCAGTCCCAGTCCCTTATATCCCCAATTGCGTGGATGTTTGAGAAGTCTGGCAAAATACCGGATTAATTTCAATTCTTGAAGGATCCTGCGGGAAGCATTTGGACAATGAGCTCTGAAACAAATATTGAGAGACTCCAGACTCCTATGAAACCTACCAATATTAATATCGATTCTCTAAACCCTACGGAAACCACGAAACAAAATGAAAAAGTGGAGCTACTAGAACAAAACTGGAATTACAATAAATCTAAAAAAAAAAATCTAGATACCGGAGAGACTGGTGAACGGCTGCAATGGATAGCACAGGAAGAACCTCCAAAAGAGATGCTAAATTGTAGCCTAACACTGAAGAAGGAAAATAAACCCCTGGATCTAATTCGGAAGATAGCCCACTTAATAACCCTTTCTCGCAATCCACGGCAGGAAGCCAGGAAAATTGCCAGGATAGGATTGAACACGCAATTCAAAGGATCCCCTTGGATGTGAAAGTTGAGATAAAGAAAAACTTGGTTCTAACTGCTGAAGAAACGGAAACACTCCCCAAACACCATGGGGAGTATCATCCGAGTGACAATTACATCAACACTCCTAAGGAAACAAAAAAAGAAACCACTATGCAAGGGGCAAAAACAGAGGGACTGCAGGGATTCAACAAACTCGTCATAAAAACGCCTGAAAACCCTATCAACGCTGATAATGACCGGGAGGAAATTTTAGATCTAAATAGATCAGAGCAAAACAAAACGCAAACTCCCCAAGCAACTCAAATAGGACTAAAACAACAGGAGATAATGAAACCCTGGGATATTTTCTACCAAACGTCGACTCTTACGTTAGAAGCTCTTCATTATCAATCGAATAAAATGGACATACAGATTGTCCTCCTAAAAATGATGGCTACGAATGTAGCGGGAATTGATAACAAACTGGCTCAATTAAATGATCTTATAATCAGGGCACAAAGGAAAAATGAAACAAGTACTTCTGATTCTATCTACGTACCAATCATGGATAAATTATCAGCCCTACCAGCAGTTCTAACTACCATAATAGAAGACACAAAAAGAGAGATTCGATCTAGTATGGTCAATCCGGTAATAATCTCTAAAAGCACAGAGGGAACGCAAGAAATAACAGCTGAGATTGGATCTGACATCCTCATAGACAAAGATCCACATAAGTTAGTAAACCAACTCTGTGATAAAATCAACTTACAGACACAGCATGCTAACGATTTAATGCACAAAGAGTATATGTGCGAGGCTTTAATTAAAGTGGATAAAACGGATTCAAATCAGAGTGATGGTTTTACGAAGATGTCAAAACGTCAAAAGAAAAAACTCCGCAAAGCACGGAAAAATGAGAAAACAAAGTTGAGTAATATAAACAACAAAGTTGATGAGGGAGCGTTACCTACTACAGAAAACAAAAATAACATGAAAGAAAATGTCAACTCCTTCCCTATTTTTGAAAAAAAAGCATCAAAAGGCCAAAATATAACAAAACTTGAAACAACAAAAATTGAAAAAAAAGCATCCATATGTCAATAGGGGAGGACAAAGTAATATTGGAAATGCAACAGCAGAATGGGAAACAAAAACATCCGCAAATAATATCAAACGGGGAGGTTAACCAAAGGAGGGATGAAAAAGAACCTTTCACAAACAATTCGGATAAAAGAAGTGGAATCAAATCAAGTGACACCACGGATGTAATGATTCCTCATCACAAGCTGTGCTACGAGGAAGACCCAAATAAAGAAAGGGCCCCCATAGTACGGAGGGTAGAAAATAGCCCTGAAATACCTCATGAGTGGGTCAATCTGCATATCAAAAGCATGGATGGGAGTAAAACAATCAGCTTGCGAACGAATCAAATAGAGCAAAAGGACCAAACTAGACAACACAACCCAAAAAAAGCTGAGAAACTTATATTTACATTTGAAAAACCAACTATGAACTGGTGGTCACATAAGAAAAACTGAAATGAGGAAACAAGAACTAATGAACAGCAACCAACAGTGAGTTTCTTAATCCTGAGATCTACAGGCAAAGGTAAGTATATAGAAAACAGGAACAGAGACAGTTCAATTGGATTTCCATCAACTGCCAAGAGAGGCCAGTGTCATCACTTGGTCATCCTTAGGTCTTGTTACTACTCCTCTAAGCCTAGAGGCAGACGTAGCAGCCAAGATTAGAAAGAAGGTAGTAGAATGCAAGTCAGAAAGAGAAATCGACCAAAATTGGCCATATGTATTTCATGTGATGGAAAATAACTGTGTACAAGATTGCAGTGCAAGTGAGAATTAAAAAGGGAGTTGGGAGGGAGAACATTTTTTTTAATAGGTACCTCTCTGCCAATCCAGTTAAAAAGTGTTTAGCGGCAACTTTTAACCAATAGGTTGCATTACAGAAGGGTCGACTAGTTTCAGCCAGAAGGGATTATGTTCCCGGCTTTCTTCAGGACCAGATCATAATAGCTACTGCAAAATTAGTGATAAAAAAAGGGAAGTATGACAAGTTGTCCAACAATACAACCTGATACGATTAGACCTCTGGACAAGTAGGGTGTATTTCACTCCTGTTGAAAAAAGTGAAAAAGTACAAACATGTAAAATTTGGATGTATAAGCTGCACTCAGTTCAAGAATTCCTCAAAACTCTAAAAGTCTCTCAATGTACACGATGACAGTACCATTAAGTGTATCCTATATGTGGAGAGCGGCAAACTCACCTTACTTGTGTGAGTGTCTGACCTCACCTCACCCGGTAGCCAACTCAGGTAAAGGAGACTTATATTTACACCAGAATTCCAATCTAGAGGTAAACAAGACATACTCAACCGAGGGAACCTACTCCGACTTTTTAAATCCATACCCTCACTGAATAACATTGTTAGTGAAGACATTATCTCTGTACAATTTATTGAGGATGAACTTAGCAGTCAAACTCCAACTTTAATTACACTAACAACATTATCTTTAGCTGATCAGATAATGAAGGAGCAGCAAACATTTAAATCATGGGGTATAATGCTAACGAAACAACTCCCAGAGGTTTACCCTACTCCCTTCATAGATGTGGACAATTCACCAAAACAAAAATTACTAAGGTCCAAGCTTATGTCAGTCTTAAAAAACGCACTAGCTAGATCTCCAGAAAAAAAGGTATGTTCAAATCTGCGAAGTAAGGGTGAAACAAACCTAGAAATGAAAGAAAAATTCATTAATATGGCACTCCATAGTAACCATACACAATGATATGGCTCTCCAAGTCAAACAGGTCCTATCAGTGAAAATAAAGAGATAATAGAAATATGTTCATGGAACATTAATGGTCTTAGGGGGGCATTACGCAATGCATGTATAGATTCAATACTTGGACACCCAGAAATAGTAGTACTGCAGGAAACATGGGAACTTAAACCATTCATGTTACAGGGTTACGCCGGATACTACAAGAATGCAAAGAAAGAGCAAAGGTTCGGGCGAGCAAGCGCCGGGCAGGCAATATTCATCTCTAATGCGTTGCATATTGACCATGAGCAAGTGGAGATAGATTACCTGAATATCTTGATGGTTAAACTCAGTTATAAAACAAATACTCAAAATGTTAGAACTATATATTTAATCTCTGTCTACATATTGCCCACAAATAAGAGCAGAGAGGCAGTATGTGGAACCCTGAATGCAGTTCTAATTGACAAAATGTTGAATGACCCAATAGCGGATTTTCTGGTCACCGGGGACTTTAACCTCAATTTAATGTCTTCTCATACAAGAGATGAGATCACACTTATCCAAAACCTACAATGGCTAATTCCTGAGCAGGACATAGGGACGGCGACCAATTCCAACAGTAATCGAATAGGACTGACTTTCTTAAAGGACACGGAAGCTTTGGGTCTTCGACTGCTAAACGGAAGAGTAAAACCAGATGTTCCACCTAAATACAGCTACTTTGGTCATAAGGGAAATTCCAGGATCGACTACACAATGACATCAGTTTGTTTGTTCCAAGACATCATCTCTTATCGACTAATAAAGGTAAACGAAAGTGATCATGCCCAGCAGTCAATATTAATGGATATTGGAGTAACGACGAAAAATACCTACTGGACCGTTCAAGGGCAAATTGGTACTATTAATTATAAAAAACTGATCTGGAACATGGAAAACAAAGATGAAATGAGAGAACAACTTGAAATGATCCTAGATAAAACCTTGAAAGACACTACATCAAATACAGCGATAGAGCAATGGGAAAAATTGATCGGCATCCTAACTAAAACAGAAGGTCAACCAAGATCAAATAGGCCAAATTACAGGAGGGAAAATAAAAAGGAAAACGAAGTTACTTTGAATATGCCGCTAACAATAAGAGCATTGAAGAAAGAACGAAACAGGATTATTAGACGAGCTAACAAAACAGGGAGAAATGCAGAATACATGGGAAAAATAAAGTCATTAAACCAGAATTTGAAAAAACTAATATGGGGTGAGAAAAGCAAAGCTGAACAAGAAATTTGGGCAAAAATATTTCATGCCAGTAAGCAAAAGAACTCAAGGGACTTCTGGATTATAATCAATGGTCTAGCAAGACCCCATAAGCAAGTAGTCTCATCACCTCTGTCTGAGCAGGAATGGGACAAGTACTTGAGGAGGCACCTGAATCAAGAGACTCCGTATACATCCCCAATAGAAATGCAGCAGGGGTATAAAACAGTCAATGTAAATACCACTTTTTATCAAGGCAGTGATATAGACTCATTCATAGCCATAGATAAAGAAGTGATAATTAAGCTTATAATACAACAGAAGAACGGCGCGCCGGGTCCAAACGGGCTGCCGTTTGCACTCCTCAAAGAAAAACCAGAATTATGGGCACCCTTCTTAGAAAAATTATACTTAGAAGTTGCTCGGACAGGAACGGTACCTAAGTCATGGCGTGGCTCCCTAATAAGCCCCATTTTTAAAAAAGGTGATTGGGCTCTGCCTGAAAACTACAGACTGATAACATTGCAAGATACTGACGCTAAGCTTTTTGCCAGAATAATACTTGCGAAGTTAACAGAATGGCAGATGAAAGAAAAAGTAATGCCTGTAAACCAAACAGGCTTTATTCAAGGACTAGGTACCACTACCAATATAATGATTCTTGCACTTTTGATAGATAAGTCTCTCCGGTCAAAAAAACCCTTGTATCTTTGTTTTATAGACTTTAAATCGGCGTTTGACTGCGTCAACCGAAAACTGCTCTGGAAAAAATTAGAAAAAATGGGAATTCCAACTCCACTCCTTAAGTTAATCTGCCTTCTATACTCAGAAACATGGGTAAGCGTGAGGATGGGCGATGGTCGTACTTTATCGAGGGAGATCCCAGCAAATGAAGGTCTGAAGCAAAGGCTGTGTGCTAGCTCCCCTCCTTTTTAATCTGTTTCTTGCTGACCTACCTCGAATCTTAGATAAAGAAAATGCGCATCCCCCGAAACTGGCAGAAAAGAGGCTCACAAACTTGATGTATGCGGACGATGTCATCTTGATGAGCCACACAAAAGTGGGCTTATAGCGGCTAATTAGAAGGACTTGTACATATTCGAATGAGAATGGGATGGTCATAAATGAGACCAAAACCAAAATTATGGTGGTTGCCAAAAACGCTAGGCGTAAATATAAAAGCTGTTGGTTTATGGAAAAAATAGAACTTGAACAAGTTGAGGTCTACAGATACCTAGGCGTATTATATGAAGGAAAGGGCACCTACCATCTACATAACAAAGAGTCACAAGGAAAAGCTAACACATTAACTTCAGCTTTTAGAACGATCCAGAAGTCTTTACCCACTCTGACCTATGGCCCCCTTCTAAATATAGTTGGTGCAAAACTTTTACCCTCGATTACATATGGCAGCGAAGCTGTGATGGGTAATGACAGCGTCAACCTGAATAAAGCCATAACAAGAGTCTATCGAGCGCTTTTCCACCTCCCAGCGAATGCGTCCCCTTCGCAAATAAGGTTGGAGTTTGGCCTTACCAATCAAGAGTTTGCAAGGCAAGGACATTTCATAAAAGTCTGGCACCGAATAAAAACTGATCAACATAATGAGATTTCGCAGCTCTTATGGTCAGAATTAATAAGGGACACTAACTCGACAGCTGCTCGCTATCTTAGTGAGGCAATTAAAGCATTCGGAATTACATCAATATGGGAAATGAACATAACTAAGTTATCATTTAAGAAAATTATTAATAAAACTGCAGCCCACTTATCTGTCATAAAGGATAAGGACTTTCTTACAAAGAGAAACCATACATGGATGGTACTAAATGGATATAAAAAGAAGGAGATCCAAAAATATTTGACGACCCCGTGGACGGAAAAAAATAAGCAGGTTCTGCTTAAAGCGAGATTCGGATCTATGCCTGGGCTATGTCATCTTCCCCCATGGGAATTTCAAGAAACTAAAACAAAATGTAGACTGTGTAAGTGGGGAGAGGAAGACATTTCTCATTTACTATGTATTTGTCCTGAACTACTCCAAGAAAGAAAAAGTCTGCTTAAGGCCCATTTTAATTCTCGCAGCATACGGTCATGCAGGCAGGCGGTGATTAAATGTATGGTTCCAGATGATATTATTTTAAATGCTTCTTTTGTAAAGTTCTTAATTTTAGTTAAAAAGAAACTCGGTGAGGCAATCATTGCAAATATTTAATTGACTAAGTTAGTCCATGTAATGTAATTTTACGTGTTTTTATATTAGGAATATAACTTTTAATTCTTTCTCTCTCTTTTGATATGTACTGTTGTAAGATTTTAAATAATCAACACAATAAATTACTTACTTACTCACTTACTATGTACTTATTATGTGTTCCATCCAAGTAGTCACATATCGGAAGTAATTTTGGTCCCAAATAAGATTTCAGCCGTGTATATCCCCCACTGTTCAGATTACTGGGACTCTGTTCTCAACTGTGTGACATCACGTTTCATCTGATTGATAAAATATACTTCTTTTTGTAGGCCTGAAGCCTTTCAAGTGTTCCATGTGTGACTATGCAACACGCAGCAAGAGCAACCTGAAAGCGCACATGAACCGGCACTGCAGCGAGAAGACGCACCTGTGCGACATGTGCGGCAAGAAGTTCAAGTCCAAGGGCTCCCTCAAGAGCCACAAGCTGCTGCACGTGGTGGATGGTGAGTCCCCGCTCTGTGCTGTGCCCGGCGATGTAGGCATGTCCCAACAGAAGCCATTCATGTCAAATTCTCTCCCCGCGACCCTAAAATGTGGGGCGATCCCAGATAGGATTTGGGATAACTAGTGTATGGAAGCTCCAATTATGAGTGTGCAGTCGGAAAATCGTAGGTTTCAAAATATAAGCGCGCCACTGGAATTATGCGACATAAGTGCCAAATTATGCATCAGGTTGACTCAATGATGCAGCAGGAAAAAACGTATTATGCAGGAAGGAAAGGCAAAATGTTAACTTTTCAATGATATGTAAATTATAGGGCTTCTGGCATTTTAACAACTTTTTAAAACGAACATTTTCATGGGAAAGGAGAACTCATTCTTTCACAATTGTGTTTAGGTCGCCTTGGCTCATGATGTAAATATTTACCTTCTCTCAGCTGCCTCTACTAGAGGATATTTACACTATTTTGGCACGTCTTTAAATGCCTGCATCTAGCCATTATCAGCTAAAAATGTCATGCTGATTTTTTAAAGCATCTGAGATGTCCTTGCACCTGTGCAGACACTTCAACAACTTCCTCTATGATCCAAACCCTACATTTGTTAAAATCTGCCGCCAATACAGCAGATGGTGGATTATCTACAAGTGCATCTGATTTACATTTAGTTGACAAGGTGCAGAAGCAGAGTCAAGCTTTGTTTCCAAGAGCAGCAAAGTCTATTTCAAACAGTTCAGATATGAAAGCACCGTGGACACTTCCTAATAGATGGAGAAAGTGCAGTAGGAACTCATTTGTCATACACAGACCCGTGAAACTCTGTAGTTTTGAGGTTCACCTGACCTCCACTTGTAGGCATTTCATATTCCAGGTACAGTCCACGGCACTAGCGCCAGCCCCAGCTTTGGATGGTGCATCCTTGGTGGGATAAACATTCATAGGGACCTACAGCACTTAACGTAGGGGTGGACATGGATCTGGTGTTCAGGGCCAGGTCAGGGAAGCTTTGCACTGGTGCATAAAAGTGTTATTTTTTTCACCAACTTTGTTGCTTGTTACATATGGAATGCTGGAAGCAAGGTTTGGTGTAGTCCAAATTGCTGCAAGTGTTTGCACTATGTCAACCCGAGAATTGGACTTGTAGACTACACAATACAAATGTAATGTTTATAAATCACATACATTGCGTCAGAAATTTTTGCATTAACCATTGAATGTTCCCTTCATAAATACAAATAAAGCGAACTGATTATTTCCTGTTCTTACTAAAAACGGATTTTGCTTCAAACCCAGATCCGTATTGCCCATTTAAAAGTGGAGAAAATCTACTTTATATACTGCAAACACCAAAAATAGTTGGAAATAAGTTTGGTCCGTGTTTTGCATTTGTACAAATGTCATTTGTTCCTATGTGTATTACACCAGCAGCAAATATGGCACCAATGGGTTTGCATTGTTTTGTTTGCAGTAGAGCCAAGTCATGGAGATAGCGCCCAATGGCTCCAAAGTCCATCTTGTAATGTAAAGGCGTATATGCTGATGTGCACCATGGCAGTATTTGGGTTCTGGATACTTAACCCTAAAAAATGTAAAAGGAATACAAATAAATACAAACTTTATTCACAAATACCTGGATTGAAAAGTCGGACATTTGCTTATGTAGAACTTTACCTATATTTGTAGCAAATGTCCGACCAAAACCGCTACCCATGGTTTCGGCGTCATAAAGAGTCCAACAGAACAGAAGGTAAACAGGGAACTGTGTAGCTTCCACTCTTAGCCATTCCTCTTGCCCTTAGTCAGATCGTAGTTGGCTGTTGGGTGGATCAAACCAAGCATGTGATGTCATGGGGGTCAGATTGTGAAAGCAGCCCATTCCACAAACGCTGGTCTTTTGGTGAATCAACGCCCCTAGATGGCACTTCCTGCCTAACTGCTGCTTACATAATTGGCGCCTTGCTGCATTGCTGCTTAAATACCGATTCAGTGGGAAATATGGCCATGAAAACCGGTTACATTGTTCTATTTCATTGCAGGTAAACAGTTCAAGTGCGCAGTGTGTGACTTCACCGCAGCACATAAGCCCCAGCTCGTACGTCATATGGAACAACATGCACCTTTTAAGGTGAGTCTCTATTGACCTCAAATGATCGGCCTCACGAATGCTAGATTCAGAATGTTCCCACTGTGGCTGGAAAAATGTAAAAATATCTTTGCTTTAGACATCAAAAAGACAGCAAAGCATTACCTGGTAGCACGTTGGAGAAGCTCTTTACTGTCCTGGCCTTATGATTGTTCACAGTCTCCCCCCATACGTAGGATGTTGTTTCACCATTGCAGGGGAAGAACCACCAGGGACCTAAGAAGTTATGATTGCAAATCTGGAAGGGGTGTAACAAGTCTGTGAACTAAACAGATGGATATGTGTGGCGGAATATGTGCGAGTCAGTCTGCAGAGATATTAGCTCCAGCAATGGCTGAGCCACTTATAGATGATCTTCAACAAATGACGGCGTTTGCAATGGAAGTGTCTGCTCGTGGCTTGAGAGGGGAAAGATGGCGACCGCTTCAGACGACCGTGCGTAGCTCCCGTACCAGCTGGCCGATTTTCTCTATGCCCGCCGTGCAGATAAAATTATGCCCAAAGTCACTACAACCGCCACAACTCTATTTTTGCACAATTCAACGTTGTGTGCACATTGCTGTGATTTTGCCCTTAGACAAGGAGAGCTGCTACTTGCCTGCAGTAAGTTTCTTGAGGCAGCCAGCTGCACTGATCGTCGACCTCCGCAGCTGCTTTCCTCTATGGTGGCCAGCATGGGACCTAAGACAGCAGGCAGCAGAGGAAAGGCAACTGCTGACCGGAGCGCACGCTTTGGTGGCAGTCACGGCCTCAGGAACAGAGATGGCATCCGCATCGCGTCCTGCGTCCTGCAGAGAAATCCGCAGAGACTGCTGGATGATGGTGAACGATTGCGGCAAGACAAGGAGACCGCTTTTCCATCAGCTGCTGCAACCAACTTTTCTGGGGAAGCAGTAGCACTGGCTGCATCGCCTTCAGCGTAAAGCGTACGATTAATGGGGTGCTACCAGAGGAGGATGCGCGGACTGTTTTAGTGATACAGCAAATTATAGTACTCAAATGTGTGAGTCAGTATAAAACATGAAAAACATATGCTAGATAAAAATAAAAATACACAAAAAAATGAGTATGAAGTCCCATGAGGGGACATCAGGGAGAGGGGATTTAAGCCTCTTACAACTAGACCTTGCCACCAGTCGTGCCCTGTGAATCTGTTCTGACACCGACTCCAACTGGACCCCAACGACTGTCTGGGTTGGAGACAGTGACTCCTTTCTTTTACAGGCCTTGAGGGGATTCCAGCTGTGGTGGATCTGAAAATCCTTACAGCTATCCTGACTGGCTGACTGGTTAATGACAACAGATACGAGGAGCTGGTGGACGCCGGTTGCCTGTACACCTCACCAGGCACCGGCCTGGTCTCTCCTCCTCGTGGCTATGGAGGAGGGGGCATCCTTTGCTATGTTGGTGAGGAGGGCAGCTGAGGTCCTTGACTTCCAGCTACCCAGTGTGGAAGTCAAGGACAATGTCTTGACAGAGGTGCTCCTGCTGGATGTATCCCACACAAAAAACCTACTGACCTTCAATGAAGTCATCTCTGATGTCCTGCTCGGGTCTGGATCAAACCCTGCACGGGCACTCCCATGCACAGAACAATTGCGTTTCACCACTACCCTGCTCCTGGGGTTTCAGCTTTCCTCACCCAGCACCCCAACTCTGAGAGCCTGGTTGTACATACCTTGACTTCCTTGTTGAAGGAGACAGTGAAAGATATGCAGTGGTGGCTCACGAATGGCGATTGGGCCAGCAGCAGATGCCTCTCCTTTCCCCTCCAAAAGCTGACATTTGTGAGCGATGAATCATTTCTGGACTGTGGTGGCCTTTAGGGAGAGGTGGAAATCAGTGGTCTCTGGCAGAGACTCGGCTCCACTTCAATCTTCTGGAGATGAGAAGGATCCACTTGGCATTGAAATCTTTCCTGCTCTCCGTCAAACGGAAGCTGGTCTAGGTGTTCACAGACATCACCAAGCCATGTGGTACTACAACAAGCATGGCGGTGTAGGATTGTAGACCATGTGCCTGAAGGTAATGTGCCTCTGAAAGTGGCTGCAACGTCAAGACATTTTACAGGTTGTGCAACACCTGATGGGATCTCTAAGTAGCAGGGCAGATGAACTCAGCCGTCAATGCCTTGCTGACTACGAATGGCATCTGCATCCGGAGGTGACTCAAGATCTCTTTCAGGACTGTTGAGAACCTTAGCTATATCTATTCGCCACTGCCAAGAACATGCAAAGTCAGCACTCGAGTTCCAAAGCAGCTCTAACTCGGAGATTCATTGAGATAAGACTGGATTATAGGACTCCTAAATGCCTTCCTGGCGATACCTTTTCTCCCCCGAGTTTTGAAAAAGATAACTTAGCGGGCCCAAGTTATCCTGGTGGCCCCAGATCAGGTAAGGATAGTATGGTATCCAGAACTCATGAGCATGTGCATCTGTCCAACGACAAGTCTGCCACTTTGGGAGGATCCCCTACCACAGGAACAAGGGAGGGTTCTGCACTGGAACCTGTGCACTCTCCATCTCCATGCTTGGAGAGTGAGTGGCGATAGTTTAGGTCATCTTAGTACCCGGTCGTCCATCAATAAAAGCTGTATATGCCTGCTGTTGAGACAAGTTTGGCACTGGTGCACTGAGAAACAAGTTGACTCACCTTCTGTTTGAAGTGCTGTAGTTTGTTTTGTCCGTATCTTGGCAGGACCTTACTTTTGACACTGTTCAGGGTTATCTTTCGGCCATCTATGCTGTTTTTTATTTGCAGTTGCCTGCTCAGCCCTATTGTTGTGACACATTTTCTGCACGGTCTTCAGCACTTTTCCACCCAAACCTTTTGTAATGGCCCAAAGGGATATTAATTTCGTTTTAACCTATTTTATTTGTGCCCTCTTTGAACCCATGCATAGCTGCCCTCCAAGACTTCTGACAATCAAGACAGTCCTCGTGGTGGCCATCACATTGGTCAGGAGTGTCAGCAAACTTCAGGCTCTTTCTGTTCACCCTCAATAAACCAGTTTCTTCCCAGAAAAACTGGTTCTCAGAACCTGTGCCTCTTGCCTGCCGAAGGTGGTGACACCTTTCTATATTTGCCAAAATATCACACTGCTAACTTTCTTCGCTCTGCTTAATCACTCCAAGGAGCAAGAGAGATTCCACTGTCTGGACCATAAATGGGCACTGTTATTCTCTATTAATTTCACTAAAGAACATCAGCTCTTTGTAGGGTTCACTGGAACGAAACGGGGGAAAGCAGAGTAGAAATGGCCCACTTCCAGGTGGACTGTACTCTGCGTAAAACATCTGCTATGCTTTAGCCAAGAGGCAACCATCTGAGGCCTTGCAGGCCGATTCTATCAGTGCCAAAGCTGCATCTACTGCTTTAGCTAATGGAGATCCGGTGCTACAAGGGCATCCTTGCACACGTTTACCAAACTCCCCTTCCTTGACAGTCAGGTCCGTCATGATGGGCAGTTTGCCCATTCATTCCTCCAGGACATTTTAGTCTGAGCCAGTTCACCGGCCTGCTTCCAGGGAGGTATTGCTTTGGTATCTGTTCTAAGTTAAAGAATCTGCAACTAGACGTCTCTATCAGATGAACAAGTTACTTACCTTCGGTAATGCCTTATCTGGTGGAGACTCTATCTAGACACAGACTCCTTACTATCCCTTTCATCCTCCCCTTTCAGCAAACTGGACTTTTCCACCAAAAATGGTCCTTGTAGGCCCTTAAAGTCTGCACACTGATCAGTCAGTCTTCTGTCGTGGCTCTGTGCTTCTGGCATGTAAATATTCACTAGAGAAACTGATGTCAGCGCGCTTGGGTGACATCTATACAAGCACTGCATGCGTCCCATTCGGCTTGGATGACGCCTACTACGCTGACGTAGAGCCCTCCGACGCCACCTACCATCGTGGAGGGTTACTTCTTAAGATTTTCTGGATCCAGTCTGACGCCTGGGTGATATTCTAAGGCGAGGAATATGAGGCTAGATTTAAATTCTCCCAGATAACTTGTTACATAAGATAAGCAGCTTGTTCTCCAGGGAGCTGCAGAGCAACCATGAGTGTGCAGGGGTACCCCCGTTACTGAGAATGTTGCTAAAACTTCGACCAGAATTCAAAGAGTATTATAGGATATTCAAACAATGGTGTGAATACTGCTGGCATAAAATACAGAATCAAGTTTCTTGCCAACTCTATAACAAATAGAAATAAATATGCGTTCACTAAATTGGCGAACTTATGACCATCATTTTCACTCAAAGTCTGGGAAAGTATAGCAAGGTGCTGAAGTCAACTAGTGGTAAATACTACTTGTAGTACTAGTACTTATACTAGTATGCACTCTGTGTCTTGTGGGAGATGGCGTGCCAAAGGGCGCTTTGCCAACCACATAGATTGGCATGCCGTGAGCATGTCTGTGCGACCGTACTTTATTAACTGGATTTGTGCAGACGGTCCCTGGAACCTGAGTGAGGCTTGCAGCCATACTTGTGTGGGCCTTCACGAGTCCATAAAGGGTTGGGCCACCCACATACACATACTCACGCAATAGAGAGTTATTTGATGCTTCTCAAACTGTATAGTGCAGGTTATCATTGCACACTTGCTAAAAATGACTGTTGGGGTCTGATCACAATAATGCACAATGAATACAGTGCATAGCCGTAGTGTTCTTGTGGCTCATTCAGTCTGCATGCACATTAGCTTACATTGGTGCTTTGCACCTGGGTGAATAATGGAGTCCCAGGGTGCCCATGGGGTGCTAAATATATTATAAACTATTCCCTCTGCAGATTGTGTCCCTTACCATCAGTGGCCTGTCCTTCTAGAATACACATTACCCTTCATGGAGCCAGCCTTCCCCTTCAGAGGGGTTTTCTTACCCAACCGGCTTTAGAAACATGTATGCATTGTCCTTTGAAGGTACATGCTTCCCCTCCTGCCCCTGACCACCTCCAAGAAGCTGCCATATCTTCCAGATGTCAGAAGGCCTGCACACTCTTGACAATTTTTTTTTTAAATCAGTGCATTGTGGGGGCCCGCACTCTTCACTAAATTTAAAATATATTTATATATTGTTTCTTTGAAACCTTCTACAAATCAGCCTCCAAACCATATACGTAAAGCCATGCTTTAGTCCATGCTTCAGTCCATGCCTCAGTCCATGCCTCAGTCCATACCTCAGTCCTCCCCACTCTGTGTTGGGCGTTTGTACCATGCTGGTCCACCCAGCAGTACAGCCCATGCTTCCATGCACGCCATGTCAATGAACCGTTCCTGCAGCAAATGTTCAAAGGCAGTTCTGCTTCAAGGGTTTTCCTTTTAGTGATTGTCCTTTGACCCCCTCATATATGCATCTGCTCCTGAGTGCCAAAGGGGGGGTCCTAGTCAGCACGCGAGGGGGGCCTTTCCTTGCATAAACTTGCTCCTTCTACCTCGTGCAGTGAATCCACCCGCTTGGTCTTATCCTCACTCTGCCCTCATCACCAGATATTGAGAGGAGAAATTCCAAGCCTAGCTGTTTGCCTCCTTGTTCTGATTTGTAGTTAGGATTTTACCGCACACGTTTGTCCGTGACAGTACCGTGTGAACCCGCAGGGTACAGTGACATCTTGGGGTGCATCATTGATCCCTGGCTTGGGCCCCGACCTTGGGCCTTGACCTTGGGTATTGATCGCCTGCTGTCACATACTTTCACTACAAGATCAGACTTGTTCCCTGATGAGATGAAGTCTTTAGAACAAACTGAGATGTGCGCCAACTTTCAGAATGTCGATTTAGTTTACTACTTAACTCTAAGCCTGTTAAATAATCTATGAGAGTGAGAAGTCACACGAGGTCTCCACTGCTTTGTTGGTTAAGATGAAGTGCTGGACGCTGAGCCATAACCGTGATGTGAATCAGCCTACCCTTTCCCATTGCTAAAAAAGCCCAGATTTCAATTCCGGCTTGTCATTCATAAAAGGGTGGCGGTGTAATGTTAGGGTTGAATTCTGGGCCAGGCTAATTATTCCCCAGTGCAGAATGTCAAAATCCATTTTTCTTAAACATTCAGAACCATTCCCACTGCCTTTAAGGCACATCAGCCTGACCCCTAGCTCACCCTGCTAAACCGCACATGCGCAGAAGAGAATAATGTGATGCTCTCGTGGGCCGCTCTCTCCGTCCATCTTCATTAGAATTCTGTGCAGACATTTCATTTCGGTGAGCGTGACGTTTAAGTATATTCTGGTTTTGTTTCAGGACAGAGCGCTGCTGTCTGCTAATCCCATGTCGATGCTGTGAGTATGGCTCATGTGTGAATGACCTGGCTGCCTTTGCCTCGGGGCATTTTTGGGTGGGAGGGTGGGGTGGGGGATGATATTCTCCCTGCAGCCCTTTGGCCATCTGTTGTGAAAGAGAATGTAAACGCTCAGTGTTTGCGAGTTTAACCAGGTGGGGGCACAGCCTGGAGCATCAGGAAGATGCTCTTTTATTGTACTGTGCTTCATGCCTTGCATTTATTTCTGGGGCTCATCCCCTGCATCCCACGTCGAATACATAGGCTTCAAAGCCTACTGGAATACATGTGCCTGTGATAGCAATGTCAAGAATATTAAATGATGGATTGGAGTTAAATATGTAGGAAAAGTGACAAAAAGGGAAATATTGCCAAAAAACCAGAGGACCCAGCTTGTAGAAAACGTTAAGACAGGTGAAACAATGACACGGGATTTCGCCCAGGTTTATACAATCACATTTTAAGGGAGCAAAGCCCGGAGGATTCAATTGCAAGCCATTTCCGTTCAATTGTGCAGGGAGCAAATTACTGGGATCCCTAAGCATGGCCTAATAGAGGAGTAAGAATCTGTCAAACTTTAGCAAAGGTTCGATGGGAAACATCCTTCCAACTGTGGAGTGATGGTGGGGAGAACGTTTCCAGGGGGGGGGGGGGGGTTTGACAATGGACAGGCAGGTCCCAGGCCTGCCAGGCAGAACTTCCCTTTAATAGGAAAATAGGAACAATGTCTTGGGGATGTTATCAAAAGCGAAAGACGCGGTCCTTCCTAACACTTATGTTCTGGGCCACTTAGTTAGAATAGTATTTATTTATTTCTTGCTTAAGTTAATTAAAACCATTGCAATACAGTAATAAAGTTAATAAAAATAAAAACGTTAGTACATCATAAAATCTAATGGCCGTAGTGCAGAATCAGCCCAGGCGAAAGAGTCGCGAGTTCTAGTAGAATACAAGTTACTAAATTCATTCCTTTCACTTGGAGCTTATTTTCGTGTTTAATTTAGACTTGCGCTCTACGACCGAGATCAATCGCCTGCTGCCCCTCTAAGGACCTTATATAGCTGTCCTCCCAATCTCCTCTGCTTCCTCGGTGCTCCATCCGTAGAATGATGATCCAGGTAAAGTGCCTGTGCATTGCGATTTAGTTAACTTTAAAGGGGTCAGTTGATGAATAATATTTATGGGGGGGTTCCAGTCTCTGATCATTCCTACAAAGCGGGGACAGCAGCCTGTCGTTATACCGCGTACTCTGACTTGAAAGGGTTGCCAAAAGTGAACCTTTGTTCTGGTCTTAACTGCGGGTCATTCTGGCTTCCCTTCAAAATAATCCAGGATCACCTTTTGGACTATCCGAAGGCCAGGTCGGGGCCCAGGGTGGGTCTGGAGAGCATCCCTAATGATTTGTATGTAACACCCACATTGAGCCAGAATGTGGGGTTATTTTTTAGTAAAACATATGGCCGAAGCCTTCAAGCAGGTACTTGCTTTTTGGGTCAGGCATAATTCCCTAAAAAGGATTCTTCTCCCATTGACTTAAGGTTGTGCATTAGCAATAGACGATGCAGCCATGATTCACGTTTATAAACGCTTAGACGGCATGCCCCCCCTGGTTTTTTGTGCACCCAAGCCAGGCTAAATTCCGCTATCGGCAGGGCCAGCAGTCGCATGTATAAATTCTCTCTTCGAGTTTTGGGATTGAGCGCCGCTGAGAGGTAAGGCTGTGGTTTAGATACCAGGTATGATGCATTGAGCAGGGCCAGAAAAGAAAATGCTTTAATTGATTCTTGGTCTTGCCGGAAAGAATTTATTTGAACTTGCTTGTTTATGCATTTTTTCCAGGCGGCGTATGTGATATGAGGCAAGTGAAGTACTCTTCTTTTTAATTTCTGTGGTGGAAAGGGCTTTCTCGAGCTGAGTGTGCCATGGAAATCCGGCTTTCACGAAGATGTATATGAGGCAGTTCTCATCCAGGGGATACTCATCAATAGTCATAATCTATGAATAATCCCCGCCCATGTGCGGGATCCCGGAGCATATAGAAAATACATATATATAAATATATATATATATACATATGTGAAAACATATAAATGCAGCCTAATAATGTTCAAAACATGGCAATGCTGTAAATTACATATTTTTGCATAGTAGTGCCCCCGTAACCCGTAAGGAAAAAAGGAAGCATCAGGCAAATTATAACACAGCACTGCTTTATTGCCATAAAGCAACATGTAATTGTAGGCATTCGCCAGTAGGCTGCAGTAGAGTATCAAGAATCCAAGAAAAACTGACACCTTGCCTTTAAGGCATTAGAGTAGGGGGACCGTGCCTTTAAGGCCTGCCCGTGACCCCCTGCTCCCATGATGCACTACAGGTGACAGTTGGGCCAGTTCTTTTTTCCGGCTCCTTCTGTGAGGATCCTGGAGCTTGAGCTCTTCAGTTTTTTGACTGAAATTTTGAATTACAGCTTTTTCTAGCTTTTTTCGACGTTTTCTGGCTTATAAGGGCTAATTCTGCTGGTTCCAGTGAATTTTCCAATTTTTTTCCAGTCAGAATGTCTCCTTTATTTAGGAAATGCCCTTCTTGTGGTAATAAAATGGCACTGGTGGATCCACACTCGGTGTGTATTGTGTGTTTACCATCAAAACACGATCCTGACCAGTGTCCCCACTGCCAGAAGTTCTCAAAGCGCACTCTGAGGGACAGAGAGCGCATTAAACTGCATGCAAGACTGGAGAAGGAACGAAGCCGTCGTGAAGGCGAGCATTCCTCATCAAGACCACCTTCTTCAGCTACGCAAGTACAGAAACGGCGACATACCAGCTCCCCGGGCTCCAAGAAGACCAGGAGTCCAAGAGGTTCGCCGTCGACGTCGAGGATGCCGGCGAAGAGGCAGAGAACTTCGGCGTCAAGGGATTCATCCCACCATCAAGAGTCTCCGCCGCGCAAAAGTAAGTCGGCGTCGAGAGGCGGCCCTTCGGGCTCGAAGGCTGCTAGTCTGGTGACATCTGAACTGTCTCCGTCGACGTCGAGGCTTCCGTCGACGTCGAGACACTCTCCGCCACCCTCGAGGGGGTCGACGTCGAGAGATGCGGCGACGTACATTCCGCCGCGAGTGGGCCGGTCGCCGTCGATGGTTACCCCCACTCGGCGACATAGAAGGTCGACGTCGAGAGGAAGATCGACGTCAAGAAGTCGACGTCGAGAGAGGTCGCCGTCAAGATCACCACGTCGACGTCGAGAGAGGTCGACGTCGAAGTCGCACAGTCGACGTCGAGAGAGGTCGCCGTCGAAGTCGCCCAGTCGACGTCGAGAGAGGTCGACGTCGAAGTCGCCCAGTCGACGTCGAGAGAGGTCGACGTCGAAGTCGCCCAGTCGACGGCGAGAGAGGTCGACGTCGAAGACACGGCCGACGTCGAGGTCATCTAGCCGACGTCAGGTGCCAGAGAAAAGGAGATCGACATCGAGGTCTCCACGACCGGCGTCGAGACCAGAACGGCATACCTCACACTTGCCGATGGTGACGCAGACGTCGTCGACGTCAAGGGATTCGACGTCGAGGGCGAAGACTGGACCGCCCGCGGAGAGGTCCCCAGGAGAACAGTCATCATCTCCGGGACTGCACATCGTGCAAATATCTCCAGAAAGATCACCCGAGGCTCCAGAGCGGTTTGGACTGTCACCGCGCTGGTTACGAGATGTGGGCGCTGCCGCATGTCGGAGTCCGGGATCGGACTACTCCCGCATGTATTCCCCACCGCGCAGGAGTAAATCGCCTCCGAGGGATCCACGGCCAATTTCACCACGCCGGTCTCGTTCCAGGGACCGTCGCACCGCGCCAAAACGTCCAAGATCTCCGTCCAAGCGCAGATCAGGATCAAGGGCTCACCAAAGCGAACGCTCCCACAAGAGGCGACGCACCAGGTCGTCCACTGGGACTGCATCCACAAGATCCTCAGTCCGGGACTACTCACCTACTTTTTCATCCACGCCTCCATCGCGAGTGTCCCCGGTGGATGACATTATAACTTTCTCGGACGTCCTGGGTAGAGGGGCGCAAAAGTTGAACATCGCACTGCACGCCCCTCAGGCACCCACTTCTGTGATTTTTGACACTTTACACCATCGGTCAGCTCCCAGACCTCTGCTCCCGTTGGTGCCAGGATTGTTAGAACCAGCGATGGCCACGTTCCTTACACCGGCTACAGCGGGCTCGGTCCCCTCGAGAATAGCAAAGAAGTACAAGGCTCCGGCCGAGGACCCTTTATTCTTGAGGGCGGACCCGCCAGCGGATTCGGTGATAGTGGCGGCGGCCATGAAGTCTCACTCAGCCTCAATATCTGCTTCTGTCCCCCCTGAGAAGGACAGCAAGCTGATGGACTCCTACGGCAGGAGAATGTGCAACACATCTGCCGCGCACATGAAGGTCGCTAGCGCTTCAGCCCTGCTAGGGAGGTATGATCGTTCCCTATGGGATTCCCTGGCCAGATTCGTGGAGAAATTGCCTAGGGAGGACAGGCAGGACTTCACGGAGATCCTACATGAAGGCGGACTGGTGGCCAACCAAGTAATAAGCGCAGCGGCGGATGCATCAGACCTAGCCGCGCATGGCTACTCCCATGGCATCTGCTCCCGCCGTTCGGCCTGGCTCAGATTAACAGCCCTCAAACCAGATGCGCAGAAAAGGATTCTTAACCTGCCGTTTAATGGATCATCGCTATTTGGAGCTCATGCGGACGACCAAATGAGCAAGATGAAAACGGAATTGGACACTGTAAAGGCTGTGGGACTGGAAAAACGCAAAGAGTTCCGCAAGCGCTTTCGCCAGGGCGACAAACGTGCCTTTCACCAGCGCGTTCAAACGCCCCAATGGTCCTCTCAAAACCAACAGAGGTCCCAGTTTCAGCAAAGGGGCCGGGGCAGAGGAAGAGGAAATGCTAAACAGCAGCAGTCCTCTAACAAGCAACCTCCCAAGCAGTGAAAACTTACTTCCTCCGCACTCGTTCGCCACTCCGGTGGGAGGAAGTGTCACCGCTCACCTGGCAGAGTGGAATACAATTACAAACGACAAATGGGTGCTGAGTATTGTAGAGCGTGGCTACTTGCTGAGGTTCAAATCTCCCCCTCCGCAGGTACCCCCACGGAAACAGCCACTCCCTCTCAGCCAAAACAAGCTTTTAAAGGACGAAGTTGCCACTCTCCTCTCCAAAAACGCCATAGAGGAAGTTCCAAACAGGCAGAGAAATCGGGGAGTGTACTCCCGGTATTTTCTTGTTCAGAAAAGAGGAGCGATCGGAGACTACAGACCCATCCTCGATCTCCGCCTACTCAACAGATTTCTCAGAAGGGAAAAATTCAGGATGCTAGCACTGCACCAGATCTTCCCACATCTACACCAAGGGGACTGGATGTGTGCCATCGATTTACAGGATGCATACTTCCACATTCCTGTCTCAGCGAAACATCGGAAGTTTCTCAGATTTCGCATCTTTCACCAACATTATCAATACAAGGTCCTGCCATTCGGCCTCAAGTCCGCGCCACGAACGTTCTCAAAGTGCATGGCGGTGGTGGCTGCATTTCTCCGCAAACGGAAGATATTCGTCTACCCATATCTAGACGACTGGCTCTTAAAAAGTTCCACCCCGGTTCAACTCCAGAGTCATCTCTCGTTCTGCCTAAACCTTCTACACTCGTTGGGCCTTCAGGTCAACTACCGGAAGTCGATCCTCAATCCAACTCAGCGGATCCACTACCTGGGCGCCTCTCTAGACTCCTCAAGCGCAAGCGTGTGTCCTTCGGAGGAGAGGTTATCCTCCATGCTGCAAAAAAGCTGCACGCTTCTCAGCACGGAATATCCCACAGCCAGACAAGTGTCATCTCTCCTGGGATCCATGGCCTCGTGCATCTACATCGTGCCCAACGCACGTCTGCACATGCGTCCTCTGCAACAAGACCTAGAGGATCAGTGGTCGCAGAGGACCGGCCGCTGGGAAGATCACATTACCCTTCATCAAGCCGCCAAAGATTCCATCCGGTGGTGGATGAAGCGCTCCCATCTGCTTCACGGCGTCCCATTCCATCAGGCGCCTCCGACACAGACGGTGGTCACAGACGCCTCCATGCAGGGCTGGGGGGCTCATATGGGCCGGCTTCAAGTACAAGGTCTCTGGTCCGCTACCGAGCAGAGCTATCACATCAACTTCTTGGAGCTACGAGCAGTCCATCTCGCTCTCAAGTCCCTGTACCCATCCCTGCAGACCGACTATGTTCAGGTTCAGACGGACAACACCACAACTATGTTCTATCTGAACAAGCAAGGAGGGACCAGATCACGGGTCCTGTCTCTGGAGGCCCAGTCAATCTGGAAATGGCTTCTGGCGAGAAACCTGACGATCGTCGCTGTTCACCTGCCAGGGACCCTGAACGTGCAGGCGGACGGCCTCAGCAGAGACTTCGTCGAAGCGCACGACTGGGTGCTCAACGAAGGCGTCGCTCAAGACATCTTCCGCTTGTGGGGCATACCAGACATCGATCTGTTCGCAGACGCGGACAACAAAAAATGCCCCGTCTTCGCCTCCAGGTTCCCTCAACGGGGGTCGCAGGGGAACGCGCTTTTGATCAGCTGGTCGAGGACATTGCTTTACGCTTTTCCTCCTCTCCCTCTCATCCCGGCTGTGATTCAGAAGTTCTACAGGGCCAGAACTCGGATGATCCTAATAGCACCGGAGTGGCCCCGGCAGTGGTGGTACCCGGATCTACTCCAGCTGTCGGAGGTACCACAGAGGAGGTTGCCATGCCTGCCGAACTTGCTGACCAAGGACAAGGGGAGAGTGTTCCACCCCAATCTCCCCTCCCTCCGCTTGACGGCATGGCTCCTGAATTCATCCAGTACGGACATCTAGATCTTCCACCGGACTGTATGAGCATTCTTCGGGAGGCAAAGAGGCCCTCCACGAGGAAGTCGTATGGCTTTAAATGGAAAAGATTCTGCTTCTGGTGTAGAGATAACACCCTTGATCCGATCCGGGGTCAAGAACAGGTTATTCTCCCCTACTTACTGTACTTGGCGAAGTCTGGGTTAAAGTACTCTTCCATCAGAGTACACTTAGCTGCTATTACAGCCTATAGGAAGTCTCCTACCCAGACCTCATTCTTTCAGATGCCAGTGGTAAAGGATTTCTTAGAAGGGCTTAAGAAAGTTTACCCACCTGTGAGGTCTCCTTCCCCTTCCTGGGAACTGAACATCGTTCTCTCTAAACTGATGGGAGGTCCTTTTGAGCCGATTCATAAGGCCTCCTTGCAACATCTGACCTGGAAGGCTGCCTTCTTAGTAGCCATCACTTCGGCCCGTAGGGTTAGTGAAATTCAGGCCCTCTGCTGCAAGGAACCTTACACGGTGTTTCATGCTAATAGGGTGGTGCTCCGTACTCATCCGAGCTTCCTGCCCAAGGTGGTTTCGGACTTCCATATTAATCAGGTGATCACGTTGCCCACCTTCTTTCCTCAGCCGACCACACCCCCGGAGAGAGCTCTACACTCTCTTGACCTCCGGAGGGTTTTGAAATTCTATCTAGCTAAGACCCTTACTCTTAGAAAGTCAGACAGGCTCTTTGTTAACTATGGACCCACTAATACCGGGCTGGCTGCGGCCAAGAGATCTATCTCTAGATGGATTGTCTCTTGTATAGCTTTGGCTTACCAACTGTCCCACAAAGTTCTGCAGGGTAAACCTAGAGCACACTCTACTCGGGGGAAGGCTTCTACGGTAGCACTCCTTCGCAACGTTCCCATGTCTGAGATCTGTAAAGCGGCTACATGGCGCTCAGTCCATACTTTCACGCGCCATTATTGCCTAGATTCAGACGCACAGGCCGACGCCCAGGTGGGGCAGGCCTCTTTGAGGAACCTATTTGCATAACTGTAATACAAGATGTGTCTTTTAATGTATGTTTTAACTGCTTTGTTGCTCGTCCGCGAGACTTTGGGTATGGGCTTGCTACTCTATTCATAGATTATGACTATTGATGAGTATCCCCTGGATGAGAAGGATTAGTTACTTACCTGTAATCCTAGTTCTCATCCAGGGGTATACTCATCAAAGTCATAAGCGACCCACCCACCTCCCCGGACGAGCAATGTTTTCTCTTTAAATAAGTGATGTATGGAAGGCAGATCTACTCAGGTGCGGAGGCACCGCCAAAAAGAACTGGCCCAACTGTCACCTGTAGTGCATCATGGGAGCAGGGGGTCACGGGCAGGCCTTAAAGGCACGGTCCCCCTACTCTAATGCCTTAAAGGCAAGGTGTCAGTTTTTCTTGGATTCTTGATACTCTACTGCAGCCTACTGGCGAATGCCTACAATTACATGTTGCTTTATGGCAATAAAGCAGTGCTGTGTTATAATTTGCCTGATGCTTCCTTTTTTCCTTACGGGTTACGGGGGCACTACTATGCAAAAATATGTAATTTACAGCATTGCCATGTTTTGAACATTATTAGGCTGCATTTATATGTTTTCACATATGTATATATATATATATTTATATATATGTATTTTCTATATGCTCCGGGATCCCGCACATGGGCGGGGATTATTCATAGATTATGACTTTGATGAGTATACCCCTGGATGAGAACTAGGATTACAGGTAAGTAACTAATCCTTCTTTAGTGTTTTTCTCCAGAGCTTTCAAAATCTGAATATAATATTTTAAAAGATCCGCGTCAAGAGCTAAAGATTGATTGATTAATTAATTAGAATAGTAATTAGGAACAAGAACTGAGAATTTTTTTTTCAAATGAGACATGAATATCATTGAATGCCATGAAGCTTTTTTAGCCTCAGCTTAGGACCTTTGATTGAGCACTAGTTGCTTTGCTTAAAACTAAAGAGGAAGGAATCACGTAGCATGTGTGTTAGAGGTTGGTATATTCCTAATCTCTTCTTCTATGATGCCTTTAAATGCTCTCACTATCGTCAGTGAGCCTCTGACATTAGTACTGGCAAAGTAGCTTAAATGCTCCAACGTCTTAGCATGCAAACGGATGATCTAGACCCCAGGTGATTAAAAGGGTAGTACTCATGGCCTTAAGTATCAATGATCTGTTAGAGCACCATATAAAACCAACCTAGCTTGTTTGTGCACAGTAATAAGATGTTTTCTTTGGCTTCTAGCTTTTTTTATTGTACCATCAGCCATTGGGATTTTTAATAGTTTTTATTTTTATTGCTGTACTCTTATTAAGGCTCCGACTAAGTCCCTGATTATGATTAGCCAGGAGAAAGGGTCCAATTTTTATTCAACTTGATGAAATCTGACATTGCAGGGTGTGGAATTCATTGGGTGCAATAAACAGCCCCATTATGAGATTTTCCCTTATAATAGGGAAACACATGCAACTTTTAGAGCTTACAGTGCGAATTCCACATGGCCTGGTAATTACCAGACGTTTATCCCTGTTAAATTGCTGCAGGTTTAGCCTACTAAAATTTTATATGGAAAAAACATTATTATAATACCCTTCCCTGCGCAAGCAAGGGTTTGCACAGACATTCGAATTATTCAGGCCACCCATAATGAGGGCCTAAGAGTCAAGGCCTTGTCAGTGTTCACATGCACTGCAATTCAGAAAATCAGGGCAGAGGAAACGAAATGGCTCCAGTAAGATTCTTGAGACTGTCCGACTGGGCTTTATGCAATGCTCTTACATGTGACCACAAGCATGGGCATAGAAAGAACCTGTCAAATGAACTAGGAGGGACAGGAGCATGCGTACGTATAGGCACTGTAGAACCAGGAGCTAGTGCTGTCACAGTGAAACAAATAGTGAGGAACCGCTAAAAGGAATTCTCGAGGACGTGTGATATCTAAGGATGACTAAACATAACTAAATACTAATATTTGTTCATTCAAATTCCGATGTATCCAATTACCGTATTCTGTATAAGAGCCATTAGAAAATGATCCAGCCTCAAACTAAGCACCGCAAACAAGGACACGCGATGCCATACCTAATTCGATGTGGTTATCCTTTGCAATTAGTTTGTGTTAGACCTGTCAGCCCTTTGGGTGGTCCCTCCTCATCATTATTTATTTTGTCCCACTTTTGCCTCAACCCCTGTTTGAATTTTTCCTTTTTGGGAACCACCAGACTTTTTAGTGTTGCTGCAGATTCAGGGAGCCATTTTAGCTACCCCTGAAACTTCTGTCTGAGGGCCTGGAGCACAAAATGGTGGCCACCTGTGACATCACCAGCATCCACTGGAACCTACCAGCACCTTCCAGAACATTCCAGGAGATTCCAGAACTCTGTGACAGTTGGAGACCGTTTAGAATGTTGGGAGGATAAGGGAGGCAGTTGGCAGTTGGAGCTGGCAGTTGGCACCTGACTGGTGAAGAGAGAGGAGCACAACAGTGAAGGAGGAAGGAGTGAAGCAGCAGGGGTGGAAACTTGTGCCTGGAGTGGGGTCCATAAACCCACCCTTGATACTTGTCCCTACTGATGGATCCCAGCCTATAGCCCTGTGTGGGAAGAAGACAGAAGAAACTTATCCTAAGGACCTGGACAGCAGGAACAGGCCTTAGAACCAAGAAAACAGCAAGATTCTGACCTGAGAACTGGTTTCCCTGGAGTCCGGCGTCGAGTAGCCTGAAGACCTGGAGCCCGAGGTGGAGAAGCGGCGCTGACTGAAGTAGCAGACGTCGTACCCGGAGCCGCCTGAGGTCGTGAGAGGGCGCCGACGGAGGTCGTGAGGAATACCAGAGGTCGAGGAGGAAGTGAACCGAGGTCGAGCGAGCGGCGTCATCGGAGGAGTGAAGTCCGCCCTCCGGAGTCGTCGGAGACCGAGGTAGAGGAGCACCGGAGGTCGGGAGTGAGGATCGCACTCCGGAGTCGCCCGGAGCCTGTGAGGAGGAGCACCGGAGGTCGGGGGTGAGGATCGCACCCCGGAGTCGCCGGAAGTCGACATCGAGGCCAGGCCGGCCGACGTCATCGGAGCCGAGAGCGCCATCGGACCGGAGCCGCCCGAAGTCGACATCGTGAAGAGACTGCCCGACGCCGTCGAATCGGAGGTCGAGATCGAACCGAGGCCACCGACATCGGACCGGAACCGCCTACCGGCGTCGTCAAAGAACTGACATTGTGCCGAGGCCGCCGAGACCGAACCGGAACCGCCTCACGGCGTCGACACGACTCCAGCGGCGTCGGAACATCAGAAAAAGGGCAGTAAGTGGAGTAGAGGGCGCCTAAGGCCCTGTGGAGACCTGAGAGACTGCTCTAAGGGGCTAGGGAGGTGCTGAAACCAACCTGACTGTGCAAGGGGTGAACTGGGACTAACCTAGAGAGGTTGTGTGGAGAGAGAAAGCCAGGGCACTGGTATTCCCCCCTTTGATCTACCTCAGCTTAGGCCTCAGCCTTGTCCCAGCCAGGGAGTAGCCCCCCTCAAGCCTTCCACAACCCTACAAGCTGTGCCTGGGCCAAATCTGCCCTTAAGAATTGAAGTGTCATCTGATTACATGAGTGTTGCTGTATACTTTTAATTATTTATTGGGGGTACTGTATTTATTGAATTTTTACCTATTTATTGCTGCACTATATTTATAGGTCCACAGGACTTGATGGTGTACAATATTTATTGGTACAGTATTTATTGCCTCAAAGTATTTAATTGTCTGTATATATTGCACTTGTATTTATGCCCTGTTATTTATGATCACCCCTATTTATTTCATCAAACAGCCAGTATTTATTTGACCTGCACTATTTAAATTTGTATATTGTGATTGTCTTATTTATTTTTCCAATCAGCAACTAAGAGAAAAAGATAAAGAAGAATATTTTCATAATTTTTACGGTGTAGAGTCGTTTTTGGAACGGATGCACGCATGGTTATTGTATGGGTATATTGTATGCTTAGCACTGTGCCTGTTTCCTGACCACTCGAGCCAAGCTACCACAGTGTGTTCGGGGAGTCCACCACCACCCTGCGGAGTGGGAGTGGGCTGTTTCCAACATAAATTGGTGTTCAGTGGTGGGATAGAGCTGTGCCTACGCATACTCAACAATAACTGTGGGTAGTCCATAGGCCTACACCGGGAGTTTTCTCAAGAGCGGCCTTCCTAATTGTGGGTTTTTGTTTTTTCCAAATTTACTCTGGTGGTGGGAGGAGGTATTATTAAAGGTACCCCCCTGCATAGTTACTGCACAAAAACCTGTCCTCTAACCTGAGTGGGCAAGATGGAGTTTGTACTAGAAGATTTAGAAACGTACACTGTGGCCCAACTCAGGGAGTTTTGCCAGCGGGAGGGGGTGTACTGTCCCCCAGGAGCAAAGAAGGGTGCACTCCAAACCAGCTTATGGGCTTGGGGGGAGGCACGCCGAGAAAGCAAGGCTGAGGAGGAAGACAGGGATGGAGAGCCTGACCCCGAGGGGGCTGAGATGTACCAACCTGAGGTGGGGAACCTGTCAGCAGGGCCCAGGACACTTTCTAGGAAGGGCAGCACTGTCTCTAGCGGGGGCTTATCCAGCGTGGAGTTAGCAGATCGGAGAGAGAAAAGACAGCTCACATGGGATTTAGCAAAGCTGGAGAAGGAAAAGGAGGAACAGAGGTTGGCTCATGAGACGGAGAAAGAGAGGATGGCTCATGAGATAAGACTGAAAGAGATAGAGCTTCAGATCCTAAGAATTGGGGCACCAACTGTTCCTAATGGTGGCAGCCAAATCCAAGAGTCCACCAGGGAACCCAAACCTTACCTGCCAAAGGACATAGTAGCTAGCTATGGGGTGGGTGATGACATCGCCAAGTGGCTAGCAGCCTATGAGGTCTCGTTGAGGGCCCATGGGGTTCCAGTGAAGTACTGGGGAGGGGGATTGTATAAGTACATGCCTCCAGCTGGTAGGGATGCTTTATTGGCCCTCGAAGAGGATGAGCAGACCCACTACCCCGCCATGAAACTGGCGCTCCTCAAAGTTTGGACTAACACCTGAAAAGTACAGACAGAAGTTCAGGGGTAGTCACAAACTGGGCACACAGAATTGGGTGGACTTCCTGGACTATGCAAAGAAGGCACTGGAAGGTTGGATTCAGGGCAGTGAAGTAAGGAACTACGAGGAGCTGTTTGACCTAGTACTGAAGGAACACCTACTCGAGAAATGTTTCCCTGAACTGCGGCAACACCTGGTGGATAGCAAGCTGACCAGCCCCCGGAAGCTTGCTGAGGAGGCGGACATTTGGGCCAGTACCCGGGTGTCCACAAGGGGGACTGGAGGGGATACTCAAAAGGCCGGACAGGGCGCCCCCCAGAAGAAAGAGGGAGGGGAAAAGAAAAAGGAGTTCTCCAAAGGCCCCCAAAATAACTTCCAAGGGAAGGGAACAGGATTCACCTCTAAGGCTAACCCACCCAGAAACCCTAATCCTGGCCAGAGTCAGCAGCCAAGGGTTGTCCATTGCTACGAGTGCGGTGGCGTTGGACACTATAAAGGAGATCCGAAGTGTCAGAAACGATCACCTCCTCCCACTGGAGGAAAGCCCCCCGGAGTAGCTAGTGTAGTGCTCGGGGAGGAGATGCCCTTAACTAAGGGAAGGGAGTGGGCGGGTGTCACTTTAGTGTCCCTGGGAGAACGGGAGATGGTTCCTAAGATCCAGGTACCCGCAAATACCGCAAAGTATGGGCAGTGGATCACCATCAACGGCCAAAGAGGGGAGGCTCTGAGAGACACAGGAGCCAGTATGACTATGGTGCGTAGCCAACTGGTGTCTCCAGAGCAGGTAATTCCCGATGTACTCCACCCAGCCGCTATGGCTGACGGCAGAACAGGTCACTATCCAGTGGCCGAGGTTCCCTTTGAATGGGGGGGGGTTGCAGGTTCACTTCGAGTTGCCGTAAGCCCTGCCGTGCCAGTCGATTGTCTGCTGGGCAATGACATGGAGCACAACGCTTGGAAGGAGGTGGAATACCGGACTCACACCGAGATGCTGGGTACACCTGACTGGGCCTGTGTTAGCACAAGGTCCGAGACTACCCGAAGAGGGAGTTCATTCCGGCTGGAGCCTGGAACAAAGGCCCAGCCAGCTGCCAGTCAAGGGAAGAACCGAGGACAGGAGGAGCCTGCCTCGGCGTCTCCACCCCGTAGGACGGATAGGCCACCGGAGGTGGTGGACCAGGAGTCTGCGGAGGGGGACGTTACCAACCTGGAGGACCTACCCATCCCGGCCGAGTGGCACGTGGAGGGAGGCCCGTCCAGGGAGGAATTCTGCCAGGGCCAGAGGGAGTGCCCTACCCTTGAGGGGCTGAGGCGACAGGCCGAAGCCCAGGCAGCAGGGAACGTTGAAGGGAACTACAGTGTTTACTGGGAGGATGGCCTCCTCTACAGTGAACCCAAGGCACCCCTACATGGATCGTCACGAGCCTTGGTAGTTCCTCAACGTTATCGAGCCTTCCTTCTGGAGTTGGCTCACGAGATACCATTGGCAGGACACCTGGGGCAAGACAAGACCTTCGCCCGTCTTGTCCCACACTTTTATTGGCCTCAGATGAAAGTGTCGTCCGATACCTACTGCCGGACATGTGTGTCTTGCCAAGCCAGTGGGAAAACAGGGGTGAAGCTGAAAGCTCCCCTGGAACCACTTCCTGTCGTTAGCACCCCCTTTGAAAGGGTGGGCATCGACATTGTGGGTCCATTAGATCCACCAACTACAGCTGGTCACAGGTTTATCCTGGTTCTGGTGGATCATGCCACACGGTACCCAGAGGCAATACCTCTGAGGACCATAACAGCACCTGTTGTGGCTAGGGCCCTGATGGGAATCTTTACCCGAGTGGGTTTTCCCAAGGAAGTTGTGTCCGACAGGGGGACCAACTTCATGTCAGCATATATGCGGGCAATGTGGAAGGAGTGTGGAGTGACCTACCGGTTCACAACTCCTTACCACCCCCAGACCAATGGTCTAGTGGAAAGGTTTAACAAAACCTTAAAAGGCATGATCAGAAGTCTGCCTGAATGCCTGCGGAGGAAATGGGACGTCCTCCTACCCTGTTTACTTTTTTCCTACAGGGAAGTGCCACAGAAGGGAGTGGGCTTCAGCCCCTTCGAGCTTCTGTATGGGCACCCTGTACGCGGACCTCTTAACCTGGTGAGAGACGGATGGGAAAGAACTCCCAGAAAGCTCCCCCAGGATGTGGTGAGCTACATGCTGGCCTTCCGGAGCCAAATGGCTAAGTTGTGGAAGCAAGCTTCTGACAACTTGGAAGCCAGCCAAGCAGTAATGAAGGCGTGGTATGACCACAACGCTCACCCGGGGAGTTGGAGCCTGGCCAGAAGGTGTGGGTGATCGAACCAGGAGAGCTTAGTGCCCTCCAGGATCGCTGGTCAGGACCCTTTGAGGTGTTGGAGAAGAAGGGTAAGGCTACCTACTTGGTGGACCTGAAGACCCCTCGTCAGCCCCTGCGGGTGCTGCATGCCAACCGCCTCAAACCCCACCACGAGAGGCCCGAAGTCATCTTGATGATGGTGACTGACGGAGGAGAGGACGTGGAAAGCGAGCCTCTCCCTGATCTGTTTGCGTCTCAAGAAAAGGATGGGTCGGTGGAGGGAGTGATTCTCTCCCCATCTCTAACTCCTGAACAGCAGGAGGACTGTCGCCAGGTCCTGGGGCAGTACTCTTCGTTGTTCTCCCTTGTCCCGGGTAGGACTCACCTGTGCGTCCATGACGTGGACACAGGAGACAGCCCACCTGTGAAGTCCAAGATCTACCGGATGTCAGACAAGGTGAAGGCCAGCATTCATAGTGAGGTCACTAAGATGCTGGAGCTAGGAGTGATTGAACCTTCTAGCAGCCCCTGGTCCAGTCCGGTGGTGTTAGTACCGAAAGCTGCACCACCGGGTGCCCAACCAGAACTGAGGTTCTGTGTGGACTACCGGGGACTGAATTCAGTGACAAAGACTGATGCACATCCGATCCCTAGGGCGGATGAATTAATTGACCGGCTGGGAGCTGCCCAATATCTAAGTACCTTTGACCTTACTTCGGGGTACTGGCAGATCTCTTTGACTGATGGAGCAAGGGAAAGGTCAGCCTTCTCCACGCCCAATGGCCACTACCAGTTCTGTGTGATGCCCTTTGGGCTCAAGAACGCACCTGCCACGTTTCAGCGCCTGGTAAACCAGATCCTCACCGGAATGGAGAGTTTCTCTGCTGCTTATCTGGATGACATAGCCGTCTTCAGTAACAGCTGGGAGGATCACTTGCGTCACCTGCAAGCTGTTCTCCAGGCCCTGAGACAAGCTGGATTGACGATCAAGGCCAGCAAGTGCCAGATCGGGCAGGGGTCGGTAGTGTACCTTGGACACTTGGTGGGTAGGGGAGCGGTGCAACCCCTCCAGGCGAAGATCGAGGCCATCATGGCCTGGGAACCCCCCAAGACACAGACTGAGGTCCGAGCATTTTTGGGCCTCACGGGATACTATCGCCGCTTCGTGAAGGGGTACGGTACCATCGTAGCCCCTCTCACGGAGCTCACGTCCAAGAAACAACCTCGACGGGTAGTCTGGACGGAGGCTTGTCAGCAAGCCTTTGAGAAATTGAAGAAAGCCATGTGCGAGGCCCCGGTCTTAAGGGCCCCAGACTTTTCCAAGAAGTTCATTGTCCAGACAGATGCATCAGAACATGGCATTGGGGCAGTGTTATCGCAACTCAACGAAGAGGGCCTGGATCAACCCGTGGTCTTCCTATCCAGGAGACTACTTCCCAGGGAACAGAAGTGGAGTGCAATAGAGCGTGAAGCCTTTGCAGTGGTATGGGCTCTGAAGAAGTTGCGGCCATACCTGTTTGGCTCGCACTTCCTGGTTCAGACCGACCACAGACCCCTTCGCTGGCTGATGCAGATGAAGGGGGAGAATCCCAAGTTGTTGAGGTGGTCTATTTCCCTACAGGGGATGGACTTTCAGGTGGAACATCGGCCTGGAGTGGACCACGCCAATGCAGACGGTCTCTCAAGGTATTTCCGCCTTAGTGATGAGAACTCCCAAGGGGTTGGGTAGCTCTCCCCACTTTCAGCTGGGGGGGACGCGTGTTAGACCTGTCAGCCCTTTGGGTGGTCCCTCCTCATCATTATTTATTTTGTCCCACTTTTGCCTCAACCCCTGTTTGAATTTTTCCTTTTTGGGAACCACCAGACTTTTTAGTGTTGCTGCAGATTCAGGGAGCCATTTTAGCTACCCCTGAAACTTCTGTCTGAGGGCCTGGAGCACAAAATGGTGGCCACCTGTGACATCACCAGCATCCACTGGAACCTACCAGCACCTTCCAGAACATTCCAGGAGATTCCAGAACTCTGTGACAGTTGGAGACCGTTTAGAATGTTGGGAGGATAAGGGAGGCAGTTGGCAGTTGGAGCTGGCAGTTGGCACCTGACTGGTGAAGAGAGAGGAGCACAACAGTGAAGGAGGAAGGAGTGAAGCAGCAGGGGTGGAAACTTGTGCCTGGAGTGGGGTCCATAAACCCACCCTTGATACTTGTCCCTACTGATGGATCCCAGCCTATAGCCCTGTGTGGGAAGAAGACAGAAGAAACTTATCCTAAGGACCTGGACAGCAGGAACAGGCCTTAGAACCAAGAAAACAGCAAGATTCTGACCTGAGAACTGGTTTCCCTGGAGTCCGGCGTCGAGTAGCCTGAAGACCTGGAGCCCGAGGTGGAGAAGCGGCGCTGACTGAAGTAGCAGACGTCGTACCCGGAGCCGCCTGAGGTCGTGAGAGGGCGCCGACGGAGGTCGTGAGGAATACCAGAGGTCGAGGAGGAAGTGAACCGAGGTCGAGCGAGCGGCGTCATCGGAGGAGTGAAGTCCGCCCTCCGGAGTCGTCGGAGACCGAGGTAGAGGAGCACCGGAGGTCGGGAGTGAGGATCGCACTCCGGAGTCGCCCGGAGCCTGTGAGGAGGAGCACCGGAGGTCGGGGGTGAGGATCGCACCCCGAAGTCGCCGGAAGTCGACATCGAGGCCAGGCCGGCCGACGTCATCGGAGCCGAGAGCGCCATCGGACCGGAGCCGCCCGAAGTCGACATCGTGAAGAGACTGCCCGACGCCGTCGAATCGGAGGTCGAGATTGAACCGAGGCCACCGACATCGGACCGGAACCGCCTACCGGCGTCGTCAAAGAACTGACATTGTGCCGAGGCCGCCGAGACCGAACCGGAACCGCCTCACGGCGTCGACACGACTCCAGCGGCGTCGGAACATCAGAAAAAGGGCAGTAAGTGGAGTAGAGGGCGCCTAAGGCCCTGTGGAGACCTGAGAGACTGCTCTAAGGGGCTAGGGAGGTGCTGAAACCAACCTGACTGTGCAAGGGGTGAACTGGGACTAACCTAGAGAGGTTGTGTGGAGAGAGAAAGCCAGGGCACTGGTATTCCCCCCTTTGATCTACCTCAGCTTAGGCCTCAGCCTTGTCCCAGCCAGGGAGTAGCCCCCCTCAAGCCTTCCACAACCCTACAAGCTGTGCCTGGGCCAAATCTGCCCTTAAGAATTGAAGTGTCATCTGATTACATGAGTGTTGCTGTATACTTTTAATTATTTATTGGGGGTACTGTATTTATTGAATTTTTACCTATTTATTGCTGCACTATATTTATAGGTCCACAGGACTTGATGGTGTACAATATTTATTGGTACAGTATTTATTGCCTCAAAGTATTTAATTGTCTGTATATATTGCACTTGTATTTATGCCCTGTTATTTATGATCACCCCTATTTATTTCATCAAACAGCCAGTATTTATTTGACCTGCACTATTTAAATTTGTATATTGTGATTGTCTTATTTATTTTTCCAATCAGCAACTAAGAGAAAAAGATAAAGAAGAATATTTTCATAATTTTTACGGTGTAGAGTCGTTTTTGGAACGGATGCACGCATGGTTATTGTATGGGTATATTGTATGCTTAGCACTGTGCCTGTTTCCTGACCACTCGAGCCAAGCTACCACAGTGTGTTCGGGGAGTCCACCACCACCCTGCGGAGTGGGAGTGGGCTGTTTCCAACAGTTTGTTTCCCAGGTATGTTTGTCTATCTTCTGAGCGTTCCCCTCTTGCCTAGACAGTAGTATGTGGGCAGTCTCCAATGTAAGTTGTGATGGATCAAGATCTTGGCTTCTTGATAAGTAATGTGCAAAAAATGTAACCTCTGTTTTAGGTCTGCCATTTGAGACATACTTACCTGCCTTGCTAAACTATTGTTTTCCCCAAAAGACATACATAATATGCTAACATAGAGCTATTTTTGGTCAGCGAGCAGTCATTGATTTGTTAAATTGTCAACCACATTTTGCTGCTACCCAGCACAACGTACACCATGGGCAAGTGAATCAGCCAACTTTACCCATTGGCTCGCTTCACTTTAAATGACTGCACAAAGCTTTTGCACATTGTTTATATACTCCTAAAAATAGTTTTTTTCTCTACAGTTGCAAAGCTGGTTCAGCTCGTGCTTTTTCATTTATTATATTATCCTCAAATATCAACTATTTATTTTTCTTGCACTCCAGTTTAAAGTTTATACTACAAAGTATTAAAGTGACATTGTATCTTCTTGCAATTTGAGTACTTAGTTAGGGGCTATTTTATTTTTTATCTCATTTGCTGAAATAAAGTGCCTAATGCAACTATTGCTTCAAAAACCACTAGAAAAACAGACACATTTTGTTTTATTAATTTAACATTTTATTGTAAATATAAGGTAGCCAAGTATCGCAGCTTATTTTCCTTTTTTATTTTCATACTATATGCTTGCACTAATGAATAAAACCTGCTGGTGAAGAACAGACATATTGACTTTGGCAATGCTTGTTGGCCTTGAATGCAGTTATAAAGAGTTCTAAAATTACAGTGAAAGTAGTGTGCGTTAAATGTAAAATTAAGTTCAACAAGAAACATTTTGTGTATAAACAGCCCGACCACAGGCCAGCTGGTACATAGAGCAACTTGAAGTGATGAAACACCACTGTAAGTAACTGGAGCGTAAATGGAGAACAAGTCAAGACACTGCAGATAAAGACATCTTCAAATCAGCTGTAAGACGCTACTACCAGCAGATATGAAACACCAAGCACACAGCTCTTCTAGGTCATATCGACACCAGCAGTAACAACAGCAAGGAAATCTCCTCTATCCTCAAAGATTTCCTTTGCCTCCTGTCGCCTCCAGCAACATCACCTCTCACAAGACCTTTGCAGCAAGCTCTCAGAATTCTTCTGTAACAAAATCACCTCCATATGCAGCAACATCGACCCTCAACTGGACCTCGTCACTGTTGTAGTGCAACTTCCTATCATGGTCGATGAAAGAACCCTGACCATGTTGCCTTCAACCTTCACCTCGACCATCAAAATTGCTGCTACCATGAAGACCATCCACTCAGGGGCTCCATCTGTCACTTACCCCAACCACGCCTTTACCAAAGGACTCCTAATGAACAGTGAAGCATTAATGCCCATCCTCAATGCCTCCATCAACTCTGCCACACTCCCAGACACCTGGAAACATGCCACCCTCATGCCCCGGTCAAGAAACCATCCGCTGGTCCAGCCACACAACTACAGACCCATCTCCCTCCTACTATACCCGGCAAAGGTCTTAGAGAATCTAATCAGCCAACTCCTCATCGACCACCAGCTCCTCGACGCCACACAGTCCAGATAGAACCGCAGTACAGAAACACCACTCATTGCTACCACAGATGACATCCCCATGATGTTTGACAGAGATGACACGGTAGCCCTCATTCTCTTGGACCTTTCTGCAGCATTTCACAGGGTCTCAGACTCCATTCTCATTAGATGCCTGCATGGGATTGGCATTCAAGGACCACCAGTCTGCTGTACCTGATCCTTCTTAACAGATAGAATACAAGCTGTCAGCTTGGCACCTTTCTCCTTGGAAACCCACAAACTCATCTGTGGCTTGCCTCAAGGTACAGCACTCAGGCCAACCCTCTTCAAGGTATTTATGATTCCTCTGGCCAATGTAATCTGTGCACAAGACATCAACACCCTGTCCTACGCCAATGACACACAACTAATACTCTACCTGTTGAACAAGACCCCAACACAAGAAACAAGTTCACCGCCTGCTTGGCCCAAGTCAACAACTGAACGAAAGCCAACTGTCTCAAGCTCAACAACGACAAAACAGAAGTAGTGATCTTCTGCAAGAATATATCACCAAGAATACCTCACCGTTGGGGACTTCAACTGGTGGCTCGCTGAACTATGACCTACACACACACCCAAGACCCATGCCAGGAACCCCATAATAATCATCTGCAGCAAACTGGACATGACTGAACATGTCAACGCCGTCACAGCATCTTTCTTCCACACCTTAAAGATGCCCAGGAAGATTTTCGAATGGCTCCCGAGCAACACCATTACAACTGTCACTCATGCCCTGATTACCAGCAAGTTAGACTATGGGCAAATACTCTACACCAGGATCACCAATCCACTCACTAGAAGACTGCAAACCCTCCAGAACTTGACAGCCAGACTAATCCTCAACCTCCCACACAGAACTCACATCACACGACACCTCAGGGAACTGCACTCGCTCCCGATACACAAACGTGCTCATTTCAACCTCCTCCTACACACATTCAAGTCACTACACAACTCAGGTCCCACCTACCTAAAAGATGCAGCTCCTTCCACTAACCACCCAGATAGCTCTGCTCCACAGGACTCCTACTTTCGCACACCCCATGCATACACACAACCAGATCAGGACGGTCATTCTTTTACATCACTCCTAAAGCATGGAACAGCCTCCCACTCCACATCAGAGCCTCCTCCTCTCTTCTTAAATTACGAAAGAAGCTGAAGACCTTGCTTTTTAACTAACCATATTTGCAGGGCTAGCCAAACATACCTGCTCAGAGCTTGGATACCATTGTGGGTGATTGTGCGCTTTACTAATACACATTACATAACATCATGGAAAGAAGCAAAGGAGGCAGATTGTTTAGATCACTTTTCAATAAGGGTTTGCGATTGAGTAGGAAATTTTTCACAGGTGCTTTAGAAAACACCGCAATGAAGAAATTAAAAATGAATCCTAATAAGGGTTGAGCCATTTCTTTAGGGCAGTTTATATATGACATTCTGATTACAATGTGTAAGGTTAATCTAGGCTTGGCTGGCTAAAATTCCTGACTCAATTTCTAGGGAGTGGAAAACAGACATAGGACTTCTGGGGCAAAAGCTTGTGTCTGTTTCTTTCAAGCCACATTTGAACATTGCCATAACTTGTGAAATCTTATTGCAAAAGCATGCTTATAAATCATGTTGTTGGCCTAAGGTATAAGGTTGGTATTTCCTACGGATGAATATTTAAATTCACTTGGCTAACACGGTATACGATAGTGTATGTATTAATACAACAAATCCAGCCTATGTAGAAAGGAATATACACCCTGTGTAGGATGTCACTTAGTTAAATAAGAAGTATGTCCCTATCACCATTTTATGTAGCACCAGTACAGGTGCTAATATCAATGTTTAACAGAATATGGGAGGAGAAGTGGCATAAATGCAGAGCTGCCGACTTTGGAACTGGGGGACCAGTTTCAAGTCTCTGCATCGGCTAACATCCTACGGTTTAGACTCCCTGTGCCTAAAAAAACAAAAAAAGCATCTGACCTTGTGTAATGTAATCATGTAAAGCGTTTTGATGACTTTGGTCCAACTTCACGCTATATAAAAAAACTGTAAACAAAACCTCAATCAGGTTACATCTCTTGCTAAAAGTGAACTCAAATTGCAACACCACGTATGCATTGCTTAATATCAAGGAGACGTTATACTTAAAAAAGACATACCAATTCATTGTCTCTGTATTGTATTTTATGCCAACAGACTAACCATAAACTCTAAATTACTTAAACACGTTTGTACTATGATGGTTTGAAACCTAATTCTTGACAAACGGGAAAAAGTAAGGGAGAGAAAGTGCAGCTTAAATCTAGATCTGAAGATGAACTGAGATAGAGATTATAATTGCGAAACCAATATCAGAGCGCGATTTACTTGTTGGGAAGATACAAACTCCCTACAAAATAGGAAGCACTGTAATGTCATCAATCCTGAAAGATGAGTAAATGAAAAGAGGATACATTTGTGAACTATGTAGCAGTGTGGCATTGAGATAAGAGCAGATTAGCAGAGTATACCATAGATCCGATGAGAGAGAAATGTTTAAGCAAGTCCTACCATGTGATGAGAGTGATGTCAAAGACACAAAAGAATAAATGAATAAATAAACTAAAGACAAGACGAGGTTGTGTGAAGATGGAGTCTGTTTAGGTCAACAAGCGGCTAGACATAGGCAGTATAGAGTGAGGTCTATCTAGCGCAAGAAGTCAAGACAAAGATATATGTGCTGAAGAAGAAAGCTATAAATGGTGATAGAAAATGAATATAGTATTGTGGTAGGACCCAGTGGGAAATGGTTTCAGAAAAAATGTAAAGAAATTTGGTATAGAGGAAAAAAGAGCATGCAGGGTTTTTTAGCATAAGAAATTCTTGTGTAGCTATTTTTCAAAAGAAGAAACATATTTGAAACAATACCACCTAAATGTGGGAAGAGAGTACAAATACGTTTGAATAAGCTGAGGAAACAGTATAAACAGGAATTTTGATAATATACGAACCCATACCAGGAGAAAATCGTGCACTGAGAAATAAAGGACCCTTACATGAGAATATTGAATTAGTGATGCATTGGCAAATTCATTCTAGGGCAAAACTACATGCTTTAGTGTTGTATTGCTCAAAAGGAGTGTAAAACCCCATATACATCACCGGAAGCAAGAAATATGTTGAATATTTCATTGTTTCCAGTGAAATATGGATATTGTTATTATAATGACTGCCTCTAAACCACTCTGCAGAGCTTGAACATTGATCAGGCTGCTAGGATTATGGGGCATGAATGACCAAATTATGAGACAAGGTTATCCATAGTATTTAGCAGATATTGCAAATTATGTGACGCAGTCTCTGGCAGTATTATTTTCATCCATTTGAGCTAGTAATATACTGACACCAGTAAGTTGCTATCTCATTTAAAAAAAGATACTGTAAGCCTACAGTTACTCCGGCGTTCTTTAATTTTTTGGAACGTTTGATACTTAATTTTTACCTGCATTTAAAAAAATTCCCTCCTGGGGCTAAGTGTAATTTTAGACGCTGCGCTCCTGCTGCAACTAGGTAAATCCTCACCTCCTGCCTCCTACTTTTCGAACTCTCTGGTCCACCGCGGGTCACCCGCTTGTGGGGAGTGAGTTCCTTCTTCTCTTTCATTTGTTACTCAGCTGGCCTCCATCTTGTGCACTTGACGGTCCAGCGGATTCTTATTTCCGCCTGTTGGGGATACATAATCACATGCAAAACCGAGCACGCAGCGGAGGTGCCAAAGGCAAGCCCGTCTGTTCAGCGCCAGCCCCCCTGCTAGTTTGACTCTAGAAGGTAAGGGCCCTATCACCTATTCCAGGGAAACTCTGCTTTTAATTAATTCTTCAAGAAAGCACTTTGGGGGTCCTCAGTTAGACCTGTACCTCTGCAATGATGGCTTGGTATGTTCGCTCTGTAATTTGTCCCCTACCAACATCCTTTGTATGTCTCCTGCAACAACAAAATTACTAGTGGAACCCCCTAAGCAGTCTAAACTGAAATGTAGCTGTACACTTATTAATGCCAGATCACTTATAAAACATGCACTGAACTTCGCGATCTTTATGGAAAATCAAAATATTGATCTGGCCTTTATCACCGAAACCTGGGCAGATCGTTCGTCAGAGCCAGATCTACTATTGGCTTTACCTGCAGGCTTCAGGATAGTAAGACACGACCGCCCATTAAAAAAGGGCGGAGGCCTTTCAATTATACTCAGAGAACACTTCAAAACTATTTTTAATGTTCTTCCCAACTAGCCACTCTGCGAAGCCCTACTTTTTAAAATTGAACTTAGCAGCCACTATTACTTCGATGGACTTCTCATCTATCGACCACCAGTTTCTAGAACAGCTCTCTCCCAATCCATTGTCAGCCTGATAGAACTTAAAGTTGACGCCACAGATTTTACTGTCCTTGGCGACTTTAACTACCATATGGACAACCGGCTTGATCCAGACTCCATGAATTTACTGGATCAAATGGGTAGTGCTGGTCTCACACAAATTGTCCAGGGCTCCTCAAACACAGCCGGTCACTTGCTTGATGGCGTTATTACAGACAATCCACAGCTTCATTGGTTATCTTCTCTCCCTTTTGCATGGTCTGACCATAAGGCAATTATGTTTGAGATATATGGCCCATTTAAAGCAGAAAATCCCTACCCACATACTAGCAATATCACTAGTCGCCTATGGAGCACCATCAATGCTACTCATTTTAATGCATATCTTATGAAATTAACCCCACTGGTCTGCCCTGATTTAGATACTGCTGCTCTTAACTACCATCAATGGCTGGATGGACCATTAACCCAGCAAGCTCCAGTAAAAAACTCCAACAGCCATAAGACCAACCTCTTTGAACCCTGGTTTAGTGAGGATCTTAGACGGAAAAAGCAGGAATGCAGAAGGTCAGAGCGTAAATGGACACTCGACCACGAACCAGAAGACAAAGAATTATACAAAGCCAATTTACAGACCTATAAAAGAATGATTTTAGCTGAGAAAAAGAATTACTTTATGTCAAAAATAGAAGGGTCTATGAACTCCTTCAAGGAACTATTTGCAACAGTTAAGAAACTTTAGAAACTACCAGACCCTAAGAACCCCAATATTAATCAACAATTTTGTAACAAACTAGCATCTAATTTCCAAGACAAAGTCAAATCGGTCTATGATTCTCTCTCAGACATTAATCCAAATGGCGATCTAAGCTACAGATCGCTGAAGAGCACCCACAACATCAGTACTCTATCCCACTTTGGACCTCTGATGGCAGATCAGACACAAAGGATATTGATGCAGATTAAATCAGGCTCTCCCGAGGACCCATGTCCAGCCAGAATAATGCACCTAGCCCCAGAAGTGATAGCCACATATCTCACGGCCATGTTTAACAACTTATACGTTGCTGGATATTTTCCCATAGACTGGAAGAAAGGGTAAATTTTTCCACTGTTAAAAAAATCAACCTGGATGCCACTGACCCTAGTAATTATTGCCCAATAACATGACTACTGTTTCCCGCGAAATTAGTAAAAAAAAAATGTTAATCAAGAATTGACTACTTTTTTAGACAATACAAAGAGTCTTGATCCCGCTCAGTACGGATTTCGTAGTCATCATAGGACCGAGCTGGCGTTGGTCACAGCTACAGAAGAAATTAGGCAGATGGTTGATGGCGGTGGAAATGTGGCTCTGATTCTTTTAGATCCTTCGGCCGCATTCAATACATTTAATCACACTGTTCTAATTGCTCATCTGAATCAATTGGGATCAAGGACAGTGAACGTCAGTTTATCACCTCATTTTTAGTTGTCCGTATCCAGATGGGCTCTCTCAGTCAATTTACTTCACCAGCCTTCTCGCTGCCTTGTGGGGTCCCTCAGTGCTCGTCCCTGAGCCCCACTCTATTTAATCTTTATGTTGCCCCACTTGCAGCTCTGATAAGATCATTTGTTTTTTCTTTAGGTTCGTAGGTGGATGACATGCAGATTGTTGTGTCCGTCACCAACAACCCCAAAGCCACAGCAGCACAGTTTCATGACTGAATGTCTCACATTGGGAAATGGATGAGCAGTAACTGTTTAAAACTAAACTCCTTGAAGACTGAGGTCCTTAAGTTCGGCAATAATCCTTCTTTTTGGTCAGCCAACTGGAGGCCACAGGAATTGGGGGACCTACCTATCCCCAGTGACAGAGCAAAAAATCTTGGCGTAATCATTGACACTAAACTATCTCTTGAAGGACAAATAAATCATATCACCTCAGCATATTTCTTTAGCTTAAAAACTCTAAGGAAAGTGTTGCCTTTCATTCCAACTAGTCTGCAGAAGACGGTGGTCACTACTCTCATTTCATCTAAACTAGACTACAGCAATGTCCTTTTCATCAATATTCAGAAACAATTTTTACATAACCTACAAACCCTGCAAAGTGGCACAGCACGATTATTGTTAGGCCTTCCAAAACATAATTCCACATCTCAAGCACTGATCCAATTACACTGGCTTCCTATACATAAACGGATTCAGTTTTTAATGCACTCTATATTGCCTTCAGAGCACTTCAAGGCATTGGCCCTGAGTAGCTTTTTCAGCGCCACACCCCGGCATGCTCCCTGCTTTCATCCACCAGTGAAAATCTTGTAATCCCTAGATTTGAGAAAACCAACTGGGGAGTGAGAGGATTTATTCTATGTACATCAAGGCTGTGGATCTCACTTTCAATATAATTAAAATCTAAGACATTACTATTGGAATTCAGGAAGAACCTGAAGACTTGGCTCTTCAATAAATAACTTGACTTTCTCCAGAGCCCTCATGCTTTCTGTTCCGCTCTGCGCCTAAATATCCCCGGGTGATTACGCGCTTTAGAAAATTATTTTTCATTCATTCATTCAGTAACAACATTTTTGGTTAGATCTACAAATTTTGCTAATTGTGTGGTGTGAGGAATTGGGTAATTGGTTGAGGAGGGTGAAACCCTAATACAGCAACAACTGCGGTTCTTGTCACGATGAAACACAAAAGCCACTAAGTTAACCTGTACTTAAACCTCTAGTAGCTTGGTACAAAGGCAGTCAGGCTTAACTCCGCTCTTTTGAAGTGCAAGTGTGGTAGGTGACCGCTCTGCCCCTCCCATCAGGTTAGGATGGCTCTACCTGCCAATACCCGATTCCTGTATTGTGTGACTGTCTGGGAGGAATATACAAAGGTCAACTAGCTACTGCACACAGGCTGCAGTGGCAGGCCTGAGAAATGTTTTAAAAAGGCTACTTAATTGGATGGCACAATAAATGTTGCAGGCTCAGTAGTTGCATTTAATTTACAGGCACTGGGTACATGAAGAACGACTTTCCTAGGGACTTAAAGTAAATTGAACGTGCCATTTGGGTGTATGCTAATTTTTCCATGTTTAAGAAGAGAGTACAAGTACTTCAGCACCGGTTAGCAGTCGTAAAGTGCTCAGACCCCTAAAAGTCACGACAAACGGGTTCAGAAAACAGGCAAAACGTTTGTGGGTGACTCTGCTGAGCGGGCCAAGTTCAACATGTGGAAAATGCAATAAATCCATAATTATTCTTTAAACACGGCAGCCACAAAATCATATACATCCAATAATCGAACTATTGCCCATTATTTTATCAACTTTTTATTTGTGAAAGGTAAGCAAAACCTAAATATTCCAACACCAATTAGAGCACGCTGTTAACTGTACTTTGAAGAAAGTAGCATTTTCAAGTTAGCTTTCTCTGAAATAAACATGCAAAACATAATAGCACAATTTGTAACATGGTTCTGTACTGCCATCTCAGAGTTCTGGGGACATTTGCAAACCCTCCTGGTTTATGATGTCACTGGACTACCTCAAAAGCTTCTAGAGGGGGTGGTTGGCCTCCCATCGAGGGTTGGGCATAGAAAACTCTTGAACGTGGCATATGATCAAAAATTTCACTGGAAAAGCACGAAGGTTAAAGTGAAGTTCTGGTGAGCTTTATTTAAAAGAACTCAACTTATCTTTAAAAATATAAACCTCAGAAATGTACCTAAAAAATACAGTCAAATTGCAGTTATGGTTACGATTACAAAACTGAAGAACCACTGAAGCTTGCAGATTATGTTTAGGAACACAATCTATAACTTCCACAACAGCCATGCAAACCATACCTCATACACCAAATGTAATGCTTATCACTTCACAATATGTATACCAATAAATACCAACACCTAAAATATAATTAAACAAGAACACATACTAATACTAGATAATGGTACTAGAAGTAAAAACTTTATTTTGCCCCCAAAGGCCATAAAAGTGCATTAAAAATACAAGTATACATTCTTAGCAGCATTTGTAAAAAACAAATAATGAGTACAAAATCCAATGCCACAAAAATTGTTTATTAAGTGCATTAATGTTGCGAATATGTTGACATCAAAGCAAATGCATGTCAATAAACCATTATGGCACAGTAAAATATTCTTAGACTGTTAAAAACAAATAAAGTACATAAAGAGGAAGCATATATCGGGTATATTGCTTAAACATTGTGTTGGCATAAAGTGAGGTTCTTGCTAATCAAATTAATTAGGATTTTTAGCAGGGATACTATATCTCAGCTGTGAGAAATATGGAATCTATGGTCCAAGCCGCAAGCAGATATCTACTAATTATGAATACTATAGGCCTAGAGGTCAGAAGTGAAGATCCTTTGGGCAGTCATGTATCTGTTCAGTTCCATTTTAAAGCATTGAGGATGAATCCACTTGCATCTAGGGCCGGAATAAAATGGGCAGAAAAACAAAAAATGAACGATGTCCTCAATTATGTACTTGCAGAATTTGCACTCTTGCATTGGAAGAGAACCTGTAGACCATTTACTAGTGAAGGTCTTGAGAGTTAGAATACCATGGCGAAATGTAATATATCGACTTTTTGCAAGAAGAGGGATGTTCTCGTTGAGGAAATCCTCAAATCTTCGACAGGGTTTATATAACAAAATTTGGATGGATAAGGATTCCAGATTGATGGACTTGACAACCAAAAAGTTCCAGTAGGTTTTTTTCGGATAGCCTTGGAATTTGAGTTAATACGTTTTGTAGGCCATTCTCTTAAATGCATGTGCCACTTGATTTTGTTGCCTACGTCTAAGTTCTTGATTTCTAGGAGGTCCCTTTTATACAGGTCCAGATCTCGATTGCGCCATTGACTGACCCAGTAAAGAAGGGGTCGTAAAGCTACATGATGTTCAATACCCCTGTGGGCAGGATCAATGATTATGGGTAAGGAAAGGGCAGACTGTGGCACTTTGAGCAGTGATTTAAGGAACTTAAGTTCCTTCTCGTTTAGTGAATTTAGGTTGATAGTTCCCCATAGCTCAGCACCATATAGTTCTGCTGTTTGGGTTGAAGCCCTATATACCTTCAAAGCTGGCGAGATAGCCTGCTCTTGGGAGGCTTTGTGCATTTTTAAAATACCAGCTGAGGTGTGGGGAATAATCAGGTTACTTTTGAGGATTTGGGGCAACCAGGAGAGGGAGCTGTTAATCCTTCCCCGTAAATAATCAAAAGTGTGTACCAACTGCAGAGAGGTATTGCCTAGGATGAATTGAGACCTAAAATGTTTGAGGCCTGAAGGACATTTAATTTGGTCTTTTGGGTATTGATTATTTAACCTTTAGAAAGACATATTTCTTCAGATTTATTTAACAGTGTTTGTAGGCCAGGTGGAGTCCTAGAGAAAAGTAAAGTATCATCTGTAAAGAGGAGCACAGGGATCTTGTTTCCACTCTGCTTCAGGACGTCGACTTTCTCAATGTTAAGGTGGTCAAAAACCCCATTAATAAAAAGGGAAAATAAAGTAGGTGTCAGTACGCATCCCTGGTGAACGCCCCTGCGCACAGGAATGGGGTCTGTCAGCTCACCAGCCAGGCCCTATCTCATCCTCACATAGCTGGATTGATGGAGCCTGATGAGAATAACCAGAATATCAGAATAAACTCCCAGATCACCAAGAACTTCCCAGAGCATATGTCTGGGACCAGATCAAACGCAGACATGAGGTCAACAAAGGCTACGAAGAGAAAAAATTATTTCCAGATGATGAGGAAAAAACAAAGCACTTGATCTATAATGCTGATCCAATGCTGAAACCCAGACTGAAAGGTAGAAAAGATGTTAGCTTCATCTTGTCAATCCTGGAGCTTAAAAAGAATCTGAGAACAAAAGCTCTTTTAAAGATAGTCTAAAAGGCTTATAGGCCTATAGCTTTTGGGATCACTCCTATCTCCCTTCTTAAAGTTAGGAATGATATGGGCCCCTGCTCAAGTTGGAGGTAAGTCTTCTCCTTTGAGAGTTTCATTAGATAGACAAGTGATGTAGGTGGTCCATATACCAATCTCTGATTTAAATATGTCATCTGTAGTGGCATCAGGGCCTTTCCTTGGTTTGGGGATTTGATGGCTATTCTCGTGTCGGAAAGAGAGAAAGAAAGCTCTTTGCATGGAGGAAAGACAGTCATAGTCATTGCAGGGGTTGACAGATCTTATAAAGTATTGGCGTAGAGTGTCAGGAAGTCTCCAGACAGATTGTGGTATAAAATGGTCAGTCCGGGTACAAGCCCCAAAGTGGCTATGTGAGATAATCGTCAATAACAACACCTCTAACCTGCTTTGAGCCTCTTCTAATAGATCCAGCCCGATAGATCCGTCCCATTACCACTGTTTCTCTTTACGAATCTTCTTATAAGAGTTAGGAGAAGCACGCACTATGACTAAATTATGATTTTTAATCTTCCTCAGAAGGCTTGTCTTGGCCCTGCAACAACAATCTTGATCATAACAGGAAGTTTGTTGTATAGGTTTGTTAGGATTCTGTTTGCAAGACCTTAGCAACAGATCTTTTAAGGATTGAAGAAAGAGGAATGCTTCTCTAATAAGAATAAGTTAGGGTGAGAGTAATGTTCTACATTAGCCAACTTGGACAGGAAGAAGGTGTAAATTTAGGCCAACAGATCAGAGTTATTTGCTATAGAAGGCCACTTCTATTATTGGAGATAGATGGAATAATTTGGGGTTGCGTTCTTGGAGCAGATAAGTCGCAAAGAAAAGTCTCCTTCTAAGGTTATCTCTAGGGCACTGTGATTGCTATCATCACTAGCAAGAATCTTAAAGTCTCGTAGGTTGCTCCAAAGTCTGATGGCAATAATGCAATAGTCAATGCAGGATTTCTTAGGGCCCCTTTTAAAAGTGAAAGGTCTAGATTTATCGGACTCAATTCTGCTGTTACAAGCTTGAAGACCAAAGTTAAGTGTTATGAAGCAAGCTATAGAACTGCCTCTAGTGATGGAATATCTGGCGCTTCATCTTTACTTTGGGTTAAAGCTGTAACACGCTCTATGGATTCATAAGTGGTATTGAAGTCGCCCGCAAGAATCGTAAACTCTGCACTGGAGCGGGAGGAAAGTACATTTTCCACAGTAGCTAAGGTCTGGGACTCTTTATAGTTAGAGACTGTGTGATTATATATATTTGAGATGTTGATAGAACTTCTTTTACAGGGGCTAAGCTTTAAGCCTAAAACATCAGGAGGCACAACATCCAGCTCTAACATGGGCAACGAAGAGATATTTTGAGCCAAATTATCAAACCTCTTAAAGGTTTGCCTTTAGGAGATGTAGTTGCATTAATACAAAAGGAAATGTACTGAGGTGTTTGGATCGGGGAAAGAGCCCGGGATTCCTGGATCAAAATCATATGGAAAGAATCCAATAAGCTATCATGCGGGGTCTGTGATTCTATTGAAAATCCCAGCAACAATTCATAAGGCTAGGAGTTTCAGCACTCAAGGTCAAAGTATCAACTGGTGATGTTTGATAAGATGAAAGATTAAACAGCGTCAAAAGGGGCCAATGAAGGGCCAGTACAATGAGGAATGCAAGCCCTTGGTTGAGGCAGTTAATCTATCTCGTTTAAGGATCCATTTGGAATTCTAGGGGGATTGTAAGGGGCACTGTCAGGTGAATGTTCGGGGAACAGTAACCAGCAACAGATGGGAACTAGTTAGAGAGTAAAGGATTAGGATGGGATGCCGGGTGGGTAGCAGACCTTTCAGCTGTTCATAAGAAATTAACATTTGAGTGGGATGAGGGATGTGATTGCGAATCAGACTGGACCTTATTATCAATGTTATGTTTAAAAGAAATAGAAGAACCTGATGGACCTATAATCTGAAGGTACATATTTATTAAACCCTGGATTAAATATTAATGAGCAAGCTCTAGACAAATGCAATCCAGGGAGGTGTTGCTGGACCTATGGGCCCTAATGATATCAGGGTGAATGACAGAGTGACACCCACCCCCCTTGAAGTCTAACCAGTAGATCACTTTGTTGGTGAGGGATTCACTGTCTTCATATGTCTTGGGACCCAACTTGGGCACGTTGATCATAAAGACCTTAGGGCTGGTATGATTTGGTGTAGCCCAAAAAAGGCATTGGTCTAGAAGAGGAAAGATCTGAATCATGGGCATGAAAAAATGGATTGGGAGCAGAGATGATAGGTGGAAAGGAGCTCCGATTAGATATAGAAAAGGGCTGGTAACTACACGAAGATGAACTGAAGAAACACAAAACTCTCCTTCTCTTGCTGTAGAGTTATTGGATGGGGGTCAAGCATATGGTAAAACATTTGAAACTGGGGGTGGTGGTCATGGACCACTGGGAGGGATGGATAGCTGAAGTAGGTGTCCGGGGAAGCTGTTGCGTAATCTCATAAGGGGCGCAGTATGGGCTTGCAGTAATAATGTTTTTTATAGTACTTCCTGACTCTGAGTCAGTCAATTTAGGCTGACTATTTCCTCTTTGAGATTACTTAACATTTCACATACTTTTTTAGTACATGGGTCCAGAATGGTAGAAGCATAGTTACTGTCAGGTTCCAAGGGTTTAGGCTGTTCAGTAGCTTGTTCAGCCTCCACATTTTGGAGGACTACAAATCTATTGCTGCATACATTTGGAGTGCTCGAATTCTGTGGCCCGAATTATCTACAGTAGCTGAAATGATAGCAACCAGTTTCATATGTAATACTATGTAGGACGGAAGGGGCACTCCTAGAAGAAGTTGTTGGTGAGGTGCATTTGCCAGGCTTAATAAAAAAGTGAGTGATCTTTGAGGCTCCCTTCTGTAGTTTACCCTCACCGAAAAGTGACTCCACCTCATCTATCAGTATGTCAGTTTCTCTTAGAGTATAGTTCTCGGCTGCATGGTTAGGGTTTCTTTCGGCTTTACATTTTCCAAGGGAACCCTCCTCTGCTTTTCATTTACCCATTTTAACTCAGCCTTTTAACTATGCAACCTACAATCTTAATACAGAGATCAAGGTGTAAGCACAAGTGGATTGTCTACAAGTGACAAATGTCCAGAGTAAAAACAAAACACAAACAGTAAATGAAAGAACAATATCATAACAAACAAAAATGGTCCGAAGGCAAGAACTCAAGAAACTAGTACCTGATATACATTTAAACCACACCCTCAAGAGTCCTGCATTTGTAGGCAAACTTTTAAAAACAATCATAAAGGACCCTTTTCGATTAAAACCATGAGAAAGTACCGAATCAGACTGAGCAAGACTACTGCTTGAATGTTGGAAGACTATAAAGCCCTCTCCATGCCATTACTGAGAAGGCTTTTGGAGGCAATAGAACCCACATGCACACCACAATCTTTCCTTAGAGACCAACATGCAAGGGGCACCAGGGGATACGGACCACACACCAGCAAGGAAACAAAAGTGTAGGGAAGGAGTGCAGACAGGAGATTGTGTAAATTTCAGTTCTAGTTTTGTGTGTAATAAGCAACCCAACAAGGGCAGGGATCGTAAACATACCAGGATCTGTCACAAATGTGCACCAGAGAGAATACCCACACGAGAGACTAAGGAGGTGGCCCTGGCCCGGCTCTTCCTGACGCTGGACAGGTGCAGGATGGGCCTGTCCATAGCCTAGTCGTTGGCCCGTGCCGCGGGAGCTAATTATACACTTTAAAAGGTCTGAACCAAGTGAATCCAATTGCAGCAGGTCATGTGGTTATTGGCAGCCTCGCACCTAGAGAGTCCCACTGTTGCAGCCCGCTGTTACAAAAGTAGCACTTTTTTTTGTCAAACGTAGTTTTATTGACGTCTTGGCAGTACAATGTCGCAGTTAAGCTGGAGAATAAAGAAAAATTAGATTACAGAACATAGAAGGGCCTACTAATGATGAGTACAGGCCCCAGCTAGGCCCGCAGAATACAAGGGTTCGCTCTCCTGTGACGGAAACTAGAAGGAAGTTGGCACGGAAACTGCAAAGTACAAAGACAGAGTTTATTAACCCTTAAGGGTGGTCCTACAATCCATACAACACTCTTCAGTATTGCATAGAGTAGCACAAAGAACTCGCGTACACAGTCCCCTTTTATACACAACAGAGGGGCTCATAAGTGGGTGGATACAACATGAAGCAACATTCATTACCTTTTATGGACATTTTCGATACAGAATCAATATGTGGGTGGAGTAACTAATTTCCTGAGCCCGCGAAAACATGGTCAAGCAAGGGCTAACTGATAACAGATGTGGTCAAGTCTGGACATGCGCCAGACGGACAAAGGAGCTATTTATAGACTGTTACTAGGCAGATAACGGGAGCAACTGACACGAAGATAGGACTCTTCTCGTGCTGAGCACGTGGAGACATGACATTACAAAATGGAGTGCGGACAGTAGGCAACATAAGACGAAAGACATGCTTTAACTAGAGAGAATTCATGTCTTTAGTGAATGCTTAATCATATCGCCATTTTAGTTTTCAACAGACGACCCTTTCAGCATTTACTGAAGACATTCGGCTTATTAGGATAATCATCATATATGTCAATTTTCATCATCTCTTCCACCTCTTTGGTTAAATGTTTCTGATAGGTGACATTGGCAATAGCTTTCTTATCAGGAATACAAAATTACACACATAGGGAACAGAGTAAAGGACCACATTGGACACAAATGCAACAAGAAAACAGAATTGCTACGATAATACAGAGACCAGTTAAAACCTTCCACCCCCATGTGGTGATCAATGCCCAAAACCATCCAGAAAAGGTTCAGGTGCCATTTTCTGTATGGATTTCAGCTGCAATTTTATGCAACTTATTGATGGCATTATAGACTGATGGCGTGTGGTCAGGAATAAACACACAACAACTACTCCCGATAATTTTACATGCTCCACCTCGGTCAGCTAACATAACATCTAATACCATACGATTCTGTAATGCAACAATTCTAGTAATTTGTAATTCTTCCGTAAGATTCCCAAGAGCAGCAGCGGTTTGATTTGTCACAGCCTCTACAACTCTTGTTAATCTTCGAACTTTCCTACTATTTAGGGCAGCTCCAACAAAGAAAAACAATCCTAAATTAAAATCAATGTACTGCTGCAGGCTAGTATCAGTTTGGTCAACATCATCAATAGATAGAGTACGCTTATACCTATTTACAGTCACATTATTCAACAACTTCAAATCTTTATGATAAGATGCGGGTGCCAAGAATACAGGAGGTAATAGGAATGCTACATAACATACTCCGGACCAACCGGCTGGCAAACGATAATAACCCTTATTCCCACATACGAAGTATGTATTATGGGATGCTAAGAAGGTACTATTATTCAACCCGTCAATGTTCAAGATAGTGATACAGTCACTAACACCAACAGGAATATAACCCACACTCTGGACGCACAGGTCCGCTTGAGCTTGTGCCACTTGAATCACGAATCGGTCCTTCCCCACAGTGTCTCTAGTGTTCGTAAAAATGTAGGGAATCGATTCATTGTCTGGTCGATACTCTTCCCATATTGTCCCATTCGCTTGTGGGTAACCATCTTTATCTTGATGACATTCCCTATTAAGTCTAAAGAGTAATCGTCCCACTGTAGGTTTCCGTGTGGCAAAAAGCAAAGTATACCATGCTCTACAGGAGCCATTATGAGAAAAAGGAAGAGGTATGAATGGCGTCCCTCCTTTCTTCTGATGAGCTGGCATCATACCACATATCCAACAGTTCGTAGCATTTGTAGCGACATGGGTATGATGCAACATCTGAATGAAAGTGTTATTCAAATAAGACTGACGATGCTTCAATTCTTGATATGGAAGGGTATAAAAGTAGTGCTCCTCAGGCACTGGAGTAGTCAAAACAAGCAACTCTCGGGCAGGAGTCACATCCTCAACAAACCATGTGGTTATCCCAACAATAGCTACTGTAATAATAAAACCTGTTGCGCAAAGAATCTTCCTCTTCTCCATTTTAGAATGAAAAATCAATACCTTCCTGAAACTAAAAGGTTGTCAGAACTCTTCCCCTTAGGCAGCGGTTGATTTCTTCACCAGCGGGCCAAGACGGGTGTCACTACGCTAATGCAGGGCTGACCCCCCCCCCCCCTTGCCTCATTGGCTCTCCATTTCACTAACCTAAGGGCCGTTCTGACAGTTTGTCCCGATACTGAAGAATTCACTTCCTTGGTCTGAGATGATATCGCCTTACTTCTGAAATCGTTTGGTCCGAGAAGAGCTCCTCGCTGTCATTCGGTTCCACAACACGGCCTTTGTGGGTAGTCAGGATCTCTCGATGGTCGGTCAACACAGCAGGCTCCACTAAACCTGGCGGCACTTTCCGACAGTGCGTGGAATGAATCCAGTTCTTCCGATTGGATACTCGCACCGCTGTTCTTGTCGCCAACAACACCTGCTCAGGACCCGACCACCTCGGCTCCAGACTGTTCGTCCTCTCAAACGCTTTGATTAGGACATAATCTCCAGGTCGAAGAGAATGGCCTTCACCAGTGGATCGGTCAGGGAGCGCTTCTCGAACCTGTTGATGAATAGAAACCAAATTATCAGTCAACTATGCCAAGTAATCGCTCATCATTATACAAGTATGTCATATACTGAATTTGGCTTTGGTGTACCCCAAATATTCATTGGGCGTCCGAACACGATCTCATATGGCGTGAGACCGGTTCGAGAATGCGGTATCGATCTGATTGACAATAATGCCAGCGGTAAAGCATCTGGCCAAGTCAAAGAAGTCGAAGCTTGGATCTTCGCAATCTTAAGCTTCAAAGTACCATTGTACTTCTCAACTAATCCCGCAGACTGAGGGTGAAACACTGCATGAAATTTCTGGGAAACTCCCAGTCCTTTCAGTACATACTTAATAACGTCTGCTACGAAATGGGGTCCATTATCACTCCACAACAGTCTGCAAACGCCATATCGAGGGAAAAACTCCTTCAATAGCATCTTGGCTGTAGTCATTGCAGTATTGTCTTTCGTAGGGTAGGCCTCAACCCATTTGCTGAAGGCACAAACCACTACTAGAACATACTTCAGATTGTTACAGCGTTCAAGCTGAATGTAATCCATCTGCAATACCTCAAAAGGTGCAGTGGGTGTTACAAACCCTCCTGCTGGAGTTCGTGTCCCTTTTCCAGGGTTGTACTTCAGGCAAATCATACAAGCCTGTACCACCTTCTTTGCAGTACTAGCAATCTCTGGATGCTCCCAGACTTGGGTAAGCAATTTTACAATTGCGGAAGCTCCAACATGTGCTAGCCCATGTGCCATCTGAACCATAGGTTGTACAAAAGCTGTGGGTAACTTCCATCTATCCATCTGCTTATTTCTCCAACAACCTTCATCATCCAATTCCCCATCATTAGACCATTGCTCCCGTTCCTTATCGGAAGCGGTCCTCTGTATTTCCAGCACTTCTCTCCTTGCATCGTGCCATCTTTCTGCCTGCGACTTCACAACGTACATTGCAGTAGCACCAGGCTGCATCGCAGTCTCTCGTGCCACTCGGTCCGCCAAAGCATTCCCTTCTCCAACTTTATCAACCACTTTCTTATGGGCACTACATTTAATTATAGCAATCTTCTTCGGATATGTTAATGCAGTCAAAAGGTTGTGAACTAACTCTCCATGCATTATCTGTGCTCCATGCGACGTTAGAAACCCTCTCTCCTTCCAGAGTAGGCCGAAATCGTGCGCTACTCCGAAGGCATAGCGGCTATCTGTATAAACATTCACACACAATCCTGCACTGAGCTCACATGCTCGTGTTAATGCTATCAGTTCCGCTGCTTGAGCTGATTTCTGTGGTATGCGTGCTGTCTCCACTATTGTTCGCAGTGTGGTAATTGCAAACGCTGCTGAAGTTGTACCATCTGGTAGCTTCAGGCATGATCCGTCCACCCACAGTTCTCCATCTACATCTGGAAAGGGCGTATCCTGGAGATCAATACGACCCTTTGTCTGTTCCTCAGTCACCAGAATACAATCGTGTGCTTTTCGTGCTTCAGACTGAGTTTCCGGGAACGGCAACAATGTGGCCGGATTTAACGTTACACACCTCTTTAACGTAATATGAGGAGCAAAAAGCGTCAACTCATATCCCGTTAAACGGGCACTGGTCAAATGCTGCGTCTTTGTCTGATTAAGCAGGGCATCAACAGCATGGGGGACTAATACCAACAGTTTGTGAGATAACACAATTCCCTCACTTTGACGTATTGACACAGCTGTCGCCGCAACCGAGCGAAAACACCCAGGCAATGCTCGGGCAACAGGATCAAGTACGGCTGAAAAATATGCACAAGGGCGCTGCTTGCCGCCGTGCATCTGCACTAGGACTGATAATGCACATCCATCTTTCTCATGTACATACAGTGAAAAGGGCTTTGTATAATCAGGGGTCCCTAACACTGGTGCTGAACAAAGGGCCTGTCGCAATTGCTGGAAGGCAATTTCACACTCATTTGACCAGGGAAGAGGAATCGGTGTGTCTTTTGTCAAAAGGGCTAACAATGGCTTAGCTATGTGTGAAAATCCTAATATCCATTGCCTACAAAAAGAAACAAGACCAAAAAATGCACGCACGTCCTTCTGTGTAGAAGGCACTGGCGTGTCCAAAATTGCTTGAATACGATCTGGTGTGAGTGCACGCCCCTCCTTAGACAAAAGGTGACCCAAATAAGTCACCTTTGGTCTACAGAATTGCAATTTCTTCCTCGACACTTTGTGATTGTGAGATGCCAAAAAGGAAAGCAAAGATAACGTACTCTTCTCACACAGCTCAGGAGTGTCAGCCGCCAACAAGATGTCATCGACATATTGTATAAGGGCGACACCCTCGGGCAGAACAAAGGAATCCAATTGCCTTTTCAATGCTTGACTGTAAATGCTAGGGCTTTCTGTGTAGCCCTGAGGGACTCTACAAAATTGATAAGACCTATTATTTAAAGTAAAACCAAAAAGGTATCGGCTATCAGGATGAATAGGGATCGAAAAGAAGGCATTTTTCAAATCAATAACTGAAAACGTGGTCGCCGTTGGCGGGACCAGAGTAAGTAACGTCGTGATATCAGAAACCACCGGATACTGAGGTATCGCGATCTTGTTCACTTCCCTCAAATCAATGATAAACCGATAAACTTTAGCATCCATGTCTTTCTTTAAGATGGGTAAAATAGGACTGTTGCAAACATTATAGGGAACTTCTTCCACTACCCCCACCTTAATCAAATCCTGCACAATCTGAATGAGCGCCTCCACCCCCTCCTGGGAAATGCGATACTGAGGGAGGCGCGGTAACACCGCACCCTCCTGGACACTAATATGGACTGGCGGAATCACTATCAGTCCCACATCGGTATCTGAAGTAGCCCACAAAGAATGAGGGAGAGAAGCTAACACAGAATCCTCCACGACCACACACATCCGATCTGTCATCGGATGATTATCATTTAATATCAGGCGTGTTCGGGACAAGCAAAAACGGACAGGGTGCAGAAAAGGGATCAACATGGAATGCAAGGGGTTGGGAAAGAGGGCTTCGAGAGAGTGTACCATCAAACCCTACCGATGTAACCATTAAGCCAGACGGGGGAGCCCTCGGAACCAATTGTTTGGACAGCGCACTGCGGGTCGCTCCTGTATCAACTAGGATCCGATCAGTAGAACCCAAGACCTTTGCTGAAACATAAGGACCCTTCTGATCAACCAGCACTTCAACTGGGTCTATCTCGCTGCTGCGCGTTAGGTTCAAAGCGAGCACGATCATTAGAATTCCCTCTGAAATTCGAGAAACCCCCTCTACCTCTCGGAACACCTTGATTACGCCCCTGACGAGATGCATACAACGCCGGACAATCTCTGGCCCAATGACCCGACTGTTTACAATATGCACATTGATTCCTATTTACATCTGATCGACCCGAAGGGGGGCCATAGAATCCTCCCCTACCTCGATCGACACCCCACCGAGGCGGACCATATACTTGTGCTAACATCACCTTTGTTTTTAAATCTTTCGATTTCTTCTCCTCCTGCCCCTTCGCTTCTTGTTCCTGACGCTCATAATACTGAGCTATAGTCAGGAGGGATGTCGGAGACGCGGTGGACCAAGAACTTTCACTCGCTTTTAAACGAGCTGCTATTTCCGGTAACAAATTCGCCACATATTTATCAGCAAAAAGGTGTCGACCCGTATCATCCGTAAGTGACTGACCACTAAAATCATGAAATGTCTCCTCAAAGCGCGTAAAGAAATCTGCAACTGATTCATCAACCTTCTGTTTACACGAGGCTAACATATTCCAGTCAATCCTTTTAGGGGGAATAATCGTTTTCAACTTGGTCAAAATAGCAGCGGGGAGATCTAAGATAATCTGAGGCGGTTTTTGCGCGGGTTTTCTCTCCTTATCCTCATCCTCAATCTCGGACCACCTAGCCTTAAAAGCGGCAACATCATCCACCTTCCGCACAGATCTCCACATATCCGGTGGTAATATGAGCTCAAAGAACAAATCTATATCTGCTAAGGTCATAGTACAAGAATTCAAGGCCCCTTCGACTTCTTCGTAAAAGGCCGCTGGATTCTTGCGGGGGTCAGGCAATGCATTCTTTAATGCCATAACATCAGCCCTATGCCAGGGAGTATAGACCCAATTATACACAAAATATCCCTTAGCATCGGCGGAAGTAATATCCGGACTAGTTCCCGCTCCTTTAGGAGGAACATACAAAGGTGCCGCCTCTCGCACGGGTTTAGCATGCACTAGTTCATTCTTATCTGACTGGGAGGAAGACGGCTGCTGGTCATCCGCCTGCAAGGTCAAGCTCTCCTCCTCCCTGTTCCGGCGCGCTTTGTCCCGCAGTTGAAGCATCTCATCCCGTAGCGCAAACAGCCGTCGGACCGCATCAGGCACCTGAGAGGGAGAGAAAGTACCATTACGTAGTGCTCTAGAATCCGACACTATCTCCTGTGGCTCAAAAACATCAGAATATTTTTGAAAGGCAGCAACCACTTCATCAGATAAGATGGCAGCAAAATACAACTTCTCCCTATCCTGCCATCCTTCCAGAAGCGGTAATAACTCTGCAGAAGATATCTTATTTGAGACTGCACGAAAAGAAAGTTTCCGAAGCTCACCCGAGCGCTCAAGAGATAACATGGATCGCGTGTCTATCTTATCTTTACCCAATCCAGAATCTTGAATTGCCGGGGCAGACGCACCTACATAAGGTGGCGGGGAACGATCTAATAGGAAAAAATCATCATCATGATTAGTAAGGACAGGATAAAGTGGCTGACGGACAGCATATTGACCCGAGACTTGCAACCTACGCTCTTTCTCTTGTCTCTCCGTTAGTTCTCTTTCCTCCCAACGCTTCGCTTCCTGTGCTCGCACATGATCATTCTTCCGTTGCTCTTTATCAAACAGCGCTTTCTCACGTTTTTCTCGCTCACGCACTTCCTTCACCCATAACCGCACACACTCAAACATATCTTGACGAGCACGCCGTTTACACATACACTGTTCCACATACTCAATCTTACGCATATCAAATGATCCATACAAAGGCCAGCGCAACTCAGGATCCTTTTTGGTGTATTTACTCCATACTGTGCTGTACATTATAGAAGACAGACCATGTTTCACATACATATCCCTATTGGGAGTCCCCTCTGGGGGAGCCGGAGCAGATTCCTCGAGGTTTAACCGGTTTCCAAAGCAGCAGCACCACTTACGGAGTGCGCTAAAAGCAGGCATGCTCAAAAATAATGCAAAATATGCAGTATTATCAAAAAAATGGCACTTAAACTTTGCGCCGTTCAAATTTACACAGCTCCGGAGAAATATCTCCACATTACCTGCCTATATGTGTTGCAACGGATATATTCTCACAGTAATCAATACAAGATGTGACCGGTCATCACAAATCAAAACTCAAATGGCCAACCCAGACGTCAAAAACTCGGAGCAAGTACCGTACAACGGTTCTTACCAATCAAGAGTGTCCAGATTCCAAGTGGCAAGCTCCAAAATTCGCCCAAACGGCTGTCACGGCAAAACCGACAGAAGAGGTCTCAGTCGAGGACCGGCGCCACCCAGATGGTCAGTTCGGAAGGGAAGGAAGAAAACCTCGGGATGCCAGGACTAAAATGCCTCTGGCAGTGATCACATCCCCGGCCAAATTCCTCACCTTCGTCACGACCAGTCCTTCGAGCATCCGAGTCGCCGATGAGCCCCACGTGACGGGCGCCAATTGATGAGTACAGGCCCCAGCTAGGCCCGCAGAATACAAGGGTTCGCTCTCCTGTGACGGAAACTAGAAGGAAGTTGGCACGGAAACTGCAAAGTACAAAGACAGAGTTTATTAACCCTTAAGGGTGGTCCTACAATCCATACAACACTCTTCAGTATTGCATAGAGTAGCACAAAGAACTCGCGTACACAGTCCCCTTTTATACACAACAGAGGGGCTCATAAGTGGGTGGATACTACATGAAGCAACATTCATTACCTTTTATGGACATTTTCGATACAGAATCAATATGTGGGTGGAGTAACTAATTTCCTGAGCCCGCGAAAACATGGTCAAGCAAGGGCTAACTGATAACAGATGTGGTCAAGTCTGGACATGCGCCAGACGGACAAAGGAGCTATGTATAGACTGTTACTAGGCAGATAACGGGAGCAACTGACACGAAGATAGGACTCTTCTCGTGCTGAGCACGTGGAGACATGACAGTACAAAATGGAGTCCGGACAGTAGGCAACATAAGACGAAAGACATGCTTTAACTAGAGAGAATTCATGTCTTTAGTGAATGCTTAATCATATCGCCATTTTAGTTTTCAACACTAAGGCCCGGGTTGTAGTGTATCACAAGGCGAATAGTCCAAGCTTTTCCTCATACTAGTATCTAAAAGAAAAGCACAGTTTGCAATATCTTGTGTCCTCGGAGGCAATCTATTGAAAGAAAAGTACACTCGACCCGTCTTTCTTTTGCGACGAGTTTTTAGCCTGGCGCTTCCCAACTGGGAAGGTTCACCAAGAAGAAAGAGTAAAACCCCATAACAAGCTAAATGAGTCCCCAACAGCAGAATAAGAAAAAAGGAAAACCCACCCTCAAACCAACCCACATAAAAAGGTGGCAGCAACCTATTGTCAGGATGACTCAGGATCCAATCCGGTATGTATGATGTTAGAATTGAAAGAGATGCATGCCTCTAATGATGGGAGGACAGACAGCTTGCGGTAATCCCCGGGTGAGGAAGGTTATTAGTGGGCCCCATTTCTATTCGAAACTTTTGTAGTCATCTCGGAAGATGTCAGATAGTCTCTCAAGGCATAATAGCCTCCAGATCCGAGAGTGCCTCTTCCAAGAGGCCACTATCGCTATTTTAGCTGCTCCAATGCATGTCCACATAATGGCCTTATTGGCTTTAGTTTGGTGCTCTAGCGAGGGGTCGCGAAGTCCTAGCAAGGTCTCTGCCATAGTAGTCGGGATGGGGTAAGCCAGCATATCTTTAATGTGAGCGAGAATTTCTTCCCAAAAGGGCAGTCCCACCAAATGTGGCAAAAGTCTCCTAACAGCCCGCTGCCCCTCCAGCACAGGTTCGATTTGTTTGGGAAGATTTGCCTGAGCTTAGATGGGTACAAGTAACAGTCCATCATGATTTTAAGATGAGCCTCGCGTAGTTCCACGGAATGATTACATTTTGTAATGTCAGACCATAATCCCTCCCATTCTCTGACAGGGATGTCGCGCTGGAGAAGCCCCTCCCACATGTGTATGTATCTAGGCCGTGGTGAGTGCATATAGGTAAGCAGGTACTTGTGGAGGAAGGAAATTACCCCTTTCATGGAGTTGGTGTTCTGTATATATACTTCAAATTTTGTGAGAGGTCGGGTGGCTGCGTCACGAAGCTGGGGGGAGGTGAACCAATGTTTGAGTTGAAGGTAGTGGAAATGTTCTGTCGGGTCCAACCCATAATCCCGTCTGTAGTTCACGAAGGTGAGGATGTCAGAGTTTTGGAATAGGTGTGTCAGTGCCAAGCACCCACCCTCCTTCCAGGCATCGAAAGGTCCCTCCTGAAGAGCTGGTGGGAAATCTGGATTAAAATGAAGTGGAGTGTAGGGCGAAGGGAAAGTGGTCCACTTGTCATTCGTGGAAATGGTATCCCATACTTTGTGTGGTGCGTTTGGGAGTGCTTGTGTATGCATTCTTTGGTCTGTCCCTTTTGGGGCACCATATGAGGTCCCAGATAGTCCGACCTGCAATAGAGCGATCCATATGGAGCCAGTGCCTCTCTGACTCGCATTTGGTCCATTCTGTCACCACCCGTAATTGTGCAGCTTTATAGTAAAGGCCAAAGTCTGGTAAACCTACCCCTCCGTCCGTTCGTAAGCGCCAAAGTATCAAGTAAGAAAAGCGTGCCCGTCTCCCTTGCCAAATAAATCGTAGGATCAGATTTAGTTTTAGGAAGGAATTCCCTATCAAGTTCTATGGGTAGGGCCTGGGATAGGTACAGGAGCTTAGAAAGAACGGCGTATACAGCCAAGCCAGGATATAAAAAGAGGCTTCCATCTGATGAGGTCAGCGTTGAGTTTGCAGAGGGCGGACGGAAAGTTAACTTTATAGAGAGCCCTTCTACCCGAGGCGTCAAGTGAATCTCCAGGTATTGGAGAGAGCGCGATGTCCATTGGAGCAGGGTATGTTGTCGCAGTCCATCTACCTCGTTCTCTGGGAGCGTCAGATTAAGTATGTACGATTTGTCTAAATTAACTTTGAAACCCGCGACTGCCTCGAATCGTGCAACTCAGTCTGAAGTGTAGGGAGAGAGCTGCCTGGCTCAGTAAGGGATAGAAGCACATCGTCTGCAAAGAGCGAGATTTTATGGCTCTCACCACTAAAGGGGATTCCCTTGATATCCGGTGCCTGCCGTATGGCCATCACCAGCGGCTCAATGCTAAGAGCAAATAATAAAGGGGACAGCGGGCATCCCTGACGCGTTCCCCTAGTGTGGGAGAAGGGTGCAGAAACTGTCCCATTCACCTGCACTCTAGAGTTCGGCTGTGCATAATTAGCTCTTAGCATAGTAAGAAAGCTGTCCGCGAAGCCGAAGTGTGTGAGTGTTTTAAAAAGAAAGGACCAATCCACCCTGTCAATAGCCTTTTCAGCATCCAGACCCACAAGTACCGCTGGAATATTTTGTTTGGTAGCCTTCTCTATCAGGTGTACTATGTGTCTGGTGTTTTCATGGGTCTGGCGGCCTTTAATGAATCCGGATTGATCAGGGTGGATTAGATCTGGCATGAGGTCGATCAACCGAGCAGCTATGATGACCGAGTAGATCTTCGCGTCTAGGTTTAAGAGAGCGATGGGGCGGTATGAGGAGCAGAGTTGCGAGTTCTTCCCAGGCCTGGGGATGACCGAGGCTAGTGCTGTGCTCATCGAGGGAGGTGGGGGTGGCTATGCCTTCTGTGGCCATTTTGTTAAAAAGGCGTGTGAGATGGGGTATTATGTCTGGGGCGAACATTTTGTAGAAGTGTGCCGTAAATCCATCGGGCCCAGGGGCTTTATGAAGTTTAAGGGATTTTATGGCGGAGCCTACTTCTTCAGGGTGATGGGCTCTGTTAAATGGCATTCTGTTCGGGGGAGATACAGGGAAGTTGTTGTGTTTGTAGGTGGCTATCCTGTAGGTCAGTGTCTCTTGATTCCCCCGTGTACAACGCCTGATAAAAGGACCCAAAGGCAGCAGCTTTCTCGGGATCTTTGTGAGTCAACTTGCCATTCTCGTTGATAATTCCCCCTATGTATTCCCGTTCGCGTTTCTCCTTTAATTGTCTGGCCAGATGTTTACCTATCTTGTTACCCTGGGAATAGGATATTTGATGTAGTATGAGGAGAGTGAATTCTGCCCTGTTATTGTAGATAGCTCTAAGTTTCCCTCGGAGGGCGGTGAGAGTGCGCAGGGATTCCCTAGAGGGGTTGGCTTTATGTTGCCTTTCAGCTATTTCTAATTTGGATTCCAAACCTACCCGCTCCTTGGCCTGTTGTTTGTTCAGGGTGGAATTGAAAGCTATGCATTTCCCCCGAAATACCCCCTTAAAGGCATCCCAATTATTAAAGACAGTGGTATCTTCAGGTGCATTTAAGGTAAGAAAGTCTGAGATGGTTTCGCGATGTGCAGTACAGAGTACTCAGTCCCTGGTGAGGGAAGTCGGGAAGTACCATTTGGGGGTAGTGGATGCAATATGATTCCAGGACAGGCATATCGAGACCATGCAATGATTCGATATAGAGAGGGGAAAGATCTTGGCCTCCCGTAAGGCACCCATCAGGTTCTGGCTGATGAATGTATAATCGAGTCTGGAGTAGGTGTGGTGCACGTGGGAATAGAAAGTATAATCTCGTGTCTGGGGATAGAGGGTGCGCCAAGCGTCTAAAAAACCCATGTCTTGGAGCTGCTGTCTAGTGTCTGCAGAAAAAGAGTTAGTGTCTGCCCTATGTGGGTGGGTGCGATCTATTTCTGCTTGTCAGGTCAGGTTAAAGTCACCCAAGATGATTGTCCTCCCTTCTGCAAAGTCTCGTATTTTCCCCAGGGTCGTGTTCAAAAAGTGTGACTGCCCCGTGTTGGGAGCGTATGTTGCGATAAAAGTGCATAATATCCTCTGTAGAGTGCCCTTGACCATAACTAGTCTACCGTCCTTGTCTGTCAAAATGTCCCTAGGCTGGAATTTCGTGGAGCTGTGAAAGAGAAGAGCGACTCCCCGGTGTTTAGTAAGTGCGGAGGATCGGTAAATCAATGGGTAGTGTTTGTGGCGGAGTCTGGTGTCCTCTGCCCTGGAGAGGTGTGTCTCCTGGAGAGCTACTACACCGAGGTGATGGTCTGTAAGGTATTTCCAGATCTTTTGCCATTTTTGGGGAGAGTTAAGACCCTTCACGTTCCATGAGCCCATAGAAGTACCATTTAACCGTTGTGGGCTCCCCTCCCCTCCCTCTAGACCTGCGGAACATACCAGGAGGCCTGGCCGAACCAGCCAGGTATGGTGCATTTCTCTTACGTGATGGTTGTGAGATAGGGATCCTGATAAGAGCACATGCCTGCACATCACAATTAAAAAGCCGCCACCATTGCCAAATCCCTCCCCCTCCCACCAACAAAAACAGAAAAAAAGCCAACATTACCAACAACAACTTGGGACACATCGAGGAAAGTGTCCTGACCAGAGATCAAGTGTCCCCGGTGTGTACTTTGGGTGGACAGAAGGACCGAGGTCCCCGTCTGCGCCTAAACTGAATCGTTCGTACGGTATCTGACATTTGGCGCAGTCTGCATATCCTGGCAAGACGAGTTCAGAGTAGCTCAGCCCAAGCGTCAGTTTGGAGCCAATCTTGCCTCGGAGTGTCACTAAAACAGAATTGTGGATCTTGTCGAGTTCTGAAGTGAAGCTTCCCTGAGTGATAAGCACCAGGTGACCATGCTTGTAGAATGTGTCCGTCATAGAGAACTGCCAATAGCCAAATAGTTAGTACAATTTAAAGGAGAGAACCCTGTGCTCAGCGACAGCAGTTCGGCTGGAATGATTACACCCATAAGCATGAAGGGCTCCCGGTACCAGCATAGCCTGGCATGATCAGCGTTCGGTTCCAGCACCTTTACTGTGACAGTTGACGATAGAGAGGTTTGGGCTTGTCAGTCCTCATTTGCGGTTCCTCTGGGGGCCAGACGACCATTGATACATCGGAGGGCCACTCCTTGTCGGGTCTGGTGTGTTGCTACTGGCGAATTCAGGGTCATCGGAGGAAAGGCCTAGGAGATCTAATCCTTCTTGCAAATCCAAAATATGTTGTTGGTTATTGTTGTATTCGAAGGATATATCCATCTGTATCGGATGTGATGATCACGTAGTTTCGACGTAATGGGCCTGAATAGTTATCTCCTAGTCAGAGTAGCCGGCACTAGGTCTTGAAAGACGGTGCACAAATGATCTTGAAAGGAGACAGTTCCCCTTTTCCTGGCTGCTAGCAGGACTGCTTCCTTAGCTTTGTAGGAGTGGAATTTGGCTAACACGTCTTGCGGTCGCTTCCGTTCTCCGGTTGGCTGACCTCCGACTCGGTGCGCTCTTTCAAGTTTTATCTTCAGAGTCTGTGGGCCGAGGATTTCTGTGAACAGTCCCTCTAGAAAGGCCTCCAGATCCGATCCTTCTGCTCCCTCCTCTAGGTCTCGGATTCGTAGATTCTCCCTTCGAGCCCTATTTTCGAGATATTCTGCCTTTAGTTACTACTGATGCAGTTGGTCCTGGAGGGTATGGATGTCTTCCCGCATGATGGCTGCGTGTTTGTCTATATCCTGGGTTTTGTGTCTCCAGGTCCATTACTCTCGTGCCCACTGAGTCCACATCTTGTTGAAGGGAGGCGAGTCGTCCGATGAGGTCGGATTTCAGTTGGTCGATCGAGGCCCTGAGATCTTGACCCAGTTCGTTCCGAAGCTCCGTCTTAAAATCCCGTAACGTAGCCAGAAGATCGTCCTTAGTGAGGGCCATAGCATCTGCACCTCCGTCACATCCAGATGGCAGGTGTTTGTCTGTTGGCGCGAAGATGTCGGAGATCCTGTTCGTTGCCTTACTCGTTGACTTAGTTGGCGGCATAGAGGCCGGTCCAGGTTGACCCCCGTTCTGCGGCGGATGAATTGAGGGGGTGCGGTGTCAGGTGGCGTGGAGTTCTCTGCGCCAGGGGCTAGGCGTTGGTGCTAGATGTCAGCGTTAGCTTTGTTCCTGCTAAGTATTTGGTGAGTGGTGCCACCATGATCCCAGTCGTGGGCTGTAAGATTATCACTTGAGATGTATACCACTCTGTGCCAGTCACCTTTGCGTGTGGAGTGCTATCTCCACGAAGCTAGTGGAGGCTTTCCAGGAAGAAGGGTGAACCCGCAAGCGGTGGGCGAAGAGAACGTGTCCAGTGGGATACTGCGCATAGTTCCCTTGTGGGAGCCCCTCTATCACCAGGAAGATACTTGGCGGCCGACCTGTTCACCGCCCCAATGTCTCACCTCCCCTAACTGCCCGGAGTCACTCCGCCTCAGTTCAGGGGGCACTGCAGTCGGTATGTTCACGGAGCCTGGTATCTGGGAGCCCCTGTGATCGTTTGTGATGTAGCCTAGGTGGCAGTCCTCAATCTGCAGTGTTGCCTGATTTTGCCGCGGTGTAGATCCAGAAGCGGGGAAAAGGCCTCCCTCGTATAATGCTGTCAGTGTTGATCCGCCATCTTAGGGTCAGGCATGGCTCAGTTGTCAGATACGGGCTTCTTAATTCACTAACTTTGCCGGTGGGTATCGGGCATAGCTCCGGTCACTGTTCACATCGTCCACGTACCTGGGGGGTGTCGCATCGCAACACAGTCCGTCGGAGCCTCTCACGTCGGCTTCATTAACGGCGGCGTTTCTCCGCCGATGCTCTTGCTTAAATCCTCTGCACAGTAGTTTTCAGCCTCATTCGCGGGCTCCAGTGCTGGTTTCCGCATCCACTCTGTACTCGGCCTATAGTTTGCTGGGAGTCCGGATTTCTCACAGGGTGACGGGCGCCATTTTGCCGCGCACCAGGCCTTCCCTGTTAAAGCTCTGTGTCAAGTCGCAGGGTAAAATGTAAAGATTTTCAGGGCTGCATTACGTGCCCCCCAGTTTCCGATTGCCAGCGGTGATTCTTCTGGGGAGTTTCCCGCTGATTAAGCACCGGTTAGAGCTCAGGAGTAAAGCGCGGACCGGGAGACGAGACACGTCCGTCCGGCCATCTTACCCAGCCATGGCCCCCAAAGGTAGCACTTTTAATAGTGCTACATTCATAGTCCGCTCTGTCAAAGTCGTAAGGGTAATGAGATAGCAATCTTTTTAGTAAGATGATTTACAACTTTTGTAATTGCATCTATTTCATTAAGGATGGGGTTATAAGCATTGCATTTGATGTGCGATTATTGTTTGAATGGCTGCTGTGCGAGCTATGGTTGTGTACCTAACCACAACTTGCGAATTGCAGTGTTTTTTTTGTTAACTATAACTGTGTTTTAGGTGAAAAACATATGCATATTGTGTTCTCACTGAACTCCTATCCATTCATACTTTAGTGATAGCCTGTGGTGGACTGTAGCTAGGCTCGCCCTACAAGCCTTTGAGTTGACACGTGGGCTGCTTGTACATGTCTATTAAGAGAATCTAGGAAGCTTACATGAAATCCACTTTTTGTTGCAGACTTGGTATCTTCATCGCTGCTTGCAAGAGACTCTGAACCTTCTCTCTTCAAGAGTGTCTTGTTATTTCCCTCTACAGATAGACGCGCATTAATTCTTCCATCTTGCTGACTTCCTTCCTTCAATAGGTGTTTGCAGTTATATTAACTCTTCGCATATGTTCCACATCCTAACCTCTGAATAAGGAGCAAAGGACCATTCATTTTGCTTGGTGAAGTTGCTTAGAATTTCTGGTTTCAAAGCCTAAGAAAAACGTGGGCTTGAAAAGCTGCTAGAAATCTATGTGCTGCTGTAAAGATGACCTCGACAAATGGCCACATGGGAAAGTTGGATGTGGGAAGCAGATGATAATTGCATACCTTATGTTCTAGCAGCTGGGCAACCTAGTACATGAACCTCGAAAGTAAACAGTGGGCAATTTAGAAGAGTAATGATTTTTCTTCTTCCGAGCTAAATTAATAAGGAAGCGATTCACTATAAATTGCATCAAGAGTCATATTTTCAGAACGCTTCTCAGGTCACTTTCTGATTGAGAGAATTTGCTATATTTTGGATCAACAGGTTTATTTTAATTTGTCGTCCTGCTGCCTTTTCTTAAATGTTTGTGTTTAAGTTCCCTCTCATGATTGAATAACGTCCTTCTATTTTAGAAATGGCTCTGAACAGATGGCGACATTGCAGTATTTTCTGCACTGCAGTTGAAAAGCTGTTGTGTGCACTATTCTGAATCCATACTGGGAAATGATGTATAAACTCTGCCAAAAGGAGTCCCAGAAGACTTCTCATATGATATACAAACTTATTTCATTTGTACAATGTATGAATAGCATTCTAAGCAGCAGAATACCGGACTTTCTTAAATACTAACTGGTATTGTGGCTGTGGGAACCTACATTGTAATTTGCAAGCAGTCACAGCTGTGTCAGAAATATGTTTTGCCCTAAAACATTGCTTGCTAGCTAGCAGTGGACAAATAGTTAAAAACGGAATTAAAAGAAGCTGTGCAGTTCTACATCTATCTAATTGAATTACTTGTTAACTGCAAACTCAAATAAAGAATGGTTTACTTAGTATTTCCAAACCAGAAGCACCTCAGCCTTGTTGACCTGGGCACAGTATATTGTTTCATGCCCCCCAAAAAGTTAAGAGCCGGTGGGAACCAGTTTATGGTTGCGAGGTACTGCAACAGCAACAGATTCAAATACTCGTCTGTAGGGAAAGATGTGTGATATCACAGAGGATTCTAAGACAGTTGTGAATTTGTTAGTTTTTAAAACACTTGTGCATACATGTGTTTGTCAACTGTTTTGTGTTTAATAAAAAGTTTCTAATGCAAGGCTTGAGTGGGTCTAAGCCCGCCAACATTTTTGTTTATCAAAAATGAGCAGCTGTACGTTTGTAAGCACTTTTTGCTTAGTGTTTCAAAATATGATGCACTTAAGAACAACCTTCCTAAATGGGAGATGTAGACCCGATTTTCAAGCTAGAGTACATTAATGAGCACAGATGGGTATATTTAAAACACAGCTGGCATATGTGTGTCTATAAGAGAAACAATAGTAAATGGGAAAATTAGATTGAGGTCCTTTGTAAAAATCCCGGCCACTGTTCTATCACATCTGGCTCAAGTAAGATGTGTGAGTGTGCATTATTACATTTGAGTCTGAATTGAGTCTCATCGCACCCCACGCCATCGCATCAATGAACTACACACTCATTGGAGACCTGAACTTCCACCTCGACAACCCCAGCGACCCCAACTCCACCATCCTTCATAACAACCTCGTCAACATCGGGCTCAACCAAATCATCACCACACCGACACACAGAGCAGGACACACCCATCTTCGCTGCAGGTAACCGCGTGCACTTCAGTCACACAACGCAACCACCATGGACCGACCACCACTGTGTTCACTTCACTGTCGACAAACCCAAGGCACCAAAACCAGCCCCCGCCCACCATGAAGGAACTGGAGAAAGGTTACCGACGAGCAACTGAACTCCACCCTCACCCGATACAACCACACCCGGGCATCCGACGCAAACATCGCAGCCAGAGGACTCCACACCTGGAACTCCAACTGCGCAGACAAGCTTGCCCCGCTACATAACTCCAGCAAACAGCGCCCCAGGAAAGCCACCTAGTTCACCACCAATCTCCAAGAAGCCAGGCGCACCTGCAGACGCCTGGAGAAGAAGTGGAGGAACACAAAGACAACCGATAATTACTCCACCTACAAGGACGCCATGACGGACTACCACAACCAAATCAGAACTACCAAAAGAAACTTCATCCACAACAAAATCCTCGCCAACCCCACCAGCTCCAAGGAACTCTTCAGTTTCATTCAGGAATTCACCTACCCACGCAGCAAATCCACAGACATCACCCCGTCCCAAGACCTCTGCAACAAGCTTGGAACCTACTTCTCCACTGCAAGATCAAGACACACCACGACAACTTCGTTGACCACCCACAAGACACCACAGCCCCCCAGAGACACCAGCCAGCCCACCATCTCCAACTGAACACCGATAACGATCGAGGACACCGCCACAACCACTAAAGGCATCTACTCGGGGGGGGCCCCCACCGACCCATGTCCCCCCGCAAATCTACCACAGAGCCGCGGACACCGTCGCCGCTGAACTGCAACACACCATCAACACCACCTTCAGACCAGGCACCTTGCCAGACGACTGGAAGCGCAAAGAAGTCAGGCCCCTGCTCAAGAAACCCACGGCCGACCCCACTGATCTCAAGAACTACCGCCCTATCTCGCTTCTCTCCTTCCCAGCCAAAGGGAACGAACACGATTCATCGAAGAGAACGCCGTCCTCGACCCATCCCAATCCGGATTCCGAAGCAACCACAGCACCGAGACCGCCCTACTCGCTGCCACAGACGACATCCGCACCCTCCTGTACCAAGGCCACTCCGCAGCCCTCATCCTCCTCGACCTGTCTGCAGCCTTTGACACCGTCAATCACCGCACACTATTCGCCAGACTAAAATCCGATTAGCCGCACTCTGCTCGTCCTACCAGCGTGTTACCCCAAAGCATTGTGGCCCATGAAGTAGCGTCGGCGGGTACGCCTATGCCAAAAGTTTAAAATGAAAATGAGTGTCACGTTAGCCATCCCTGGACACGTGTTTCGAGGTAGTTGCCTCTCGTCAGCAGGGAGTAGGTGTGTGTGTAGGGTTGCTGCGTAGGCTGCCAAAAAATATTCTCAGGTAAAGTACCACTCAAGGCGCGCAGGTGCGTAGCCATGGGCTCGTCAGCCCCACCGGCTCAAGGGAGCCTGAATATAAACAAAAATCCGATTGGCCGCACTCTGCTCGTCCTACCAGCGTGTTACCCCAAAGCATTGTGGTCCATGAAGTAGCGTCGGCGGGTACGCCTATGCCAAAAGTTTAAAATGAAAATGAGTGTCGCGTTAGCCATCCCTGGACACGTGTTTCGAGGTAGTTGCCTCTCGTCAGCAGGGAGTAGGTGTGTGTGTAGGGTTGCTGCGTAGGCTGCCAAAAAATATTCTCAGGTAAAGTACCACTCAAGGCGCGCAGGTGCGTAGCCATGGGCTCGTCAGCCCCACCGGCTCAAGGGAGCCTGAATATAAACAAAAATCCGATTGGCCGCACTCTGCTCGTCCTACCAGCGTGTTAACCAAAGCATTGTGGTCCATGAAGTAGCGTCGGCGGGTACGCCTATGCCAAAAGTTTAAAATGAAAATGAGTGTCGCGTTAGTCATCCCTGGACACGTGTTTTGAGGTAGTTGCCTCTCGTCAGCAGGGAGTAGGTGTGTGTGTAGGGTTGCTGCGTAGGCTGCCAAAAGTATTCTCAGGTAAAGTACCACTCAAGGCGCGCAGGTGCGTAGCCATGGGCTCGTCAGCCCCACCGGCTCAAGGGAGCCTGAATATAAACAAAAATCCGATTGGCCGCACTCTGCTCGTCCTACCAGCGTGTTACCCCAAAGCATTGTGGTCCATGAAGTAGGGTCGGCGGGTACGCCTATGCCAAAAGTTTAAAATGAAAATGAGTGTCGCGTTAGCCATCCCTGGACACGTGTTTCGAGGTAGTTGCCTCTCGTCAGCAGGGAGTAGGTGTGTGTGTAGGGTTGCTGCGTAGGCTGCCAAAAAATATTCTCAGGTAAAGTACCACTCAAGGCGCGCAGGTGCGTAGCCATGGGCTCGTCAGCCCCACCGGCTCAAGGGAGCCTGAATATAAACAAAAATCCGATTGGCCGCACTCTGCTCGTCCTACCAGCGTGTTACCCCAAAGCATTGTGGTCCATGAAGTAGCGTCGGCGGGTACGCCTATGCCAAAAGTTTAAAATGAAAATGAGTGTCGCGTTAGCCATCATTGGACACGTGTTTCGAGGTAGTTGCCTCTCGTCAGCAGGGAGTAGGTGTGTGTGTAGGGTTGCTGCGTAGGCTGCCAAAAAATATTCTCAGGTAAAGTACCACTCAAGGCGCGCAGGTGCGTAGCCATGGGCTCGTCAGCCCCACCGGCTCAAGGGAGCCTGAATATAAACAAAAATCCGATTGGCCGCACTCTGCTCGTCCTACCAGCGTGGTACCCCAAAGTATTGTGGTCCATGAAGTAGCGTCGGTGGGTACGCCTATGCCAAAAGTTTAAAATGAAAATGAGTGTCGCGTTAGCCATCCCTGGACACGTGTTTCGAGGTAGTTGCCTCTCGTCAGCAGGGAGTAGGTGTGTGTTTAGGGTTGCTGCGTAGGCTGCCAAAAAATATTCTCAGGTAAAGTACCACTCAAGGCGCGCAGGTGCGTAGCCATGGGCTCGTCAGCCCCACCGGCTCAAGGGAGCCTGAATATAAACAAAAATCCGATTGGCCGCACTCTGCTCGTCCTACCAGCGTGTTACCCCAAAGCATTGTGGTCCATGAAGTAGCGTCGGCGGGTACGCCTATGCCAAAAGTTTAAAATGAAAATGAGTGTCGCGTTAGCCATCCCTGGACACGTGTTTCGAGGTAGTTGCCTCTCGTCAGCAGGGAGTAGGTGTGTGTGTAGAGTTGCTGCGTAGGCTGCCACAAAATATTCTCAGGTAAAGTACCACTCAAGGCGCGCAGGTGCGTAGCCATGGGCTCGTCAGCCCCACCGGCTCAAGGGAGCCTGAATATAAACAGAAATCCGATTGGCCGCACTCTGCTCGTCCTACCAGCGTGTTACCCCAAAGCATTGTGGTCCATGAAGTAGCGTCGGCGGGTACGCCTATGCCAAAAGTTTAAAATGAAAATGAGTGTCGCGTTAGTCATCTCTGGACACGTGTTTCGAGGTAGTTGCCTCTCGTCAGCAGGGAGTAGGTGTGTGTGTAGGGTTGCTGCGTAGGCTGCCAAAAAATATTCTCAGGTAAAGTACCACTCAAGGCGCGCAGGTGCGTAGCCATGGGCTCGTCAGCCCCACCGGCTCAAGGGAGCCTGAATATAAACAAAAATCCGATTGGCCGCACTCTGCTCGTCCTACCAGCGTGTTACCCCAAAGCATTGTGGTCCATGAAGTAGCGTCGGCGGGTACGCCTATGCCAAAAGTTTAAAATGAAAATGAGTGTCGCGTTAGCCATCCCTGGACACGTGTTTCGAGGTAGTTGCCTCTCGTCAGCAGGGAGTAGGTGTGTGTGTAGGGTTGCTGCGTAGGCTGCCAAAAAATATTCTCAGGTAAAGTACCACTCAAGGCGCGCAGGTGCGTAGCCATGGGCTCGTCAGCCCCACCGGCTCAAGGGAGCCTGAATATAAACAAAAATCCGATTGGCCGCACTCTGCTCGTCCTACCAGCGTGTTACCCCAAAGCATTGTGGTCCATGAAGTAGCGTCGGCGGGTACGCCTATGCCAAAAGTTTAAAATGAAAATGAGTGTCGCGTTAGCCATCCCTGGACACGTGTTTCGAGGTAGTTGCCTCTCGTCAGCAGGGAGTAGGTGTGTGTGTAGGGTTGCTGCGTAGGCTGCCAAAAAATATTCTCAGGTAAAGTACCACTCAAGGCGCGCAGGTGCGTAGCCATGGGCTCGTCAGCCCCACCGGCTCAAGGGAGCCTGAATATAAACAAAAATCCGATTGGCCGCACTCTGCTCGTCCTACCAGCGTGTTACCCCAAAGCATTGTGGTCCATGAAGTAGCGTCGGCGGGTACGCCTATGCCAAAAGTTTAAAATGAAAATGAGTGTCGCGTTAGCCATCCCTGGACACGTGTTTCGAGGTAGTTGCCTCTCGTCAGCAGGGAGTAGGTGTGTGTGTAGGGTTGCTGCGTAGGCTGCCAAAAAATATTCTCAGGTAAAGTACCACTCAAGGCGCGCAGGTGCGTAGCCATGGGCTCGTCAGCCCCACCGGCTCAAGGGAGCCTGAATATAAACAAAAATCCGATTGGCCGCACTCTGCTCGTCCTACCAGCGTGTTACCCCAAAGCATTGTGGTCCATGAAGTAGCGTCGGCGGGTACGCCTATGCCAAAAGTTTAAAATGAAAATGAGTGTCGCGTTAGCCATCCCTGGACACGTGTTTCGAGGTAGTTGCCTCTCGTCAGCAGGGAGTAGGTGTGTGTGTAGGGTTGCTGCGTAGGCTGCCAAAAAATATTCTCAGGTAAAGTACCACTCAAGGCGCGCAGGTGCGTAGCCATGGGCTCGTCAGCCCCACCGGCTCAAGGGAGCCTGAATATAAACAGAAATCCGATTGGCCGCACTCTGCTAGTCCTACCAGCGTGTTACCCCAAAGCATTGTGGTCCATGAAGTAGCGTCGGCGGGTACGCCTATGCCAAAAGTTTAAAATGAAAATGAGTGTCGCGTTAGCCATCCCTGGACACGTGTTTCGAGGTAGTTGCCTCTCGTCAGCAGGGAGTAGGTGTGTGTGTAGGGTTGCTGCGTAGGCTGCCAAAAAATATTCTCAGGTAAAGTACCACTCAAGGCGCGCAGGTGCGTAGCCATGGGCTCGTCAGCCCCACCGGCTCAAGGGAGCCTGAATATAAACAAAAATCCGATTGGCCGCACTCTGCTCGTCCTACCAGCGTGGTACCCCAAAGTATTGTGGTCCATGAAGTAGCGTCGGTGGGTACGCCTATGCCAAAAGTTTAAAATGAAAATGAGTGTCGCGTTAGCCATCCCTGGACACGTGTTTCGAGGTAGTTGCCTCTCGTCAGCAGGGAGTAGGTGTGTGTGTAGGGTTGCTGCGTAGGCTGCCAAAAAATATTCTCAGGTAAAGTACCACTCAAGGCGCGCAGGTGCGTAGCCATGGGCTCGTCAGCCCCACCGGCTCAAGGGAGCCTGAATATAAACAAAAATCCGATTGGCCGCACTCTGCTCGTCCTACCAGCGTGTTACCCCAAAGCATTGTGGTCCATGAAGTAGCGTCGGCGGGTACGCCTATGCCAAAAGTTTAAAATGAAAATGAGTGTCGCGTTAGCCATCCCTGGACACGTGTTTCGAGGTAGTTGCCTCTCGTCAGCAGGGAGTAGGTGTGTGTGTAGAGTTGCTGCGTAGGCTGCCAAAAAATATTCTCAGGTAAAGTACCACTCAAGGCGCGCAGGTGCGTAGCCATGGGCTCGTCAGCCCCACCGGCTCAAGGGAGCCTGAATATAAACAGAAATCCGATTGGCCGCACTCTGCTCGTCCTACCAGCGTGTTACCCCAAAGCATTGTGGTCCATGAAGTAGCGTCGGCGGGTACGCCTATGCCAAAAGTTTAAAATGAAAATGAGTGTCGCGTTAGCCATCCCTGGACACGTGTTTCGAGGTAGTTGCCTCTCGTCAGCAGGGAGTAGGTGTGTGTGTAGGGTTGCTGCGTAGGCTGCCAAAAAATATTCTCAGGTAAAGTACCACTCAAGGCGCGCAGGTGCGTAGCCATGGGCTCGTCAGCCCCACCGGCTCAAGGGAGCCTGAATATAAACAAAAATCCGATTGGCCGCACTCTGCTCGTCCTACCAGCGTGGTACCCCAAAGTATTGTGGTCCATGAAGTAGCGTCGGTGGGTACGCCTATGCCAAAAGTTTAAAATGAAAATGAGTGTCGCGTTAGCCATCCCTGGACACGTGTTTCGAGGTAGTTGCCTCTCGTCAGCAGGGAGTAGGTGTGTGTGTAGGGTTGCTGCGTAGGCTGCCAAAAAATATTCTCAGGTAAAGTACCACTCAAGGCGCGCAGGTGCGTAGCCATGGGCTCGTCAGCCCCACCGGCTCAAGGGAGCCTGAATATAAACAAAAATCCGATTGGCCGCACTCTGCTCGTCCTACCAGCGTGTTACCCCAAAGCATTGTGGTCCATGAAGTAGCGTCGGCGGGTACGCCTATGCCAAAAGTTTAAAATGAAAATGAGTGTCGCGTTAGCCATCCCTGGACACGTGTTTCGAGGTAGTTGCCTCTCGTCAGCAGGGAGTAGGTGTGTGTGTAGAGTTGCTGCGTAGGCTGCCAAAAAATATTCTCAGGTAAAGTACCACTCAAGGCGCGCAGGTGCGTAGCCATGGGCTCGTCAGCCCCACCGGCTCAAGGGAGCCTGAATATAAACAGAAATCCGATTGGCCGCACTCTGCTCGTCCTACCAGCGTGTTACCCCAAAGCATTGTGGTCCATGAAGTAGCGTCGGCGGGTACGCCTATGCCAAAAGTTTAAAATGAAAATGAGTGTCGCGTTAGCCATCCCTGGACACGTGTTTCGAGGTAGTTGCCTCTCGTCAGCAGGGAGTAGGTGTGTGTGTAGGGTTGCTGCGTAGGCTGCCAAAAAATATTCTCAGGTAAAGTACCACTCAAGGCGCGCAGGTGCGTAGCCATGGGCTCGTCAGCCCCACCGGCTCAAGGGAGCCTGAATATAAACAAAAATCCGATTGGCCGCACTCTGCTCGTCCTACCAGCGTGTTACCCCAAAGTATTGTGGTCCATGAAGTAGCGTCGGCGGGTACGCCTATGCCAAAAGTTTAAAATGAAAATGAGTGTCGCGTTAGCCATCCCTGGACACGTGTTTCGAGGTAGTTGCCTCTCGTCAGCAGGGAGTAGGTGTGTGTGTAGGGTTGCTGCGTAGGCTGCCAAAAAATATTCTCAGGTAAAGTACCACTCAAGGCGCGCAGGTGCGTAGCCATGGGCTCGTCAGCCCCACCGGCTCAAGGGAGCCTGAATATAAACAAAAATCCGATTGGCCGCACTCTGCTCGTCCTACCAGCGTGTTACCCCAAAGCATTGTGGTCCATGAAGTAGCGTCGGCGGGTACGCCTATGCCAAAAGTTTAAAATGAAAATGAGTGTCGCGTTAGCCATCCCTGGACACGTGTTTCGAGGTAGTTGCCTCTCGTCAGCAGGGAGTAGGTGTGTGTGTAGGGTTGCTGCGTAGGCTGCCAAAAAATATTCTCAGGTAAAGTACCACTCAAGGCGCGCAGGTGCGTAGCCATGGGCTCGTCAGCCCCACCGGCTCAAGGGAGCCTGAATATAAACAAAAATCCGATTGGCCGCACTCTGCTCGTCCTACCAGCATGTTACCCCAAAGCATTGTGGTCCATGAAGTAGCGTCGGCGGGTACGCCTATGCCAAAAGTTTAAAATGAAAATAAGTGTCGCGTTAGCCATCCCTGGACACGTGTTTCGAGGTAGTTGCCTCTCATCAGCAGGGAGTAGGTGTGTGTGTAGGGTTGCTGCGTAGGCTGCCAAAAAATATTCTCAGGTAAAGTACCACTCAAGGCGCGCAGGTGCGTAGCCATGGGCTCGTCAGCCCCACCGGCTCAAGGGAGCCTGAATATAAACAAAAATCCGATTGGCCGCACTCTGCTCGTCCTACCAGCGTGTTACCCCAAAGCATTGTGGTCCATGAAGTAGCGTCGGCGGGTACGCCTATGCCAAAAGTTTAAAATGAAAATGAGTGTCGCGTTAGCCATCCCTGGACACGTGTTTCGAGGTAGTTGCCTCTCGTCAGCAGGGAGTAGGTGTGTGTGTAGGGTTGCTGCGTAGGCTGCCAAAAAATATTCTCAGGTAAAGTACCACTCAAGGCGCGCAGGTGCGTAGCCATGGGCTCGTCAGCCCCACCGGCTCAAGGGAGCCTGAATATAAACAAAAATCCGATTGGCCGCACTCTGCTCGTCCTACCAGCGTGTTACCCCAAAGCATTGTGGTCCATGAAGTAGCGTCGGCGGGTACGCCTATGCCAAAAGTTTAAAATGAAAATAAGTGTCGCGTTAGCCATCCCTGGACACGTGTTTCGAGGTAGTTGCCTCTCGTCAGCAGGGAGTAGGTGTGTGTGTAGGGTTGCTGCGTAGGCTGCCAAAAAATATTCTCAGGTAAAGTACCACTCAAGGCGCGCAGGTGCGTAGCCATGGGCTCGTCAGCCCCACCGGCTCAAGGGAGCCTGAATATAAACAAAAATCCGATTGGCCGCACTCTGCTCGTCCTACCAGCGTGTTACCCCAAAGCATTGTGGTCCATGAAGTAGCGTCGGCGGGTACGCCTATGCCAAAAGTTTAAAATGAAAATGAGTGTCGTGTTAGCCATCCCTGGACACGTGTTTCGAGGTAGTTGCCTCTCGTCAGCAGGGAGTAGGTGTGTGTGTAGGGTTGCTGCGTAGGCTGCCAAAAAATATTCTCAGGTAAAGTACCACTCAAGGCGCGCAGGTGCGTAGCCATGGGCTCGTCAGCCCCACCGGCTCAAGGGAGCCTGAATATAAACAAAAATCCGATTGGCCGCACTCTGCTCATCCTACCAGCGTGTTACCCCAAAGCATTGTGGTCCATGAAGTAGCGTCGGCGGGTACGCCTATGCCAAAAGTTTAAAATGAAAATGAGTGTCGCGTTAGCCATCCCTGGACACGTGTTTCGAGGTAGTTGCCTCTCGTCAGCAGGGAGTAGGTGTGTGTGTAGGGTTGCTGCGTAGGCTGCCAAAAGTATTCTCAGGTAAAGTACCACTCAAGGCGCGCAGGTGCGTAGCCATGGGCTCGTCAGCCCCACCGGCTCAAGGGAGCCTGAATATAAACAAAAATCCGATTGGCCGCACTCTGCTCGTCCTACCAGCGTGTTACCCCAAAGCATTGTGGTCCATGAAGTAGCGTCGGCGGGTACGCCTATGCCAAAAGTTTCAAATGAAAATGAGTGTCGCGTTAGCCATCCCTGGACACGTGTTTCGAGGTAGTTGCCTCTCGTCAGCAGGGAGTAGGTGTGTGTGTAGGGTTGCTGCGTAGGCTGCCAAAAAATATTCTCAGGTAAAGTACCACTCAAGGCGCGCAGGTGCGTAGCCATGTGCTCGTCAGCCCCACCGGCTCAAGGGAGCCTGAATATAAACAAAAATCCGATTGGCCGCACTCTGCTCGTCCTACCAGCGTGTTACCCCAAAGCATTGTGGTCCATGAAGTAGCGTCGGCGGGTACGCCTATGCCAAACGTTTAAAATGAAAATGAGTGTCGCGTTAGCCATCCCTGGACACGTGTTTCGAGGTAGTTGCCTCTCGTCAGCAGGGAGTAGGTGTGTGTGTAGGGTTGCTGCGTAGGCTGCCAAAAAATATTCTCAGGTAAAGTACCACTCAAGGCGCGCAGGTGCGTAGCCATGGTCTCGTCAGCCCCACCGGCTCAAGGGAGCCTGAATATAAACAAAAATCCGATTGGCCGCACTCTGCTCGTCCTACCAGCGTGTTACCCCAAAGCATTGTGGTCCATGAAGTAGCGTCGGCGGGTACGCCTATGCCAAAAGTTTAAAATGAAAATGAGTGTCGCGTTAGCCATCCCTGGACACGTGTTTCGAGGTAGTTGCCTCTCGTCAGCAGGGAGTAGGTGTGTGTGTAGGGTTGCTGCGTAGGCTGCCAAAAAATATTCTCAGGTAAAGTACCACTCAAGGCGCGCAGGTGCGTAGCCATGGGCTCGTCAGCCCCACCGGCTCAAGGGAGCCTGAATATAAACAAAAATCCGATTGGCCGCACTCTGCTCGTCCTACCAGCGTGTTACCCCAAAGCATTGTGGTCCATGAAGTAGCGTCGGCGGGTACGCCTATGCCAAAAGTTTAAAATGAAAATGAGTGTCGCGTTAGCCATCCCTGGACACGTGTTTCGAGGTAGTTGCCTCTCGTCAGCAGGGAGTAGGTGTGTGTGTAGAGTTGCTGCGTAGGCTGCCAAAAAATATTCTCAGGTAAAGTACCACTCAAGGCGCGCAGGTGCGTAGCCATGGGCTCGTCAGCCCCACCGGCTCAAGGGAGCCTGAATATAAACAGAAATCCGATTGGCCGCACTCTGCTCGTCCTACCAGCGTGTTACCCCAAAGCATTGTGGTCCATGAAGTAGCGTCGGCGGGTACGCCTATGCCAAAAGTTTAAAATGAAAATGAGTGTCGCGTTAGCCATCCCTGGACACGTGTTTCGAGGTAGTTGCCTCTCGTCAGCAGGGAGTAGGTGTGTGTGTAGGGTTGCTGCGTAGGCTGCCAAAAAATATTCTCAGGTAAAGTACCACTCAAGGCGCGCAGGTGCGTAGCCATGGGCTCGTCAGCCCCACCGGCTCAAGGGAGCCTGAATATAAACAAAAATCCGATTGGCCGCACTCTGCTCGTCCTACCAGCGTGGTACCCCAAAGTATTGTGGTCCATGAAGTAGCGTCGGTGGGTACGCCTATGCCAAAAGTTTAAAATGAAAATGAGTGTCGCGTTAGCCATCCCTGGACACGTGTTTCGAGGTAGTTGCCTCTCGTCAGCAGGGAGTAGGTGTGTGTGTAGGGTTGCTGCGTAGGCTGCCAAAAAATATTCTCAGGTAAAGTACCACTCAAGGCGCGCAGGTGCGTAGCCATGGGCTCGTCAGCCCCACCGGCTCAAGGGAGCCTGAATATAAACAAAAATCCGATTGGCCGCACTCTGCTCGTCCTACCAGCGTGTTACCCCAAAGCATTGTGGTCCATGAAGTAGCGTCGGCGGGTACGCCTATGCCAAAAGTTTAAAATGAAAATGAGTGTCGCGTTAGCCATCCCTGGACACGTGTTTCGAGGTAGTTGCCTCTCGTCAGCAGGGAGTAGGTGTGTGTGTAGAGTTGCTGCGTAGGCTGCCAAAAAATATTCTCAGGTAAAGTACCACTCAAGGCGCGCAGGTGCGTAGCCATGGGCTCGTCAGCCCCACCGGCTCAAGGGAGCCTGAATATAAACAGAAATCCGATTGGCCGCACTCTGCTCGTCCTACCAGCGTGTTACCCCAAAGCATTGTGGTCCATGAAGTAGCGTCGGCGGGTACGCCTATGCCAAAAGTTTAAAATGAAAATGAGTGTCGCGTTAGCCATCCCTGGACACGTGTTTCGAGGTAGTTGCCTCTCGTCAGCAGGGAGTAGGTGTGTGTGTAGGGTTGCTGCGTAGGCTGCCAAAAAATATTCTCAGGTAAAGTACCACTCAAGGCGCGCAGGTGCGTAGCCATGGGCTCGTCAGCCCCACCGGCTCAAGGGAGCCTGAATATAAACAAAAATCCGATTGGCCGCACTCTGCTCGTCCTACCAGCGTGTTACCCCAAAGTATTGTGGTCCATGAAGTAGCGTCGGCGGGTACGCCTATGCCAAAAGTTTAAAATGAAAATGAGTGTCGCGTTAGCCATCCCTGGACACGTGTTTCGAGGTAGTTGCCTCTCGTCAGCAGGGAGTAGGTGTGTGTGTAGGGTTGCTGCGTAGGCTGCCAAAAAATATTCTCAGGTAAAGTACCACTCAAGGCGCGCAGGTGCGTAGCCATGGGCTCGTCAGCCCCACCGGCTCAAGGGAGCCTGAATATAAACAAAAATCCGATTGGCCGCACTCTGCTCGTCCTACCAGCGTGTTACCCCAAAGCATTGTGGTCCATGAAGTAGCGTCGGCGGGTACGCCTATGCCAAAAGTTTAAAATGAAAATGAGTGTCGCGTTAGCCATCCCTGGACACGTGTTTCGAGGTAGTTGCCTCTCGTCAGCAGGGAGTAGGTGTGTGTGTAGGGTTGCTGCGTAGGCTGCCAAAAAATATTCTCAGGTAAAGTACCACTCAAGGCGCGCAGGTGCGTAGCCATGGGCTCGTCAGCCCCACCGGCTCAAGGGAGCCTGAATATAAACAAAAATCCGATTGGCCGCACTCTGCTCGTCCTACCAGCATGTTACCCCAAAGCATTGTGGTCCATGAAGTAGCGTCGGCGGGTACGCCTATGCCAAAAGTTTAAAATGAAAATAAGTGTCGCGTTAGCCATCCCTGGACACGTGTTTCGAGGTAGTTGCCTCTCATCAGCAGGGAGTAGGTGTGTGTGTAGGGTTGCTGCGTAGGCTGCCAAAAAATATTCTCAGGTAAAGTACCACTCAAGGCGCGCAGGTGCGTAGCCATGGGCTCGTCAGCCCCACCGGCTCAAGGGAGCCTGAATATAAACAAAAATCCGATTGGCCGCACTCTGCTCGTCCTACCAGCGTGTTACCCCAAAGCATTGTGGTCCATGAAGTAGCGTCGGCGGGTACGCCTATGCCAAAAGTTTAAAATGAAAATGAGTGTCGCGTTAGCCATCCCTGGACACGTGTTTCGAGGTAGTTGCCTCTCGTCAGCAGGGAGTAGGTGTGTGTGTGTAGGGTTGCTGCGTAGGCTGCCAAAAAATATTCTCAGGTAAAGTACCACTCAAGGCGCGCAGGTGCGTAGCCATGGGCTCGTCAGCCCCACCGGCTCAAGGGAGCCTGAATATAAACAAAAATCCGATTGGCCGCACTCTGCTCGTCCTACCAGCGTGTTACCCCAAAGCATTGTGGTCCATGAAGTAGCGTCGGCGGGTACGCCTATGCCAAAAGTTTAAAATGAAAATAAGTGTCGCGTTAGCCATCCCTGGACACGTGTTTCGAGGTAGTTGCCTCTCGTCAGCAGGGAGTAGGTGTGTGTGTAGGGTTGCTGCGTAGGCTGCCAAAAAATATTCTCAGGTAAAGTACCACTCAAGGCGCGCAGGTGCGTAGCCATGGGCTCGTCAGCCCCACCGGCTCAAGGGAGCCTGAATATAAACAAAAATCCGATTGGCCGCACTCTGCTCGTCCTACCAGCGTGTTACCCCAAAGCATTGTGGTCCATGAAGTAGCGTCGGCGGGTACGCCTATGCCAAAAGTTTAAAATGAAAATGAGTGTCGTGTTAGCCATCCCTGGACACGTGTTTCGAGGTAGTTGCCTCTCGTCAGCAGGGAGTAGGTGTGTGTGTAGGGTTGCTGCGTAGGCTGCCAAAAAATATTCTCAGGTAAAGTACCACTCAAGGCGCGCAGGTGCGTAGCCATGGGCTCGTCAGCCCCACCGGCTCAAGGGAGCCTGAATATAAACAAAAATCCGATTGGCCGCACTCTGCTCATCCTACCAGCGTGTTACCCCAAAGCATTGTGGTCCATGAAGTAGCGTCGGCGGGTACGCCTATGCCAAAAGTTTAAAATGAAAATGAGTGTCGCGTTAGCCATCCCTGGACACGTGTTTCGAGGTAGATGCCTCTCGTCAGCAGGGAGTAGGTGTGTGTGTAGGGTTGCTGCGTAGGCTGCCAAAAGTATTCTCAGGTAAAGTACCACTCAAGGCGCGCAGGTGCGTAGCCATGGGCTCGTCAGCCCCACCGGCTCAAGGGAGCCTGAATATAAACAAAAATCCGATTGGCCGCACTCTGCTCGTCCTACCAGCGTGTTACCCCAAAGCATTGTGGTCCATGAAGTAGCGTCGGCGGGTACGCCTATGCCAAAAGTTTAAAATGAAAATGAGTGTCGCGTTAGCCATCCCTGGACACGTGTTTCGAGGTAGTTGCCTCTCGTCAGCAGGGAGTAGGTGTGTGTGTAGGGTTGCTGCGTAGGCTGCCAAAAAATATTCTCAGGTAAAGTACCACTCAAGGCGCGCAGGTGCGTAGCCATGGGCTCGTCAGCCCCACCGGCTCAAGGGAGCCTGAATATAAACAAAAATCCGATTGGCCGCACTCTGCTCGTCCTACCAGCGTGTTACCCCAAAGCATTGTGGTCCATGAAGTAGCGTCGGCGGGTACGCCTATGCCAAACGTTTAAAATGAAAATGAGTGTCGCGTTAGCCATCCCTGGACACGTGTTTCGAGGTAGTTGCCTCTCGTCAGCAGGGAGTAGGTGTGTGTGTAGGGTTGCTGCGTAGGCTGCCAAAAAATATTCTCAGGTAAAGTACCACTCAAGGCGCGCAGGTGCGTAGCCATGGGCTCGTCAGCCCCACCGGCTCAAGGGAGCCTGAATATAAACAAAAATCCGATTGGCCGCACTCTGCTCGTCCTACCAGCGTGTTACCCCAAAGCATTGTGGTCTATGAAGTAGCGTCGGCGGGTACGCCTATGCCAAAAGTTTAAAATGAAAATGAGTGTCGCGTTAGCCATCCCTGGACACGTGTTTCGAGGTAGTTGCCTCTCGTCAGCAGGGAGTAGGTGTGTGTGTAGGGTTGCTGCGTAGGCTGCCAAAAAATATTCTCAGGTAAAGTACCACTCAAGGCGCGCAGGTGCGTAGCCATGGGCTCGTCAGCCCCACCGGCTCAAGGGAGCCTGAATATAAACAAAAATCCGATTGGCCGCACTCTGCTCGTCCTACCAGCGTGTTACCCCAAAGCATTGTGGTCCATGAAGTAGCGTCGGCGGGTACGCCTATGCCAAAAGTTTAAAATGAAAATGAGTGTCGCGTTGGCCATCCCTGGACACGTGTTTCGAGGTAGTTGCCTCTCGTCAGCAGGGAGTAGGTGTGTGTGTAGGGTTGCTGCGTAGGCTGCCAAAAAATATTCTCAGGTAAAGTACCACTCAAGGCGCGCAGGTGCGTAGCCATGGGCTCGTCAGCCCCACCGGCTCAAGGGAGCCTGAATATAAACAGAAATCCGATTGGCCGCACTCTGCTCGTCCTACCAGCGTGTTACCCCAAAGCATTGTGGTCCATGAAGTAGCGTCGGCGGGTACGCCTATGCCAAAAGTTTAAAATGAAAATGAGTGTCGCGTTAGCCATCCCTGGACACGTGTTTCGAGGTAGTTGCCTCTCGTCAGCAGGGAGTAGGTGTGTGTGTAGGGTTGCTGCGTAGGCTGCCAAAAAATATTCTCAGGTAAAGTACCACTCAAGGCGCGCAGGTGCGTAGCCATGGGCTCGTCAGCCCCACCGGCTCAAGGGAGCCTGAATATAAACAAAAATCCGATTGGCCGCACTCTGCTCGTCCTACCAGCGTGGTACCCCAAAGTATTGTGGTCCATGAAGTAGCGTCGGTGGGTACGCCTATGCCAAAAGTTTAAAATGAAAATGAGTGTCGCGTTAGCCATCCCTGGACACGTGTTTCGAGGTAGTTGCCTCTCGTCAGCAGGGAGTAGGTGTGTGTGTAGGGTTGCTGCGTAGGCTGCCAAAAAATATTCTCAGGTAAAGTACCACTCAAGGCGCGCAGGTGCGTAGCCATGGGCTCGTCAGCCCCACCGGCTCAAGGGAGCCTGAATATAAACAGAAATCCGATTGGCCGCACTCTGCTCGTCCTACCAGCGTGTTACCCCAAAGCATTGTGGTCCATGAAGTAGCGTCGGCGGGTACGCCTATGCCAAAAGTTTAAAATGAAAATGAGTGTCGCGTTAGCCATCCCTGGACACGTGTTTCGAGGTAGTTGCCTCTCGTCAGCAGGGAGAAGGGGTGTGTGTGTAGAGTTGCTGCGTAGGCTGCCAAAAAATATTCTCAGGTAAAGTACCACTCAAGGCGCGCAGGTGCGTAGCCATGGGCTCGTCAGCCCCACCGGCTCAAGGGAGCCTGAATATAAACAGAAATCCGATTGGCCGCACTCTGCTCGTCCTACCAGCGTGTTACCCCAAAGCATTGTGGTCCATGAAGTAGCGTCGGCGGGTACGCCTATGCCAAAAGTTTAAAATGAAAATGAGTGTCGCGTTAGCCATCCCTGGACACGTGTTTCGAGGTAGTTGCCTCTCGTCAGCAGGGAGTAGGTGTGTGTGTAGGGTTGCTGCGTAGGCTGCCAAAAAATATTCTCAGGTAAAGTACCACTCAAGGCGCGCAGGTGCGTAGCCATGGGCTCGTCAGCCCCACCGGCTCAAGGGAGCCTGAATATAAACAAAAATCCGATTGGCCGCACTCTGCTCGTCCTACCAGCGTGGTACCCCAAAGTATTGTGGTCCATGAAGTAGCGTCGGTGGGTACGCCTATGCCAAAAGTTTAAAATGAAAATGAGTGTCGCGTTAGCCATCCCTGGACACGTGTTTCGAGGTAGTTGCCTCTCGTCAGCAGGGAGTAGGTGTGTGTGTAGGGTTGCTGCGTAGGCTGCCAAAAAATATTCTCAGGTAAAGTACCACTCAAGGCGCGCAGGTGCGTAGCCATGGGCTCGTCAGCCCCACCGGCTCAAGAGAGCCTGAATATAAACAAAAATCCGATTGGCCGCACTCTGCTCGTCCTACCAGCGTGTTACCCCAAAGCATTGTGGTCCATGAAGTAGCGTCGGCGGGTACGCCTATGCCAAAAGTTTAAAATGAAAATGAGTGTCGCGTTAGCCATCCCTGGACACGTGTTTCGAGGTAGTTGCCTCTCGTCAGCAGGGAGTAGGTGTGTGTGTAGAGTTGCTGCGTAGGCTGCCAAAAAATATTCTCAGGTAAAGTACCACTCAAGGCGCGCAGGTGCGTAGCCATGGGCTCGTCAGCCCCACCGGCTCAAGGGAGCCTGAATATAAACAGAAATCCGATTGGCCGCACTCTGCTCGTCCTACCAGCGTGTTACCCCAAAGCATTGTGGTCCATGAAGTAGCGTCGGCGGGTACGCCTATGCCAAAAGTTTAAAATGAAAATGAGTGTCGCGTTAGCCATCCCTGGACACGTGTTTCGAGGTAGTTGCCTCTCGTCAGCAGGGAGTAGGTGTGTGTGTAGGGTTGCTGCGTAGGCTGCCAAAAAATATTCTCAGGTAAAGTACCACTCAAGGCGCGCAGGTGCGTAGCCATGGGCTCGTCAGCCCCACCGGCTCAAGGGAGCCTGAATATAAACAAAAATCCGATTGGCCGCACTCTGCTCGTCCTACCAGCATGTTACCCCAAAGCATTGTGGTCCATGAAGTAGCGTCGGCGGGTACGCCTATGCCAAAAGTTTAAAATGAAAATAAGTGTCGCGTTAGCCATCCCTGGACACGTGTTTCGAGGTAGTTGCCTCTCATCAGCAGGGAGTAGGTGTGTGTGTAGGGTTGCTGCGTAGGCTGCCAAAAAATATTCTCAGGTAAAGTACCACTCAAGGCGCGCAGGTGCGTAGCCATGGGCTCGTCAGCCCCACCGGCTCAAGGGAGCCTGAATATAAACAAAAATCCGATTGGCCGCACTCTGCTCGTCCTACCAGCGTGTTACCCCAAAGCATTGTGGTCCATGAAGTAGCGTCGGCGGGTACGCCTATGCCAAAAGTTTAAAATGAAAATGAGTGTCGCGTTAGCCATCCCTGGACACGTGTTTCGAGGTAGTTGCCTCTCATCAGCAGGGAGTAGGTGTGTGTGTAGGGTTGCTGCGTAGGCTGCCAAAAAATATTCTCAGGTAAAGTACCACTCAAGGCGCGCAGGTGCGTAGCCATGGGCTCGTCAGCCCCACCGGCTCAAGGGAGCCTGAATATAAACAAAAATCCGATTGGCCGCACTCTGCTCGTCCTACCAGCGTGTTACCCCAAAGCATTGTGGTCCATGAAGTAGCGTCGGCGGGTACGCCTATGCCAAAAGTTTAAAATGAAAATGAGTGTCGCGTTAGCCATCCCTGGACACGTGTTTCGAGGTAGTTGCCTCTCGTCAGCAGGGAGTAGGTGTGTGTGTAGGGTTGCTGCGTAGGCTGCCAAAAAATATTCTCAGGTAAAGTACCACTCAAGGCGCGCAGGTGCGTAGCCATGGGCTCGTCAGCCCCACCGGCTCAAGGGAGCCTGAATATAAACAAAAATCCGATTGGCCGCACTCTGCTCGTCCTACCAGCGTGTTACCCCAAAGCATTGTGGTCCATGAAGTAGCGTCGGCGGGTACGCCTATGCCAAAAGTTTAAAATGAAAATGAGTGTCGTGTTAGCCATCCCTGGACACGTGTTTCGAGGTAGTTGCCTCTCGTCAGCAGGGAGTAGGTGTGTGTGTAGGGTTGCTGCGTAGGCTGCCAAAAAATATTCTCAGGTAAAGTACCACTCAAGGCGCGCAGGTGCGTAGCCATGGGCTCGTCAGCCCCACCGGCTCAAGGGAGCCTGAATATAAACAAAAATCCGATTGGCCGCACTCTGCTCATCCTACCAGCGTGTTACCCCAAAGCATTGTGGTCCATGAAGTAGCGTCGGCGGGTACGCCTATGCCAAAAGTTTAAAATGAAAATGAGTGTCGCGTTAGCCATCCCTGGACACGTGTTTCGAGGTAGTTGCCTCTCGTCAGCAGGGAGTAGGTGTGTGTGTAGGGTTGCTGCGTAGGCTGCCAAAAGTATTCTCAGGTAAAGTACCACTCAAGGCGCGCAGGTGCGTAGCCATGGGCTCGTCAGCCCCACCGGCTCAAGGGAGCCTGAATATAAACAAAAATCCGATTGGCCGCACTCTGCTCGTCCTACCAGCGTGTTACCCCAAAGCATTGTGGTCCATGAAGTAGCGTCGGCGGGTACGCCTATGCCAAAAGTTTAAAATGAAAATGAGTGTCGCGTTAGCCATCCCTGGACACGTGTTTCGAGGTAGTTGCCTCTCGTCAGCAGGGAGTAGGTGTGTGTGTAGGGTTGCTGCGTAGGCTGCCAAAAAATATTCTCAGGTAAAGTACCACTCAAGGCGCGCAGGTGCGTAGCCATGGGCTCGTCAGCCCCACCGGCTCAAGGGAGCCTGAATATAAACAAAAATCCGATTGGCCGCACTCTGCTCGTCCTACCAGCGTGTTACCCCAAAGCATTGTGGTCCATGAAGTAGCGTCGGCGGGTACGCCTATGCCAAACGTTTAAAATGAAAATGAGTGTCGCGTTAGCCATCCCTGGACACGTGTTTCGAGGTAGTTGCCTCTCGTCAGCAGGGAGTAGGTGTGTGTGTAGGGTTGCTGCGTAGGCTGCCAAAAAATATTCTCAGGTAAAGTACCACTCAAGGCGCGCAGGTGCGTAGCCATGGGCTCGTCAGCCCCACCGGCTCAAGGGAGCCTGAATATAAACAAAAATCCGATTGGCCGCACTCTGCTCGTTCTACCAGCGTGTTACCCCAAAGCATTGTGGTCCATGAAGTAGCGTCGGCGGGTACGCCTATGCCAAAAGTTTAAAATGAAAATGAGTGTCGCGTTAGCCATCCCTGGACACGTGTTTCGAGGTAGTTGCCTCTCGTCAGCAGGGAGTAGGTGTGTGTGTAGGGTTGCTGCGTAGGCTGCCAAAAAATATTCTCAGGTAAAGTACCACTCAAGGCGCGCAGGTGCGTAGCCATGGGCTCGTCAGCCCCACCGGCTCAAGGGAGCCTGAATATAAACAAAAATCCGATTGGCCGCACTCTGCTCGTCCTACCAGCGTGGTACCCCAAAGCATTGTGGTCCATGAAGTAGCGTCGGTGGGTACGCCTATGCCAAAAGTTTAAAATGAAAATGAGTGTCGCGTTAGCCATCCCTGGACACGTGTTTCGAGGTAGTTGCCTCTCGTCAGCAGGGAGTAGGTGTGTGTGTAGGGTTGCTGCGTAGGCTGCCAAAAAATATTCTCAGGTAAAGTACCACTCAAGGCGCGCAGGTGCGTAGCCATGGGCTCGTCAGCCCCACCGGCTCAAGGGAGCCTGAATATAAACAAAAATCCGATTGGCCGCACTCTGCTCGTCCTACCAGCGTGGTACCCCAAAGCCTTGTGGTCCATGAAGTAGCGTCGGCGGGTACGCCTATGCCAAAAGTTTAAAATGAAAATGAGTGTCGCGTTAGCCATCCCTGGACACGTGTTTCGAGGTAGTTGCCTCTCGTCAGCAGGGAGTAGGTGTGTGTGTAGGGTTGCTGCGTAGGCTGCCAAAAAATATTCTCAGGTAAAGTACCACTCAAGGCGCGCAGGTGCGTAGCCATGGGCTCGTCAGCCCCACCGGCTCAAGGGAGCCTGAATATAAACAAAAATCCGATTGGCCGCACTCTGCTCGTCCTACCAGCGTGTTACCCCAAAGCATTGTGGTCCATGAAGTAGCGTCGGCGGGTACGCCTATGCCAAAAGTTTAAAATGAAAATGAGTGTCGCGTTAGCCATCCCTGGACACGTGTTTCGAGGTAGTTGCCTCTCGTCAGCAGGGAGTAGGTGTGTGTGTAGGGTTGCTGTGTAGGCTGCCAAAAAATATTCTCAGGTAAAGTACCACTCAAGGCGCGCAGGTGCGTAGCCATGGGCTCGTCAGCCCCACCGGCTCAAGGGAGCCTGAATATAAACAAAAATCCGATTGGCCGCACTCTGCTCGTCCTACCAGCGTGTTACCCCAAAGCATTGTGGTCCATGAAGTAGCGTCGGCGGGTACGCCTATGCCAAAAGTTTAAAATGAAAATGAGTGTCGCGTTAGCCATCCCTGGACACGTGTTTCGAGGTAGTTGCCTCTCGTCAGCAGGGAGTAGGTGTGTGTGTAGGGTTGCTGCGTAGGCTGCCAAAAAATATTCTCAGGTAAAGTACCACTCAAGGCGCGCAGGTGCGTAGCCATGGGCTCGTCAGCCCCACCGGCTCAAGGGAGCCTGAATATAAACAAAAATCCGATTGGCCGCACTCTGCTCGTCCTACCAGCGTGTTACCCCAAAGCATTGTGGTCCATGAAGTAGCGTCGGCGGGTACGCCTATGCCAAACGCGACACTCATTTTCATTTTAAACTTTTGGCATAGGCGTACCCGCCGACGCTACTTCATGGACCACAATTCTTTGGGGCAACACGCTGATAGGACTAGCAGAGTGCGGCCAATCGGATTTTTGTTTATTAAATCTAAATGGTCGCACCAACCTGCGCGTTACCCCAAAGAACTGTGGTCCCTGTAGTCAGCGTCGGCGGATACACCTATGCTCGTGTCGTGAGTGCAAGTGTGAATAGCGTTAGCCATCCCTGGACACGTGTTTCGAGGTAGTTGCCTCTCGTCAGCAGGGAGTAGGAAAGAGTGTAGGGTTGATGTGTAGGCTGCTAAAATCATTATCAGGTAAAGTACCTCTCGTAGCAACGCAGGTGCGTAACCTGAGTCCGTCGACTCCCCGGCTCATGGAGCCACTAAATAATTAAATCCAAATGGTCGCACACTGCTGACCTACCTGCATGTTACCCCAAAGAACTGTGGTCCCTGTAGTCAGCGTCGGCGGATACACCTATGCTCGTGTCGTGAGTGCAAGTGTGAATAGCGTTAGCCATCCCTGGACACGTGTTTCGAGGTAGTTGCCTCTCGTCGTGCGGCCAATCGGATTTTTGTTTATATTCAGGCTCCCTTGAGCCGGTGGGGCTGACGAGCCCATGGCTACGCACCTGCGCGCCTTGAGTGGTACTTTACCTGAGAATATTTTTTGGCAGCCTACGCAGCAACCCCACACACACACCTACTCCCTGCTGACGAGAGGCAACTACCTCGAAACACGTGTCCAGGGATGGCTAACGCGACACTCATTTTCATTTTAAACTTTTGGCATAGGCGTACCCGCCGACGCTACTTCATGGACCACAATTCTTTGGGGCAACACGCTGATAGGACTAGCAGAGTGCGGCCAATCGGATTTCTATTCGCCAGACTACACGACGCCGAAATATAAGGAACTGCCCTAGACTGGATCCGATCTTTCCTCACGGGAAGAAGCCAACGGAACAGACTACCGCCCTTCCTCTCCACCCCCCCAGAAATCACCTGCGGAGTCCCCCAGTGGTCATCACTGAGTCAGACCCTCTTCAACATCTACATGGCCCCCCAAGAAGTCATCGTCTGACAACACGGACTCAACATTGTATCCTACGCCGACGACACCCAGCTCATCCTCTCCCTCACCAGAGACCCCACCACCGCAAAACTCAACTTCCAGAGAGGAATGCAAGACGTCGTAGTCTGGATGACCAGCAGCTGCCTAAAACTCAACGCCGAGAAGACCGAAAACCTCGTCAATGTATCCCATTTGACTCTTGGCTGTTTCTCGGCCCAGGCCAGTCTAGTGAATAGTTTGCGAAGGAGCCCAAAGACAGAGCACAGGAGTATTATCTGGATAAAAAGGAATAGGAAGAGGAACCTAGGCAGGATAACCATCTTCATTAAAGAAATGCGGCCTATCAGGGAGAGGGGTAATTTGATCCACCTTTTGATGTTGTCCTCTAGTTTTGAAATGGCCTTCCCGTAGTTCTCTGTTATATCAACTGCTGGATCAGTAAGTATTTGAACCCCCAGGTAACGAATGGAATCTGTAGTCCATTGCATGGGGAAGTCTGACGTGGCTGGGGTAGTTACTTGGGGTCAGAGGAAACATCAATGATTTGAACCAGTTAATGTGAAGTCCTGACATACTCCTGAATTGAACCACTTCAGCCTGGACTGGGTTGAGGTTGCCCCCTGGGTCAGGAACATACAGCAGGGTATCATCTGCATAAGCGGAAATAATTAACCATTATCCTGGGAATTCCCGTCCCCTGTGTGAGTGATATTCAGGCAGCGCACAGGCAACGGGTTCATCAACCAGGGTGTATAGGACCGCGGACAGTGGGCAACCCTGTCTTGTCCCTCTAGTTATGTGTATTGGGACAGTAACTTCCCTGCCAAGCTGGACCCGAGCAGTGGGTTGTGCATACAGTCATTACCAATTGAAGAAAAATATCTCCCACGCCAATTCTTTGCAAAACTCCCTTTATGAAGGCTCACTCTACAGAGTCAAAAGCCTTCTCAGCATCTAAAAATACCACTGCTGCTTTGATCCCCAGGTCGAGCCTCTGGATTGTGCCGAATATGGTATGTAAATTTGAAGTAAGGCTGCGCCCTGGGACAAACCCTGACTGTTCTGGGCGAACCACCAAGGGCAAGAATGGGGCCAATCGATTAGCTAAAATCTTGGCGTATATCTTGGTGTCAACATTTATACAGGACAATAGTCTGTACGAGGAGCAGGCCACTGAAGGCTTCCCTGGTTTCAGTAGTATGATAATCAAAGCTTCTCTCATGGAGGCGGGCATAATGCCGGCTTGGGCCATATGTTCATACAAGGTCATGAGTTGTGGGATCAACAAATCTTGGAAGGACAGTAAGCCCGTCTATACCGGGGGCGCTGCATATTTGCTGATGGCTATCTTGACCTCCCCTGGGGAAACGGGGGACATGAGGTACTCCCAATGCACGTTCGATAATCTGGTCATCTGTATGTGTCCAGATAGTGAATAGTATCAACTTCATGGGGGGCCTGGGAGGTGTACAGCTGCGAGTAGTATCTATGAAATCCTTTTGCTATGTCTTGGCTACTACGCAGCGGCTGACCTCCACTTCACGTTTGGGGCGCAGCAGTGCTGCTTACGTGGCCCCTGGCTGGTCTCCCTCATCGTAAACCCTGGCCGTGGTGTACTTGCCCAAATGTTTGGCCTCCCTATCCGCTGTGTCTTGGTACTCCTCTAGAGCGGCCTTAATGTTGCCAAATATATTGATGTCCCATGTCTTCTGAAACTTTTGCTCTATCGTTGAAATGTCCTGCTCTTGTTTGTTCAGTCGATTCCTCAGTGATCTGAGCACTCCGGAATGTTTAGCTATAGCCATACCCTGGATATATGCTTTAAAAGCCTCCCAGATGGTGCTGAAGCTATCAACTGACCCCACACTTTTCTCAACGTATATCTCTATGTAGAGATTTCTGTCATAAATGCTGGGTCGAGAAGAGAGTAAGGAGGAACCCTCCAAAGGAATGTTGGCACCTGCCTAGCTTGGCAATGTAAATCTGCGGGTGGAGAAAGCATTTCGTAATGTGGCAAATTAGGCCCTTGGATGGCAGCCAATAGTCAATTCTTGTGTGGGTGTCATGCGGTGCAGAGTAATGAGTAAAACCCGCCATGTTGGGGAAGAGGGGCCTCCAAATGTCCTTTAGTTCTAAGCCCTCCATGAGATCTAGGATCACCCCAGGCTGCCGCCAAATGGCGACGCGGTGGACATTTTGAGCGGTCCTTTTGGGGATCCAAGATACAATTGAAGTCCCCGCCTATTATTATTGAGGAGTTTCTGCAGCGGAGCAGGCTGCTACCCGCCTATTATAGAATTGTGGGTCATAGGCACATTTATGTTTACCTCTGTGACACCGAGACCCTCTTTCTGGCATCTTACAATAACATACCTGCCGTTGGGGTCAGTTTCAAGTCTCTGCACCGTGATCCCTGATGTTGGGTTCACCCATGTCAGGACTCCCCTAGCATGTGACGTGAAACCTGCTGTGGAAACCCTTCCCTGGAGCATCTTGTGAGCTAGCATGCTGCTATGTGGGGATAAGTGAGATTCTTGTAGCAGCGCAACATCTATTTGATGCCACTTCATGTATGCAGCAACCTTCCTAATCACCTGTGGTCATTAAGCCCCCTGATATTCCATGTTAGGAGATGAACCGTACTACCCATGATCAGTGGGAGTGGCAGGAATGCTGTGTGCCATAGCCCTACCTGCAGTGCATTCAACATTATTAGTCACAACATACTCATACGTGCTTTGTAGTCCTCTGTAGTTCCAGTGGATGTCTCGCCACCCCCCACCATCCCCCTCCCACACTATGCATACCCGAACCGTGCATAAACGAAATCCCCCCGAATCCCCTAAACTCAACCTGTTGAACCAATTAAAACCCTAGTAGGCTAAAATAAAGCAAATCCTTCAGTGGGTCACACAGTGGGGCAGATGTTGCCCATCTCCAACCCAAAAGTGTGCCAACCGGCACAATTGTTAGGATCATATTGTTCCATATATGGTACGTGTCTTTGTTGATAAAGTCCAACTGGCCTGCCCCACCCCACCAGAGCACTGTAAGATTTTAAAACAGAAGAAGAGAGTAGAACCCCCCTTCCCCCCAGGCAGGGGCCAAGGGCATGCAGTTAAACCCTCCAGAGACCAATAACTTCAGATGCTGCCGTCACACCATGTGGACCCTGCACTAGGCCGGTGCAGCGCACGGACCGGCAGAATGTTCATTGACAGTCCCTGGGCTGGTACTGTGGTCCTGTCGCCGCTGCACCCACCCCACACCAGGTCCGCCCGGGCCAGAGCAGACCAGCCTCCGGCCTCCCGGTCCCAACATTGGAAGCTGTGTGGGCTAATGAGTCTCCTCTTCATTGACAGTCCCAGAGACATTTTTGGAACCAGCAATTTTCCTGCGTTTAATTAATTGCAACACTAGGAGGGATCCATAAAGATATGTGTTTTACCATCCACCAGGACTTGTAGCTTTGCAGATACAGTATGTTATACTCTAAGTGGAATTCACGCAGTTTCCTTTTAGCAGTCTGCGTGCTTCCTGGACCTGAGGTGTGAAATCTGGATATAGAGACACCGCTATCCCCTCATAGCGCAGCTCTTGTAATTCTCTGGATTTCGTAAGGGCGCTATCGCGGTAGTTGAGGAGTCTCGCTATAATTGGGCACGGCGGCGCCCCCAGGACCGACCTGGGGGCCAGCGAACAGTGCGCCCTTTCCACCACAAACATTGCAGAAAAACAATCTGAACCTAGCAGTGTGGTAAGTAGGTGCTCAACAAACGGCTCCATATTAGGGATGTTTGTGGATTCCGCGATCCCAGTGATGCGAAGATTATTCCACCGGGAGTGGGCCTCCAGGTCCCCCACCCTGGCCTGCACCGTCTGCAGTTGTTTTCCACAGCAGCCTGAGATCTGGTCGCAGAATTTATAGAGACTTCCGCTTCAGATACACACTGTTTAACGCAATCAAGCCTGCCCGCTTGCTTGTCTAATCTTTCAGACATCCTGTCCATTCGGAAGGATAGGGCATCTAGCTTACCGTCTGTCTTACTAAGACTGCATTGCATGATAGCTGTTTGATGTCTGTATAGGAGGCGGTGTCTCTGGATTCAGAGCCCGATTCTGAAGGGTTCTTATCTTGTTCCTACTGCCTTTGCGATTTCCGTGGTTCGAATGGTAGCTTTGATTGCGATTTGTCTGACTTCCCCATATGGTAGTGTCACTCGTGGCACCCTTTACCACTGGTACCGGTTCTGGGCAAGAGGCTGACACCGTGCAGCCGCCCCACCAGTGCGATGCAGGTAGCACTCAAGATCAGCAAAGCCGTCGCAGATGCCCCGCAGATGCCAGAAGCTAAAATGCGCGGCACTCAGGATATTAGAAGGCCGCAAGCAGGTGAGGTACAGAACACCCGCCCCCAAGCACAGCAAAGCTCCTTGGCTCAGCAAATACAGTGATGGCACCAACCTCTGTTATGGGGCTTATTTTATGTGTCCGCCGAGGCTCTGGGTAACCGTTCAGGCCCCTGACGTTATGCAGTCTATCTGCCCCAGAGCTCTCCCAGCTGCTATGTCCGAGGCCAGGCCGCAGTGCGCAAGAGGGAGTCCGAGCGGGAGGTGTGCCCCCTCCACTCGATGCACTCTTCTTTGATGAGGGGGCCAGAGCGCCCGATGCCGCTGTTGCATATGCCAGCGCCTCCTCTGCTCTGCCTCCAAGCCCCCAAACGTGGGTAAGCCCAGTCTCAGGGCTGCCCCGGCCTTATCCCGCCACAGACCGCAAAGCACCACCACGGGTCACCACTGCAGGGATCACACTGCACCAGCCGCATCAGTCTGCCCATCCACAGTGTTGCAGGCAGCCACAAAATCCACTCGTCTTTCTGGGTGCCAGTAGGGTCCGAAAAGGGCACCGCTGAAGCTCATCCTGCCGCTGGGAGCCGCAACGGCGCCAGAGGCAGCGCAGTCAGTTGTCCCAGCATCATCTACAGCAAAACCGCATCCACCGGCAGCGCTGCACCGCCGCACCAACCCAGGCGGACTTTTCTCTCCGCCACGCACCAGGGCATGCAGGCAAGTCCACTATTGCTCACCTCGGCACTCCGGGAAAAGCCAACTTCCGACATAGGACTCTGCACTGCAAGGCCGCAGCAGAGGTGCCGCAAGTCATCTAAGGAGGAGGTAGGCCGGCCAGACCGCACCCGGACCCCAACGCAGATCTGGAGAGTATATCACCGTCCCGGGCGAGCCAGCCACTGCACCCGTCGAAACCGCCCTGGTTCCGGGGATGGGGACTGCGTATTCAGCAACGAGGACACCAATACTTAGTGAGGATTGTGAAGGATAATGAGCCGGTTACGGCAGAGCAGCACTAGTGCGCGGCCATCTTGTAGCCTGGCAAGCTCCGCCCCCGCTTAGTATACATCTTTAAGCCTCAAAATTATTTTCAAACCTCTTACACTCACTGGATGATGTCATCAGGGATGTATTTGAGATGTCATGAGTGATGTCAAAGAGCATGTCATGATTGGTGTAGTATTTGAGGTCATAAGCAGTGCGTTGCGGTGGCGTAAGCTATAGTTAGCTCAGGCAACTATAACTGTTGAATTTCATTGGTTTTAAATGGGTGAAATCCGAGCCTAGCTATAACATCCCTTTGGTTTTTTCAATGAATATATATAGATGCATATATGAATCAAATAAGTTGTTACAACGTAAAATGTGTTGTAAAATTGCACGACATAAAATAACATGTTATAAAGGTTTACATGCATGTATTGGCATGTCTTGTAACAACAGCTATTCGGTAAAATATATCAAGTGCAACGCTGGCCTAAAATATTTGCTATTCTTTTTGCATTTCTGACTCAGAGGCGTTTCACGCTTTCTGTTTGTGAACAGCGGGTTCTGTAAAGAGGGCATTCAGAAAGACAACTGCTGTTTGAATTGAGAAGCTGTATTATTTTCATTGAAATACATAAGTGCTCTTTAGCTGATGAATAGAGAAAAGCACAAAAGGCAATTGTGTGGAGCATTTAACAACCTCCTTGGCAGTACTCCTGTAACTAAATATATTGTTTTCATGGTAAATATTAGTGCTGCGCTAAAAATATGCATAAAATATCTCTGTACATTTTGTTTCCTTAGCCTTTCCGTTGTGCCCAGTGCCATTATTCCTGCAATATAGCTGGTTCCTTGAAAAGACATTACAATAAAAAGCACCCAAATGAAGAATGTGTCAATGCGGAAGCAGAAGTGCTTTCTGTGGAGAACATCATTCAGCAAGGTAAGGTCATTGTCATAAAGCAAACACCAGAAACGATTCTGTTTTATTTGCTCCATCCATACTCACAGGCTGGATGTTGGTAAACTGTTTTTGTATGCTGTTGTGCAATGATGGAATAACACCGCCATTAACTTTATGGTGCGATTTAAGAATAAGATAATATTGTTCTAAAATATGTTTTTTTGTGCCTGGTGTCCCCACATAGTCACGTAAGCACTGTAAATGGTTGGTTGTGAAGCTGTTCCACCCCTGCTTCATTTAAGCCAAGGACTAATTCCCCAAACTATGGCTTAACCTATATCCTAAGGCCTCATCTAATACAAACGGCCTGGGGTAACCTGCTTCTGATACCATCCTTGCGTTAGGTGTGTATGCTGCAGTGATTATTGTAGGTCCACCTGTTAGACTAGTCTGTACGGCTTATCTAGGCACCAACCATTCAGAGCCTACGTGCTTTCTATTCCACAGAATATCCTTCTCTCTGCTCAACAAGCATTTTGTGGCACTTTTTCATTGGCTCTTTTTGGACATAGTCCATTTTGTTCTCAGTTGCCCCTTAGTAGTCATTCTTTCTGGTTCTCTTGATATTGTCTGTTGGATCTGTAAGGAACTTTTGGTAAAATCATACTAGTTCCTCCCATTGGCCCATGCTATAGGCGAGCACAGCCATGAGCTAGTGCAGATATTCTCCCTGGTTCTCCTTCTGTTGTTGGCTGGCTTCCTCCAGTCTTCTGTCACCCATACACCTCGCTGTACAAAAAGCAATTCTTCCATGCTTTAATGTAACCCACTCAAAACATTGCCTTATCAGGCTGGGCTCAGAAATCAATACTTCTTTAGCAGTTTATCTTCTAAGTTCACACTACTTTGAAATTCCATGATATAAAAATAAAACATCCGCAGACCAGTAATCCCTATTTTATTCTGCTCCAGCCCCATGCCTGTGAACTTATTTTTTCTTGCAAATGGGTTGGTGTGGTATCGTGCTGACTCCTGTGGTTCATGTACAGTTAGACACAGTAGTTGAATGTCCAAATACCAGATTTGCTCTCAATGCGGCTTAGGCATCATACTATGAGTAAACCACAGGGAGATCTTGCTCAACAGGCTTATCTTGCTCCCAATGCATTTTATGGTGTTTAGCGGTTGAGCATAGACTAGCTAGGTTTGTACCCAAGGGTTCGCTCTGAGCCCATTCTGTGAGTTAATTGTGCCGTAGTCTTGAACACCACATCTACATGCCAGCTCCAGTTTTTCTTAGTTTAACAGCTGGGGGCACAAAAGACATAAATTCAATAACACGTCTAGTGCTGTAGTTAAATCTTCTAGTGCCGACAAGTGCCACATGTTGCACAGACTGTTCTTGTGAGTATGAGTGAACCAAGGTTGGAGCTCTGTCTTTCACGAAGATGATGTTTATGAGAATGCTTTTTTGTCATTAGGCCAGACAGTCTATATGATATGCCATCCACAAGAAGCTTACCTCCTTGAGAAATGTACCTCTTCAAACACAACTGGTGATGTAGCTTCAGGATCCATGCTTGAGATGGGGAACACTTGCCATATCAAACACGTTTTAGAATGTGCGAGAAAAGATCTAGAGCGGTGTATATTATTACTTCCACTCCTACCATGTTCTCATGAAAGGCATGTTCTTAATATGGCTATGGGCTATTCCTCATTTCTTTGACAGAGGACAATTGGTGTTAAAGATGTCTTATTTCTCATCCTCATCTAAAAGAGTAAGAATTTCATCTGATGTTTCAGCCATTGACATCATATAAAAAGTTTCCCCATTTGGAGGTTCCTGCAATTATCTAGCCAGTGGATCTATATTGACACGTGCCATATATGGCACTCTGTTTGACTTTATTCCACCTGAGGAACATTCATTTATATGTTACCAGTACAGGATTTGATATGCTCCTTTAGGTCTCTCATGAAGGCCCATACTGGACTAAGTCTTTAAGGGCTATTTGGTAAGATCATACTGGTTCCTTACACTGCTCTGTGCTGTGGTCCGGTAAATCCAAGAGTTAGTACAGGCATTGAAAGGAGGACCATGCTGAAATGGGAGGAGGCTAGCCCTGAAAGTGTGAAGACAAAGAAAGTTAACAAGTTTTCTGACCACTTAGACAAGCATGCGTGTGTAATGTTGCTCACCTATTCAGCTCTGTGCTGTTCTATCTTATCCCTGGTGCCATTGTGAAGGCTTGGTTGGAATACTGTAATGGCAAGCACCAGATGGATATTACATTGATCTAAGGCGAAAGATGTACCGGAACGTGTGGCTCTCTTTTGTCACACTATTATCAGTGGGAGAATCCAGAAGTACAGCTTCAATATCTAAAAAGAACTGACTTTCCAGAGATACTGTTTAGATTTTCTTGAAAGGAAGTTGTGCAATGCAGGCTAAGATAATATTGCTACCTGTCATTTTAGTGCTGTGACCATTCCAAAGCAGCCCCTAAGAACATGCTTCTGAGTTTGTCACTGGAAGACAATAATGGCTTCTCATGTCTTTTGCAACCCTTAACACCAAAGGGAAAATCATTGACCTACATTTTAACCCCTTCGCTGCGGCGGAAATTCCGCCACAGCGCTGGGGGGTGCGGGGGGGCAGCGCGGTGGCCCGGTGCTCATGACGGAGCCACGCCGTCATGAGCCACGGTTGGGCTGTGCTCATGACGGAGTGGTTCCGTCATGACTCCGCCCACAGCGCTAATCGCCCGCACAGGCGGGGAATTAGCGCCGCGTGGGCGGCGCGGCCGCCAACGGCCGCAGCATGGCGGAACCACTCCGTCATGAGCACACGGCAACCGTGGCTCATGACGGCGTGGTTCCGTCATGAGCACGGAAGGAGTTAATGACAATACTCTTTTTGCTGCAACCACAGATGAAGCCGTCAGCCCGTGCATGACAGTGTCAGTGATTGCATATTTAATTTGGTCATCTTTTGAGACCTTCTTTGTAACTGCAATTTACATCTTCAGCTGGGTCTGAATGAGAAATCTGAGGTGTTGGTCCATGGATGTTATGTCTATGCACAATGCAAAGATTACGCAGACTGTTGTGATGGTCAGAAAGGGAGCTGACCTGGAGCCGCATGCAGAGGTTTATTCTCCTTAGCCCTAGTATAGGGGGATTTAAAGCAAACAGAATGCTTTTCTATGACCATTGAGGCTCATTTCCCTTTCAAGCCCACCCTACTTCTTTGCTGCGTGTCATTAGGTCTCGCGCCTAGCGATGTAGTGCGCAGCACTGCTCGCGCAGCAAGAGTCTTTTTGTCCGGGGTTCCAAAACAGAGCCAGGAATCGCACACGCTTGTGCGTGTGCTTTTCCTTTTGTGTGACACGATTGGCCTTTGCGTACGTCTTTTTATAAAAGACTGCATGCAATTGGCCAAAGGCGGGTGCATATCTCCGCCCACGGCCTATTGGTATCTGTTACGAGCACCGGCCGTCATGTGCTTTCAATTATCGTGCCCAGACAGGGGCACGATAATTGAAAGCACATGTCGAGCTGTGGCGCGCACGCTCACCACTCACTGGCTTCTTTGTTTTGGATCCATTTCACAGGGAAGCAACTAAACGAAAGAAGGAAAGAGAGGTGGGCTGCTCGCGCGCACCACTCACGGGCTTGTTTTCTGGTTTATGTACCAAACTGTGCTTTTGGAGATGGTCGTAAAATACATAAATTGTGGCAGTACACTTTCACAATTTAGGAAAGAACTGAAGTTCTTAATAAAACTGTCCCTCACCTACGCCAGAGTCACTTTCTTCCAAAAACAAAATACCAATTTCCGAACTGGTTCTCGGGTGTGAGCCGCCTGGCACCACTTTGCGCTAACTTCAGTAACACTACAGACACACGAGGCACGGGTAGTCAAAGCTCCCCACGCCAAACGTTAATTGGGTTTTGTTTGTGTTTTTAAACACGGCTACCCCGAGGAGATGTCCGCTGGCTTCCTCCAGGGCTAAATGCTTCAGGAACTGACCGGTCTGGATGAAAACGAATTCCTCTTGCGGGATTAGCATTTGCAGATGCAGGGGCAGCAACACCCACGTTCGAAACTTAAAGAAAGCCCCTTCCATGCAAATGCCCTTCTTCACCTTTCAGCTCCCGAGTGAAAATGATTTATTTTCCGTCCCAGGTTCTATTCTGGTGGGGGCCCCTAGCACTAAGAATACGTTGCGCTTACTACCTTTGCCCAGGCGCAGACTAACGCGTCACTGGTGTGTTCCCGGATCACCCCATCCTAGGGTGTGTAAACGGGTATGCGCTTTAGCTTGCAACATTGTAAGCTAAAGCGCTGGTGTCGCCATTGCTTCGAAAGTAAAGAAATAGAAAAAAGTGTTTTCTATTTCTTTACTTTGGAAACCATTGTGGCACCTGCGCTTTAGCTTACCGTTTGCAAGCTAAAGCGCGGGTGCCACAGGTCTCGCGTTTGAGACTGTTTGAGCTATTGGCGTTGTCATTTACAATGGAAATGGCTCAAGCTCTTGCAAATACGAGACCTATTGCTTCGTAAATGCTTGTATTGCACCCGACTGGCTGTGCAGCGTTTCGACGATGCGCAATGGAAAATACTCGGACTCTGAACTTTTATCCGGTCAGAGTTGCCGAGATAATAATTAATGACTCGTATTCTGCCTGTTCTAAGGCTTTATCCTCGATCATCTGTTTACAAAGAGGCGGGCTCCTGCCATGGGTCTTATTGGGCCTGCTGAATGACACTTTAATGTGCAGTTTAACCCTCCATCCTCCCCTTGTACATTCCTCTGCGGCTGTACTTGGGGCTGGAGCGTTACCCCAGAACTGTGAAATAAATACATCGAAGTGCACACGTCACTTGTGTACACGCCATCACATCACACACAGGGTTCAGGGCTTCATAAACTGTGAGAAATTCAGCCAAAATGCTGCAGTGACCTTTGAGGGCGTGACCTGCCAGCAGCTCTCAGGCCCCCTCCGGTATGGGCGTGCCCGCCCTCGTTTAACTTCACACATTGGCACAGAGGGCATTGGCGCAGCTGCAGCCTCGGAGCTGCCAGACAGGCAGGGCAGGTATTGATACACAGTCAGCACCTCCTAGAGGACGCCAGAACTGGAGACCCGAGTAAACACGGGGAGCCTTGAAGTCCTCACCGGCAGAGTTCAAGGATCTCACTGTTCGACAGGTGAGCTACTCGTTCTAATATTAAATACAAAAAAACAGTAATAACTTACAGCAAACAAAACCCCTGTTCCTCGCCAAGCAGACAATATGCAGTGTGTATTTGCGCCGTATTTACTTTTAAGTAAAAAAAAAAGGCTCTGTGCATCAAAATGATTACATTAAACTTGTAGCTTTTCAAAAACACATTGATGGATGAGCTACAGAAGTAGGGGAGTAATTTTGTCCCATCTACTCTGCCAAACATTCGGTTCTGGTGCAAGTGTTTCCCGAGCTGCAGCAAAATGACATGTTGTCATTTGGACGCTCCCAACAAGCCAATAGAGAGGTCATTTGTTACAACATTGCACCATCTTGTGGTCGTCTATGGTGTCGTCCAAGGCAGCTAATTCCAGTGCAACTCATCACTATCCTATCTGATCTCCACTTCATTTGTCCACTGTTGTTCTACTAACAATGGTCTCAGTTTCCTTTAGTTTATCACTGCACCTGCTCATTCCTGTGTCTGAGGCAAGCACTTGCCATGTCTTCGGGAAAAGACGAGGTGAAGTATGTGTTTTGCTTGTTTACTTCTTCTCGCAGCCTTTTTGAATTTAATAAACTAGGGTTATGTTGCATAATACACTACCTTTGAACAATAGTGTGAAAGTATATGTTTTCAAAACTTGCAAGCGTCTCCATTGCCCCATCCTTCCCCTTAATGTATCCCCGCTCACATGTGCTCAGTCAGCAAATTCTCTTAGATTCTCTCGACTCCTTCTTCCCCAGAAAGCGAGAAAGGTGAACCCACGGAGGAACTAAATTAGTGGTTTTGCCCTTTGATTTGTTGGACAGTTTAATCTGTGCCGCACCCCACATCACACTCATTTGGGTGGTTCATAAACCTCAAACCATTAAAGTTCAGGCTTATTTTCTTGTGTTCTGAAAAGTCCAAAGTGGTCTGTTTACTTGGCCTCTGGGAAATGATTGAGAGTCCTTTGCTCTTTTTCCCCGCAGTGGAGTAGTCAGGTGTAGCAGCCTTCAGAAGAGTAGTTTGTGATGATGGCTTCTGTTTATTGGTAAATTGTCTCTGCGTTGCTCACACACACGAGTTGGCACATAAGCAAATGCAATAATGACATTAAGATTAAGTCTCCAGGCTACTTTCAATGGAATTCATCTGCAATTTAGCCAAGCGTGCTAATCTACGTTTTTCCCATCTACACCTGGCTTTAGTTGCCTTCTACTGGATCTCTGTCAGTGTTGGATGGTCTGCACTTTAAACCCAGGGACTTCAACGATGTTGACCTGAAAATGGTCTTAATCGCAGCAATGTCATAGGGCAACGTAAATGAGGAAAGATTTGTTCTAGCCCATTTACTGATTTCTACTCCGCATCTTAAGATGATTCTCTGTAATGTGCATATGTACACAACACTTGGGCTCTTGTAGAATACCTTGTTTAATCCTTCTCTGTGATACAGGAATTACGTTAAGTGTGGAGTGCAGGCCTCTAGGGCAGTGGTTCTTAACCTGTGATCCGGGGATCCCTGAGGGTCTGCAAATCCTACTCAGGGGGTCTGTTGCTGCTTATAAAATGAAGTATTAATTGGTTAATAAAGTGTGTATCAATAAAGAAGCAACATTTAAAAATTTTAAACGTTCTTTAAATGTGAATACATTTGAAATGTGAGTCTAAAAATGTTGTTTACATCCTCTGATAAATTAGTGGGAGTAGAGCAAGTGCATCAAACAAAATATAGTACGGAACTATATATATATAGCGTGGAATTGAATTTAGAACAACTCCAACCTTCCCAATAATATTAAAACTGGTCTTTCATATTTGTTGGTGAATTAAATAAAATATTTCATAATTTGTGTATTTGGTTGATGAATCCTTGTTTCTGTGTATGGTTTTGTGTTTCAAATCATGGGAAATACGTAGGCCAGGAGGCCTCGACTTCCATTAATGACTCCGTGGCGGTGGGTGGAGATTCGAATAGTGATTCAATGAGGGACCCGGGTTCCAGTAATGATTAAGTGGGAGTCACGAAGTCAAAAGGTTAGGAACCTCTGCCTCAATACATCAATGGCTCAATGGATAGAGCAAGGCGTCCCTTCACTTGTTGGTCTCCAATGGCATGCTGGTAGACCGCCTCAGTTTCTTTTCAAAGGCGTAGCACATAGCCCCTGATCCCAACCTGTGAGGTGAAATCCTCTGTGAAACAGAAACACCTGTTTGCATACGGTTCAGGATTACAACACAGATGCAAGCAGCGAGTTGTGTTGAGCTAATTTTCACCACTCAAATCTGGCAGAGACCAGTCAGCAAACCGTGCACATGCGCAGTTTAGAATGGGCACTAACCTGTGAAATTACCATTTGTATTGCTATTCTTACATGCTCAAAGAGAAATCAGGCACATATTAAGTCCAGTAAATGAAGATGATGAAGCAATAAATATTTATCTTACGTGGTGCTTGCACCCTGGATGTCACACAGTTAAGGCGACACTCCAGATTCAGGGGTGAGGAGGTGGTTTTCGATCTGTTGATTATGCGTTTGTTCAGGCAGTTTTAATTATCCATCGCTTAGGTAAACCTAAACAGGAAAATGCTAACAGCGGTCTCACACTGGTAAGGTGTACGGAGAATCATTGTGTTCACTCGCAGTGCGTGTGCCGTGAACTGTAAGGAAATGGGCCTGTGGCCTACAATAGTCTTTGCTCCAGAGACCTAGCTCTCTAGATCCTTGAACTGGTCCCAGGGACGGGCCAGCAGGGGCTTAGCTTGGTCAGTAAGATTAGGTGTGTGTGAGCTTCAGGTTTTCCGACAAGCATGCTGGCACAGCATGTTAAAATACATTGTCGAAAGCAGTGCAGTTTAAGAGGCAGTAAAAAAGGAGTGGAGTGCAGATTCTATGGGGTACTTAAAACACAATATAGCCTTATAGGCCACCATAGCGGGCTATGCTGGCAATTAAAGGCCCGCTCCAGCATTCGGCTCGGGCCTTTAACAACGGAGCGGGACTTTAATAGCCGGTATAGCCCAGCTACGAAGGGCTATAAGGGTATTAGAACATTCTGCCACTGGAGGGCAGAATGTTCTAACAAGTAACAGGAAGGCTTGAGGGAGCGCAAGGGGATTGAAATCCCCTGAGGCTCCCTGAAGCCTTTGTTCACAGCCACAAAGAAGCACTGGAATGTTGGAGCTTCAGACTTATACCAGCCATTATAAGTCCAGAGCTACTCCATTGTTTTCAATGCAGCTCCCAACATTCCAATGTTCTAATATAGCCTTTTAGCCTGCCGTAGCGGGCTATACCGGCTATTAAAGGCCCGCTGCAGTGTTAAAGGCCCGAGCCGGAGACGAGGGACTTTAGCAAGGCAGTGGGGCTTTAATAGCCGGTATAGCCCTGCTACGAAAGGGCTATAAGGCTATTAGAATATTCTGCCACTAGAGGGCAGAATGTTCTAACAAATTATACAAAGGCTTCAGGGAGCGCGAGGGCATTGAAATCCCCTCAGGCTCCCTGAAGCCTTTGTTCACAGCCACAAAGAAGCATTGGAATGTTGGAGCTCCGGGCTTATACCAGCCATTATTAGCCCGGAGCTACACCATTGTTTTCAACGGAGCTTCCAACGTTCCAATGTTCTAATATTTTTTAAAATAACCAACATTTTTCAGACATTTAACATGGACGAGAGACAGTGTGTGTCTGTGTTTAAGGAAAGCGATGCCAAAGGGCAGTTTAAGAGGCAGTAGAAAAGGAGTGTAGTGCATATTGTAACAGGTCGTTAAAACACAATATTTTTTAGAATAACCAACATATTTTAAGACATTTAAAACATAGACGAGAGACAGTGCGTGTGTGCGAGTGTTTTTATTTGTGTGTGTATGTAAGAAACCCAGTTGAAATCTGTCAGACACCTTATCAAACATGGCTGTAAACTCCTGTACCGAACTATTTACTAGAGGATAGATTTATTAGAGGGTGTAACACTCCAAACACCACTCCTGAAGCTACACCTCTGCGGGGCCAGCCTCCATGTTATATCTCCAGAGTTTCCACTTAATCAAAAAGATGTGATTTTTTTGCTAGAATGCATGTACAAATCTGCAATTTATATTTATTAATCAAATTGTGCATGTTTGCGAGTCTGCCTTATGGACCATGGTTAGGGTGTTGAACATAATACATATTTATTAAGCACACATTTTGAAGGCATTCATAGGCATCTACATTCATACAGGTCTGGCACAGGTATCATCACCCTGTCGTCATGCTGCAATTCATTTGCATGTATCGCTATTCAGCGCTGATGCCTTATATTGAGTTCTAGACAGCATGTGCTCTCCTCCCCCACCATTCTGACATATGTGTCTGTAACTCAGGGGTCAAAGTGGGTTGGATCGGAGGGGTACGATGTGCCCATACTGTTTTTTTATTACTTTTTTCTTTAGAAAAACTGTTTCCCTACTTTGTGTGCAAAGACAACCGTCCCAGGACGGTTAATTCCGACAGTTGAAATGTTGAAATGCTTACGCTGAAGTAGAAGGCAAGGTGCCTCGTGTAATATGAAATGTAGGAGGGGCAGACAGCTAAACAAGCCTTGCTGACAGGGTGCCTGCTTCCCTGAAAGAAATGTAAATGTGCGCAACTGGTCAATCTGCAAATATAAAGGGTGTATGGAAGTTGGTATTGGCTTTAATCCACGGAATCACTTGGAGCATCTGATGACAAAGATTTATTCTTTTTGAGAGTTATTGCAAGGGAGTTCCCAGCTAAGCTGTGAAGTCTGTACTACTTTTAAAATACTGCTTTGAAAAACAAGTATTGGCAAAGCCAATAGGTCTCTGCTTTGGCTGGGACAAACTGACGGTTTTGGAAGTAGCAGCACAGTAGAGAGGCTACAATAAGGGGACTACTTTAAGTGACACATAACCTTCCACAAAATGCTATAAATTTAACAGCATAATGCTAGCAAAAGGTAACCCAAATACTCCTTGAGAGTTTGAATAAATACATAAAATACGAAAATAGCTCCCAAAGTGATTACTTATTGTCTCATTCAGAGCAGTTGATTGAATTAATTAGGGAGGTAAGTGTAAAAAGTAACAGACCCAAAACAGAACTTGATGCATGACTAAATATTCACGTACATTGTAGTAAGTAGTGTTTTAAAATTATTTATGCACAATGTTATTTTGAAAACACAAAGTGGTTCACTTGAAGCATACAGACATATGCCCAGCAATAAATAAAAGCAATGCGACAAAAAAGATTCAGGTACAGATACGTACATCTGCACAAAGGCAAATAGTGTTTATGGGCTCTTTAGATGTTATCAAGGTAGCTTTTGGTTTGGTCCAGACAACCATCAATGTTTTGGTCACTCTGTTAATTAATTGACGAGACAATCCTCAGGACTGCATGGAAATGGCAAAATGTCTGACCCGTTATTCAAAAATAGACAGGAAAGCGAAAATAAACAAGCAGGTCCAAAGTAACGTGTGGAAAACATCAAAAAGTCAAGAACGAGAATGAATCTTGCAGAAGGGAAGGTGGACAAAGTCAAGCCACAAGAAATGCAAAGAATGAGATCAAGGGAAGAAAGATGATGATAAGAGAGCCAATCCTTTCATTTACTTCTAAGCTAGAATCCGTATTAATAAACCCTGATGTGCCCTCTGTTTCCTGCATTTCATGGAGCGCTGTTGTAATAACATGGTTCAGTTGGTTGAAGATCACATGTATGCAAATGAAATAAGGAATATAACACGAATGAGGCAATAACAGACGAACCGGGCTGGATGAAATTCCCGATCAATAAGTATATTATAAATATGATTGTAGCAATAATTGGCTAATAAACGTACATAATGTACAGGGATTGCTTAGTCTGAGTGAGGTGGTTACGTCTTGCACAGCAGAAGGATACAGAACAAAACATCCGCAGGGGCTTCCGAGTCACAAACTCCATTTCAAGGAGACGGTCATGCCGAAAAGACATTATTCATCTTTTCAGAGAACAGGCTGCAAGGGCTACAATGGACACCACACCCACACTTTAAAGCGTGCAGCGCCTCAAAAGCATTTTACCCCATGCATGCGGAATGTACACGAGGCCATACCCAGCTCATTCACAAACACAAGTGCTTAGAAATAAAAGGGGCCCCACCCTTTTTGAACTGCTTGCTCCACGGAGCCGGAACAATCAGCGGGCTGGGCTTGAATGAGCCCAGACTGCAGCCATGCTCTTAGGTCCACATGCTCTGAGAGTTACAAAAGTATCTTCCTATGAGGCAGTGTGCCCTACCCCTGGGACCTCCGGGGAACTGCATGCCTGTGCTATGCGCACAAAGCTACTAAACCAAGATTGTTCTGAAGCGGCATCTTGGAGCTGGATTTTGCTGAGACTTTTGGAGCGCCACTTATCCAAGAAAAACTCTACTTTTTAAAAACCGGTTCCATATCTGTCGCAAAGAAAGGTTACTGATTTGGTGCATTCAGCTTCGATTTCTGGCTCTGCTGTGAATCCCAGAATAGAGGACAAGAATGCAGAGTCTGTAGGCCTCGCTAAAGCATATCTTTAACACTGCAATTGGGACAAAATGCTGTGGTGCGTCTGAGGAGGCCTGTGGGGGAGGAATCACGTTACCAAAGCTGGGACAGGCTCCAGTCTCCCTCTGGCTCCCAACTCAAGTGCACGCGCATCATTTTCAAACCACACTATGGCGTACTTCAAAGTGTTTACAAACTGCTTCCGAAAAGCTCAAAATGCCCCACATTGTATACGACGAGCGACCTTTAGCACCAGACTCGGGGTGTACATTTATCCATCATATACGTCCAAAGGGGAGCAGCCTCTTGCACCTTGCTTTCCCTAGGTACCCCTCACTACTTCTTTTTGAAGGATTCCTCGCTGAGGGAACATAGAATAAGCAAGGGTTTAAAAAGAGTTATCCTCTCTATGCAGCTTCAGCAACGAATAGGAAGCCGTTGACGATGCAAACGCAGGGAAAGGGTCAACCCAAGGCAGACCTGATATGCTGCAGGATGGCTCCGTTTATTCATCGTGATTGCTGCTGAAAAGAAAGTGTCTGTGAGTCACAATTTCAAACTCTGCCAGGGCCTACTCAGGCTTCCATCCTTCCTAAATTACTGAGCTTAGGACCATTAAAACTGGTTCAGAGTAATCGGGGCCGACGCTAGGCATGGGCAGTGTGGGCAGCTGCCCAGGGCCTCCCACTCCGCCTACCAGCATGGGGCCTGCACAATTGCAACACTCCACCGACCCTCATGTCCCCCTGCCAATCCAATTGAAAGAAAGGTGTTTGTTTACAATTGGGCCCATTGGAGAGGGCACTCTCCCTGGGCCTCTCAGGAACGGTGTGGAAAGGCCTAGGGGAGGGGAGCTCTTCCTCTTGTCCAAGTTTCAAGGAATCACACTTTGCAGGTTTGTCCTGCAATTCGGCCTTCTCTCAGGCTGCCCACTCAGAGACACTGCAGGTCGCCCATTGTCCAGCACTTTAGTGCCCCCACAGTTTTAACTCAGCCCACAAGCAATTCTCACACCTTCAGCCCAAAATGAGCTGTAAAAGAGGTGCTTGTAAGTGGCTGAGAGGAGGAGGTACGACCCAGGAAGAGTCTCCACAAAGAAACTTCCGGAGCCCAGAAGGTGCCACTTATGTAAATTAGAAGAGCCTCGCACATTCCCTTTCGCCCGGGGCCCAGAAAATCCGAGAACCGGCCCTGAGAGTAATGCCTTTTATGTAATGCATTGGGAATCGAAAACTGTGGTATTAAGCAGGCTTGGGACTCACCTGCATTTGAAACTGACATGCGCGTTGCACCCGATATCTACCGCCGGGATGTTAACGACCAGTGGCGTAGCTAGAGCTTGTGGCGCCCGGGGCTATCCCTCAGATTGCCGCCCCGGTGGGGGGCGGGGGGGGAAGAAAGGACAGCACACACTTGAAAGAGGTTCGAGAGACACGTAGCATCACCGCTAATAGTTACCTCGATCATGCAAGTTACATGCACATACATGACACGGTCCAAGGCTACACAGTTGAATACACCAGTGACCGGCAGTACAAAGGAGGACACACAGACTGCATGATCTATCTGGGCACTCAGAAAAACCACATGCGACATCTATCCGAAAGCTGTGTGAACGATTACCTGGTAATCACCTCAGCACAATGTAAACATGCACATACATGACACTGTTCGGGGATCCGTCATTTACAGCTGACAATAAATGACCAAACATCATGGCCCCCCCCATTAAAGCAGTGGGGGCGTGCACAAACGTGATGTGCTCTAAGGACCCAGAGCCAACTTAACAGTGTCGAAGCCTGTAATTCTTTATCTTTCAAAAACAGCAAATTAATTATTCACAGGGAATGACTCACTGTGTGCCCTTAGAACTAAACTCAGCACAAAGGGGTCAGTCAGCTCCACAGCCTTGCCAACACAGACCAGATACAAAGCCCGCTCTGGTGGCCCAATGGCAACAACCAGGGATCACGCCCTGTCATTACTTCTAAGCAGCAGCAACCAACTCCCTGGGACCCAAAGCCAGCTTGTAATAGTGCATCTCTCCTTCAGAGCAGCCTCAGCACACACATGGTGCACAGCCTACCCAGGGGGCCCAAAGCTAAAATACAGGGAGTGGAGACACATTGTCATCACAATCCTTAAACACAGCTGTAGGGGCCATGGGAATATGTTCAACCCTATCCAGGGACTCCGTGAATAATCAGAAGAAACAAGAAACAGTACATTTTTCTGCATTTTGTTTTCACATTACTTTCATGGTAACCAACAGTGTTAAAAGTCCGCAAAAACAGTAAAATCATAATAACGTGTCTAGTATGGAACGCCAAGGCTGTGTAACACACGTCCCTGTAACACACGTCTTCAGCTGCCTCCCAGACCCGAATGTAGGCACGGCAGAACCAAGGTCTGGAGAAAAATAACCACTTAAAAGAAGTCCGGATATGAAGTAAGTTATGTGTGCTTTTACGCAAGTGTGTTTCAAAATGTCCAAGGCTCAATCATTGGACAGTGGTAGCTTGCTACTACTGGTATCGCTCTACTCACAGACATCCGGGAATAAAGCCCTTCATCAGATCTTTACGCATTTCAAAAGGTTCATAACCTTAGTGGACACAGACCTGGATGCGCCTAGACAACTGCTGACTAACTGGAGCAATCACACTGGCAACCTGCAATCACAACTGGTGCTCTCGTAACCTAGGCCCTGGTGCCCTGGGATCAGAGAATACCAGGTTCTTCTCTTGTATCTTGTATCTCAATCTTTTGTGTTCCTTTCCTCTCACAAGCCAAAATGCTTAAGGTAAATAGCTCACACAACATTCAACTCTCTCTAGAACTCTAGGCTCTACAGATGAATGCATTATTTAGGAAGAGAGAGTAGAAAGGCTTGCCTGTGCTCGCAGGTAAATGTATCAATGAGAGAATGGAAGCAGAGAGGTCAGTTTATCCCTGCTGTTTCCTGAGGAGAATTACAAGAAGACATCAACATAAGGGCAGGGTACAGACTGATATTTACCCAGAGACAGGTGCAATAGCCCACATGTCTAACTGGCGCTAACAGCACAGCCACCACTTGCTCAGATGAAGACTTATTCCACACTCAGCGCTTATATTACAAGTATCACTCATATGTCACAGATAGCAAAAGTACTACTTACGTGCCACAGTGACCACAGCTATCATCACATGTCAAAGGCAGCTGATTAGTACCATTCATCTGATCAATCCCTTGCTCTTCTGGTTAATTTCTTACTCAGTACAAACAGCAAATCTATCCTTTAATGTCTTTGTCAGCAGAGCTACTCTCACCAGACAACAGAGCATTCCCAAACAAGTTACAGGGAGCAAAGCTATGCCTTAATAGCAGCTGAGCTATCCCTGGATAGGTGATTGTCCTTCTGACAATCTGTCTGCACGGTGTCTAAGCAACTAGGGAACAGGGAACCAGTGAACAAGAGGGGTTCGGGAACTAATGCTTTCAGGATGGCGTTTGGAGAAAGAGAGCCTCTCATACTTTAGTGGGACAGGTAAAACAAAGGAACCGGGAGACGCAATAGATAGGCCTTGGAGACAGAGAGACCTCAATATTGAGCGGCTTTAGGCTGGGAAACATCAGGCAGAGTAGAAATGGAAGGCTAGAACAAGACAACAGAGACAATGCAAGCAAGAGACAGGCCAGTTCCAACTACAAGGATACAGGCAAATAAGAACCTAGGGTGGAATGTTTGTATTATAACCTAGATGAGGAACAATGCCTACCAAAGGAGAAACATAAAATCCACAAATATTGCACTAGAATGACTCTTACATCAACCACCTGTGTCATTTAGAAGGGCACATGGCATTACTTTCAAACAACACTACCATAGCTGACACTAATTAGGGGGAAGGATTCAAGGCCCTAACCTCCACTGTGAACCACCATGCAGAACCCCCAAACACACTCAACATTAACACAGGTTAGGCTGGAAAGTGTCAAGAGACTCTCCTCCCCCCTAACTCCCTTTATAGAACAGCTCTATGAGGATAACCAATGTCTTCCAAGCCAGCCACCCACATTAATGTGATTCAGTTCCTCTACTGGAAAACCTCTGATGGATGAATCACAAACGCAGACTGATGTCTGCATAAAGTGCCGAGGCCAAGTAATTGGCTAACTCTGAACCATATCTGGCAGGTCAACATAACAGAACTGCTGCTACACATGCTAAACAATGCTCTGTGTGTTTGGAAACGTTGCATACCAGCTGTCCATACTGTCCCTATGCTGTGTGTGAATTAGCGAAGCTTTAAGAGACCGTTCCACTTAAAAAAAAATAAGAAATCAAAATGACTGTCCTTGTCAATTTTTTTTTATATTTAGCTGCTTACAATTGTGTTTCCATTATTTTTTTATAAAATTTCCCAAATTAAGCTTGAATATTGACGTTCAAACAGTTTGAATCAAACTTCTATGTAGGTACACCAGGAATACACTGTTGTATGTATCAAGTCTGCATCATCTAGGGCTGTAAGGGCACAGCCTGTCACCATTTCACATAATTATATTAAAAAGTAACGAAGAAAGCCTTTGTGTGCAAGGATAAACGTTTCCTGTCTCTGTCCCCATTTCTCTCACAAGAGGAACCTAATAGACAAGAACTGCGCCGGGGCTTACCTGTTTGAATGAAGCTCCCCTCACGCTACATTCCACAAACAGTGCTGCAGGTTTAAATGTTTCGTCCTCGCAAGCACCAGGAGACCCCAAGCCAAGGCACCCCAAGCTCCGCTGCACAGCGCCGTCCACAGGAAGCGCAAGCACTATTTTGTGTCCCGACCCGGACCAGACCCCAGGCGGCGCGCACAATGAACCCGGACGCCTCCGCCCAGCGTGCAGTCAACCTTGCAGAAGCTTGTGCGACGTCACGGGCCTATGCTAGGTGGTGGTGGTGGCGGCGTGCGTACGCTGCAGGCAGCAGTTGCAAGCAGCAGGTGGCGGTGCGCATGCGCTCGTATTTCAAACAGGGCCGCGCGCGTGGCACTGGTGGCCCATTGCAGTGGCCTTTATAATTTATTTGGGGACACTGACACTACTGTAACAGTAGTGTCAGATTCCCCAAATAAATTATAAAGGCCGCCGCAACGGGCCACCAGTGCTGCGCGACCGCCACCCCAAAAGTAGTGCTGCCTGGGGCGGACCGCCCCCTCTTAGCTACGCCCCTGGAATCAGGTGAGTGAGATGGGGCGTGAGAAGATGGGATGAAATGGGAAAATGGAGGGTGGGGAAGGGAGATGCAATGGTGACTGAAGTGTAATGGATGGAATGTAAGTGGATGGAAAGAGATGGGAGAATGGTGGGATGGAATGCAGTGGGATAGGGGATGGGAAAGTAAAAGGGATGGGGTGGTCTTTGGGATGGGCTATGATGCGAGGTGATGTGATGAGATGAGGAGAGGGCAGGTGGGGTTGGGGTTTGATCTTGTAGCGTTCAGATGGGATGGATTGAGAAGATGGTGAGGTGGCATTTGATGCAAATGGGATGGGGTGGGGTGAGATGTGAGGGAAGAAATGAGATGTGAGGGTAAGGGATGAGATGGGCATGGTGGGGGTTTGGTTTGATGGGACAGGGTAGGGTTGTGGTATAGGGTGGGACAGGAAGGAGTGGGCCAGGGTGGAATGAGGTGTGATGAGAAGGCAGGGTACAGTGCTGCATGGTAATTGTTACTTCAATGCTGCACACTGGAGAACTGAATGTCAGGCTTGGATACATGGAGAATGTGAGAAAGGACAATTGTAAGAGCACTTTTCAAAAACTTCAAATAAATAAGAGTTATTGGCACCTGAAGCATTACTACAATAACAGTAAATTGGATTTTTTTTCAAATTAAATAACATATTCTATAATTACTCACAGAGTGCTCTGGTTATCAACCTTGAAAGGATGAAAGGCTAAGATCCACTTTACTGTGATTCAAACTTCTGACCTGCAGGTAAAACTAGAGGTCTTAACTTGCTGGGCCTTCTTGCTGACTGCTGACGTATTACCACTCCTCCACCCACTCCTTCGGCATCGTAGTGCAGTGTGTGCACATTTTGAAACATAACTAATCAGTCCAGAAAGAAGTGCGGAGGAGCTATTCAGTTTCACAGTCCCGCAGGTTTTATATTACTAAAGAGAGAGAACGCACATATTAGCCCCACCTTCAGGGGCTGGAGCCTACTTCTGCTGCTAAATTAGCTGGGGGAGGCTGGTTTTGGATATTCGCGCTGAAGAGGAGAGAAAGAGTTGCTTTGCTGCAGAAGACGCAGGGCCTGCGCCACTAAAATTTTTTAGAAATGCAGTGATCCAACCTCACGAGCGGGCGGTGAGGAGGGCAAAAGTTTAAGCATTATCAAAATTTCACAGGCACTTTTGTAAAATGCGAGGCATTTTTACAAAAGTGTTGATATTGTGATTTTTTTGCAATCATGACATCCTGAAGGGTTTGATTTACACCTTAAACAATAAGCATGCTAAATCTATTCATCGGTTTCTATGAAATGGTAAATGCAATTCATCCCGAAAGTTTCCAACAGTCAGTTTATGTGGCATTTAACCTTTTTTCTATGAAATCACATACAACCCTGTGGAGCAGGTAGGCACAGACTATGGCTGGTGCTTTGAAGAGACAGCCATTGTCACTTGGTGCTGTGTATCTGTGAAAGCATGCAGAACTTCCACAGATCTGACCCAGTGATGGCTCTCTGTGATCTCACTTCCAAGCAATCACCTGCTCGCACACAATCACCTGCTCACTCGCACGCAATCACCAGGCCTCGGGTCATCTACTGCATGCATTAGCTAGGCTGTGAAACAGTGGCGGTCTGTAGCCAATCAGTTCATGGACTGTCCAGTGCATCACACGTGAAAAACTATTTCAAGATGTTATGCACCTACCACATGTTTACTGCAGAATGTGTAACGTCATGCATTTGGTTGCTAGATATCACAGCTCAACACTGACACACAGGTTCACCATAAACCCATGGCAAGTTTAATTCAAGAAACTAAAGAAGCTATAAACATATCACAAACACACCCTCCTTCACCCCCACTCAGTGGAGTGTGAACACGGAAGCACATTGGAGCAACTGTGCTTATAGCAGAACTCACTAAACTTGTGTACTTTGACATTTTTTTTGTGTGCATATTTATATAGCGCAAACTCGACCCGAAGGTATTAGAGCCAGGGCCGGCTTAAGTGCTGGAGGCGCCCTGTGCGACAATGTTTGTTGGCGCCCCCCCGATGACCACCTCCACCACCACAGGTATCTCTCGCTAGCACCCTTTAACAGTGACCAAGTCTCCATAACCACACTCTCTCAGATGCACTGAATTAGTTATAGCGCCACTCATACCAGTGTAGGGTGTGCGAGCACTTTGCATCACACACACATTACACAGAGACAATCAATCATACGCGTGTAAATCAGTGTATAGGAAATGTTACATAAGCCAAAGGACTAAAAGTGTAGGAGTCACATGTCATCCATACTGATAGGCAGTATAGTTTAAGAGTGCTTGGTGTGGAGAAGCACAAACTCCGAGGCGAAAATGAAACCGCATAGTTAGGAGTTTTCTTTAATAATAAGAATCGATTTCAAGCCAAATTAACCCTTTTTGCAACATTAATTAATGTTCTAATAATGTATACTTTGCAGTCTGTATGCAGTTCCAGGATGAAAGTTAATAGCTCACTATACTATATTAGGACTTTAAGTTCTAAATTGCAAGTAACAAAAGGATGTCTCTTTTGAAAGCAGTAACCTGCTGATCTGCTTACATCATACACACTCTGTAATCTACTTGGTACACGTTGTTTGCAGCAGGAATATTAACCCTCTGCACTAACTTCACCTAAATCAAAACCTCAACTATACAAAATGCTGATCTCTCGCCAGGAAGGTAGTTAATCACAAGAGTTATCTTGGCATTTATGTGAGGCCTGGTAATTGCGGGAGGGGGGGGGGGGGGGGGGGAAACGCTGCAGCAGGTGCTTCAAAAGCATAATAAAACCAAAGGCGGCAGTTTAGGCCGGCCGACGGACCACATCCTCTCCCCTTCATCTAACATCACTTACTTGCGCCCGGCGTTCTCAGAAAGTGCCATGGAGGGTCCTCTGGTCTCTGCCCTGCCTGTAGTCCACGTCCCCGAACAATTGACTACTTCGAGCCTAGGGCGGTACACCGCTTTACCTAGACTCGCAGATTTGTATTGTATCTCCTCTCTGCCTGCAGCTCCGTCGGCCTGCCACCACCTCCGCCCGGATCGCTGTCAACCTTGCAGAAGCTCGTGTCCTGCGACGTCACGGGCCTATGCTAGGTGGTGGCGGTGCGCATGCGCTTGCATTTCAAACAGGGCCGCGCGCGCGGCACTGGTGGCCCGTTGCGGCGGCCTTTATAATTTATTTGGGGACACTGACTGACACTACTGTAACAGTAGTGTCAGTGTCCCCAAATAAATTATAAAGGCCGCCGCAACGGGCCACCAGTGCCGCGCGGCTGCCGCCCCAAAAATAGTGCCGCCTGGGGCGGAACGCCCCCCCCCCCGCCCCCCCCCTAGCTAGGCGCCTGTTAACGACGAGTTATCCCAACAGCTGTTGTGGGTTTAACTTATTGTTTCAGGCTCAAAATAAACCATCACAGACGCAACAATTCTGGCTGGTATGTTTCAATACAATAACAAGAACATCATTTGCTGCGGTCCCCGGTTCTAAAGTGCACTCAGGGGTTGTACAAACTGCGACAACAGAATGATAAAAGCATGCCTTGTATTCAGATGGCATTGTCAGGTCCCTACAGCCTTTTGTGAGAGCATCACCTGCTGTTTAAATATGGCAACTTCGAGGCTGCACCCCCGAAGCTGGGCACAGAGGGTTGATGAGGTACACAGGTCTGTCGAATAGCAAAAATAAATGCACAACGTGCAATTGTAACACCTTGTTCAGGTCACCGTGCGTGTGATTCAATGTTTATGTCCTATGCAAGGCTTCTACATACAGGAAGAGCACAGAAAACATTGTGTGAGAATTCAAACACACACCGAGCTTGGATGAGCACCAGCTGTAATTTCAACGTGGACCATTCATTTAAAAAAAATCGGAATCAACACAAGACATTTTGTAGAGAAGGACATTAGTATCCGTTGGAGGAAATAAACAGGAAGTTCAAAATGGCCGTCAAGTAATTGCACAAGGAGTACAGTGATCAAAGAAAGCAAACAGCCAAGCGGGAAGCTGCATTGCGTCTGGTGCAAATTCAACTGAAATTTACAGAAATAACCATCCACGAACAAAGTAACACCATAAATTGCAGTGGAATGTTAAGAAAGCTGAGCGTCACAAAAGAAACAGTACTTCAAGAAATCCCGCCAATGGCATGGCAGTATTAGAATAGTGCAAAATGCATGCATGAAGCTTCAGCTACCCAGACTTCTAACATCGTATGCTACATCAGGAATAAAGACTATTTTCAAACTCACATCTTCTCTCTCGGGAACTGACTCATTTTTGAATGAACAGACAAACTGCGCTAGGAGAGAGCGCTCATCAAAGTGCTAATAATCTATTCAACAAATTGGTCCCAACTACAGTTGCTTTAATGGCTCTTGTGGATGATTAGTAGCATTTGGTCTCTGCTCTTGCGAGGACTAAACACACTAAGAGGCATGCATGCTATGGATGAATGGAGCTAAAGAATTGAAAGTGATGATGGTGCCAGCAAATAAAAAGCCCCTGGGTGGTCTTTAAGCCCAGAAGTGGATACAGCATGTCTCCTCTCAAGACAGCGCATGCGCGCCGTCTTGAGTCAAGACCTAAAATGCACTTCGTGATGTCTGGGTATTACTAAAATCCATATTTTTGAAGCACTTTTTGTCTTAATACTTTTTGCAAATTTTATAGCAGACTATCTTATACTGTGTGCAATGCAAGTTTAAAATAATGACTTACATGCTCACAGTTCTTCTCTGTCACAGACTAGTAGCACTAAAGATACACAAGTCACTATTCTCTACTGCACCAACCAGGATTCATTTCTATGGCTCTCTGGTGCAGTGCATTAAGTAATTGAGGTTTCATGATGTATGATAGGGCATTTCCCACTGACTAACTTAACTTGCATTCAATTTTCATTTAAGCTGTGCGCTATTTTATATGTAGTTACCTGCAGGTGAAAGACCGAAAAATGTTACAGAATATTTCGTATTTGTAGCCACTCCTTTGACCACACCCCCATTTTCACTCACCACGCCTCCATTGCGCAGAGCATCAAAGTTCCCATACTTTTTTACGACCACTGCTGTAACTTATATTAAAAGTGTGGTTCTGCTGCATGTGGCATGTCATGCGTAAGCATATCACAATTCTTTTATTGCGGCCTGAAGCATGGACTTATCCTTTTTTGTGCATTCGCTGCTGTTTCATAGTGCATGTTACACCACCGAACTGCTGTTTCAGTATGCAGAAAAGTCAACTTTTTCAATGAATGTGGCAATCCTAGCACACGTCCCTGGTTGTTTTGGTGCATTACGCCAGGTAATGTTCAGCAACTTTGAGGTATACTTGTGCGTTGGCCAGAACATTAATTTCTTTTCAACTGGATTATAATTGTAAGGTCAAGCAGCGGTTATTAACCTTTTGCATAGCTGCCAAGGTTTCAGATTGCTTCGGCATGATATTTTCATAATTTTATTGCAATTATGAGTGACATGTCACGATTATGAATGACACTTTCTCGCAAGCAATAAAGACGAGGGAAACGGTGCAGCCTTCTCCACATTTATAGACCACCTGGACCCTGAGACACATGTACCCCATTAATCTCTTTTGTATTAATTTTTTTTATAAACGAGTGCACTTATTGTCCCCTGTATTCTCCCTCCCCTTCCCTTGACCCACAGGGATCCTCCCTGTGCCTGACCCTTTTCAATACTTACATGTAATCCCTGGCCACCCTGGTCATATCCCATGGCATGAAAAAAATCTCCTATGCTGATGACACTCAGCTCATCCTCTCACTCTCCTCCGAACCGACTAACACCAAATCTAACTGCCGCAGGTGCATGACCAGCGTTGCAGGCTGGATGCATAATAGATGCCTCAAACTCAACACAGAAAACCAGAAATACTTATCTTTGGGAGCAGCAACTGCCTGTGGGACTACTCCTGGTGGCCAGTGGAAACCCACACCCACAGAGCACACTAGAAACCTCAGAAAAATACTCAAAAGCAAGCTCTCAGTGAAGAAACAGATAACCGCTGTCTAATCCTCTTGCTTTCTCACCCTTCGCTTACTCAGAAAAATCTTCAAATGTCTCCCCTTCTTAATCAGATGCACTGTCACCCAAGCTCTCATCTCCGTCTCTCTGGACTACGGCAACTCCATCTACAGGGAAATAACCGCTCAAGTACTAAACAGACTCCAGACCATCCAACATGGAGCAGCCAGGCTTATCTTCAACCTCCCAAGGTAGACCCACATCTCCCCCACCTCAAAGCCCTACACTGGCTCCCCGTCAGCAAATGGTGCCAGTTCAAACTGCTCACCCACGCCTACAAAGCCCTTCACAACAAAGGTCTGGCCTACCTCAACCACAGGGTCGAAATTCCACCAATCTACCCGCATACTTTGTTCCTCATCCCTCTTCTTGGCCAACACCCCCAGAAAAGCAGGAGTGGTGGTCGCGCCTTCTCCGACCTGGCATCCAAGTCCTGGAATGGCCTCCACCTTGGTACTTCCTCCACCCTACAAGAGTTCAGGAAGTACCTAAAGACCTAGCCCTTCAACTAACTCATCTCAGCAGCATCCACCCCTCCTCCCCCCAACGCCTGGATACACTCAGAGGTGATAAGCAGCGCTGTACAAATCCCATTTGATTGATTGTTTCTTTCAATTTCATGTTTATGTTTTTTTGGGAGATAACATGCATTGATGATGTTATTCATCCTTTCCAAGCTTTGATTAACTGCTAGTTATTATCATCCAACATAACACACACAAGGAACAACTGTTTCCTCCTTTTTTCTCCTTTATTGAAATTGATGTCATTACACCTGGTTTACTATTATCTGTATGAGACAGGAACTGTGTATTGCTTGCCATCACCATAATGATGCTATGCTTTAATCCACCTCTCCTGCTTACTAATAATGTCACCCAATATATGATATATTGTTCATGTTCCTGCGTTATAAGATACCAACAAAAATCCCTTAAAAAAGAAAATGAAGACGAGGGAAACATATATAAATATCAGAAATTACACACATTTGGGCAACAAGAAACTCTAACAAGATCTTAACCCCTTCCATGCTCATGACGGAACGGTTCCGTCATGAGCCACGGTTGAGCTGTGCTCATGACGGAACCGTTCCGTCATGAGCCCGCCCGCGCTCGAACCCTTCAGCACCGCGGCGGAATTCGCCCAGCGCTGAAGGGGTTAATACTGCTGCAAAACAGCAGAAATGGAAGGGCACTAACCTATTGCCCTTATATAGGGTGCTGCATGTAGGCTGTGCGTTGCTGCAGCCAGGCTTCAGGTTCAGGGGTTTTGAGGGAAGGGGAAGGTGTGAGAAGGCTGCATACATTGGGGTGCTGCCTGGAGGCTGTGTCAATGCAGCCTGGCCCCAGATTCAGGAGTTTTGAGGGAAGCAGTGAGGTGTGAGAAAGCTTCCTACACATAGCTGCCAATTTTTCTGATTCTGCAACATTTCCATGGTTTCAGTGCACTTACGAGTGACACTGAACTGACAAATGAGTTACACTTAGTGTGACATTTTCTTGCAAGTAAAAGCAAGCAATGAAGTGCATGGAGTGCATGGAAAGAGATAAATATTAGAAATTACACCCTTTTGATCAAAGAGAAGCCCTAAAATATCTTGAAACTGCTCCAACACCCTTGAAATGGAAGGTTAAGATACTGATACAAAACGATTTTGTTCCCAGACGATATAAAAATAAATCTCCAGAGCAGGACTCAAAGATTCAAGGTTAATCATTCCCTATCTCAGACCACTCCGGTCACATTAGGGGTCCCACAGGGCTCCTCCCTCTCTCCCACTCTCTTTAACCTATTCATGGAGCCTCTAACAGAAATTCTGAGCTCATCCTACATCTACTCCCACATGTACGCCGATGACACCCAAATATACCTGAAAGTCTCCACCCCCAAAGATATCAGATCTCTCAACTTAACTCTACAGAAAACCCAAAATTGGCTGGCATGCAACCACCTCAAACTAAATACTAATAAAACTAATTCCTCCTAATCGCCCCACCCAACCAGTCATCTGTCATTGAAGAATAGGTTAAACAACTAACAGTCCTTAACTGCTCGTCACAAGTTATTGACCGAGCAAGATCACTGGGATTAACTCTTGACAAGAAACTTAACATGCAGAAGCACATCCGTGCTGCTACCAAAGGAGTGAATCTCCAAATTAACATTCTAAGAAAACTAAAACCCTTCCTCCCCCCCCCCCCAATCACTTCATATCTGCAGTACAATCCATAGTGATTCCCAGGTTGGACTATGGAAGTGCCACCCTCTGCAGCATTCCCAGATCCAAATTGGCTCATCCAAGGGTCTCTCAACTCTGCTGCTAGACTCATCAAAGGATCAAAAAGAAGCAAACACATCACCCCCGATTTGAAATCCCTCAACTAGCTCCCTTATGAAGCAAGAATTCATTTAAAAATTGCCTTCATGACCCACAAAGCCCTTCACTTCAATACCCCAAGTTATCTCGCTCAGAAGTTCCAACCTTCTGGCGGCGTGCAGATCATCCAGAAGCTCTAACACCTTACTGCTGAAACCTCAGAGATTCCTTTAAAAGAAAACGTACAACCTCCCTTTCTCTGTGATCGCCCCAAGAATTTGGAATGCCTTGCCCCCAGAAATCCGACTGAATCCCTCAACTGCATCTTTCAAGAAAGAAGTCAAAGTACTCCTTATGAACAAAATGTCTGCCTTTCTTACTTGTCCTGACACGTGAATTACACTCATGACTACTGTCCTCCTGCTATTTAATTGTTTTTGAATTATCGGTCCTGACACTGTCGTACTCTCCCTTATCTGGGTACTGCCCTATCCTGTATTTTACTCAACTATGATATTATTGTTTTATTTGTCTCTGCTCTATGAAAAATTGTAAAGCGCTCTGATACCTGCAAGGGTCATGTCCGTGCGGTATAAACCTTTCAAATTATAAATAGAAAGGACTTTTATATGTGTTCTAGTGCTGATCCATGACGAATACTTAAAGTAAACAAATACAGAAATGGCATATTACAAATGAATAATACAATTTTGTTTTCAGATCTATTTGGTATCATGTCCAGGTATTTGCAGACTCTTGAAACAGCAAGTAAACTTCTCATGGAAAGGTGTCAACACTAGACAGAGTGCTTGACTCACCTAACTGCATTCTAGTGCCTGGGAGTGTATTTCAAAGTTGAGTGCTTTCCCAGCTAGCTTTACGTACACAGAGCAGCAACATGTTTTGGGGCTTCAGCTGGGGGAGGTGGTGATGGGCTACAGCTGCAGTTTAAAGTTGTGTCACACAGTCAGCTGTGCTCCAGGGAGTCTTGCTCTGGATGGCAGTAGTTTTTGATGATTGGAGAACCACCTGTATGTTGTTTTCTGGCGGGCCCACCCTAGAAGCAACCAGCGATGCCTTGCTGGGGGCGGTAGAGCACACAGGAAAATTTGGTATCACGTGGACCAGAGAGCCTCATACTGACTCTCTGCATGTGGGGTGAGCCCCTAAACGGAAAAAGGAAGTTTAATTTGCCTGAGGCCGCCACTGATTGATTGGCCATAATCCTAACACAGCACACAGTGCAGGAGTGGCACCAGTTGCCGGAAAACCAAAAAGGCAATGTGCCACACCCAAATTAGTCAGTGCAGGCACACTGTCAGGTGATTTGAAAACTGCGCAGTGAATATAGGAACTGATATTGTAGTCTTCTGTGCTTCAGAAAATGGGATATCTGTAAAGTTTTCACCACAGTGTGAAGGCTGCAGGTAGTATGATCTTTATCACCTTCACACCTTGGTTATTTTAACTGAGTAGTGTACACTGTTCTTAGTAGATAGTTTTTAATACTCTGTATTGCATTTCTCATTACAGTCTGCAGACAGAGTAAACTGTCTTCATAGAGTGAACACTGTTTACAGTACCCACTTTTCTAGTCATATCAACTTCATTTCTCAGTGTACATTAGGTTACTGTCAAGGGTTTGATATAGATAAAAGTTGTCCGTAGTAGGGCAGCATAAAAGATAGGACATCCGCACACAAAGGTTATAAATACACTCAAAGTCAGTTAAACAAAAGTTGTTATTGATGATCTGAAGAAATGTTTCAAGTCCATGTAATCTTGTTTTCTTATGATTCTTTATTGAAGAAGCCAAATACATCAAGCTGATAAAATCCTATTTTCAAAATCCATTAGCCGATGCATTTCGTCCCAATAGGGACTTCTTCAAGGCTCTAATATGAATTCAGGGTGTATATTCACATTCAAAGTTTGTATGTCAACAATTAGTTCTTGTGACATAAGGGTAACATGTCTGTATAGTCACCAATAGAGTGGCACGGTAGCCAGTAGCGGTCGTCTTAGCGTCTGCTTCAGATGCGTCGAAACATTAAGTTGGAAACAGACGTTGAGTATTTTAAGGAACGTGGCTTCCTCTGAACAGTTGTTCATATTGAACACCGTGTGCAATGAGAATTTCCCATATATCTGTGGTTGATTGTTAATGGGAACTTGGGTGCCCATGAGATGTATGGTATAGGGTCAATGTTGCACCTAACACATGCATGTTACACCTATGGGAGTTGTATCTGTGATGGGATTAACAATGTTCCATAGTATTCTGAGCTAGTTTGCGGTTACTTTCAAAGGTCTAATGCCATACCTGTTTATAGAGCAGTGTGTGTAAAAGAAGTTTGGATGATGTGATCAGTGATGTCGTAAATGATGCCATAGAACATATCATGAGAGATGCAATATGTGAGGTCATAAGCAGTGTATGGCAGGTGTGCAAGTTATAGTTAGCTCTGCGAACTATAAATGGTGAATTTCTGTGGGTTTTAGTTCAAAAACATTAATGTTATCACTTACACATTCACCTAACTATAACGTTACTATAACCTTTGTTTTTTTCAATGATCTTCTATTCTTTTAAAAAAGAATACAGATTTATTAATTTGACCTAACTAGAACGTTACTTTAACCCTACCAAGGGCACCCACCAGCATTGTTCCCACCCGCAGGGAGCAGCTGTTTATGCTCATCATTACGGGCAGAGAAACAGATTAAAAGTTTGCTTCCAGCCGGCAGGAGCTTTTTCAAAGCAATAGTTTCGAAAATGCTCCCGTCAGGCGGAACAAACAGGTTTTTCTGCCCACTCTGGTTTCGGCAAGGTAACCGCTGTGTCGCAGTGGTCGGCTCCCTGGCACAGAGCAAGTGAGCTGCTCCCAGGAAATGGGGTCCACAGGGCCATTAATGGCTCAGCATAGGGGGGGCCCGCATAGCCCCCTTCGCTTTTTGAAAATGTTAGTGGCCCTGGGGAATGAGGTCCACAGGAACTTTTCAAGGCTTGGAGGGGAGTGCTACATGGCCCTCCTCTGCATATTTCGGACCTGGCGGTGGTCTCCCCAGGGCCTATAATAGCTCGGGGAGGGCAGCCTCTGGCCCCCCTCCCCTAATTTAATAGATTAGGCACCAAGGGATGGTGTCTGAAAGCAACCTGGGCAGGGCGGGCTGCATGGTCCTTTCCCACATTAAAATAAACAATGCAGCCTCGGGGGTGGCCTCCCTGGGACCTGTAATTGAAGAATGACACCTCAGCTAACATTCTTTTTTTTTGTTGCTGCAAAAATTGCCAGTTTTTTTTTATTTTGGCCACAGAGGGGGCCCCTTTGGGTCTCCCTCATTGGGTCTAGGGGTTCTGGGTATCCCTATCCTACCCCCTTATATTACTGTTTTTTTAAAAAAATGTTTAATTTATTTATTTATTTATATAGCTCAGCTAATACCCTAAGGTGTCTAGGCAGTTAAGACTCCTTAGGATATTAGCTGCGCTATCTAAATAAATAAATAAATAAAAACTGGACAGGTGACTAAGTTGAGTGCAGTATTGGCTGCCAGCAACATTTTTGTGATGTTGCTGGCAGCTAATCAGAGCGCTTGTTCCCGCAGGAGTCTGAATTGGCTGAGGGGAACAAAAGCTTTCTGTGTAACCAGAACGCTCCATTTTTAAATTGGTGCTCCTGCGAGAGTCTCTTGAGCCTCTCGCGGACCCAATCATCCAGATATAAATATTTTTTACCATTAATTAAAAAAAAATCAAAACTAAATCACAAAATGCACATTTGAGGACCAACATCTTGCATCCTTCCAAATGTGATGTAATTCCATTCTGTAGTTTTTGCTGAAGCCCGTCTCAAAGAAGTCTATGGAAAATACATGTGGAATTTGCATTTTGGGGTCCCTTTTTTTCTCTGCCCCCGCTTGATGGATCACCCCGAAACTTTCCACGCACAAACTAGTTAAAACATAGGAAACAACCCATGCCCCCACTTTTTAAGTAACTGCTAACCTTCCTTTACAACTTTCCACCCCTAAACCCTAAAGTTACCCCTAGCACTCTTTACCACTACCCTCCCCTACGCCCTACAGCTACTTGTTCCATGTTGACTGTAGATTATGGTTTCTCTTTGAGTTCTTTTTTTGTCCTGTTTTTGGTTCATTAAGGTTTGTGGACTTCTTATTTTTAGGAAGTGCCATCTTTAATTTGTCATAAATATTTAGTACAGTATCTAAATTGAGGCTGATTGTTTGTCCATGATGTTAATATGGGTTGTCTGAGAGGTTCATCCACTGGTTGCCAGGCACTTGTGTATGAGCAGTTTGCCTTTCGGGTCTAGAGTACAGATTAGTGCAAGGATTGTACTTGCTAAGTTGATTCAGTTAAGTTTCCAGATTTCCAGCTTGGACATTCCAGAAGTTGGCGCTCCGATTTGACATTTATTTGCTTTTAGACTATAGTAACGTAAAATGACAGCAGAGGATTACGGTGCTGGTAAGAATCAAGTAAGACAGTTTCGTAGTCCAGTGGACTAGCAGCAGTATGTGTAGCAGGCAGTTTATAATGAAAACCAGCCTACAATTAGTATAGGTGGTGAGCTTATAAGATGGTTACTTTTTTAACTGCTGGAATCTCAAATAAACAAGCATTTACAATGCAACGGTCTCGGCATTGTTAAAGTTAGAGCTATTGGCATTGCTCATGACATTTTTGTTTATGTGCACTAACCTGCTGAACTGTTTTACAAATTATCACCAACTTGACATGAGAAGGGGAGCAAATCAGCATTTGGGGTTCGGGCACATGTATCAGTATGCTGTTCGGAGTCCACAATATAAGCTGTTTTAAGACAAACAATAGTGTGGCAGGTAATGCTGCCTGCGGTTTGTTCTAGCCGAGTCCTAAAGAACGCGGAAGTATTACCTCTACATCGTTATCTACTAATATTAACGAATTAATATTAAAGATTATATTAAATCGGCGTAATGCTTCTAAAGGCTCCATACACAGGCAACAGACATTAACTTGTTCACATATTGCATACATGAGTAACAAAATAGAGAATTCACTTTTACCTCTAAAGGTGCGCGTCATCATGTTCCCTGCCATCAGTTGTTACAATGCAATGGTCTCGGCAATATTATAGGTAGAGCTATTGGTATTGCTTATTATTTTTTTATTATTTTTGTATCCCTAAATAAATGGCATTGTCATTTCTATTGGCATTAGCTTTTTTTATGCATATGTGATACCTATTGCATTAGCAGAGAGAGAGTGAGGTAGTGAGATAGAGAGAGAGAGTGAGGTATTGAAATAGAGAGTGAGGTAGTGAGAGAGAGTGAGGTAGATAGAGAGTGAGGTAGTGAGATAGAGAGTGAGGTAGATAGAGAGTGAGGTAGTGAGATAGAGAGAGTGAGGTAGTGAAAGAGTGAGGTAGTGAGGGAGAGGGATGTTGTGAGGTAGTGATATATAAGCATAGAGTGATGTTGTGATGTAGTGAGATAGAGAGAGAGGTAGTGAAAGAGAGAGTGAAAGTGAGTTAGATAGAAAGAGTGAGGTAGTGAGTGAGAGAGAGTGAAGTTGTGTGGTTGTGAGCTAGAGAGTGGGAGCAATGCTTCTTTCTAGTGGCAGGGGTGTCCCTAGAGCGGGGCATTTATCTAAAATCTGTGTCTGTAGTGGGGGAGTACTTACAATTATACCCCGATGTGCTTACAAATCCGGGGGTGGGGCGTCCCAAAAGGCCTTCCTGAAGTTATTCCAACGTCACTGCCATGATGGACACTCAGGTGCAGTCAAGCACTGACGTCAGAGCTGGTTTCATTTGGAATCAAACACTGCGCTTGAACGAGGGGGAGGCACAGAGGTCACCTTTTTGTGCAGTTTGACCAGGCGTCCCGGATTTGCCGGGACAGTGCCGGGTTTTCACCAGCTGCCCCGGCAGATTTCGGGAAATGTAGGCAATGTTCCGGTTTTTTAGAAAGGGTCGATTTAAAACGGTGGCAGGTGCCTTTTTATGTTTTTCAAAGCAGCGATATGCAAGCAGCTGTTAGAAGAAAGCGGTTTCATTAGCAGGCATGATACTGGCTTTAAAAATTGTATTTTAATGATGTTCTTATTGCCTCATCTGTAATTCTATGCTGAAGAGCGGTGTCATTCTGCAAGCCCAGTTAAAGTAAACTTGTAGTCCTTCTTCTGTTTTAGTGAAATGTCCCGGTTCTTGGCTTGAAAGTTCTGGTCACCCTACTTTTGGGGTACACGAGAAGCGTCTCGTGCCAGAGCCCAGAGGAATGACACGTCTTGAATACCCAGTCTACAGCGGGCTTCGAGCTCCTTGCTGCTTAGTCAGGCCTGCAGTCGGCGTTCACACAGCTTCAGGGAGCCGGACTTTTAATCACTAGCTCCATTTGCAAAGTTTGAGGGAGACTTCGCACGCTTTGGTGAACAGGAACCCTTTCATCTGGATTGTTTCCAGCGTATTTGCCTTTTTGTGGTTAGTGGTACATAGGATACAACGGAAGCAATAAAGCCGTATAGAAACGACACGCTCTGGCTCCATGTTTGCCTCTGTGTGTCTCCTCGCGCAGCGCCTTGACTCTCTTCGGAGCCTTTACTGCGCTACAAACATCCGCAAAATAATATGGGAGGTCTTGAAAGTTAAATTTGAGAGGCTACACTGTCGATACTGAGTCAACAAGATCTCAAAATATCTTTATCGCACACACATAACGTATTAATAAAGATAAAGAAGGAAACAAGGCTAACACTACATGCATAGAGGAGACCGGTACATCATCGATTATTCGTAAAATGGCTGATTAATCCACAACAGATTGTAAAGGGTTTCCATCAAATTAGACTCAATGATCAGTCCAATCATTTGGCCAAGCCCATGTGCAAATGAGGCTGGTCCCCTGATCAGTGGGACACTCAGCTCCGCACCTTATTGTTGTATCAGGATTTGGTCCACCAAATACACAAACCGTCCATGATGACTGATCTTTTGATGGTAAAATAAGAAAAGAGTGCAACGAACAAGAAAGTGATTTAAAATAGGATGGAATGTCCTCCTTCTAAATACTTTATTCTACGGACTGGACACGCCTCCTAATTAAAAAATAGAACAGTGCAAAAGAAGACAGTGACAATTATCTGTCTACATAAGGGCCAACATGTTTCTGCCTAACGGGTATTTAATCCCTTGGCATTCGTCAGGGCCTCTGCTCGTATAATAGTTGCACTCCTAATAGTGAAATATAGAATTCACCACCATCACCAAAAACAAATTATAGTAAAACTGAATAGAAACGGTACAACCTGTAACAACCATGGACATTAACCCTCCGATTCACAATGGTTACTGTGAATTCTGTGAAGGAAAACGTTATATCATTAGTACTGTATTCGATGCATCAGTCTCATGTGCATAGTGTGTCACCAAACCAACCAATAATGTGTGTCAGAAAATTAATTTTTATGCTTACCCTTTGTGGTAGGGCAATAGACCTCACCTCACCTGGACACTGCTCAGGTACTAAGAGGCCCCACACTACAAAGATATAGGGAAAACAAAAGAATGTGGCAAAGTACTGTAAAGAAATTTTTCGCTTTATACCCTGCCTATGATCATTCCTATAACCAAATGCCGTGTATCTAGAGGCAAAACATGTGAGGTAGATAAACACCCCAAACTCAGTGTACTAAGCCTCAAAATGACCCAGAAACTCGACTAAGACACCAAACTTTAAGGAAAATTAAAACTCCTTTGTATGCTTATTCAGAAATTTTACAACATACTGATCTTCAAAACCTGTGATTTGCTAAAGTTTACAACATAGTATAGCTAAAAATATTCCAAAAATATTCTGTGGTAGCTGCTCACCTTTCCGTCGGTACCTCAAGCTCCCATCTGAGACTTGGGGGAGGCACCGATCTGTAGGAGATGCTAGTATAAGTAGTCTAGTGAGGGTTTGTTAGTGAAGTATCCCTCCACCTTTAAGATGTATACTAGATAGTGGCGATCTTATCATGTGTCCCTTCAATTGGTATATATTAGTGGCAAAGACACTATTATCAGACATTTATTGTGAAGTAAGCCTTATTGGTCTTTATTTTCATAAGAAAACAAAGGACACTACTTTACGCTCGAAATCTCGCGAGATCTCGCGAGAGGAAGTGCTCAGAACTACCATATGATGTCATATCGGCCATCTTTGTAGTTCCTAACACTATGATCTGGTAATCATTAAACCGTGATTATTCCTCACGTGCATATGATGTTAGAATGCCCCCAGTGTTGTGAGTCACTGCCTATTTTTCTCCAAAATAAGCCTACTTGTTTTCTTAGGAACAAGAACGCACTACTTAGCGCTCGAAATCACGCGGGAAGATGCCCCTAATATATACCAATTTGTTAGAACCGGCGGTCTCTAGTTGGCAGAGGTATACACTCCTGACAAATAGGGACCAACCAACTCTAGTCAGGGAAAGGGGATTACACACTCAGATAACCCCTGCTACCCCCTTGGTAGCTTGGCAGAGCAGACAGGCTTATCTCAGAGGCAGTGTGTTAAGCATTTATGACCACATACAGTAATAAAGTGAATACACTACAGATGGACACGACACCGAAGTTATTATAAAAATAGGATTTTTATATAAGGTTTAGCACAAGACCAAATAACGACAAAAATATACCACAGTCTTAATAAATACTCTTTGGAAGGAAAAATAATAGTTCAAATAAGGTTTCTTCTTGGCAAGTAGTTCTTTAGCAAAGTATTCTTCTGAGCACAGTTCTCTGGCAACAATGTAACCCCCACAGGAGTCACACGACGTCGAGTCTAAAAGATTCCCAAGGTTCGGCGTCGACCGCGAGGAGCGCTACGTCGAGCCTGGAGTTGCAACAGACCCCACAAGTACAGTACCTTGAGAAACGAAGAAAATGATGATCCACGGCGTCGAGATGTCGGCGTCGAGGTCGTGCCTCGGAGTCGGGTCAATCCGCAGCGGTGTCGAGGGATGTCGGGCCGGAGCAGCGCTCACGGCGTCGAGAAGGGCGTCGAGTCGATGCGATCAGCAGCGGCGTCGGGACGGGGTCGCTTGGAGGTGGAGCCGATACTCACTCCTCGCTGGCGTCGATACCGGCGTCGAGACGGGGTCACTTGGAGCCGGGGCCGATACCCACTGCTCACTGGCGTTGCTGCTGGCGTCGATCGGGCCCGGCGGCCGGCGTCGAAGGCTCGGGACACTGGAGCCGTTACTCACGATGTCGAGCTGGATTCGGCGGCGTCGGCGGCGTCGAGACTGCAGATTTTTCCTTGTGTACTGGAAACAACACTTTCCAGCAATTCAGCAAATGGTGAAGTCCTTTGGCCCTGTGACTTCAGCAGGAGACTGGCACTCTTCCAGCCCTTGGAGATTTCCTAGCAAGTGTTCAGAGAGTACACACCAAGTTCCTCTCTCCTTGTTCCTTGGCAAAAATAAAGAAGCAGCTTTCAGGTTCCTCCACAGCAAAACAGCACTCTGGCAGAAAGGGGAGGCAAGTCCTTAGATCAGCAGGCTTCTTGTCCTTGGTACAGGTTTCCTTGTCAGAAGTAATCTGAGTTCTTGGTTCAGGGGTCCTTCTCTTATACCCCTTTTTCCCTTTGTTCCCTTTGTCCAAGCAGGGAGATTTCCACCATCTCAGGTTTGTTGTGGGTGTTGCCAGGCAGAGGCACCTGGCCTATTCACTGAGCAGGGCAGAGTCCTCAGCCGCCCAGCAGGAGGCGGAGCCAGTATTGTCACTGGCAGGAGCAGGGCTATCAGTCGCCCAGCAGGAGGCGGAGCCAGTATTGTGTCAGGCAGGGCAGGCTACTCTTCCCTCACTCTATGTGTAAACGCCCCATTCACCCCACACTGACTCACTCAGACCTCTGGAGCCACCCAGCCCCTGACACACACACCAAACCAGCAGAGACCGGTAGATAGTTGGACAAGAAAATAGCCACTTTCTAAAAGTGCTATTTTCAAACATAGAATTTAAAAACCATCCATCCTAAAGGGTGTGTTATTAAATTCTGAGTTCAGGGATACTAAACTCGACTTGCTACCATGCTCCCTGAGTCAGATAGATTATAATGGAGTTAATAATCAGTCTGCCCAGTCTGGCCTATTGGAGGCAGGTAGCCCTTCAATAGTGAAAAACGAAAATGGCTGTAATTCACTATTAGGTCATGCCACACACATCAGGGCATGACCTACCTTTTACCAACAATGCACCCTGCCCTAGGGCCTACCATAGAGGTGTCTGAAATGTGGCAAAGTGAAGGTTTAGAGACTGGTAAGTAGGTTTCCTTACCAAGTCGACATGGCAGTCAGGGACTGCACGCAGGCGCTGCGGTGGCAGGCCTGAGACACATTTTACACGCTGCTTCTGTGGGTGGCACAACCAGTGCTGCAAGCCCACCAGCAGCAGTTAACTTACACGCCCTTGGCACACTCAGTGCACTAGACTAGGGACTGAACAGTAAGTCAACCAAGCCAATCATGGTAACACCAATCAATGTAACAATTTAACATAGGGAGCACTTGCACTGTGGCACTGATCAGCAGTGGCACAGTGCCCAAAGCAATAAACCAGCAAAAACATCGTAAACAGAGGAGGCAAACAGAAAAAAATGGAGGAGAGACTCATGCCAATGATGCCAGGTCTAACACGTGTCCCCTCCAGCTGAAATGTGGGGAGAACTACCCTTCACCCAGGGAGTCCTCATCACTAAGGCGGAAAAATCTGGACAGACCATCAGCATTGGCGTGATCTGTACCAGGGCGGTGTTCCACCGTAAAGTCCATCCCCTGTAGGGAAATGGACCACCTCAACAGCTTTGGGTTCTCACCCCTCATCTGCATTAACCATCTGAGGGGCCTGTGGTCCGTCTGAACCCGGAAGTGAGACCCAAACAAGTAGGGTCTTAGCTTCTTCAGCGCCCAGACCACAGCAAATGCCTCACGCTCTATCGCACTCCACCTTTGTTCCCTGGGAAGTAACCTCCGGCTGATGAAGGCTACAGGTAAGTCTCGGCCCTCCTCATTCATCTGTGCTAGAACAGCCCCCACACCATGCTCTGAAGCGTCCGTCTGGACAATGAATTCTTTTGAAAAGTCGGGTGCCTGGAGGACCGGTGCTGTACACATTGCAGTTTTCAGGGTGTCAAAGGCTTTCTGACAGGCGTCAGTCCAGATCACAAGTCTCGGCTGCTTCCGGGAAGTCAGCGAGGTCAAGGGGTGCACAATGTTGCCATACCCCTTGACAAACCTCCTGTAGTAACCCGTGAGACCCAAGAAGGCTCTCACCTGAGTCTGGGTTTTGGGCGGTTCCCAAGCCAGGATGGTATCTATCTTGGGTTGCAGGGGGGCCACCTTGCCGCTCCCTACTTGGTGCCCCAAGTACACCACTGAACCCTGCCCAATCTGGCACTTACTAGCCTTGATTGTGAGGCCTGCTCTGCGCAGGGCCAACAACACTTCCTGGAGGTGGCGCAAGTGTTCCTCCCAGCTGGCGCTGAACACTGCTATATCGTCTAGGTAGGCGGCGCTGAAATCTTCCAGCCCGGCCAATACCTGGTTAACCAACCTCTGGAATGTGGCAGGGGCATTCTTCATCCCAAAGGGCATCACACGGAACTGGTAGTGCCCATCTGGTGTGGAGAATGCAGACCTCTCTTTTGCCCCATCAGTCAAGGCGATCTGCCAGTACCCAGACGTTAGATCAAACGTACTAAGGTACCGGGCAGCCCCCAACCGATCGATGAGCTCATCAGCTCTGGGGATGGGGTGCGCGTCAGTCTTGGTGACCGAATTGAGTCCTCGGTAATCCACACAGAACCGAAGTTCTGGTGAAGCACCAGGCGCCGCAGCCTTCGGGACCAAGACCACTGGGCTGGCCCAAGGACTGCTAGAGGACTCAACCACCCCTAAGGCAAACATCTTGGAGACCTCCTCCTTGATATATGCTCTGACCTTTTCAGTCACCCTGTAGGCCTTGTGCCTCACAGGAGTGCTGTCCCCAGTGTCCACATCATGGACACACCACTGAGTGACACCAGGGATTAAGGAGAACAGATCAGGGAATTGTACCAACAGATGGCGACAATCTTGCTGCTGCTCAGGGGTCAGTGTGTCAGAGAGGACAACACCATCCACTGACCCATCTTTTTCTTTTGCACACAGGAGGTCAGGAAGAGGCTCACTCTCCTCCTCCATCCCAGCATCTGTGGCAAGGAGCATGCCCACTTCGGACCTTTCTAAGTGGGGCTTTAACCGGTTGACATGCAGGACCCTTAAGGGGTTCCTGGGAGACTTCAAGTCCACCAAGTAGGTGACATCGCTCTTTTTCTCCACAACCTCAAATGGTCCGGTCCACCTGTCCTTGAGCGCACAAGGTTCCACAGGGGCCATGACCCAAACTTTCTGACCAGGTTGAAGCTCAACCAGAGTGGCATTCTGATCGTACCACCGCTTCATCTCTTCCTGGCTGGCCTCCAGATTTGCCTGAGCAAGATCTCTGAAGCGCCGAGTCTGGTTCCTAAAGGCCAGCATGTAACTATATACATCCTGGGGAGGTTTCCTGGGAGATTGCTCCCAGCCTTCTTTAACCAGACTCAAAGGTCCTCTTACCGGGTGACCATACAAAAGCTCAAAGGGGCTGAACCCTAGAGACTTCTGTGGCACCTCACGGTAAGCAAACAGCAGGCATGGCAAGAGGACGTCCCATTTACGCCTCATTGGTTCTTCAAGACCCATGATCATGCCTTTTAGGGTCCGGTTGAATCTCTCAACCAGCCCATTACCTTGAGGGTGGTAAGGAGTGGTAAACTTGTAGGTTACCCCACACTCCTTCCACAGAGACTTCATATAATTCGAAATGAAGTTGGTGCCCCGGTCTGACACCACCTCTCTGGGGAACCCCATGCGGGAGAAAACACCCATCAGTGCCCGTCCCACCACGGGGGCCGTCACTGTGCGGAGAGGGATGGCTTCCGGGTACCGGGTGGCATGGTCCACCAAGACCAGGATAAACCTGTTGCCCATAGCTGTCTTGGGGTCCAGTGGCCCCACAATGTCAATTCCCACTCGCTCAAAGGGGGTACTGACGACGGGAAAAGGTTGGAGGGGAGCCTTCTGCTTCCGCCCACTTTTCCCACTTGCCTGGCAAGTTTGACAGGTCCTACAATGGATATCTGAATCCCTTCTCATCTGGGGCCAATAAAAATGGGTGACAAGCCTGTCATAGGTCTTGTCCTGCCCCAGATGTCCAGCTAACGGAACGTCATGAGCCAACCCCAGTAGGAAGGCTCTGAAGCGCTGGGGTACCACCAGCACACGGGCTGACCCAGGTTCAGCAGCCTTAGGCTCGCTATACAGGAGGTCGTTCTCCCAGTAGACCCAATGTGATCCTGACTGATCACCTGTCGTTTGGGCTGAGGCCTGCTGCCTCATACCCACAAGAGAAGGGCACACTTTCTGTTCAGCACAAAATTCCTCCCTGGAGGGACCACCATCCTGCTGCCAATGGGTCAGCTCGGGCAGGTCTCCCAGTTCGGCCACTTGTTCTCCTGTCGGTTCCAGGGCATCCCCCTCAGGGTCTGCTCCCTCCTGGACCGCGGGAACGATGGGGGACGGTTTCCCGCGCCCCCTGCCTCTTCTCTTCACGGTTGGGACCTGGGCCATACTTTCAGGCTCCGGGCCCCCATCAACACCCTTACTGACTGACATGGACCGGGTGGTCGCACACACCCACTCAGGCAGACCCAACATTTCCAGATGCGATTTTCTCTCCACCTTAGCCCAAGGGGAGTCCTCCAAATCATTGCCCAAGAGACAATCAACAGGCATGGCGGGCCTTACAGCAACCTGAAGAGTACCTGAGACCCCCCCCCACTCAAAGGGAACTTGAGCTACCTCACACTGACTCTGTGAGTTGTCAGCAGCTACAACGGGGTAGAATGCATGAGGGACCACCTGCTCTCTGGACACCAAGTGACACTTGACAGCTGTCACACTCGCTCCGGTGTCTCTGAGAGCTTCCACCCTATGGCCATTAATGGTCACCCACTGCCTATATTTCTTAGTGTTACTAGGCAGAGGGGTTGGAGGGACCATTTCCACGTCTCCTAAAGAGACCAGGGACATTTCTGCGGGACCCCACCCACCGGGGGCACCCATCTCATCCCCTCCCAGGGCTACACTCGCTACCTGACGAGGGGGTGCACGCGGCGGTGCATTCGAATCCTTCATGGGACACTGGGGATCATAATAACGGTGTCCCACCTGCTTACAGGCATAGCAGGTCATGGGGCCCCTGTGAACAGGTTTACCTGTCGGGGCCTCTGGCTTCTTTACAGGGGGAGGCTGGGAACCCTTCCCTTGGTTCCCTTGGGGACTACTTTGGGGCCCTTTCTGAAACTCCCTCTGTTTACCCCTGTCCCCCCCACTCTTCTGCTGGGGACCCTGCCCACCTTTGGCTGAGTCTCCCACTGGACCCTTGTGGACCCTGGTACTGACCCAGCAGTCCGCCTCCTCAGCAAGTTTTCTAGGGTTAGATAGCTTGCTATCAACAAGGTGCTGGCGTAGCTCTGGAAAACAGTTATTAGACAAGTGCTCCCAAGCAAACAAATCATAAAGAGCATCATAACTATCAACCTTGCTACCCTTTATCCAACCATCCATGGTTCTGCAGAAAAAAGACACATATTCAACCCACGTAGTACCAGGCAACTTCTTACATTCTCTAAAGGTTTGTCTGTACTTTTCTGGGGTTAAGCCATATCTCAGCATTAAAGCATCTTTCATATGAGTATAAGACATCCTATCCTCAGCAGGAAGGCTCAACAAGGTATCTCTCCCCTCGTTTGTAAAGCGGCTCCACAACCCCGTTCCCCAATCCTTCTCAGGGACCCGGTGGGCCAACAATGCTAACTCATACGCTTTAAACCATTGGCTAATATCTTCATTCTTACTGTAATCTTTGATCACATCCTTAGGAAAATAAAACCTACTTTCTGCAGGCACAGATGGAGTGCTGCCACCAGAGGGATTCAACTCTAAACTCTTAGTTTTAAGCTCCATCTCCCTCACCATCTTCTCACGTTCAAACGCTAATTTCTCTCTCTCAAAATCTAATCTTTTGCTCTCCATTTCAGCTTCTCTCTTGCTTCTTGCATTCTCTAATTCCAACTGCCCTCCTAATTTAAGTTTTGCCATTTCCAACTTGTACCCCCTCTCCTTCTCCCTGTCTTCTAATTCTTCGGGGGAAAGGCTCCTAGAGGACGCACTACTGCCTGGAGATGATACTGGCCCACCTGTGGGCTCTTCCTCTTCCTCTTCTTCTTCCTCTTCCGGTAACACCACCGGATCAGAGGGATTTCTGGCCTCTAACCAGGCCTTCAGCGCTTTGAGGAAGCCCTCTTTCTTTGAAACACCTGTGGTAGGAACTTTAAACTGCTTGCAAAATCCTTTTAGATCTTTTAGCGTGTAGGAATCTATCTTCTCCTTATCGAATTCCCCCACAACATTCTCCACAGGTGTAGCAGCTCCGGCATTCTCCATGGTCAAAACTGGCAGTGTTTAAGAAAATAAGCTCCAGGAAAGCGGAGAACAAAAATAGAATATCCTACCAAACAGACTGTGGCTGCGTTATGGTCTGCTTTCACTATGTAGCGTACACTAATCACTGCACATGAGTCATAAATGCAAAGTTCAAATCCCACCGCTGCCACCAATGTTAGAACCGGCGGTCTCTAGTTGGCAGAGGTATACACTCCTGACAAATAGGGACCAACCAACTCTAGTCAGGGAAAGGGGATTACACACTCAGATAACCCCTGCTACCCCCTTGGTAGCTTGGCAGAGCAGACAGGCTTATCTCAGAGGCAGTGTGTTAAGCATTTATGACCACATACAGTAATAAAGTGAATACACTACAGATGGACACGACACCGAAGTTATTATAAAAATAGGATTTTTATATAAGGTTTAGCACAAGACCAAATAACGACAAAAATATACCACAGTCTTAATAAATACTCTTTGGAAGGAAAAATAATAGTTCAAATAAGGTTTCTTCTTGGCAAGTAGTTCTTTAGCAAAGTATTCTTCTGAGCACAGTTCTCTGGCAACAATGTAACCCCCACAGGAGTCACACGACGTCGAGTCTACAAGATTCCCAAGGTTCGGCGTCGACCGCGAGGAGCGCTACGTCGAGCCTGGAGTTGCAACAGACCCCACAAGTACAGTACCTTGAGAAACGAAGAAAATGATGATCCACGGCGTCGAGATGTCGGCGTCGAGGTCGTGCCTCGGAGTCGGGTCAATCCGCAGCGGTGTCGAGGGATGTCGGGCCGGAGCAGCGCTCACGGCGTCGAGAAGGGCGTCGAGTCGATGCGATCAGCAGCGGCGTCGGGACGGGGTCGCTTGGAGGTGGAGCCGATACTCACTCCTCGCTGGCGTCGATACCGGCGTCGAGACGGGGTCACTTGGAGCCGGGGCCGATACCCACTGCTCACTGGCGTTGCTGCTGGCGTCGATCGGGCCCGGCGGCCGGCGTCGAAGGCTCGGGACACTGGAGCCGTTACTCACGATGTCGAGCTGGATTCGGCGGCGTCGGCGGCGTCGAGACTGCAGATTTTCCCTTGTGTACTGGAAACAACACTTTCCAGCAATTCAGCAAATGGTGAAGTCCTTTGGCCCTGTGACTTCAGCAGGAGACTGGCACTCTTCCAGCCCTTGGAGATTTCCTAGCAAGTGTTCAGAGAGTACACACCAAGTTCCTCTCTCCTTGTTCCTTGGCAAAAATAAAGAAGCAGCTTTCAGGTTCCTCCACAGCAAAACAGCACTCTGGCAGAAAGGGGAGGCAAGTCCTTAGATCAGCAGGCTTCTTGTCCTTGGTACAGGTTTCCTTGTCAGAAGTGATCTGAGTTCTTGGTTCAGGGGTCCTTCTCTTATACCCCTTTTTCCCTTTGTTCCCTTTGTCCAAGCAGGGAGATTCCCACCATCTCAGGTTTGTTGTGGGTGTTGCCAGGCAGAGGCACCTGGCCTATTCACTGAGCAGGGCAGAGTCCTCAGCCGCCCAGCAGGAGGCGGAGCCAGTATTGTCACTGGCAGGAGCAGGGCTATCAGTCGCCCAGCAGGAGGCGGAGCCAGTATTGTGTCAGGCAGGGCAGGCTACTCTTCCCTCACTCTATGTGTAAACGCCCCATTCACCCCACACTGACTCACTCAGACCTCTGGAGCCACCCAGCCCCTGACACACACACCAAACCAGCAGAGACCGGTAGATAGTTGGACAAGAAAATAGCCACTTTCTAAAAGTGCTATTTTCAAACATAGAATTTAAAAACCATCCATCCTAAAGGGTGTGTTATTAAATTCTGAGTTCAGGGATACTAAACTCGACTTGCTACCATGCTCCCTGAGTCAGATAGATTATAATGGAGTTAATAATCAGTCTGCCCAGTCTGGCCTATTGGAGGCAGGTAGCCCTTCAATAGTGAAAAACGAAAATGGCTGTAATTCACTATTAGGTCATGCCACACACATCAGGGCATGACCTACCTTTTACCAACAATGCACCCTGCCCTAGGGCCTACCATAGAGGTGTCTGAAATGTGGCAAAGTGAAGGTTTAGAGACTGGTAAGTAGGTTTCCTTACCAAGTCGACATGGCAGTCAGGGACTGCACGCAGGCGCTGCGGTGGCAGGCCTGAGACACATTTTACACGCTGCTTCTGTGGGTGGCACAACCAGTGCTGCAAGCCCACCAGCAGCAGTTAAATTACACGCCCTTGGCACACTCAGTGCACTAGACTAGGGACTGAACAGTAAGTCAACCAAGCCAATCATGGTAACACCAATCAATGTAACAATTTAACATAGGGAGCACTTGCACTGTGGCACTGATCAGCAGTGGCACAGTGCCCAAAGCAATAAACCAGCAAAAACATCGTAAACAGAGGAGGCAAACAGAAAAAAATGGAGGAGAGACTCATGCCAATGATGCCAGGTCTAACACAATTGAAGGGACACATGATAAGATCGCCACTATCTAGTATACATCTTAAAGGTGGAGGGATACTTCACTAACAAACCCTCACTAGACTACTTATACTAGCATCTCCTACAGATCGGTGCCTCCCCCAATCTCAGATGGGAGCTTGAGGTACCGACGGAAAGGTGAGCAGCTACCACAGAATATTTTTGGAATATTTTTAGCTATACTATGTTGTAAACTTTAGCAAATCACAGGTTTTGAAGATCAGTATGTTGTAAAATGTCTGAATAAGCATACAAAGGAGTTTTAATTTTCCTTAAAGTTTGGTGTCTTAGTCGAGTTTCTGGGTCATTTTGAGGCTTAGTACACTGAGTTTGGGGTGTTTATCTACCTCACATGTTTTGCCTCTAGATACAGGGCATTTGGTTATAGGAATGATCATAGGCAGGGTATAAAGCGAAAAATTTCTTTCAGTATTTTGCCACATTCTTTTCTTTTCCCTATATCTTTGTAGTGCGGGGCCTCTTAGTACCTGAGCAGTGTCCAGGTGAGGTGAGGTCTATTGCCCTACCACAAAGGGTAAGCATAAAAATTAATTTTCTGACATACATTATTGGTTGGTTTGGTGACACACTATGCACATGAGACTGATGCATCGAATACAGTACTAATGATATAACGTTTTCCTTCACAGAATTCACAGTAACCATTGTGAATCGGAGGGTTAATGTCCATGGTTGTTACAGGTTGTACCGTTTCTAACCAGTTTTACTATTATTTGTTTTTGGTGATGGTGGTGAATTCTATATTTCACTATTAGGAGGGCAACTATTATACGAGCAGAGGCCCTGACGAATGCCAAGGGATTAAATACCCGTTAGGCAGAAACATGTTGGCCCTTATGTAGACAGATAATTGTCACTGTCTTCTTTTGCACTGTTCTATTTTTTAATTAGGAGGCGTGTCCAGTCCGTAGAATAAAGTATTTAGAAGGAGGACATTCCATCCTATTTTAAATCACTTTCTTGTTCGTTGCACTATTTTCTTATTTTACCATCAAAAGATCAGTCATCATGGACGGTTTCTGTATTTGGTGGACCAAATCCTGATACAACAATAAGGTGCGGAGCTGAGTGTCCCACTGATCAGGGGACCAGCCTCATTTGCACATGGGTTTGGACAAATGATAGGACTGATCATTGAGTCTAATTTGATGGAAACCCTTTACAATCTGTTGTGGATTAATCGGCCATTTTACGAATAATCGATGATGTACCGGTCTCCTCTATGCATGTAGTGTTAGCCTTTTTTCCTTCTTTATCTTTATTAATACGTTATGTGTGTGCGATAAAGATATTTTGAGATCTTGTTGACTCAGTATCGACAGTGTAGCCTCTCAAATTTGGCTGTTAGACCCCCTGTGTTTCGTGTGTTATACATTCAGTTGGTGCTGGGGATAAAATCAGGTGTGGGTCTTTAAAATATATATCCCTTGGACCCTATTTTAAATGGTTTTGTTTAATCAGGTCTTGAAAGTTACCAACCAACACAGGCCCGAGGGTGATACACACATGCCTTATTAATACTGCCCCCTTCGCCTGACCTACGTAATATCCCGCCCACTCGAACAACATGAAAGAGAAGCGAGGGAACAGTTCGCCTGCAGGCACAGCTGCCACAGAAAGCACCTTGTTGTGTCTTATACAACACCCACGTCACTCGGAGACGGGGGTCACTTGATTTGCAACCACGAGGGGCGGGGGCAGTTACACGAGCGCCCTGGAGATAGCATTTAACGTCAGTAGAGTCGACTATAAATATAAGAGCACACGTCGCCGCCCAGAGGCCGAGCGCCGGGATTACACAGGCACTTTCAATCCCTCTGTGTCACATGAATTGTCTGTTGTCGCACCAAGGAGCCGTGACGAGGAGAGACTGCAAGGACACACGTCTGTCGGGTTCACAGAGTACTCCCAGGAAATGAAGCGCCCGCGGACATTTACAGTAAAGAGAATTAATTGTCAGAAGCGAGTCTAAAACCCTGTCAGTGCCTTGAAAGACGGCTACTGTCCTGGGCGAGCAGCCAGGCCCCGCCCTTCACTGGCCCCTCAGGCGATGCAGAGCCGATGCGACACACGCAAGTTGCACGAAAACATTCACAAGATTACAAACTGTGCTGAATTTTAAATCAGTGTCACAAGAGGTCTACTTTTTCATATACCCTGTGTCCTTTCACGGTAATTATTTTTCATTAGCTTTAGCTATTTTACGGACTGAACTATAATTTTATTTTTGCGATTTCTAGAGCGCCTGGTGACCCATAGGCATCCCCGCGCTATTCAGCCTATAAAGATCCTGAAGGAGGAGGAGGGAGTGTCTTATTTGGGGAACAGGAGGGTTTTGAGTTTCTTACGGAAGGCCATGTAGGAGGGTTCCAGTCGTAGACTGAGAGGGAGTGAGTTCCAAGCTGTGGCGGCTTTGACCGAAAAGCGGCGACCGCCGGTGCGAGCCTTCCTGAATTTGGGCACCGTAGCAAGGTGTTCGGCGTCGGAGCGAAGGGGTCTTGAGGCTTTATATGGGGTAACCATATGTTTAAGCGCGGCAGGGCCAGCTCCATTGATGAGCTTGTGGGCGGTACATAGGGCCTTGAACTCTATTCGTTGGCGGACAGGGAGCCAGTGTAGAGTTTTGAGGGCAGGCTTAGCTGACACTCTAGGGGAGAGATTCATAATGAGCCTGGCCGCCGCATTCTGGGTGCGTTGGAGTTTGTCCAGGGTGTACTCCGGGGCCCCCAGATAGATAGCGTTGCTATAATCGAGCCGGGCCAGGACAAGACCCTGAACAAGTAATTTCCTGGATGGGAGAGGAAGAAGGGGCAGGATCTTGCGTACGGACCGCAGGAGACTGAAGCAGGTGCCTGCTGTCTTGGCTGCCTGTGTTTTCATGGTAAGGTCGGGTTCCAACCAAACTCCTAGAGTTTTGATTTCATTTCTAGGAGAGGGGATATCTCCGAAAGTGTCGGGCCAAGATGTGGGTGGGAAGGTAGTCCATTTATTGCCCAGGAGCATGATCTCGGTCTTAGCGCCGTTCAGCTTCAAGGCAGAGTCACACATCCAGGTATGAATGTCCTGGAGGCAGTGCAGCAAGCTGTCAGGATGGTTATCCAGGTGGGACAGGGAGACGACAAGTTGGGTGTCGTCAGCGTAGTTGATTATTTTTATACCGTAGGGGGCCACTACGTCTTCCAGGGGAGCCATATAGACATTAAACAGGGTAGGGCTGAGCGACGACCCCTTGGGAACTCCGTTCTTCAGTGGAAGAGGATCTGACCGGGAGTTGCCGTCCCACACCTGAAAAGATCGATGGGAGAGAAAGGATTCGATCCACGCTCGCGCTGTACCCACAATTCCTGCCTTGGCCAGGCGGTGTGATAGGACACGGTGGTCCACTGTGTCAAAGGCGGCGCTAAGATCCAGGAGGATCACTGCCACTGATCCCCCTGAATCTAGGATACACCTTGCCTCCTCGATGACAGAGAGGAGTGCAGTGTCCGTGCCATGGCCGGGTCGAAACCCAGTTTGAGATTGGCGCAAGATGTTGTTTGTCTCGAGAAATTGGGATAGTTGCGAGTTGACTAGTTTTTCAGCCATCTTACTGATACAAGGGAGCAGTGAGATTGGTCTGTAGTTGGACAAGTCGTCCGGGTTCAGTTGGGGCTTTTTCAGCAAAGCCTTCACGACTGCGTTCTTCCAGTTGGGGGGTACCGTTCCACCAGCGAGGGAAGAGTTGATAAGGTCCCTGATGATAGGGGCTATAGTGGAGGAAACCTTTTTAAGGAATCTGGCTGGGGCTGGGTCAAGGGGGGAACCGCTTTTCATTTTCTCTAGTGTGGACGTCACTTCGGTGAGGGAAACTGATCTAAAAGTCTCCAGCTGTGGGCTGTTGTTTTCGTCCGCTGAGGCCAGGGTGGGAGGGGGACTGACAGTAGGAAGGGAGTCCAGTATCCGCAGGATCTTAGACTCAAAATAATTGGCCAGATCCTTGCTTCTATCTGGGGAGGGGGAGTGAGTGGGGGGTGCTGTTGGGATGTTGAGTAGTTCTTTAACTATCTTATAAGATTCTTTGGCTGAGTTGGTCGCGGTCTGTATTCTATTGTCGTAGAACGTAGATTTAGCTGATTTCAAGGCAGTTTTATATTGTCTTACCGCGTTGTGATATATGTCCTTGTTGCTGTGGAGCCAGTCATTCCTCCATGCTCTCTCCGCTTTTTTACACACTTTACGGAGCGCTCTAAGTTCCGAGTTGTACCAGGGGGCATGGCGCTTGGTCTTGTTTTTGACCTCCCGATTTTTGATGGGAATGAGGCTATCGAGGGATAAGGAAATCCAGTCTCTGAACTGGCTGTCTGCCATGGTGGGATCGGCTGAGAGACAGGGGATAGTGGCGTTCAGCGCCAAGGCCCAGTTGTCCGTCGAGAGTCTGGCCCAAGATCTATCCCTGGTAAAAGTAGGGGGGTTGTGGGGTTTCTTAAAGGCCCCTGGGAGATGGGTTAAGACCAGGAAGTGGTCCGTCCACGGAAGGGGGAGGGAATTGGTGAACTGGAGTGAAGGGATGTTCGAGAATACAGGGTCGAGCAGATGTCCTTTCACGTGCGTGGCACCTGAGTTCGTCAAGGAGAAACCAAGGGCACCCAGTTCGCTGATAAGGTCAGACGATCCTGTGTCAGTTAGATCATCGAAATGGATGTTGAGGTCGCCTGTAATCAGGAAGGTAGATGTTAAGTGGGCCAGGGATGCGACGGATTCTAGAAAAGCGGCGGAGAAGGGGCCGAAGTGTCCAGGGGGTCTGTAGACCAGAAGGCCTGACAAGGAATAGGTCGGCGAGAGCGTCAGTGTGAACATACAGCTCTCCGACTCCTTGCTCTGGATCTCGGTAGATTGGCAGGAGAAATAGTCTTGGTAGATGATGGCAATACCACCACCTCGACCTAGGGGACGGGGTTGAGACATAATGAGAAAGCCCGGGGGGAGTGCCGAGACTATGTCGGAATTAGAGTGGCCGGTGATCCAGGTTTCAGTTAAGAAGAGTATATCCAGCTCGTGATCGGCAATTAAGTGGTTTATAAGAAGGGCGTGCTTGGGAAGCGATCTACAGTTGAGTGTCGCTAATTTGAGGCCGGGGAGAGGGGCGGCCAACCTGGGAAGAAGTAGGTTACCAGGTTTGCAGATGTTACACCTAGTGAAGGGGACATTAGGGTCATGTATGGCCTGACAGGTGGTGTTTTTCGAGGGTCTGAGGCTGAGGAGGTCTCGTCTAGAGTAAGGTATCCTAATGGCAGTAGATTCCGGCATGGGGGCTGGCCCTAGGCCCGGTCGTGCGCGGACGGGCGCAGACGGGCTTGCCTTAGGCGCGCCTTCGGCGCGCTGGCGGCGCGCGCCCGCTGCGCGCGCCCGCTGCGCGCGTCCGCTGCGCGTCCGGAAGAGGCACATCCTATAGAGGCCGACGGAAGGGGCGTGGCCTCGGGGTGGTGGGCGTGGCCTCACTTCCCTGGTTTGATGGCGGAAATTTGTATAACAAGCATTAACAAGCACACCACTGCCTTTCTCCGAGGCGAAGCAGAAATGCCTCGGAGAAAGGCAGCGGTGGTTTTCGGATTCGGGGGCGTGTTTTTCTTTTCTCTCCTCTTGCCATTGGCTGGAGGAGAAAATGAGAAAAGTAGCAAAAAACACGCCCCCGAATCCGAAAAGGACGGGGCCTGTTCGGAGAGACGATCCTCTTCTCCAATGGCTGGACAGCATTCAAGAGGCCAGCCAATGGAGAAGAAGAGAGAAGAGGGGCGGGTTCAAGCCCCTCTTCTCCAAAACATTAAATCTCCGGACTTCCGGTTCTGCCTTCGGCAGACCGGATGGTTCCTCGACCTAAAAAGGAGCGGTCAGATCCTCTGTTGGGGCTTAGCTAGATTAATAAATGTATGCTTGCCAAGTACCTTGTTAAGAATTGTAGCTTCAAAGCCTAAACTGAGTAAATCTGAAGTTGGTTTAAGGGTAACAGAGGGACCACCCAGTGAATAGCTGAATGGTGCAAATCCCCAACTAGAGTTTTTCACCTGAGAACCCCACCAAGGTCAGGCTGTAGTTGGTCTGCTGTATCCTCAAAGGTGTGGGGAGGATATCATGACCCTGGTCTTATACACCCGAATTGGAGGGTATTGTGTTAGGCTAATCAGAAACACTCTGCCATGCCCGAAACATACCTCTGTCATCTTGTTTTCAATATGGCTAGGGCTGTGCATGGAAGGAGGCCCCTGTGGGTGTGTTCTGACTGAGGCCTCTGATGCTCATGTCCAAATCCTGTTTGGAGCCACCAGTCTTTGCGATGTAATGTCCTTTTCACTTGGGGCATTCTGAAGGGTCTCCACCGGGTAAGTGGGCCTACATAGGAGAGAGAGGGCAGCATTCATCGGAAGATAAGGTGAGGGCCGCTGTGTACTGTTGACGCTCCGATTGCAATGGTATGGATGCGTATGATCCTGTTCTAGATTCAGATCTCAAGCATACCATGGTGAGCAGTCTCATGTCCGGACCTCATTGGTGACTTTGCCGAGTCAAAAGCATAAATTCAATGGTGAAGCTTTCCTTCCCGAATCAAGTGACCATTTTGTCGAGCACTAACCGTGTCCAACGTGCTGCCTCATTACATTAACAAATAAGGTTTTAGATTAAAAACTAGTCAAAGTACCGGCTTCATAAATGTACTGGGTACTGAAGTCAGGTAACTCTTTGTTCAGAAATGGATTTACATTTTTATGAAAACCTCAAGAACAATAATTTTATATCTTGAGCTGCCAATGATTGCACAATCACCACTCTATACCAATGTGTATACATGGTGCATGAATCAACTATAAATTATGATTGACACATTCTACCTTGTGAACCTTTCCTTCTCCTAACACCTGCCTACTCTTCTCATTCCTCCCCACCAATGATTACCAAGTAACCTTTGAGATACTTTTTCCATACTCCAATGTTAACGGATCTTTCGGGTTCTTGGCGTATTATACTTGGTCACCTCAACATGCTGTTGCATTATCCTTTATGCGTTGTAATTTAATGACCTAACATGCATAGCTAAACAAAAGCTTTCAGAATTCAAAACAGATTTGTGTTTTTAAGTATCCCATTGGGTGATAAAGCCATCCTTAGTGACTGGTGTAAAAGTTAGAAACCAGGAATCAAGCGAACCAGCTCCAAGAATCCACTGATTGCTAGGAAATCTCAGTGAAACTTCAAATGAGGAATCAATGACTAGGGTGCTAAGTGCTGTGAGTAGGCAACGCTTTGCTACCAAAACAAATATTTACTGGCCCATGATCGTTGTCAAATTGTCTACATTCATCACTATTGCAATTTTTGTTCCACGTGTTGATCACACACTAAACTGGAAATAGTTGAAAATGAAAAGCTTTTCCAAAAATCGTCCTAGCTGATATAGGACTGATGGTTCTTTTGTAAGGACTTTACCCATTAGTGAAGCTTAGAAACGAGTTCTATTGTAAGGGCTTTTATCAGAGGTAAAACTTGGGAACTTGTATAAGGCAGCTTATCCCGGATAGTGCTGATTCAAGTTCCGTAGAGAGCAAGTGACCACTCTGGCTCAGAGGACATGTTTTTCAAGGTTTTTTTCATCCAAGCCATTTTTGACAGGTGAAGTAGCTTTTTATTTTTCATACAAATAGGATATGTTGAGCTAGTATCTTTAATCTGTTGTCAAATTTTATGGAATTTGACTATAAAGTGACGTGAAATTCTAAAACACCATAGCAAACCTGAAAGTCGTTGGTTTTTCAATTCAATATTTTTGTGTATCTTGTGATATTCAGTTGGACAACCACTTTATAATGCTATGCTTAATGATCGGATGCTTAAACTTTACTTTGTTCTTGGTGTGTTGGTCTCAGGTTTAAAACAGCAGGGGCCCAACTCCAGTGTGGGCTACTACCACTGTCTGAACCACAGGACACACATGTAATGTAGCATGCGATCGTTTGCATTACAGTAGTCCCAATGCTTAATTTGTTAAAAAGTCTTGAGGCCCAATGTTTTTCTTAAGAGACCATCACTCTCACTGCCTAATGCACAAGTTGATGAGTACTAAGGCTGCTTAGTCTTGATTCCATCTACAACCCCCTTTCTTCCTCAATCCTATACTTTCTGTCTCCATATTTTACTTTCAATTTTTTTTCCTTCTTACTTTCTCCACTTGCCACTTGAGTCATATATATAATTTGCGCCTTCGTCTCCCCTTCTTGCCTTTCTCTCTCCTGCTCAGGGTCAAAGTCTGATAAAAAAAAAGTAGAATGCAGTTCCCAAAATTGGTGGTGTTGCTCCCTACCTGCAACCATCCGCACAAAGTAAACACTGATAGTTCATATGATATTAATTAACCAGGCATGTGAACAAAAATCAGTAAACTACGTAACGATTCAGTTTAAACATTGATATGGTGTGGGCAGTCTGTGGTAATTTTCTCTTCCTGCATCTTTAATTTGCTTGAGCCTGACTGGGTTTTGCTTTGTGAGCCATAAAAAGTGTTGGTCCTATTCTTCAACTCTTTGAATCACAGGATGTATTAGAAATGCACCTAGCTTTCCTTATATACCTCAGGATGGCAGCTCTGACCTTCCAAAAGGCAGCTTAGTGAGGTCAGAAATCTAGTCCTGTTGCATCACTCTTACATTTGAAGTACATGTTCAATAGGGATGAAGGATGAATCCCAGCAGTATTCGTGGACACCTACAACACTTTTTCAGCAGTTCTCCAATGCACATTATTTACACGTTCAATCATGTGAAATTGTGCTTATGCACAATTAATTTTTTTTTTTCTTTTCCACATTTATTAAAGCAAGGGGCAATTCCACTTCCGCCTTCTTCAGGTGCACGTTTTTGCGCATTTCCAAGGCGGAAAGCTACCTGGAATGTGTACGTGACTGATCACAGTTAAAAGTTCACGAGTGCCCCGGCCCCCGAAACGGATGTTGTTATCTAGCAGGAAACTCTAAACCTAAAAGTGAAGCAATTCTACATGAAGTGCTTGGATCTTCACATTTCTGCATGCAACATCTTTTTTTGCACATGAAAGTGGTTAAGAAAACATAAAAACTTTGTGAATTAGGCTGTTTATTTTCTTTTTAGTGTAATGAAATATGTTCGCTGGATTTATATCCTCATGGCAACCAGAATGGGAGTTGCTTATCTATAACTTATTTTTATCATTTGATTTTCGAACCAAGCAGTGCCAAGCTTTTCGTTTTTCAACAACAATCCCGCACACAGCATGTGAAGTCCAGGGTGTATTCAGAGACAGGCGGCACAATGATTTCACTGTTCATGTGCAAAGAAGACTAAAGATGCGTTGAAGTTTTCATGTAGTTTTAATCAGGTTTACAGCAAAGGACCACCAGCTCAAACAGCAACTCAGCTCCAACTGCCAGAGCCAGAGTTCTCCAACATTCTCCTTCTGTTCATGTCATGACACATGGAATGTAAAAACACATTCCAGCAACAAGAGAAGAAAGAAAGATAGGAAAGAAATGGGAAAGGAGGTGTAAGAGAAAAAGGTAAAGTAGACCACAACACATCTCCTTCCCATAAATTGAAGGATAATTAACAAGAATTGAAAATGTAAGGGAACAAAATATATAAATATAGGGTAAAACAACTTCTTAAGAAATCTAAAACATATGGTGCACGCAATATAGTCATCAAGTATATCCTAAGACATATGATAGTCTCTGTGCCAGTTCGGCCTGCATCTCAATCTCCTGTGACTAAGACCAGGAACATGGGAGGTAGTATCATTGTGAGCAGGCCTGAAGTCAGATTCACTCGCCTGATCAGAATCGTGAGTAACAAACCTAGGTTGCCATTTAACTAACCTGGACATACTCCATACCTCACCAGAATTCAAAACAACCACATTTTCTTGACTTCTTTGATAATAAAGGGCCCCATAAACCGTGACCGACCCTTCTTCAATAGACCAGGACTTCTAATTAACACCTCATCACCTACACACCAGTGGTTAAAGAGAGAGGAATTTGTTCTGATCAAACCTGCGTTTGTACTCTCCTTGATAGAGTCTCCGCCTAAAACCAGCTTGCTCATTCATCCTAAGATCATTCACATCCAACTTCAACCAAGCAGGACTCAATTTGTCATGAGGCTTCCTACCTCTAAGAATTGAAAAGGGAGAAACAGAAGTCAGCCAATTAGGAGTAGAGTGGTGAGCCCACCATGTTTCTCTGAGCATTTTCTTAAGAGAGGATCTAGTCTGAAAAGCTCTTTGAGCACAGCACTTGACCAACTTGTTCATACTTTCAGCAAGACCATTGGCTTGCGGTGAATACAAGGCTGTCTTAAAATGGATGATGGATAACTCCTTTAAGAATGTACTCATCTCATGAGAGACAAACTGCACCCCATTATCGGTGATGAGGTATTTAGGGATGCCTTCTCTGGAAAATTCTTCAGAAAGAAATTCAATAACAGTTCTTGAATTAACAACAGGCACACACTTGGTGGATTGCACATCTAAGTGGGTGATCACTAACAACAACACATAGCGTTCATCAGGATCAAACAGCTCAAAAGGCCCAGCAATTTCCAAACCCAACTTGGACCATGGTTCAGAGGGAACATCCACAGGTGAAAGAGGTGCAGCACAAGTTTTTTTGCTTTTGTCACTGTTGGCACACTCCCAGCAGTCTTTAACAACCTCCTCCACCTGTCGATCCATGGTTGGCCACCAATACCACTCACGTACCCTGGCCTTGGTCAAATTCCTCCCTAGATGCCCTTCATGTGCCAAATTGATAATCTTACCCCTAAGATCTTGAGGAGGTATTACACGATTACCTCTCAAGAGTTTCTCATCAAAGACACTCAACTCATCCTTAACATTAAGGAAGGATTTCAAGGATTCAGGTACTTCCTTGTCCGCAGGCCAACCCTTAACAGAATATTCCTTGAGCATTTCTAAATCATTGTCTCCATGAGAAGTAAAAGACCACTCATTAGAATTAACAGCAGATTTATGCACCCATGCCACAAGAGAGTTTTCCACTTCCACACCAGACTTTTGCAACGGTAACTTTGAAAGACAATCAGCAACTGCATTTCTCGATCCCTGTACATACTCAACCACAAAATTGAACTCCGTCAATCCTTCCATCCAACGCTTAATCCTGGGTGAAATATTATCAACTTCTCTACAAGTGAAAATTTGGCACAAAGGGCGATGATCAGTTCTGACCACAACAGGTATACCCCAAAGGTAAAACTTGAAGTGACGAATAGCCCAGAAAACCGCCAATGCCTCTCGCTCAATCACAGAGTAACGCTTCTCAGCACCCCTGAGTGAACGAGACGCAAAGGCAACAACTCTGGACTCTCCATCCACAATTTGTGACAGGACCGCCCCCAATCCAAGCATACTAGCATCGGTGGACAACATAGTTTTCCTGCAAGCATCGAAATGCCCTAAAGTGGGTATAGACCCAATCATACTCTTAATGGAATTGAAAGCAGAAGAGCAATCATCAGACCATGAAAACTGTGCCCCCTTCTTGAGTAGCAACCTGAGGGGAGAAGCAACACCAGCAAAATTCGGAACAAACTTAGAGCAAAACTCCGCAAGTCCTAAAAATGATCGCACTTGATCCTTGTTGATAGGTACTGGGGCTTTTACAATACTCTCTGCAAGGTCCAATTTGGGACTGATCCCTTCAGCAGAGATAGTATGTCCTAGATAATTTACAGATGACACACAAAATTTACACTTTTCCTTTTTGATAACTAGTCCAGCTTCCTGGAACAGCAATAATACCTTCCACAAATGCCTGTCATGTTCTTGTTGGTCCTTCCCATAAACAAGAATGTCGTCCTTGAAAATGAGAACCTTGGATAATCCTTCAAGGACCTTATTCATGACCCTCTGAAAACAGGCTGCAGCAGAAGCCAGGCCAAAGGGCATACAAACAAACCTGAAAGCCCCCAGAGGTGTCACAAATGATGTTAAATGCTTAGAGTCCGGATGAAGTACGATTTGATGGTATGCAGAAGATAAATCCATGACACTAAAACACTTCGCATCTTTGATGAGGGCAAGAGTTTCCGAGATGTTAGGCAAAGGCTGTCTGTCAACCCAAATATGTTTGTTTAGGCTGCGTAAATCCACACACATGCGGATGCCTTTACCACCATCCTTGGGTGCCAAAACGATGGGGGCCAACCACTCAGAGCATTCAATTTCTTCAATGACCCCCATAGCTAACAACTTTTTAAGCTCCTGATTTAAAGGCTCCATCATCATATGAGGGACTTTCCTTATCTTGCAGACAAAAGGTTGGGCATTCTGTTTCAATATGATCTTATGTTCAACATTTCTAAGTAACCCTAACTCATCACTAAAAACCTTAGGGAAACGTGAACTCACATCATTGGATAACAACCCAGGAGACAAAAGTAATACTTTCTCAGGAGAATTAGGATTCAAAGTGATCCCCATATCTCTCTGGTGTCTCCAGCCAAGGAGATTATCTCCCCTTTTTGACACATACACCTTCCCAACAGTTTCCCTATCCTTGAATTGAATTTTCCTGACCACATATCCTAAAACTTCAATTTTGACACCACCATACCCAACTGGGTTGATGTCTGGAGAAAATAGTTCAACCTTATCTAGACCAATAACAGCATCCCAATTAGCATCACTAACCATTGTATAAGGTGAACCAGAATCCACCAAAACAGGAAAATGTTCACCACCAATCAACACCTCGCACACACAGGCATGTCCAAATCATCACCATCTACAATTCCATCCTCTTTGACACTACACACAAATTTCTTTTCTTCTTCAACGTAACGCACAACCTGATTACCATTATACCGGCATACTCGTGCGTAATGACCCTTCTTCCCACACTTGTTACAAATCACAGACCTTGCAAAACAGTTGGAACTGTTGGGTAAGTGCTTCTCGCTTCCACACCTAAAACATTTAAAACCAGGTCTGACATTCATAAACCCACTCTGTTCAGAACCAGTGACCTTGTAATTATAATTAGACTGTTCTGATTCAAGAAATGTCTTATTCTTTTCACTAAAACCTCCCTTAGATATCCCTTTACTCTCATTAGAATCATCTTTTTAAGGAACGTTTTTCTTAACTTCATGAATCGCTTTCTCATCAACTTAAACATCACTACCTTTCTCAGGCCTCATCTCTTGCACCCACATATTAGTGTTCTCCATACCTTCAACAATGGCCAGGGTTTCTTTGAGATCAGGATTCTTGGCAAGAAGTTTTTGTTGCACTTTTACATCATTTGTACATCTAACAATCTGGTCTCTCACTAATGAGTCAGTAAGTTGCTCAAACTCACAAGTACGAGCTAACGTCTTCAAGGTAGCCACATAGCTACTAATCTTTTCTTGTTTACCCTGTACCCTACTAAAGAATTTATGGCGCTCCAAAACCACATTAATCTTAGATCTAAAATGTTTTTCAAGCATCATAATGGACATATCATAAACATTTTCAGGTTCACCTTCTCCAGGCCCAAGAACAATCTCATCAAGGCTATCATATACGTGTCTACCCTCAACACCTAAATTATGCAACAATGTCGCTTGTTTACGTACTGCTGAAAACTTTTCCCCTCCAATGGCTAGTAAATAGGAATCCAACAAAGGCTTCCATCTCTTCCACGGTAAGATGGGATCACCTGAATCAGCGAGAAACTGTGGTGGTTGGGACATGCCAGTAGAAGCCATGTCAATGTGATCACAAATTGAATAATTACAGCTTCGAATAAATTCTCTACAGTGAAGAACACATCATTGAAAGTGAAATGAATAGAAAGAGAAAGAAGAGAAAAAAAAAACCAAGAAAATAAATCAATATACAATAAATAATTAATTCCAGTCTCTTTAGATTAAATAACGTGACAATGAAGAAAGTGAGCGCATCACTGACACACTCTCAGGGAACAGTACCTCGTAAAGGTGAACACTGCACTGGTTAATAGTTAACAGTACCCTTGGCGTTGGTTCTTTAAATCTTGATTCCTGTAAAAACACGTCCCAGGAGAATCATGCGAACAATTGCGCATGTGCTTGAAATATAATATGGATGACTGGCAAAGTCGTATAAGAACCAAATGAGGATGTTACTGCTGCATAGATTAAGAAGATTCTCAAGTAAAGATTTCTCATCAGGTGGCTCAAAAACTTTTATAGCTAATTATGATGCGCAATACTCACTGCTGTGCGTATCAGCGAAATGAACAGTGAATAATTCCAGCCAAACACCCAATCCAAGATGGATGCCGAAAACGCGCGAGTAAATGCGCTGACGTTCTGCAAAGAGTGACGTTCCGCAAAGAGTCTCAGCGTGTCTCTGGAGCGCTGACGTTCGACAGAGAGTCTCAGCGTGTCTCTCAATCGCCGAGTCCAATTGAACAATCTAGTGCGTCATCATTCTGGAGGAGAAGCAGACGGGTGAACACCTCTTGCTCCAACAATTCCAACGGTGCTGAGATGGAGTCAGAAGGAAGGTAAGGTGTGCCCAAATAAATCTCCCTCACTTTTTAGACGCATAGAAGCACAGCGTGGTGGAGACACGACAAGATGCAGTAAAATAGCGCGACAACACACGGAATGTGAGAAACGATCCACAAGTTGGTACAATTCCCAGCTTAATTTATATAAGGAAAAATAAGTTCACAGACCAGCAATAGGTTTGCAAAGTACATCAGGTTTTGTAAAGCGAAAAACCAGTAGTATAGTCCACAGGTTATGTAGTAAATCCAAATTCAGGTTCGATGGGGAAACTGATGGTCCAGAATTCCTGTCCCCACGCAGGCACAACTCGTCGCCAGTGCAAAGAAGACTAAAGATGCGTTGAAGTTTTCATGTAGTTTTAATCAGGTTTACAGCAAAGGACCACCAGCTCAAACAGCAACTCAGCTCCAACTGCCAGAGCCAGAGTTCTCCAACATTCTCGTTCTGTTCATGTCATGACACATGGAATGTAAAGACACATTCCAGCAACAAGAGAAGAAAGAAAGATAGGACAGAAATGGGAAAGGAGGTGTAAGAGAAAAAGGTAAAGTAGACCACAACATCATGTCACTCCAACGAAAGAAAGCAGAGATTACATCTCATTGCCATGTCAAGTTTTTAGGTTCCAGGATTTCTCAGCTATGTATTCCGATGCGTTTCACAGGGACTGTACTTCTTTGAGTCAGGCAGAAGCCGTCCAGGATTGCAAATGGAGTCTTGTTTTATAATGCATCTTCTTCTGTGTATCTTATCCATATCTAGATATCATTATCCATATCTAGATATCATTTTATCTTATTTTTTAATTCATTGTGTATATTTCATATCCTTTCCTGTCACCATGGCCTTCACACTCACTATCCAACATGTGCTGTAGGAGTTCCTGTGGACTTTGCCTCTTCCAACTATTTACCACCTTTGCAACACAGCCGTGGCCCATGCAGGTACGAGTGGTGGGCGGTGGGGCCTTAGTGGGGGGTATTTCGATGGACGATGGCGAGGGAAGATTAATGATTTAATTTTCCCTCGTCGTCATCTGTCGAAATACCCCCCCACACTGCCCCACTGCTCTTACCTGGACGGGCCGCGGCTGTTGCAACATACTCCAGGAGGTTGGGTTGAACTACAGATTTGGCGTTGATCGAATCTTATCCCACTCATGGCAGAAGATGCGCAGACACACCGCATGCTTGTAAGACAGTCATAGGCTCCACCCCTTTACATTTTGAGTCCTGAATAAAACATTCAAAAGACGGCTGCTGTGGAAACCGCAAAACAAAAACTTTTGGTTTCTGTATGCAATGTATATGAGAGAATGTGAAGTGTGTTGATTCTGGGTACTTTCCTGCTTTTAAATAGTCTCTTGTGCGCTGCAATGCAAGCACTGCTTCGGATACGAAATACACCAAGGAGGTATTAGAATTAGGTTAGAAAGAAATACTCCTCTGGGAGCAGTCCAAGCCCACTCTTTGTACATGTTTAAGCATTGGTAACGGCAAGTCTTTCAGAGAGGTGAGCTGTTAAGAGAGACATCAAATAATAACTTACTTCATGATTCCTGAGCACATCACTGCTCATTTTTCAAAGGGATTTTGTCTCTCTCCGGGTATTTGTTTCTTTAATATCCTGGCTCATGACATTCTCAGCCTGCGGGCACCCCTATCATCTAATGGCAGAATTGGAAAATGCTCTGGTGGCTGTTTTAATATGGAGCTCTTTGTGCTGAAGCTCACATTCTTGGGACTCTCATACCCGCAGTGCGCTCACCCAACCGGGTCCATTTTTCCACCGAATGATGTTGGTCGAAACCTTCTTTTCTTGTACTCATTACTATTCCTTTAGCGGAAACTATTTTTTGCTGTCATCTTCTTGCAGAAAAATACCAGCTCCCTAGACTGTTTTTTACAAATAATTGACAACATGTTCCAGCCTGACCCTGTTGTCCCAGTTTTTTTGTGAAGGGGTTTGAAGCAGCACCTGAAGTTGCCAGCAAAGAGGATGGAAAGATGGGGAACACCCCCCGCCCCTCCAAGATGATCTACCAGCCTGGTGCTCAAGTGCTGCATTATGCCACCAATACATTTTTCTTCCTAAGTCTAATACAGATGCTACACTGCTGTTGCCCTGTTATTAGACTGTTAATGTCAACCAGATAAGGTCACAAACTGCTGGAGATCATTAACTATGTATTCCGTTGAAAAGGACGGCATTCCAAAACATGGGATAAAGGGCATGAGTAGTATTCGCTGATCTGTGACTGAGTGGTCCTGGAAAGTCTCTGCTATTATCAAAAGCACTCAAAAGGCATATCGAATAAGCCAAACCATTTAATAATCATAGCTGCTGAAGGGGCGGTGCAGGACGGTGGGAGGACGCTATATCTGGAATTCATTTTTGTCTTGTCTAACAGAACCTCCACTGCCCCTTCATATGCCCCTTTTCCTTGTGTGGCCTGCTGTACCGGCAATGAGTTCAGTATAGCAACCGAGAGCTGCAGAATGACTGAACACAGCAGGTCATCCTTTTTAACTCTTTTTCCAAATTCCATGCAGTAGCAGATGTCCGAGAGGAGCACAAAGCGTATTGTGGCCTGCTGCTTCTGTGTCTGCTTCCACGCCCAGAGAGGCTGTGACAGGCAGGTACAAATGTACTGAGAACAAAGAGATGGGCTAAAATTTGGGGCAAAAGGGGATTGCATGTTTCGCAGACAATGAGGTGAAAGAATTAAGCTTTGATGTACTTGCATTACATTGTAGATCTGGCGTAGAAACCGCTTTATCCCCTTCCTTAGTGCTCTGTTCAAGTGGCATTTGCATTTCGCCTCTCCCACCACAGCATGTTGTAGTGGATCAGCCCACTGCATCCATTGGCTATCTTGCACTGTGAGCAATAGGAATTTGCCTGATCACAAATGCACATCTGTCTGGCAAGTAAAACTTGAGAGACAGGCTGGTGTGCCTGGGCTGCTGATGTATATATTAAAGCTCCAGGTACCCGTAGGTTAAGGATGCACTAGGGCAGCAGTTGGCTTCAAGCTTTAATAGGCAAGACTGCACAGCATTTTGGTATTTCCATCAGCAAAGTCGGCGTTGGCCTGACGCATTTCTGAGCTTTTCGCTCTCTTCAGAGGCTTGACTTAAATGCGCTACAGCTGACACGCCCACACAATTGTCCCAATAGCCCATCTCCAGATAGGCCACTCAAATGAGCGCAATGTCTGCTGGGCTTCCTAGTTTGTGTCAACTCGATCTTCCCCAGATAGGCGCATTTGATGCTGCTTAATTACAAAGCCCTCTGATGGGCCCCAGCGTGTATGACGGTACATATATATATAATATATATATATATATATCTCTATCTCTAAGAGTTCTCTGCTTTTTTGGGGCATAATTTATGAGTCACTCTATGCCTGAAAGGGTTTAGTTTTGACTTATACTGGGTGCTGCCTTGTGTCTGGAAAAAGCGATACCTCTCTGAAGAGCTCTAATGAGAGCAAAACATGTGTCAGGGGTTGCTTTTATTCATTTCAGGTTGGCTTGGATGGTATTTTACCAATTCAAAGCTGTAATACTGTGCCTGGAGTGGTAAAAGGCTTTGGCTATATTACAGCTCGGCATGGATAGCACTGTGCTAATCCTATGCTTAAAAACTTTGCTGTGGAAATGGCAAAAGACTTTGTTCCTGTTTATCTCAGCGTGGGTGGCACTGCGTTAATCCTACGCTAAAAGACTTTGATAGAACAGTAGACATTTGAGGTGAGCAAATTTGGAGTGTCGCTGGTGTTGAGAGTGCTCTATATTGGAGCTGCTTTCCACCTAAACTTGAGAACTACCCAGAGTTCTCTGCTTCTTTTATTTTTGCATATATATATATATATATATATATATATATATATATATATATATACACATATATATATACATACATACATATATATATGTGCAATTTTTTTTTTAACTCATTCAATATGTTTGCACTGCTTGTTTGTTTTGTTTCTTTTGGAAACCATTGTAGGGCTCTATTCTTTCCATTGAGTGGATCCCACCACCTTTAATTTTAACAAAGTACATTGTACCCTTGAGCATATATTCTCCTTTAATACCCGATGAAGTGCTAATTTTCAAAGTGGCTAACTAATACTGGCAATTAGAACCTATACTGATGCACTAGCCCTGTTCCCGAGGTTTTATCTCATTTGTCTGTTGCTTGTGCTTATCATTCTTTGCTTTTTTAACCTAGAATCAAGGCATGTGTTGGATCTGAGTTTTATTAACATTTCTGTGACTGTTAATATGTGTCAGAAACAACCAAGAAATGTCACACTGTGACCTTTTTTGTTTTACTCGAGTATTTAATTAATTGTAAAGAAATTAATTGCCGCCGCCATGATGTCAATTAACTGGTACACGGTTATGTATTAATGTCAACGTGTGTATCACCATTTGTTGCTCTTAATTAAAGTAAAGGTGACAAAGGTTCAATCTTTAATTAATGTAGTGGATTGTAATAGTAATTTTAATTTAAATGTGATATAAAAGAGCTTTAGCTAAATTAGGTTTTATTGAAGGTTGGCTGCAAGCGAACATTTAATTAAAAAAAGCTTGAAATGGATTATATCTTTGTTCAAACCTGAGACACTGGATTGGTGCTGTGCGCGCTCTTGCAAGCTAAGTCATTATGAACGGAAACAATTCCTCCTTTGCACTGATTTTTTTTTTATCTTAACTCTTTTGAGGTAGAATAACCGAAGCTTGTGGTGTACAGACACATTAATCATTGAGTATTAATAAGTGACAAGGACAAACACAAAATGAATTAATTTTTGTACACTACAGGATCAACAAAAATAAAGAAAAACATAATGTGGTTAAAATATGGTCTCTCTTAGTTATGTTACCCTACTATCACCTTTTCATTAACTGTTCTTGCTGTTAGAAAATATAATTTGGAATGTCTTGTTACCAGATATACTCCTGTGAGAAAAAAGGACTTCCCGATATAGTAATCTGGGGAGTATTCAACAAAAGATGATTTCACGCCTATGATTTCTGTTGATAAATGTGATAAATTTCCAATGTCCATTAATCTACTCCTTAGAACCAGTTTAGGGTTAAGGGAACTATCCCATGAAATCTTCATTATTCCGATCTCTAGCCTGTCTCACCCCAGTGCACTCTCAGACAGATATTCCCTTATTTCAAAACTAGAAACAAGGCTGTTTCTCATTTTCCCCAACTGGATGTAGCTTTTTTTCTCTTTGTAGAGTTGAAACTTTTCCCCCTTTCTCACAAACCCTCTGTTTTCCTAAGCAGTCCACTCTTAATAAGAAGAAACAACCAATTTGAGTGCCGTAGCATAACACGAGGAGTCTGGGCAGAAAGTGCCCACAGAGGACTCTATGGAACCGAGGAAGAGTGGCAGTGAGGACTGGGACGGGGAAGGCCAATTGTCGGAGTAACCAAGGTTACTAATGTCTAATCGGGACATTTCGCCTTGGTCCGTCTGTTTCGTGCCAGTACCTATATATATTTAGTGGGGATATAAAAATCCTGACACAGCTACTGTCTGCTTCTTCAGCCAAGTGAGGTTGCTCCTTGAGCAGATCGGCTTGGCAGGTTTGTCCCAGTCCTCCGAAGGTCTTGAAGTCCAAATATTTTCTAAGTACCATGTTTTAAGGGATGATAGGAAAAGTCTAGTTAGACACAGCCAAGGTTCCAAGAACTTCAGGAACAGAACTTGAAGTCAAGGCTCACTCCAGTAAAGGCCACAAGCAGGGTCCATGTTAGGTCCAATTGGTATTGGTCACTTCTAGAAAAGATATCTTGCAGCTTGCTGTGTTCCTTTAGTCACTCAGGAGTAACCCTGGGCGGAGCAGGCGGAGTGCCTCTACGCGAAGTTCCACGGAGTTGTAAAACAACTCCATGAAAGTTTGCTCCACGCCCTGCCAAAGTAATAAAAAAGGCACTTACCTCCCCTGTGACTGCCTTCTCCTCAACATGGCTTCTCTCCTGCCTCCTCCTCGCCGTCCTTCTTCACTGATAATCCCTACGTTGTACGTCTTCCGCGTGTGGGAGGGTGAAGGGGCTGGCTAACTATGGCTAGCCCTGGGGTCGTAGTTTTGTCTGAACTCCGCAACGGAACAGGAGTAGGCAAAACTACATAAACTCTGCTGGCGGAGCGTAGTTACCCACCCGGGCTTATTCAGAAGGTCAGCCAACTGACCCTTGAGTCTACTTCTTTGTCCTGGGCACAAATAGAAGGAAGCAGATCCAGCCTTCAGTTCTCATTGTTGGTCTCAAACAGCAATTGCTGTCCCTCTTCTGTTTTTCCACAGGTCGTGAGAGCTCTGAAGAAGGTGTTTAGGGGGGCCACATTTATGCCTTATCGGTGGATGCAATTCCTGGCCTCTCTGTAACCAATAGCGTAAAAGTTCCTAAGGGCAGTCCTACCACCTTGATGTCAGCTCCTACATTGCCTCTCACTCATTTAATCTTAGATGGGGAAACCCTTCTGCACCTGTGCAAAGCATGTGTGCCCACCCAGATGTGTGACATGGAAATGAGTAGCCCCTCCTCTGCTGTCACTCTAAACCAATCCTGGGGTCAGCTTTCTCCCCCATTATGTTTGGTGCCTGCCTTACTAGAAGGAAAATGGAAGGGGCCTGTTCAGATGTTAGAATAGTGCCCTTTCCTTAATATTTATCAAAAGAAAGGGCAGGCCTGTCTTTTTATGTGTGGAGTTCTCTGCTCCAACTGTGAAGTCTTTTCATGCGTACACTTACTATTATCTCGTAGTTTGTGAATACCCATAAAAACGCCAACTTACACAAAATTGTAAGTTTACCTTTGTGAATTCGGCCCAAAGCATTTTGAATAAGGCAGACCAAGATAGCTCTACCAGAATGACACTCGCAGTTTGCTAGATAATGGAGTCGTGCCTCCTTTCTCATCAGAGAAGGGTGCAATGAGAACTTGTAAGTAGAGCATAATACCACCAGAATCCAACCAACCTAATCCATGCCCATTGCAACGTAGACATGCCATGGTAAAAAATAGGTACATGGAAAATAAGTGATGGGCGCTTCAACACATAGTTCAGTCAAACCAGAAGAAGAACCTTGGCCCCTTGCATCCATTTGCTGTTCAGAATCAGGGCTGTAGCTATCAATCATACTTCAGCAACTAAGTATGATTGTTAACTGTGTATTGTGCTTACTCCACTGTCCAGAGATGGCACCTGAGCAAAGGATCAGAGAAAGGGGCAAACCTCTGAAAACATCCCTGCAGTCAGCAATAAACATGCTGCTGCTTCCGTCCCAACACAGTCCTGCTAAGGTAAGGATCCTAAAATCATTCTCAAGCCCTCAGCAACACAAATGTTGGCTTTCCAACATAAACACAGTCTTGCTATGACTAGAACATTAGTGGCAGCCCATGGAGGAGCCAGCTATGCATAAAACCCAGCAGTCGGAACTAACCCAGACCTGCTGCGACAGTGACATTAAGGCCAGAATGTCCAGTGGTGGCTCCTCCGCAAAGGCGGAGGAGCTTCGCACCACAAGAAAAATAAAATGCTAAAAGCAATGTTAATATGATTTTATTTTTCACTATTGGCTGGCACTGTAAAGGTGTGATCGGAGCAGGGCTTTGCTAGCCGCAGAGCAGGGGAGGAATGGTGGACACTTTGTAAAGTGCACATGACGGTTTGGCCAAACAGGCATGTGTACTTTGCATGTTCCCCACCAGGCTGTAATACACAGCCAGGTGGGGAACATGCCTAGGCTCCCAGTCCTCGTCTGAGTGCTGAATCCCAGTGCTCAGACCAATCACAACACTGCTGTAAGGCAGCGTTGTGATTGGCTAGGGGAGTCTGGGAGCCTGGGTGATTCCTGTTCCTGCATTGGGGAAAAAGAGGGCGGAGGAGAGTCGGCCGCCGGGAAGGTTGCTTTTTTCTTTAATTTTTCCCCCCTTTTCTTTTTTTTAACACCCCACCTCCCTGCCCCCTCACTACTCCTGGTAGCAGCCGGTACCTGGAATTTCCAACATTGGTAAGGAGATACAGTACAAACGTGTTCCTCAATCAGAGCCCAGGAAAGCATGATAGATTCCAGCTTCTGGATCTTCACAGCACCACTCCCTCTGGCTCAGCGAGCACAATAGTGACCACAACACCTGAGAAAATCAGCACCTGATATGATAGATGGTTCATAGAGTTAAAACCCACCTTGTTGGAGTCTACCCACCAACCCGTGCAGTGCACAGGAGGAACCGCTCCAGACTTCATGAAGGACAGCTCCAAATCCAACAATTATTGGCAAAACTTATTGTATTGTATTGTAATTGCATTTATATAGCGCTTACTACCCCTGACAAGGCATCAGAGCGCTTTTTCGGCGAGTAGCACACTACTCCAGAACCCATAAAGGATTAGTGGTGAATTGGTATAGTAAAATATGAAAGTAATTTGAGTGTTGGATATGTTAGTCAGTTATTTGGATTGAGAAGGATAGTGGAGGGAAAGAAGAGGAAAAAGGTTTGCATTTATATAGCGCTTGCTACCCCTGATGAAGTGTTGAAGCGCTTCTCGATGAGTAGCATGCCAAACAGGAATAGTAGTAATTAGTATATGGAAATATGCAATTAATTTGAGTGGTGGATATTTTATTCAGCTTTTTGTATTTAAAAGGAATAGTGGAGGGATAGAAGAGGGAAGGGTCTAGAATCATATTTTTTTTTTAGTTCATAGCAGTAGGAGGGTGTTTGGGATGAGTAAAAAGGGAGGTGGGGGAGTCAGAGGTAAGGGTTTAGAAAGGCTTGTTGGGGAGATCCGAATAGTGAAAGAGGTATGAGATGATTCAAGGAGGGGTAGAGGAGGGAAAAGTCTAGAAAGGGTTATTTTGGAGATCATAGTAGTGGTATGGGGTTTGGGATGAATTAGAGAATGGAGGTGAGGATATAGGGATAGAGGTATAGGGTGAGAAATAGGGTAGTGCATTGGAAAGTAATAGAATGAGGTTTGAGATGAGTCAGAGTTGAGGTAGAGGTTATACTTAGAGCGGTATAGGGTGAGAAATAGGATGATTGAATATGCTAATTTAGAAGAAAAGTAATTAATATATAGATACATAAGTATATGGAGGGTATATATGCATAAGGAAGGTAGTATATGTAGGTTAAAGATGCATTTAATAAACACTGGCTTTCAAGTGTTGTTGTACTAGAAATTAACTATTTTTTTGTAATTCAATAGTGAATCAATTGTAGATAAATAGTTATGATAAAAGATTTACTTATAGGTCTCTGCTCCAAAAGGTCAAGCTATTGGCGTTACCAATGTTTCATGCCATTTGCATGCAAACACAGGCATCAAGAAGCATAATCATTCATGGCTGGCAATATTGCAATGAGTTTTCTGTTGATGAAAACCCATTCTCAGATGGCCACATGATGAATCATACCTAGGTATCACTCTGCAAGAAAAAATGAGTTGGAAGCCACACATAACCACAACTTTACTAAAGTTTAGGCAGCTAGCAGGCGCAATTACCCTAAAACATCGCTCCTCGCTGACAAAGCCAGTAAATTGTGTGTTGGAAATATATTCCATGAAAGTACTAGGGGCTTGCTTATATGGCTCTGAATTATGGGGGTTTTCTAATTTGAGAGAACTGGGCCGAGCAGAAAACAGGTTTTTACGAGGTATTGTGATGGTCCCCCAAAGCACACCCATAATCCCACTAAAATTGGATATGGGAAGAAAAGGAATAGAGGACATAGCGAGGCTACGCCCTCTTCTATATTGGAGACGGATTATGGTGACCCCAGAATTAAGCCATTATGCGGCGGCATTGACGGATGTTATTAAATTCGACCGTTTCCATACCATCCCATGGCTAAGGGAGCTCCGGGGACTCCTTATAAAAATGAATTTGAATCATCTATGGGATACCAAAGACGTAACCTGCTTTCCTACGAAGGCAAAGCTGAAAGATCTATATTGGGAAATGGTATATCTTACAATGTCTAGTGACGGCACAAGCACAAGCCTAACATCTCGCTTCTTAGACATAAAAATGTACCCTTCTTGCGAAATTTTTTGGGATATTATTGAAAAACCCCTTGATAGAAAACTTTATTTTCAATTTCGCATAGGTACACTCCCGGTGAATGCGTTTAAGAAGCACTGGTCCCCAGCATGGGATGAACATTGCCACCACTGTAATGAACAAACTGAGCACATTTCCCATCTTTTGTTCTGTTGCCCATTGTATTCGTCCCCCAGACGTAAATGGTTAAAACCTGTGTGCTCTAGTTTGGGAACCCGCAGCCAATCCGTAGCCCTAAGGATACTTGAAACAGATTGTTCCATATTGCTTGTGGTCGGGGTGGCAAAATTTTTGGCTTGGTCATGGTTAATTCGTACTCGTTCACTTATGGCAATTGCATCGTAATGAAATTATGTATATTCCCAATCTTGCACTCTCCCACATGGATTATTGTATTTTATTTATAGAAAAATCTATATTTTAAGAAATTTGACAAATCGAAGTACTTGTATTTTTATTATGTATTTATTCGACATTTCATGTTTAATATGTATTTTTTATATGTAGTATTTATTGTATTAGGGATAGGGGAATGCTTTTATGACAAATGTCGAATAAAGCTTTAAAAACCGTAAAACCGTAAGAATCATGCATGCGCTGTGATGCGTGCACATGTTTGCACACAAGCATGAGGACATCTGTGCTTATGCATCTTAATGCACAACACCCAATTGTATTTACTGTTCTAACATGATGGATGTCCATATTAGAATGGTTAATAAATTGAATGCAAAAAAAAAGTAAGGATCTGCATTTGTGCAAAAATGGGAGCAATTTACCTGGAGATTACCCCAGCTGCGCTAGAACAGTCTAGTTATAGTTAAGTCTGACATTCCATAGGAAAGACATTTTTGTTGGGCGCTCATCGCTGAAGGATGTGCATAGGAGGGGTTGACCGCAACAGCCACAAGACATTTTTAAACCGATGTTCCCCTTAAAGGGATGTGCTCTATGTCAAATAACTGCTCCTCTACCATTCTGTGATCTGGAGGTGACGCCCTGGAGGAGCTGGGAAATATGTACTTGGTTCTAAAGTGGCCTGATGTCAGTATGGTTTTCTGCTGATGTCCAAAAAGCCTACCAGTCTCGGCTTTTATTATGCAATTCACCCTGTTTGAGGTGTTCCTTTGCAGCAATTGTGTAGTATTGTTAAATTTTAAAATAATTTGAGATATTGTTTTATTGAGCCTCTGAGGAATAGGGTCCCTTGTGGAAATTAACAAAAACACAGCGTTTCAGTTTCAGCAGTTTTCCTTGATTCTTCCAGCCGAGGGTATTATGTGTCTCGCTAGTGGCGGGAAAGATACACGGGAAGACTGCATTCATTTGCTGTGCACCGCAGTAAAATCTGGCAGTTAAAACTTAAGCTGTAAAGCTAGGCCCTTCTTGTCTTGTGGCAGAGTGATGTTCAGATAGCCGGAAGGATTTATTTCTACAGCTGCCAAGCTGTCTGCTGAGAGTGCCTGCCTGGTGCATATACTGTTCGGAACTTGCTTAATATAAAAATTCCAGGTTAAAAATTCTGCACCATTCTACAGACAATAATAGTAAAGTAGTGTATGGAGTCAGTGAGGTACAGCCTGTGTTCTTCGTAATATGAATAAAATCCCCATGAAAGCTCCAAATGTTATCTTTTATCCCATAGGCTCTACTGAAATCCCTGCCCATGTCACGTTCCATCTTGGTAAATGCATGTTATTAAACTATAGGAACAGTTTTGGTCTTTGTAGTACAGGTGGCGTATTCCAGGAGGTCTTTTGTGAAAGAATATGTCTATCTTGTGTTATTAAAAGTGGTTCCACTACATATAGGAATCAGGTGTGCTAACTAATATCTACAAGATGCAGCTGGAATTAGCTATTCTAAAAGGAAAAAATGCATATATAGGGCACCTGAAAAATATAAATGAAAACATATGCTACAAAATAATCAGATAGTATTATGAAAACCCACAATATTGTATATGCGCTCACAAATTCCACTTACAAACTTTGTAGGACTTCCTCGCATGTTTAGTTCCAAAAAGATATACATTTTTGCGCATCTGAATATTTTAACAGTACCAAAAGGAGCTAGTTGTGCTTATTTTTAACTTGAGTCTGCAAAAATAAAACTGCTGGCTATTGCAATGTTAAAAGTCCCCAAAAAATGCTACTCACCCATCACAGGTGACTGAAAACAAGAGGCAGCCCCTTAAAAGGTACTGCAAGAAGGGCATTATCAATTTTATTTTAAAAAGGAAAAAAGGGTGTGCTGACGGTGGTCTCTTGAGAGAAAATAGTATTTATTTTTTAAAGACACATCATTTAATGTGCAGCATTTAGGGTTTGTAGTAAAAATATTGACGGGAAAAAAGTAAATAAAAAAAGTGGTGTATAAAAATGTTGTCTGTTGAACAAAGCAATGAAAAACTTTGTGGCTACATAAAAAGAAAAAAATGTCATGGCTTATTTGGGCAAGGTAAATGTGCTGGGAGCAGGAGCAACAGGATATCCTCCTGTCAAAAGAAAGCAACACATTTTCTGTGAGGTAGGGAAGGAAGCGGGTAGGGATTTTAGGATTCAGGGAGGGGCACAGGGAGGGTATCTTTGATGGGTAGTGAGGGGTTTATAAGGTTCAGGGATTGGTATTATTAAGGGATAGTTATGAGCTTTTAGAGTCCAAGGAAAGGTAGCGTTAAGGGGTAGTAGGTGTTTTTAGGGGTCATGGAAGGGTAGAATTACCGGGTACTGGGGCTTTTTGGTTCAGGGATGGGTATTGTAAAAGGGTAGTAAGCATTTTAGGGTTCATAGAAAAGTAGTGTTAAGGGGTAGTAAAGTTTTCTTTAGGGTCCACAGAAGGGTAACATGTAGGGAAAGTTAAGATTTTGTATGTTCAGGAAGGGGTAGCATTAGGAAGATAGGTCTTGGTTGTAGGGTTCGGGGATGGGGTAAGGAGTTTTTAGGGTTCAACAAAGGGTAGTGTTAAGAGGTAGTACTAGTTGGGGTTCAGAAAAAGGCAGCATTACGTTTTAGTAAAGAGTTTTTAGGGTTCAAGGAAAGGTAGTGTTAAGGGGTTGTAACACGTTTCTAAGGTTCAGGAAAGTTTAGTGTTAAGAGGCTGTAAGGAGATTGTAGAGTACAGAAGAGGGTGCATAAAGGGGTAATAAGGGTTATTTAAGGGTTCAGGGAAGGGTAGTGTTAAGAGATCAGGAGTCGGTCGCATTGAGGAGTAGTCATGGTTTTTCAGCGTGCAAGAAAGGGTAGCATTAGGCGGTAGTTCGGGTTTTAAGTGTTCAGGGATGGGAAGCATTAAGGAGTATTACACGATTGAAAGGGTACAATAAGATAAATTAAGCAATGTATGTATTAAAAGATTTTTAGAATTCATCATTTTTGGAACTGTAGAAATTACGGTAGAGGTGGTTCATCAATCGCTGCACATTTGAACAAAACAGTCCAGGGTTAATTATTGTTACAACAAACCATAATTAGAAATCGGGGAGGGGTAAATATATAGCTTCCAGCTGATAAGCCTAAGATATTAGCAACTGGAAAATTGTATATGGAAACAACCAAAATAGTATATTTACTCGAATCAAAAACAGTCCACAAGTATATCTGCCTTTGTTGCGCTTGGGAATTGTGCAAAACACAGCCTCAGCCAATGCCTGTGTGTTTGTACAGCCAATTACGTTGCACTCTAAGGTCCTGAGAGCATAGGTCTCCATTGATGTAGTCTGTATTACTTACATTTCTGAGATTTCATTAGTGATGATATCTTAGTGCTCTTGCTGTCCATGTTCTTACCATTCACCTGGCAGATTGTATTTGGTTATTAGTTATCTTCACCCTCATGAGGAGGTAGGCCTGCGACTCACTGCCTTCTGTGATACCTGTGGTTATCCATTGCAGTGTATCGCATCACTGTTTTGCATCAAGGACGATTGGGCTGAGGTTGCATAGGTCACTGATTGGAACAATAGGTGATGCATTTGCAATTTGTGATGCCATCAGTGTAACTGTAATTGGGCTTTTAAAACTTGTGATGTAATAAATTGCCATTTTAAGTCAGGTTGGTAAAGTCTATGATGTCAACAACTATGACAGTGGGGATACCTGCTAAGGACTACAATGTCACTGCTTGGGGCAATGAGTTAGGATGTTGATGTTTGTAATGGAATTGATTGTCACGGTGAGTGATGCTGCTCAACACTTTGATGTAATTGTTTGTAGCAAAGCGTGAAGCTGTTGATGTATGTGATTGATTATAAGACATGATCACTAACCTTGTTAATTTGCATGTTACCAAGGGAGCATATTGTTCACCTGGTAAATGCCAACTCCACAAATTGCTATTCACAGATTAGTATTGACCAGGTGTACAATTTATCTCAGACTCCTCTGTGCAAACCTGGTAGAGATTAACATACTAATGGTGTATGGTTGACTCGATTATGAACTGTGAAAACAGAGGTGTTAACTAAATAGGCATTCTATTTTGTGGGGCGATTTTCATTATGTTGATCTGACAGATATTCTCCAGGGCAGTAATTCTCTAGTGTGTGCAGTTTGTACCCGGTTTGCAATGCCTTATTGGGTGTAAAAAGTAGTTTGCGCCAGATATGGGATGACCGCTCAAATTGTGATCATGCCATACGTGAGGCTGTTGAAGACTGTGGCTTCATCAGATATGGCAGTGATGGAAGCTGTTGAAGTCTGCGGTTTCATTCCTTTTCAGAATAAGTTGTAGCCTGTGAAGCCATGGGCTTTCGCAGGCAGTGATGCTATTGTAGTGTATATCACCATTGGCTTGAACAGAAGGAGAAATTGCCTTTTTTAGAGCTTGATGGATGCAGGACATCCATCAAAAACCCATAGCTGTCCTCTCACCCTCTTTAGAGAACATAGAGGACCCATGCTCTCTAAAATAGGGCAGATGGTACATCCATGGCTTCACTTTTAGATTTACAACAAGAAGGTATAAATATGAAACTAAACTGACCTGAATTCTCCACTATTTAAAAAGTATTGGAAAAGATTAAACATGCTAAAAATATTGTACTGATATGTTTTTGTGTTAAGCAAAATGATGTCCCAGAATTATGTTTTTCCGACCCTCTGGAAAAAAAGCACAGGCTTTAACTGCAGGCTTACCAACATGAGAAAGGAAACCTGTTAGCCTTTAGCTCATGGACCACCTGTGAGGTACATGAGGATGGTGCATGGGGGAAGGGATCTGTCTTGTCAGACTCCCAAGAGTATTTGTTATTGGGTTCCAAATTTCTTTTCATCATGGACAGAACTCATGCTAGAAATATGTTTAAATGTTTTTTATTTACCAATTCTAGTGCGTAAGATGTGTGTAGTTGTAATTATAAAAATAAACAAAATAGTGGTAATGAAAGCATTTAAAAGACAGACCAGAACTGCAACACTGCAAAAGTACTGATGTTGCAGAATCAAGTCTTTGTTCTTTAGCCCCTCTCTTCCTGCCCATAGCTAAGCTGTCTTAGCACCCAGAGGAGCCATGCTTGAGCTTCTAAGATGACATCTAACCCATTTACCTTGAACAATAGAGAATTGTTTCAAATTGGGAAAGTCATTCTCTGTGTGTCTCGGCGCTCTGCAAGTTGTTGAGTCCACAGTCAGCATATAAGGCCGCACTGACTCAGAGGAGCCTCTCTGTGGACTGTAGTGTAGTTCCTATTTCCCTTTTAGGCTCTGTGCATTGGAATAATATACACTATAGTTTTTTAATAGGACTAAGGTCAGTATGCCCCTATCGAGTACATTAAACTTAATTACTTGTGTGTGCCAGCTAACTCAGAGGTCACTAGAAACTTCTCGAATGAACAAGAAGGGATTAGTTTCTGACAACCGCATAAACATGACAGCTTTGTTTCCCTTAGAATCGGAACGCGTCTCAGAATCGTGGAAACAATAGAAAACAGTTTCACTCAGTCAATCGTGCATGCTTAGTTTCTTCAGAGATACACAGAAATAGATAGACGGGCGTTACAATAAAAGGGTTTATTGTACAGTCTTGTTTCTCGTGTAAGAGATGTGAGCTGTTCCAATCATTAGACAGTAAGCAAGATATAATACGCACAGCGTAAGCAGTAAGAAGAAATAATACTGCACAAGCATTGTCTTTTAGCTATGACATATATTCATATATACATACATAAATAACAGGCTAAAATGTGAATACTCGTCTGATGTCTCTACATAGTTCTACCCCAGTGTACCTAACCTAAGTGTAGTACTAGGTAAGAGTAGGTGCTGTTTTTTATAGTAGGATATATGAAGTTTGTATGCCAAGAGTCCCTCTAGGTTCTTGTCAACTCCATACCTTAGAATAAGAGAGGTGGGAATCTCTTTCCGGGTCTCAAACTCCAACACCCCGCGAAAGGAGTCAGAACACTGGAAGCTGGATTCTCTGCGAGCAGGGATGACAGCGTCTGGTCAGTGCATCAGACCGGTCTCTTCTGAACTTGCCGTGACGAACCGTGCAGTCAAGTCGTGCTGAGCCATGCCGTGGTTTGCCATGGTAAGGGAAAGCATATTTATACCTGGAAGGTGCTTAGGAATGCTAGCATTGACATAAAGTCTGGCAGAGGAAGATGTCATGGATGAACCCCTAAGGAATAGCAGTTCATACATAATAGATGAGTTCTTGGAGAAATCAATAATCCTAGCTAGGGAAAGTCCCGATGGCTTAAAGGTCTGGTTTCTAAGAACTCGTTGTGACGTGGGATGGAAGAATGTAGGTGACCATGCCTGTATTTGGATAGCATGGCAAATGCCTAAATAAGGACTGGGATTCTATCCCTAAATAAGGGCAATGCGAATTGTGCCTATATAAGGACATGATTCATGGAAACCTATGTACGGGCATCTCAATCGAAACACAACACCCACTCCATTTACAAATGTTCGATACTACTAAATGCTAAACATGCTAAACACATAAAATTGAGTATCACATGTTCATTAAAAACATTTGTAAAAGCATACCAAATGAAGTTGTTCGTTAAAAAACTTTGCTAGACATGAAATGCAAAGGTGCTGTACATATGAAAGCAATGTTTCATTCTAAGCATATATATACAGTGAATGCTAAGTGGATGAACCGAAATATATACACATATGCAATGAAATGGTCTAGTTGTACAGGAAGGAAAAAATTTCAGAGCCATTTCATGTCATGATCACATAAATGCGAAGAAAGGTGACAGTGTGTCCCTGGAAGTATTTCAAAGAAGTCTGTTCTCTATGAATAGTTCTACTGTAAGCAGAGTCTGTAGCCATAAAAGAAAAAAATCAATATTCACAAAAAGGTGACCATAGGAAAGTTCCAAATTTAGTCTTTTGTTTTGAAAAAAAAAATAATGATAAAAATAAATTGAAGGCCGAATTCATAGATTACATGGTACACTGTGAACCAAATCAAAAGTTTATTTGAAGATGCTGGGGGAAACATGAAATCCTCTAATCCTGCAGACAAAAAAAGTTTACAGTTGTCGGTAATAGGTTGATTACCTCGTTTAGAAGACTAACTGCACATAGATGTGATGCATCGTCAGTAGCAGTGTTCGTTGCTGATGTTACCTGTGTGTCTGTTAATCCATCTCGTACCTCAGCAGTAGCATGTTGCGTCTGTGAGATCTCAATGAATGCCGTCATCAGGATCTGTAGCCTCTGGGGACAACACAGAGCATGGGCCATTATCGGGTCCAGTAGAGTATCGATATCCGTTGGCATGACTGATGGGAGTGTTAGACAGATGTCTAGCACGCATTCTTCACCACAAAGTAGGCAGCGTAGAACAGGTAAGATGCAATCTTGCCAGATTGGTCTGAACGACAGAAACCATGTGGTATTTAGTTCTCGTAGACGAGGTAAACCCAATAGTTGCACTATGCGCTCACGACACTTCCTTTCCAGGAGAGCATTCTCCAAGGTGCTGGGAGTGACGCTGGTGGAGGGGCTTGCCGTAGCAGTAGGAATAAAAACAGGATTCCTGCAACGAGGGCTAGAATTAGCTGCAGACCTCCAGACACCGAGTGCATGAAGTTTGGAATGATTCCAAGGACTGCTTGAAAATGTGTTAACAGTCCCGAACATATGGTCTTAAATACATGCACAATACCGCTCGTATCAGACATGTTTAAGATACGTCCCAACATTTCTGCTGAGTCCTTGCGCCTTGTAGATCATAGGTTTCTTTGGCCGAGGTCAAAGGCACGGTTTGTTGTAAAAGAATGGCTTTTATTCTGCTTAAAGTATCAATTCATATAAAAGAGATGTTCAGTGAAGGCCACAAAGGCGACTCCCTGACTGTGTCTATTTGGGGGAAGAAGACTTGGGCAAGTGACCCTGGAAGTAACCGTTACTAGATGTGGCATGTTGCCAGGTATCCCATAACAGCTCTGATCATTCAACATAAGGTATCTCCCATTTGAAAGTTGTCTAAACTAATATCCCGACATATGAGTGAACCGCTTAGTGCATTTTCACAGTGTGTACCGTTAATAAACACTTCACGCCCCCCACTCCAACATCTGTGTGTGTAAGGTAAATCCCAGGATGTCTTGATGTATTCTTTACCCAACCTTTCATATTTGCCTACTGGCATGTATCTAAGGCAATACTGAACATGGAAAGTTGTAACAGGCAGAGTTATTTTGCCATATATGATCCATTCTGTAGCTGGTTTTTCTGCTACCGTAAATGGCAATTTTTCCAGTTTTTCAATGCTCAGCACTGTATACTTTGCTCCCCTTTGTGCCAGTTCGATCTGTTTATCAGTGAGATTGTAATCAGAAAACAGAGAAGACGTGTTGATGAAACGCCAAGGCACATAACCTGCACACAAATTTTGTAGCGTCCAGCCTAATAACAGAATAGAACGTAATCTTGTTCCACAATGTCTATAGCAGAGGATACAATGTTGCCCAATGAATATATCCTGGATGACAGAGTCGTTAACCCATTGTCGACCACAGCAAGAGATTTCTCTAAATTAATACGATCAATTTCTCGTATTCTTTCTGCAGCGTCTGCTTGGGTAACCTTCCATATCTCATTATAAGCAGCATAGATGCCAGCATATATGAAACGTTTTTGACCCGGTTTTCTTGGACGTAGCAAGAATTCCCTAAGGGCTGCGTCTTCTTTAATTAAAGGTATTTGTTGCACATCCTCTAGTGTAGATGTCTGTAGCCAATCAAGGCATAGTTTTCCTACACTTTATGTTGTTACTACCAATGGATACTGTCTTTGAACATATCGTGGGTCTGGCCTATTGATTGTTAAACCTTGTATCTTGTTCAGGAATCTTTCTTGACAGATGTTTGTGTCTGTGGGCCAGAGCAACCATTTATTCCATTTGGAATCTGATCTGTTGTTTTGTAAGATAGTATGTACGTCGTCCACCCCCTGTGTAGTGCTATTACTTGCAAGTGCAGGTATGGACGGTGTGTTCATGTCTTTATCTTGGCTAACCGAAGGCAAGACGTTTGTTGGACAGTGTCATTGAAAAACATTATCTGCTGTGGGATGATGCAGGCTCTAAACAAAGCTGCTATCTCCTGTACTTGCCAAACTTTTGTACCCCTGACAGTTTTCGTGTCGATTGTGTTTTTACAAAACTCAAAACCCTGTCTAGACAGTTGGGCAATAAGGGCTGCAGAATAAATCTGTTTTGTATTAGTTAACATATTTGTTGTTCCTGTTTTGTTCACATTTTTAAAGTAAAATGTTCCTGGATTGGATATATTGTACCCTGAAAAATATGGAAACTTCATTTCAAATGTTTTTAAGCTACCCCTTGGTGGTGTAGGACAATGTTCCCATTGGTTATACATAAATACATTTCTAGGTGTTGCAGATTTATGCAAGAAATTATGATCATAGTGGTTATAACAAAAAAGCTGGTCATAGTCAGTTGAACCCTCTAAGTATTCATGGTTAGAGAATGCTGCAGACCTTTCTAGATCAGACATCATGTTATTAACAGTCTCAAAGTCCCAATCATCAGAATAGGTACTAGAGGGTATAAAGTCACTTAATGATATCTTAAATGAGTGTGGAATCTTCAAAAGTTCAGACGGACCGAATATATCATAATCCGTTTTGTCCCAAACTATACCATCTTGTATAGGAACGGCTGTGATGTTCACTGCTGACAAGTCTATTGCTTCACGATGGGATGATTTGTGTGGTTTCAAAAGTAAGTTCACATTTTTACTTTCTGTGTCTAAGTGAATATATCTTCCATTTATCAGTATGCTCAGAGTCATTATTAAGGCTAGCCAAAGCAGAAAGAAAAATATTCCAGAAGTAATCCATAGTTCAATCCATGGTGAAACCAGATAAGTCTTTTTCATGTGATGAAAGAAGTCTTGTGCTTGTTCTTTGAAAGTTCTTTTGGCTGGAGTCGTTTCAGGTTCGCTGGGATCCTCAGAACACGTAGCAAAGGTAATGAAATAGCCAGAGGCAGGTCTGTCAGTGGTTGAAATTGCATCAGGATTCGTTGAAATCGCTGGAACCAGTTGATTACTTGCTACGGTGGTGTAGACAGGTGATTCAGGACAAACTGTTATTTGGGTTTCAAGAGGAACGAGTTCCATAGCATTGTTGCTTAGTCCTTCATTTCTTACTGTTGGATTCTCAATGGTGATGAGTCTTTCAGTTGGAACCTCTTGGATAGTAGCTAGAGGAGTGTGTCTGCTAATTGGTCAGAGTCCACAAGGCCTACTGTTTAGTATTGGCCACATAGTGTGGTTTGATTTTGATGGACACAAATCTTTTCTCCTTTTTCCCAGCAAGGGGTGGCAGAAGTACTGTTCTTGATCCGTGGATTGCTAGGACAAGTACCGGTTGTCTGTAAGAAGGCCCAAATTCCTTCTTGTCCACGATCTTCTCTCTGACTAGATCCCCAAGCTTTGGGATCCAGACAGGCCTTGCTGGGAGGGCTGGATTATCCCCAGCGGTGGTTTGTTTCAGGAACACGTTGCTTTGTTTCGATCTTAGTTCATTTAAGTCCTGTTAAACAGCCAAACGATCTTTGATATCAAATGATTTATTTTCCACCACGGTGCCTTTACATTTGAGATCAGGAACCCACATTCTTGTCCCAAATAGGACCTCATATGGAGTGACCCCTCCTATAGAACTTCTTGGCAAATTGTTTAATGAGCACTGGACCCCATAAAGATGTTTGACGCACCCATCACCCGAACCTAATACCCTAGCTGTTATAGACCGCTTTATGTCCTGGTTTTTCCTGTCCACAACAGAATTTCCCCAGGATGGAATGGAGAGGAGTACCGCAATGCAACGCCCAAACTGGCCATGGCTTCTTTGTAAGCCCAAGAGCTAAACGCAGGGCCCTGTTCAGAGTGTAGCGTGCCTATTGCGTATGTGCCGATAAAGTCTCGCAAATCTTTTATAACAGTTCGAGCGTCAGACGAGCGCTGAGGCCACATCCATAGGAACCTTGATTTAGTGTTTTTGGGATTGCATTTGTCCAAACGGACACCTGTGCGTAGATAGTCTAATGCTGTCTAAAAAATGGTGTTTGTACTGGGCAGGCTACTTCGCAGCCTGGTGTCTGGTGGCGTTCTGCACTGCGATCTCTATTGCAGTCTATGCAGTTATTGATGAAGATATGAATAAGTGTATTCATTCCTGGCCACCAGTACATCTCTTTTAATGTTAAAATTATTTTAGAGATCCCCTGATGTGACAGACCCTCTCCCAGATGTGCTCCATAAATCAAAGCTGCTCTACGTTCCATGTTTGAAATTACCCTATCCCCCATTCCAGGGATTCGAGCAAACGAAAACGTTGTTCGCATCAATTATATACAACACTGCCTTTGCTTGAAGCATTGACAGCTAACAATATCTCACTGTCTATTTTCGTTTTTGAACGAGTGATCGAAGCTATGGAAGCCGTTTGCACAGCCCCCTTTGCGTCTTCGTCAGCCAATGAATTCCGTGCAACGTGAACGCCTTCACGTTGATGACTCAGCGTGTGTATCACGTGAGTGTTTTTTAGTCCGTTTCACAACTGAACTATTGTTCCCAAAGCGTTTTATGCTTGATTGTGCCATTTTTTGCATCTTTAAAACCATTTTGAAGCCAATTCTGTAAATATTCATTATATGATTGTACACAGTATAAAGAATCGCACACTAGAAGTGTGGGGAATTCGCGATCCGTATTTTCAGGTGCCAATTTGAATGCTTGTAGTTCAGCTCGCTGAGCTGTACAATCTCCTAGAGATTGTGTTTTAGTGACCATCGGTCGGAATTTACCATTGCGCATAAGACCTTTAACGATCACGCATGCTGCACTGTAAGCTTGCTTACTTTCTGTAGCGGGTTGTGCTGATCCATCAGTATAAATTATAAATTCATACTGATCAAGACGGAGAATCTCAATAGGCAGTGGACGTTCGTGTTCGTATTGCAGGAATGCTTGTGTTTTTAAATTAGGATCAAAAACATATTCAACATCTGTTGCAGCAAGAGAATTAACCTATTGTATCCATCTTGAATGTAAAGCTTTTGCATTTGGAATGCTCGCTTTTGTAACTGCCTCTAATGCTGGTACCGGAGTCACGACAATAATGCGTTTCCCCTGAGCTAGAGCTCTTTCTTTTGCTACAGCGGTTTGAACTGCTGTCAGAATTTTTTCTGTGGAAGTTAATCACATTTCCGCTTGTGTATACAAATGTGATTTGTATGCAATTGGTACATTTTCACCTGGATTAAAAGTTAAGTAGGTGAATCCGCATTGACCCGAAATTATTTGGATCACTAAATTGCGTGCATTTACGCGTGTTTGTAAATGATTGGTTGCTAACATGTCTACTTGAAGTGAACGCAGGATTTCTGTGTGTTCCTGTGTCAAATCTTTGTTTTTGAAATCAGGTTTGATTAATTCATAGAGAGGTTTAACCCTTTCTGCGTAATTTAGAATGTAAGTTCTTCCAAAATTCAGGAAACCTAGAATCGACTGTAAGTTTTTCATCGTTTTTGGAGGTTGGAGCAGCGCACACTTTTCTAAAAAGTTAGCTGCCAGGCTTTTGCCTTCACTTGAAAGCTCATATCCTAGGAATAGGACATTGAGATGGGCAATTCTTGATTTTTTTAAATTGAATTTTGTAGCCCAGTATAATGGTATTTAACCTGTTCAAGTGCCTATCCAGGTCATCGTCTGTCAGATAGATGGCCAGTCTTGTTCTGCTAGAAGTATGTCATAACCCCTTGAAAGTTTTTCCCAAAAGAGTGCTTTCACTTTTCTTGGTATATCTCCCTCCATCCGGAGTGTTATTTCATATAACATTTGTGGAAACTAACCCTGGTGTCTACAGTCTCAACTGTGATATACTCATTCAAGTCCACTATCTCCAGAAGTTCCTTCAGGTTCTGGCGAGCCATTGTTACTTCTGCTGCACTGTCCAGCATTGTCTGAGCCCATTCTCCGTTCTTGAGTTGTGTTCTCAGAATTCTCGGCATGTCTGATCTTCAGACCTCCTAACTTTTTCTTAGTGAATTGAGGTTTTGTTTTGTTTTTCTGAACGTGTTGATCGTCTCTGGACTTCACGCGTTCTTCCTTGTGATCTGACAGTCTTCTTCTTTTGGGGGTCAGCGAAGATGTCTGAAAGGTACGAGAGGAACGTGTATCAGTGTCTTGATACCTGTCAGGTTTTTTCAAATTATCCCTATTCCTGAGGTTATACCTCCTGTCAGAGGGCTCCTTTTTAGGAGACCTACCTCTGTATTGAGAACGTTTCTCTTTTGAATATTGTTTGTTGATTTCACACTTCTTTTTAGAAGATGTAGGGTTGTGTTCAATTGAGTTCTATTGAGGACCCTCAAACAGTTGTGGTTTAACTGATTTTCCACCCAAACTGTCTCTGCCTAATTCTTCATAGGATTTTTCTATTATTCTGGGTAGTTCATGTTGATGTTCTGTTGCATCAAATTCCCATAATTGTGGGCGGATCGCCACTGCTGCTGCCTCCCCTTTAATATTAGATAATGTTATTGTTGAGACCTGGTCAAAGTTCTTTAGTAATTTCATACCTACATTCAGAGCAGGCTCTGCCCCGTATTCATTTTGAATTTGTTTCAGGACATCAGGTATTACCGCAATAGACGGAACACCATGTGTTTTAGTATGGATGGCAGCAAAGACTGTACCCCAAGTGGTGCAGTCTTCCAGATGTGGTGTGATCCCCATTGGTAGACAGATTGTTAAGTTTCTGTGTTTCTCATAAGGGCTAGTATTAGGAAATACTGCTTTGATTTGAGTAATCTTTTGAGCTATCCAGAATGGAATTTGTTCACGTTTTATGGGCATTTTACCCATGAATGCGTGTAAAGTCTGTGGCGTAATCTTTAGTGTATTCCCCTGGTGAGGGGTTTGATTTGGAACGGTTATTGGTGGTTGGACTGTCAAAGTCTGCATGACATATTGTACTAAATGTCTGTACATTTTTATTAACTCTTTGAGTTGAGTGAGTAATTCATCCTCTGACATCTCTTCAATATCAGGATGAGGTGTGTAGCCGGCTAAAATCGGCTATGTTGCTCCTGGTCTACCTACTGGACCGAGCATGGTAATGTGATTCCTGGTATGTGAGTGGAATTTCAATACCCTCGAAGGGAATGTATTCCTCAGGTGGTTCATCTTCTTTGAAGAAGTGAAACACCTGTGTTACTGGATTTGATTCTGGGAATGTAATCCACGAATAGAATACCTCTGTCTGAAAATATTCATGTGCCTCTATCACAAAAACTGCTCTACCACTTCTTGGTGTTAGGCCATGTTTTATACGTTTTAGAGTGATGACTCTCCTTAAGTTTGGAGGGATGTTTATAACACCCTCATCGGTTTCATTTAAACCTGTAGCATTAAAAGCTGTTGCAACTTGGTCACCGCAGCTTCATTAGTATCCCCGTTTTGGGACATTTGTTTTTGAAAAATGTAGAACAAATTTCAAGGAAACAAAGATAAGGTGCACAATATTTTGGAACACTGTATCCTTCAATGTTGAACAAACCAAACAGCTAATACATAGGATTCTCGTCCTACTCCGCTATGGCAGATATTATCCCTACCCACTCCAGACGTCTTATAGAGTATTATTAGTAGGGGTCTCTGAGAAAACCATGACTGAGTTATTTCACTATCTAACGATAAATTAGTGCCCTACCAAACGTTGGGCGCCATGTAGTTCCTATTTCCCTTATAGGCTCTGCGCATTGGAATAATACACACTATAGTTTTTGCATAGGACTAAGGTCAGTATGCTCCTATCGAGTACATTAAACTTAATTACTTGTGTGTGCCAGCTAACTCAGAGGTCACTAGAAACTTCTCGAATGAACAAGAAGGGATTAGTTTCTGACAAATGCATTAACATGACAACTTTGTTTCCCTTAGAATTGGAACGCATCTCAGAATCGTGGAAACAATAGATAAGTTTCACTCAGTCAATCGTGCATGCTTAATTTCTTCAGAGTTACACAGAAATAGATAGATGGGCGTTTCAATAAAAGGGTTTATTGAACAGTCTTGTTTCTCATGTAAGAGATGTGAGCTGTTACAATCATTAGACAGTAAGCAAGATACAATACGCACAGCGTAATCAGTAAGAAGAAATAATACTGCACTAGCATTGTCTGTTAGCTATGACATATATTTATATATACATACATAAATAACACAGGCTTAAAAGTGAATACTTGTCTGATGCTTCTAAATAGTTCTACCCCAGTGTACCTAACCTATGTGTAGTACTAGGTAAGAGTAAGTGCTGTTTTCTATAGTAGGATATACTAAGTTTGTATGCCAAGAGTCCCTCTAGGTTCTTGTCAACTCCATACCTTAGAATGAGAGAGGTGGGAATCTCTTTCCGGGTCTCAAACTCCAACACCCCGCGAAGGGAGTCAGAACACTGGAAACTGGATTCTCTGCGAGCAGGTGTGACAGCGTCTGGTCAGTGCGTCAGACCGGGATATGGTCTCTTCTGAACTTGCCATGGCAAACCGTGCAGTCAAGTCGTGCCAAACCGTGCCGTAGTTTGCCATGGTAAGGGAAGGCATATTTATACCTGGAAGGTGCTTAGGAATGCTAGCATTGACGTAAAGTCGGGCAAAGGAAGACGTCATGGATGAACCCCTAAGGAATAGCAGTTCATACATAATAGATGAGTTCTTAGAGAAATCAATAATCCTAGCTAGGGAAAGTCCTGATGGCTTAAGGGTTTGGTTTCTAAGAACTCGTTGTGACGTGGGATGGACGGATGTAGGGGACCATGCCTGTATTTGGATAGCATGGCAAATGACTAAATAAGGGCAATGCGAATTGTGCCTATATAAGGACATGATTCATGGAAACCTATGTACGTGCATCTAAATCGAAACACAACAGGACTTCACGAAAGATGTTCACTGCTGTACTGGGTATGCATCCAATCTCCAAGGAACTACAGGTCTTTCTCCCGAACTAGTTTTGTTTTCACCTAGCTTAAATACACTTTTCTGATTATTTTGAAAAGGGCATGCCTCACATCGAATGATGTCAAATACAAGATTTAACACATTAATTTTCTTGCACCTTCACTTAAATCTAAAATGCATTATAAATCATGTGAATGTATATATGCATTATTGCTAAACCGTCAAACTATAATAAAGCATGTTGTATATGGATTATGTGCAGACAATACCGAATGCAACGTGTTTATAAATTAGAAATGCACAGTTAAGTAAACGAATATATGAAATGTATGAAATGCAGTGGGGTACATAAGCAGAAAAATTAGAAGACTGTCAGTACCAGTTCACAACGAACCAATCTAATTCGAGATCACTGCAGAATGAGTGATGCAACTGTACAATTCAAGAGCACGCTGAAAGAACTCTGACTTAGAATGAGGCTTTCTAAAGCCACTAATCCATCTCCCCTCCCCTCACGTGGAATAGGCCCTCTCGTTTACCTTAAAGCTTACAAATTGCTTTTCTTAAAAAATCACATATTTTATACAATAGAAGTGTCACGGTAACCTTAGAATGGCTTTGTGCCAGCAGAGAATAGTTCCAAAGAAATAAATAGTTTAACAGAAATGTGCTTACTTAGCTTTCTTGGTGGTGGTGTCGGAATACCGATGTAAGACATATTTTCTTTCCCTCTACTTCCATGCTGTGTTTTTTCAAGCTGTTATTTCTAGATGAAGCTGGTGCATTGGAATATCACTGAGCCTTGCTGAAGTATGCTATTAGTGTTCAAAGGGCGAGCCTGTGACTTCTGGTGTGCAGAGTAGTTTAGAAGTGCAGTCCTGCACATAAGGCTTATGTTAGTAGTCAAATGCTTGTCTTTCAGACCACGTCCTTGCCAAGGTTACCAATTGCGGATCGTAAACTACAGTGCCTCTGGCACTAGCACATGTTGGTTATTTTATGTCATTCTACTGCCTAGGGTGAGATAAGGGCAAGCGAAAACCATTCCTGTATAGCACAAGTAAAAACACTACAAGCTTCCATGCAGCATGTCAGAGTCTTCCTGAGACTAACAGAAACCCATAGGCCAGTGAACCATTGTAGGTCTCCTCCGCTCAGGCAGTTTGAGGACTGGTTCAATCATCCATCACCTCTTGCTGCCTGCTAGCTAAGTTCTGGTGCAAGCCTTGACTGGCTCCTGACCATATAGGCTTATTTTGACCTGGACTGGTTTCACTGTGACAGAATAGGTCAACCTAACCGGTGAGTGCATTGTGAAGGAAATAGGAGGGCTTTAGGACCCAGGGACGCAGATCACTTAGGCACTTCCCTGGTTGAAGTTTGTAGTGTGCAGCAAGGGACTGAGCTTCGAGGCATGTTTTTTTTTTTTGTGGGTTTATATGTGCTCTCTTAAATTCTTCAGGGACTCTTCCAGTTCTTAAAGAGGCATTAATCATTTGTACCACGGATGGCACCATTTTATTCTATATAGATTTAATGACCTTACAGGGTAGATGTCAATCAGCGCACCTGAAGATACATGTTTGGCATAAGTTGGATGCATTCACTCATTGACAGGAGCTTAAATATGGCGTAACCCACCCTGTTAGCCATTAGGTGTTCCCAGTTACAACTAGATGTAGTAGAATGTTTTAGGCATGTTGAAAAGTCACCCTGAATTGTCTAACTTTCTCATGAGAAAGGTTGGGATAGCCATCCTCCCATATCATGGAATCATGCTACTGGTTAATGCCTCTGGTTTAGCCAGAGAGTCAAGAGTCCTAAAAAGTTTGCATGGTATGTTATCTGCTGGCAATTTCTTCTGGACGTAGTACGCTTATATCTAATAGAGACTACTATCTACGCATTCCTTACCTTACAATATACCCCAGATGTCAGATTGAGTCCATAAAATCTTGAGCAGTACCTCTACTTGCTAGTAAGTGGTGTCAATTGGCTCTGCATCAGCATCACCTTCGTTCTACGCATCAGCAGTGATGTGTGCCAAGCGGTACCACCCCAGCGCGCTGACATCAGTTCTTTTCTTTCCGCACCAGCGCAGATCTGAAGAAAGCTACCGCAGTCCTTTTTAGACCTTTTCCGACCTTTTGTCAAAATTATTTTTGAATTAAACTCCCAGTACGCGTTATGGATGTCCCATAAAAACCATGTGGAGTTTAAGCCCTTTGGATCCTGTCACAGACATCTGCCTGTGACAGACCCCCACCTGGTTTGCTTTTGATGCCTGGAGTCGGGCAATGACTCCAAAGCCTGCCAGGTGTAATGAACCCCGAGGCAGTCTGGGAGCATGCCCTGAAGCCCTCGGTTGCCTGACACTGTTTGACTAGGCACCACTCCAGGTCACGTTCGCAAGAATCTCCCGAGCTTGCCCTCGAAGTCATTCCCTCCAGTCATCGTCACATTTAAAATCCCCATCGGGTAACTCCAACAAGAAAAAGAAATCCACTAAGCGGTCTTCGACTTCACTGCGCTAATCAAAGTAATTGGACGAGGCACTGAACTGATGTCACAAATCTAGGCCCCGCTCCCACACATCAGCTGCAAGGCGGAGTCTGGGTCTCAGCCATGCCCCCAGAATTTCCTGAAGCCAGAGTCACCCCCACCAAGCTAAGAGAATTTTCTGAGGCCATGCGCCTCATATTTCAGAGGGCCTACCCCTATGGACCTCCTTACAGCACCATAGGTTCTGTAGTAGGGGATCTCTGTGTATAGAAATAATCTAGTGAATAGTCCCGCCCATGTGCGGGGACCCCGGAGCAATAAAAAATAATCTCTTAAGGTGTCGAATCATGCAGACCTGCATCCACCTTTAAGAGAGAATTTAATTTAAAGACGGATAATGCAGCCTATACCCATAGGCTACACTGTCCAGTACTTCAACTAGAATTCCACCAACATCCACAAACAGCACTGCCTGTCCAGCTTTTATCCACAAGGGAAAACACCCTGCCTCTCCCAGCAAAAGCCTCTGGAATGATAAAGAGGAAGGAATGGACAGACAAGCCCCATAGGCTGCCATTATGTGGCTCAGAACAGGATACTGTGCCTTTAAGAAAACTTTCCAGAACTTTCCCAGTATCCCAGAATGCACAGCAGGTCCCGTTTACTTTCAGTTCTTTTTTCCGGCTCCTGCTAGCAGGACCCTGGAGCATTGAGCTCTCCCTTTTCAAGGGTTATTTGTCACTTTTCAAGTGATTCAGAAGTATTAGTTAAGTCCTTTCCTTCTGGGTTGTCAGCATGACTGGCTTGTTCGACAAGTGTCCTGATTGTGGAAGGAAAAAGGCTAAGTCAGACCCACACAGGGTGTGCATCGTCTGCCTTCCCCAGTCCCACGTGCCAGAGGAGTGTGAGATTTGCCGCTCTTTTTCAGCCAGGACCCTGAGAGACAGGATGAAAATCAGGCTCCAGGTCCTGGAGGACAGAAGGCTGAAGGCACGAGGTGGGTCTGGAGGGGCTGATTCTGCCCATGCTGAGGCCTCTGGGGGGCTCCCCAGGGGCAGGAAGACCAGCAAGCGTCCCCACTCCCCGTCGACGTCGTCGACGTCGAGGGGGATGACTACAGTCTGTTCGCCATCTCCCCAGGGCTCTGGGGAGAAGCGGCGTCGACGATCGACGTCGAAGGAGCTGAACAGACTGCCGTCGTCGACATCGGCGTCGTCTGCGACGACGCCGTCGACGTCGCCATCAAGCCATCGGCGTCAGGATCGGACCCGGCGTCGGCGCTCGCCGTCGAGGGGAGGTCGCCGATCTCCGTCGGCGAAGAGAAGAAGGTCGCCGTCGAGGGGCTCCTCGGCGTCGCGAGCCAGCCGACACCCGGTGTCGAGGCGGCGGTCGCCGTCGACGGCGAGGAGATCGACGTCAAGAAGAAGGACGTCACGGAGATCAACGTCACGGAGGAGATCGACGTCGCGAAGATCGCCGTCGAGGAGATCGCCGTTGAGAAGATCGCCGTTGAGAAGATCGCCGTCGAGAAGATCGCCGTCGAGAAGATCGCCGTTGAGAAGATCGCCGTCGTGGAGATCGCCGTCGTGGAGATCGCCGTCGTGGAGATCGCCGTCGAGGAGGTCGACGTCGAGGAGGTCGACGTCGAGACGGCGCAGGAGGAGCTCTGACGCCAGGAGTAAGAGAGGAATGGAGTCGCCGGGATCGGTGTACTCCGTGGTATATACACCTCCGCCTCCTCCACCTCTGCCACCACCGCCTCCGCCACCGACGCCTCCTCCTCCATCACCACCACCACCACCGCCGACACCACCACCGCCGCCACCACCGCCGCCACCACTGCCGCCGGTGTCACCGCCCCCACCGCCGCCTATACCACCTCGCACGCCGTTGGGGCCACCTGCGGTTCCACCACGGTCGGTCTCCCTGCACAGGTATCCGACTCCACCGCAGGGGACGCCAAGTCCGCGACACTCACGGTCGCCGGGCCCAGCTAGACCGGCGGACAGGCCAAAACCGAGGAGGTCGCGCTCCCGCTCCTTCAGGAGGAGGAGGTCGCGGAGTCGTGGACGGTCGTCGTCGTCGACATCGGGACGACGCCATAGGAGGCACAGGTCGCGCACAAGGTCCTCGGCCAGGGATTTCTCGCCGACGCTGTCGGACTCACCGGGGACGAGGGTGTCTCCGGTGGATGATCTGGTCTCCTTCCAGGAGGTGCTGCTGAGGGGGGCAGCCAAGTTGGGCATCACGGTGACGGTACCGACACCCACGACGTCCGTGATATTCGAGACTCTACACAAAAAGCACCTGTCTCGCCCCCTGCTACCTCTAGTGCCGGGACTGGTGGAGCCCGCGTTGGAGTTGTTCCTCACCCCCGCGGTGACGAAATCCGCTCCCTCACGGCTCATGAAAAAGTATCGGGCCCCGGACTCGGACCCTGCCTTTTTACGGATGGACCCGAAACCGGATTCTGTCATCGTGACGGCAGCGAGGAAGCAGCATGCGACTGCACCTTCATCGACGGTCCCGCCCGACAAGGAAAGCCGCTGGCTGGATTCGGCGGGCAGGAAGGTGTGTGGGACCGCGTCTACCACCATGAAGGCGGCAAGTGTGGGGGCGCTGTTGGGACGTTACGACCGGGCCCTGTGGGAGTCCCTCCAACAGTATGCGGATCTGCTGCCCCGGGACAGGAAGGAGGACTTGCTGGAAACGGTGCGAGAGGGCATGCTGGTTTCGAACCAGGTCATCAGTGCGGCAGCGGATGTCTCCTTGCTGGCGGCGCACTCCTACTGTCATGGCGTCCATCAAAGACGTCACTCTTGGCTGCGCCTGACGTCGCTCAAGCCAGAGGCTCAGCACATAGTAGCCAATGTGCCCTTCTCGGGGGAAACCCTGTTTGGAAAACATGCGGATGATGAGATGGCCCGCATGGAGGCGGAGACCCTGACGGCTGTCGGGTTGGAGAAGGCCGAGAAGAAGAAGCGCCCGTTCCAGAGGCGATTCGGGTCTACGGGCAGAGGGCGTGGGCAGGGTTCGGGACAGCAGCAGCACCAACAGCAGCAGTTCCGAAAGCCCTTCCAGAAACGCCAGAGGGGTAGAGGAGGCCAGCAGGCTACTCCCGCTACCAAGGGCCCGGCCGGGTCTCGGCCCTGAACGACTACTTCCCCCTCAACCGTTACCCACTCCAGTGGGGGGAAGCATTCAATTTTTTCCGGCAGAGTGGAGAAAAATTACTCAGGACAAGTGGGTACTGAATATTGTTTGCAATGGATACAGTCTTCGGTTTATCAGCCCGCCTCCAGCGTTCCCGCCGGTAAGCTCTCAATTTCAGCTGCGAGAGCTCCAGGCGGAGGCAGACGTCTTGTTGAGAAAAAAGGCGGTAGAAGAGGTACCTCTGTCTCAAAGGGGAAAAGGTCTGTACTCTCGGTTCTTCCTCGTTCGCAAGAAGGACAAGAACGAGTTCAGACCCATTCTGGATTTGCGACAGGCAAACAAATGGATTCGCAGAGAGAAGTTTCGCATGCTATCGTTGCATCAGATTTACCCTCAGCTGCAACTGGGAGACTGGCTCTGTGCCATAGATCTGCAGGATGCGTACTTCCATGTGCCCATCGCACGGAAGCACAGGAAGTTCCTGCGATTCCAAGTCGGCGCCAATCACTATCAATACACAGTACTGCCATTCGGGCTAAAGTCTGCGCCCAGGACCTTCTTGAAGTGCATGGCGGTGGTGGCGGCACACCTGCGGAGGAACAAGGTGTTTGTCTACGCGTATCTGGACGATTGGCTGATCAAGGCCTCATCCTTCTCGGAAGCAGAAGAACACTTCCGGTGGACGTGCGTTCTTTTGCGCAAATTGGGGTTACACGTCAACATGTCCAAATCGGTTCCGACTCCGGTCCAGTGCATTCAGTACCTGGGAGCCTCCATCGATACGCGGTCAGCAAGCGTGTCTCCTTCGGAGGAGAGACGGTTATCACTCCTTCGGAAGGCCCAGGAACTCAGGATTGCTCCATCGACGACAGTGAGGAAGGTGTCTTCACTGCTGGGATCGATGGCCTCCTGTATCTTCCTCACGCACGGCTGCACATGAGACCACTGCAGGAGTGCTTGGAGGATCAGTGGGATCAGAGGACAGGTTCTTGGGACGACAAGATACGGCTGTCTCTACATGCTCTTCAGTCTCTGAAGTGGTGGTGCTCGGCGGAGAACCTCCTCAGGGGGGTTCCCTTCCACAAGGACATTCCCATGTACAGTGTCGTGACGGATGCGTGTCTCCAAGGCTGGGGAGCGCATTCCGGGGAATTGCAGATTCAGGGAAAGTGGTCCCAGTTGGAATCGACATACCACATCAATTTCCTGGAACTAAGAGCTGTCTTCCTGGCGCTGAAGGCGTTCCTTCCGTCCTTCCAGACCAACTCGCTGCTGATACAGACGGACAATACAACCACTATGTATTACCTCAACAAGCAGGGGGGGTCGAGATCGCGCACTCTGTCGCAGGAGGCGCAGGCGATCTGGCACTCGCTTCTGGCCCGAGGACTGACGATTACGGCCACGCATCTGCCAGGGGTACAGAATGCTCAGGCGGACGCACTGAGCAGACTGATTCAGGAAAACCACGAATGGGTCATAAACGACGAAGTTCTAGGAGAAGTCTTCGCAAGGTGGGGGACTCCAGACGTAGATCTGTTCGCCACCGCCGAAAACAGCAAATGCCGAGACTTCGCATCCAGGTACTACCAGCGGGGGACGCTGGGGAATGCGCTATGGATCGATTGGTCGAACAGCTTTCTGTACGCTTTTTCACCCATTCCCCTGATTCCGGCAGTGCTCATCAAGCTGTCCCAGTCCAGGGCGCGGATGATCCTGATCGCCCCGGAATGGCCCAGACAGTGGTGGTTCACGGACCTACTTCACCGGTCTCTCCTTCCTCACATACGGTTGCCGTGCAGGCCGGACCTTCTCACGAAGTTCGGGGGGCGGATGGTGCACCCCAACCTCTCGTCTTTGAGTTTGGCGGCATGGCTCCTGAAATAGTGCAATATGGCCATCTGAATCTACCAGAAGATTGTATGGACATACTGAAGAAGTCTAAACGGCCTTCCACTAGGACGTCCTATGCCTATAAGTGGAAGAGGTTCTGTATCTGGTGTAAGTCCAAGAACTTTGATCCTACGACATGTAAGGAAGATGTCATCCTTCCATATCTTCTACATTTGGCGCAGTCTGGCCTTAATTTCCATTCCATTAAGGTTCATCTGGCTGCTTTGACTGCTTACAGGAAATGCCCTTCACAGACTTCCTTCTTACAGATTCCTGTGGTCAAGGATTTTTTGCAAGGCTTGAAGAAAGTGTTTCCTCCTGCCAGACTTCCCTCGCCTTCCTGGGACTTGAATGTGGTGCTGTCCAGACTGATGAAGGAGCCTTTTGAACCCATTCACAAGGCTTCATTGCAGCATCTATCCTGAAGGCGGCGTTCCTAGTGGCCATTACATTGGCCCGCAGGGTGAGTGAACTTCAAGCATTATGTTGTCAAGAACCTTATACTGTATTTCACGCTGCTAAGGTTGTGATGCGTACTCACCCTAAATTTCTTCCTAAGGTTATCTCTGATTTTCATGTCAACCAGACCATAACTTTACCTACGTTCTTTCAGATTCCCTCTTCGCCAGCGGAAAGGTCTCTCCATTCCCTGGATGTTCGGAGGGTGTTGAAATTTTATTTGGATAAAACCAAGGATATTCGTAGGTCAGACCAATTGTTTGTTAATTATGGATCAGTCAGGACCGGTCTCGCGACCTCTAAGCAGTCCATTTCTCGGTGGATTGTGTCCTGCATACAATTGTGTTATCAAAAGGCTAATAAGACCTTAGGGGGTAAACCTAAGGCTCATTCCACCAGGGGCAAAGCTGCCACGACGGCTTTGCTGCGTAATGTTCCGATTGCGGAAATCTGCAAGGCGGCCACTTGGAAGTCGGTCCATACCTTTGCTGCGCATTACTGTCTGGACACGGATGCCAGGGCAGATGCTCAGGTTGGGCAGGCTTCGCTGCGAAATTTGTTCGCACAATAGTGGTATTGTCTTGTGTATTCTCCACCGCCGTTGTTGTGTGGGGATGGGCTTGCCATTCTATTCACTAGATTATGACTATACACAGAGATCCCCTACTACAGAAGGAGTAGTTTCTTTTCTGTAACTCCAGTTCTGTAGTAGGGGTATCTCTGTGATAGTCATAAGCGCCCGCCCTCCTCCCCGGTGGAGAGATGAATATTCATGTAAGGAATGCTACAGGTCTGGCGTGCTACGCCTTCAAAAAGAACTGAGAGTAAAAGGGACCTGCTGTGCATTCTGGGATACTGGGAAAGTTTTCTTAAAGGCACAGTATCCTGTTCTGAGCCACATAATGGCAGCCTATGGGGCTTGTATGTCCATTCCTTCCTCTCTATCATTCCAGAGGCTTTTGCTGGGAGAGGCAGGGTGTTTTCCCTTGTGGAGAAAAGCTGGACAGGCAGTGCTGTTTGTGGATGTTGGTGGAATTCTAGTTGAAGTACTGGACAGTGTAGCCTGTGGGTATAGGCTGCATCATCTGTCTTTAAATTAAATTCTCTCTTAAAGGTGGATGCAGGTCTGCATGATTCAACACCTTAAGAGATTATTTTTTATTGCTCCGGGGTCCCCGCACATGGGCGGGACTATTCACTAGATTATGACTATCACAGAGATACCCCTACTACAGAACTGGAGTTACAGAAAATAAACTACTCCTTCTGCAGATGCTCCAGCTGGATTTCTGCAGGCCGGTTTGCCCTCAACACCAGTTGGTCCCTTTGGACCTTTCTATGTACCTGTTGTGCCAACCCACAGACATTACCTGTGGTTTATGATTTGACCACGAGCTCCTTTAGTTCACTGTGCTCCCATTTGGCTTTATCAGTGCCCTTTTGGTGTTCCAGAAGGTGATGGCGGTGGTTGAGAGCCCATCTGCGGATTTTAGGGGTTCCAGTCTGCCGCTGCCTAAATGACTGACCATTGAAAGCGGGGTTGCCCCAGACACTCGTCGCCCACCTCCAAACTACGGCTGACCTCTTGCATTTACTGGGTTCACTATAAACATGTCAAAGTCACACCTGACTCACTTTTATTTGGACCCATTCTGGACACAGTGTAGTTCTGTGCCTATCTTCTGGAGTGGTAAGTCCAGGATATAAAGTGTATGATTCAGATGTTTCCGCCTCTATGCTAGATTTCAGTGAGACTGACTCTTAGGCTGCTGAGTCTCCTGGCCTCCTGCTGGTAAAGCTTACCTGCTGCCATATGCACGATCTGCAGCGGGACCTAAAATCCCAGTGGGTGTAGCACCAGGTTCACATATCAGAGGAAACTGCAAAGGACCTGCAGTAGTGGCTGATAAACCACGATTACGTCAGCGGCAGGCCCCTCTCCCTTCCCCACCCAGACCTCACAATGGTGACAGATGTGTCCCTTCTGGTTTGAGATGGCCAGCTGGGAGATGTGGAGATAAGAGATCTCTGGTATCCGGCAGAGTCTCAGCTCCACATCAGTTTGTTGGAGTTGAGAGCAATCCAGTTGTCATTCAAGGCCTTTCTACTTTCCATCAGCTGGTGCAGGTGTTCACTGATAACACCACTGCAATGTGGTACTGCAACAAGCAGGGTGGGGTGGGGGTTTGGACCCTGTGTCAAGAGGCTCTGCGTATCTGGATGTTGCTGGAAAGTCAGGATATTTTCCTGCTTGTACTACACCTGGCAGGCTCTCTGAACATCAGGATGGACAAACCCTGTCATTGATATTGATTGGCTTCTCCACAAGGATGTGGTGCAAGGTCACTTCAGCGACTGGAGAGAAACTTGGTTAAACCTATTCACCACCTCCTAGAACGCACAATGTCAGCACTTTTCTGTGTTGGAGTTTCCAAGGTGATTATCACTCTGAGACGCATTTAGAATCTAGTGGGGCTAAGTTCCCCTGTACACCTTCCTGCCAATACCATTCCTGCCATGAGTTCTGTAGAAGATCAGAATGGACTTGGCCTAAATCACCCTTCTGGCTCTGGATTGGGCATGGAGAATATGGTATCCTGAACTCCTGAGCATGACCATCGGCCCTCCGGTCAGGATACCCCTTCGGTAGGAAATCCTGTCACAGCAACAATGCAGGGTACCACAGTGCAGAAACAAACCATCTCCATAAGGATTGTGCTCTGTACTAAGATCTGCTACACACTGGCAAAGAAACAACACCCTGAGGGCTTGCTGGCTTATTCCACCAGAGCCATTGCTGCAACCACTGGGTTAGCTCGCAGGATCCCTGTCCTGGACATCTGTCAGGCTGCTTTGTGGGCTTCTCTGCACACATTTACAAAACAATACTGCCTTGACAGTACAATCCATCATGACAGGCACTTTGGCCGTTCAGTCCTTCAGGACTTATTGGTCTGAACCAGTTTCCAGACCCACCTTCGGGGAGGTATTGCTTTGGTATCTATTCTAAGGTAGGAAATCTGCAGCGTGATGTCTCTACAAGATGAACAAGTTACTTACCTTTGGTAGCAAATTATCTGGTAGAGACACTATCTAGCCATGGATTCCTTACTAACCCTTCGGATCTCCCACTTCTGCAATTGGTTTTATTCTGCCTAGAAGGTCACTGTAGGTCATTAGTATTTGCAGACTGGTCCACCAGCCTTCTGACTTTGTTCCATCTTCTGGTGCAAAAATTTCATGAAAAGAAACTGATGTCAGCATGCTGGGGTGGTGCCTATTTAGGCACCGTGCACATCACTTCCAGCTTGGATGGCGGTGCCGACTCGTAGCTGATCTAAACCACCTACTGATGCTCAAAGGTACTGCTCCAGATATTTCAGATCCAGCCTGATGCCTGGGGAATATTGTAAGGTAAGGAATCTGCGGCTAGATACAGTCAACCAGATGAGGCGTTACCGAATGTAAATAACCTGTTCTTTAATTACTCACATTACTTATATTTTCTTCATTTGTTTAATGTAACCCCTTATTAAATTACATTCTCCCTCCTAATTCCAGTTTGTTAAAATAATTTATTATTACTTTTCCGACTTTAGTTCTGGAATATGCCATTTACAAGCCTTAACTTGTTTCTTTCTGCTGAATAGATTCCTCACCTTCATAGCAGTGCTTCCACACACCACTAACTGGTGCAGTGTGGCTCTTTGTTGACTGAATTCCACCCCAGAAGTGACGGAGTGGAGCCGCATATAAGCTCCAACCTTGCACAGCGGCATCAGTTCCTTTGTTTCCGCGCCTTATTATCTGAATCTAGAGCTCTGTTCCCCTTCGTCGGCTGACATATTCTTTTTACAATTTCTTTTCAGTATACAAGGAAACAATGATCCCTCTGACCACTCCAGACTGTGTCATGATTTTGAGAAACCAATATCGGGGATGGACTGTTACAAGATCTGCCTCTGGTGCCTGGGTACGGTGTATGGCTCCAAAATGTGCCCTCATTCTCCCAAAAGCAATATGGGACCATGAAGAGATGCAGTATGTTTCCAAATATTGAAAGAAGTCCTGAGCCTCGCATGAGTCCTGCTCCTGCACCAAGCTTATGATGCAGACTAATTCCTGCTCTCGAGGCTGCACCTGTGACGGGTCCTTTCTGTGGTTGGGTTGTCCGTTAAGTCGAAGTCTAAGAAGAAACGCAAGAAATCTAAGTGGGCCTCAATTCCATCCAACCACTCTGTATCCAAAGAGAAGTCCTCAACTTCCAACCACCTTTCTCCCCAACCCTGGTTGAAGAGTCAGTTCCTCAACTGGTCCCATTGGACTACGGTTTCCCAGCTCCACTGCCTCCTCCACGGTCATCCTAACTCTTTTGTGGCTGTTGCTGGGGATCCAGCAGACATTACACCGGCAAGCAGAAACAACGCTTCACTCAGTCCTCCATCACTGCGGCATCAGCCTCCAAGGCACTTTAGCAGGCATGTAGCGGCACACAACCACCCTGTGGAAGGCAGGATCGGATATTTTCTACCAGGGTGGTGGATGATTACATCCGATAAATGGGTCCTTCATATTGTCCAACAGGGCAATGCCCTGCCATTCCTTTATGACTCGCCTCTACTTCCTCCCACATCAGACCAGCTTTTGGAGGAGCACCCTTCCATCTTGCTGCAAGAGGCTAAGGCTCTATTGGCCAAAGGTGCCATCAAGAGGGTGACAGCTTCAAAAATAGGGATGGGTTGCTACTTCCACTACTTCCTCATGCAGAAGAAGGACAGAGAAATGTATCCTATTTTAGGTCTATGACAAATTGCTCACTTTAGTCCAGGTTCTGCCTGCCCTGTTTCCAGGTGACTATTTGGTTGCCTTGGCCCTGCAGGACGCATATTTTCATGAGCCTTTCCTGCAGTCCCATTGAAGCTACATACTGTTAAAGGCAGGCCAGGAGCATTTTCAGTTTTCCGTATTCCCTTGCACCCTCACCTGCTCCCTTCGGTGTTCACAAAAGCGATGGCGGTGGTTGCTGAACACCTTTGGAGGTTGTGGGTACCAGTTTTCCCCTACCTTGACAACTGAATGTTGATAGTGGGCTCACCACAGTCAGTCATGGGCTACCTTCAGACAACAGTGAACCTCCTAACATCGCTGGGGGTCTTTATCGAATGAACCAAAGTCAAACGTGACTCCTTTACAGAGGTTCCTCTGTATTGGGGACATTCTGGATACAACCCTTTCCTCCGCTGCATTGAGTCCAAGACATTTGGGATAAGATCCTGATTTTTCAGCTTCGGCCTTGTGTCTCGGAAAGATCTCTTAGTCTTCTGAGTATGTTGGCCCCATTCATCCTGCTTGTTCCATTCACCAGATGGTGTTTGTGGGCTTTGCAGCTCAGCAGCAAGCAAATGTCATCCAAGTTTCATAGGAGACTGCGCAAGATCTGTGGTAGTGGCTGCTTGCCTCCAATATGACCAGAGGCAGACACCTCTCCCTTCCCCATCCAGATCTCATGTTTGTGATAGATGCTTCCCTTCAGGGTTGGAGTAGGTACCTGGGAGAGGCGGAGATCAGAGGTCTGCTGATCTCTGGCAGGAACCTGGCTCAACATCACTCTGTTGCAGCTACAAGCCATCCGCTTGGCCTTACTGCCGACCATCAAGAGAAGGCTAGTGCAGCTACTCATGGACAACACCACTACCATGTGTTATTGCAACAAGTGGGTCCCGATTCCTGGTGTTCAGGTGCTACTCCTCTAGTTTTCTTGAGCGTCCCAACATCTCCCTAATTGGCCCCTGAGAGTGTGGTACCAGGAACTTCTGGGCATGAGCATTTTTTCCTCCCTTCAGGCTGCCACTACAGGAAGGTCTTCTGTCACAGGAGCAGGGCAGAGTTCTGCACCCAAACCTGAGCAGTGTAGACCTCCATGTGTAGAGGCTGGACGGTGGGAGTTGACTGCGTTTTATGTGCTCCTGGAGGTTTTGGATCTCATCCTTGTATCCTGGAGCCCATATTCAAAGTCCATCTATGCCAGGTGCTGGGATTTGTTTGTATCCTGTGTTGGAGTCCATAAAACGGACCCCTTACAAGCCCTACTGTCAGATGTGTTCCTGTGTGTTTGTCTCTAGCGCAGCAGGGCCTTGGGATGGGCTTTATCAGAGGTTATTTGTTGACCCTTCTGGCTTTCTGCATTTACTGGACCAACTGTCCTTGTTTAAATCACCTATTGTGATGCATTATATTAAAGGTTGGACACGCGTGTTCCTTCCCAAGCTATTGTAGTGCTACAGTAGGATATTCATTTAGTCCTGATGTTCCTCATATGCACTCCATCGAGACCATGCCCAGCTATTTGCTGTGCCTTCTGACTTGAAATTATTTTTCTCGTTGCAGTCACTTCAGCTTGTCGGATGAGTGAGCTTCATACTCTTTTATGGAGCAACCGTACACCACCTTTTCCTGAGACAAACTGGTGTTGTGCACCAGGGTGGCCTTTTTGCCAAAAGATGCGATGCCATTTCACATTGGGTAGTCCATCACTCTGCCAGCGTTCTTTGCTTCGCCTCACCTCTTGAAAGAGGAGGAGAAACTCCATCAGTTTGACCCCTAAAGAGCCCAAACGTCTACATAGATCACACCAAAGACCATTGAATGGCCGATCAGCTGTTTGTGGGGTTCTCTTGGGCAAAGAAAGTTAAGGCGGTGTTAAAAAGGACTCTGTCATGGTGGATAGTCCTTTGCATTGGGATTTGCTATGCACTGGCCAAAAAATAGACTCTGTAAGGTGTGGGAGCCCATTTCAACAGGACCAAGGCTGCTACCACTGCGTTGGCATTCAGAGTGACTGCACTAGACTGATGTATGTGAATTAATTGAAAAATGAAAACTGAAAAACCACATTGGAGGAAACCAAATCACAGAAAACCAATTTTAAGGAAATATTTTAATTTTTTTTTTTTTATCATTTTATTAGGCATTTTCATTGTTCAAAAAAACAGTAAACAAATAATAGGAACCAACGAAAAGTAAAGACGATACAGTGCATTCCATTTATCACTTGTGAATCAACATAAGCAAAATCAATTATGTAGCTCAGATAATAAGCTAGTTGGAAGAACATAGCAAAATGAGAGGATCTGAGTGACAAATTTGTTTAGTCTCAATAATTTCCAACAAATGATCGATTGTCAGCTGGGGGTATACTTCTCGTGTGAAGAATGATAGAAAGATAGAAAGAGAGAAGAAGAAAAGAGAGCGAGAGGATAATAAGAGGGACAGGGAAGGGGGATATCCCAAGCGTTTCAATTGCCAATTCTCAAATTTGGAGTGGAGTTGGTTTGCATGTGAGCATCTACGGGGGCCCAAAGTTGTCTTGATTTGCCCTGATTGAAGTTTTGGTTAAGGATAATGTTGTCAGCGCTTCTGAGGCCCACCAGGTATGGTACGAAATAGTTTTGAAGTCTTTCCAATCACAGGATCGTTTTTACACTCCGTCTGAGAAGCAGATCAAGCAAAAGGAGTTTTGTACTGTGGAGCGGGTGGGGGTTGGGGAGAGCCCAAGAACCTAGAGCGAATAGCACAGAGTCCAGCACAACTTTGCAGTGGAAGATGATGTTGATAGTTTTGTTACTGCTCTCCCAGAAGGAGTGAAGCAGTGGGCAGTAGAAAGTCATGTGTTCGAGATCGCCAAATTCTGAGGAGCAATTCCAGCAATTGCTTAAATTTAGCAGACCCAGTTTGCAACGTTTAGCAGGGGTTCAAAAGGATCTATATAGTAACCAATATTTTCTCTGAGGTATGACAGAGGAAATCTTGAGTTGAGATAAGCAACCAGTTGTTTTCCGTAATGTGAGTATAGCCTTCCTTAAGGCAGAAGTCAGACCATTTGTTTTGGTATTTGTGAATGGGGTTGGTCGCCAATTTCTGGAGGATTTTGTAAATTTTTGAGGATTGGTGATCATGGGAAGATAGAAAGGTAATTTTCTAAAGAATGGAAGGGATCTGTGGGTGTCCAAAGTGGTGGTTGCAGTTGATCGCCACTTTGAGATTTAGGAAGTTATTGAATTCCTTGTTGGGGATCCCTGAGGAGGCTTGTAGGAGGAAGAACAGGATAGGGATGGCTCTGTCAATCACGTCCTTAATGTATAGGATATTGAGGTTTGACCAGGCGTGCCAGTGGACTATTTTACTGTCACTTTTTATTAGTGGATTGTACCAAAGTGAGGAGTGTGAGGAGTATATGACTTTGATATAACAATTCTTGTCCAGCTGTTTCACCGCATGCATTGTGTCTCTAAGTATATTTGTGGAGTGAGGGGGCTTGAAATGGTCCATTGAGATCGCCGCTAGAGGTGTGACTGGTAGGAAGAAGTCTTTCTCATTGTTGGTCTAGGTAGGGAGAGAGAGTAGAGGCTTTGAGATGAACCAGTGTGTGGATTGTTTAATCAGAAAAGCCATTTTGAGTTTACTGAAGTTGGGAATACCCACTCCACCTCTCTCTTTGCTAAGTAGTAAGTTCTTAGTGTTTTTCTTTACCTTTTCAGATGAATTGGGTAGTGGACTTACTAAAGAGTTTGAAAAAGGAATCTGAGAGTTGAAGCTGGAACATACTTGTAATGAAGGAAAGACATTTTCAAGGAAATACAATTACATCGAAAAGTAAAGGAAACATTTTAAAAGAAAGATAATTTTGAGGAAACATCCAAAATCACACCCGTGGGTGAATATTAGGATGTAGTGAGTTTTTTTTGGGTTCAGAGATGGGTGATGTTTAGGGGCAGTGAGGGCTTTGTAAGGTTTTAAGGGTTCAGTATGGATGTAGTTTTGGAAGGTGAGGGTTTTTAGGGAATCAGGCATGGGTAGAGTGTTGGGTTGTGAGGTGTTTTCAGGGTTCATGGATGAGTGAAGTTTAGAGGTGGTGAGTAGTTTTCAGGATTTAAGGATGGGTGGTGTTTAGGGTTGAGGAGTGTTTTTAATGTTCAGTGATGGGTAGAGTTTTAGGGTGATGAGGGATTTTTAGTGTTTAGGAATTGGTGAAGTTTAGGATGGCGTGGAGTTTAAGGGTTGAGGGTTTGGTGGCGTTTATATGTAGAAAGGGTTTTTAGGGTTCAGGAATGCTGGCGTTTAGGGCTGTGAGTGGTATTAGGGGTCGTGAATTGGTGGTTTTCAGTGGGTGAGTGTTTTTTAGGGTTCAGGGATGAGTGGAGTTTAGGGGTGGTGCAGGACTTTATGGGATCAGAGATAGGTGGGGTGTAGGCAAGGAACTGGGTTTTTAGGGTTCAGGAATGGTGGAGTTTAGCTGTAGTGAGGGGTTTTTAGGTTAAGAGATGGGTAGAGTTTAGGAATAGAAAGTGCTATAAGGGTTCAGGGATTGTTGGAGTTTAGGGGGTCAAAGATGAGTGTAGTTTATGCATGGGGAGGCATTTATGGGGGCAGAGATGGATTGTGCTCAGCGGTGTTGGGGGTTAAGCGAATTCAAAGCATCCAAGCTAATTGTTTAACAAAATAAAGTATATAAATCCAAAATTATAGCCCCTGACTTAAAGGATTGAAATAAATACCTTTAACAAACACATTTCTGAAAGTAAAACCTGCAACCATTTCATTTACACCTTAAGAAATAAGTATGCAGAAGCCAATTTTGAAAAAAGGCTTTCTATGAATTGTTTCATATGAAATGGTAAATTACATTCATCCTGAAAATTAAATAGTTTTTCTATAAACTTACATACAACTGTTCTAAACATCTGTCAAGCTGTGATGTGGGCATCAGTGCACACATTTGCCAAGCAACACCGCCTTGACAGGCAGGTCTGTAAGGAAGGGCATTTTGACCATTCACTTCTGCAGGACTTTTCGCTCTGATGTAGCTGCACAGGGATTGCATTTATATGCAACTCCGTGCCATCACTTCCAGGATGGAACAGCATCAATGCAGAACTACATGGCACCACCTAGCGTCCTATGGGAGCACTGCTGTGAATTTTTATAGATCTAGTCTGGTGTCTACAGAATATTCTAAAGGTGAGAAATCTGCAGTTAGACTATTCAGCAGAAAGAGCATTACTGAAAGTAAGAAACGTGTTCTTTAGAGAAGACATGTTCGAGGGAGTGATCAAATCCAAAGCAGATTCCATTTTACATTTCTTGAATTTAATATTTAATCATTCTTTTTCACCTACATCTCCTTTATTGGAATTAATTTCTTCTAGCTTTTTACTCAGTCTGTTGGAAAAAACATTTTTCCAACAGCAGGTGCCGTCATTTTGAGATTTCTCTGGCCTGTCATCCAGTGAATTAGAATATTGAAAAAGAGTGCAAAAGTAGCCTGACCCGGGTAATTGCGGATTTTGTTTAGATTGTACTACTGAAGATGAGGTCCAGGGTATGACTAGCCTACTTATTGCAGCAGGCTACTTGAGTTCATTTTGGATTTGGGTACTATGACTTTGTTTGTTCCAAGAAAATCTACCATGCTAAGAGTTTTCTTAATCAAAGACATGGACTTTATGGTTAGCTCTTTCATGCAGTCAAAGTTTGTAGGGTTGAATTATACAAGGTTAATAGAATAATATGTAGACTTTCTGCAACCTTATATTATTTGTGGGCATGGAATAGTGCGGTGTAGAGTGGATTTGTGTAGTGGAATTATGTGGCAGTGTGTGATGTGGAAATATGTGGATAGTAATTATGTGGTAGTGGGATTGTGTGTCATGAGTGGAATTATGTGGATTGGTATTTTGTGTTGTGGAGTGGTATGTAGTGGAGTTTGTGGTGCTGTTGAATTTTGTTTCATGATGTGGAATTCTGTGGTGTGGACTGGATGTATGTGGTGTATTGTGCAATTGTGTTGTTGAGTTGAATTATGTAGTTTGTTGTCAAAATATGTGGTGTGGAATGGAAATGTGTGGAGTTGAATTGTGTGGCGCTGAGTGAAATGATGCTGATTGGAATTATGTGGATTTTTACATATATTACCTTGTAGCTCAGGCTCATTTTGCATACTTCTGGTATCACTCGGATGCCAGACTGCAATATCTAAAACCGGAATGGACGCAAGCCCTTCTGTTATCCCCCATAATATACTACCACATGGTTTACCTAGGACCCCTGTTGAGATACAGAATCCCCCATAATATACTACCACATGGTTTACCTAGGACCCCTGTTGAGATACAGATGCTTCCCACCACAACCTGGACCTGGACCAGGCTCAGGCACTTGTTGGGCTTTTATATGTTATATTCCCCTTTTATTCCTCTTCTTGATACTGCCGGCTCCCGCTGACGAGGGAGGCGCTGTCTCAGCGTATTGTAGGCACATGCCATCTACATACCATGGCCAATTTGTTTACTAACTCCATTTTACGGTCTTTCTCCTCGCTGACTGAGGGACATGATGTGCCCTACATCGATAGGTTTATCCTACAATGCCTCAATTGCACTCTATGCACCATTCTTCTCTCATACCCTAAGGAACCTAGCGACTTACCTCCCTCACTTTGATCATCACAGCCCCTGATAATACTCATCTAGTGTCCTCCCTATACCACACTTCCATGCGACTGAAACCGATTGGTGTAGAGAGAGCGAGGACTGCATGGGAGAGAGACTTGGGGTACCCTTTACCCTATAAAATGTAGTATTCTTGTTATGAGCAAACTGGGCTGATCGCCAATTATCATCGCCTTAAATTATTGCATTTTAGATACCAACACTGGGCCTATACCACTCCCCGGTTTCTGGCTAAGCTTGATCCGACTAGATCTCATCACTGCCCTAGGTGTTTTGCAGAATATGCTGATTCTGCCCATTTGGCTTGGAACTGTGGTCCTACACTTGCATTCTGGGAGGCAGTCCACTCCACACTATACCGCATGATGGGCAGGCACTTATTTCAACCCCTTTATTGGCCCTGTTAGGGTTTATTAAGCCAATACTGACAAAGGTTGTTGCTTTACTGCAATCGCTTTGTTGTTGAGGCAAGATGCTGTACGTTGCTGTGATGTTTTCTGCCCCACTGAAGCAGGGTGGACACATGATTTGACTTTTTGGGATGAAACAAGTGAAGTGTATGCCTCCTTACAGCCCCCCCCAAAGCACTGCCAAAGGAGATATGGCAACCGCTCAGAGACTATTTATTACTCTCTACCCCAGACACTGACGAGGATGCAGCAGTCTCCCATGTCCCTCAATTTTCATATATGGATGGCGTATATCATGTATTTCTACTAGGTATGTGTACAATTTTCTGTCCTAATGTATGTTTTTTACATATATGTATAATATATATATATATATATATATATATATATATATATATATATATATATATATATATATTCACTGAAAAAACCATAGGTTTCACACATGTTATAGTTAGCGGAAATTTTACTGATAAAAAACCAATGAAATTGCCCCGTTATAGTTAGTGCTGGCAACTATAACTCACGCGACCGCAATCCTCTGCTGATGCTAATACTGTATTTAGACACTTATTTGCCCATGTCTTCTTCCATACATTTTTAGCTATACATATATTACAAATATTTTTTTTTCATAAAGACACATATGTCATCAGCAGAAGATTGCGGTCGCGTGAGTTATAGTTGCCAGCACTAACTATAACGGGGCAATTTCATTGGTTTTTTATCAGTAAAATTTCCGCTAACTATAACATGTGTGAAACCTATGGTTTTTTCAGTGAATTTGCAAGGTTTTTTAAATGCTAATTCCTAACTATAACGTGTGTGAAACCTATGGTTTTTTCAGTGAATTTGTACGGTTTTTTAAATGCTAAGTGACTTTACGCCATTCGTGGCGTGCGCGCCCACTTAACGCAGTTCGTTCCGTGCGCGCACGGTGCGCTTCGCGCACCGTGCGCGCACAGTGAGCACGCGGTGCGCTTCGCGCACCGCGCACCCACTTTACGCAGTTAGTGCCGTGCCCACGTTACGCTAGATGGGCCATGTACGCACGATGCGCTTCGCGCACCGTGCGCACATGGAGGACATATTATGCGCTTCCTTGTGATAGGTAATCTGTTGAAATTTTTTGTGAAATTTCTGTGCTCTGATAAGCCATGCACAAATGGTGGCCTTCGGCCACCATTTGCACAAGGGGTGGAGAAAGTGTGGATAGTGTTTTTTTTATTTTTATGTTTTTACCGTACGCTTACGGTAAGCGTACGGTAAGCGTACCCCGCGAAATTGCCGAAAAAAAAATAATGCCGTTTTTGCTCTTGGGGGATGTTTGGGGACTCCCTCAACATGACTATGTGAGAGGGAGTTGTCAAAACATCCCCGTAACATGTTTTTGGCCATCATGTTTGATACATAACACTCAGTGCGGTAGACAAAATGGCGGACGCCGCTTCCTGGTTTCTGCCGATTCGAATGTTTACTAAGATCTAAGAGCCAATCAGAATCGCGCTCGCGCACGCCACCGTACGCTTACCGTAAGCGTACGGTAAGCGTACCGTAAGCTGGCTCAGATATATATATTGATTTAAAGGCTATTTTCTCAGAATCTACTGAACAGATTTACACCAAACCTACAAAAGGCACTTCCTTGACCTAGGGACTACCTCTCTGCCAAATTTCTAGTAATTCTGTTCAGCCGTTCGGGCTGTAGCTCGTTCTAAAGGTCCTATGGAAAAATGCATGGGAAAAACGCGTTTTGGGACCCCCCTTTTATCTCAGCCCCCGCTTGACGAATCCCCCCGAGACTTTCAGGGTAGGAGCGGAGCGTAGCGCCCCACCTATTTTGAGAAATTCGCGAGGATTCGTCGACCGGCGCCAAAGTTATTCAAAATAGAATGTTGAGGTTTTCCTATGGAAACGTGGTCCTAACTATAACTACCTACTGGCGACCGCCAGTAGGTAATATATCTCAAGCTCAAGTCCACCATAAGTATACGTGAGCACTCAGGGGTGATGGGTTGCATTGCAGGAGCCGCCGTCACGGCGGATCCTGTCATTACAATCTGCTGTTTGGTCTAAGGCTGCATCAGCATGATGCAACCATGCACCAAACAGTGTTCTTTTTTTTGTCTTGTTTTAAAGAAAATCACAAAACTGGATTTTCTTTTTCGGAATAAAAATACAATAAAAGTATGCTCCCCTCGCAATGGTAGTTCTCTCATGGCAGAGGAAGCATTATTTACATCTCAGTGTCTCTCACCACCAGGGTTGGCCTTGTGGTGACGGACAGTAAAAAAAAAAAAATAACTACATTTCTGCTCATCCTGATTGGGTAGGAGAACATGTAGCAATTCCTTAGACAGCCTTTACTCCGTAGGGCCGTCGAGAGGTCTGGCTATGACGGTGACGGAGTAGTCCCCACCGTAGCAAAACTGAAAGTCCACCCACATTTAAATCAGACATGCAGAGCTTCATGTTGACGGTATGTAATCTTCGCTATCATTGAAATGGAGTACACATTCCGCCAACATGTATATCATGTCCTTTGGCTTATATTGTCCCCATTCACTGACTGCTTGTCGACTCCCAAGCTGTTAAAGTTTTGGCATAGTTCACGAAGGAGTGCTGGGCATATACAGATGATATGCACAATAGTTTCTTGAACTTGTTGACAATATCTGCAGGTTTTGTCATCTCCTGCGACTAACCATTTTCGGCAGAGCTCTAAAGCTGGAAGACCTCTTAAGTGTTGTTATGTTGTTTATGGATTTTCATTTTTGTACATTTGGAATAAAAGATGCCCAGGTATGACTGTCACTCTAAAGCGTGGTAAGAATGACTTCAAAGCATAATTATTTGAGAGCTGTTCTAATACACTGGAGCTGGGCTTTGAATGCTTGGTTTATTAAAGAACGCATTCTCCTTATATTTTTTCGTACTCTCACACAACTCAGATGATTATTGAGACCAAACTAACCTTAGAATTAAAACTCGTTTTAAGCGTGTAACAAATATTTAGGTATAAACCAGCCATCAACATTTAGATCCCTATGCAACACAACAATATAGAGTATGAACATTTAATATGACAGTCAACAGGCTGTGTTACTAATTCATATAGGGGACTCATTGTTGACTATTTTCATTGTAATTGAATAACAATTTGAAAGCTGCATTTCTGTAAATATTTAAGTAACCTACAAAAAAGTTGCTAGCTTTCTGTACTGGTAGGGCGACATACGAGCTTCTTATTTTGTTTTCTTTTTTTTTAAGGTGGATTGAAGTGTCTAATTTGTAGTTTCGTTTATGGCACAAAATGGGAATTCAGCAGACACCTGAAGAACAAGCACGGGTTAAAGTTACTAGAAAATGAAACCTTCAAAAACTGGGAGGTAAGAACTTCTTTTGTAATTCAAATATCGTACTCATATTTTTAAGTGAAAACATTACATACATACACGTTGAAGTAAAAATCATTGAGTAATTCACAATGAAACAAGAGCTAATATGATCAATGATAGGGGAGAGGGGGAGTAGTGAAACAAAGGGTATATCATAACAGAACTCAAACGATGTTGCAGTGCATTGTTCGTAAATTCATCTAAATCACAAATACAGATTTTTCAGATCTAAGATAATGGACAGTCCCAGATTAATTCCTCTCTTTGTAAAATAACCCACTCCCACTAAATATAATAAGATAAACAAGTTGATGACTTGAAGTAATTGATTGCACCCCAAAGCTATCAGAGAATCGTATAATTCATCTTCATCATTGTTTAAAAATATTTCTACCTTCAAAACTTATACATAAAACATAAGTATGCTAAATCTTGTTTTGGAAGCAAAAATGTATAATGAACAATATACTAGTGTATTTAGTTGACTCAACACATCTTAAAATGGGATGCAATGTAAAGTTTATAGACCATTAACTGTTCACATAGTTTATGAACTTGGAAATTGCATCTTGACTTAAAAAATCTTTTGTGACATACAGTAACACATAAACACTATATGAACATGTTAATAATGTTAGTAAATACAATCCGGAGGGTTTCAGATTAACAAAGCAATAGATATGCTGGCTCTATAGAGTACTGTTTGATTAATGCTGTAATTATAGAAACAATTGTAGTCTGTGGTTTTTGGCCATTGATGCCCACGTTAGACCCCTTGGGTATTTTAACACAAGCATGATGAACACTGAGAATTTCATAAATGTTTAATGTGGGAGGATGATCCCCGTCACTGTTGGTGTATTTTGTTTACTGTTAGAAATGGGGTCTCTAGTTGGCAGCGATTTGCACCCTGTCCAGGTATTCAGGGTAAGTAAGTTATACACCTAAGATAACCCCCGCTCACCCCCTTGGTAGCTTTTGCAGATCAGTCAGGCTTATTCCAAAGGCAATGTGTAAAGTATTTGTACACGCACACAGTAACATAGTGAAAACACTTCAAAAGGACTTCACAGCAGTTTAGAGAAATAGGCAATACTTATTTCAAGAAACAAACACTAAAACAAAAAAAATCCCACATACACAGATTCGAGATAGGAATTTTAAAAGATTAAATGCAAATATATCGCCTAGAGGCACAATAGCTCCGGCTGGAACTATCACGACATGGTTGACAAAGTAGAATCCAAAAGTTGCAGGCAGGGTGCGACAGAGAGAGGACTGGGGGAGGAATCATGCAGACCCTGATTACAGTACCTTTGGAAACAATGATAAAACAAAGACGCCAGGGAGGTGAGGCATCGCTGAAGCTGGTGCGACATCGGTTCCATACTGTTGGTGCAGGTCAGTGGAGCTTCGCGGCTCGGACTGTGAGTTGTCCAACGAAGGTGAGGCCTCACTTCCTTACAGCCATGCAGGGTCGATAAAGCATCTAGAGATAAGTCACGCAGCATCGACTATGTGGTGTCGAGGTCACTTCATGGAATCATAGGTGCTGCGGCGGAGTCGATGTCACAGACGTCTGTGGCACGGCACTCAGGACTCATGCTGTGGCAGCTTTTCGGAGGTAATGTGATGGCATCAGGCCTGCATTGTAAGTCACGGTTGTTGCATTCAGCGGGGACCACGGCTCCCTATCGGGCAGCGGTGCAGTGTCGAAGGGCAGCATCGTCTCCGAAGTCACACTCAAAGTTGATTAACTTGGTTACAAGGCATCTCTAATGCTAATACGTTGGAGGGATAGGCCTTGCAGTAGTGAAAAATTAACTTTAGCAGTTTTTCACAAGCAGGACTTGTAAACCACAACAGTACATGCCCATCCTTTTAAATACACTGCATCCTGCCCATGGGGCTACCTAGGGCCTACCTCAGGTTGGCCTTGCACATATTAAATGGGAATGTTTGGGCCTGGCAAGTGGTTGCACTTGTCTGGTCGACATGGCAGTTTGAAACTGCCCTCACGGAGACTGCAGTGGCGAGTCTGAGACATGGTTGCAGGGCTACTCATGTGGGTGGCACAATCTGTGCTGCAGGCCCACTAGCAGCATTTGCTTTACAGGCCCTGGGCAAACCGGGTGCACTGTACTGGGGACTTACTAATAAATCATACAGGTTAATAATGGATCACTTGCACTTTTGCACTGGTCGGCAATGGTAAAGTACCCAGAGTCCTAGAAAACCAGCAAAAACTAAATGCAATGATATTCCAACACTTTACAGCCTTTTCAATCCTTCAGTTCGCCTCCTGTGCTCTTCACCCACCTTACCCTCGGATCCATCAAATCTACTGTGACCATTTCCAACAATGCTGAGTAAAATTGCGTCATAGCCAATCCCACGTATCCGCATCATAGACAGTGCTATATGTTGCTAAGGCCTTCCTTACTCAGGGTCCCATTTACACAAGTTGAGATACTCATTTTAAAAGATTAAATACAAATATATCACTTAGAGGCACAATACCTCTGGCTGGAACTATCACGACTATACATATATATATATATATATATATACACACACACACACACACACACACACACACACACACACACAAATCGTCAGGAGGCTACTCCAGCTTGCACCATTAATTATTCCTACCAGCACTGTCAATTACGGTGGCAGAACAACTACTACCGATCACGCTCAAACAAGTGTGATAATTCAGACTATTCCAGGCCACCCAAAGCTATAGGAATGGCTTGGGTGTCTAGTATTAGTAATTTGTTATTGTGTATTGAATTATTAAACAACTGTTGTTGTGATCATCTCTAAATTAGACAAAAAGTGCCACCATGTGGCCGACTGTTATATGTACTATTGTTTACCATTAGGTGCTGGTGCCGAGCACCAGCAACCACCGGCTCAAATTAATCACTGGCCGAGTGTGGAATACTTTGAAAATAGGAAACATTTAGTATGGTTACCTGAATGACGTTTGCAATGAAATGAATGAGGGTAACATGTAATGTGTAATGCCGCACTCTGAAGCATCACTGGGTACTTCCTTAAACAGGAAGAGGAGTCATTTGCTTAAGACCAGGGTAGAAGTTGAATGATTACACCCCAAATATATTACAGCGTCTTTATTTTATCTTGATAATGACCTCATATTATCTCAAGTTTATGTCTATAATTCTGTATCTTCTTACTATTCAGCAGTCACTTGAAACAACTGAAGGATCATCTACGCAGTATCTACATATCACAGACGCCGAGGAAGATGTTCGTGGAACTCGAGCCGCGGTAGCTGCTTTACAGGACCTGCGATATACCTCAGATAATGGTAAGAATGGTTTACTGTTTTTTCCCAATTTTAAATGGAAAGTTCTCAATAGTTATTGCAACTGTTGTGGCACTCCACCACATATGCAGTTTATAGTTTTCAGGGAGAAAAACACTCCACCATAGCCCTCATTAAGAGTTGACAGGAATTTGGTGCAGGGATGCCGAGGGGCAGAATGGCAGATTCCAGATGATATCCATGCACCAAATTCTGGCTATTCTGAGTTGTCTTCCTGAATGGGGAATAACTGCATGGACCCGTTCTATTTGCAGGAGTACTGGTGGGCTGAGGGCCGAGGCCAGGCTTCACTAATGGCTGCATCCACAGCCCCTTCTCCATCAAAGTGAGGGCTGGGTGCTGAGAATTTTTTTAACTATGCTTAGAATTTTCTACCATCATTACATACTCCCCATGTAAGTGTTGAATTCCATATACCGGTGAAGAAGAAAGATTGTTAACTTATTCATTTATGAGAGATCATATTTTTGTTCGTATCACTTCATTCCTATGAAAGAGACAGCTCACTTACAAAATGAATGAATTCTAGAAATTTTACATAATGTAGAAGCAGCTAGAATCTGGCATTTATGTGGCAGAGAACACACCTCAAATGTTCCATATATTTAAATGGGAGCAAAATACAGTTTTTAATTAATCTTCTCGGGGGACCATCGAGCCGGGGAGGCTTTCCCTGCTTGGCTGGGTTCAGAAGCCCTGACCATGGCCACAGTGGGCATTGGGCTGGGCAGGGGTATCCAGGGCTCCATTCTTGGGCACGGCACACGGCAAAGCACCCGGGATTGGATCCTCCGGTCTGCTGCATCACCGAGGGCCTGGGATGAGTGTCCATCGGGCCTGGGGAGGCCTCCCCCATTTCGATTGCATGTTAAGGTGCCTAGGGCCCCGGGTCGGACTTCCGTGAGGGCAACCCCTTGCAGTCCTATGCCTGAGGCCCAGCTGGGGCTCTGAGCACCCAGGCCGCACGGTCCTTAGTCTCCTGCAAAGAACAAGCGGAAGCCCTTTTGTTAAAGCACAGTTTATTCAGATGGCCATCCTCCGAGCCCGGCCATCTGGTCGCAGGCCATGCTTTCCAATGGGGCGACCAAATTGTCGGGCTGCCCTTGAAGCCCCGATAAGGGCTCATTCCCTTCCTCGAGCCCAGGCAGAGATCCAGGAGGTTGGATTCCTTACCGCTGATAATCCCCTCGGTCACTCGGTTCGCACGGAGTGCAAGAAAGGGGGGTAGCCATTCGCTGGATTATTGGGGACAGGGTATTGCAAGCCCACCTGCGGTCCAGTGGTTCTCAGCGAGGTGTGGCCTCGGCTAGACCCTTAGGGCTCCCAGAGGCCTGGGTCCGAATCTGCTTCCCAGCCATGCCTGATGGGCCTTTCCTTAGTACCTGTCTTCACCAAGGGCAGGCAGTGATATGACGCCGACATTCCCATGCAGGGCGGCCTGCCCAGGGAGGGTTTGGCCAGCGCCATATACTCCGATCGATTGGGCATGCTTGGTCTGATTAGGAATGGACTGCTTGGCCAGCCTCTGCTGTTGTTTCAAGCAAAGAGCTCTAACCCCGCCAGGGACCATCTGGCTCGAGGGCCTGCCATTCACAGAGGTCCTTCCCCTACCAGCAAGGCGGAGGCTGTGCAGCCTTGGCAGCATGCTCCCCCCAGTGATCTGACCAGAGTAGAAGTGGTAGGGTAGCGCCAGGCCCCGGATGCTGTCTGTTGGTTTGGGGCCCCTCTCACCACACAGTTGCCCTTCTCCACCCAGCGTATTTCTGCAGCAGCTTGGGACGATCTTTCCGTGGGGTGTCCCCGTCGCCCAGACCGGCACCCCTGTGTCGCGCTCAGATTGCGTCTTGGTCTGCCTCTCTCTTCAATGGAGATGGCTGCGACGCAGATGCCCGTGCGACTGCAGTTTATCCTCCTAGCAAGACCCCCAGGTTGGGTGGGCTTCCCCAGCTGCCTCTTGAGCGTTGTGAAGGTTGAACCCGGATGGTCATGTGGCTTCCAACTGTGTCCAGCAGGTGCGGCTACCTCGTTTATCCTGCCAGTAGAAAATGCTTGTTTCAAAGATTAAGCCACTCATGTGTAAGTACACAAGGCCAGTATTGTGAAACTGCGAATGGCTTATTAAATCAGTTATGGTTCCTTTGATCGCTCTATCTCTTACCTTGATAACTGTGGTAATTCTAGAGCTAAAACATGCAGACGAGCGCTGACCTCACTGGAAGCATGCATTTAGCAGACGAAGACCAATCCAATAGAGCCCCCAAATGGCCAGATCTGAGTCCCTACCCCACACGAGTCACCAGGAGGTAAGCAGCACAGTGACGAAGCCTCCCGGGCACCGGTCTCAGTGTGCACGAGTACTCTTGTTGTTGGTGGACTACTGTGTGACTGGATCCTGGGGTCTGAGTCCCGAGGTCTGAGTCCTGGGGTCTGGGTCCTAGGTCTTTGGTCCTGGATCCTGGGGACTGGGTCCTGGGTCCCACGGTCCAGGTCCTAGATCCTGGCTCATGGGGTCTGAGTCCTTGCCCCTAGGTCCTGGCTCGCCTGGGGTCCGAGTTGTTCTAGCCATCCTAGGTCATCCAGTCGCTGGGTCATCCAGGGCCATCTTGTCACCGGGATTGCTTACCAGATGGCCAGTAGGCTGGCCTGCGGGGCTAACTCTGACTTTTTTCTCACCCAGGGTTCCGTACATAGGTTGGAAGTAAAACCTATGCTTGTGACAGGCGGGTTCATGTTAACCAAAATGTAACCAAACTATCTGTAGACTGTTCCTGATGTTCCATCTCATCATTGAATCATGTTGCTCAGTCATCCTCTTTGACCATGTTTTTTACATGAATGATTTGCCCGGCGTAGACTTGAAATACAGAGTTCTAGATGGATAGCAGTGAATAACAGCAATGTTTTTCACTGAGAAGTTATGAGTGACATCAAGTAAGTCACAAGAGTGAAGCTAAAGTTCTATGATGTCCGTCAGTAAAAACCCTGAGGTGAACAACGTCTCTGTTTTTCACTTTTTACTCATCTGTAATTTAATGGTATGTACGGCTCCCAAAATCATTTGCACCTGCTTTCAACTGCTACCTCGGGACAAAGGAGTAATGTGGGAGCCTCAGACCCCCACAACCTTCTGTGACCTCCCACTATTCTTCCAAAGCCATGCTATACTGACAGGTGTTGAGATATTCTATGCTGACATAGCTACAGTGGGAAATAAACTTTAATCCACACTGATGCCATTATATTGCAGTGAATACCCAGATTTAGAATATGGTACTCACAACATAAGTTTCCAATGGATGCCGTACATAACATATAGATAGGTAATAGGGAATTACGGGGATGTTTTTCATCAACGGTTCTGAGTGATATCAAATAGACAACAAGAGCAAAACTCATATTATCTGTGATGTCACTCAGTACCCTCAGGTAAATAATCTCTCCGTAAATCACTTTTTACACGTCTATAATTTTATGTCACGTATCATCATCTGCCCCTGCTTTCAAACTGCTCCAAATGCATAACATGGCCTCTTCTTCTTGGCCTAAATGTGGAAAATAATGCCTTACCTGCCATCCTTAACCAACTGCCACCGCCTTCCTTGCCTTCCACCCCCTCCTGCAGTATTTTTTCTGCTTTCAATCAAAGAAGATAAGTAGCACTCGCTGCACTGAGAGGCTCTCAGGGATTCCTGATAGCCTGGCCTGCAAAGCTTTATTTTAGAATCTGGTGTAAACAATAGAGTCTTCTTGTGGAAGCTATGCATGACCTATAGAAATATAGCTTGGTAACGGCGAATTACAGAGATGTTTTTCACTGAGGAATTATGAGAGACACGCAATAAAAGACTAGAGCAAAGCTCAAACTTTCAACGATATCACTGAAAACCCCAAGGTGAAAAATATCACTGAGGTGAAAAACGTCCCTGTAATTCACTATTTACCCATCTATAATTTTATGTTGCATACACCCCAAAATCATCTGCCCTTGTTTTCAACACCTACGCAAGGGCAGAGTAGTATTGGGGGAGCCATATATCACATGGACTCTCCTCCCAGTTCCCAAAATAAAAAAAATTCAAAACACATAGCCTCCTGTCACCCACCTCAGCCACTCTATATGCTTTCCCTTCCCTCTCTTTCCAGGCTGCTCTGACAGGGTCTTAGAGATTCAAGCCAGAGCAGTGTGGAATTCCTTTATGACCCACTGTTGCTACATCATAGCAGTGAATTACTGGATTTAGAATCCAGAAGCACAAGTTGTCTGGTGTCACTCGGAACCCGCGGTAAAGAACATTGCCGATATTCACCTTTTACCCATGTATAATTTTATGTTTTGTATGGCATCAAAAATCATCTGCCCCTGATTTCAACTGCTATTAAGTGGCAGAGAAGTAATGGGGGTGCCATTCTTAATATTGCCTCTCCTCCCAGTTCCAAAAGTAGGGACGCGCTCCAAAGCCCTGGTGACACACACTCAGCAGCAAGATCGCCGTGAGGGGAACGGCCTATCGTGGGGAGCCAACAGACCAGGATTCCTGCCTATTTTACCGCCGTGAGGGGAACGGCCCTTTAGACTTCAAATCCCAGTGCTCCTAGCTCCGGGCGCCTGCCGCTGACATCATCAGGCAGCGCCCGGGCTGCATTTAAACCACCTGAGCGCCCCGCAGCGCGGGACGCGCGTGGGCAGCGCCCGGGCGAAGCCCGGGCCAAGGGCGGGCCCGTCCTTGCCCGTCAAGGACCGTTCGAGGCCGGGCTGGGCAATCCCTCTGACACCTGTGCTCCGGCCCATTTTAGTATCTCGCAATTATCTACTAGAACCCACTCTGGTCAGATGGAACTTTTTACTTGCCCAATAGCGTGGAGGGAAAAACACAATTATCAAAATTACTGTCCACAATTTGCCATAATCAAGGACTCGAGACTTAATCTCTTGGCTCTCTGGTTTTTATTATCAGCATAAAGATTTGCAGATACAAAGTCCTCAATACGAGGCACAACAAGTACATAGGCACTAACACAAAAGCTACTCTACGGAGAATCCGCATACGGCTAAAAATAACTAAAAGTACAATCTCTAAAAGCATGAGGTAGAACACCACCAAGCAAATGTCGATACTAGGGACACTGAACCATACCATCTCTGTCCCTACTCTGCACTAGATGACATCCCTACTTAGCAATCCCTTGAGACCCTCATCGAGTAAAAGGTGTCAGAGTGAAACTTCCTAAGAAGTCTTCACTTCGAGAGCTTGGTCTAAGTTGCCCCCTCTATCCCTTCGCCTAGCCTTCCTCTGCTCTGGGCTGCTCTGATCTGCCTCCACCCTCGGGGCGCTGTCCCTAATACAGAACCCCAAATCCCAGAACACGCCCTTTGCGCCTCCTCTTCTGCGGGGTCGTCTTTCAGTAAATTTCCACAGAGCGCTGTCCAGTTCCATCGTCCATCGCTTGGCCTTGAGTCCCAGACGCCATCCGCACTAGGAGTTACGATTGGCACATTCCAATACACTCCCATGTCTGGCTTTTACTACATAAGTCAATTTGTGAACAAAGAGCTTCTCTACTAACGAGCAACTGTCCTTGCACCTGGGGTGAGATCATGCAAAGCAGACATTCTTCACATCTTTTAAGTTGCAATTTACTACAGCCTAAAACCTCTACTGGAATAAATCCTTTTTGGCCTATTGCCCTTGGCTAACATAAGAAAATACCAGGCCTTTCGCCTCAACGATATATGCGAATTCTGGCCACTACTTCGGTTACACAAGCAGGTTTAAATCACAGTATTGACATTTACGTCTTTCTTTCATGTGTGGTCAAACTAAACAGTCTACAGACACGAATTCTAATCTACACGTTTTAACATCACATTGTTCAAAAAGGACTAAGCTCTATGCATTGCTTCAATATATACATAAGATGCTTGTACATAGCTAACACTTCTATTAAAATCGATATAGGTTATACAATTCGTAATACATTGCACACAAAATACCTGAGTACACATTTGATTATATGCGGGTGCCAACTAACAGTGAATATAACGCACCCCTACAATTTTCAAACTTTTAAGCGCTACATCAGTTCCCCCCTTTGATGACATCCGTCATCACACCATTACATTTCTCTTCTTTAGAACTAATTTAGACCGCGCTAGTCATAACTTTGCCATGTCGAACCCCCTCCAGTTTCTTAAGACTCTCATATTGCTGCTCCTGGAGCTTCGCCATCCTTTTCTCGTTTGCCTTAAGAGCCCTTTCAACCTTGCCTCCTTGATACCACTTCCATGCCTTCACACATCCCCACAAACAAATCACGCAAACCACAGCAATGATAATCTGCTTCAACACTGATCCCAGAAATCCTCTTCCCAAATTCGCAAACCAAGTTCCCACTCTTCCAAATCCTTGTCCAATCTTCTCCCACACATTCTCCTCCGTCAAATCCATAATCTCCTTGTGAATAGTCGTGATGTTGTCTATGTACTTCCCTATCTCCTTCGTGTTGTCTGGAATATATGTGCAGCATTCTTGAACCTTCAATAATTTGCAGACTCCGCCTTCTTTTGCTAATAATACGTCTAAAGCAAGGCGATTCTGCATAACCATATTCCGTATCGACAACATCTCTCCAGCCACCAACAACAAAGATCTCGCAGTGTTCATAGACAACTCATCAACCACAGTCGCCAACCTCCTGATCTTCACATCATTCAACACCACACCCATACTAGGTATCATTGCTCCGTATATGTCTCCAATCACTGCACCGGCGTTTGTAGCCCTACGTTTCCTAGACTGTCGCTTCGTCTCTAACAACTCCAAGTCCTCTGTGTGATAGATCTTCGGGAATATAATGGCCAAATAGCATATGCCATACCAGTTTGCAGGTAGCCTGACATAAGCATTCTTTCCACATACATAATATACTGTCGGAATTACCTCTATTGGACCTACCATAAAATTCTTAGCAGAAGCTTCCACTGTGAAGGTCTGAGAACAAGTGCTATGTCCTACTGCGACCTTATCCGTATCGGATTGAGGCCGTCCAATACACAAATTCCCTCTCTGTACCTCATCTAACGCTATTGGTCCATAACTTCCCTTGGATCTGTGAGCCCTCTCCTCGTCTCTCCAATCTACTGGACTATCTCCAGTGTGTCGTGTCTGGGTCAACTGTCTGTATCTGTCCTCTACCTGGTCTATGAATTTCTTCTCTATCTCAGATAACGCACATGTCAGGTTATTCCTGTGAGCATGCGCCGTATCCAACTTCATAGTCGGTCTAAAATACTTTAGGAGTCTGTCCTCTTTCTTGCTAGAATCATATTTGTTCAAATGCTTGATTGCTGGAACCTCAGGAAGTACCGTATCAAAATTTGAAAAGAAATACTCGAACTGTCTCCTGTCATAAAATAAACTGAGCAATAAACTACAAGAAATCCCATATGTCAATGGGAGATGATGATACTTGATACCTTCATCCACTGAAGCAGGCAACTGCATACACACATAGCAGTCCTTCACATCCATCGCATCAACATACTCATACAGCAACCTTGCATACGCATTAAGCTTAAAATCACCCCTCGATAAATCCATGTGGAGTCTGCGATCATCCCTCAACTTCGATATTTCCTGTTCTCTGATACTGACACCTCTCTGCCCTGGGGTAATAGGTGTGGGTGCTCCCTGAACCTTCCCCTCTTGCCTGTGAGCCACCATGTATGAACTTATCACTACCGCAAATATGGTGACTATCACAACTCCTACCAATGTGCCTATTATCAATTTAGCCCTACGATGTGGGTTTGCAGGATCTGCCATCTTCGGAATGTACTCAGTGTCCAATACAGTCTCTGAAAGGGTATGTCTTCTTCTCATCAGTGTCTCTTTCGTGAACTTTAGGCAAACCTCCCTAACTTTTCTTCGTTCTATAACGGAAAAATCCCTAATTTTGTTCTTCTTCCGCTCGGGCCTAGGTTATCTTCTTTTCTGTTGCAACCTTCTCAAATCAATCTAACATAAGCGCTGGTCCCAACAGCTCCAAGACTCCCTGCAATATTTCGAGCTTAAGAATGATCAGTTCCTGTGGGTCTGGCACAGTCGTGAACGTCGGGAACTCCAAATTGTCCAAGATCATACCTCGAATGACACTCAGGAATGGCGGACTCGGAATATGAATCGTCAAAATTCCTTCGATCTCCAATCCCGGAACTTTCAGCAACACTTCCACCCTCTGGAGCGGGACACTGTTGACCAATGTCATCGACCTCAACCTTCCCGTGCTCGGTAACCCTGGCATCAGTCACTTGATATGCCCACTCTGGTGAAGCGTACTTCCGACTTGGCACTCTAGTTCTCTTGGACCTTCTCACACCACCTTGAGGATTCTCCTCGTCTCCTGATTCTTCTTCTGGTTCCTCCGAAACTGGTGCAAGGTCTGTGTCCGGAGCCAACCTCAGGTTTACCCGGTTCTGTCTTGCGGGCCAAACCCTTTCTGCTTCGGTAACACCTCCGGTCTTCTCTTCAATACCCGGTGCACTGACCTCCTCTTCTTCGGCAGAACTTGATTCTGTACTACCCAATGCACCTCTTGCTCCTTCGCCGGTTTCTGGGTCAGTACTTCTTTCACGTTCTTCCCCAACTCGATTCAGTGCATCATCAGCCGCTTCAGCAACCCTTACAGCTTGACTGGCCCTCTCAGGAGGCTCTGTCGGCTCACTGGGATCTTTGTTCTCGAGAGGGGCTGTATCTCCCAAGGGTGCTGGAACTCTACGGGTATGAGAAGCATGCACCCAGTTCGGTAAACCTCCACACTTGACAGCTGTGTTCGTGACGAGGATCACTTGGAAAGGGCCGCGCCACCTAGCATCCAAACAACTCTTCCTCACGTGCTTTCGGACTAGGACCCAATCGCCTGGGTCCAAGTCGTGGCACCGGTCACTCGCAGCTGGAACCGTTGCTGTCTGCACCTGCTGAGACACAGAACGGACCACGTCAGCAAGGCCTTTACAATAGTCCAGGATCATATCATCAGTGATATTTATCAGAGCAGTAGCAGGTATTGCAGGCAAACGCATCGCTCTTCCCATGAGGATTTCATGGGGTGACAACCCAGTTCTTCTATCAGGCACACTTCGGAGGCTCATAAGGACCAAAGGTAATGCATCAGGCCATTTCAGAGACGTAGACGAACACACTTTCGCCATCCGAGCCTTCAGAGTTCCATTCACCTGCTCCACTATCCCTGAAGCTTCTGGTCTATAGCTACAGTGTAACTTCTGATCTATATTCAAAGCAGCACAAAGCAACTTCATAACTTCGCTGTGGAAATGAGTTCCTCTGTCCGATTCAAAGGACGTCGGGAACCCGTACCTTGGAATGAGTTCTCTCAATAGTAGTTTTGCTACCGTGAGCGTGTCACATCTACGTGTAGGGTATGCCTCCACCCACCTGGAAAAGACACATACTACCACTAATATGTACCTCAACCCATTACACTTCGGCATTTCCACAAAATCCAGCTGCATCCTATTGAAAGGTCCCCCTGACCTCCCTATGTGGCTCAACGTCACAGCAGTTCTTTTCCCTACATTCATCTGTTGACAAGTGACACACCTCTGGCACACAGTTTCAGCTACTGCACGAAACTTCGGATTGTACCAAGTCTGACGAAACACTCTCATCATGGCATCCCTACCCAGATGTACAGCACCATGTATCAACCTCGCCATGGGATTCAACAAACTTTCCGGCAACACCGCTCGTCCATCATTCGAAACCCATATATCCACATCTCCCTTCTCACATCCAGCTCGTATCCAGCTGTCACGTTCCTGATCCGAGACCCCTTCCTGAAGCTGTTTCAGTTCCTCCCTTGAGTCGGCCATTGCTAACATCTGACCGTACACCACCTCCTCCCCAGTTTCCTCGACGTGGGTCTCAGTGAAGTTGCATCCTTGTTCTGCACAAAATCGGGCTACTTCATCAGCGTAGTTGTTTCCCAACGAGACGAAATCATTTCCCTTTGTGTGGGCAGCACACTTAACAACAGCAATTTCATCAGGACCTTGCAATGCTTTTAACAGTTTCCGTACATGTTCACCATTTCTTATGGGTGAACCTGAAGACGTCATAAACCCTCTCTGGGACCATAGCTGTCCGAAGTCGTGAACCACACCAAACCCATACTGGCTGTCCGTGTAGATCGTTACACGGATCCTGTCGGCTGCCAAACAGGCACGAGTCAAGGCAATGAGCTCAGCCACCTGCGCGGAGTGTACTCCTTCTAAACAAGCGGCTTCAACCACACCCGTGATGGTGCATACAGCAAACGCTGCTCTCAATCGACCGACACTGTCTCTTAAACATGAACCGTCTACAAAGAAAATCTCATCTGACACTGGGAGCGGTTCATCGACAATGTCAGGTCTCGGTTTGGTGCATAGTTCAGTCACATCGAGACAATCATGGTCCTCACAATCTTCGTTATCTATAATTGGAACAGGTAACAATGTAGCAGGATTTAAAACAGCACACCTCTTCAATGTCACATTATCGGCTGCAAGGATAACTTGCTCATAACGAGTCAGCCTATTATTCGTGAGGTGCTGCGTTTTAGTCCTAGTCATCAACAGTTCAACAGAATGTGGCACATGTACAGTAAGAGGATGACCCATCACAATGCTCTCACATCTCTCGATGCTGACACCTGTTGCCGCAACGGATCTGAGACATCCGGGCAACGCAGAAGCTACTGGATCTAAAGTAGCTGAGAAATAAGCAACTGGTCTACGAACACCTCCATGATTCTGGGTTAACACTGCTAATGCGCAACCTTCTCTTTCGCAGCAGAACAATGCAAATGCCTTGTTATAATCCGGCATTCCCAACGCAGGAGCGCTACATAAGGCTTCTCTCAGCCTCAGAAATGATTTCAAACAGTCGTCGTCCCATGGTACCGGATCACTTACATCCTTTCGCGTCAGCCGCTGTAAAGGCTTCGCTTCAAAGGAAAAGTTTGGGATCCACTGGCGGCAATAGCCCACCATTCCCAAAAACATTCTAACTTCCCTCTGTGTCGAGGGAACTGGCATTCTCAGAATCGCATCAATGCGATCTGGAGACACTTTCCTTTTACCCTTTTCAATTCTGTGCCCCAAATACTGTACCTCGGGTAAACAGTATTGCAGCTTGTTTGGAGACACCTTGTGACCGCTCTCTCCCAGGAAATTCAACAGCGCAATGGTATCAACCCTGCAAGCATCTTCTGTCTCTGACGCGACAAGCAGGTCGTCAATGTATTGCACCAAAACAGAGTTTTTCGGCAACACAAGACCTTCAAGATTCTTCTTTAAGAGCTGATTAAAAATTGACGGGCTCTCCGTATACCCCTGTGGGATACGACACCATGTTAATATCCGATTCTCTAGCCTAAATGCAAAAAGAAATCTACTTTCTTCATGTAGGGGAATCGAAAAGAATGCCTGACATAAGTCAATCACTGTGAACCATCCAGCTTCGCATGGGATCTGGAACAGTATCACAGATGGATTCGGTACCACTGGACAACATGGAACAACTATATCGTTTATTTTCCGCAGGTCTTGCACTATCCTGAACTTCCCACTTGGTTTCTGCAGTCCCATAATGGGTGAGTTACATGGACTGCCCATGATCTCCACCAGTATTCCCTGCCTAATCATAGACTCAATCACAGGTTTAATCCCTGCAATTGTTTCAGGCAACAGTTTATACTGAGGTGTTCTCGGGAATTCTGCGTTCGGCTTAACCTGTATTTTCACTGGTTCCACTCCCCTGACTAAGCCGATCTCCTCTCCGCTTAGATCCCACACATCGGTCGATACAGACTCCCTCAAATCCGGTGGAAGCTCCTCCACTGTCAAAGCCGGGTACATTTCCACGCACACCCGCTGATTTGCAACCTTAAAGGTCGCGTCATCATCTCTTGTCTGTACCTCTACTCCTTTCGGGGTACAGTAGATTGTGCAATTGAGCTTACACAGCAAATCTCTTCCCAGCAAACAAACATGGCTAGAATCGCACACCACGAACTGATGTCGATCCCTAAAGTTGCCTATCCTGACTGGAATCGGTTCTGTCAAGGGGCTCACTAGCCTCTTGTTCGCCACTCCAACCACTTGTATGCATTCTCCAGAGAGGGCTACCCCCGGGACCACTGCTGACCTTATGGTTGACCGGGTAGCCCCCGTATCTACCAAAAAGGTAGTCGGGCGTCCGTCGAGTTCTGCTTCCACAAAGGGTCCTCTCTGATCTACCTCTAGTATGGCCCTAAGTATGCAATCATCGTCCTGGCCTAGACTTAACTGCGCCAGCAAATCTGCATCCCTCTCTCCTCCCACTTCGAACATGGGCATCTGCAAATAAGTCCGAGCTCCCTGCTGTATGTTCTGCATCCTGGGTGGCTGGGGAACCTGCACCTGCGAGACGCCGGTCCCCCCTTGCATCATTCTCGGTACAGTCACCGTCTGTACCTGTTCTGCCCCAGGGACCTGACCCATTCCTCCCTCCATCTGCGGCTGATTATAGGGGTTCAAGGGACACTCGCGCCTCCAGTGTCCCACCTGGTGACACTGGTGACAAGCAGTCGTCTTCTTCAAGATCGCTACATCTATGCCTGTCCTAGGGTCAACGGGCCTCGGCCTTCCCTGACCCTGCGCGTTCTGATAGTTTCCCTGTCTCCGCACCACCGGACCCCCATTCGGCGGTCCCTGAGCAGCTTGCATCTGAATGAGCAATAGGTTATCCTTCATCTTCTTGTGCTTTGACTCAATCTCATCCGTGCAGTACCTAGCATACCGCAAGATCTCATCTACAGGCTTATTCTGCCAACAAATCAAATGCTGCTGTATCATGAGACTGACTTCAGGCTTCAAACCCAGCACAAACTTAGACACAAACTGTCCCATGTCCTTCGTTTCTAGCTCATCTAAACCACTGTACTGCTTAAAAGTACATGAATTTTATGAGAGACTTTTGAAGGCTGTCTCCTTTGGCTCCTGCACTGTCCTGTCTATCTTCACCCAATCGATGTCTTGGGGTGAAACCTTCGATTTCAACCAGGTAATTACCTTATCGTACAGCCTCATTACCACGGGCGACGGACCATTTGTAACCATGTTCCTATCAGGCTCATAGTCCGGCCAATCAACAGCAATTTTACATGCGTTCCACAGATCTCCCGGAACCACGATATCGAATAAGGTGTTCAGATCTATCCACAACACCTTCGAAATTTTAACGAAACGCTCAACTTGCTTGTACCACTCTGCAGGCTTCTCCCTGAGCCTGGGAAAATCATTCGTAAATGATGCCAAATCCCCCCTGCTCCATGGTACATGCACATATCCTCCATTCGCCACCTCTCTCAAGGGAAGGATCTTTACCTCCTGCAAATCCCCTTCAGAGCTCCCTCCTTTCGCTCCCCTAGAACTCTTTTTCCTAGCCCATTTCTCTTGCCATTTGTCAAGCATCAGCCATATTCTCATAGCTACAATCAGTTCCTTAGTATGTGACCTTAGACCAACAACTCTTTTCTCTTCCAATTCCCGCTCGGTTCAATGCATCCTATGGTTCCCTTGTAATGCTCTAGTCTTGGATAGATCCACCCCATATTCTCTAGCCAAACCCGCCAGTTTCTCATGTGCCGCTCGTGCTTTACGAGTCACATCTTTTGCTACAAAAAGCAATTCATCTGGAGTATATGTCACTACTCTCTCAAGAGGTAGATTCCCATATATTATTTCATCCGCCTCTGCTTTAAGTCTTACTACCTCTATCATTCCTGCCTTCAAGGCCCCTTTCAACACCTGACAACTTGCTCCACGTCCCTCATCATACTCGCATTCCGGTTCCTGCTCTCTCCTTTCTTCTGGTGGTTCTATGGGAGCAGAATGGCTCGTAAAGGCAACTGGGGTTGTCCCCGCTTTGCCCATATTCCAGCTCATTTGCTTCTTTGGCGGTACCCATGACCCTAAATCTGATCTCGACTCCATCAGAGTCCTCGGCCTCACCGGTCTCTCGTCCTCTTCGCCCCTAGATGTGTCTGACACCGCTGCTAATGGTGTACTCCATTGTACAGGGCTTGGAGGTCGGGCCGTTGCCCCTTCCAACTCACTTTCTCCGCTTTCTCTCCTCGTTCTTTCTGTCACTCGTTCAGACCTCTCTCTATCCTCTGATTCCGGACTGTATATTGACACAATCGGTCCAATGGTGACCGGTACCCTCAAGGCATCCGGTAACCTCATCTCTCTTTCAATCCTCCCACTAGCCTCCGACTGACCCTGTGAACTCGCTGTTTCAAACGAGACCAACCCTTCCACTCGGGTCTCAGGCTGGATTGTTACCCTCCTAGAGTCTCCCCTCTCACCCCACCTATCATCCGCTTCATCTGGATTATAAGGGGGTGGTCTCTCGTCTAGCAATCTTTGCAATACCCCATCATCAGAATCACTATCCTCTTCCTGTGCTTTCCCATGCCTTATCCCCGTCTCCTCCATTAGCGCGGGATACAGTTTCGCTTCCTCAATTGTCTGCACTCTCCATCTTTTCTCCGCTGCGTCCCACTTGGCATCCTGAAATGCCCTAATCGACTTCCTCATTCTCTCCTGACTTCTTCCCTTTTCCTTATCATGCGCTGCTCTAATCCACGCATGTAATGCTTCGAACTGTGCTGGTCTTGGCAAAGGTCTTAAGGACCCCATCACCGTCTTCAGTTGGTACAGCACCGCTAGTCTAAATGAGCCATACCTCGGGAAAGCTAGTTCCCCTTCGCCTTGTGTAACCTTGTGCCAATTCTCGATCCAAACTATAGTATGTAACCCCACATTCTGTGCCATGTAATGTGCCGGGGTATCCTCGGGAGGGGCTTCTTCTCCCCCACGAACAACCACATGCTTATCGCCTCTACACAACTCTCGCAAAGCCCTAAGGCACTTCATGATGAGCAAATTCGATCTCGCGCTCTATTTACTTCTTGTCCTCGAATCCTCCAATAACAGCGCGACTCACACCAACCGGCCTATCACAGCGCGACACTCTCTGACGTCACCTTCCTTCGCTCGCAGCAGTTCCCTTCTCCAAAACTCGTTTCACGCTTACTCACGTCCCATTCACACACTGAAATAACCAATTAAGTTACTTCTCTGGCTGTCCGTCCACAGCCTCTGACTGTTCTTCCACAGTCTCTCGACCTTGTTGACCTCAATTGGCGCCCGTCTGCCCCCGTCCGGCCAGACAGATCGCCTCTGATAGGTTACTAACACTCCAATCTGCACACCACAACCCACGACCAGCGTTAAGTTGCCATACACACACGCATTCGCTCCCCCTATCTCGGTCCAGGTGATCGATGGTACCTCACGGTCTCCTTTGGGTGGTCAACAAAATCTATCTCAGGTGTCTTCTACACCACAATTCCCGGGCTACGCGCGCTCACAGCCTGATCTCACAATCACACGACATACACAACAACTCCGCAAGACATCACACAACAAATCAACACCGCAATCTACAACATCTCATTATGTTCATACTCACTCCTGGAACTGCTGCTTTCTGCCGCGCTGCTACTCGCCGTCGATGCTCATCTGCTGCCGTCTGCTGCTCGCCATCTGATGATTCAGCATCACTTATCGTCTCTTGGGGCTCAAGGGTCACTTATCCTTATCTAATCTTCCCTCGCTATCAGAAAGAAACCATCCTCGTTTGCTACCAACTGCTCCGGCCCATTTTAGTATCTCGCAATTATCTACTAGAACCCACTCTGGTCAGATGGAACTTTTTACTTGCCCAATAGCGTGGAGGGAAAAACACAATTATCAAAATTACTGTCCACAATTTGCCATAATCAAGGACTCGAGACTTAATCTCTTGGCTCTCTGGTTTTTATTATCAGCATAAAGATTTGCAGATACAAAGTCCTCAATACGAGGCACAACGAGTACATAGGCACTAACACAAAAGCTACTCTACGGAGAATCCGCATACGGCTAAAAATAACTAAAAGTACAATCTCTAAAAGCATGAGGTAGAACACCACCAAGCAAATGTCGATACTAGGGACACTGAACCATACCATCTCTGTCCCTACTCTGCACTAGATGACATCCCTACTTAGCAATCCCTTGAGACCCTCATCGAGTAAAAGGTATCAGAGTGAAACTTCCTAAGAAGTCTTCACTTCGAGAGCTTGGTCTAAGTTGCCCCCTCTATCCCTTCGCCTAGCCTTCCTCTGCTCTGGGCTGCTCTGATCTGCCTCCACCCTCGGGGCGCTGTCCCTAATACAGAACCCCAAATCCCAGAACACGCCCTTTGCGCCTCCTCTTCTGCGGGGTCGTCTTTCAGTAAATTTCCACAGAGCGCTGTCCAGTTCCATCGTCCATCGCTTGGCCTTGAGTCCCAGACGCCATCCGCACTAAGAGTTACGATTGGCACATTCCAATACACTCCCATGTCTGGCTTTTACTACATAAGTCAATTTGTGAACAAAGAGCTTCTCTACTAACGAGCAACTGTCCTTGCACCTGGGGTGAGATCATGCAAAGCAGACATTCTTCACATCTTTTAAGTTGCAATTTACTACAGCCTAAAACCTCTACTGGAATAAATCCTTTTTGGCCTATTGCCCTTGGCTAACATAAGAAAATACCAGGCCTTTCGCCTCAACGATATATGCGAATTCTGGCCACTACTTCGGTTACACAAGCAGGTTTAAATCACAGTATTGACATTTACGTCTTTCTTTCATGTGTGGTCAAACTAAACAGTCTACAGACACGAATTCTAATCTACACGTTTTAACATCACATTGTTCAAAAAGGACTAAGCTCTATGCATTGCTTCAATATATACATAAGATGCTTGTACATAGCTAACACTTCTATTAAAATCGATATAGGTTATACAATTCGTAATACATTGCACACAAAATACCTGAGTACACATTTGATTATATGCGGGTGCCAACTAACAGTGAATATAACGCACCCCTACAATTTTCAAACTTTTAAGCGCTACATCACCTGCTACAGAATTACAGAACTGTAAGTGTTACAGCTCTCGTTTGTGTATTACCCCCCCAGCCTGTGATATTGGACGTATTAAGACTGCTTATATGTTTGGTATAGACTGACAAGATATATTCCTTTACTTCTTGCAGTCTGTTTATCCTTGAAGCTAGGCCTGCTGTGGTGATAGGCTGTTCATTTATCACATTATGGCTGGGAGTCAAGAGTATTTGTTTTCCGGAAAGCCTGGGGGCCTGGCCAAGGGCACTCTGGATCACTACTTCAGTAAGACTATCACGGATCGAGAAAGGGAAGACACACTAGCGGAGCGCAGGGCCCAGCGCCGCCAGTCGATCGAGTGCCTGAAAAATAGGCCATTAACTGATTTACCACAACAAGCTACCCTGCCAGCCGCAAATCCCCCTGGCGACGATTTGATATCTTTAGATGGTGTCCCTGCACTTCTCCGGGAGTTATCTCCTGTACCTTTTGTATCTAACCCTTCGGACTCTACACATTCAATCACCATCTCCTGTTTGTGTGATTCCCTGCAAGGACCAGAAGTGATACCAACTCCTCCTTTGACAAACAAAGAGACCTCTAAAAGAAGGACTAGAAACTCACTGTTTCATAAGATTCTTGGTCCAACACCTAAAAAAAGGAGAAAGAAAGGGGGAGAGGTACGCAGACATAGGACTAATCACACCGTCTTTGGGAAAAGTAATAAGATTACTAAACAAGACGCTTCTATTTATAAAATGCCTGTAGTAACTCCCAAGGTTGTTTCTAATATCGTATCAAACCCACCAGAAGTTGGCATCCCCCATTCTAGTCCATCTAAGAAAATACACTTAACTGATCCCCTGGAAAGTATTGAACACCTTATAAGGTCTTTCATATTACCAATAATTGAGAGGCTAAAGAGGGTTGAAGAAAGGCTGGGGAATATAGAATTGGCCGTTAGTAATAAACTCGGCCAAACTAGAGATAAAGTGGTGATGGACTGCCCTCCCGTTATAACACAACAATCTTCATGCAATATCGTGGCAGATGGTCCAGCTAGAATCTGTAGGACGATCACCGGCCCTAAAGAGATGATCACTGGCCCTAAAAAGCCGGTTATACAAACCCCTAGACCTGCAAGACAGTTGGCTACACAAGCCCCAAATGGTACCCGGAGGAGTGGGGACAAACGAGATGCAAAAAACACGGGTAACGATGAGTGTATGAGTCCTAGCATCACTGGGGGTACTAGTTGCAGGGAGCCCCGGGTTGAATTGCCTCCTGAAGCAGTTCCCTACGTGGTAGTGCTGGCGAGAGTCCCTAGATTGCCAGATGGGAAGAGGGAGGGATTTTTCCAGCTCAAAAATAAGATCGTTCATTGGCTTAGTCAAAATCGCCCACTCCCTCATTACGTTAATGGCGAAATACTCCATGTTCGCCGATTAGATTGGCTGGGAAGTAGTGCGAAGGATATTAATGGGGATTTAGTTGTTGTCAACTTTAGGGACCCCGCAGCGGTAAGGTATATCCTTAATTACCCTGCGGGGACTCTAGGTACTGCTATTATTCCCTTGGAGCTAACTTTTTTTTATCCCAGAAATCATGTGAATAGTGACCGACACCCCGGGGCTTCCCTTTTGCCCATGCCCTTGAATAATTACCGTGCATCTCGCACATAAGAGTATAATATGTCTGAAACTAACCCCCAACAAATGACCATTGACAAATTCCAAAGGCTGGATACAGTATTTCAACGTAAGTATGGAAATTATAGTAGGAGGCCGGAACACCTTGTCCCTTTTACACCATTGGCTGTTTCAAACAGATATCAGGCTCTCTCTAATCTTGATGGTTGTGATTGACAGATGAGGCAAAAGACCATATTACCCTCTGACAAAATACAGCCTGGCCCATTAATGAATCCCGGGTCACTATATAATGATAATTCTGATCCAATGAAACGACAAAGTCCTATGAAGGGGACTCTGAGTCCAGAACAAATCGTCCCCTCCCCTACTTTACGCACTCTTCTTAATTGTGTATCCAACCAGGAGGTGGTAGCTGGGTCTCCCTTATTGAGTAGCTGTGCTGACTTAACAGACTTCCAAACGTCTAAGCAATCCCTTAATGTTGAAGGTATTAAAATTATCTTATGGAATGTGGCCGGCCTCAAAAACAAACTTTCTAATCCGGAGTGGAGCTCATTTATCACTTCATTTGACATTTGCATGCTCCAAGAGACCTGGATGCTTAAAAAGAGTGTGGCTCCGGGCTTTGCAACATTTGATATTTTGGCATGCAAGAGTAGTAGGGGAAGGCCCTCGGGAGGGTTGTCCCTATGGGTTGGCTCCCATCTGGGTGTAAAGGCAAAGGACATTACAACTGACTCACGGGATGTACAACTTGTTTTACTGGAAGTAGAGAATGGCCCGGGCATTGCTCTGATAAATGTCTATTCAAGACCCACTAAGAGGGGCCTTGAATCAGAGGCCGTTACCGCACTGTCTAATCTACTACAGTCACTTGGCTCCTCTACTGTGATAATTTTGGGCGGGGATTTTAACTGCCATTTTGAGCCCCTACTGGATTCAAATACAGGAGACCGTGATGACGTGGATCTATTATGGAACATCCCTGATCCACTTACCCCTTTAGTAAAAGCATGGACTCCCCTTGTCTTGCAAATGCAGTCTCTTTCTTTAGCCGCATCACTGCGAGCATGCAATGGCAGGGTAATGCCAGATAGACCCGGGAAAGCAACGTCCAATAGAGCAAACTATGCTTCAATAATTGATTATATCTTTATTGAAGCTAAACATTGGGATAGGCTTCATGATTTCGTGGTCATGGAGAGGTTGGATAGTGACCACAACGCTTTAGTCCTGACCCTTAAACCAGGAAGCTTTGGACTTAAAAATCCGGTCCCGGGTGAAAACCTTGCGCCCGAACCATTGATTATTAGAAACTGTCGAAGGAGAGTAAAGTGGCCAGTACTCCAAATGTCCAACAGTAAGCTGGCGGAACTGTATGGAACAATAATTCCATTTATTGAAGAGATGGGGGAAGCTGGACCTTTGGTTAGCCCTACCGATATCCACGGAAAACTGGTTAGTGCACTACGGGATATCTTGTATCCAGTAAAAAGGGCCACACAGCTAAGGCCTGTAACAGCTCAATGGTTCAATAAAACGTGCCGTTTAGCTAAAAAGGCCCTGCTATCTGTAATAAAAACCAAGGATAGAGAAGCAATTAGAATAAATCGTTCTCTATATAAAAAAGCAATTGGCGATGCTAAGAAAGAAGGGGAGGTTGAACTGTGGGAACAGTTGGGCCATGCGCTCTGTTGCAAGGACACTAAACTATTCTGGTCTATTGTTGCAACTGGAGTTAGTGGGTATTCTTCTGTACCTGCCCCAAATATCGCAGCCTTAACTTGGGAAAGACACTTCTGTGACTTGTATGGCACGCATGACCCTGATAGATTCTCCGTCGATATCTTTGACTTTTCTCTAGCCCCAGTGGATTATGCCCCTACTGAACCCTTTACTCTGATTGAGGTGGAATCAGCAATTGGGAAAATGCTCTCAAATAAAGCACCAGGTTTGGATAAACTGCCTGGAGATCTATTTAGGGCCCAACCAAAGATTTGGGCACCCTACCTGGTTGTTTTATTTAATAGCATTTTACAGGGGGTGATGTACCCTATACCTGGCTCGGGGCTGAAATAGTACCTGTCTTCAAAAAGGGCTGCCCACTGACTCCCTCCAACTATAGACCTATTAGTCTAATAGACACTTCACAAAAATTAATGGGGAGAGTCCTTTTGGACAGGGTTCTTGACTGGATTGAGGAGAACGGGATCCTGACCACTTTTCAGGGAGGCTTTAGGGCTGGTACTTCCACTCTAGATCAGATCTTTCGCCTGCAGGTCCTGTATTGGAAAACTTCCTTGGTTGAGGGTGGCAGCCTCTACCTGGTGTTTGTGGACCTGCTGGCAGCTTTTGATCTAGTCCCCCGCACCAAACTTTGGCAAGTTCTGGCAGACCTGGGCCTTCCATCCTATTTATTGGATGTCTTATTTAGGCTTCATGCCAATAATTATGCCCAAGTAAGATGTGGCAAATATGGTGAACTTACTGATCGCTTTCCCGTTCAAAAAGGAGTTCGCCAAGGGTGTTTCCTGGCCCCCACATTGTTCAGCCTTTATATTAACGGTCTCATTGACCATTTGAACTGTATAGTAAATAATGACGCCCCTAGACTAGCGTCAGGACGTGTGCCCGCATTGATGTTCGCAGACAATACCTTGCTATTATCTAGAACGTCTACGGGCATACAAAATACGTTGAACGGTTTTGCAAAGTTCTGTGAGTCAAGAGGACTTGAAATAAATCTGGGAAAAACTAAATATATGATTTTTAACCCCCCGAAGCGGGTGCGTCCCAACCCAGTTTTATTTGATATTCCCCTCGAGAGAGTTAAAACCTTTGTTTATTTGGGTGTGACTTTAACAGAGAATTTTTTCTGGAACTCCCAAATTGCTAAGTCAACGCTCAAGCTTGTTCAATTGGCAGGGGGTTTGAATAAAGTTTTTAAAAGATCAAGTTTTAAACCAGTCTCTCCCGCCCTTGAAATCTACTGTAGACAGGCTAGAGTGGCTGCAATTTATGGGGCCGAACTCTGGGGACATAAGCAGTCAGTGTCTCTTTCAAGGGCTGAGCAATCCTTTTTAAGATCTCTTTCAGGACTTCCCTCCAGTACACCTTTGATCCCCCTTAGGTTTGATCTTGGGTTGGTCCCAATAGAGGAGATCATCAGTGCAAGACCTATTTTGTACTGGAAAAGGCTATGGTCAGTGCCTGAACTGTCCTCGTTTAGATTAGAATTTGCTGAGATTTGGCCTGCACTCAAATCTAAAAAGATCCCTTGGCTTCTGCACATTAATAAAGTTTGTACTCTTCTAGGACTTTCGGAAATGTGGGCAAACCCGGAGGCAAGTTGCCTCGCGATACCAAGGAAGGAAATCCTTTCTTTGGTGTCCTTGAAGAACTCTCCTTTACACTCGAGTTCTTCAATTACGGGTAGGCTGACCTTAGAATTCCTCATGGTTAAACAAGATCCTAAACTTCATGGATAAAATAAAACCCCCACTTGCTCGCAAATTGTACATTCAGCTAAGGTATGGTACTTTACCGGTTAGGTCTTTTTCTTCCAAGTGGCGGGCACAAAATTTGGAAAGCTGTCCTGCTTGTAACTACAAAACAGAGTCTGTTGTACATGCTCTGTTTTTTTGTCCTGCCTACCACTTAATTAGGAAAAGTTGGCTGATCCCCATCTGTAGGAATCTGGGTTTTCGCCACCTTAAGCAGGCTTGCAGGACTCTAGTCTATGATACTGACCCAAATATTGTTTTTGCTGTATCCCGCTATCTCTACAGTATGTGGCGAAGGAGACAAACGTTCTTAACTTAACTATTCTCATATTGATGACTTAAAGTTTAATCTCTTTTTTAAAAAAGAATTTTTAACTTTAAATGTTATTTATTGTTTTATTGTGTCTATGTAATTGAGGATGTATGTATGTACACTTTTATGGTCTTTCGACCGAAATAAAGTTATCAAATGAAAGAAACATATTCCTGACCTCCCGACACCTCCTCCCCTCATGAAGCTGTGCTCAATCCTTCCCATCACTGCATTGAAAGGCTGTCAGAGAGCCCTGACAGAGCAGCCTTGAATTCCTTTATGATGTAGCAACAGTGGGTGACTTGTTCTCTTACCCACTGTTGCTACGTCGTAGCAGTGACTTACTAGAATTAGAATCCAGTTATTCATAATAATGGCTCTCCACGAGAGCCATATATATCATATAGAATTATAGATTGGCAACTGTAAATAATTGCTTCGTTTTTCACTGATGGGATGGTGAGAGACATGAAAATGTTAGCGAGAGCGAAGATCGAGGAGTCTATGACGTTGCTGAGAAACCCGAGGTGAAAAACATCCTTATTATTCAAAGGTTAGCCATCTTTAGTTTTATGTTCTATATGACCCCCAAAATCATCTGCTCCTTTTCCAATGTAATATGGGTCCCATGTATAACATGTTAGATGATTTTTTTTTAAACTGACTTCCTGTTACCCCTCCTCCTCACCCTTGACATTTAATTACCCGCCCCCCGATCAAACTGAATAAAATTAAAAACATAGCCTCATGCCACCCAGCCCCACCACCATTTTGAAAATAACTCCTTTGCCCATTTCCAAATATGAAGGAAAAAAAATACCTGGTCCCCTGCCTGACATCACCCCCTGCCTGACACCACCGGCGGCGGGCAGTGAACACTATAGGTGGAATATGGTGACCGATCTTTGACGAATGTGTGACTACAAGACGGCACCTTAAGTCACGTGACCCGCATGGTGCAATTTAGCACCAATCAGTAGACAATCTACTGGAATACAAATTATAGGTGAGTGCAATAGGCCTCATTTTTTACTTGGGTTTGCATGTAGTACATGGTCAAACTAGAGTCAGGGAAACCAACTACTAGAAAATATAGCCCTGAAGAAGGCCCCAGACCCATGTGGGCTCCGTTTGCGGGCCGAAACGTGTTGGCATAAAAAGTGGGTACATTTGAAACAAAAATTTAAAAATAACCCCATTACAGCATTCGCTTTTTATCCTGTACCCCAGGTACCCCAAGAATAAAGCTTCGCATTAGGGGTATACCTGGAGGTATTTTTATGAATCTACAACTGAACTGGTTCCCTGCATAACCAGAGAAAATTTATATAAGAACTCCCATCACATCTTTTGGTTGAGTCCGCCCAGGTAGTACCATCTTACCTGGGTGTGGAAAGACGCCTATGATGAAGCATGTCACTATTAGTGAGTGAGGCGTCTTCTCCAATATCTGTGGATATCCTAACATCTTCTACGGTTATGTCCAAAGATAACATCTGTTACATAGGACGACTCGGGTCAAAACATTGCTTCTAAAATTGACTCCGGAAACCTATTGAACTAAATTTGGGATATAGTTACCAGCAGTTGCTTCTGTGATAATATGACATCACCCTTTGCCTTCGTTGCCCACACCACCCAAACGGGGCCAAAAAAAGGCCTGACCTCCTGTCACCCACCCGCACTTGGAGAAGGCGAGGGCTGACTAGACCGTGCCGCCATTATGGCGGTCACACTAGTCTCCGGCCACCAGAAGGGGGAGGGAGGCCGCGTAAGCAAATGACGCGGTGCTCCCTCCCCCCCCCCCCCCCCCCCCCCACTCCCGCAACGACCAATGGGTGAGGCGGCCTCTGTGAGCCGGAAGCACTTCAGTGCTTCCGGCTCAGAAACGTCCAGCTTGTGCCCAGGCCGACCGGTCTCATCTGGTCAGCCTGGGCGCCCTCTTTAAAAGGGCGTGGTGGGGAGCAGAACAGTCTCTTGTTCTTGCTCCCCACAGGCAGCGTTCACCGGGCCGGCTGCGGGCCCGTAATATCTTCTTTCTTTTCCCACCTACCATCCCGTATTGTTGGAAGGTTGGTTTTCGGTTGTGTGTTATGAATAATTATTTTTGTCCCCTTTTTTTCAAATTTATTTGCAGGGAACAAAGCGATTGTATGTAATTGATTCTGTAGTAACGTATAAATAAAGGCACGAGTTTGAATTTCTCTTTCAGTTAGATATTGTCGTATTTAGAGTGTCTCTGGTCAGGCGGTAAGGTCATGATTGGTAAGCATAGTCTTCGGTCCTTAGCGGTCAGCACCATGTAACTCCAGGGGGTAGTGACAGCCGGTAGGTAGGCTGTCAGGGTGCGGGGGCCGGGGGAGTCATCCTTCCCAGTGGGCCTGGGGCCACCCCCGCATGCGCATCAAGACGCCATTATGCAGAAGTCTGCAGCCCTCCCCCCCCCCCGTAATGGAGTGTAAGGCACAGGGCGTAGGGGGGCCCGGGGAAAAGTATCCATCCGATAAGCTGTAACCCCCTGCGCAACCTTATTAGTACTCTGGGACCGGCGGAGCTGCCAGTCATTGACTTTGCCGTAGGCTCTAGATGGGACACGCAGAAAGTAAATACATGCATTGATAGATTTACGGTAGGAGTGTCTTGTGTATTAGACTGTGTTAAGGTTAGCCGTGGAATATCTGACTACCAAAATGTATCTGTACTTTCTGCGTAAAGTTTCTGTATATAATGTTTTTAATTTGTTTGTTAATGTTAATAAATACGGCCAGGGGGGGTTACTCCCCCCTAATCCAAAAATGTAGAACTATTGGTGTGGTCTCCAAACTGTTATGCTGGAGGGGAGGGAAATGCCATCCATAACACCAGGGTCTGTAGTTAGAGTAGGGGACATGGGTAAGTACCAGACCATAACCCTCCGTGCAATCCCACTCGCTCCCAGCCCACATTCGTGCTCTCCGACCCGGTGAGAGCGGAGAGCCGCCCCGCAGTGACTGGCTCCCTAAGAGCTGCTCGTCAGGGCTGGTTTATTTGCTACTAGCTGGGGACTGGGCATTTGGCTCATGCACAGCGCTGCCCATGATTTCCAGCCCCCGCTGGTCTGTGGAGACCTGGAAGAGGCAAAAGTAGTTGTGTGAGATCGCCAAGCGCTATTCCACCGCCACTCTTGTGTCTCTGAAGACCGGGGTGAGCTGGTGGACCGTGGAAACAAGCACTTTCCCTGGCTGATGTGACGTCACTGTAGTTTGTATTCTGCTCTAGGGTTCTGCATCCTTTTGTAAGAGGAGAGCAGGACTACACCTTGCTTTATGCCATGCCTGGTACCTTGTGTCCTGTGAGTATCTTGTCCACGATAAGGGCTTCCAATGGAAGCTATTACCATCAGTGTCTTTTATAGACCGATCTACTGAACTTTCTGATTTAAGCGAAAGGAACCACTCCGTGCTTTATAAAGCTACTTCATGAATATCAAACAGAGGTCAGATCCGTGCTCAACTGAAACGAGGAGTAAAAAAACAAATATGTACAAAAGATTTTAGGTGCAGGGTTGGGTGTATATATTGATGATGTGTTTGTGTTTGTTTTCTGGGTTATTTATCTCAGTGTCGGTGATTTAATGAAAAGTAAACATAGGTGGCAAATAATTAGAGGGAAATCAGACAGTCAATTTAGCAGTTAATGTAGAAATCGCCTGATTTGCCGTCACTGTGAGGCGGATGCTGACTTTATCAGCAGTTCCTTAAACAAGGCTGACATCTAATTATAAACCCTCTGCGCCTGATCGGTGCGGGTCTCGCACCTGCCTTGGTGGTGGTTGCTTCTGCTCCCAATCTGTCTGAGAAGCGAGTTTAATTTTGTTTTAATATGTGAATGTATTTCTAACATATAAAAAAGGTGTAATTCATATTTTAATTCTTTGTTATTTTTATTGGGGTTTCACCACTGAATTCAAGTACTCTGAAGCCGTAAGAATTATTTTTAGTTTGATTATCATACGAGGCAGATTTACGTTTTTTGGCTGCAGTATTTTGCAAATGTGGAAATATGTCAGGAACAGTTATTTGGGTTGTGTTGTCAAAGGTGTTTCTTGTACAGGAAATGCCATTTTATCTCTTGTAAGATTTCAGAAACTGCAGCAGTAGACATTTTGTTATATTGATCAGTTTTATAAAAGCAAGGACCTCGCCAGTTGTCGCCGAAGGGCTGTGTGAGTGTCTGAGCAGTGTATTTAAGCAGGTGCACTGTGTACTATGGGGTTCATCACGCTGTGTGTTCGAAGGGGCCGCGACTTATGAGCGGCGTGTTCTCCCGTGGCTCATGATGCTACTTCATCAATGGTCACTCGGCGCTGACCTGACCCACATGCTTCACAGTGTCAGATCTGTCAAGGCCCATCCTGCTGCTATTGTTGATCTCATCACCTCCTGTCACCTTGACCTAATATTCATAACTGAGTAGTTATTAAATAACTTCTTGTTCCATTCTGAACTCTCTAGTCCTTCTAAATTGCTCTAATATTCGCAAAGACAGGTAATCCAACCTTAGTGGTGACACTTATCAACTTGAAAACATTTCTCAACATGCTTCCAAGCACCATCTGCTTATGGGTGCCTCACAGTCCCAGTTGCACCTCTCTTGTCTCCATCTTCTACCTCCACTAACATACCACTCCCTAGTCTTAAAACTGATTTTGACTATCAAGTGTGCGATTAGATTGACTCTTGTGAACTGTCTTCTCTCAACAACACTTGCTTTGGTGACATCAACCTTGGTTGGGGTAATGAAAATGTGAACAATGCAGATCCCTACACTCCTTCTTTAAGCCCCCTGTCCTGCATCAGCAATCCACCATACCCTCGCACAACAAAGGCTGTATCCTCAATCTTCGCACCGCCAACCCCTCTATAAATCTCTGCAGCCAACCAGTCTAAATTGATTGGTCATATCACGTACTGCCAACCTTTCATATTGTCCTTCACATCTCATAAGAACCCAACTCTTAAAGTCTGGAAGTACTTTTCCAAAAATCTTTTAGCTGAGGGTATTGACACGCTCATATATGAAAAAAGATCTCATTCACTCCTACAAAATAGTAGTGTCTACAACATGATGAACATAGACAACATCCTTACCCGAACCACTAACTTTATGATCCCCTCCCCCCAAAACTAAAATGACAAGCTCAAAGACACTCACATCCATGATTATCCCATGACCTGAACTCAGAAGAGCATGTTATTTGAAAAACTTACACTTAACCTAAAACCCTGACGAAAGATTACGAAAAAATATCATACTTGCCAATTCAAACTGCCTTCTCAGGTAACCACTGCAGTCTTTAAACCCATACAGATCACTATTTATATTAATTCGCTCCTTCTTTACATGGTGGACTGCAAGGTTCCATTTAGGCTCCTACACTCTTTAAACCTTTACATGGTGCTCCTACATAAACTTTGCTGGGATACTGGTGTCTCTATACAACAATATGCAGAATGCCCTAAAATCTACCTCTAGATCTCTTGAGTTCTTGATATTCTCACTCTTTGCTCTGTTCTTCTCAAAATCTAATACTGGATATCCAAAAACCTCCTACCTCTAAATAATATATAATAATATTAAAGAAAGTATTTCATCCTGTCCTCTCTCAGGTTCAAAACCTCTTTTAGTAATCAATCTGAACATCGCTGACCCAACGCTCTCTTTCTCCCGCTGTTCACTTGGGATCACTTTGAACTCACTCTTCTTCACGATACTGCACATCAGTAAACCCTCTAGTAGCAATTTTCTATCGGCTCCTGAAAAAGATTAGGCCTCTTTTGTCACTTCTCTTCTAAAATCGGTGTCCACATCCTTTGATTCGTTTGAGATTGAACTTTGGCAATGCTGTGCTTGTGGACATCCCCCAATCAGCTCTCCTTCAACTGAAAACTCACCTGCATGCTGTGGCCAGCTTTCAACAAATCATTTTGATCATACAACCCCACTCTTCACCAAGCTGCGCTGTTTCTCTACTGAGGCAAGGAATATCTTTTGTTGTTGCCTGCACAGCTATTCATGTGAACTCACCGCCTTCCGCACCAGCCTGCTCAAGCAATCGGTTGGCTACAGATATTTGGGAAGCAAAATTAACTTATTTTTCAAGTCCACCTGTTTCAAAACTGCCCACTCTCAACATCGCTCCTTTTCTGGAGCAGCCGCTCTTCTTTGGAATTGTCTACCAGAGGATTTAAGAATGAAAGCAACGCTGATGTCTTTCCACATTTACTTGAAAGCACTTGTTTTCAGATTATACCTTCTTGTGAAGTGTTACTATTGTTGACCTCCTACTTCCTATAGTACCTGCTTCCTACATTCTCCTTTTTCACTCACTACCTCTGCTTTCATACACTCCAAACCTTCCTTACCTCTTCCATTCTTCTGTCCCACTTTGCTACTTCTTCCTCACCTTTCATTTTCCTCACTTCTATTTCACCTTCATGACACCTTCCTTTCCCTCTTGGTCAACTTTTCATGTACTCTGCCATTCTCCCTGGAGCTCTCACCTCTTCCTTCCACTCCCTTTCCCTCTGACTTATCTCCCTTTTGCGACCCCTCCCTTGAGCCCTCTACTTCTCTATCACCTCCCTTTACTCTTTCTAAAAAATCTCACCCTTACGACTTTTACTCTCATGCCCTCTCTTTCCCAACCCCTTTCTCTCATCTGTTTCTTTCCTATACTCTTCCTATCTCTCCTCTTGCTGTTTCCCTACCACTTATCGTTCCAGCTATCACTCAAATCCTATCTCCCCTCTTTCCCTCCTCTCACGCATGTTTCTCTCCTTCTCATGCCCACTCCTCACGCTTGTCTGTTCCTTCAGTACCTTTACCAATCTCCTTTTTTCCTCCTCTTTCCCCACTGTATCCCCAATCTAGTTCTCACTCTTCTCTGTGCTTCCCATAGCTATCACTGTCTCCCTACTCTCGTCCTCCACTACAGTTCTCCTTCTCGTCTACCTCACTCCACCTATCTCACCTTCTTCAACTCCTATCCACTCTCTTCCTTTCTGTATTTCTCTCTTGATACAAATCCTCGATGTTGTCCTTCCCAGGCCTCTAAGCACTTCTTTTAGACGTATGGATATCTCAATACTCTGCTTTCTGCATCCAATCTTGCCCCCCTTCTTCCGATCCCACTTAGATCCACCTTTCCTTCTTCCTCTTTACTTCTTTTTTATACTCCTCCTTTTCTTCATTCACTCATTCCCATCTGTCTCCACACACTTCTGTTCCTCCCGCATCACTTTCTTCCCATCCCCCATGCTCTCTCATCCTTTGCTTCTGCTCTCTTCCGTTCCTTTCTCTCCTCCATCTTCCTTCTCGTCTCACTTCACCCTCTTCATCCTCTCTCTCCACTGCCCGCTCACTCCATCTCTGTTCTCTCGTCCCTCTCTTGTTCTCTCTCCTCACTTCTGCTCTCTTCCAATCCCTCAACCCTCTCTTCCAATCCAATCCAGACCGCTCTCCCTCTTGCACCCTACTTTTGTTCTTCCTTTAGCACTTCATATGTTCACAATCACCCTTTCACAATCTTTTACCCTTCTTTTCCAATTCACTATACCTCTCTCACTCTCTCTCCACAATTATCCTCCATCCTAGTCCTTCCTCCGCTATGTGTCCCTCTCTTTCTCACTCTCACCTCAATGCCATCATCTTCTCCCCCACATGCGCACTCCATCTCTGTTCTCTGTCTCAACTCACTTTCTCCCATATCGTCCCAACCTCACTTGCTCATTCCCCTCTCACTCTTGTTCTGTCCTCTATTTAATGCTCAATTCCACGCTCTTTATCTCCTCTCTCCCGCTTCAAATTAATTCTATCCCTTTGTCCTCCGCTCTAGTCCTCATTTCTCACTCACTCTTGTCCTTGTCTATATCAGAGGTATGTAGGCACGCCCAGGCACACTTTCATTGGCTAGGACCATGTGTGAAGGTACTAAATCTGGAGCTCTGCTGTGATAGTCACTTGAGGTTTGAACTTTGTTTTGTAGTAATACATGTCAATCTGTGTTCATTTCTTCACGTGCTCCAAATAACATGTTTTACTAGCCCAGATTTGTATTCACTGGCCTGTCATAAATCAATCTATCTCTCGTATGGACCCTCTCTTATGGTTTAGTCCGAGTTGCCACTTCTGTTTTCTTATTAATGGGTGCGTTTGACGGATTTGAACAAAACGATCCCCAGAAAAAGCTACATCCATTTTGGGTTCTACCTAACAACTTTTATACAGTCCTCAAGCAGTGGGCACAGAAGTGGGCTCCAAAAGTGAGATTTCCTATTTTAACTTCCTTAGGATTCTGTGCTCCTCAATACTGAAAAATGTCTAAACTGAATTAAACCAGACTTCACCTGAAAGTAAAATTTTACTGAAGGAAACAAGTTTGTTTATTTTGGTGGAAATCTGTTCACAAATGTATGTGTGCACAAAGAGGTTACAATGTAGGCATCTCTGGACTAAAAATTTGAGAAGCCTAAGCGGGTTTTCAAATCAATGCAGGATACACGAATCCAGTGCAAAAAATAAAAGTACACCGTTGGGTGAGGAACCTCTTCTCCCGTCTTGCATTGCTTATTTGTGAGCCGGCTGGGTTCTCTATGCACTAATTGGCTTTCCATCACAGAAGAATTTCTCTTGCTGCTGCCATTATTCAACACTTCATCAAGCACCGTGCTGGGAAAAAGAAGATCCGTATTCAATATTCCAAAATCGGTCTCACCAACTCAAATATGCTTAGAGTTTGGTCTAAAAAATCGAGCACATCAGTGTAAAAATGCCTTTATAAAATTATGCTGGAGATTGCGAGAAGAGTATCAGTTAGCAATTTATGCTGGAAGGAAATAGAGGAACAGCAACATAGTAAAACAAAAAGGTCCTGGGGAAGTCACTGAACTCTGGCTATAAGGATTTAGGCATACAAGAAGCTTGGGTAGTAACAATGAGGAAAGCATCTTTCAATCAAGTGCTAAGAACAGCAACGCAATTTACATTAAACCAAACAGATAAAAATGCATTTGCAGTAAAGAGACATGCTTAGACAGTAATACATTTGTATTCCAATATGGGCCCTCCGGGGTATTTGGCAGAACATTTTTCATTAAGATTAAAACACCAATTTATGTTATTCGGTTTGGTATTATGGAATCCAAATATTGTATCCCATCCTGGAAAATACAGCCACATAATTTATCCTGTAGCCAAGTGGAATACAAACATGAACTCATTTACTATGTGTCTGTCCTGTACCCTTGGCGCAAAGGAAAATTCTCTTGAAATCACTATTTAGGAACATGGAATTACCCTCATGTAGGCAAGCCATTATCATCTGGCTAAGTGGATGCCCAGCTCCCCTTGTTTGGGAGTAAAGTTCATAATGCCACTATTCAATAAAATTTGTAATATAGGGTCAAAAGACTGAGAACTGTGCTTGTTAGTGGTTTCATACATACGCATCATAATATTAACTTAATCCTGTTACTATGTTAAATTGGCCTTTAACCCCTTCGCTGCTAGGCCTCCAATCCACCTCCCCCCCCCCCCCCCCCCTCCACCCCCGTTCTAAGCCTTTTTTTGGCTATTTTGGGTAGTTTGCGCTTAGGCCCCTGTAACTTTTTGACCACATGATATATCCACGCCAAATTTGCGTCCTTTTTTTCCAACATCATGGGGATTCTAAAGGTACCCAGGGTTTGTGGATTCCCCCGGAGGGGACCCAGAAATTAGCCAAAACACAGCTAAATGTTGTTTTTGGGGGGGGGAAATGGGAAAAAAGGCCGACAGATGAAAGCGTCTGTTTTTTCCCTACAAATCGTATCAAAAAAGGGGTTGTGGTGCTGAAATCACCATCTTCCTAGCTTTCAGGGACAAGCAGATGTTTGTCGGAAAACCAACGTTTTTTACACAGTTTTGGCATTTTTCTGGGACATAGCCTGTTTTTGCTATTTTTTGTGCTTTTAACCTACTTCCAGTTAATGGTAGAAATGGGTATGAAAACAATAATGGATCCTGGAAAGCTAAACATTTTAGAAAAGTAGACAAAATTCTCAATTCAGCAAGGGGTCATTTGTGTGGATCCTTCAAGGTTTCTTCTTAGAAACTAACAGTTAAATATAGGAAAAATGGAAAATGACTTGAAAAAAACAGCCATTTGTGTCAACGTTTTCACCTAAAACTTCCTCTAATTATGACCGCTGTTTGAAAGCAATATACCGTTACATTCGCTGGACCTTTCTGGTTATGCGGATATATAGGACTTGTAGGTTCACCAAGAACCCCACAAACCCAGAGCCAATAACTGAGCAGCGTCTTGCAATGGTTTTTTATTATGTACCGGATATATAGCAATTATTTTGGGAAAATGTATACATGGAAAAATCGGTATGAAAGACACCTATGTATTTCTGAAATGGGAACACAATATAGAGTTTAGAAACAGTAGATATTTGCACATTTCCGAAATTGGGAGTACCCATACTAGCATGCGGATTATAGGTCATTTTTAAAAATTACTTCTTTTTTACAGATTGTCTTTCATTTGGAAGGCAGAAATGCGTAGAAAGTCAATAGGTAATAACAGTTGCTTTACAATTCTGTGTTACCCTAAGTCTCCTGATAAAAATGGTACCTCACTTGTTTGGGTAGGCCTTGTGCCCACGACAGGAAACGGCTCAAAATGCAACGTGGACACACCACATTTTCACAATGAAAAATTACCCTTTTTTTGCAAAGTGCCTAGCTGTAGTTTTTGAACCCTAGCTCTGCCTGCACCTAGGGAAACCTAGCAAACGTATACATTTTTCAAAGCTAGACACCCAGGGGAATCCAGGATGGGGTGACTTGACTGGCTCTCACCAGGTTCTGTTACCCAGAATCCCTTGCAAACCTAAAAATTTGTCCCCAAAAACTAATTTTCCTCACATTTCTGTGGTGGAAAGTTCTGGAATCTGCGTGGATCCACAAAATTCCACCCACCCCGCGTTCCCCAAAGTCTTCCGAGAAAAATGGTATCTCACTTGTGTGGGTAGGCCTAGTGCCCACGACAGGAAACGGCCCAAAACGGATACACTACATTATTACAGTGAATCCTGGATTCCCCTTGGTGTCTAGTTTTCAAAAATGTACAGGTTTGCTAGATTTCCCTATGTGCCGGCTGCGCTAGGGCCCAAAATCCACAGGTAGGCACATCCTGAAGAAAATTCAGTGCCTAGTAGGCTTTCTGCCGCCCTGGGGAGGGGGGAAATCGAGGGATATTGCCCCGATATGCCCTCAAGGGGGGGCAGAAAGACGGTGGCTATTGTTTTGGGGGTGGGGGCATTGGGATGCCCTTTCTGGGAATACCTCACCCCTACTAATAGAAAAGCCAGCATATTCGCTGGCGCCTAGTAGACTTTCTGCCCCTGGGGGGCAGATCAGGGGCTACTGCCCCATCTGCCTCCTGGGGGGGCAGAAAGGCTGTGGCATCTTTTTTTGGGGGGTGGGGGCAATGGCATGCCCATTCTGGACAACCCCCACTCCGAAACTTGGAAAACAAAATCCCTGGTGGCTAGTGGGCTTTCTGTCCCACCCGGGGGGGGGGGGGGGGGGGGGGGCAGATAAGGGGCTATTGCTCCATCTGCCTCCCGGGGGAGAAGGCTGAAAGGCTATCATTTTTTTTGGGGGTGGGGGCCTTGACATGCCTTTTCTGGACAACCCTACCTATATAAAAAAAAATACCTGGCGGTTAGTGGGCTTTCTGCCCCCCGGGAGCAGATCAGGGGCTATTGCCCCCATCTTCCTCCTGGAGGGGCAGCAAGTCTTTAGTTTTCTTTTTGGGGGGGGGGGGGGCACCCCGGGCCTATAAAAAAAATAATCCCTGTGTCTAGGGTGCTTTCTGCGCCCACGGGGGCAGATTGGGGGCTACTGCCCCATTTACCCCCCCAGGGGGGCAGAAAGACTGGAATTTTGTGGGGGGGAAGGGCATTGGCATGCCCATCTCTGGCAGCCCCCACCCCTAAATTAATCATAAAAAAAACTGGCATCTAGTGGGCTTTCTGCCCCCCCCCCCCCGGGGGGCAGATTGGGGGCTACTGCCCCATCTGCACCCAGGGGGGGGAAGAAAGACTGTTATTGGCAGGGGGGTTGGGGCTTTGGCGTGCCCATAATGGGCAGCCCCTACCCCTAATTTACATAATAAAAAAATCCCTGGTTTCTAGTGGGCTTTCTGCCCCCCCGGGGGGCAGATAGGGGGATACTGCCCCCCAGGGGGGGCAGAAAGACTGGAATTGTGTGGGGGGTGGGGTGGGGGTATTGGCATGCCCATATTGGGCAGCCCCCACCCCTAATTATAATTTTCAAAAAAATCCCTGGTATCTATTGGGGGCTACTGCCCCCATCAGCCCCCCAGGGGGGACAGAAAGACTGTCTTTTTATGGCCGGAGGGGTGGGGACATTGGCATGCCCATATTGGGCAGCCCCCACCCCTAAATAAATGTAAACAAAAATCCCTGGTATCTTTCGGGAGATTGGGGGCTACTGCCCCATCTACCCCCCGGGGGTGGGAGAGGGGGCAGAAAGACTAAATTTGCAGAAAATATTATGGGGGGAGCAAAGGCCTTTGCCCAAGTGGCCGCTCCTCCCTTCCTGGTACCTAGTGGGTGGATCCCTGCTTGGGGATCGCCCTCCTGGGGCGATCCCCAAGCAGGGATCTACTGGGGAGATTCTCCCCTTTCCAACGATACCTCTCCTGACTTTCTACGTGCTCAGGGGGCTGAGGTAGCCCCCTGAGCACATAGAAAGTGAAACTGAAATGAGCCTCTTGGCTCATTTCAGTTTCATTTTCATTCCAATGACGTCAGCGCGCCATGCCTGCGATCAGCATTGCAATGAAAATGTAAATTGGCCTCCGGAGGTTGGGGAAGCTCTTCCCCAACCTTCCAAGGCCAACAAAAAAAAATGGACATCCCTCTGCTGTCTGCAGCAGAGGGATTTAGTTCCCCTGTTCTCATGACGGAATGGTTCCGTCATGAGCACAGGAGCACCGGTGCTCATGACGGAACCATTCCGTCATGAGCACCGAAGGGGTTAAAGCAGTCTCTTCTGGCTCAGCAGGATAGAGGTTATATGGACTATGACTTAGTTTAGCTTGTTTATTCTTTTAAGAAGAGGACATGAAAAGCTCCCATCTTATGATTTTATGCTTGGAGAAACCTGATGGAAAAAAAGGTTAATGCTGCTAGCTCTGGGAGAAATTAATTGCTAAAAGTTTTTAAAATGTGTTGTTTATATCAAATTTGGGATTGTGAATGATAATTAAGAAAAAGTAAATAGTCTGCAGCAGGTTGGACAGCTGCGGCCCGTGCAGGTAAGAGCGGTGGGGCTGGGCGGGGGTGGGGGTGTTTCGACAGACGACAAGGGAATATTAAATAAATAATTAATTCCCTTGTGGTCGTCTGTCGAAATCTCCCCCCCGCCCATGAGGCCCCACCGCTCTTACCTGTACAGGCCTCGGCTGAGGTTGGGTGCAGATTAGTGCACAGAGTGATCCTGCACTAGTCCTGCAGCCAACCCGGCTGTGTGAGTACTCTGTGCAGTGGGGGGACTGTAAATATGTGACTATGCAGAAGGAGTAGTTACATGTGGTATATGATTGTCCCCAGGAATTCGCTAAAAAAGTTAAAGGGTAGAGTAAAGTTATTGTTAGCTTTGTTCATACGGCCATAATGTACATCTACAAAAACATTAGAAACTTAATGAAAAAACATACTTACAGTGCAGTTATGGTTATAAAACAAAACATAAAATTTACTGGAATTCTTCAGTTGTTTTGATAAGCTAACCATAACTCACGCCTCCATCATGCACTGCTTACGGCCTTGAAAATGACATCACTCATGTTGTGTCATGACTTACCCACCTTTTCCCATATGGGTGTGCACTCTTGCCAGTTTCATTTTTCTCCCCATTGGTGTTGATGGGAACCTGTGTCTTCTGTGCTTAGCAGCTTTCTACATAGTGCTTCAGACATTTTTCTTTAGGTCTGGCTAGACAGAACAGCTGTCTGGATGACATATTGTTTCCAATGTAATAACATATATATATATAGTAAGGGCTTTGGCTCCACCCAGAGGAATGTTACTCTCACCTCCTAATACTGACTGTTTGATGTATCACTTTGCCTTATATAAAGTGCTCCAAATGAAATGCTTGAGGGATTATTATACATCTGAAAAGTACTCTCAACCATCACGCTGTTTGTCACATCCAGGAAGCAAGTGTCAGTAAAGGAACCATGTAGTATCTGGCTTTGGTGTCTTGGATCCAAGCACAATTCGAAGTTGTGCGACAAGTGCTCCCTGATGCATCTGAAGGACACCAACCAGTGATTGGCAAAGAATTATGTTGCCGAGAAGATCTCATTCACTCTCCATGTTGCAGGTCCATTTCCCACTTAAAGTCACAGCTGCTTTCCCGCTCAAAGTTCCGATCTAGGTCTCTGTCCTTGATTTAGATATAGGCAAAGTCCAGGAACAAATTCGAATAGTAGCCCAAGAAGTCCAGATGAGAAACCTCTCCTCACTGCTCCGATGGAGGGGTCATGCAGGCAGTATTCTAAGATCCAGGCTCCATGGAGATCGTCTGATTCCAACCCTGTTCCACAGATGAAGCAGGTGGCCCCCTAGTTTCCAGGATCATATTCAGACTAACAGCAAGTAGAGGGCTTCAAGGAGCTGCTGCTGCAAATGTCTCGGACAATTCTGGGGCCCCCTGCAATGTCTTTGGGTCACATATCTGCCAGGCTCCCTGTCATACTTCTGCCAGAAGGCACTTTCCTGAAACTGACTGAACCAGTTTGGCCCCCACTCCGTTTCACGCTTGCACTACGTCTTGTTTCCATGCCCTTGTTGGAGGCCGCTTCTTTAGAGATGGCCTGTCTCAATCCAAGGCTGGCACCTATCTTGGATCCTGAACTGTGTTCAGCTAAATCCCAATGTCTCTTTGTGTGTTTACCAAAGCTTAGACAGTGGTGCTTGAGGATCCTCTAGCAGTGCTTTGTCTCTGCACAAGTATCTTCAGTGCATCATGGCCTTTTTCTGCTTCAACTCAGATGTACAAAAAAATCCTGAACCACATGAGGATGATGAGGAAGAGGCAACTTGACAATGGATTTTACCTAAATCTGTAGAATGCAAGTGGTCTTTACACCTCGCCTTAAATTGCATTAGACTGTCCATTGAAGATCTATCCTGAAGAAAGTCCTTCTTTTGCTATGGTTGTACAGCGAGCAACAGAGGTCTTAGAGTTTCAACTGTCTACCATAGAAAATAAGGCTTACTTACTGACGATATGCATTCTGTAGTGATAGCAATCTTTCCCAGCTCTGGTAAAGCCAATATACATAATGAATAACAACATTTGTGCATGCAACACATGTGAACAACATTTGTAAACGCCTGTGCTTGCTTATATGTGTTGGTACATTAAAGCCAGAACCCTTTTGCTTTAGCAATGCTGGTTTCTTCTGGAATTGTACCTTCCCCTGGGATCTCTTCCATATGCTTGAGAAGATTATAACACAAAGCGCAAGTAATGTCGCTGGCTCTTTGCAACAGCTTTTTTCATAATTTCGGTGTCTCTTGTTTGTGGAACAGCCATTCAGTACTCGGCTTTGCTCTGGGCACTACTATCAAAGTGGCTCAAAACATCTAGAAGATGAAGTGCTCTGAGATCAAACCTTTAACTGTTCTGGAAACTGCTGTTTTCTCTAGTTCCCTTCCCGGATTGAGTGCTGAGGCCTCAACCTTCCTTTGCTCTGTGGAATCAGGACACTGTCTTCTTCTGGATATGTAGTTTGTTACTTTTTGAGTGAAGAGTTTGAGCAAGCATCGCTTTTGGGGACATAAATGGGTGACAGTCTTAGCCTGCACTGGCAATTACAGGTTGTTTAACACAGATTAGATCCTATTGTGTGTGTTATCTTTTGAAGGTCAGTTCTAGCCTAATTCCTCTTAAGTGTGCATTTTATTCCAGTCATAGCCTAGTAAGACTGATCTGGGCCATGACTCCTCCACTGAAATGAAGCCACACTCATTCTAGTGCAGAGGATGGCTTAATTGGAGAAAGGTGCCAAGTCAGCATGAACTCTTCCTGCAAGAGAAAGTGTAGGAGGCTTACTTCCCTCAGTATTTATATGAAATTTCAGTTTCCAAAGGCACTCAGGAAATTCATAAACTGAGAGACACTAGCCCTTTTCGTGTTGACTGTTAGTAGAAGTATTGATGTATGTTGTCTACAGTACAACATACATAACCCTATCCTTCTGGAGGCGCAAGGGGTTGAGCCCAAACCTTCGATGCTGTCCTAGACTTTGACCCCCTTAAGAACTCAACTAGAACAGTCAGTCCCTCTCTTCAGGGCTCAGTCACTTCAGGGTGCCTCTTTGAATATTCCCTTCTCTTGGTAAGTAGACTATATGGCAAAAGGATCTGACACATCTGACCATTTCAATCATGAACAACTTGATCTAGAGTTGGCTCAGTTTGCTCCATTTCAGGGCCTGCAAAAACCTGGCTTCTGTCTCAGTACGGAATGATGCCTTTAGGACTTCAGTTTGAATGTGAAAACTGTTGAAACTGCTCTGGCTCCTGTATCTCCTCCTCTGCTGGCAGTGGTACCTTTTCAAATCTCAACAATGAAGGGCACATCCTTCTTGGTGGATACATAGCTCCTGTAGTCTATTTGGGACCTTCCCTCTGACTCTTCTCATTACTGCACCTGTCTAGATACCTCCCAGATACCCCTGCAGGATGATCAGGATGGCAGAAGCTGCCGTTCATCTGTCCCCTTGGACGTGGTCACTCAAGAGACCATGCTTGTGAGTCTTGGCAACTGAATGCGACACTGCTGCTCACATATCAGTCTTACGCTTTCTCACACAATGCCAGAGGAGCCATTGCAAACTAAAGGTTATATTGTGGCACTTGTTTGACTCTTACATATCACCCTCCTAAATGTATGGCCAGGAAAGAAGAGTTCGAGGCATGTGGGCTGCTGAATTCATATCTGTGCATAGATCGCCGCCTAGTGTTGGGTCCGGATGTTTGCACGTTGTTGTCCTGGAAGAGTCTTCGAAGTATCCTTGGATAGGTGACTCCTCCCCTGGACTACAGTGCGCATGGGCATCCTCTCCATCCTCAGATTGTTTTTTTCCGCCATTGGGTTCGGATGTGCTATCTTAGCTCAAGTTAGGAAAAAATTTTGTCGAGGCCACAAGGCCTTTAGTTCGCGTCGGTACTGTTTATCGATCGGTTTTCGATACTCTCTGTTAGTTTACTAACTTTCAGCACCGACTTTGTTCGCATTTACCTGTCCATCAACTACTTCGACGATGGAATCGAGGACGCCATTCAAAAGGTGTCCGGTATGTAATGCGAAGTACCCACACATCGACGTCCATCCGGTGTGCAACAAATGCCTTTCGCCGGACCACGACGAGTCGACATGTATGGCCTGTGCCCGGTTCCTTTCAAAGAAGACTCTGCGGAATCGTCGAGCGGCGAGGCTCGAAGCGCAGCACGCGGCACCGGCCCCAGCTGACATCTTCGACGACGCGGACGACGTCGAAGAAGTAGAAGTCTTACCCTCCAGTCCCGTTTCCGACCAAGAACCCGGATCGGACGAGGCCGACGAGTCACTCTTCCACAGAGGTGAAGACGACACCGAGGTAGGAGACGACGAGGAGGCCTTAGGGGCCGAAGAGAGTAGCTCCGATGATGAACAAGGCCTACCTGTTCAAACCGAGAATTCACCAGTGCCACAGACTATGGCTCCGGTCGAGGGATCGCCTTCGGGCCTTACCCGAGACCTATCACGCAGTCCTTCGGCCCCGCCCTCGGGCCCGGCCTCGGCCGTTCAGCGGCAGCCATTACCGCTTAAGCCAGCTGGTTTCCCTTCCACGAAACCGAAACCGAAAGCTGCTCAGGTTCCTACGAAACCGAAACTGAAAGTGGCGCTAGTCGGATCGAGGCCTTCAACACCTTCGACGCCGGCGCACCGTGTCGGCACCGACCGCACCAAGGGGGACTTCGGTGCCGAACTCGAGACGGGCGACATGGGAGTCGACAAACGGAAGAAGGCCATCGGCGCCGAAAAACCTGCTCGGTTACCGGCGTCGACGCCACCGACACCGAGGGCCGTCCCGCCTGCTACGCCTCGCAGCACTCCCTCGACGACACCGAAACCTCACGTGTCGAAGACGTCGACGGTGATCTCCGCACCTCGGCTCGATGCACCACGGGCGCAGAAGATATCTGCAGCCGCCTCGACGACCCTGGCGGGGGCCACGACCTCTTAGGCGCCCCGAGTACGGCCTGGCGCAATGCCAGGCTGCAAAACCAAGGCTGCCCTCCAGGACCAGTCGGGTTCGATCGATCCAGCGGTTTCGTCGGTGCCGACCAGCATTACCTTCGGCTTGCCTCCATCCACAATCCCGAAGGCGTTTCAACTCAGGACACAGGCCACCAAAACTGCGGTTACGCCTGTCGAGCCGTCTCCGTCACGCGTCATCGACGCCGACACTGGCAGGATGATTCTCCACGACCGAAGGATAACTTCGGAACCGCCATTGGAACCTTTCAGGATCCCGCTAAAGAGGAAGCTGCCTGTGGACACAGAACCTCTCCTGTATGAACCCTTTCATTCACCCTACCAGGATCCACACCGGGCCTCCCCCACACGCTCCGACACGGATGCATTGGAGGACTACATGGGTGAACAAGTCCCCTACCATGTGGACACGGACCCTGATGACCAGCAGGACCCTGACCAAACTTGGGGCGACCCTGCAGACCCCAGTGCACCTCTTGATGCACGGGACCCACAACTATATGGGGCAAAAACGTCACCCACAGAGGATACTGCGGCGTTCAACGCTCTGATTGAACGGGCGGCGAACAACCATGATGTACAGCTTCACTCTGATATCATCGAAGATGACTTTCTAATGGACACCTTTGCATCCTCAGAAAGACATGTAAAGACTCTGCCAATGTTGAAGGGGGTCCTTAAGCCAGCCACTGACATTTTCAGGGAACCCACCAGGGCACGAGTGATAAACCCCAGGATCGATAAGAAATACAGATCAGCACCTGGAGATCCTACTTACATCAGAGGACAATTACCACTCGACTCCATCGTTGTGGCGAATGCCCGCAAGAGGGCACACTCGCAGACAACGGGTGACGCTCCTCCCCCGGACAAGGAGTCCAAGGTGCTGGAGACCTCCGGCAAGCGAGTTGCCGCACAAGCTGCAAGCATATGGCGCATAGCTAACACTCAAGCGCTCCTCGCTCGCTACGATAGGGCGCACTATGACACAATGGAGCAACTCCTTCAACACCTCCCTGACCCCTACAAAGAAGGTGCAGAAATCCTTATCAGAGAGGGACAGCTACTCACAAATGCTGCCATCAAATGTGCACTAGACGCTGCTGACACGGCTGCCAGGGCCATCAACACTAGCGTCATCCTACGACGTCACGCCTGGCTACGTATCTCAGGATTCAAGCCTGAGGTACAAAACAATATACTTAATCAGCCCGTCAACCCCGACTTTTTGTTCGGGCCTGAGGTTGACGCCACCCTCGAGAAGATAAAAAAGGACACGGACACTGCAAAGTCCATGGGCGCCCTACAAACTCAGTCCTTTCGGAGCGGCTCCTTTCGTCGCCCCGGAAACAAGGGAGCAGGCAGAGGACAGGGGTCACAACAAACATATAACAAGGGTAATACGCAGACCACCTACGATAAGAACACCCGAGGTGGCTATCGTGGCTCCAGTACCAAGGGCAGAGGACGTGGCTACGGCAACACCAGGTCCTCCCCCAAGAACAAGCAGTGACGCCCTCTCCCTTCCTCCCGACCACATAACACCTGTCGGGGGAAGGCTACAACGGTTCCTGTCCACGTGGAACTCCATCACCACGGACAGGTGGGTCAAAGATATTATAAAATACGGTTACTGTCTGGAGTTAACTTCCACTCCACCCACAATACCACCAAGAAACCGTCCTATGTCCTCAGAGCACTTGACGCTCTTACAGCAAGAGGTAGAAAGTATGCTTCTAAAAGGCGCTATCGAGGTCGTACCCGTCCACGAGCGGGGCACGGGGGTTTACTCCCTCTACTTCTTAATTCCAAAAAAGGACGGGTCGCTCAGGCCTATATTAGACCTGAGACCCCTGAACCAGTACATTCTTTCGGAGCACTTTCACATGCTCACTCTACAGCAAGTCCTTCCGCTTCTCCAGCAGGGAGACTTCCTAGCATCACTGGACCTCAAGGATGCGTATTTTCACATACCCATCCACCCCTCACACAAAAAATACCTCAGGTTCACTGTTCAGGGGCAGCACTATCAGTTCAAAGTCCTTCCCTTCGGCGTGACAACAGCGCCCAGGGTTTTCACAAAGTGCCTAGCTACGGTGGCGGCACATTTACGGAGACAGCACATACACGTCTACCCCTACCTAGACGACTGGCTCGTTCAAGCGAGATCAGCCCAGCAATGTGCAAGCCACGTGTCCCGTACCATTCACCTTCTTCACAGTCTGGGATTCTCACTAAATTACCCAAAGTCTCATCTCCAGCCCGCACACGTACAACAGTACCTAGGTGCGACTATAGACACTCTGGCGGCCACAGCTCAGCCAAATTTAGTGAGGATCAACGGCATACAAGCGCTGATCTCCAAGTTCAGACCCAACCACTCGCTTCCAGCGCGAGTGTTTATGCAGTTGATAGGCATGATGGCCTCCTGCATCTTCATAGTCCCGCACGCGAGATTACATATGCGCCCACTTCAGGAGTGCCTAGCACGTCAGTGGAATCAGGCTCAAGGACAGTTGAAAGACCTAGTGTTGGTGAGCGGTCGGGCATACAACTCTCTGCATTGGTGGAATCCACAAAACCTTTGCAAGGGCCGACCGTTCCAAGAGCCTGTTCCACAAATAGTACTGACAGCGGACGCGTCTCTCCAGGGATGGGGAGCTCATGTACTCCACTACACAGTGCAGGGACTATGGACGACACAACAGAAGAAGATGCACATCAACCTTCTGGAACTGATGGCAATCTTCCTGGCCATGAAGGCTTTCAAAGTACATCTGTGCAACAAGGTCGTGTTGATCCGGACGGACAACATGACCGCAATGTACTACATACAGAAGCAGGGAGGGACACACTCTCCACAGTTGTCTCATCTGGCTCAGAGCATGTGGAAGTGGGCCATTCAGAGGAACATGTTCCTCATGGCGGAACACCTCCCCGGCAAGGACAACCAGATGGCGGATCTGCTCAGCAGACACAGCCACCAGATGCACGAGTGGGAGTTACACCCATCGGTACTCCAACCGTACTTCCAGCAGTGGGGTCACCCAGAAATAGACCTATTCGCGACAAGCGAAAACGCAAAATGCCAAAGCTTCGCCGCCAGATTCCCACACCCGCAGTCGCAGGGCAATGCGATATGGATGAACTGGTCCGGCAAATTTGCGTACGCTTTTCCCCCAGCACCGTTGATACCGCTGGTGGCTCGCAAACTCCGACAACACTCCCTGACACTCGTCCTAGTTGCTCCCACGTGGGCACGCCAGCCGTGGTACACCACCTTCCTCGAACTTTCCGTGGTACCGCATCAAAGGCTGCGGATCAAACCCGCGCATTTGACGCAGAACCATGGAGAGGTTCAGCACCCAGATCCGCAACAGCTGAACCTGGCGATCTGGCTCCTGAAGTCCTAGAGTTTGGCTATCTCAATCTGCCACCTGACTGTATGGACATCATCAAGGAGGCCAGGAGACCCACTACAAGAGCTTGCTATGCAGCCAAATGGAAACGGTTCGTCATTTATTGCGGTAATAATGACATTAACCCGCTGGACGCATCCATCCACAACATCATATGTTACCTCTTACACCTATACCGATGCAATCTGGCGTACACCTCTATACGTGTCCATTTGACCGCAATATCAGCCTATCTGCAAACCAGGCAGCACCTCTCTCTCTTCAGAGTGCCTGCCATCAAAGCATTCTTGGAAGGACTCAAACGAGTCATTCCACCTAGTCACCCACCGGCTCCAATTTGGAACCTCAACTTGGTCCTCACACGCCTGATGGGTCCACCCTTTGAACCTCTACACTCATGCGAGATTCAATTCCTTACCTGGAAAGTAGCCTTCCTGGTAGCGATCACTTCCCTAAGAAGAGTTAGTGAACTCCAGGCACTAACCGTTCAAGAGCCATTTATTCAGGTTCACGCCAACAGGGTCGTACTACGTACCAACCCCAAATTCATGCCCAAGGTAATATCGCAGTTCCACATGAACCAGACTATTGAACTGCCCGTTTTCTTCCAAAACCCACAAACTGTTGCAGAGAGGGCATTACATACACTAGATGTACGGAGGGCCCTCATGTACTACATCGACAGGACTAAACCCTTCAGGAAGACAAAACAACTGTTCGTTGCCTTTGCCCCACACCACAAAGGTAACGCCATCTCCAAAGCAGGGATAGCCAGATGGATAGTTAAGTGTATTCAAATCTGTTATCAAAAGGCAAAACGCACATTAACTATTCCACCACGAGCCCACTCAACACGCAAGTTGGGGGCTTCCATGGCCTTCCTAGGAAATATTCCCCTGCATGATATATGCAGAGCAGCCACATGGTCCACTACACACACATTTACAAAACACTATTGCGTAGATGTGCAGTCAAAACAGCAGGCAGCTGTAGGACAGGCTGTTCTCAAAACACTTTTTCAGACCGCTGCAGCTGGCACGGGTAGCCGCCGCCAATAGAGGGCACTGCTATGTATTCTATGCACAGATATGAATTCAGCAGCCCACATGCCTCGAACTGAATATGCTACTTACCAGTATGCATCTGTTCTTGGCATGTAGGGCTGCTGACATTCATATCGCCCTCCCTCCTCCCCGGCGCCTGTCGCAGCTGCAGCTCTCAGAATTATTGCAAGCATGGTCATCACTTTCTGTATCTACTCCATCACTGCCACAATGGCGAAAAACAATCTGAGGATGGAGAGGATGCCCATGCGCACTGTAGTCCAGGGGAGGAGTCACCTATCCAAGGATACTTCGAAGACTCTTCCAGGACAACAACGTGCAAACATCCGGACCCAACACTAGGCGGCGATCTATGCACAGATATGAATGTCAGCAGCCCTACATGCCAAGAACAGATGCATACTGGTAAGTAGCATATTCATTATTATGCTCAACCTAGGCAGAGGAATATCTGAGCAGAAACTGTTAATATTCCAAGACCTCACTGGCACTGCTGCTATAACCATGAAACTGCCCTCTTCAAAACTCATGCATGGCTGAATTCTTCAGCTCTGAAATCCAGAAACACTGATGACATACTTCAGTTCCTGTTCAATAGGAAGAAAATGCTTGACTCACCAGACCAGCGTCATCTTTCTTTCTGATGAGCGCCTGTCAGGCTTTCAAGGCCAAGGCCTCCTTTCAGTCACTATGTCATGGCCCACCATTTCAAGAGGAGACTTTGCAGGGTAAAAAACAAGCCTACCCTCTAAGCTTAAATAAAGGCTATGAAGCCTGAATTACCTTCTTGTGATCCTGTACCTCTACCAATACCAGTGGACACAAGCATCAACAATGTCTAAATCATCCTGCTTAATATGACAGAAGCCACAGCTTAAACACTTACCCAAGTGGTCGCATCATGAGATGGAAGAATCTTCCCAATTGATAATATTGAGACCGAGATATGGAATATGAGTAACACAGTCACCATCAACAAACCATTACCCTTTTAAATAATGTGTCTAATGCCCATATTTTGCTGTGCACAAAACGTGACAGAGCCTTTATGGGGAATGAAAATCCCTACTGCGTTCATTTATATATAAAGTTTTGTATAGCGCGAACATGACCCTAGTGGATATCAGAGCACTTTACATGAAGGAAGGTAAAGAATAAATTAGACTAGCAACATAGTCACATATAAGCATGACAGAACAACATTGAAAATAAAGAGTAATAAGCTTGATCTCTTATAAATAGTCAGCGATGAGAAGTTCAAGCGTCATGAAGAGTGGCTAGCATGGTTACGTTCAATGCACATATGGATGTTGTCTTAGGGCAAAAACCTGGCCATCAAAAATGATTTTGCTTCTATTTTGAAGGCGGAGGTAGATGAGATTAGGTGAACATCAGGTGGCAGAGCATTCCATATCTTAGATGCGACAACCGAGAAAGCTCTAAAACCCATTTTCTTTTTATGGAAACGTTGGGGTTTCAGAAGCGGGGAACTCGCACTTCGCGAATGTCTGCAACCCCTGAATTTTCAAGCTTTTGGGCTAGATATCTGGGGGTATTGAAATGTAGGGCTTTATGATTCATGCAGGTAATCTTTAGTTGAATTCTCGCTGCATATGGTAGCCAATTCAGAGATTTTAGAGCAGGTGAAATGTGAAATGTGATTGTTTCTTTTTGTTCCAGAGACAAGTCTGGCTGCCGCGTTAAGGGAGGCTCTTCGGTGGGGCAAATTCATTCTGTATATAGACCTGTCTCATTTGAGACCAAAGTAAATAACTGAATATTCTTCTGCTGCTTTATATATGTTTCCTTTTTCTTTCCTCTCTGAATGTTTCTATTTTATTTATTCTCTTTAGTTGGTTTGTTTGATTGATCTGGTGGTATGACATACAACCTCGTGACCTATAGAGTTTCTTTACTCTAGTTTTTTTGTATTTTGCTTTGTTTACTTTAACTCAGACAATGTGGAATAAGTTTTAAGATTGAAATCAGATGAATTTATAACCTTACTTTTGTTCCTTCTTTCCTTCTTTTCTGTGAATTCATGGGAATCGGAGACTATGCAGCATTTACAATTTTTATTTTTATTCTTTCCAATCGTGGTGGTCTGGTATAGCAAAGATGGCGTATCTCCTTTGAGGCTTTTCTAATGCTTTCTGGTCTTTGCCATGTAAAAGAGCTCCACTTGCACAAGTACCAATAAGCAATCCAAATTGAGGACTGTTTATACAATCTATATTATTATTTTTCCTTGGCACAGTTTATTTAAAAGGCAATACATTCAAAATATTCCATGTTTAATACTTAGTAATCTCCTGTCACTGTTGTGATCCATGAGGTGGTTACAACAGTGGTTACTGCTGCGGTCCTCACTGATGTAGTCCTTGTTATGATGGCAGCTGTTGTTGTCCCTACCATGGTGGTAGCTGTTATCACAGCTGGTATGGCTAGTATTGTGGCTTCTCATGTTGCTGGATTCCCAGCTCTGATTGAGGCCGTTATTGCTATGGTGCCAGCTATTGTCACTGCTGCGGGTCTTTCTGTTGAGGCATCTGTTGTCCTAGCCATTTTTGTTGATGTTGATGTTGCAGAGCCATATTTATCACCACCCAAGTGAGTTGATGTCCGTTCCTTTTTACCACCTTATCAACCTCCAAATTGCTTGTTTTTTCCCTTGAAAGACAGTGTGTTACGGATGTCTCCCCTCAAAATGACATGCTTCTTGACCTGCAGGAAGCAGGTGTTGGTCAAAAAAACAATGTGGTGTGTGTCTTTGGTGTCTTTGATCAAAGCACAATTCGAAGTTGTGCGATAAGTGCTCCCTGATGCATCTGAAGGCCCTCAGGCAGTGAGTGGCTAAGAATTATGTTGCCGAGAAGATCTCATTCACTCTCCATGTTGCAGGTCCATTTCCCACTGAAAGTCACAGCTGCTTTCCCGCTCAAAGTTCTGATCTAGGTACCTGTCCTTGATTTAGACATGGGCAAAGTCCAGGAACAACTTCCAATAGAAGCGCAAGAGGTCCAGATGAGAGACCTCTCCTCACTGCTCCCAATCCATGGAGGGGTCATGCAGTCAGCATTCTAAGATCCAGGCTCCATGTAGATAGTCTGATTCCAACCCTGTCCCACAGTTAGAACAAATGTGCCCCCAGTTTCCTGGATCATCTGCAGACCAACAGCAAGTAGAGGGCTTCAAGGAGCTGTTGCTACAAATCTCCAGGACAATGCTGGGGCCCCCTGCAATGTCTTTAGGGCCACAGATCCGCCAGCAACCCAGGCAAACTTCTGCCAGAAGGCACTTTCCTGAAACTGACTGAACACGTTTGACCCCCACTCAGTCTTGCGCTTGCACTAGGTCATGTTTCCATGCCCTTGTTGAAGACCACTTCTTTAGAGATGTCCTGTCTCGATCCAAGGCTGGCACCAATCTTGGATCCTGAACTGTGTTCAGCTAAATCCCAACCAATGTCTCTCTGTGAGTTTACCAAACCTTAGACAGTGGTGCTTGAGGATCCTCTAGCAGTGCTTTGCCTCTGCACAACTATCTTCAGTGCATCAAAGCCTTTTTCGGCTTCAACTCAGATGTACAAAAAATTCATGAACCACATGAGGATGATGAGGAAGAGGCTACCAACTTGACAATGAACTTTGCCTAAATCTCTAGAATGCAAGTGGTCTTTATACCTCGCCTTAAATGACATAAGACTGTCCAATGAGGATCTATCCTGAAGAAAGTCCTTCTTTTGCTATGGTTATACAGAGAGGAACAGAGGTCTTTGAGCTTCAATCGTGTACCATAGAAAATACGGCTTACTTACTGACTGAGATTTTGCAAGCTGGTCCTTCATCTTTGGAGCTTTTGTCTCCTTTCATTGAATAGCTGGCTGGGGCATGGGAAATGTCCTGCTTGGCACTGTTCGGTAAGTTGCACTATAGTATAGTACCATAGACTTGCTCCTGAGTCACTCTGCATCTTTCATCTGTAAGTCTTATGGTGCAAGCTTTGACCTTCAAGGCAAACCTGGAAGCGCATTAATGCCATTTGTAAGAGGGTATTCTCCTCCTCTAGCCTGGCCTCAGTCTCCCTGAATCAACTTAGCAAATGCACACCCACACCCTCTGGGAAATGACTACAGTTTCTTCTGGAAAATGCAGGTATCTTCAGACTGGAGACAAGGTTGAGTCAATTCTGGAGTAGTTCAGTAGTAACATTGCTGTGGCTGATTCCTTAGTCTTGCTAGCTCATCATGCCATTTTCCTCAGCTATTCCTGAATCTCAGGGTTACTGCCAGACCCTTGCTTATCACCAAGACGTCCACCCCAGCCAAATCTCTCTTATTCCTATTTAGACAGTTCCTTGCTGCCTGTAGTGGGTAGAATATGTTTTATCTGCCAACTGATGTGCAGTTACATTAGACCAGTAGGTCATGCAGTTTGTCAGATGAGGTGACTCTCTTCCCTTTCGTGAACATTTTTATCTGGATGGATGTGTTTTACATCCTTGTACAATGAGGAGTGTGTGCTAAACAGCCACTTTTGGGCACTTTCTGCATCTATGGGCAGTGTGGTGCTGATTCCTTTGAACCTTGTTTTTCAAGGTTTGTTGCTTTTGGCATGTTTCTGATGGTTGTCTCACCATCCTGTGTGTGAGGACATTTCCATCTGATCACTGAGACCCCCCCCCCCCCCTTTGTGTCCTCCTGTTCATTTGTTCGGATCCATCCCGGAGCGCTCTTTGCCTCCCACAGTTCCTTCCCCCCCGTGGAACTGCAACCCTCTTTTGTGTTTGCCCTTCCCTTTCTGCCAACCTCTCCCTGCCACCCCCCCCCCCTTCAGTTCTTCATGTTTTCTCACAAATCTTTGCAAAGCATGCCGTGATGCTTGCCAGAGAAGTTCTGTTGTTATTGGACAAAGGGGCAATAGAGAAGGTGTCTGAGGAGGAGAGAGAGAGAGAGAGAGAGAGAGAGAGCATGCACTACTTCTGCTATTTCCTGGTGCCTAAAAAGGATGACAGCCTTAGGCCAGTTTTGGACCTTCAATTCCTCAACGCTTTCCCTCCGAAGAACAAAATGCATACCTTGGCTCAGGTTCTATCCACTCTAATCCAGGGAGACTGGTTGGTAACCTTGGACTTCCAAGACACATACTTGCGCCCATCATTGAGTCCGACATGTGTTTCCTCCAATTTGTTATGGGCTCACCTCTGTCTTATGCAGGATGATCTGCTGTCCCAGCAACAGTGCAGAGTTATTTATCCTCCACAATCTGCACCTTAATGTGTGGAGTATGAGCAGAACAAGTTGAGTGACTTTTACCTACCCATACAGGTTATTTACATCATCTTGGCCACCCATCCATGAACTCTGTTTACTCTGGACATTTGTTGAAGTATGTGACCTGGTGCGAGGACTGTCGGGTCTATCCATTGCAAGCAAAATTGTCTGACATACCTCTTTGCGTCCCGTCTTTGGGGCTTGCCATTGACATTCTTAAAGGTTATTTGTCAGCCCTATCTGGTTTTCTAAGTTTGCCTTACCAGCCTTCTCCGTTTTAGTCACCAGTTGTGATGTGTTTTGTAAACGGGATTATATACATGTTTGATTCTGAGGCTTTTGTTTTTCTGCATTAGGACATTAACTTGTTCCTAACCATCTTAATGTGCACGTCTGTCGAGCCCAGGCACTGCTGTTCATTGAGACTTATTACCCTTAAGACTATGTGGTCATTGCCATGTTCTTGAGCTGCAGGCGCTGCCAGTACAATCACCATATGCCACTGTCTTTCTGGTTTTGCTTGTGCTTAACACCCTTTCTATCGAAGATGGTGTCACCTGTCTATGTGGGCCACTCCATCACAATCTCTGCTTTCTTCTCTCCGTCACATTACTCTAAAGAGGCGGAGAGAGTTTATTGGTTGAACCTCAAGAGTGTTCAACTTTTACATTGACCGTTCCAAGGAGCACTGAGTGGACCAATTTTTTGTATGTTTATCTGGTATGAAGAAGGGAAATGTGGTCCAAAAACAGATCCTATACAAATGGATTGTCCTTGTCATAAAAATGTAAAATACCTTGGCCAAGAAGGAGCCTTTAGCTGGCCTTGAGCTCATTTCACCAGAGCTAAGTCCACAACAACGGCCTTTGCCAGGGGTGCTCCAGTATTGGACATCTGCCAGGCAGACACAAGGGTGTCCATCTGCACCTTTGCCAGGCATTACTGCCTTGAATCACAGGTGCCTAGGAGAAGGCGTCCGGCACCTGGGGACTTCAGCGTTGATGAGAACATAGCCAGAAATGCAGGCCTCCCCAAGACCCCTGAAGCCAACACAGCGGCGCTTCCGGTAGTTGCAGCGCTGATGTTAAGGTGAGACCGGGAACGAATCTGGAAGTACAACAAGCATTTGCAATGCAATAGGTCTCGCATTACCGTAAGTTTGAGCTATTGGCGTTGCATTATTATTTGTGACTCCAATAGCTCAAACTTACAGTAATGCGAGGTCTATTACATTGCAAATGCTTGTTTTCTCATCCATCCTCCTGCCCTTTTTGTTTCTCATCAATCGGAACCTCCCTTTTCATGCCTCAGGTTACCAAAAACTGACTCCTGCTGACTCCAGGCACACGGTGAGCTTTGGCGTTCTAGGTAGCCCTTCCGCAGTGCATCACTTCTCATGGACAATCAAAGCGAATCACATATTTTTGTTTTGTGTGGGCAGCAAGGCTTTTACAAGAAGACGTTAGCAGTATATTCGATTTTTTTCATTTCAATGCAGCTGTTCTAGTGCAGGCATCTCTCAGTGCGTGAATAAGACCTTCAATCTGAGAAGCGAAAGGGAGCAATGGTCCTACTTTTAAAAATCTTCCTTTGCAGAGTTCATCTGAACTTTTAAGTTACTTATCTTTTTTGAAGCTTTTATAGGGCCCGATTGGGGTAAAAATAAGCCCCACAACCCCCCTAAATTACCCAAATTCACAGATTGTGATTTTCGACCTTTTGATAAATGTTGCTGGGTATCGTCAGTACCCACATTGTTTTTATAAATGCGTGGTGAAAAGCTGTTTTAAAGCGCGTATGGCCAGTAAGTTGATCAAGACTGAAAAGAACATTGTAGCTCTAAAAACGGAATATTTATTTGCAACATCAACGCGTTACACAAGGTGGCTAGATATCCCCTCTTGCAGCCAGCTATGTACTGGGGTCTGATTATCACACACAACCAGAAATCTAGGGGGAAAGGTAGGATCTCTAGAAACAAAACCAGTAATGACAGAAAGGAGAAAGAAAAACACTGGAATTCTTCCTCTCTTCACAATGGAGAGGTTCAAAGAATAGAACAGGTAATGACAGTAATAAAATACATCTTAGTTAGTATGTCTGGTATAATATGAGACAGAAGCGCAACACCCATGGGGCTAAAACGGATTTTGCTCCACCCCCTCGTATGTCTCAGTCCAGGATGGTGCATCCCCCGTTGCTGGGGTATCATCTAGCGTGCTATCTCAGCCACACCGAGTTTGTCACAAGTCTTTAAAAGACAATTTATGTGCCTTTTGTGAGCTGGTTAACAAGGCTTTGTCTGTGCTTTTTCGCTGGTTGCAGTACACCCTGGGTCCCCACTCTACCTATTCCTTACATTTGTATTTTATTTTTACTGCCACAGTGAGAGAATGCATTTAGTGAAAAGGCATCTCACAAGTAGGAACGCCACCTTTCCAAAAGAAAAATACCGCAAATTTGTTGTTTTTGTTAAGAGAGTTTGCAAAGGCTTTGCCTTCACACTAAAAAGGGTTCTAAATAAAATGGTATATATTCATTTGTAACATAACTTTTCTGTCTCACACGAGCAAACTAACTCACGCCGTTCTCCCTCCACTTACCCTACGGTCACATGAGCACTCCGCTCACCCTGCACTCAGTGGTCACACTGTACTCCCGCATTTACCCTCCTCCTACCCTGCGCTCACAAGAGCACACCCCTTACCCTGCACGCACATCAGACTCTACACACTTGTCACTTTCACCTGTCACATTTCACTCACAGCGATCATGCTGTTAACCTGAAATCACAACGTTCATTCTCCTCTTACCCTGCACTTACACAAGCACACTACTCACTCTGCACACAGGTGACACTTCACTCACCTGTCACTCTCACTGCTCACTTTACAATCTCACTCAAACAAGCACATCGCTCGCCATGCATTAATTCCTCCCACACCGCACTTTCAACGCACCCAAACTCATATGTCACATCACTTACCCTGCAGTTACTCCTTTCATCCTCCTGTCACATCCCTCAGTGTGCACTCAGGCACTCCTCCCACTCACACATCTCATCATTCACTCACATACACACAGCACTAACTCTGAACTCACACCACGCAAACAAGCACAGCACTCACCCTGGAGTCACACCACTCACCCTGCACTCACACGGACAAACCTCTCTATCTGCATTCATATAGGCACTCTGTTCATCTTGTCTGTACACACAATAATCTGCCTGAACTAAATCGTTAAAGTAACCATGTTGTTCTTGCTTACATTTCACATAATTAACTTAATCTTGCATTCCCTATCAGTGTTTGCTTTTTCCAGGATTTTTTTTTCATGCTGCATATTACTCTTGTCTCCCTTCCCTCATAACCTATTTCCAATTTTCTAGTTCTCCAGCACCACAAGGTCATACAAGTGGCAATAGCTCTATGCAAATATAATCATTTCATTGCAAATAAAAAAAAGAAAAGTTAAAAATATTTTCATTTTCAATTCCAAGAGCTCCAAGTTTCTCCCATGCGAGACTGATGGCATTGTAAATGCTTGTCTGCCAAGCTGCGAGTAGATAAAAACAGATTTATGACAGGTGCCAAATTACAAACCTCGGTGTTACAGGTAAGTAACTCTATCTGCAGATTTGTTCTTTGAAATATTAACAATGGGATGCTTTAAATCAGTGGAGATAGAAGTACAATCAGGCCTGGACCATGATTCTGGGTTAGGTAGGGCCACGAGGAAACAGACAAAATCAATGCAAGATTTAGACCGAAGGACAAAAGGAATGGAGTTTGGTCAGCTGTAACTGGTCTTGGAAGGGTCAGCAGGTTCCTTTGGAAGAGCCAGGCTTCTCCGCCTACCTGCTAAAGCTGGCACTGGTTAATATCATCCTAACAAACCAAATATTTAAATACTACTTTTCCGATTTCGATTTCTTCTTCAATAGCGCTATAGTGTCATGCAATGGTATTTACAAAGAAGCAGGTGCCACCTTTGAAAATTTCTGTCAACATTATAGTTACAAGAACTGTGTCCTGCCTTATGCCCTAAGAGAAGGAAGCGCACACACTCATTTGCGGAGGGGAGTCATCTACAGCAAAGATCAGATGCCCATGCTGAAAACAATTCTCAGAGAAGATGAGCAAAATGATCCTGGACATCACCGCAATAGCAAAGTGGGAAATCAGAGGGTTTCAAGGCCAATTCAATTCAACAGATCATATTGATGCTGGGGTCCTATGTTCCCTCTTTGGTGCGCGTTTGTACGCCCGTGCACATGCTGCCTTCCTGCCACGCACAAAGAGCCTGAAAGCGCTCATTTAAGTCAAACTGAACACAAAGCAATTATCACTCTCAAATCGGCCATTAATTCCTCAAGGCGCTCAAACACTGCATTCAACATTACGTGAACAGTTCTCTGTTGATTTATGCCTGTCTCCCACCCCTTATCATGCTTATAGCCATGCAACAGTTGATGTTGTTGCACCAAGGATATTGTGCTGCATAACTAAATACTTATAAGGTCCCAAAAGTGAGACCTATTGGCTATGCCAGTTCTTGTTTTAGGTCTCGCCTGACCCAGCGCTTGTGCTGGTCTGGCGAGACTTTAAGTAAGGGCTTCAAAAAATGATACCGCCAGCCACAGCTTGCAGTGCACATGCGCGGGCGCGCACTTGAGCAGAGGCGCCATATGGCATGATTACTGCTTCGCGCGCACCACTCGCGTGCTTCCCCCGCAATCACTTTCGCTATGGCCCCGCGGCTAATGCTTGTTTGGAAAGCATTGGCCGCGCGCGCACACAACTCCCGCTTCTCCCCATCCCTCACCACATATCGCGCCTCGTGGCCTTGCGCGCGGCCAATGCTTGTTGTATACAGCTTTTGCCTACTCATGGCACAGTATATTGCATTTACATATACCGTGTTTACGGTATATTGTCAGCCTGCCTTTTTGTATCCTATAGTATCATTGCATGCTGCAAGTACATGTAAATTCTTTTTTCTTTATGGAATCTGTCCCCACTCACACCCTCTCTGATAGGGCTCTTAAAACTCTCCTGGCCCAACAATACGATTCTTCATTCATTTGCATATTTAAATCTGCCACTTCCCGTTACCACAGGCTTTTGCCACTGATTCATAATGGACTATAGGACAAGGCGCAGAAGTCTTTTGCAATCCACTATTAAATTCTTAAAACCAAATCCTGAATCTGGAGTTCTCTGCGTGTCCTGCTCCCAGTGGAGCCGGAACGATTTTCAAAGGGGGTGGGGGGAGCTCGTCAGTGGTGCTACTTCACTAATGTTATACGAGTTTTAAACAGTTAAGATGTTACCAAGGAACTATCTGTAGAGAGAGACCCAAGCCCTTTCCTCAAGGCAGTGGTAACACTGTTATCGCCTACCTACCTCCCTTGACGTTAAAATAAAAAATGGTATGGTGGCCCTTAAAGCACATTTTTTCCAAAACATGACTACAATGTCGTATGATACCGCTCATTTATACAGAGCGCTAACTGAAAACAATATGCCTGGACAAACAACCACTAGACTCACAACAGAGATTATTAACTCAAAGCTTTGTACTTCACACCAAGATGTATTGGGCTTATAGGTATGCAAGGCTGAGTTCACCTTGCCTTAAGTGCATCGAGCCAATGTATAGCAATGTGTTTACAATGGTTTGCTTCTTACAAGCCACACCTATGCACCATTGTTCTCATAGACCTTACTCAATGTTCATGGGCCTGATATACTACTAAATTGGTTGCAAAAAGGAGTCTCAAATTGCAAACTTTGGTGACTAGTCTTTAATTTTGTGATACAACCTATGTACTATTAGATTCCAACACAAAATATTCACTGGTTGGTGGTCACAGAACAATCTTCTTAGTGAGTATTAATCTAATTGTGGCCCTCTGTGATTGGCTACTGACACAGGGATGGTAGCCTGCAAGGAACAGTTGACCAACATTCCTGTGTTTGCATTCCTAAATGGGATTTTTTTTTAAAGCAGCCCATATTCCTTGAAGGAAACTGCACTGATGGGGGAGAAGCAGGGACCATTGCCTCCTCCCATGCAAGTCACCTGACGTGATTCTCAAAGTTCCTCTTTGTATATGTTGCTACATCCTTTGTAATTCAAAGCAGACTCCTCTTTCACAACCCTCCCTAATTGTGACACGGTATGGGTTGGAAAACCCATTTTATCAATTGAAAATGCTTTTCTAAACTGCAAAATTGGCAAAATGGATTTAATACATAGCAAAAACAATATTGCAGTCGGATTCCTTGCGATTTTGTGAATTGTGTGACTTGCAACAGCGAAATGTCTTGGTACATCATGCTTTTTGTTCCTTTGAAGCTCAAATATACTTGAGAAAATGTCTCATTTGCACTTCCAAAAAAGGGTCTTTTATTTTAAAATCTCTATACTTTGTAAAGGAAGAAGTGCATGTTTAGATCTGTTTTTTTGGATACCTTTAATCTTTTCCAATGCCCAAGTCAAAGTATGATCCGTTTCAACTCGTAGCTTGCTGGATAAACATCAATAGATTTACTTAATAAAACAATGGTATTTTGTTCAAAAATGTTGTTCCATGATTATGGTTTAATTACATCCGACAGTTTACTTTCCAAACAAAGCGCCTGAATATATGTTGCTAACAAATACAAAAAAAAAAATGAGTCATCTGTGTCTGGTTTTCTTCCAGGATATCAGGGGGGCAGCAGTATCCCACACTTGCAGCGCCACTGCCTGCACCCCTTATCTGACTCCTATTCCAAATTTCATGTCCTTATCCGATTCCATAACAAGACTGCATGCCCTGTGGCTCAAGTTTGCTATATGTACCTACTGAATTGTCCCTGACTGGATCCTTAGTTCTCACACACTGATAATCACCTGCTTGCAACCAAAATATATTCTATGCTTCCTTTATCTTCCTTTATCATATCTATTCACCTGACCAATCAGTCTAACAAGCTAACATATGTCAAACCGCCACCAGCGTTGACATCGATCTCCCCAGTGGGAGCGTCCTCTATACTATCTCGTCACTCTACCAGTAATTTGAAAGAACTAACAAACCCACACGCCCTGCCAGGAGTGGCATCTAACTCTTTGAGTCCACCACATTCTGGGGTAATGTATGTATGGGTTTCTTCTGGGAACATAAGTCTAAAATTACTAACCAAAATAAATGCTACTACCCTTGTGTTCTAAAGTAGTATGCCACTCGCCCAAAGGGCTTCAAAACAGTCAATGGTAGCAAGCTCTATATAAACGCATTTACAATATACTATTAATCATCCTATTGAAAATGATTCAGTTTTCTTCCATTGGACAAACAGCCTTATGTCCATGTTGAGCTAACATAAAATAGCCAACATGTGTTTCTCGTTACAAGGCCCATCGCTTCGTCAGGGCAATTTCTCCTAAATGCTTATTAAATTATAATTCATATAAAACACAGTCTTATAATGGTCGAAACCTTTCCGACGAGATTTATTCACTGCTCATTTACTCACCAAAGGTAATTGAAATGGAATTGACTTGTTGATGTAAACTTTTGCAGTGCCTACATGGTGTTGAGCTTATAGCCTGCTACCATTATTTGTGTAGCGAGAGGATGAGTGTTTTAGTATGAAATCTAAATCTCAGGTAATAGCGAAATAGGCTCTGAATAGGTTTTAAATTTGTTACCTCTGGCAATCCATTGCATACGGAATAAATCTCATGGGAAAGTTTACTTCTATTATAAGATGTTTTCTATATGGATTATATGTTTAATCAACATATAGGAGAAATTGCCTTGAAGAAGCAGTGAGGCTTATACCTCGAAACAAGTGTTGGCTCTTCTGTGTTACCTCTGCATGAACTTATGCTGTTTGCCCAATGGAAGAAAACTGGATCTTTCTGTGGATCCCTTGTGACGCACATCATCCTTTTATGACCGATGATGTGAGAAATGACCATAATTGTGATTGGTATCTTTTGATAGTAATGATGCTATTTGTGTTTTATTGTTTTTTTTGTATAGTATAATCCTCATCACATTGAACTGTAGTTGGTTGTGTGTTAGACTACCCACCAATTGTAATACATGAGAGTATTACAGTGAGATAAAAGCAATACAATAGGTTTTTAGAAAAAAAATAATAATTTAAGGATATGTATCTAGGTGGGTTAGTAGGTAGTCTCAGCATGGCCATTTTAGTATATATCTGATGGTAGTACTTTGTATTTTTTCTACAAAAAACACTTTTCTGTAAGCATATCCAAGAAGTTGATGTTTGCTTTCAGTTTTTCAAATACTGTTTTTTGTTGCCACTGAAGATAATCCATATAGCGGGGGATTTGTCTACCTGGCCCTTGAAAAGTACAGGACTGTCAATCCCATATTACTGCCCTGTCTAGTCCATACTTTTATCTGCTTTTGACCACTGTCTAAGTTGGCGAGTATGTATGAGAGGCAATGTGGGTCTTAGTTTACTCGCTTCCCAACATTAACTCATTCACCTTGACAATGCGCACCTGCAACACTGTTGTGGTTTCAAATTGAAAATGGTATGTAAGGTTCGTTCTCATAACGTAGAAGCACTGCTTCCTCTTACCTGTTCATATTTAGCTCAAGTGTGCTAATGTCTGCCCTATGTTTATGAATAATAGAAATCAAACACTATTTATCACACTAATATATTAACAAATTCCCTTTGTCCATCTGGACAATGCTGCAGTTCTCTCTAATACATTATTTGCGAGGAGTAACTACTGTTTCCTATGATGATCAACCACCATGAAAGGTTAAATCACTATCCATCAATTAATGCATATTTTTCCTCTGTTTTGTCAAAAGTATGTCTAGGAAATGGACAACTAAGATACGCTAGCAAAAATTTGAGAAGAGTTTTGGGGTAGAAATAAGAGTAGCTGAGAATTAATATCTATTGATCAAGGCATTGAAGTGCATAAGGATTACAGGCAAGATTCACTCTTTAGTGGCACTATGCGCCAAATGGCACAAGGCTGCTATTCTTCTGCTGAACCACTTGGGTAACCATTTGCCTTTTTCCTCACAAGGTGATAGATCTGACCCCACCGCTGTAAACATCCTCCAGCAGATCATCGACTTGGGCACCGAACCACAGGACGCGGCAGCAGTTGCCTCGGTGGTGTCCATGGCACCTGGAACAGTTACATTGGTTGGGCAGGTGAGCAATATTTTTTGTTTATTCCGTTCCCTGTCCGTTTGTATTCTTCTTGTTATTCTGTTGGGAAGAGTTTGCCCCGTAAGTTGTTGTCCACAGATTTTCAGATTCCATCTCTGGATCTAAACCCTTGACATTTATTGTCTAGATTTTTTGTTCAAATGTGAGCCTTCCAGGTTATCTTTTGATATATTCCCTGTTTGCTGCGTTACTACGACGGAATACTTGTCATGTTTTGCACAACTTCTGCTTCAACTTCTTTTCTTCGTGCCAGGGGCACTGGAACTTTGTGTGTGTCAAAGGCACCGGAGCTACACTCTGTGCCAGAGGTACTAAAAATGCAAAATTGTTTTTTGACAGCGTATAAATTCATTTTTGAGACTGATGTATAGGTTGTATGTTGGTAGGCGATTCTCATAACAAGGGTTTCTGCAAAGTCAGAGGGGCGGTGCAGCCTCTTCCTGAACTAGCAATTTGCAAGTACACAAAAATGTACTTAAAATTAAAATACAATAATGATGTGCTGAGAAGTGCTTTACCGGATTGTCTCTCTACAAAAACAAAATGACACCTGGCTTCAGGCATCTCCACAGGTGTGGTCTCATTTTGTTGGTGATACAGGCATAGGGTTTCAACATGACTGCAAAATGCCATCAGTTGCCATACTAAAGAGGTCATGTAGAGATTCAGTAGTAACAGGACAGCTGCTAAAATGTAGTGGATGTCTTGTTGACTAGGCGTTTGGTTCCAATGCTAAAATGTAGTGGATGTCTTGTTGACTAGGCGCTTGGTTCCAATGCTAAAATGTAGTGGATGTCTTGTTGACTAGGCGCTTAGTTCAACTGCTAAAATGTAGTGGATGCCTTGTTGACTAGGCGCTTGGTTCCAATGCTAAAATGTAGTGGATGTCTTGTTGACTAGGCGCTTAGTTCAAATGCTAAAATGTAGTGGATGTCTTGTTGACTAGGCGCTTGGTTCCAATGCTAAAATGTAGTGGATGTCTTGTTGACTAGGCGTTTGGTTTCAATGCTAAAATGTAGTGGATGTCTTGATGACTAGGCGCTTGGTTCCAATGCTAAAATGTAGTGGATGTCGTGTTGACTAGGCGCTTGGTTCCGATGCTAAAATGTAGTGGATGTCTTGTTGACTAGGCGCTTAGTTCAAATGCTAAAATGTAGTGGATGTCTTGTTGACTAGGCGTTTGGTTTCAATGCTAAAATGTAGTGGATGTCTTGATGACTAGGCGCTTGGTTCCAATGCTAAAATGTAGTGGATGTCGTGTTGACTAGGCGCTTGGTTCCAATGCTAAAATGTAGTGGATGTCTTGTTAACTAGGCGCTTGGTTCCAATGCTAAAATGTAGTGGATGTCTTGTTGACTAGGCACTTAGTTCAAATGCTAAAATGTAGTGGATGTCTTGCTGACTAGGCGCTTGGTTCCAATGCTAAAATGTAGTGGATGTCTTGTTGACTAGGCGTTTGGTTTCAATGCTAAAATGTAGTGGATGTCTTGTTGACTAGGCGCTTGGTTCCAATGCTAAAATGTAGTGGATGTCGTGTTGACTAGGCGCTTGGTTCCAATGCTAAAATGTAGTGGATGTCTTGTTGACTAGGCGCTTGGTTCCAATGCTAAAATGTAGTGGATGTCTTGTTGACTAGGCGCTTAGTTCAAATGCTAAAATGTAGTGGATGTCTTGTTGACTAGGCGCTTGGTTCCAATGCTAAAATGTAGTGGATGTCTTGATGACTAGGCGTTTGGTTAAATTGCTAAAATGTAGTGGATGTCTTGTTGACTAGGTGTTTGGTTCCAATGCTAACATGTAGTGGATGTCTTGTTGACTAGGCGCTTGGTTCCAATGCTAAAATGTAGTGGATGTCTTGATGACTAGGCGTTTGGTTCCATTGCTAAAATGTAGTGGATGTCTTGTTGACTAGGCGTTTGGTTCTAATGCGAACATGTAGTGGATGTCTTGCTGACTAGGCGTTTCGTTCCAATGTTAAAATGTAGTGGATGTCTTGTTGACTAGGCGTTTGGTTCCCACAAGTGATTTATGTGCAGAGGAATGAGTGTTGGCAATGGCAGAATCTCAGCCATCTCCACCATGTCAACATCGCTCCTTCAGGCCTGTGCCTAAACAGCAATGAAAGACACCCTATATATAGCATACCTTCCTATTCTTTCCTGTTCATATGTCTTGGCATTCTTGTCAGGGAAAAACATAGCAATAACAGATAAAAAAGCAAAATTGTCTCAGCACACTGAGAAAATACTCCGTGTCTGAAGGGCGTGTCTTTTTTGTTTCTATATTGGCAGGAGCTTTTTTAGTCAAACTTTGCTGCCGCACAGCTGGGACCTGTAAATCGGCAGGCTGCACCCGGCGAGGCAGACGAAGAGGTACCTTAGCTGCTCAGTGGCTTGACAGCAAGACCACTGAGCTCTAAATGAACTCCTGAGTTAGTACAAAGTTGGTGGTCATGAGAAAGGGTGACCTTACAGGTCAGATTGCCACCCCCGAAATCATGGATATCCCTGCTGGAGTTGGTTCACCCCAGTCCTACCACTTCACAGAACTCCCCTGTGCTCTTTTGTCCAATAAAAACATAACGCCATGTACCTGAGAAAATCACTTCCTCAAGCGGCATTGACCATTATATGAGAGTTGATTCCCAAGCTAAAATAAACTTATTGGGTATTCAAAACCCAGCAATCAGTTCCAAGGGTATCAAGGGGCGAGATAGGGTAGCAGCCACAATCCCTTGCAACCCCCTAATTAATGTCCATGGTGTTCGAACGCAACCCATGGGCTCCTAGGGAGCTCAGATGTGGTGTTCCGGTTGTTTATTGCCTTATAGAAGAAGTCGCACGCTTAAATATTTTCCATCCCATGTACCAGGCAGCAAGATGGAAGTCACACTGAGCTGGTGCGGTCAGAGGAAATATTTCTCTTTTGACAACTAATCCTCTCAGCAGTGTTCTTTAGCCTGAGAGCTAAAGTAATTGCAAAGGATACCGAGGGGAGATAAAACTGATAAACAGCCAACTCTAGGTATATTTTCTTGAATAATTGAAGTTGGTCACATAATATTTCTACAAATGTTCTATATCTTTAGAAATGCCATCTTATAGTATAATAAGATGATAAGCTAACATCATATCTCTAATAGTTTTGATGATTGCTGTGTGCAGTGTTCCAAAGTAAATGTATGTAGAACTGTAAAAATAAATTCACATATATATGCAGAACTGTTCAAATAAATGCACAGAAGAGAAGCATCCCATTTTGCTACAGTTATGCACTGCATATAATTTATTGTAAATGAGTGAGGGCCCACGATCCATTTCTAAACACATTAATCATGGTGACTAGATGCAGTTGTAAAATCTCACAGCTAAATGTTCATACTTGTGCCTGTGGTTATTTAGACCTTCTCTTGGAAAGCGGTAATATCATGAAATAATGGAAACGTAAGTTAGAAGAAAAATACTTTATACAGTGTAGATTGATTCAGTATCAGACTGATATTTGAGCACCACGGTGGCCTCTATGAAGAGACTTTCAGTGCAAACCAAATAAAGTGTGAGCTAAAGGCCAAGGACTATCGAAGAGGGGGCTTCATTGATGAAATATGATGGCTCTCTAGAAGTCCGCACTAGAAAAACCTTGGCATGATGCCCCCAAATCACCTATATCTGAAATGAGGTGTTGTGGTGCTTCCGTCTATCACATCTTGTTGCACCCTTTACCCTTCACCCCTCACTGCACCCTATACAATGCTTGTTTTCCTTTCGTTGCTTATTTCTCCTCACCAGCCATGACAGGAAAGCAAATCTACAGACTTTTGCATACCTGTGTATACAAAAGCAAGCAGTCTGAAAACACCTGCTTATTCCTTGTATAATAACGCCCCCAAACACCTAGATTTGCTAGCTGTAATAGTAACTACATCTAAACTCTGTTAACAGCCCTTGTTTTCTGTTGGGAGGTATGAGGAAGCCCACTTGCTCTTCACAATGAAAGTTTGGTAATACAGAACATGCTGCTTGCACGGATTTGTGAAGTATGTTCCTTCTGGCAGACACTTAAGAAAGTTACTTTGCCAGCTCTCCTGCTTCTGAGCAAAACAGCTTTGCCGCCTTCTTACAGTTTTGCCAAAGGTGGACGACTTTTCTTCAGATGTAATTCCTAGAAGCAGCATCTCCTCAGTGTGTAGGGCCCAAGACTCTGCAATACACCCCTTAGACCATAGCCCATCGCCCATCTAGTTGCTCTTAACCAACTACCTGAGAGTAGAGCATCTTTGGACACTAATCCAAAGGAGATATAAGACCTATTGAACACCCTACTTCCCTTCCTCAACCAGTGCCCTGAACAAGTCATAATACACATGTTTCCACTCTGATATCTTTCCAAAAAGCATTCGGGTGCCATTTTAATTTGTCACAAAAGACAGCTTCAATATATTCTATTTAATGTCTAATGTGAGCAATTCACCACTCTTCATTTGTGATGGTCCCTGCATGCTCAAGTTTGCATTTCTGGTATTTCAAAACATTCTGAAAGCACATATTTCAATATGATACATTAGATATTATTTGCTTTTAGTGCTCAGTGGCTCCCATTAAGTTGTACTTTAGTTGGGATACAGCAACAGAGGTGTGATGTCCAGTCGTGGCCGCCACGACACGCGGGTGGTCCCGTGGAGATGGGGTCTCGCGGGGAAGGGAGAGGGTTAATTTTAATTATATTTTAAAAAACTTAACCTTAGCCGTCTGATCCAGTCCTGTGTCATCTGTGCTCCTTGCAGCCGCAGGCAGATCTCTCCCCTCCCGTAAGCCAATCACAACGCTGCAATGGCAGCGTTGTGATTGGCCGGGACGCCAACCGCACAGGCATCTATGCGGAGGCTGTTTTTCTCCATGCCGGCACACAACTCCCACCCCTTCCCCCAAACGAAAGAGGATGAGACTAACCTTTCCCTAGAGAGGCTTCATTTTCCAAGTGGAAGCACCTGGAAAGTCCATCTGCATTGGCATGGGCAGTCCCATGTCTGTGTTCCAATACAAAGTCCATTCCTTGTAGAGAAATGGACCATCTCAATAGTTTAGGATTTTCACCTTTCATCTGCATTAGCCACTTGAGAGTTCTGTGATCAGTTTGAACTAGGAATTGAGTACCAAACAAGTATGGTCTCAGCTTCTTAAGGGACCAAACCACAGCAAAGGCCTCCCATTCTCCCTGGGGAGAAGCCTTCTGCTTATAAAAGCAACAGGTTGATCTTGGCCTTCATGATTGTTCTGGGATAGGAGCGCTCCTATCCCTAGCTCAGAGGCATCAGTCTGCACAATGAACTGCTTGGCATAGTCTGGAGCTTTGAGAATTGGTGCTGAGCACATTGCCTCTTTCAGGGTGTCAGAAGCCTTTTGACAGCTAACTGTCCATTTGACCTTTTTGGGCATCTTCTTGGAGGTATGTTCTGGGGGGGAGTCACAATGGGCCCATATCCCTTCACAAACCTCCTGTAGTACCCAGTCAAGCCAAGGAATGCCCTGACTTGGGTCTTGGTTGTTGGGGCTGACCAGTCCAGGACGGCCTGGATCTTAGGTTGTAAGAGTTGCACTTGGCCTCCACCAACAAGGTGGCCCAAGTATACCACAGTTCCCTGCCCTATCTGGCATTTGGATGCCTTGATAGTTAGGCCTGCAGTTTGCAGGGCTTTTAAAACCTTCCCAAGGTGGATCAGGTGATCCTTCCAGGTGGAGCTAAAGACAACAATATCATCGAGATAAGCTGAAGTAAAGGACTGCAATCCAGCAAGGACTTGATTCACCAACCTTTGGATGGTGGTAGGGGCATTCTTTAAAATAAAGGGCATAACAGGAAACTGATAATGCCCATCAGGTGTGGAAGTGCTGTGTATTCTATTGATCCTGGTGCTATGTCAATCTGCCAGTACCCTGCAATTAGGTCAAAGGTACTTTGGCTGCACCCAAATGTCTATCAACTCATCTGCTCTTGGGATAGGGTGAGCATCTGTCTTGGTGACAGAATTGAGCCCTCTATAGTCCACACAGAACGTCATTTCTCTCTTTCCACCCTGCGGATGAGGTTTGGGGACTAGAACCACTGGGCTGGCCCAGGGGCTCTCAGAGGGTTCAATAATGCCTAACTTCAATATCTTGCTGACTTAAGCTCTGATGCTTTCCTTGACTTGATCAGACTGTCGATAGATTTATTTCTTGACAGGTGAACTGTCAGCATTGTCCACATCATGGGTACACCAGTTTGTCTGACCAGGGGTCAAGGAAAAGAGCTTTGCATACTACTGCAAGACTTGCTTGCAATCAGTCTGCTGTTGGGCAATGAGGGTGTCTGAAAAGACAACTCCATCCACTGACCCATCTTTGGGGCTGTATGAGAGGAGGTCAGCGAGAGGTTTACTCTCGGTCTCCTGATCCTCATCAATCACCATCAGCATGGTGAGGTCAGCCCAGTTGTGGAAAAGCTTAAGGCGGTTCACATGGATCACCCTTTTGGGTGTCCTGCTTGTGCCCAGGTCAACCAAGTAGGTGACCTCACTTTTCTTCCCTAAGATGGGGTAAGGGCCACTCCATCTCTACTGGAGAGCCCCTGGTGCCACTGGCCCCAAAACCAACACCTTTTGCCCAGGTTGAAATTCTACCAGTGCAACTTTGTTCATACCAGCGCTTCTGAAGCTCTTGGCTGGCCTCAAGATTCTTGGATGCCTTTTCTATGTACTCGGTTATTCTGGACCTTAAGCCTAGCACACAGTCCACAATGTCTTGTTTTGGTTCTTGGAGATGCTTCTCCCAACCCTCTTTTTCAAGACAGAGTGGTCCCCTAACAGGATGGCCAAACACAAGTTCAAAGGGGGAAACCCCATCTCCCTTCGGAGGCACCTCTCTGTAGGCGAAAAGCAGGCATGGTAAGAGGACATGCCATCTCATTTTGAGTGTTTCAGGGAGCCCCACAATCAAGCCTTACAATGTCTTGTTGAACCTCTCAATAAGACCATTGTTTTGAGGGTGATAGGGTGTAGTAAACTTGTACTGTACTCCACACGCTTTCCAGATGTGTTCTAGGTAAGCAGACATGTTGTTGGAACCTCTGTCTGAAACCACCTCTATAGGAAACCCTACCCTGGCGAAGACACCAATGAGGGCCTTGGCTACTACAGGAGCTGTAGTAGTCCTAAGGGGAATTGCCTCAGGATACCTAGTAGCATGATCCACTAGTATACATTTTTGCCCTGATGCTGTGGGAGGTTCAAGTGGACCCACTATCTCCACACCTACCCTTTCTAAGGGAACCACAACCACAGGTAGTGGTATCAAGGAGGGCTTTGGGTGTCTACCTAGTTGCCACTGGCTTGACAGGTGACACAGGAGCTGAAAAACTCCTTTACTTTCTGAGACATCTGGAGCCAGTAAAAGTGGCTAACTAGCCTTTCCCAGGTTTTGGTTTGTCCCAGATGTCCAGCTAGGGGGATGTCATGAGCTGATGTTAGTAAGAACTCTCTGTACTTCTGAGGCACTACCACTCTCCTAGTGGCTCCAGGGTTGGGGTCTTTGGCCTCGGTGTACAGTAGTCCTTCCTCCCAATAATCTCTGTGGGTACCGCTGACATCTCCTTTTTCCTGGCTAGCAGCTTGCGTCTCAGGCTTTCAAGAGTTGGACAGTCCAGCTGTCCAAGGCGCAGCTCTTCCCTAGAGGGTCCGCCTGGGCCTAAGAGTTCAACCTGGTAAGGGTCAAGCTCCATGGGCTCTGTTCCCTCTGGGTTGTCCAAGTCCTCTCCCTGAGGAGAGGGGTCCTAATCCTCTTGCTGTACAGAAGCTGGCTTCGCAGTCCTCTTACCTTTCCATTTGGGTGGTCGGGCATACTTTCAGGCTCCAACACTTCTTTTTCACCCGGTTTTCATTGATTAGTATTTGGACATATTGGTAAAAAATAAGAACACAGTGAATTGTTTTATTTGTTTGTTTTGTGATAAATATTGTCAGGTCAGATCTGATTTTAACCGGGAGAAAATGGGCAGTAAATAACGGAATATGCGGATTTTGGTACTGGAAGCATCTTCATCTGCATGCTACCCCCGCACCCCCCCTCCCAAATACAATAGTCGTATTTGATAATTATAGCCTTAACCATAATACACAAGTCTTTGTGTAAAGTGCCCTTTTACCACCGACGCAGCATTTTGCTGCTAATAACAGCTCTTTATTTATTTAGTTGATGCTATTTATATAACACTGAATTTTATGCATAATCCACTTAATAGCACCACCTGTGCTTTAGTCTTCTCGTTTTCTTTGTGGTGGATACCATATGTTGGAAAAAACAGATGAGACCTTAAATGTGAAGAAGGAACCCAGTCCCTGCTGGGGGTGTGGCTGTCTCGCTGTGTCTTCATTGTGAGTCAGACATATTCTGCTTTATTGAATACCGCTGAGCTGTTGTCACTCAACTTAATTATGATGATTTTAATCCACACAGAAATGATTGAAGACGGTGCGAACAGGCTGAGAGTCACACCTGTGACCACATGGTCAAATACTGCCCTTGAATGGTATAACTGTCGCCAGATGTTTTTCTTAGCTTTGTGAATCAAACCATCACTTTGGGATTACTCAGCAGTGCAGTGTGCAGAACTGATGCCATCTTTCCGATCAAGAATCAAATTAGGATTTTGTTGTTCAGGAAGGCCATAGGCTAGACAAAGTCTACTGAGCCCCACCCGTTCTAGTTGAGGTAATTTGTAACTGGTGTCCTTTGGTCAGTCCTGTTGCCGAGCACAACTCTCATCGCACTTGCCTTTCAGTATAACGAAAGCGAACAGTCACAGTCTTCTCAGGAAGTTAGCTTGGAGGAGCAAGAGCTCAGAACTCAACAATCAACCAGATGACACAATGACTTAATGTCTAACCCAGTAATTGTCTTTTTATGAAATGTACACAGAAGAACTAAATACTACATAAATCATTTTGAGAATGCAGGGTGACACCACAGAGTTTGACCCCCCAGTGGGCACTTCACACCTCCCTTCATTGTTCTCTCTCTGTTGTCAGACCCTATTCGTTATAGTCCCCAGTAGTCTTTGGCAGAGGCATGAATCGGGCGCAGGGGCAAATTGCGTTTTCTACAGCTAAAGATACTGTCATATTGGGTTTATCTTGCCCTGGCCAGGCTAGGACCATGGTGATCTCACAATATTCTGTGATGTTACTGTAGGTTCTGGTGTGGCCAGGGTCCGTTATGTCAGTTGGTGATCGTTGGCTGTGCCTGGCTGGGGATGGTTGGATTCTCCTGACTTCTGAGAAATAAACTACTCTACTCCTACACTTACGTGAGTGCTACGTTTGTCACTACAGATACCTAATCAGGATTACTTGTTTTTGTCCCTATTGGTTTTGTTGTCAAATACAGTCTCGAATTCTCATGCTCCAGTCATCATGTTGCAATTTCTCAGTTCCAAATGTAAGCAGAGAGCCCCAGTACTTGCTTGTTGGTTCTGTATAGGTCAGGCAATTAGCTCAACACTTTTCCTCTGCATGGATGTCCTCCTTTCTGAACAGGGTTAGCGGGCATATGTAGTTCAACTCGCCTTGTTGTAGGTATCATAGCATCTTTGGTAGTTGCAGCCCTCAACTGGTCGATTACAGAAGAGTTCCTACAGCAAGGTAGTTATGCCCCCCACTGGGGCGATGGGTCAGCGGTTAAGTGTTCCTGGCAGTTGTGTCTTCCTAGGCCAATCGTCTGTGCCTCAGAAGCATCACGACTTCTCATATTGCTGGCTGCGGCAGCACCAAATCGCTTCCCATAACAGCTGCCAGGGGCACATGTGGATACTGAGCCTTAAGCTGTCTTTTGGGTGCAATTCACAATGTGAACTGCAAAGAGAGACTGGGGGACCCACTTATAGCACAGGTTGCTCCTGGCTTTGCTCTCTAAGGCAGTCTGCTTTCTCTTGGTGTACCTCGTGCCAGGAACACCCAGATCTTCCACTTCTTGGCAGTCTCTCATCCTGTAGGGCTAGGTAGACCCCTTCCTTCACTCAGCAGGCAGGCTTGTAGGCAGTAGGCAGCCCCTCAGCTCGTCCAGCAGAAAGTTCAGAATTCAGGTGATACTCCCATGTCTGTTGGAGACTGGTGGTCAGGCAGACACCAGCCCAAGTCAAACTACATTCATGTGAGTACTCTGCCGGGTTGTCCTTTCCTTGGACATAAAGAACCTGGGACTGGAAACATGTGGGGCTGTTTGGTTCCCACTTTTATACGCATGTTCTAAACATTGGATGTGGATCCACTGTCTCAACCTTCAGAACTGGCATGGGTTTGTTCTCTTTCCAATTGACTTTCTCAGACTGCTTTTCAGACACAACCTTTCTTTAAAGTGATGCCTTTCACAGCAGGCAGCACTGGGGCTTTTTCCAAGCAGGAGAGCTATGAGATTTCTGCACCGGTCATCATCCTTTCTGAAGTAGTAATTGGAAACACTCTCTCCTTAAACAACAGAAAATACGGTCCCTCCACTAATCCCTGCTATCAACCAAATATCAGTGCCTAGGAAGAACTAATCAGCAGTTTATAGCTAACAAGGTCTTGATGGGATTTCTAAAAGTAGCCTTGTCATCTGCCTCCTCAATTCAGTTTCTGGATCTCCATGCGCCAGCCACAGCAATGTAGGCAATACTCTCCCACTTATACTATACACACACATACTCGACATAAGCACAGGGTATCAGAATAAGGTTCTGGTTTTCACTTAACAGCAGACCTTCACACAATAGCTGTCAGTAGGAAACATTCTCTCACAGACACAGGTATAAAGGTCTGGTAAACTATAAGCTTGCAAAACACAATATGCTGCCACTTTATATGCTAATACCAGGACACGGAAAGTAATCCTGTGTCCACTATGCAAGCACACTTGGAGCATCCCTTTGATCACATGGCAGGTTATGGACCCTTGCACTGTCAGGGACAGGCCTAGGCCTGTGTGCACATGCTAGATTAGTGGGATGCCGAGCCAAAGTAAAAGTCAGGCCAGCAGTTTCACATGCAGTCAGACAATAAGGGTAAGGGTACTTGTTAGTTCACCATGCAGGGGACATTCTTGTCCCAACACTGTTTTATGAATGTCTTCATTTCCTGTTGGTCCTAAGTTTTCAGATGCCAGTTTTGGGATTACTAAAGCACTTTATGAAAAACCTGCTGCTGCTTTAAATATTGAAAACCAAGAAGGGTTCTGGCTCAATTGGCAGCAAGGCTAAGCCAAATATCATCAAAAGACCAAAACAAGAAGCCAATGCTGCACACGACTCACCTACACTTTAAAGGGTAAACTGAATGAAACAGTAACACCAGCAACCACTTTTTCCGTTGGATTTAATCCATGAAATGTTTTACATTTTTATATTAGCTGCATTTTCAGTTAATAAAACATATTCATTACGAAGACAGACAAAATAAACATCATTACCACAACAAAATCAACAATTTGACTTAATTTTGTACAATTTGACACCAATACAAAAAAAACTGCAATCAAACGTATAAACATCTCAGTCATACAAATCATCCATCCTCACTAGACAATCTACACATTAGAATAATTATGAACAAATAATGTACAAAAGGGCCATCAAAAAGAAAGCATTTGGCATAGTTTGTAAAAGACTACACTGTGTTATTTTAGAGAAGATTGGCCAAAAGCGAAAAAGAGGTCTACGCGTTTCGAATCCCTTATTGTACGGGGATTCTCATCAGGACCAACATATAGCTGAAACAAACCAGAGAAGATGTTTTAATCAAATGGCCCCACTCTATTGCGTTATAGCTGCACGTGTTTGATAGGCTCTTACCTTATATTAAAGCAAGCCAAACTTTTCAAAATTGTCACTACTTCAATCCGTGACCTAAATACATAAAGAACCAACAAAATGTCACCTCTTCATATTTCTATGATCCACAACAACGAGCCAATTATACAAAAGAACCAATAACAACAGCAACCCATCTTACTTGTGAAGCTGTGGTATGTCCCGACAGGGTATTCATACAGCGGCGAGTGCTTGGTAAGTCTCCGGTCTTATGTTCATTGGGAGCAAATCTCGGTGTGTTTATATTCTAAAAAACGAACAACTCTGTCTGTCAATATATACCTTCATAGTGTATATGCGTCGTGCTGGATGTTTTTATGGGGCTTTTTGTGTCTTACCTTGACACGCGTGAAGAGTCAAATGGTATCTTTTCCTTGCTGATTTGCACGGAGCGACTAGTGCTCCGACGAGGCCACCAGATTAGACTGAAGATTATCGTAGAGAATCAATCTCGGCGTCCGCTCAATCTGAAACAACGAACGACGAGACTCGGTTAGTATGAGCCTGCGTGTCTGTTGATGTATTACGAGGTTATCTTAGCGATGGCGAAGTCTTACCTCAAGGAGCGTGGGTACTCATGTCTCTTTGTTTCAATCCTTCGTCTCAGGACTAATGCGGGCTGGAGGCGGCCATACCCGGCATTCGTATTTGACGTCTTATGACGTGAGCAGGCAATGAACTACAAGTAGCATGAGAATTGTAGTTTTTTTAGAAAAATCAATGCATTTTGTTTACTAGGCTTAAATTTTGTTGGAGGACAAACTGCCTTGTTCCATTACAGGAACGCATGAATATATAAACATATAAACCGCCGCGCTGCGGGCTGGTGGAAACTATGGGAAGAGTTTGTATTTTCTTGCAAGGGCAAAAAGCAGGACTACAAATCTGATGGGATTTGTAGTTTTACATTGTCATTTTCTGAGGACTGAGGCTGAGAGATGGAACAAGCAAAAATTGACGAATTTGCTAGTTTATAGATTGTAAATCTCAGAAAGTTCATTTAATCCATCTATGGATGTGTTGAATTTGATTATAAGCATTGCTTCTCTTTTGAGTAATTTCGCATCCAAGTCTCCGCCTCGCTGGTCTCGTTCAACTTTCGAAATGACTGTCCATTTCAATTCCTGTTCTGTGCGGTTCTTCGAATGCCAATGATTGACCAATGGTGCATTTTGCACATTTTTGCGTATTCTTGATTTGTGTTGTTGAATTCGATTCCTTACCTCCTGATTGGTCTTTCCAATATAAAGTTTGTTGCATGGACACTGGATGCCATATACTACAAATTTTGATTTACAATTGGAAAAGGTCTCATGTTTCCAATGTATACCATTGTGGGAGAATAGGTTTCCTTCAGTGGTTGAATCGCAGCAGACGCATGTGCCGCACTTATGGTGTCCCTGTATTGGCGGAAGGCTCAGCATGTCTCTTATATCCGGGCCTTTTGTTCTGGGTAGTGCTGCTCGCACTATCTGATTGGCAATGCTCTTATCCTTTTTAAATGCAAATAAAGGAATTTCGTTTAATGTTTTGTCCAAGTTCTTTACTAGGTGCCAATTTTGTTTGATGATCTTTTTAAACCAATTGGATGTTGGACCGAACGTAGAGACGCAAACAATTCTTTCAGTTTTCAATTTCTCGCGTCTTTCAAGTAAGGTTTCACGCGGCGTCCACCAGGCTCGTTTGATGGCCTTTTTCAAGAGCTTTTTTGGATATCCTCTCGCTAGTAAGTTTTCCTTCAATTTTTCTGCATGGAGAAAGTATTCATCCTTGAATGAACAATTTAATCGAATGCGCAGAAATTGCCCATAAGGCAAGTTTTCTCGTAGACTGCGTGGATGATTGCTTGAATAGTGCAACGCTTTGTTTCTATCTGTTTCCTTTTTGTATAATGTAGTCATAAGACATCCATCTGTTGGGTAAACCTCCACATCCAGGAATGCCATTTTAGATTTGGAGTAATTCATGCTGAATTGTATGTCAGGTGTTCTATTGTTGAGCCAATTCAAGAACGCATGTAGCTTTTCTTCTTCTCCAGTCCAAATTAAGAAAACATCGTCGATGTAACAGAGCCAATTGCTGATGGAATCCGCAAAGGGGTTGTTATTATGGACAAATCGGTCTTCATATTTGGACATGTATAGAACTGCTAATTCCGGGGCAAAGGGACAACCCATAGCCACGCCTTTGACTTGGTAGAAAAAATCGTTTTGAAAGCAAAAATAGTTGTTTTTTAAGGCAAAAGTTGCTAGTTCCATGATGAATTGGGTTGGAATTTTCTCGGGTTTGGGTCTACTATCCAGAAATGTTTGAATGACAGCTAGCCCTTCATCCTGCGGTATCTCCGTATAAAGTGATGTCCCATCTAACGTCACTAAAAAGTGCGAGTTTTCATGAAAAACCATTGTCTCAAGTTTGTTTAGGAAATCGGTGGTGTCCTTTAAATAAGATTTGACCTCACTCATAAAAGGTTTTAGGAAAAAGTCCACGAATTTTGAAATAGGTTCTGTTAATGATTCACACCCGGAAACTATTGGTCTCCCCGGCGGATGGTGTTGGTCTTTATGTACTTTTGGTAGTACGTAAAAAATTGGGATTCGAGGATGTGTATTTTTCAAGTATTCGTATTCTTTTTTGCCCAAAAATCCTTGGTCAAAACCTCTTTGGAGCATGTGAAACAGTTTACCTTGCAATTCACCTGTAGGATCTTTCGATATCTTCTTGTAGCAAAGCTCATTTGAAAGTTGTCTATTGACTTCTGTTGTATAACTTTCCATTGCCCATATGACAATCGATCCGCCCTTATCGGCTTGTTTTATTATTATCGACGAATCATTTTTCAAGTCAAGAAGAGCATCTTTCTGAACTTTGGAAATATTAGGTCTTATATTTTTTTTTTTGTGTTTTTCTGGTTCGGTTATTGCTGAAAGGATCACCTTTTCAAAGGTTATGACCTCTTTGGGGACTTTGGTGGATGACGGGCAGAACCTTGATTTTTTCTTTAGACCCGTTGTTTCTATGACGTCTCTTATGGGGTTCTCTGAAAAGAAGGTTTTTAACCGAATTTTCCGGCAGAACTCGATGAATTCCGTCTTGAGTTGGACGAAGTTGGTGACTTTAGTTGGAACGAAGGATAAGCCTTTTTCCAGTACACTAGACTCTGCATCTGTTAGAACTTTGTCTGATAGGTTGAAAATTGATGACGTTTTTAGTTCTTGTAATTTTGGCGCCTCGTTGACATTTCCCATGGCTGGTTTGTATATCTGGATCTCCCTCGAGGTTTCCGTTGGCCTCTTCCTAAAAAAGGCGGTTGCTGTTGGAAGTTTTGTTGGTAATTGCCTCTTCTATTGAAATCCGGACGGCTGTTGGGGTTGTCTAAGTCACTTCCACTTGATGAGGATGTTGATTCTGAAAAGGTGATGAAATTATTTCTTGACCTGCCTTGATAATCTGGCAGGAATTTTCTTGATTCTGGTCTTGAGTAGAAATCAATCTGTAAATAAGGATATGCTTTATCTAATGAAAAATTCTTTTTATCCTTTTCAAATTTGTTGCTTTTTTGATTGATTGAGTAGTCCTTGAACTCAGAGATTTCTTTTTCTACTTTCTCTAGGAGCGCTTTTGCATCCGTGATCAGTTGATTTGATTTGATCTCACTTTCCAGAATAGCGATTTCCTCTAATTGCTGTTTGGACAATCTTTGGGCCGTCTCAACTGTGAGGACCCGAGAAAATTCCAACCCAATTCATCATGGACCTAGCAACTTTTGCCTTAAAAAACAACTATTTTTGCTTTCAAAACGATTTTTTCTTCCAAGTCAAAGGCGTGGCTATGGGTTGTCCCTTTGCCCCGGAATTAGCAGTTCTATACATGTCCAAATATGAAGACCGATTTGTCCATAATAACCCCTTTGCGGATTCCATCAGCAATTGGCTCCGTTACATTGACGATGTTTTCTTAATTTGGACTGGAGAAGAAGAAAAGCTACACGCGTTCTTGAATTGGCTCAACAATAGAACACCTGACATACAATTCAGCATGAATTACTCCAAATCTAAAATGGCATTCCTGGATGTGGAGGTTTACCCAACAGATGGATGTCTTATGACTACATTATACAAAAAGGAAACGGATAGAAACAAAGCGTTGCACTATTCAAGCAATCATCCACGCAGTCTACGAGAAAACTTGCCTTATGGGCAATTTCTGCGCATTCGACGAAATTGTTCATTCAAGGATGAATACTTTCTCCATGCAGAAAAATTGAAGGAAAACTTACTAGCGAGAGGATATCTAAAAAAGCTCTTGAAAAAGGCCATCAAACGAGCCTGGTGGACGCCGCGTGAAACCTTACTTGAAAGACGCGAGAAATTGAAAACTGAAAGAATTGTTTGCGTCTCTACGTTCGGTCCAACATCGAATTGGTTTAAAAAGATCATCAAACAAAATTGGCACCTAGTAAAGAACTTGGACAAAACATTAAACGAAATTCCTTTATTTGCATTTAAAAAGGATAAGAGCATTGCCAATCAGATAGTGCGAGCAGCACTGCCCAGAACAAAAGGCCCGGATATAAGAGACATGCTGAGCCTTCCGCCAATACAGGGACACCATAAGTGCGGCACATGCGTCTGCTGCGATTCAACCACTGAAGGAAACCTATTCTCCCACAATGGTATACATTGGAAACATGAGACCTTTTCCAATTGTAAATCAAAATTTGTAGTATATGGCATCCAGTGTCCATGCAACAAACTTTATATTGGAAAGACCAATCAGGAGGTAAGGAATCGAATTCAACAACACAAATCAAGAATACGCAAAAATGTGCAAAATGCACCATTGGTCAATCATTGGCATTCGAAGAACCACACAGAACAGGAATTGAAATAGACAGTCATTTCGAAAGTTGAACGAGACCAGCGAGGCGGAGACTTGGATGCGAAATTACTCAAAAGAGAAGCCATGCTTATAATCAAATTCAACACATCCATAGATGGATTAAATGAACTTTCTGAGATTTACAATCTATAAACTAGCAAATTCGTCAATTTTTGCTTGTTCCATCTCTCAGCCTCAGTCCTCAGAAAATGACAATGTAAAACTACAAATCCCATCAGATTTGTAGTCCTGTTTTTTGCCCATGCAAGAAAATACAAACTCTTCCCATAGTTTCCACCAGCCCGCAGCGCGGCGGTTTATATGTTTATATATTCATGCGTTCCTGTAATGGAACAAGGCAGTTTGTCCTCCAACAAAATTTAAGCCTAGTAAACAAAATGCATTGATTTTTCTCAAAAAACTACAATTCCCATGCTACTTGTAGTTCATTGCCTGCTCACGTCATAAGACGTCAAATACGATTGCCGGGTATGGCCGCCTCCAGCCCGCATTAGTCCTGAGACGAAGGATCGAAACAAAGAGACATGAGTACCCACGCTCCTTGAGGTAAGACTTCACCATCGCTAAGATAACCTCGTAATACATCAACAGACACGCAGGCTCATACTAACCGAGTCTCGTCGTTCGTTGTTTTAGATTGAGCGGACGCCGAGATTGATTCTCTACGATAATCTTCAGTCTAATCTGGTGGCCTCGTCGGAGCACTAGTCGCTCCGTGCAAATCAGCAAGGAAAAGATACCATTTGACTCTTCATGCCCACACGTGTCAAGGTAAGACACAAAAAGCTCCATAAAAAACATCCAGCACGACGCATATACACTATGAAGGTATATATTGACAGACAGAGTTGTTCGTTTTTTAGAATATAAACACACCGAGATTTGCTCCCAATGAACATAAGACCGGAGACTTACCAAGCACTCGCTGCTGTATGAATACCCTGTCGGGACATACCACAGCTTCACAAGTAAGATGGGTTGCTGTTGTTATTGGTTCTTTTGTATAATTGGCTCGTTGTTGTGGATCATAGAAATATGAAGAGGTGACATTTTGTTGGTTCTTTATGTATTTAGGTCACGGATTGAAGTAGTGACAATTTTGAAAAGTTTGGCTTGCTTTAATATAAGGTAAGAGCCTATCAAACACATGCAGCTATAACGCAATAGAGTGGGGCCATTTGATTAAAACATCTTCTCTGTTTTGTTTCAGCTATATGTTGGTCCTGATGAGAATCCCCGTACAATAAGGGATTCGAAACGCGTAGACCTCTTTTTCGCTTTTGGCCAATCTTCTCTAAAATAACAAAGTGTAGTGTTTTACAAACTATGCCAAATGCTTTCTTTTTGATGGCCTTTTTGTACATTATTTGTTCATAATTATTCTAATGTGTAGATTGTCTAGTGAGGATGGATGATTTATACGTTTGATTGCAGTTTTTTTTGTATTGGTGTCAAATTGTACAAAATTAAGTCAAATTGTTGATTTTGTTGTGGTAATGATGTTTATTTTGTCTGTCTTCGTAATGAATATGTTTTATTAACTGAAAATGCAGCTAATATAAAAATGTAAAACATTTCATGGATTAAATCCAACGGAAAAAGTGGTTGCTGGTGTTACTGTTTCATTCAGTTTACCCTTTAAAGTGTAGGTGAGTCGTGTGCAGCAATGGCTTCTTGTTTTGGTCTTTTGCTGCTTTAAATATGGCATTGATATTTACTGTGATCCTAGCCAATTGATCTTTATTTTGTTGGAAGTTGCAATATCTCATTGTCCTTACTTCATGGACAGACTGTACCACTGTGTGTTATTGATGGTAGACATTGTAGGAGGTTGGCTTAGTATATGGTGCACACTTAAAGAAGTGATGCACCTTGCACAAACCCAGGAAACCTGTGAGAAAGTGCCCTCTTTCTGCATGGTTGCCCCCACTTTTTGCTGAACTGCTGATGTGCTTTGACTGAGAGTTCCCTGGGCTCCTGCTAATCGGGTACCCAGGGCCAGTGTCCTTTCCCTAAAACTGCACTGAAACCCAAACTCAATTGGTATCTCTGGCCACAGGTCAGCCCCTTGTAAGTGGTACCACAAGTACCCAGGGCACTGTGACCAGTGAAGGCCTATAAGGGCTGCAGCACTTATTGTGCCACTCTTAGAGGTCCTGTACCTTTACACCCACACACTGCCTTTGCAGGCTGCGTGTCTTGATGCAGAACAAAGTGAAGAGTCGACATGGCACACATCCCTGTGTTTCGTTAACACAAGGGACCTTTATTAGCTCCTTGGCCCCCCCCCCTCTTTTGATATGTTTATTTACACATCCCTGTGTGCCATGCCTACAACCCACTGCCCTGGCATAGATCAGTCACCCCTCTACCTGGGTGCCCTATACTAGTGGTGAGCGTACAGGTGCATGAGCTGTGTACCCCTATAATGTCTAAGTCCATTCTTAGACATAGTAAGTACAGTGATGCCATTAAGAGTATATGGTGCTGGAAGTTTGTCATTACGAACTGCACAGCACCATAATTGCTACACTGAACACTGAGAAGTTTGGAACCAAACTTCTCAGCACATTAAACCCACATTGATGCCAGTGTGGGATTTAATGGAAAATGCACACAGAGGGCATCTTAGAGATGCTCCCTGAAAAACGACTTACCACTAGTGTCCAGGCTGAGTGGCTGCTTTCAGCTGCCACCACCAGACATGTTTCTGGACCCCTGGGTCGAGAGCCTGCTGCTCTCGGGGGCTGAAACAATGCACATCCTGGGACGAGGTGCCAAGCCTCCTCCCCCAGGATGGGCAGGATCCACGAAGGGGAAGCTTCAAAGGCTTGCCACCTTTGTGAGCTTCCCCAGGCCACTTTCTGCTTTCAGCAACTGGTCCCCTTGGTACTGACCCCCATTTTGGGCAGGAGGACCGGCGTGCAAAACAAGTGAGGAAAAGAGGCGTGCCCACCTCTGCCAACTCCACCCCTCAGGTGGGGGAGGCAAGGTGAAGCACAACTCTCAGTCCCCTCAGTACTCGCAGTCCCCTCAGGACCCAGCCAACCAGAGTGAGGCATATGCCCCTTCCCACTGGAGGGTGGCATAATAGGGGGTGTACCCACCCCAGGGAAGGGACCCATTGGTCCCAACCTTTACTTCCTTTTAACACCCCTAAATCTAGTATTTAGGGAGCACCCCGAACATTGCTTCATCAGACAAGAAACCACAAGAAGAAAAGAAGAAGAAAGACCAAACAGCCGTGTCAAAGCTAACAAGAGGAGGACACCCACTGATTTGGCCCCAGCCTTACCAGCCTGTCCCCACCTTGAAGAAATAAAAACCTTTTTAGGGGTTCACTAGTACACCTCGTCCTTTAACCCAACAAAGAAGAGATTGGCACGGAAGCTGTAATATCGAAGAGAAATATTTATTAACCTCACATGAGGGAGACTGCGTCACTATGGTACCCTCAGGCCACTGTAGGAGGCAGTCTAAGGAGTGCAGAGAACAGGGGCCTTTTATACCCATACAGGGGCTCAAAAGGAGGCGGGACAAGTACACATGAGAAGAGTTACACACATAGATGATCATACAGAAAATGCACAATCAACAAGGAGTAGTAATGAGTTGCTGACATCAGTTAGAACAGCCTGACAGTTACAGTGTAAGGCAGGTGCATGAGCAGCTACAGACTCTTCTGAGCATGTGCAAGGCTCTGGCTCAGTGCTGAAAGAGTTAACTATATCACATGACACAAGCAGAATACAAGGGCAGTCAACAGTGAAGAGGGAGAAAGCACATGGCGAGCACTTAGCTAACTAAAATGGCTTCCACAAACAGAATGGCTTCAGCAGATGCTAACAGCTATTGCAGCTAGTTTTCCACAACCTCGAACCTGCAGAAGCCAAACTCCGGTGTGTCCTGCAGCCAACAGCCACAAGAACACTGAGGACCTGCCCTGCCTTCAAAAGAAAAGACTCTGTCTCCCGTGAACACCAGATTTGTTCACCCACAAACTCTAGGTCCGGCAAAGTCCACGAGCCGGCACCCAATGCCCCAGGTCCAAGTTCGAGTGGCCCAACACCAAGAGGAGGTCTCCCTAGCAATCCTGACCCAAGATCTGGTGACCCCTGGCCTGTCTCAAGCCTCCAACCAACATCTGCAGCCTCAAACTGGAAGGTCCCCCCAACTGTGACCAGGAGCTGGTAAGAAGATCCGACCTTAAAAGGCACCTCTGCACCCGACGCCCCACGGCCTTGGGTGGCCCAACTGACGGTGCCCAACCAACCCCCAGCATGCCAACTTACCTCTCCAAGTGGTGGTCGCACCCGGAAGACCTTTCTCCCCGAGCCTGCAGTGTGTTTGCAAACCGGAGACTCACCATTGAAAGCTACAGGGCGCCAGACGCCAAAACGGCACTCTGCACCCGGCCACCCCAGTCCCGCTGAGGTTGCACCTTTTGCTCTGAGCTTAAGTCCAGGAGCTTTGCTCCCACAACCTAGTGGCCTGCTCGTAAGCATCCACCAACCGGAGGCCCCGTATCCCCCATTGGATAACATTGGGCCTCAGCACTCTGCACCCAGCCGCCCTAGTGCCGCTGAGGGTGTAACAAGAGTGCATCCTTGACCCTGGGGGACCCCTGAGTCTACCCCCAAAATACCAACTTCTACAACCGAATACTTACCTTTGAACCGATAACCCTATTTTCCTCCATAGGATAACATTGACTGTTTTTCTGTGAAAAGTTTCTAAGTGTGGAGTTGGAAAATCTAAGAAACCATTTAAAACTGTAACTAAATAAAAACGCTTTTACTTACCTGCTTACAGGAAATGTCCCACAGCAGTATCCAGGTATACTTTACTGTGTAAGAAAAGTAATCTACTTGATCTTCTACTAAAAAGCCAATACAAAGTATATGTACAGTATATCCTACCCTAATCTCTCTCAGCACTTCTGCAGTTTCAGTAGTCTATTGATTTGCTTTATCTTGTACTTGAACTCTTCTGGGATTGTTCGACTCTGCTCTCATATATGCCAACCACGTGACTCCTTTTTCAGTGACGTTGCCTACCACTTTGCTTTCTTTTCCACCTCACTGTCACTTTAAGGGCAAAGGCTGTTGCCTGCAGTCTCCCTCTGCTCTTGCCATTGTCATCCTGCTATCTCCCCAACTGTTCTCCTGTTCGCCTCCCCTATTCCCTGTGTATAGCCTGTTTCTGCCTGCACTGTTTTCTCATATTTGCATGCTCTATTTGTATCTAATTTTTTTTTTGCTAATTCTTGTAATTACTAGCTACAGCTGTAAAGCTCTCCGATAACCTAAAGGGTCATGTTCGCGCTATACGAAACACTAAATAAATAAATAAATAAAATATCAAAAGCATTGCATTACTAGTAGTTCTACTGTAATCAAATCAAAGTGCATATACAATTACAATTCAAACTGTTTACAAATTGCATTACTACTGTAAAGTATGTATTGCTTATCTGTGCCAGGCTTGCTTGGTGCTAGAAAATAAAATATCTAAAAGAATATTTTTATAGAAAACCAATTGGTCTGAAGTTCAGTCTTTGAGTGTGGGATATCATTTGCTGATTGAGTGTGTACAACACGTGCTTAACAGTACCCTCTGATACAGCCTTACTGCTCGACCACACTACTACAAATAGAGAGTAAAGTGCTATCTACTTTTACCTTTGCCTACCTTTGCGGTTCCACTGGACTCTGTGCACTTTAGTATATACAGAGCCAGCTTCCTACACAACCCTTATGGTGATTTTAGTTGTCTTTGAAATTCTTTGGCTCTCAAAGTGGTAGCTTTATAAGGGTACACCAGTAGCCAATTGTGGAAGTACCAAAGTACTTACCAAAGCCATTTTGGGAGAGAGAGCACAGATGCTGGGGTCCTGGTTAGCAGGATCCCAGCAAACTACAGTCAAAACATACTGACACTAGGCAAAATGTGGAGGTAACCATAAAAGAAGGATCCTACTTCCCTACACTACCCCCTCCACCCCTCCCCCCCCAAAAAAAAAGTGAGGACATGAGACTAACCTTGCCCAGTTGAGTCTTCATTTTCTAAGTGGAAATATCTGGAAAGTCCATCTGCATTTAGCATCGCTACTCCCAGGTTTAAGTTCCACTGAAAATTATATCCCGATTAGGCAAATGGACCACCTCAAAGTTTGGGGTTTCTCACCCTTCATCTGTTTAAGCCATAAGAGGGGCATATGGTCTATCTGAGCAATGAAGTGAGTGCCAAACAGGTATGGCCTCAACATCTTCAAGGCCCAGACCACAGCAAAGGCCTCCCTCTCAATAGCTGACCAACTTTTCTCCCTGGAGGTCAACCGTATGCTGATAAAAGCTACTGATTGATCTTGGCCCTCTTCATTAATTTGAGACAACACTGCACCTATCCCTATCTCAGAAGCATCTGTCTGGACAATGACTGGTTTGGCGTACTCAGGACTTTGCAGAATTGAAGCAGAGCATATGGCTTGCTTCAGGTCATCAAATTCTTTCTGACAGCTGACTGTACACTGAACCTTCATAATCAATCAATCAATCAATCAGTGACACTTATAAAGCGCGCTACATACCCATAGGGTCTCAAGGCGCTGGGGGGGGGGGGGTGCCGCTACTGCTCGAACAGCCAGGTCTTCAGCTTCTTCCTGAAGGAGAGGTGGTCTTGGGTCAGGCGCAGGTCGGACGGGAGGCAGTTCCAGGTCTTGGCGGCCAGGTAGGAGAAGGACCTTCCTCCTGTGGTCGCTCTTCGGATGCGGGGGACGGCGGCGAGGGCGTGGTTGGCTGATCGGAGGTGGCGTTTGGGAGCGTAGAAGTTGACTCGGCTGTTGAGGTAGCTCGGGCCTTGGTCGTGTAGGGCTTTGTGTGCGTGGGTGAGGAGGCGGAAGGTGATTCTCTTGTTGATGGGGAGCCAGTGAAGGTCTCTCAGATGTCCGGAGATGTGGCTGGATCGTGGGATGTCGAGGATGAGTCTGGCTGAGGCGTTTTGGATCCGCTGGAGTCTCTTCTGGAGCTTGGCGGTGGTCCCGGCGTAGAGGGCGTTGCCGTAGTCCAGTCGGCTGGTGACGAGGGCCTGGGTGACGGTCTTCCTGGTCTCAGTGGGGATCCACCAGAAGATCTTCCGTAGCATGCGTAGGATGTTGAAGCACGCCGAGGAGACGCTGCTGACTTGCCTGGTCATGGAGAGGGAGGAGTCCAAGATGAAGCCCAGGTTTCGTGCATGGTCTGTCGGTTTGGGTGCGGTGCCCAGGGCGGGAGGCCACCAGGAGTCGTCCCAGGCGGAGGGAGAGGAGCCCAGGATGAGGACCTCCGTCTTGTCCGAGTTCAGTTTCAGGCGGCTGGTCGTCATCCACTCGGCTACCTCTTTCATCCCTTCGTGTAGGTTGGCTCTGGCGGCGGCGGGGTTGTTGGTCAGGGAGAGGATCAGCTGGGTGTCGTCGGCGTAGGAGATGATGCTGAGGTGGTGTTTGCGTACGATGGCCGCGAGGGGGCTCATGTAGACGTTGAAGAGGGTGGGGCTCAGGGATGATCCTTGGGGGACGCCGCAGATGACTTCGGAGGCCTCTGACTTGTACGGTGGTAGGCGGACTCGCTGTGTTCTTCCGTCGAGGAAGGAGATGATCCATTCCAGCGCCTTGTCCTGGATTCCGATGTTGCTGAGGCGCCGTACCAGGGTGCGGTGGCAGACCGTGTCGAATGCCGCGGAGAGGTCTAGGAGGATGAGGGCCGCTGTTTCTCCATTGTCCATCAGGGCTCGGATGTCATCGGTGGCGGCGATGAGGGCGGTCTCGGTGCTGTGTTTGGCTCGGAAGCCGGACTGTGAGGGGTCGAGGGATCCGTTCGTCTCGAGGAAGGCGGCCATCTGCTTGTTGACGGTCTTCTCGATGACTTTGGCTGGAAACGGGAGAAGCGAGATGGGGCGGTAATTCTTGAGGTCGGTGGGGTCCGCTGTTGGTTTCTTGAGTAGAGCGCTGAGTTCGGCGTGTTTCCAGCTCTCGGGGAAGATGGCGGTGTCGAAGGAAGTGTTGATGATGTCTCGCAGGTGGGGTGCGATGACAGCGTCGGCCTTGTTGAAGATGTGGTGAGGGCAGGGGTCGGTTGGTGATCCGGAGTGGATTGAGTTCATCGTGCGGATGGTGTCTTCGGTGCTGATCGGGGTCCAGGCGTGGAGGGTGGTGGTGGGGGGGGGTGGCTGGTCGGTCGTGGTGTGCGTTGGCTGGTTGTTGAAGCTGCTGTGTATGTCTGTGATCTTGTTGTGGAAGTAGGAGGCGAGGGAGTTGCAGAGGTCTTGCGATGGGGTGATGTCGTTGTTTCCTGCGTTGGGGTTGGAAAGCTCTTTCACGATGTTGAAGAGTTCCTTGCTGTTGTGTGCGTTGTTGTCCAACCGGTCCTTGAATGCTGTTCTCTTGGCGGCGCGGATCAGCTGGTGGTGTTTCCGGGTGGCAAGTTTGTAGGAGGTCCTGTTGTCCGGTGTCGGATTCCTTTTCCAGACTTTCTCGAGGGCTCGGCAGTTCTTCTTGGAGCTCTTGAGTTCGTCGGTGAACCATGGGGCCTTCTTGCTGCCGGGTCTGCTAGGCGGGGTCCTCAGCGGGGCGAGTTCGTCCGCGCAGTTGCTGATCCACTTCGTGATGTTATCGGCGGCCTGGCTGGGGTTCGCTGAGCTGGCCGGAGGGTGTTGGCTCAGGGTGGTGGCGAGCTGGTCTGCTGTGATCTTGTTCCAGCTTCTGCGGGCGGTGTGTTGCTGGTGTTGGTGGGTCGTCGTTCTCTTGAAGGTGAAGTGGACGCAGCTGTGGTCCGTCCATTGAAGCTCTGTGGCGTGGCTGAAGTCGATGTCTGTGCAGGATGAGAAGACGGCGTCGAGTGTGTGTCCGGCGAGGTGGGTGGGGGTGGACACCAGTTGCTTGAGTCCCAGGTTGGCGAGGTTGTCGAGCAGGGTGCTGGTGTTGTGGTCGTTGTTGTTCTCCAGATGGAAGTTGAGGTCTCCGAGGAGGATGTAGTCAGCGGAGGGGAGGGCATGCGGGCTGACGAAGTCGGCGATGTCCTCGCTGAATTGCGTGCGTGGTCCAGGGGGTCGGTAGATCAGGGTGCCTCTGAGGGTGGTGTTCGGGTTGGTGTGGATCTGGAAATGCAGGTGTTCGGCGCTGGTCAGGGTGTTGTCGGTGCTGGTCGTGACACGGATGGTGTTCCTGTGGATGATGGCGATGCCTCCTCCCATCTGGTTGGCGTTTCGGTCCCTCCGGACGACCTTGTAGCCCTCTGGGATAGCGATGGCGATGTCGGGAGCTGAAGAGGCGTTCATCCAGGTCTCCGTGAGGAAGGCAACGTCAGGGGCTGTGGTGTCTAGAAGGTTCCAGAGTTCGATGGCGTGTCTGTGGACGGAGCGGGTGTTGAGCAGGATGCACTTGAGGTGGGTGCTGCTGGTGTTCGACTTGGCGGGTGCTGGTGCGGGGCTGGTCCGGATGCAGGTGAATTTGCAGGCGTGGCAGCTGAAAGGTCCGTGGGTATGTCTTGGAGTGGCTTGATGGCATTCCGGTAGTCGGCCGGTGTTGAGAGCGAAGAGGGTGGCGGCGGAGTACGTCTGGCGGGTCGGTCGGGGTCTTCGGGGGCCAGGGGTCCTGGCGCTGGTCGCGATCCGGTCGCGGACGGGCGCAGACGGGCTTACCTTTGGCGCGCCTTCGGCGCACAATCGGCGCGCCCGCTGCGCGTGACCGCTGCGCGTTCGCACGGTCGCCATTTAAAGGCGAAGTGCGCGGGTGGGCGGAGCAGCTGGGAGGCGGGAGCGGGGAGGGAACAGAAGAGAAAAGGGGCGGGGCTGATGGCGGTGGCGGGAGGCGGGAGCGGGGAGGGAGAGCGGAGGGCGGCGAGGTAGGCGGGCACACAGGAAGGAGACAGGCACAAATGAAAAAACACGAAGAAAAACGGGGCACTGGGTACAGGCAACAATGCAGGTCAAAAACAGAGGCAAAACAGTAGACAAACGCTCTTACGGCAACCAAAAAAACAAGCACAAATTTCCGACAGAAATCGGCAAACCAAGGGGAGCGCTCAAGGCGGCAGCGAGGCCGGCGCTGGGGCAGAGGCAGGCACAGGGGCACACGCAGCAGCTGGTGGCCGTGCGGCGCGGGGGTGTCCCACAAGTGGGTCACACTCACCTGCGTCGCACGGTCGCCATTTAAAGGCCAAGTGCGCGGGTGGGCGGAGCAGCTGGGAGGCGGGAGCGGGGAGGGAACAGAAGAGAAAAGGGGCGGGGCTGATGGCGGTGGCGGGAGGCGGGAGCGGGGAGGGAGAGCGGAGGGCGGCGAGGTAGGCGGGCACACAGGAAGGAGACAGGCACAAATGAAAAAACACGAAGAAAAACGGGGCACTGGGTACAGGCAACAATGCAGGTCAAAAACAGAGGCAAAACAGTAGACAAACGCTCTTACGGCAACCAAAAAAACAAGCACAAATTTCCGACAGAAATCGGCAAACCAAGGGGAGCGCTCAAGGCGGCAGCGAGGCCGGCGCTGGGGCAGAGGCAGGCACAGGGGCACACGCAGCAGCTGGTGGCCGTGCGGCGCGGGGGTGTCCCACAAGTGGGTCACACTCACCTGCGTCGCACGGTCGCCATTTAAAGGCCAAGTGCGCGGGTGGGCGGAGCAGCTGGGAGGCGGGAGCGGGGAGGGAACAGAAGAGAAAAGGGGCGGGGCTGATGGCGGTGGCGGGAGGCGGGAGCGGGGAGGGAGAGCGGAGGGCGGCGAGGTAGGCGGGCACACAGGAAGGAGACAGGCACAAATGAAAAAACACGAAGAAAAACGGGGCACTGGGTACAGGCAACAATGCAGGTCAAAAACAGAGGCAAAACAGTAGACAAACGCTCTTACGGCAACCAAAAAAACAAGCACAAATTTCCGACAGAAATCGGCAAACCAAGGGGAGCGCTCAAGGCGGCAGCGAGGCCGGCGCTGGGGCAGAGGCAGGCACAGGGGCACACGCAGCAGCTGGTGGCCGTGCGGCGCGGGGGTGTCCCACAAGTGGACATTTTTTTGGACGTGAGATCATTAAGGGGTGTCACTATGGATACTTAACCCTTAACAAATATTGTATAGTACCCAGTTAGGTCCAAGAAAGCTCTGACCTGTGTCTGGGTAGTGGGAGAAATCCAGTGCATGAAGGTCTGAATTTTGCTCTCCAATGTTTAAACTTGGCCTCCAACTACAAGGTGGCCCAAGTGAACAACTTTGCTCTGCCCTATCTGGCACTTAATGGCCTTGATAGTTAGGGCTTTGTTCACCAGCCTCTGAAATCTGGTAGGTGCATTTTTCACACCAAAAGGCATCTCAATAAATTGATAATTCCTACTGGGGGTTGCAAAAGCTGTTTTTGGCGCCCTCAAAGGAGTCTGATTTGTCAATAACCAGCATTTAGGTCAAATGTATGGAGATAATTGGCAGAGGCCAACGTGTCAATCAGTTCATCTGCCCTTGGAATTGGATGGAAATCAGTCTGACAAGACCTCCTTAGGGAACCCAACTCTGGAAAAGATTCCCAGGAGGGCCCTAGCCACTGCAGGAGCTGTAGTAGTCTTAAGGGGAAGGGCCTCTGGATATCTAGTGGAATGGTCCACCACCACTAGGATAAAACTATGTCCAGATGGGTTTAAGGGACATATAGTGTCTATCCCTACCCTCTCAAAGGGAACCCCAATAACAGGTAGTTGGGATTAAGGCAGCCTTTGTAGTGCCACCTGACTTACTACTGGCTTGGTAGTTGACACAGGAATTGTGGTAAATAAAATTCCTTTACCTGGACTTAATTTGATGCGGAAACATAATAAAACAGCTCAGTAAAATTAGAGGCAGAATCCGTGGTATTAGAGGTTCGGAATGGGCTTTATTCCAATGAACGATTATAATCGGTTGCTCCAAGTTCCATCACCACGGAGGTTCAGGAAGTGAAGTACATACATTATTGACATGAAATGACTTTTATAGATCATACATTACAATGAGGCGAATGCAGTAGGCGTAACAATTGATAAGGAAAATGACGATTTATCTGCGTAACCAAAAAATGGGTGTAATAAGGAGTAAAAAGGAACATAATTGGTTATGATGTCACATATAGGTGGATCTATAAGATAATACTTGGCATAGATGCGCGCGCAGCAGCATGACGTGTGATTGACGTGCAACTAGGGGGTGAAGGGGACTTGACATTTAGCTCTACATGTGGAGACGAAAAGTCTGGGGGTCAAGTCAACCTAATCCCAAATCATATCTAACATCCTATGTTTAAAGAACTATGTTATCCACAAAAGAAGGACTCTCGGACAGAATCTATTCTATACTGACTGTGCGTGCGTGTACAAGCGTCTAAGTGTCTACACTAGATGCGAGGGGGTAGGAATATTCCATGGTAACAGGACTATGAATTACTTGCATAAGGACAGAGAAGCCGGGCCTTTTGCTCGGTAGCTGGAAGAATGTTTACTTAAACTACTAGGCAGGAATGCATCGGCTGAGGGGGAAGCAGATAACTCGAAGGTGAAATACAGTTCTTGGCAGAGAATAGGCTGATGTCAGGCTTCGTGAGCCGCGCAGAGAATGAGACAAAGTTCATGGTCACAGATGCAGGCTCAGACTGGTGTTTTCAGAGGCAGAAGGCAAGAAGAGTTTGATGACAGAATCTGGGCCTACTTGCCTGGACTGTAAAATGGCATAAGTGAACCATATAAAGCCGGTGGCCTTTCGTACTTAGGAATGGAATATCCGGCCTATTCATGGCGGATCTGACAGAGGACATGTTAACGGTGGATGCACATGTATTTGCGTCTTCATAACTGGAACTGGAGGGAACATACATGTACTTGTAACATGCACATAGAACCGTTGGGGTCCAAGATAGGGGACATAACTGACCAGAAAAATCCATATTTCCACATTCCCTCCTTGTCCCCTACTTGCCCGTCAAGAGATATCAATCTTCATTAATCCATTGATCTGTTCATATAGCATCATTTGTTCTTCTTTCTTCTTCCGGGATCTTGAATGAAATCTTGGTGGTGGAATACATGATGTGGCACACAGGCCACAGATCGCTGGTCCACATTGTAGACATAGACAGCAACTGAATAGTATGAGAAGGCCAATACCTAGGAAGGATAGAACTCTCCATCCCCAGGCTGATATCACACTCCAAAACCAACTGGACCAAGTCCAAGTGCCTGGATTCTGGTGTATCTGGCTTACAATCTTATGAAGGCGAGTTATAGCTTTATATACAGATGGCGAATTTTCTGGTATGAATACGCAGCAGCTTGATCCGATGACCCTACAAGCTCCGCCCCTATCAGCCAGGATGACGTCAAGGACAAGACGATTTTGAAGCACAACAATCCGCATAGCAGACTGCTCTTCTGTTAAATTGCCTAAGGCGGAAATAGTTTAATTTACTACTGCTTCAAGGGTTCTAGTTAATCTACGTATCAGCTTACTATTAGTAACAGTACCTATATAGGGAAAGATGCCTTTATTGAAATCTGTGTATTTTTCCCATGCTGTTTCAGTGTAATCGACAATCGGGAGATCTCTCCGCTCTCTATTGTGTACTAAATGAATATTTCTATAATAATCAGGAGGAGCTAGGAAAACAGGTGGCAAAAGGAATGCAATGTAGCAGGTACCATCCCAATCTAGAGGTAGACGCATATATGCAGTCTGACCACATATAAAGTAGGAGTGGCGATAAGCTCTAAATGAAGATTTGCCTTGATCACTGAATTCTACTGTAGTAGTGCATTTACTATGGCCCATATGTATGGAACCAACTTTTCTTACACACAATTCACCTTTCCCTGGGAATACTGACATGATTGGTAGAACTAGTTCAACTTCGGATTCGACATTTAGAATCATGAGATTAGGTGTAAAATTACCTAATCCATATACTTCATTTTCTAGATCAGTTCCTGTTCTTTTGGGGCGACCCTCCTTATCAGGGTAACAGACTTTGAATAAAACTAGGTTCAGATTTCCCCATACCCACTGATCTTGGTAAACTGCTGTGTCTGAGTCTATGGAATTGATTAAGCTAAACCATGCTCCACAGGAGCCATTATGTGTAAACGGATGTGGAAAGAAAGGCAGGACTCCTTCATAATTCTGATAGGGAGGGAGTCGGCCACACACCCAACAATTGGTGGCATTACTAGTCTGATGGGAATGATGTAACATACTAATGAAAGTGTTATTGCGCAGCGCAAGTCTATAAGACAATTCATGCGGCGGTAGGTCACTAAAAGAATGTTCAGCAGTAACATTGTAAACATTTCTGGCAATAGGGTAATATATGTGCAACAATATACTTGCAGTAATTATTAAAAGACTTAAGAAAAACAAGATTAATAATGTCACTATACAGTGGCTACGCAGTGATTTACAATACGCCTGTCGTTTCAACATTTTCCGGGTGCTTTCTCTACTCAGGTCCAAGGGATACATGTCAGAGACAATTCAACCGCTTCACCTTGGAGAGGACTTAAACAATCAAATTGCTCGACTGGTTGGGCCTAAGCTTTAGTTTTTAGTGTTCAGAGTTGCTCTGTTCAACAAAAGGAAGTTTTGAATCAGTCTGTGAGGGAGTGCAGGGCACAATGTCTATATCCGAGGATAGTCCATGAAATTTCTTGATATGACTTGAATGAATCCAGCCCTTGCGGCCCTCGATCTTCACGGCTGTCCTTGTCGTGAGCAGAACCAACTTGGGTGTCTTCCACCTGGGCTCCAGCTGAGTCTTTCGGTCGAAATTTCTCACAAATACGAGATCACCCGGAACTACGTCATGGGGTTTCACCTCAGTGTTGTCGGGAAAAGCTGCAGCTACCTGTGAACGACAAGATTGTAGTGCAGACATCAAGGAAGCCAAGTAATCTGTCAGCATATTACAGTCAACATCAGTTATTTTGCGTGGTATAGGCGTCCCCCACATATTTGGTGGTCTGCCGAAGATCACCTCATACGGGGATAGCCCTGTTCGAGAGTGTGCTACCATTCTCATGTAAAAGAGTGCAACTGGTAACGCTACTACCCAGTCGACACCTTTCTCTCTGCATATTTTGGACAATCTGATTTTCAGTATCTGATTATGTCTTTCTACGAGACCTGCTGCCTCGGGGTGTCGGACGCAGTGGAATTTCCACTGATATCCTAACAGAAGTGAAACATGTTTCATTAATTCGGATGAGAACGGCTGGCCGTTATCTGAGTAGACAACACGTGGTAAACCGTATCGTGGGAAGAATTCTCGAACTAACTGTTTGGCAGTAGTCGGGGCAGTGTAATCTGAAACCGGGTATGCCTCCGTCCAGCGGGACAGAGCGCAGACAACTACGAGAACATATTTGAATCCTCGACATCGTTCCATCTGGATATAATCCATCTGGAGGACTTCAAAAGGGTGATTAGGAGGATGAAATCCACCTTGTTCTACGGGAACACTTTTTCCTGGGTTGAACTGGCAACAGATCATACAGGTACGGACCTTTTGTTTGGCTGCTGCTCGTAAATGTTTATTGAACCAAATGTGTTGAATGCTATCTAGCATAGCTTTTTCTCCTAGATGTGCTGGACTATGGATAGTATTAATAATGACTTGGACCATTGAATCAGGGAGGAACCACACAGATTTTTCCTTCGTCATCCATCCTTGGTCCGTTTGGATCCCTCCTAATTCAGTCCATTTCTTTATTTCATCTGGTGTAGCATGTGTCTGGATGTCAATTACGTCAAAAGTAGGATCTTTAACTGTCATACAATGTGTCGGGACTATTGTCTTTGTCATGTCGGATGTTTGAGTTTGAGCAGTCTGTTTAGCTGTTCTGTCGGCTAGATCATTGCCTTGAGAAATGATATCAGTAACCTTCGTATGTGCTTTGCATTTCATAATTGATATTGCCGTGGGTAGATGTATTGCATCTAATAAGGCATGAATGAGGGGTCCGTGTTGAATGTGGGCACCGTGGGAAGTTAAATAACCTCTCTCTCGCCACAGCACGCCGAAGTCATGTACAACTCCGAATGCATAACGTGAATCAGTGTATATGTTGACTTTTTTACTTGTGGCTTGAATACAGGCTTGTGTCAGAGCAATAAGCTCTGCGGCTTGAGCTGACAAAGTATTTATACGATTAGTTTCGATGACTTCAGTATCTGTTGTGACTGCGTAAGCGGCCACTAACTCTCCTGTACTTGTTCTCATACATGAACCATCTACATACAATGTCAGGTCTGGATCTGACAATGGGACATCGGTTAAATCTTGTCTAGGTTTCGTCGTTATTGTAATAACTTCAATACAGTCATGGGCTAGTGGGTCTGTTCCGGTTACTGGCAAAAGTGTGGCAGGATTCAATGTGTTACAGCGTCTGATTTCTATATGTGGCTGAAACAATGTAAGCTCGTACCCTGTAAGTCGCGCTATAGTCAAGTGTTGTGTTTGCGTTCTATTTACAAGAACCTCTACTGCATGTGGTACTTGAACTGTCAATGGATGTCCTAACACTATGGCATCGCTTTGTCTGATTGCTAAAGCTGTCGCTGCCACTGATTTCAGGCCTGCAGGCAAAGCCTGAGCTACGGGATCTAATGTACTAGAAAAATAAGCACATGGTTTGTGTGCTCCTGCTTGTTCCTGTGTGAGTACTGACAAAGCAGTACCTTCGCGTTCTGTAACAAAGAGTGTAAACTGTTTTCTGTAACATGGCGTTGCTAAAACAGGTGCTTGACATAAAGCTTTCTTTAGGCTTTCAAAAGCTTGTGTATGTTCCTGGGTCCAAGGGAGAACAGTCGATGTGGCTGCCTCCTGTGTTGTCAACTGAATGAGTGGTTTTGCTAGAAATGCGTATTGCGGGATCCACTGTCTACAGTATGAAGTGAGGCCTATGAAAGTCCGCACCTCCTTTTGTGTCTTGGGTATTTGCATGTTAGCTATTAACTGAATGCGGTCCGGTGTAAGCTGCCTTCCCTCCTTGGACAGCGAGTGTCCAAGATAAATAACTCGCTGGACACAGAATTGCAGCTTAGAAGGGGACACCTTGTGCCCCTTTTCGGCTAGAAATTGTAAAACTGTCAGTGATGCTTTTTCACATTCCGGTTCGCTTCTTGCGGTGATCAGCAGATCATCGACGTATTGAAGCAAGGCAGTGTTAACTGGCATGTGGATACTGTCAAGTTCTCGTTTCAGTGCTTGGCTATAGATGCTGGGGCTTTCTGTAAATCCTTGAGGTGCGCGTGAGAATTTAAAGCTACGTCCATTTAAACTAAATCCGAATAAATATTGACTTTCCGGATCTATTGGGACGCTGAAAAAGGCATTCTTGAGATCGATTACAGTAAAGAATGTCGCTTCGGAATCGATGGCTGTCAATAATGATGAGATATCGGGGACCACAGGGAATTGTGGCACAATGCACTTGTTTAATTCGCGCAGATCAATAACCAATCGATATACTGGCGGGGCCTTTGGATCTGTTCGTTTAAGAATCGGAATTATCGGTGAATTACATACATTGGAGTCTGTTTCTACAACTACTCCTTGGGTAATGAGCTCGTCAATTATTTGTAGTAAAGCCACTACAGCATCTGGTGGTAACTTGTATTGTCGCATTCGTGGTAGCACCACTCCTGCCTTTAATGTGACTCGATATGGTGTAATATTCATGCAACCAACATCAGTAGGGCCTTGTGCCCATAGACGTGTAGGTAAAGTCTGCAGTCGGGGATCCATGTCTCTAGATACATAGTGACCTTTAAAATCACGTAAAAACAACCTTACTCCTTCCGGAGAACAACATATTATAGCTCCTAGAGCTTTTAATGTTTTTATTCCTAACAGGTTTTCTGGACATGATTTAGTAAGCAATAAATCTGTAGTTCGGGTCAGAGGTCCTATCGTAAGTGGGAGAGGCTGTGATACTTCATTAACAATAGGCTTTCCTGAAAAACCAAGGGAAATATTCTGAGAGCCTGAGAGGGGTGCCCCTGGAACTTCACTACGTTTTATAGTTGTTCGACTTGCCCCTGTATCGAGTAAAAATTTTCTATCTTGGCCTAATAATTCACTGTGTACATAAGGTCCTTCTTGATCTACAGGTATCTCGATAAGGGGTAAGTCAACTTCCCTCTCTAGGCTAGTTCATGCGTAACGCTGATACTCAGGATATTCATACTGTGCGGTCTGATACATTTGTCGTGTTGTTGTCTGTGTGGCAGCAACAGGCAACGGTGGTGCAGCTGGCACAAACTGTATAGACTGTTGTGCGGCTGGCATGGCCTGTGCATGCTGCGGAGCTCCTTGTTCATTCTGATCCTGTCTAAATGGCCGTGGTCTTTCTTGTGTTTTACCTATGGCGATATTATGTTTTAAAACTGGACAGTCGTGTACGTAATGACCTGGCTTTTTACAATAATTGCATGTCCCTTTTACAGGTCCTGCTGAATCGGAATGTGTCATACCCTTTTTATGTCCTTCAGCTGGAACTGTCTGGGAAACTAGCATTTTCATTTTCGTGTCTTTCATGCGTCTGTGTTCATGTTCTTGTTCCTCTCTAATTCTATTGTGATGGTACTGTAACATTTGTAACATTTGTGATGGAGTGTTACCTTGCCAGGTACTCTCGAATTTTAATACTCTATTCTTTACTTGGGGCAGGGCATTTTCTACTAATTTTGTTACAAACAGATGCGGGTATGATTCGCTACTTGCTTTTATGCCACTATTTATACCAAAACATTTTTCAAATCGGGCATAGTAATCACTAGTGTCTTCATCTTGCTTCTGTTTACAGGCTGAAATTGTACCCCAATCTTCCTTTTTCGTAGTTAATAAACGTGGCAGTACCTGTACTAATAAACCTGGTAATGCCTTAGTTTTGTCCCCAAGCCCTGCTCCTGCAGTTCGGGCCCTTTCTTCTGCTTCCAATGCTGACCATTCTATCTTTTGGTCTCCTACCTCCCACTCTTTTTCCTTGAGTTTTTCGTAAATGCCAGCAGGCATCAATACCTTCAGTATTGTCATAATGTCGGGATAGGTATACTCTCCCATGAGTAACATGTCTTTAATTTCTCGGTGGAAACCCGCTGGATCTTTGTCATGACTGGGTACCACTTTCTTCATTTGTAACAATTCTATTTTTGATATGGGCGTATATACAAATACGCGCTTAAACTCGTTGTCCTCGCCCTTTATTGGGTGCACTTCTCGTAAGGGATTCTGTCTATCCATGTAATACGTGGTTCTTTCCTTGATGGGCAGTGAAACATGTTCTGAACATACAAAAAGAATATACTGCTTTCTTGATTCTAGAATTTCTTTAATTAATTTAGTACCTGAACCTCTCCATCTATTCGTGAGTAATTCGGTCAATATGTCAGGTAAGGGACCAGGGTCCGAATGTTGACTCCGATATAGTATAATGAGTTGTTGAATCATATAAATCCCAGCTAACCTCTGTTCATCTGGGGTGAGATTCAAAAATGTGCGTGCTACTGTATCATCACTATATTTTCCGGGACTGTCCACCCAATGGACAGCTGCCCTGGCTAACTCTTGTTCGTCCATAGAATCGAGGAAATGATAACCCCTTCGTTCTCGGAGTAGTTTGTCGGCGGCTTGGAACGAATGCTCGTTAGACCTGATGTTAATTATAGGTATTTGGAAATTCCTGTTATTATCTGGACATATCGGACGTATCGGGTCAATAGGACGTCTAGTACTATTACAAGATCTTCCTCTACCTACATAGGCTATGGTGTCCGACTGTCCTGTGGGCAGTCCTGACCCTTCTTCCTCGCTTTGTTCGAACTCGTCTACCTCTAATCTCTCTTCGTGTAGGCGTTCTATTTCTTTACGGATCTTTCGGCACATGGCTATTATACAATTTTGCTTATCATGTCTTCCTTCTGATATATTCTGACTCCATCTGGTAAGAATTTGCATTGCTTCCGGGTCTACCCCTGGTCGGTCTTGATATCTGATCACACAATTTATGAGGAAACGTAACAGTTCCCCCTGTATCTCTACTTTCTGGTATTCCATAGCTCTGTTAATACATTCTGGATCTCGCCCTGTTTGGACAAAATGATATATTTTATCTAGATGCGCAGTCATTCCTGGTAACTTCCCTAAATACACTGCGGCTCGTCTGATACGCAATGATGCCAGGGTCATTTCGTCCTCTTTACCGGGCACAGGGTCATATCTGCAATCTATAAGAAGTTCCTTCAGCGTACGGGCACTAATGAGTTTGGGTGTACGTGAATGTCCTGACTCTTGAAAAGTAAGTTTATTTATTCTGGGTGGCGTAGAAAAAATATTGGTAGCACCTCCCGTAGCCCCATCTGGGGTGTCGGGTGTGAAAGGATTCGTTGAACGTGACACAGCAACTACAGGTGTGGACACAGCTATCGAAGTAGCTGTAGGAGCGGATGCAGAAACAGATGTGCTTGCCGGAACTTGTGACTCGATCTGTTGCTGTAGGGATACGGGTACTGGATCTTGGCGTTGGATCTCCCTGGTATGCGGTCTATGTGGGGCGGAATTAGCATACTCGGGAGCTGCGTCATCTAAATATGAGGAAAGAAAAACATCTTCTGCGGTTCTAGGATGCCCCTTAGGATGTACCTTTATTGGAAATAATGGGGGTGGCAAGTCTTTCGGTATTTCTGGAGTAGCCTTAGGTAATCCTTCGGCCAGAAGGGGATACATACCATTCATAAGGGTATTCCTTTGTCTGTCTACTTGTTCTGATTTCACTCGGATACCTTCCTCAATTAATAGATTTTCTCGAACTTTATTGGAATTCTCTTTACTCTTCTCTTCCTGTCTACGTGCTTTTTCTGTTCGTCTATGTGATTCCTTACGCCATAATTCAATGGCATCTTTCTGTGACTGTCTGACTTTCCTTTTCCATAACTCTTCTTCTACTTTCATGATGCACTCTGCATCCCAGGTCCCCGCTGCGGGCCACCTCTGACTTTCTGGTAATTCCTTGGTGTAGTCTACCCATAAATCAAGAAATAATATAGCGTCTAAGCCATGTTTATGATACATGAAGTACCCTGGAGTGTCCCTAGGAGGAATGGGAACGGCTTCTTCGAGTACCCCTTTTCTTGTAGTGATCTGTCTTAGTTTCGAAAAGAACGGCATATTGAGAACTAACCTTATACTTGATTTTGACCAACTGACCTGATACTTGATTTTGAACAGACTTAATACAATAAACACGATAATGAACAGTCATTCATACCACAATATACAGAACGTACTTAAACACATTTTAACATTAAACATTAAACCTTTAACTGAAACAACAATGATGATCGTCTGCATAACTAATCACCAAGCATAATTCTTGACAATAACTGGATACTTCGGAATACTTGATATACTGCTAAACAGTACAGATACACTGCTAAAACAGTGCAGACCGGATTTGTGTACCCAAACCCCTCTTGACCGGCACAACCTATGTGCACGTCAGAAATGCCTCCTCAGCAATGGTACTCACCGGGTAGCTTCGGAAACGGAAGGCCTCGGTAACTTGAACTTGAACCGGACTGGACTCGACTCGACTCGTCGGAAACTGGGCTTGACTTCGAATTGGTGGGCCTCTGTATACCTCGGATCTTGCTCTCTCAGCTAGGCTCTGGTCGGGATACTTCGCACTTCTCACCGCCTCGTCTGGGTGTTGATCGCAGCCTCAGTCGCCCCCGCTTGACCGGAGGGAGATACAGGAAATCCTGCTGGTACGCGTTATTGTCCGTCCAGCTGTGGCAGGAGACCGGGCCTGCAACTCACCGCCGGCGCGTGAGATGAGAAAGTGTCCCTGTTCGGGCGCCATTCATGTGGTAAATAAAATTCCTTTACCTGGACTTAATTTGATGCGGAAACATAATAAAACAGCTCAGTAAAATGAGAGGCAGAATCCGTGGTATTAGAGGTTCGGAATGGGCTTTATTCCAATGAACGATTATAATCGGTTGCTCCAAGTTCCATCACCACGGAGGTTCAGGAAGTGAAGTACATACATTATTGACATGAAATGACTTTTATAGATCATACATTACAATGAGGCGAATGCAGTAGGCGTAACAATTGATAAGGAAAATGACGATTTATCTGCGTAACCAAAAAATGGGTGTAATAAGGAGTAAAAAGGAACATAATTGGTTATGATGTCACATATAGGTGGATCTATAAGATAATACTTGGCATAGATGCGCGCGCAGCAGCATGACGTGTGATTGACGTGCAACTAGGGGGTGAAGGGGACTTGACATTTAGCTCTACATGTGGAGACGAAAAGTCTGGGGGTCAAGTCAACCTAATCCCAAATCATATCTAACATCCTATGTTTAAAGAACTATGTTATCCACAAAAGAAGGACTCTCGGACAGAATCTATTCTATACTGACTGTGCGTGCGTGTACAAGCGTCTAAGTGTCTACACTAGATGCGAGGGGGTAGGAATATTCCATGGTAACAGGACTATGAATTACTTGCATAAGGACAGAGAAGCCGGGCCTTTTGCTCGGTAGCTGGAAGAATGTTTACTTAAACTACTAGGCAGGAATGCATCGGCTGAGGGGGAAGCAGATAACTCGAAGGTGAAATACAGTTCTTGGCAGAGAATAGGCTGATGTCAGGCTTCGTGAGCCGCGCAGAGAATGAGACAAAGTTCATGGTCACAGATGCAGGCTCAGACTGGTGTTTTCAGAGGCAGAAGGCAAGAAGAGTTTGATGACAGAATCTGGGCCTACTTGCCTGGACTGTAAAATGGCATAAGTGAACCATATAAAGCCGGTGGCCTTTCGTACTTAGGAATGGAATATCCGGCCTATTCATGGCGGATCTGACAGAGGACATGTTAACGGTGGATGCACATGTATTTGCGTCTTCATAACTGGAACTGGAGGGAACATACATGTACTTGTAACATGCACATAGAACCGTTGGGGTCCAAGATAGGGGACATAACTGACCAGAAAAATCCATATTTCCACAGAATGACAAAACTCCTTGGTATCTTCAGACATGTGGGGCCAGTGAAAGTGAGGAACAAGTCTGTCCCAAGCCTTACTTTGGCCAAAATGTCCTTCAAGGTGCTAGGGTGAATAGGAATCCCCATAACTTCTGAAGTATGACCAACCTCCTGGTGGCACCAGGCTTGGGGTCTTTCTTAGAATACAGAAGCCCATCTTCCCAATAAGTCCTAGGGGACCCACTGACATTTCCTGCTTCCTCAGCAGCAGCTTGCTGTCTGAGTTGTTCAAGAGAGGGGCCTTTGCTCCAGACAAAACTCTTCCCTGAAAAGTCCCCCTGCTCCCAATAGCTCTGCCATTTCAGGCCCAAGCCCCGCTGGGGCAGTTTCTTCACAGGTACTGAGATCATCTCCCTCAGGAGACTGATTCTCATTGGAAGTCTGTGAGGAGGATACATCTTTACCCTTCCTGCTCCTTTTTTTGGGAGCTGGCTGGTCCATGTTTTTTTCAGAATCCAGGGCTCTCTTCAGTGTCTAACTTCTTGGCCTGAGCCCGAGTGACAGCAAAGACACTGACTGAAATTCCAGCATTTCTCCATGGGTCTTAAACTCCACTTCAGACTAGGTTGAAGTCTCCAAATCATTGCCCAGGAGACATTCTACAGGTAGGTCAAAGGATATTACAACTCTATTATGGCCAGTTGCCCCTCCCAAGCTGTGATTAACAACTGTTCTGGGATGATCCGTCCTGACATTGTTAGCATTGGTCACTGGTAAATCTGGCCAAGTAGAATTTGTTCAGGAGACACACGTTTCTCTGTCACCATAGTGACACTGGCACCCGTGTCCCTGTAAGCTTCAGCTTCCTGACCATTGATAAGAGGCTTTTGTCTGTATTTGCCCAAGTTTGTGGAACTTACAACAAGAGTGGCATGAGCCATGCAAACATCACAGATTAAAATAAACTGAGTGGGCGACTAAGCCAGAACCCAATTCAGTACCCCAAATGAACCCAGCTATATTCTTGGGTGTACTACTACTACCAGTGCTACTGCTAGGGACACTATGTGGTTTAAGAGTAGTAGTAGTGATGCTAGACCTAGGACAATTGGAATCTTTTGCCATATGGACTTTTTCTTTACATAAATAGCACCAATGTTTCTTACCAGAGGATTGGGACCTTCTGAAGCCTCTTTCCTTTCTTTAGATTTCTCCCCACCCTTCTCTTGGGACGTAAAAGATTCTTGCTTCTTCAGGTCACCACCACCATGAAACTTTTGTTTCACCCTGGTGCGAACCCATTTGTCTGCCTTCTTTCCCAATTCTTGGGAGAGGTCAAATCTGAGTCCACCAAGTACTGGTGCAGTTATTGATTTATTAAGGACGTACTCCCTCATAAGTAAATTGTACAGTCCTTTCTTAATCATGTACCTTACTCCCATGAAGCCAGCCTTCCAGAGCCTTAATAGCACTTTCAATATCTACCCAGTCTTGAGTGTGTGCCTTCTATGTGTCTCTAAACGTAACCCTGTATTGCTCAGTGGTTAAACCAAACTCATCTATGAGTGTACTGTTCAAGACTTGGTAATTATCTGCATCTTCTTCCCTCACAGTTAAGAGCTTGTCTCTACCTTTATTTGTAAAGCAGAGTTACAGGATAACTGCCCGCTGGCGCTGAGGAACCTTCTGTACCTTACAGGTCCTCTCTAGAGCAGTGATCCACTTATAGATGTCATCACCTTCCTGGTAGGGAAGGGATTATCCTGTTCAAGTTCCTGGTGTCAAAAGAGTGTTCCTTTATCCTAGGTTCACTAGTGCTGCCACCATGGAATTCTAATCCCATTTTTTCCCAGCTCTATGAACTTCTAGGGTCTCCTTATCTAGGACCAATGGCTATTTCTTGAGCTTGAGCTTGGCTCTCTCAAGTTTGAGTAGGTGGTATTCCCTTTCTAAGGAGTTCTCCCTCTTGCTAGAAATGGAGATCCCTACTAAAGTGGAAGAGGAGGTTGAATTAACTGAGGAGGACCTCCCCTGACCTCATTGTACCCTCCCAGGAGGAATAAAGGGTGCCCTACCTCTAGTACTTCTCTCTGTGTCACTAGTACTATTTCCTGGGGGACTAGAGTTCTCTAATAAGGGGCCTTCAGACTCCTCCTGGACTTGCTCAGAAGCTGAGTCATGGCTGTTGGACACCCCTGTCTCTTTTTCTGGAGCATCACCACCCCTACCTAAGTTATCCTGCCCTTCTGACTTAGCAGGATTTTCGAGGTTATCCTGCAGGAGCATCTCTAAGAACTGCTCTTTGGTAGGGTTGCTCCCAGTCTTAAGTTTCCTTCCTGGAACCTAAGACCACTGTATCTAGAGGACTCAGCCCCATTGGACTCACCAACCTGAGAGATGGTACTAGGTGTAGTGTGGTGTAGTGCACCTACCTTCCCTAGTGATTCTAAACTTCCAAAGATTGGAGAAAGGGTTTTGCTAAGACCCTTGACAACCAATCCAAAAGGTTCAGTATAACTTACTTGCTAAAAGTATTTAATATGTGCCTAGCTAGTTTTTCATGTAACCTTTACTTGATTAAGTGGTAAAGCAGTGCAGGCTATAATCTCAACCGCTGCACACTAATGTAGGCGGCTGGCTTAGTATATGGTGCACACTTAGAGGAGTGAAGCACCTTGCACTAATCCAGGCAATCCTTATGGTGATTTTAGTTGTCTTTGATAACCATTGCCTCTCAAAGTGGTAGTTGTGGAGGCTTATCTTGAAGGAGAGTAAATCAGCTTGTTTTACCACATTTAATCAGTAGTGTAGATTAGATGAAAAAGAACTTCTCAGTGTTTATAATATTGAGTCTATTTATTACACAACAGAATCACTAACACATTGGTATATCTCCTACACGGAGATAACAACAATACACATGAAAATACGTGTAAGAAATCAGATAAGTAGCACACACAAATACTAATCTCCAGGGGGAGACCAATACTAAAGAAGTGCAATGCGAACTGCAAAGAAGAATGAGACTTGGACCGAAGGACTCCGAGGAACTGGGAGAACGAGGATCCACCCTAAGGTAAGTACCCAGGAACCCCGCAGAGAGGATGTGTGCAGAGTGGAAACACAGCTGCGTGCCCAATGGAAGTCTATGGAGAGGTCACAGTTGCAGTTTTAAAGAAGGACCCTACCCAGTGGTCCCTGAAGAAACCCTTTGGAGGAGGGAAGGTGGAGAGCCACCTCACCCATGGATGCCCCAGAAACCAGGTTACATGCACCAGGGAAGCCAGGTACATAGGGGTGAAGAGACATCGGAACCTCACGTAGGCGACACTGGAAGACTTGGGAAGAAAGGCCTCTGGAGAAATCTTTGAAGAAGAGTTTCCCAACTTTTGACTTAGGCTCACTCAGTGGTAGGGAATTTTCCGGTGGCCTTGAATTATTATGATACTAGTCTTCCTGCATTTTGGGCATATATAGCCACTGTAGAATTGGAAATATCCTATCAAGCTTTATTC